>NC_060071.1:126606060-127856060 GCF_922984935.1 Meles meles
TAAGGGCACTGTAAGGAAAAGAGAGACAAGGAGTTTACTGGATATTACTGTTGACAGAAAATAGACTACAAAACCTTTCATGTCAAAGGTGTTCATTTAACTGCATTCAAAGCTCTTCTTAAATCAAATTTATTACAATTTGATAAACACTCTAAGTAGATTCTGTAGGATGGATTGTCCAGTGGCCAGATTTTCAAATTAAACAAAGAGCAGCATTTGTGTTAAGTGTTGTCATCTGTTTCCTGTTGTGCTCCTCAGTATGCTTAGAGGTGACTGGTTTATGGAAACCAAGGTATCCCTTGTTTTCAAGAGAATGGCCATATTTCAAAATGGCTGGCATGGCTCCTTTAAGGGGTGTTGGAGGCAATGATGGGGTGTAAGTAAGGTAAAGGGATGTGCATAGTTGTGTTTGGGGATGATATTTGCGTATTTTCAGGTGAATGTAAGTGAAACCTTAGAGTCATTACGATAGACTCTCTGCTTGGGACATTCCATCTCTCCTGGTCACATTCCACTTTGTCTATGGGATTTGATCTTAAGTTCCTATTTAAGAAAAGAAAAGCAAAATTTCAGGATAAGTGTTTACTGTCACAACTCCAATGGGTTGGACAAGGGAATTTGACCCTTGTTGATTATAGTGATCAGGTTTAGGGACAGCAAAACTCAGTAGACTGTGTCTAACTTCATAGGCAAGAATGAGCCTTACCTATTTTGGTTTGCTCAGGATTAGGGGACTGTAGCCCCTGAGATTTTTCTCTTTCTCTCCTTGTAGCAGCCTTCTGATTATGAAAAATAAGTCGCAAGGAACACCCAGCTTATACAGAGTTAGGCAAATTCCGTATTTCTCAAACTTTGAGCATCTATAATACTACAATGTGATGATGAATTTATATGTCAACTTGACTGAGCTATGGGGTGCACAGACATTTGGCTGAACACTTTTCTGAATATATCAGTGAGGTATTTCTGGAAGAGATTAACTGAGTAAAGTAGATTATTCTCCTAAATGTGGGTGAACCTCATCCAATCAATTGAAGATCTAAATAAAGCAAAAACATTGAACTCCTCCTGCCTTACTGTTGGGCTAGAGCATTGGTTGTTTTCTGCCTTCAGACTTGAGCCAAAGCACTGGCTCTTGATGGGTCTCAAGTCTGCTAGAATTTGCAATGGAATTTATACCATCAGCTCTCCTGGTTCTCAGGTCCTTTGATTTGGACTGGATCGATAGCACTGGCTCTCCAGCTCACTGATAGCAGATCCTGGGACTTCTCAGCCTACACAACCATGAAAGCCAATGCCTTACAATAAATATTTCTCAGTAGATAGATTTATATCTATCTATATCTTTATCTCTCTATGTATATATAGAGAGAGAGAAATACATATATATATTTACATATATACACGCATGTATATATACACACACATAATCATGTAAATGTGAGCTTCTCATAGTACCGGGAGAGGATACCTAGAGAATATACTTTTTATTTTTTTTTCAAAATAGAAAACTGAATGCTCATTATGAATTTGTATAACAATTTTTCTTTCCTTTTTTTTTTTTTGTTTTTTGTTTGTTCATTTTTGTTTTGAACAAATACTCTACCACCAGCAGAGATTTTCCTAAAGGGAAATGTTTTGATACACGATCATAGCAAAAATCACCACTGTTGAATATTCACTGTGTGCAAGGAATTACACTGAGATTTACACAAACTTTTTTTTTTTAAACTTGTTCATAAACTTGTAGATGATGAGGAAATGAGGTCTGAAGTCACTCAGCAAATGGCTCATAGTCATTCATTCAGTGGTTAAAGCAACATTCACATGGGTCTACTTGATACTGCGCAACCCTGGCACTGGTAGAAAAATGGTAAAAGGAAGTAGCAGCGGATGTCACCTCTGACTGGAGCCAGGGCAAAAAGAGCAGTAGTCAGCATGTGTTTGTCAACCACACTACTTATCACTTTGCTTATCTCCTTATCTTATCATTTCTTACTCCTCTATGCACACAAGATGCCACTTAGCTCTCTGATCTCCATTACCCCTACAACTCATAGAAAGAAACATGAAACTCAAGCCAAAACAGATGACAAGACTCTTCTCTTTGCGAAATGAAAATGAAAAGAAATGGAAATCCCACATAAATACTTAAATCATTTATAACACATATCAGATTTGGTAATATCCTCTGCTCCTGACATTATTTGGGGGGTAGGGAAAGGAGAAAATAGAAACTAGCCAAGTAATTTTACAATATCAAAGTTTATTTTACATTCTTATAGATAATTTGCCTGATTTGTAAAACAAAGACTTTGAATAAGATCATTTCTAATGTTTCCAGGATTAACACAGCTCGTTTTATACTCCTCTGTTTTCCCATAAGCTTCCAGTGCATTCATTGACTCAAATTCTCCCCTCTATACTCATTTCTAAACTGAGCTCTGTCCAACCTTTAACAGTGAGATTTACGAAGTCCTTCTGGACAAATTTAAAGGACCTTCCTTAACCCCATCTTCTTGAGCACCATGTAATATTTGCACTGTGGATTATCTGACACCATATGGAGAGATGTGTTTTTATGCATTAGTGTACTTTTCCAGCGAAAGATCCCAAAGCTTTCATAAGAATCTCAATGAATCAAATTTTGTGGCAACAAAAGATCATTTAAATGATGTAATACTAGTTAAAAAAATTTAAAAAATGGGAAGTCAGTGGAGACCACTGTCAAAGTAGCTCTATGAAATATTTGGTGGAACATATGCAATATCACAGAGGACCATAAAGGAAGGGAGGGTTAACTGAAGGGCGAGAAATCAGAGAGGAAGATGAACCATGAGAGACTATGGACCTGGGAAAACAAACTGAGAGAGGGTGTGGGAGGATGGGGTAATGGGGTGGATGGACATTAAGGAGGGCATGCATTGTGATGAGCACTGGGTGTTATACACAACTAATGAATCACTGAACACTATATCAAAAAATAATGATGTACTATATAGTGGCTAACTGAACATTCAAAAAAAAGGATATTTAGCTTCTTGTAAAGAAAAAAAAGAAACCTATTACAAAATGACTTGAAAAATTAAAGAAAATGAATGAAGTGTGAACATCCGATGTAGTTCATACCTTTCAGAATGAGGTTTCTGTCTTTTTAATCACCTTTATTTTTGTGATCTGTCACAATAATTTGGTACTTATATTCAGAATAGTCATCTGGAAGGATGTGTAATAGTAATTCCTTTAATTCTATCATTGTATAGAATGCTTATCTGGTTTATCCAAGTTGATACAGAAAGTTGTGGCAGATCAGAGCCTTGAACTTGGCTTTCCAGATCCATGCACGTCAACTCTTTTGATCATGTCATATTGCTTTTTAATGCTTCACACGTGTACTTACTTGTTTTTCTCCCTGAGACTGAACTTAATATGACACGATTATGAAGAGGATTGGTTTTGACTTACAGGGCCTGAATCTGAGAAACTTTGTTTCTTTGTCTATAAAGTAGCGCTAATTATCACATTCACTTTGATGTGCTTTTGATGTGAGGATGCACTTTAAATGCTTTAGAAGAGTACAGCCTATGGGAAAATTCCATAAAGGTTGGTGTCATTGTTATGATGACATTTGCATTGCTCTGAACAGTGCAATATGGTATCCTGGTCAAGAACGAGGGCTTTGAGATTAAAGAGCCGAGTACAAACCAGGTGTCATTCCTTTCGAGGTATGAAAAAGCAGGCAAGACTTACTATCTTTACAGGAATAAAACCTATAGAACAAGAGTAAGTTAATGTTTCCAGTACTTACCATACTCACTACTACCACATTCTCACCAGTGCCTGCCATGACTGTGTCATTCTGCATTTAAAGTCTACCTTTTCCCTGATCTCCACAGTCACTAACAAGAACTGATTTGCATGTCAGACCTTGTCTCTCTCCTAAATCTCTGCAAGTAACTGCTGATTTGGTAGTAACACTGCTTCTCAGGTGCAAGCCTCACATTGCTGTATCCTTTATGAATAAACTTTTCATAAACAAAAGTAGCAAGTGCCAAATGCTTCACGATGACAGGATGCAAAGAAGCTGAGCCAACGGAGGTGCGAGATGGGATGAGAGAGAAGCTTTGCTACTGAGGATTTGAAAGTCCTCTGAGTAACACAGTCTCCATTTTTATTACTCTTCTCTTGGCCAAAATATTTTTCATCACCAGAATGATGCCAACAATCCCACAGTTGCAACCATGAGGTCATATGGTACCGTCATAAATCCACATAATTCTCACAGTACACTCTGCATATATAGAAGAATCTGTCAGTGAAACATAGTGGTATCTCATGTAGACCCCTTTGAAAAGAATATTTTGCAAGTATGTGAACAGCCAAGTAAAAAAGAAATCAGAAATCCCCCTTATTTGATTTCATAGCGGTAAGAACTCATCTTTACAATGTCCCATTCTAGTTCCTGGCACTAACTAGCCAGTTTAACCCTGATCAACAGTTCCATGAGGTAAGTGTTATTCTTAGTCCATTTTCCAGATAAGAAAATTGAGTCAAGGACAGTTTTTGTCCTTGCCAGTAAGGTTAAGCGATTTGTCAATGCCAGTAAGTGACAGAGTCAGATTTTGCTCCCTCGTACACATCCTGGTCTCCTGAGACTAGGCTCCATCCACTCCTACTATGTGTGCTCTGTACCATAGTTCACTGTAAAAGCCAGGTGACCGTTTGCATCTGGTAGCTCTCCTCATTGGCTTATTTTTGATATGTCTTCTCTGAAAAAAATACTGAATTTCACTCTCCAGGTCAAAGTCCCTCAGAAAATATCCATCTTGATGCTGACACCAGTACTGCATTGAGTTGCTGGAGTAAGACCGAGACAACACACCTATTAAAAATAAGTCCCAGATTCCCTTTGCTTTCCTAACTCCTTCACTTTCATACAATATGTTCAAGACTCTCAAAATTCCTCCAAGAGAGCAAAAGGAATCAGAGAGCTAAATCATGGGGAAAAAATTGCTTGAGCACTTTGACTTAAGAAAAAGAAAAAAAAAAAAAGCTTTCAAATTCATTTTCTGGATGTGAGAACTTACAATTCTTTCCCAATCAGCACCGCATCTAATAAAACAAAATCAGTGTCACCCCCAGAAAAGCTCATTACCTTTCTTTCTTTGACATGCCAGGAGGGACCTTTCTTCCCCATGCCAGCTGTTTCAGAAGCCTGGGGCCTGTTTCACCTCTAGGGACATTAGCTTTAACCTTTCAATCTCTTTGATTTAATCATATAATCATGTAATTAAATTCCAATAGTCAAGTTTCAAGGGCAGGGAGGCAAAGGCTGGGCAGCTCCATTTAGCCCAAGCAGATGGCAGACATTGCTCCTGGAACAGCGTGCTCGGATTGCGTGTGGCTAGTATTTATGTTGTGTTCTCGCTAAACACATGCAACAAAAAGGTAGGGTCAGTCTGCTTAAAGAATGAAAGCCTCTTCACCTGCTTCCGTGAGATAAGGTACAATGTATTTTTAATGTACACTTTTATCTCTCCTCGGCAGCAACGATGGTTTCCACGTAATAGCCAGACCATAAGGTAAGCAAAGCTAATGGGTCTGATTTGTAGACAGCATATGGACCCCTAGGTTCAAATTAATGCATTCTTTCTTCTTCTGTTGCCTAAAGCTTTTCAAATGTTGAGGAAGAGCTTTCAGGATTGAGTTTAGACGCTCCTTCAATTTGTTTAACTGTTGTTAATAGCCAGGTGTTATTTCAACATCTGGTTGAAGTCTGTTTTATGATTTTACCAAGAAGACATCAACAACATTGCCAATCTTGTTATATTAACATGTGTTGGCAAGGCTAGAGTAAAATGTGGTTGTCTCTGCAAATTGATATAAACTGTTCAAAGAAGGTGATTACATGAAAAAAAAAAGCTTAAAAGTATTCATACCTTTGCCTAATTTTCCCAATTATATGAAATGTGCAAGCATGAAGATGTTCATGCCACCTTAAATATAATACTGAGAAAATTAATCTGAGTATCTTTCATTGGACCACTGATTAAATAACTGTTAGTACATCAGTAAGATGAAATATTCTGTTCAAAAAGTAATTTTATAAATTTAAATTGCTCAAATAGGATTCAAATCTGTCTAAATTGGATTATTCCAATTTTACTTTTTTAAAAGAAGAATATATACACATGTATGAAAATGATGACATTAAGTAGCTCTGCTGGTGAGAATATGGGTTATGCTTATTTTATACTTCATGTGTTTTTAGATTTTCCACAGTTAACGTACATTACAATTACGTAGAGAAAGTTATTTATAAATCAACATGTGGCATTTTCATAGCTGTCTCAAATCTATCCTATTATTCACAGAAAGATCACAAACAAAAGGGCTGGTCTCGATTTCAGTCACTGCACCAGAAACTCAGCTGGTCAATATTTGGCACAAGCACAAATGTCTCTTGCATTAAGTGAAATTATTCTGATTTTCATCAAATGACTTTAAAATATAAGGTACATGACACCAAATCTGTTCATGTAACATAGCATTGGTATGAGATAAGCGATAAAATTTAAAAATCATATATTCTTAGTATTATTAAAAACAAAGGCACAGTCTCTTTGTAATTCACTTTAAAAGAAAAATCAGCATCATTTCTCTGTTTTCTTCATTCATTTCTTAGCCTGCTACTCAGCTCAGTCTTGACGATGTCTCTCTAATAACAACATGCAGAGGAGGGTTCATACACATGGACTTATTCTCAAAATGTCCCCACAACACAGGCGAAGAATGGCACTTAGAAGAGCATGAAGGTTAGGTGACTCAATCAAAGAAACTCTGTAACTGAGCTCTTAATAGGGTCCATGTCTCCATATCACAGGGCAGCTTCCCTCCAAGGTGGCTTTGGTGAGGGGAATACAGTATATTGGATCTGAGTTTCTTTCATGTGCTTCTAGGAAAAGGCAGTGAATCTGAGTAGCACTGTGAAGAATACTAATAGATCCCCTAGCAGATGCAGTTTTAGCATGGCCAGGGATTTCCCTTAAATCTCTAAGAGATACAGAATTGAGATTCTGGAGATCACTTTCTAGGAAGTTTGGTTTAAATGACTTAATGGAGCATCCTTAGTGACTCAGCATAGAACCTCCGGAGATTCTTCACCCAGGCATGACTAGCCAAATGGCACTCTATTGATGCCACCAGAAGATTTGTCATCTAGGATGACCAAGCTGGTACCTCTCCAAGTTACATCGGTTCCTTAGAAAAACTATTCCGTGTAGAGGATTGCTTTTTAAAATTTTTTCCTCCAACTTTGCTTGACACATTGCATTTGTATATATGACTCTGGTAATCTCTTCATCCCAATTATGCAAACCCTCAACTGGTTTACCAGTTGAAAATATTTGGGAGGAGCTATTTGTTTGTGTTCGTGTTTGTTTTTATTTAAATGTGTTTTGAGTTGCCTCATTATAAATGTCTGGAACTTCTTTGCTGCCTTTCTTGATGTAGATAATGACCATTATCCTAGCCATTGTGTATAAGCTGACTTGGGCTCAAACCTTGACTTGCTCTTAATTGTCCTCATGTGGTTAATGGAGACTTCTATTCAAGGCACGGAATAGGACATTCCTCAAGAAGACCAAATCAAAGGGATAAAAGTTCCACAACTCAGAGGTAAATGATTTTAGGGTGTTATTATATCCATTCATGATTGAAAAATACTTAAGTCTCTTTTCTTTCCTTGACTAAAATGAGGGTGGAAATTTGTAAAATAAAACTGATCAAATAAAGCAAATTCACTGGTAACTTCTAAGTTTTTGTAAATTGCTAAAAGGATTTTTATACTTATTAGTTTAGCTGATACTCATTTTGAGAAACTTAATTTTATGTAACTTAACAGGAACAAAAAGCCAAAGGTTCAGATTTCACAATTGGTTCACTAATAGAGGAAAATTATGTTTACATTGTCACCTAATAAAAGACACAATCTCTTTCCCAGTTGTGTGAAACTTTTATATTTTTCTAAGGGATTTTTAGTCAAAAAATCAAGATATCTTTTTTGTTTGCTTATCTGATGAAAAACACAGCAAGAAGGAATTTCTCAGAAAATACTTTCTGTAGTAACAAGCAAAAAGGAAACCCCCTTCAAAATGGAAAATGCACATTGCTTCTAAAAGAAAACTTGCTATGTTTATGATTCTTTGATGAAAAGGAAGCATGTCAGGAAATAAGTCTTTCCCAAACAGTTAGAAAAACAGTTGCTCCATATGAATATTGGAGTGCAGGTGCCCCTTTAGATCACTACAGAGCCAAGATGTCCATCAACAGATGAATGGATAAAGAAGATGTGGTGGGATGCCTGGATGGCTCAGTCAGTTAAGTATCTTCCCCATGATCCTGGGGTCCTGGGCTCGAGCTCCCATCAGGCTCTCTGCTCAGCAAGGAGTCTGCTTCTTCCTCTCCGTCTGCCACTCTCCCTGCTTGTGCTCTCTCTATCTCAAATAAATAAATCTTTTTTTTTTTTTTTAAAGGAGTGGTGTATGTAT
This sequence comes from Meles meles, assembly GCF_922984935.1. Classification (NCBI taxonomy): domain Eukaryota; kingdom Metazoa; phylum Chordata; class Mammalia; order Carnivora; family Mustelidae; genus Meles; species Meles meles. The sequence goes on from NC_060071.1 coordinate 126,614,610, forward strand.
ATTTATGTGTACATATATATGCACACATACATACAGTGGAATATTACTCAGCCATCAGAAAGAGAAAACTTGCCATTTAATTTACATCAGTGTGGATGGAACTGGACGGTATTATGATGAATGAAATAAGTTTATCAGAGAAAGGCAATCATATGCTTTCACTCATATGTAGAATATGTAGAACAGCACAGAATATCATAGGGGAAGGGAGGGAACTGAATGAGAAGAAATCAGAGAGGGAGACAGACCAAGAAAGACTCCTGACTCTGGGAAACAAACTGAGAGTTGCTGGAGGGGAGGTTGGTGAGGGGGATGGGGTAACGGGTGATGGACATGAAGGAGGAAATGTGATGTGATGAGTACTAGGTGTCATATGCAACTGATAAATTATTGAACACTACATCTGAAACTAATGATGTACTATATGTTGGCTAATTAAATTTAAGTTTAAGAAATAATATTAAAAAAAAGGAAAAGCAGTTGCTCCTTAGTGTAAATAGAGACTCTCACATATCAGAGCATCTATCAGTGAGTTATTTAAAGATTCTCTAAATGATGTATCGGCATGAATCATTAAAACATCTTCTGAGCTAATAAGGTCATTAAAAGCAGAATTCTAATTGACTTCAAATAATATATTTGTAACAAAATCTCCAGTAACCTCAAACATACACTTAATAACACTTTATTTTGCTTCATGTCTAAGAAATATTTGGTATTCTTTGTTCATTGTTTTACTTATAAACACTTCATTTAAGGAGACTTATCTAATTGAGATGATTTTCTTGGTATTGTTTGGAAGCCCCTATAAAATATAGAAACCTTTTTTCAGATGCACATGTGAGATCCCAGTCCTGGTGGCAAACCACATGTAAGTAGGCAGGTGATAAAGGGCAGTAACATGTTTGAAATTCCTCTTATTTTTCAGGGGAAATAAGAAAGTATTGATTAAATTGGACTTTAAGTCAAATAGGCATGCTGAGATTGTCAAGAAACCACTTGAAAGAAATAAAAATAGAACATGCACCTTCCAAATCAGTTGAGGGGGGAAAAATACTGTCCTCCTAAGAGACAGTTTAAGCATATGGAAATAGAAAGCCTAAAAATAAGAGAAAAAAAAAATCACACCACCAACAAGAAAATACCAGCCAAAATAAGGCTGGTGTAACTATACTAACAACAAAATAGAGTTTAAGGCAAAAAAAGTAAAATGTCCCTCTGAGAAATTAAATGAGTCATACATATTTATAAAAGGAAAAGCTTACCAAAAACACAGAATTTTCTAAAATCTACCTATTTAATAATAGAGTGAAATATGACACTATTGACAGAAACTGAAACACAATCATTTAATACATCACCTCAATAACTGAGAGAACAAGCAGGTAAAAATGAGGTAACATTAGTTCAATATAATGTAATTACACAGAATTCTGTAAACAACAATCAGGGAAAAAACACTTGTTTCAAGCAATGACCAAATTTTACTAAGCCATAAAACAAATCTAAACAGAAACCAAGGAAAAAATACTTTTCAGGCCATATTCTCTGACTTAAATGAAGATAGTGCAGAGCAAGTCATTATAGATATCTATCTATAAAAAAAAAAACAACAACAAACAAATTGGAGACATACCAAATAATTTTTGGATAAAATAAGTTATATCAATTGGGTTCTGGAGTCAAGATGATGGAGGAATAGGAGGCTGAGAGGACATCAGGTCCAGGAGTTCAGTTAGATAGTTATCAAACCATTCCGAACATTACAAAGAAAAGAAAAACAGCAATTCTAGAAACAGAAAACCAACCACTTTCTGAAAGGTAGGACATGCGGAGAAATGAATCCAAAGTGATGGAAAGATAGACAGTGGGGGGAGGGGATGCCTCCTGTCAAGTGGCAGAGTAACAGAGCACAAAATCAGAACTTTTGAAAGTCTCATCCACTGAGGAACAACGTTCTAGAGGCTAAGCAGGGGTGGAGCCCTTGCAGAGATAGCGTGGTCTCAGGTCCCATGGGGTCACAGAATGAAGGCTCTTCAATGGCTACGGTCGCCAAACTGTGGAAAGAACCAAGATGCCCTTCAACGGATGAATGGATAAGGAAGATGTGGTCCATATACACAATGGAGTATTATGCCTCCATCAGAAAGGACGAATACCCAACTTTTGTAGCAACATGGACGGGACTGGAAGAAATTATGCTGAGCGAAATAAGTCAAGCAGAGAGAGTCAAGTATCATATGGTCTCACTTATTTGTGGAGCATAACAAATAACATGGAGGACATGGGGAGATGGAGAGGAGAGGGAGTTGAGGGAATCTGGAAGGGGAGATGAACCATGAGAGACTATGGACTCTGAAAAACAACCAGAGGGTTATGAAGGGGCGGCAGGGGGGTGGGGGGGGGTGGGAGGTTGAGGAACCAGGTGGTGGGTAATAGGGAGGGCACGTACTGCATGGAGCACTGGGTGTGATGCCAAAACAATGAACACTGTTATGCTGTAAATAAACAAATAAAAATAAATATAAAAAAAAAAGGAGGCTCTTACTGCTAGGATAAATGAGGCAGAAGAGAGAATTAGTCATATAGAATACTGAATGACAGAGAATAAAGAAGCTGAGCAAAAGAGAGACAAACAACTACTGGACCACAAAGGGAAAATTTGAGAGATAAGTGATACCATAAGATGAAACAACATTAGAATAATTGGGATTCCAGCAAAAGAAGAAAGAGAGAGGGGAGCAGAAGGTATATTGGAGAGAAATATTGAAGATAATTTCCCTAAGATGGCAAAGGGAACAAGCATCAAAATCCAGGAAGTGCATGGGCGCCTGGGTGGCTCAGTGGGTTAAGCCGCTGCCTTCAGCTCAGGTCATGATCTCAGGGTCCTGGGATCGAGTCCCGCATCGGGCTCTCTGCTCAGCAGGGGGCCTGCTTCCCTCTCTCTCTCTGCCTGCCTCTCTGCCTACTTGTGATCTCTTTCTGTCAAGTAAATAAAATAAAAAAAATCTTTAAAAAAAAAATCCAGGAAGTGCATAGTACTCTCCTCAAAACCAAAAAGAATAGGTCCACACCCTGTCATCTAATAGTAAAACTTATAAGTCTTGTGACAAAGAAAATCCTGAAAGCAGCCTGGGACAAGAAGTCTGTAACATACAATGGTAAAAATATTAGATTGGCAGCAGACTTGGCATGTCAGAAAGAACTGGCATGATATATTCAGAGCACTAAATGACAAAAATATGCAGCCAAGAATACTTTACCAGCCAGGCTATCATTGAAAATAGAAGGAGAGATAAAAAGCTTCCAGGACAGGGGCGCCTGGGTGGCTCAGTGGATTAAGCCGCTGCCTTCGGCTCAGGTCATGATCTTAGGGTCCTGGGATCGAGCCCCGCATCGGGCTCTCTGCTCCGCAGGGAGCCTGCTTCCTCCTCTCTCTGTCTGCCTCTCTGCCTACTTGTAATCTCTCTCTCTGTCAAATAAATAAATAAAATCTTTAAAAAAAAAAAAAAAAAAAAAAAAAAAAGCTTCCAGGACAAACAAAAACTAAAAGAATTTGTAAACACCAAACCAGCTCTATAGGAAATACTGAAAGGGGTCCTCTAAGCAAAAAGAGAGCCTAAAAGTAGTAGAACAAAAAGGAACAGAGACAATATGTAGTAATAGTCACCTTACAGGCAACGCAATGGCACTAAATTCATATCTCTCAATAGTTACCCTGAGTGTAAATGGGCTAAATGCACCAATCAAAAGACACAGGGTATCAGAATGGATAAAAAAAAAAAAACAAAACCCATCAATATGCTGTCTACAAGAAACTCATTTTAGATCCAAACACACCTCCAGATTTAAAGTGAGGGGGTGGGAAACAATTTTGCCATGCTAATGGACATCAGAAAAAGGTGGGGTGGCAATCCTTATATCATATAACTTAGATTTTAAACCAAAGACTATAATAAGAGAAGAGGAAGGACACTATATCATATTCAAAGGGTCTGTCCAACAAGAAGATCTAACAATTTAAAATATCTATGCCCCTATCATGGGAGCAGCAAACTATATAGACTAATTAATAACAAAATCAAGGAAACACATTGATAATAATACAATAATGGTAGGGGACTTTAACACCTCCCTCACTGAAATGGACAGGTCATCCAAGCAAAAGATCAACAAGGAAATAAAGGCCTTAAATGACACACTGGACCAGAGGGATATCACAGGTATATTCAGAACATTTCATCCCAAAACAACAGAATACACATTCTTCTCTAGTGCACATGGAACATTCTCCAGAATAGACCACATCCTGGGTCACAAATCAGGTCTCAACTGGTACCAAAAGATTGGGATCATTCCCTGCATATTTTCAGACCGCAATGCCCTGAAGCTAGAACTCAGTCACTTAGCCTGTAATACATGAAGGCTAAAGAACATCCTACTGAAGAATGAATGGGTCAACCAGGAAATTAAAGAAGAAATCATTTGTTTGGAAACCAATGATAATGAAAACACAATGGTTTGAAATTTGTGGGACACAGCAAAGGCAGTACCGAGAGGAAAAATATGGCGATACAAACATTTCTCAAGAAACAATAAAGGTCTCAAATACACAACCTAACCCTACACCTAAAGGAGCTGGAGAAAGAACAGCAAAGAAAGCCTAAGCCCAGCAGAAGAGAAATAATAAAGATCAAAGCAGAAATCAATGAAACAGAAGCAAACAAACAAAAACCCAATAGAACAAATCAATGAAACTAGGAATTGATTCTTTGAAGGAATTAATAAGATTGCTAAATCCCTGGCCAGACTTATCAAAAAGAAAAGAGAAAGGACCCACATTAATAAAATAATGAATGAAAGAGGAGAGATCTCAACTAACACCAAAGAAATACAAACAATTATAAGAACATATTATGAGCAACTATACGCCAGCAAATTGGAAAATCTGGAAGAAATGGATGCATTCCTAGAGACCTAAAAACTGCCAAAACTGAACCAGGAAGAAATAGAATATGTGAACAGACCCATAACTAATAAGGAGATTAAAGCAGTCATCAAAAATCTCCCAAAAAACAAGAGCCCAGGGCCAGGTGTCTTCCCAGGGGAATTCTATCAAGCATTTAAAGAAGAATTAATTCCTATTCTCTTGAAGCTGTACCAAAAAATAGAACTGGAAGAAAAATTTCCAAAACTCATTTTATGAGGCCAGCATCACCTTGATCCCCAACCCAGACAAAGATGCCACCAAAAAGAGAATTACAGACCAATATCCCTGATGAAGATGGATGCAAAGATTCTCACCAAAATATGTGCCAATAGGATCCAACAGTACATTAAAAGGATTATTCACCATGACCAAAGGGATTTATTCCTGGGCTGCAAGGTTAGTTTAACATCCACAAATCAATCAATGTGATAAATGTGATAAAACACATTAATAAAAGAAAGAATAAGAACCATATGATACTTTCAATAGATACTGAAAATCATTTGACGAAGTACAGCATCCTTTCTTGATCAAAACTCTTCACAGTGTAGGGATAGAGGGTACATACCTCAATCTCATCAAAGCCATCTATGAAAAACCCACAGTGAATATCACCCTCAATGGGGGAAAAGTGAGACCTTTTCCCCTAAAGTTAGGAACACGGCAGAGATGTCCACTATCATCACTGCTATTCAACATAGTACCAAAAGTCCTGGCCTCAGCAATCATACAACAAAAAGAAATAAAAGGCATCTGAATTGGCAAAGAAGAAGTCAAACTCTCACTCTTTGCAGATGATATGATACTTTATGTGGAAAACCCAAGACTCCATTTTCCAAAATTGCTAGAACTCATACAGGAATTCAGTAAAATGTCAGGATACAAAAATCAGTGCACAGAAATCAGTTCCATTTCTGTACACCAACAGCAAGACGGAGGAAAGAGAAATTAAAGAGTCAATCCCATTTACAATTGCACCCAAAACCATAAGATACCTAGGAGTAAACCTAATGAAAGAGACAAGGAATCTGTACTCAGAGAACTATAAAGTACTCATGAAAGAAATTGAGGAAGACATAAAGAAATGGAAAAACGTTCCATGCTCATGGACTGGAAGAACAAATATTGTGAAAATGTCTATGCTACCTAAAGCAATTTACACATTTTAATGCAATCCCTATCAATATACCATCAATTTTTTCAAAGAAATGGACAAACAATCCTAAAATTTGTATGGAACCAGAAAAGACCCCAAATAGCCAGAGGAATGTTGAAATAGAAAACCAAAGTTGGTGGCATCACAATTCTAGACTTCAAGCTCTATTTCAAAGCTGTCATCATCAAGACAGTATGGTACTGGCACAAAAACAGACACATAGATCAATGGAACAGAATGGAAAGCCCAGAAATAGACCCCATAATGGTCAACTAATCTTCGACAAAGCAGGAAAGAATGTCCAATGGAAAAAAGGCAGTCTCTTCAACAAATGGTGTTGGGAAAATTGGACAGCCACATGTAGAAAAATGAAACTGGACCATTTCCTTACACCACACACAAAAATAGACTCAAAATGGATGAAGGACCTCAATGTGAGAAAGGAATCCATCAAAATCCTTGAGGAGAACACAGGCAGCAACCTCTTCGACCTCAGCCACAGCACTTCTTCCTACTAACATCGCCAAAGACAAGGGAAGCAAGGGTAAAAATGAACCATTTGGACTTCCTCAAGATCAAAAGCTTTTGCACAGCAAAGAGAACAGTCAACAAAACCAAAAGACAACTGAGAGAATGGGAGAAGATATTTGCAAATGACATATCTGATAGTGGGCTAGTATCCAAAATCTATAAAGAACTTTTAAAACTCAAAACCCAAAATAATGCAATCAAGAAATGGACAGAGGACATGAACAGACATTTCTGCAAAGAAGACATGCAGATGGCCAACAGATGCATGAAAAGAGTGCTCCACATCTCTCGGCATCAGGGAAATACAAATCAAAACCACAATGAAATAGCACCTCACACCAGTCAGAATGGCTGAAATTAACAAGTCAGGAAATGACAGATGCTGGCGAGGATGCAGAGAAAGAGGAATCCCCCTACACTGTTGGTGGGGATGCAAGCTGTTGCAACCACTCTGGAAAACAGCATGGAGGTTCCTCAAAGAGTTGAAAATAGAGCTACCCTATGACCCAGTAATTGCACTACTGGGTATTTACCCTAAAGATACAAACGTAGTGATCCAAAGAGGCAAGTGCACCGGAATGTTTATAGCAGCAATGTCCACAATAGCCAAACTATGGAAAGAACCTTAGATGTCCATCAACAGATGAATGGATAAAGAAAAAGTGGTATACACACACACACACACACACACACACACACACACACACGGGAATACTACGCAGCCATCAAAAGAAAGAAAATCTTGCCATTTGCAATAACGTGGATGGAACTAGAGGGTATTATGCTGAGTGAAATAAGTCAATCAGAGAAAGACAATCATCATATGATCTCCCTGATATGAAGAATTTGAGAGGCAGTGTGGGGGGTTTCAGAGAAGAGAAGGAAAAAAATGAAACAAAATGGGATCAGAAGGGAAACAAACCACAAGAGACTAATAATCGCACAAAACAAACTGAGGGTTCCTGGGGGAGTCGGGAGGGGGTGGTTGGGTTATGGACATAGGGGAGGGTATGTGCTATGGTGAATGCTGTGAAGTGTGTAAACCTGGCGATTCACAGACCTATACCGCTGGGGCTAATGATACATTATATGTTAATAAAAATTTTTTTAAAATTAAAAAAGAAGATATATCAATTGAGTTGGAAAAATTTAGAGCTAAATATAAAATTAAACGTACACACTAAAAATTTGGAGAGGTAACTAAATTAGTACTTAGAAAGTACTTAGAAAGTACTAACCTCACTTAGTCTTGGGGTTCCCTGGGTGGTGGCTCAGTTGGTTAAACGACCGACTCCATTTAGGCTCAGGTCATGATCTCAAGGTCATGAGATTGAGCCTTATGTTTGGCTCTGTGCTGAGTGCAGTCTGCTAAAGTTTCTCTCTCCCTCTTCTTCTGCTATCTGCCCCTCCCCTCCTCACACACTCTCTCTCTCTTTCTCTTAAATAAATAAGTAAATACATCTTTTTTTAAAAAAAGAAATTTCTATCTTACATTAAAGAACACAAAATACAAAATTATTGCAGAAAATATAACAAGCTAACAACTACTAGTCAGCATATATAGAGGACTTGAACCAATTAGGAAAAAAATGAAAAAAATTCCTGACTGATAAAAAAAAAATAATGAAAAGAAGCTTAAATGAAAATTCAAACCAGAATGACACTATCTCCATTCCTAAGATAGACAAACATTTAAATGTTTTATGATAGGAAATAGACAGGATGTGGAAATGAGAACTGTTTAACTGATGGTAATTAAAATTTGTACAAACACTTTGGAGAACAATTTGATAATACCTAGTAGAGCCACAAATGAAAATTGAGTCTTCAATCTAGCAATTTAAAACTTAGATATATATGATCAAGGAACTCTAGTATAAGCCTAAGGTACTAAAAGTATATTCAATGAACAAGATTTTATAATCCCCCAAAACATAAAATGGCTTAAAAGTTCATCAACATTCTAAAGTATTATCTGAATTCTTATATATTTCTAAAATGATATACTTATATGACAGAATATAAAAGTGTATTGAGAATGAGTGAATGAAAACAACATAGGGACATTTCACAAATGTTATACTGAGTACAAAGAAGCAAAGTGCGGAATGATTCATAGAGTATGAAATCCTTTATAAATTTAAAACATGTAAAATGGCACTATATACTGTGTATTGATTCATGTGAACATAGTAAATATTTGAGAAAGGAAAAGAGACTAGACTGATAGGTAAGAGGCATGAAGTCTTCAGTTATATTTGTAATTTTTTTAATAAATAAAAGATCTGAAGCAAATGTAGTATAATACTAAGATCAGACAAAGGCGATTGATGGGTACATGACTGTTCATACTATCCTTCTCTTTATTTTTCAATGTGGTTAAATAACAATAATTTTCCAATAAAAAATAAAATAATCATAAATAATGAAATAACAGAGCAACAAATTTTATAATCAATTAGCACAGAAATTCTACATTCTTCCTCAGAATATGAGAAAGTACTCTATATGTTTATAGGGTGTATATTTTTAAAAAAGGAACTCAATGCCTTTGCCCAAAATGAGGTTTCTTCTCTTGAAATTGCTGACAAAATTCCAATAAAGACAACTGAGGAATTCAAAGATGACACAAAGTATAAATAATACAAAATTCATTAAATTTTATAGTAATGAAAAGTATAGATACTATCCGAAATTCCATTTTGAAAGAATTCATCGTAAGATCTTTTTCCTAAAACTAGTATGATAGAAACAAAGTCCTGGTTTTGATCCTCAGTTTCTTGTCTATTAGGATCAATCTGACACCATCCTTGCACATTATTCAAAAACTTAATCCAATATATTTTGTGCCACTGATAACAAATGTGGTTAAAGAGTTCCTCTGACAAAACATTTTGTACAATTTTGAGTTAAGTTCTGCCTCGAGACATACATATCTATCTTGGTTCCTGATTATCCTCTTGTTTTTCAAATTACTAAAGCACATAAACTGAAAGACCAATGAATGCAAATAGGAGTTATAGCATCTGCAACAGAGTTTGTTATCAGCTTCAGGCTAGTTCTTTCAATGAGCTATTAAATCATCAAAATTTGGGTCAAGTGATTTCTGCTCAAATAAATTGTTACCCAAAATAAATTTGTCGGAGCTTTCTGGAGGAAACTGTAGAATAGAAAATTAATAATTAGTACATTTTCAGGTTCTTAACATCATGCTTAAAATGAATATATTTACAGTTAGGATTCTGGAGCCAGACTTCTGGGCAATCTTACGTCCCATTGAAGTACTGCGTGTGGTGATGAGAACAATACCAAAATTCCCTCAGAGATATGAATTTTTGTCCACATTAGTTATGGAGCCCTGTCTGCGGGCAAAATACTCTATGGTATATAGGTGCTATGAGCCAAAGAAACTAGTCAGTTATAAGATAGAAATATAAATTCTGTACCTGCTAAAATCTATGTATTCAAAAATGTTTTTTTATTTTTTAAATTTTTTTCTGATAAGTGCTACTTTAATTACTATTAGTTTTCAAAGATTCTGCCATCTTTTTGTTTCTTCTCCTTTTTTATTAATTATTTTTATTAACATATAATGTATTATTTGCCCCAGGGGTACAGGTCTGTGAATCGTCAGACTTACACACTTCACAGCACTCACCATATCACATACCCTCCCCAACCACCCTCTCCACAGGCCCCCTCCCCCAGAAACACTCAGTTTGTTTTGTGAGATTGAGTCTCTTATGGGGGGCACCTGGGTAGCTCAATGGGTTAAAGCCTGTGCCTTCAGCTCAGGTCATGATCTCAGCGTCCTGGGATCGAGCCCCATATCTCTGCTGAGCAGAGAGCCTGCTTCCCTCTCTCTCTCTGCCTCTCTGCCTACTTGTGATCTCTGTCTGTCAAATAAATAAATAAAATCTTAAAAAAAGAGTCTCTTATAGTTTGTCTCCCTCCCAATCCCATCTTGTTTCATGTTTTCCTTTCCTACCCCTCTATCCCCCACTCTGCCTCTCAAATTACTCATATTGGGGAGATCATATAATAATTGTCTTTCTCTGATTGACTTATTTCACTCAGCATAGCTCTAGTTCCACCCACATTGTTGCAAATGGCAAGATTTTATTTCTTTTGAAGGCTGCATAGTATTCCATTGTGCATATATACCACATCTTCTTCATCCATTCATTTGTTGATGGACATCTTGGCATCAGGGAAATACAAATCAAAAACACAATGAGATACCACCTCACGCCAGTCAGAATGGCTAAAATTAACAAGTCAGGAAATGATAGATACTGGCGAGGATGCAGAGAAAGGGGAACCATCCTACATTATTGGTGGGAATGCAAGCTGGTGCAGCCACTCTGGAAAACAGCATGGAGGTTCCTCAAAGAGTTGACAATAGAGCTACCCTATTACCCAACAATTGCACTACTGGGTGTTTGCCCTAAAGATACAAATGTAGTGATCCAAAGGGGCACGTGTACCCGAATGTTTATAGCAGCAATGTCCACAATAGCTAACCTATGGAAAGAATCAAAAAGGTTTTTGTTGTTGTTGTTGTTGTTGTTGTTGTTTTAGGTCTTATTATGTGTGATAGTCTCTCTCCTTGACTCAACCTTTAGAGAGTTTTCTCTGAATCTTTGTTTCAATGAAGCCTCATCCTTGAACATTGTCTTTGAACCTGCCCCACTTGTAGCAAGCATCCTGCTAATTCATGTTAGTGAGAATCTTCCACGCTTGGTATGTGATCAGCTTGACCTGCCTATAGGAGGAATTCTAAATCTGTTTAATTAGAATACCCCTGATCTGGACATTTCCTCTTAGTAACTGCCTATCACTGACACTTCATTGCCATCCTTGGCTATATTCACAACTCCTGTCCTTGCTCTATTCACAACTTGAGGCCAGTTCTACACTGAGATTTCTGTCCCTTTGTTGCAGAGTTGTGCAAGTTCTGAGCAAAACAACGGCTGTACCTACTTTCATGGATCTTGCAATTAAATGGGAGATGGGCATTAAACACACATTCACAGAGACAGATGACCACTTAAAGCTAGTGCCCTTAATGTAGTTCTGGGGGCAGTTAAGGAGCCAGACAGAACTTAATATCGATATCTAGTCAGAGGTACAGTTCAAGAAATAAAACCTACCCTAGTATTTAGACAAGAAAGGAAGTTAAGTACATAGGAAATTGTAGGGAGAATGGCAGAGGAGCAGAGAAAGGGGGACTGCCAGTGCAAGTAATGACAGTCAGTTCTAGAGTGCAGCCGAATGATTGTTCTCTGGGAATTAGAGAAACTGCTGCTTGGGCACTACCACTATTCCATCTCAGCTGCTTTGGCAGTCATGTCTCAGTGAACTTGCTAACTGAAACAGCAACATAAGCACGGCCATGGCCTCATATTGCCTTCAAAAATGTGTATCTCATGGCGGTACCTATGGGTACTCATGGCGGCCACAGGGGAGGAGGGTCTGGAAATGCCTTTTTAGGTACTCTAATACAGGATGGTGCCCAGAAGGATATGAGAATGGATGCTGTGTGCCAATTCACTGTGTCCTGTACAGTGCACCCTTTGGCAACCCAAGACCCATACTTAAAAAAAAAAAAAGCAATTTCAACATGCACCTGCCTAAAATATAGCAGCCAGTCTTTATACAAATAGAAATATTTGTATTTCTCCCCAAATTTCTTTGTCACTGTATCCATAGCTGGTTTATCATCATCCTTCGACTCCAGTCATAATCCTAACCTGATAGTCTATAACTGGAGGACCAAATTACAAACATCACAGTGTGTATAAAACGTTGGGGAAAAGGAAAGAGGCAAAAAGGAAAGTCAGTACATACATAACAAAGCAAGGAAGACAATAGGAATGGTCATGGATTCCTTATTCTGCAACTGGTCCTGAGCTCGCAAATGTCTTCAATGATAACTTTTATCCTCATCCCACTCCCTTTATTTTTGAGTTCCTCTGTGAGCACTGAAATTGGTCAGAGATTTATGCCCAGTAGAGGAATTAAACCTTCATTCCTGAGTCATCTTTATTCTTGGTAGTTCTGCCTATATTGGGTTGTTATAATCTCCCATTTATATTTTGACCAAGAAGTATAGAAGTACTAACAGGTGAGCCTATAAAATTTCCTGGGCTCTACATATATATCTCTTTGTGTAGAAACAACTCAGTTTTTCCTTAATACTCAGGATCAATTGTGCTAGTCAAAGCAGTTAACTTCTTCACCTATTTGTTAAGTGGCATGGAAAGACCAAATTACTCCGTTGTAATCTTAAGAGTTCACAGGAATCGCTGGGTGTCATCATGGACAGAAAGCAATCTTCCTTTAGGGCTAAGACTTATAAACCGTCACAGACCAAAGTCATGTGAATGGAAAGCTGAATATTCTGAGTAGTCTTTAGATGAAAGATTATGTTTCCTCTCTCAGTTCCATCTCTTGGTTTCCAGAGTTGTATGAGTTACATATGTTACATTATTATTATATTATTACACAGCATTCAATTCTGCTATACAAAACACTAAAACAAAACTCATAAAATGTGTTAGTAAGTTAGTAACCTATGAGCCATGTTAAACATAAAATAAGTATGTTTTCTGTGTGCTGAACATAGATATAAAGGGATGGGAAGGCCAAGAGCCACCTAACATTCCTAATATGCTAAATATACATGAGGTATCTGAGGCACCGTATATTCTTGACACACGGAATGTACATAAAGAAAATGGGGTACTCCAAATTTATGAAGTTGAGATTTAGTCACACATTAGTGAAACTTCTCCTGAACCCATATGTTCTGTGTCCCATAAATGCAAACAAAATCCATAGGTGTTGGTGCAGTAATTGGCCAGCTACAGCTTTGGCCAAGGGTATATGGTCTTTGCTTCTTAGATACGGTATGTTGACCCCAGAAACTTCTGTCTGTTAGAGGACTTTCCTTAAGCCTTAAGTGCACTTGCACGGAGACAAACCATAAATGACTCTTAATCTCACAAAACAAACTGGGGGTTGCTGGGGGGAGGTGGGATTGGGAGAGGGGGAACGGGCTATGGACATTGGGGAGGGGAGGCGAACCATAAGAGACTATGGACTCTGAAAAACAACCTGAGGGTTTTGAAGGGTCAGGGGTGGGAGGTTGGGGCAACCTGAGGGTTTTGAAGGGTCAGGGGTGGGAGGTTGGGGGAACAGGTGGTGGGTAATGTGGAGGGCACGTTTTGCATGGAGCACTGGGTGTTGTGCAAAAAGAATGAATACTGTTACACTGAAAAAAATAAATAAAATGAAAATTAAAAAAAAAAAGAATAACCTTTTCCCCTTACTTTCTGTCATGTGTTTTAAATTGAATTAGCCATGTGATATTTGGGCATCTTCATTTCGTCTCTGAGACTCCTCTGTATTCAATGACCTCTAGGACAGCTTAAGATAATTCCCACATGACTTTTAACAAAAAGGTACCATATATTGGTCAGTAATTTAGATCATATTTCCTATTCTGGAAGACTCATCCCAGAGTGCCCTTATTCTCCAACAGTGTTTTCTCCCAAGTGGTGCCATAACTGAGTCTTCAATAGTACATTATACGCTTTTAAAAGGCCAGTTGCTTCAGGCAGCTTGTGGCATATGATAACACAAGCATATCCAACTGATTTGAGTCCATTTTTTCAACCTTTGCATTATAAACAAATGCATTGTTCAAAAACAATGTTATATGGGTCACTCTGTTACTGTCCCATTACATAAGTCAACAGATGCAGAGGTATGGTCACCAAAAAGATAAATCTGTATGCAGAATGATTGTCTATTCCAGTTTGGATAAATTGGTTGCCCTTTCCATAATGGAAGGAAACCAATATCATAACCTGTCATCAGATGGATGACTGGCTCCCTAGTGGATGGTGAATTGTGAGAGTGTTGACAAGTTTGGCAGCTTGGGTACTCAGCATTGGCTGTATCAAACAATCCATGTTGTTGAATCCATGTCTTAACCTATCTTCTTGCTGTTATAAATCTTTTATTTATGAAACTATTGAGCAAGCAAGGGGAGGTGGCAATTGAAAGTAACTGCCTAATAGTCACCTAATTGGTCATTTTATTCTCATATTCACATAATTATTGAGAGTTCTTCAGCTAGGAATATTTCCTGAAGAGAGGTCAAATGGGCATTAATATCCACAGAGATTCTACCAGTTCTGAAAGTTCCTTCCACATATCTCTTCCCCTTTATCTCCTTATTACCAATCCTCCAAATCATATCCACGCTTCTGGCAACCTTTGTTTCCACACAAAGGGAGCAAACAGATGTACCACTCAATGATCTGCCCACTTGGAAGATGTCTCTTCTCTATGGTTTTTCCGGGCAATAGACATAGATGAAAGAAGTGCCAATGCAACAACATAAAACTCATTGGTAGGGTAAACAATTGTTCAAGCAACAAATTTGAGCATAGAGCCAATCTTATATATACCGTTTCTACTTTATATAGGTCTTTTGTTGTCCAAGCTTAGCTTTATAGTTAGTTCATTAAAACAAAACAAAACAAAAATGATGATAATGTTTGCATGGCCACTTGGTGGTCCAGTGGTTCAGTGTTTGGCCTCTCTTAGCATCCATTAACAAAATAGAATATTTTTCTCGAAAGGATAGTAATAATAAGTCTCAGGAAAAAGGCCTGATTTTTTTTCAGTACTCCAAATGTCTACCTTATTAATCTCCTATCAGATTTGCAAGATTTTCCAAACTACAAACCCATCTGCTTCAAACACTATAGGAATCATTGAATTTGCTGAATCATTATGACCAAATGGCAGAGAGAATAGCTTATACTATAGCCTGAATAAGCTGGAGAGTCTACTCTTATTCTGGAACAAACTGAAAATTCACAAATGTAGCAATTACTTGATAAAAGTATTGAAACAGCACACCCAAAAATGGTATATGTTGTTTTCAAACATCCAGGAAGCCCACCAAGAACTGGACCAATTCTTTTGGAAAGTATGTTTGGACATGTCTCACTGAACTTTCAGAAATATGAAAAAGATTGGAGGTCCTAAATTTTCATGGTGCAGAGGGTAGTTTCTTCTACCTTCTGGCATGTATGCAAATTACAAAGTTAACTTAAATATCATGTATTCCCAGCTCTCCAATTTTAGTCACCTGATGTCATTAAATAGTAGACCTGTGTAATATCCTCTGGTATGGTGAGACAATCAAGGTCCCTGGAAGTAATTTATGATAGAAATGAGAAATGTTAATTAACTTGAAAACAAACCACTCTAGTGTTCTTTGCTTATTGAGATAAAACAAGAAGATACTTTATAACCATCTCTAGATCAATAGCTGAATATAAGATGTCACAACTCAGCTGATTTTTCCAATAGATACCACATCTTTTTTATTATTATTATTATGTTCAGTTGGCCATTAGTTTTGACGTAGCGTTCAATGATTCACCCAGTGCTCATCACAACACATGCCCTCCTTAATACCCATCACCCTGTTACTCCCTCCCCCAACCCCCTTCTCCTCTGAAACCCTCAGTTTATTTCCCTGGGTCCAAAGATGACTCTCGACAGATAAATGGATAAAGAAGATGTGGTACATATACACAATGGAATATTACTCAGCCATCAGAAAGGACGAACACCCACCATTTGCGTCGATATGCATGGGACTGGAGGGGATTACACTAAGTGAGTAAGTCAAGCAGAGACAGATGATTATCATATGGTTTCACTCACATGTGGAGCATAAGAAATAGCACAGAGGACTGTATGGAAAAGGAGGGAAATCTGAAGGGGGAGAAATCAGAAAGGGAGATGAATCATGAGATACCACATCTTGTACAACAGTAGCTGCTGAAGTCTCCACTTGATTGAATGTACACTGACCTGCTTTTCTCCAAAATATAGCCAATTTCTTCTTGGATGAAAGAAGCAAGTGAAATGGGGATAACATAGAATCACTACCCCTACAACTTAACTCTTGGAATTAATAAGTGGTTGTGATACTCCATCATGATTATTAAAATCAGGCTGCCATTTGTCACATCTGGGTCATTTCTTCAGTTGAAGAATTTAATAAAAGTTAAGTTGGCTGGATATCTATTTTATTCATGAAGTTATGATGAGCAATTATCCACTCCTAGAGAATGGGTGAAGTCATTTATCTACTTCTATACTCTTGATGCCTATTATAATCATGTTCACCCTATACCTGGTAATAAGTGTTGCCATTTGACCTCCCCCACTTCAGGATTCCATTATTCTCACTTAAACATGGAGCCCATTTCAAGGTCAGCATCTGCACCTTCATCTCTGTCCAAAAGATGACAGCCTCATCAATGTATTGGTAACTGCTTTAGTGAAGGAAATACCTTGGACTGTCTTAGAAGACAGATTAGAAGTTAAAGAAAGTCAGATGATAAACACTCCTCTGTTCATATGCCCACAATTCTCAGATTCTACAATATACTGAGAAATTCCTTGTCTTGCACCTTCACTTGGTGTGAGCCATCATGGAGTCCACACTTCAGGCAACCAATCCTGCTGGCAGTTATAGTCAGCTATAGATACACACTCCGGTGCACACAACCATATTGGGGAATTTCGATCAATGTGTTTTTTACTTTTCCCACCTGGTGAAGCTCCTTTCAAATCCTATTGCCACACACACTACCCAGTTATTTGCTAATAAAAACCAACAAATACTTGGCATTTTTGCATATTTTAACCTTTTCCTCTTTTAACCTTTTCCCCATATTTTAACCCTGGGACAGGATTCTAATTCTAGGTCCCAGGCAGGAAGGTAGTAAGGACTGGCCAAGAGGAGAAATGCCATTCCTTATACACCTCAGGCAAGTTAGTTCCCCAAAAAAGGAAGAACCAATTTTCTACAACAGGGATAAGGGGCTGCTACTGGCAAGAAATTTTAATCAGATTTAGACATTTGGTATAGTCACACTAATGTATATCCACTTAACATTTCCATCTGAATTTTCTGGGTTCTTCATCTTTCCCAACCAAGGCCATAAGTTTCACAGAGGAGACCTGGTGAGGCTGTGATTCAGCCCACATTATAATTCAGCAATAAACAAGATCAGACACCGTGTGCTTTTTTTTTCCCCCCCAACAGCTGCTCTGCAGCTACAAGATACAAAAGACTGTGGGAAGTAGTCATGGAGGCTCCCTGGGCCTCTGACGTGCCTTAAGCAAAGTATTTAAAACCCTGAGCTGTTGTTTTCTTTCTCTGCATATTTCAGTCCAGTCAGAAAGAGCTAGCCTACCCCATAATTATTATATTTATATTCTTATCATAAAATTCTGTTGAAGAAATCATACAGCTTACCAAAACTTTGGCTTAATGGGCATTTCATTCCAAGTACCTCAGGTAATAATTTCAGTAACTGATTTTTTTTTTTTTCACTTGAAGCCAAGAATTGCCAATGTTCCATTACACACTAATAGAATTGTCTCTTTTATAACCAGGTAAGGCAACCAATACCAAATTTATATCCTTGAATAAATAGATCTGCAGCCAGTTTGGGTACCAAAAACTTCATCCAACAGGAATAAAATGCTAGAGATAGAAATCATCCAGTGATTTAAAACAGGAGAGGATTTAATACAAATATTAGGTTTGCACAACATATTAGGTGTGCATAATATTTGGACTATTTATAGGTTATTTTATTTAACATCTTCACTTCCAACCTTCATTGTAACAAAGCCATGGTTTACCAACATTTAGAACAAACACTATTTTGAAATTATTTCTATGTCACCCATGTAAAACTCTTCCTTCCATTGCCTATTTAAGAGGTGAACTTAGGGGCACTTGGGTGATTCAATCAATTAAGCGTCTGCCTCTGGCTCAGGTCATGATCCCCGTGTCCCAGGATCAAGCCTCACATCAGGTTCCCTGTTCAGTCTCCCTCTCTTTCTGTCCCTCCCCCTTCCTCTTCTCTCTTCCTCTCTCTCTCAAATAAATTTTAAAAGAAATTTTAAAAAGTAATTTAACAAAAAAATTCTATCGTCTATGGAGGCTGACATTAGTCCCAGAAGAAGAGTAAAAATAGCTAAGTAAGGAGAAATCTGGGATGACCCACCCTTTAAACTGTTGTGTGCAAAGACCTTTTATTGTAACTTTTATCCAGAAATCAGGGCTCTCCTGCTATTGCCTCTTGACCCCAGGGAAGTTAATGACCAGACACTGGAACTCTAATTGTAGCTACACTGGCGGGCTGCCTCTGTACCTGTGACCCAACATTGATAGGAAGATAGTCTCCACTTCAGGATTGTCTTGATAACTTTGTGTATGTGCATATAATTGGCAAGCTTCACTGACATACAGAATTCTACATACAAAGATGTCCTATACATGTGCCAGATTTCTTCCAGTTTAAAAAAAAAAAAGCAGAAGTTTTATGGAAGGAATTAGGAATCACACCTAGGGCTTTGTCAAAAAAGTTAACTCTTACAGTGTGTACCCCAGCATGCATTACTGCATTCCCTGCTTTTATTTTATCCTTGGAAGTTGTAATACTTTGAAAAGCCCTATCATTAGTTTTCATTTTAGTTTTATTTAGTTTGAGCAGAAATGTATTTTATTGGGGTAGCAAGGCACTAGAAATAAATCATAGACCAAGTGCACCGTGGGAGGGATTAGAATATTGCAATCCACATTATGGAAATGTGGATGCAGTACGTGCTTTATATGCATTTAAACTCATTTAGTACTCACACCAAGTCTATGACAAAATGATGGCTACAGTTTAAGCAACCTGACCAAGGTCACATGGTGAGTAAAAAGCCAGGTTAAGATTTCCACCCACGCACTCAGAGATGCTGCAGAAAAGCCTAAGGTAGGATCTATACTTTAGGAACATTCACACTAATTCTCTCAAACTTTTTTAGAGAATAAGAGGTGGCTTCTAATGATGTGTTTGCTGGGTTGTTTGAGTCATTTGCTGTGTTCCAGTCAAGGGGCTTAAAGCTTTTTTCAGAGATGCTAGACTCCAACAGAAAAGACAAAGCAAGACCAGTGAGAGAGAATCTAGCACATGTATATAAATACAGTAATATTCACAAAGCATAATTATTAAAAAGCAGGAAATTTATGGCAGCAAATGGTAGTGTAATGGCAGAGTCTTAAAGAGAGAATTCAGTCATTATTATTATTATTATTATTATTAATGAACTCTCCCTCTTCTAATTTGCTTCTATAGAGAAGGTTCTCAATGGCTTTCTCAAAGATGAAAGAAGATAACAAAATGATTCTCAAGGATATCTAATATATCTAATTATCTTATCTATATGCTATATATATGTTGGTGACTAAATCTTACTTTTTGCCTGCCAAGGAAAGCTGGGTCATGGTCTGCATTAAAAATTAGTAATTGGATTAATCCACCAAGTACCTCGCTGTTCTGATAAAATACACAATTTTGGGAATACAATGCTCAGATTGGTCATTTCCAGATCTCTTTGGCTTCATCTGCAGAATGGCCCACCACAGGCTCACAGCAGAGTCAGCACAGTTAGGTAATTAGGCAATAACGATGACTGCAAGAAAACCTACTAGTCAAGTAGCACAATGTGGTAGAAGGAAGCACCTGGTTTGAAATCCTAAGCCCTATGTTTCAAAGCTTCAGATGCCTCCATCATTAATGGTCAGATCTTCCCTAATTCTTTCAGGGGGCTTCAGTTTTCCCTTCTCTGAGATAGATGATACATTTAATGATAGCAAAAGAATCTATAAACATAAATCCTATGAACAAGCACTCTAATCTTAGCCAAAATCAGAAGGGAAAATTCAGCAGCTCTCCAGCATGGTTGAGTCACTCATTCATCGTTGCCATTCTTTGGGCATATTGAAAACTAAGTGGAAGAAAGTAAAATCAGAAGTCTTAGGATTTCTGGTGGAGTCCAGAATTGTACTTGCATTACAGAAGGTAAATTTGGTGTCCCGAATACCTGATAGTTTTTTTTTTTAAAGATTTTATTTATTAATTTGACAGACAGATCACAAGTAGGCAGAGGCAGGCAGGGAGAGAGAAGGGAGGAAGCAGGCTCCCCGCTGAGCAGAGAGCCCGATGCGGGGCTGGATCCCAGGACCCTGGGATCATGACCTGAGCTGAAGGCAGAGGCTTTAACCCACTGAGCCACCCAGGTGCCCCTACCTGATAGCTTTTCATTCTCATCCTTTTTTTGCCCCATGGATTATCGCTTTCGAGGAAAGCTGCTTATGTTAAAATCATAAACCACTCCAAAAAGACAATTCAACTCTTTTACTCCTGTCAATATTTTGTCAACATAATGAGAAAGTTGCTGTCCAGTTAACTGCATTTGTCAAGTAGTATTGTGGCTTGAAGAAGGACACCTGACCACAATAAGTGAGAGTCACCCATTTTCCCAGTGTTCAGCCAATAATTAAGAAAATTTCTGGGATCTTGCTGGTATAGTCGAAATAATCAGATCATGAGAGAATGTTGTTACAGAGTAAAGACTGCCTGCTCTAGAAATCGTTTTCATTTTATTTTAGTTTTTTAACCTCCCTGGTAGTCTAGTGGTTAGGATTCGGCACTCTCATTTTACTTTAGTTTTTATCTATCTACACTTATTCTAAGGAAACCAGTAACCAAAGGGTCAATGGGACGAATCCCAGCTACAGATTTATTAGTGCAGCTACAACTTTTTAACCAGATCTTTTCCCTTTGCCTGTAAATTTTTTGGATCTGAGGCTTGCTCTCCTATCTTCTCTGGCTGCCTCTCCAATAAGCCCTTTCCTTGCTACATATCCCATGGCTCAATGATTATCTTTGCTGTGCATCCAGCAGACAGAATAGGATTTAGTTACAGTAAACCATTAACCATTTTGGTTATCTTTTTTTTAACATTTTATTTATTTTCTTATTTGAGAGAGAGAGAGAGAGAGCAAGCACAAGAAGGTAGAGTGGCAGAGGGAGAAGCTAACTCCCCACAGAGCAGGGACCCTGATGTGGGGCTTGATCCCAGGACCTGAGCTGAAGGCAGACACTTAACTGACAGAGCCACCCAGACACCCCTGATTGTCTTTTTCTTATACATTTTCTTTGAATATGGAGTTGAGAAATTTTGGTTTTATTTGGCTTTAAACCTGGGTTTAAAGCTCAGGTGGTTAAGATTCTGCATTCCGTTCAGGTCATGACCTCTGGGTCTGGGAATCCAGTCCCACATGGGACTCCCTGCTCAGTGGGGAGTCTGCTTCTCCTTCTCCCTCTGCCCCACCCCCCCACTCGTGTGTGTGTGTGTGTGTGTGTAAAAGAATTGAACATTAACTATTTTTTGTTTTTGTTTTCCTTTTTTTTACAGCTGGTTTTTTTTTAAATTTTTATTTTTCAGGTATATTTGGGTTATTTTCTCAGAAATTTGACAATCATCAGAGAAGGGGAAAGGTTAAATATTGATTGGCTAAACTAGGTTTGCCATAAACATGCAGCAAAATTTGAACCTCATGTGTAGGTATTCATGTGTCTCATTCAAATTCTAGAACTAAACAGTCAAGGCGTTACGACTTGAAGTTAATTTTATTTCGCGTTGTTCAATGAGTAGGGAACACCTTTGGGTTCAGTCTTACACCTTCCTATAATTGTAGTCCTACTTCTGGTGAAATTTAGCCTTGAGCAGAAGTGTGAAGCAGGCTGTGGCAGGTTGGGGTGTCAGGGAAGCAGACGCAGACAGAGATGAGCGCACACTAATAGACAGGCTCTTGCAATTGACAGCTGTGAAAGCGGTGAGTGGGGAGGAAGGCAGGGTGGAGGGAGAAGTGAACCCAAGATCAAATCTCAGCTGAAGCTGAAATTGAACCTGCAGCCCATTTGTGCCGAGGCGCCTACCAGTCATCAGGTAAGAGTGGTGGCCTGGGGAAGAGGGTAGAACCTTAGAATCTTAGCGAATACTCTCCCTTCAGCCTCAGGCTCTCTACCAAGAGTGCTAGGGCACTTCATAGAATACCAAACACACAGGCAAAGCTTGTTCCCCTTAATGCTGCCCCCAAATTTGGGATCCTTTTCAGTGGCTGTCCATCCTAATGGCCTGCGCTCCAAACTCTTCCATTTCTCCTTTCTCCAACCATACTCAACCATCTTTTGTCCCATCCTCTACTGGTCTTTGTTATATTTGGGTAAGACACATATTCCTATCCCCCTTCATGATGGTTAATAAACACTCCACTTCTTGAAAATCTAGGTATCACCTCGCTGTTTCGATGAGGATGCCCGGAATCAAAGGAATGAAGAAACTGGTGGGCATTTTAAGCAAAATGGAGGGTGATAGGGCGAAGGGTAAGAACCACAGGGAATTTAAGTTTTTTTAAAATGACCTAGTTACATGGGTACACATGGTTAACTCTACTGTTACTACTGTCGGGAGATTACATCATGAAAACTTTGCAGAAGTGTGTGCCCACCAGCTCTCCCAAAAATACCTACAGAAGCTCAAAAGGAAGCTGCTATGTTTTAAAACATCATTTAAATCAAACAGTACATGAGCATGCCCAAAGTATGGCAGGACTGATGGATCCACGTTCAAAGCTTGTCACTACGGGTCACATGAGATAGCATCTCTCTCTCTCTCTCTCCGACAATCTCATGGAAGAACAGACTGTGAGATGCCTGTACTCATTACAGGAGTACAAGAAGCATTCTGTTCTATCAGGGATGATGACAAAGGAAAGAGACAGGAAATGACAGCAAGGAATTGGATGGCATTAACACAGCTAAGCAACCACTATGTACTAGGTGCTGTGATGGTAACTTTTTTTTTTTTTAAGATCTTATTTATTTATGAGAGAGAGAGAGAGAGAGCACACACGTGAGTTGGGGGAGAGCCAGAGGGAGAAGGAGAGGGACAAGCAGACTCCCTGCTGTGCACAAAGCCTGAAGTTTGGGGTCCTTGATCCCAGAACCCAGACATCATGACCTGAGCTGAAATCAAGAGTCAGATGCTTCTCAATGGACTGAGCCACCCAGGTGCCCCTGTGCTGGTAACGTTAAATGAATTCTCACACCAACACTATGGTAGGGGTTTTTACTATACAACTTTCAAGATAAGAAACCAAATATTAAAGAAGTTAGTTATTTGGCTAGGGACACAGCTGGTAAGTCAATAAGCCAATATTTGAACTCCAAAGCCAATGCAATTTTCACCCTCTCATGTGGCACAGATTCTTGAATAACTTTTAATAAAAGCAGTTCAAATTTCTAGTATTTGGATGGTTAATATTTTGAACTACTTGTTAATTCTTCTGATAGTTTCTTGGTCTAGATTTTTTTTATTATTATATTTTCTAAACTAAGCCTGATTAACTTGTACCCATGCCACAAATTATTAGCATATTTAAGTGTGTTTATTCATATCTCCACAAAACATGTTGCTTATTTTTCCCCAAAAAAAAGTATGTCTCACCAGAATATATTTGCCCATACTTTGATCACTCTTCTGCAAAACATATTTTTAAAGTGTTTTTGGTTTTGGTTTGGTTTGTGTTGGTTTTTTGTTGTTGTTGCTACTGCTATTAAAATGTTGGTACTTTTATATAAACATTTTATTTATTGATAGATATTTTTTCCCTTATGCTGGTTTGTTTGTTGTTTACTCTTCGGGCTGCACTGACTTTTTAAAACAGACTCACTTTTTAGTAATTCTTTCATTAGTGAAAGCTATATTTGTTAAAATAAATTATTTCAAAAACATGCCTTTGAAAATTTGAACTTCCTTCACTATGCAAAAATAGATAAGATTAACAGCAATGTGCTTTTCCCTCCAGATAACTTCATCTTTGATTTACTTATAAGTTCCTAAACTGCCTGATAGAATTTTAATGTTTAGAAAAAAAAATTCTACTAAATAATTTTGAAATATTTGCTTTGATAAATTCCTTTTAAAATGCTATTTTGGTCCTTTAGAGAAGTAACATAATCCTTAACTAACTTTTGAGAATGATAATTTTACTAACTTGATTACATTTTATTTGATCCTCTTTATACATTCAATAAGCTTAAAATTTTATAATAAGGACCTAATGAAAGAATGAGATTGTAAAAGAAGTGAATACATAATGATACCTCGATTTGTGTCCCCAGAATCACTTTCTAGCTACACAGCTAAAAGCCATTCATTTAAAGTAGCCATTACTAGATTGGAAAGTCTGAATTATATAAAAACCTTTAATAGAGCAATGTTTCATTATTAAATTCAGATGTATGTTGTAATCAATTGAAGCTATTACATACTGGTATGGATTCTTAACCACTTTAAGGCCAAATATTAACATCTAGTGCTACCTGGTAAGCAGTGGTTCTATAAATTTATCGAATGTCCTGGAAAGAAGTATTTTCTGATTATTCTAAAAATTCGTTCTTTATTTTTAAGATCATAATTGTATCCTTTTTCAAGATTCAAAGATAAGAAGTGGCACAGTCAGTGTTAAAATCTGTTCTATTTCATCAAAAATAAAGCACATTCATCATTCAGCATTTTCCTGGGTATTCTTCTCATAATTTCTTTTCTGTTGAATATTTAAAGTTTAATAGCTATTACATAAAAGGCTTACAAAGATAGAAGATGCACTCAATATTTTAAGAAACAATCTTGCTTTGTACAAGTTTTATTGTAGGGAAATCTATCTTTAATAATTTTAATTGAAATAAAGTATTTTATAAATATGTCTACTTAGTAACATAGTTTGAACTTCCCTCTTTTGAGGGAAAGAGAATTGAGTTAATAAGACTGAGTTTTGTTTCCACTTGCTTCTCTTTTCATTTGCAATTTTTCAGCCACAATGAGTTTGAATGAGTCCGTCACTGCACCAAACACTTGACGTAAGTTATCTTGTTGACTCTTCAGAAGTACTGTTTCCCCATTTCACATTTAAGGAGAGTGAGACTTAGAAACATTAAATAATAGCACACAGGTACAAAGTGGCAGTTCTTTGTGATTCCACAGCTCTTTTGATAATTGTGCATATTGCTTCGCAAACATACTGAGCTTACCGTTGTTGTCACCAATGGGGGCATGCTAGTCTTTATAATAAAGTCAATGAAACTGGGTGTTTGCATGCTCCCTGTTTTCAATCCTATACACATCTTCCTAAAATTTATAAAAACGTACAACAAAAATCAGCCCAATTCACTACAGCTACACTTCATTGAAAATTGACAAGGATGAAATGAAATTTAAGTCCAAAAGAACTTAAGAATCAACCAAAGTCTTATGCTCTCCATTAGAAGCAGCAAGCCAGAGACATGAATGGTCTTACCCATGATCCAAGGGAGACCCAAGCCATGTAACCCAACTTTCTGGACATTAACTCCACATATTTGCAGTATTTGACATTGAGTATGTGTCGGGCCCTGTGTTGGACGATTGCTGTTGAGGTAAATATCGTAGTTACCCCCATGAACAAAAAAGGAAACTGAAGCATAAGTATGCTCAAGGCCCAACGTTAGTATGGACTGGAGTAAGGCTAACTCTAGCTCTGGACAGCTTTGAACTCAGACTCAGAGGAATTCCTCCTGCTCAGTAATTAGCCCCCATAAAATAGTCTGTATAGAAACTGCTGTTCTCTATCAAAGGTGATTGGCCTTCATTGCAAAGCAACTGGTTCCCACTTATTCCAGATATACTAGTGGAGTGTGCTGTGTTCCAACTAAGGATGGCCAATATGTAAAATATTTAACAATAGAAAGCTCTGGGGGAGGCAATCTATCAAAACAGACGCCAGACCAAACACGAGAGAAATTGGCTGTAGACCATGGGAATGCCAGTATTGATTTATACCTGTGGAATAACTGCCTTGAAACCAATTAAACTCTGCAGTCAAGAACTAGAAGAGAAAGTATTTTTCCCCTAGCATCTCACCTCCTGCATTTATTAAATGAGGAAAGGGATAAAAAAGAAAATAATGCTAATATGGACCCCAGTGGGTGAGCCGCTTTGAGGCTATTTTGTCTACCATCAACAGAAAGTGTACAGAAGGAAAAAACATGACCTGTCTGAAGAGGATGCATGCATTGATTACAAAGAGTTAGCGGGGTGTCAGCTGGTACAGGTTTGCATCCGCACTGCAAAACCTTTAAAACATCCTTCCAGTTTTTGCTACCAGCCCCATTAACAGCCAGCCAAGTGCAGCTGTGGATCGTATGGCTGGTCGTAGAGTAAAATGAAATAACATTATGCCATTTAACGTTATAGTTTCCAGCACAGAAAGTTATTATCTTGATTATTTTTATGTTTTAATTTCCCAATGTTTTCTGAACACTCCATTCTGAAGTGCATTTGATACTTCTGAATTAAATTTCATCAGTAATTCCATGCATATGTTTTGAAGATCAGAGAGGAAACATGCTAACTACTATAAAGAAGACTATAAAGAAGTCTGTTCTTTTCTCCATTCAACGGTGCTGCTCAGTGGTCCCACCCATCATGAGACAGAGGACCTGGTATGATGCTGTGCTGCCTGATGGCACCTCCTTTTCCCCAACTTTTCCAGGAAAAAAAAAAAAAAGAAAAAAATAGGGAAAATGGGAAAACCCCTGTCAACATGTATCAATAACAGTTGTACACAGTTATGTGGAACTTGGGATGCTAATTACTTTTGAATAGTTGACTCTTACGTATAATTCTGATCTTAATACTCAAAAAGTTTGGTTTCTTCATACAAAGTTGGCACTACGTCACCCTGTGCTCACGAACGACGTTTGTCTGGAAAATACATGGTGCTCAATGCCATGCATTCAGTGCTTGCCTTAGTCTGAGACTGCCAGCTGCTCTCCAGGCCTGCAGTTCTGACATCCTCTGTATGTGTTCAACGTCACTGTCTCTATTTCAGGTCAAAGAAACTGATGGTCATAAAGTATAAGCTATTAACAAGGTCAATGGGCAGAGACAGGTTTCCAAAATAAGTCAGCCTGTTTCAGGTGTGAGTTCTTAATAAATACCACCTCCCCTGCCTCCTTCTTTATGGGAATATCATTTCTAGAAGATGACTACTTATTCTTGTAACAAATAATTGAGATAATAATATGTGAACCTCTAAATGATACATGCCATATTTTAGATATAAGATATGACACAGTGAATAATGACTGTCCCGTTTGATATTGCTGATGGAAACAAACAAACAAAAAATGATCTGCTTCTGTGTTTTACATGTGAAAAATTCATGCGGACTAGCAAACTGTCAAAGTGTTTTACTTTGATTTTATGTCTACCCATATGTCAGGTACTTCCCATATGACATTTTGTTTTAACACAATTCTTCAAGATATCTCTTTACATACCTTTCTGGAAGTTAGTTCAGAGCTTTTAGGTTGTCTGCAAAATATAAAAAAAGTATGTTCTTCAAATAATTTGAATAGTTCTCTCAGCCTTTCTTGTAGGTGCAGACATATCCTGATTTTCTAATCTAGGTTTCAAATCAGATAAATGTGTGGTCATCAATCATGAAAACAATAATTGCTATAGAAATTGCCATGGGTAAACAAGAGTTTTGTTTTATTTTTGTTTAGAAAAATGTATGTTTTGTTTATTCTTGTAAAGTGTACATTGTGGTATTTGAGCAAGGCTAATTCTACATATCCAGAATTTCACAGAACTTTCTGAGGCTTTTTAGAATGGCATCAAGCCATAGAAGATTGACAAGGTAGCTATCATTTGAACAGTTGCTGTTCGGGGAAGCCTGACCCCACAAGGAGCCTGCAGTCATGGCAGGGTCTCATGTGCTCTACTCACATTTTACCCAAAAGCATGTACTAAACACCTGCCAAGGTCTGGACACTATACTTAGCACTGGATGACGTACAGCAGTTGACAGAATATGTCCTGTCTTCAGGAGCATATTCATAGGCATGAAACAGACCCATGAAAAACCACAACATATAGATGCCATAAATAAAAGTATTTTAAGGTTATATTAGCTGCACAGAGAGCTCAGATAATTGACAGATATTATTTGAGAAACTTCCCGAAGGTGGGGGCACTTGAGTTGGATCTTGAGGAAGGAACATGTCACTGAGCAAAGCAGAAAGTGCCTATCGTAGGATAAAAGACCTTGAGCAAAACTACAGGAGTCAGGAGTTGGAGGTTCCTTGGAGAGACACTCTGTTCATATCAAATTTGGATCTAGTCTAGAGCACATAATGAATGAGGGGGACACTCTGGCAAGGAATGTCAGAGAGCAATGTATACATGGCATATACATCATACAAAGAGTTTGAATTCTCTCTTCAAGTCATGGCAATGGAATATTTTGAAACCAAGACAATGTCACAGTCAGACTTTCTTTACGGATCTTTGTCCTTTGTCCCACAGTGTGTAGGAAAAATGTAAGTGGACTAGAGACCACAGGAAGTGTCTTAGCCATGCCAGAGTTTAGAAACTGAGAGAAAAAAATACATTCATGAAATCTTACAAGTGTTGGAAGTAGAAATGTGCCAGATTATTTAAATGTAAGAGTGCGAGCACTTAAAGAAAGCAAAGAAGTGGGAAAAGCCTAACCCATGTGTTGAATGCCAGTAGCTTCCAGGGAAGATTTTCATTGATACAGAGTTACTGTCAGCACCAAAACTTACCAGGCCTCAGCAAGTATTTGTGGAATGGAAGAAAAAAGAAATGAAACTAACAAAGGCCCTTATGACCCAAATCATGGAGATTAGCAGACTCTTAAAAAGCACAGTTTTATATTTGGTTAAGAATAGAGTGACCCAATATGGATGTAGATTATGTCATTGAAATGATCAGAATCTCCTTAAAGATGCAATACATTTTCATTTAGTTTAGACTTTGTGCCAAGAAAATGGGTAAATGGGTTCATCAGTTGGTGTGTGTGTTAAAAAGGCAACTGTTTTAGAGTGTACCATTACAAATTCTTTACCCTTAACTTTCAGTATAACTAATGAAAACAAAACTCCTATATCCTCTAAAACACACATTTTCTATTTGTGCTATGAAGAAAAAAAAAAAAAAGCATAAATCCAGAAGCCGTTTGCTAAGGCCCTAATAGATTCTGACATACGAGCATCTGCAGCAGGATCTACAAAATACTTCGAGCAACCTCTCAAGTATGAACCAAATTCATTACCAAAAATAACTGACTCAGGTCCTTTTAATAGTTCTTTCAGCTCACCCTGTGGGTTTACGCATATCTTGATTCCATCTGAAGCTTTCAAATCAGATAAATATGCACTCACTCAATAATAACAAGCACAGAATTTGTATTAAAAAAAAACGGGATTTAAAAGACAGATTTTTTTTAGGTTTTAAGAATGTTCCCTTGATTTGTCATGAACAATAGTTAATATCATCCACTGAGGGAATCATCCCTCATCTCCATCATCACAAATTTTAACCATTGACAAAGAAGTTGCCTTGAAGCCTAGTCAGTCTTAAAGCTAGTTAATTTATTAAAAGACAGGAAATAATCAAAAGCCTAAGAGTCACGTTTAAGTTAATTCCGACTCTTGTCATTTTACAGGTTTTGTGATCGTGGGCCAATCACTATACTTCTCGGGAAACTGGGCTTTACAATCTGAAAAATGATAACATACCTTACATGGATAAAGACAAAATGTGACCACGTGTATCAAAGCATTCTATATATGGACTTACATAGGTGATCAATGATTATAAGGTGCCATTATTCTTGTTTTAGATTAGTTTATATTCAGGTGCCCAAAGGAAATTTAAGGTTGCATGTCTAATTACCAAACACAATTCCTAAATGTTCAATCATGTAGTATATGTTTGAAAAGTTAATTCAAATTCAATTCTAATTTTATCAATGCACTATCACTTTGTGTCATCTATTAAACACCAAGATCATCTAATATATACAACTAACGCATCATCAAATTTACCAAGAAGTACATATATTTCTTTTGTCACCTTAGACACTCTGGTGAGTTTGAGAGAATGCAATCTCTAAAAATCTGGAAAGTGTTAGAAAATGAGCTTATTGAATGATATGAGCTCCTTAGCAGCAGAGTCATATTTTTTCTCCAAATCCCCAGAAGAATCTAACATAGTATTCTGTAGAAAGTAGATAAGGAGTAAATACTTTGGATGGACAGATTTCTTTAGGAACACAGGGAAGTGGAAGATATGCTTGATTTGCCTAAGACTACATTTTATTTCTCTCTGAAAACTCTATACTCACCCAGGTGCCTGGAACAAAGTGGAAGGATCTTAATAACCTTTTTTTTTTTTTTTTTTTTTTTTTGGTTATGAATTGTATTCCTTGACTAAGGGTCTGATTTTCACAGAGTAAGGTCTGTAATTCTTGGTAAAAGTAACTAGGAGTTGCCTGGACATTACTTGACATAAAATCTCCCAAGTGTAATGTGAATCACCTGTTACCATTGTCTTTCATCCTTAATTTTCCAACAGAGAGTCTACAAATAATTAACACTAGTTGACTCAATGTCGTGATTTTATTTCCTGATTTAATCTCTGTCAAATACATTATTAGTGAAATGGTCAAGAAGAGTTAGAGAAAGGGCTCTGGCAAACCTTGAGATTAATCTGAGTTGAAGTGGAGCATATGAATAGATACATTTTCATGAGTGCTCATTAGAAGTGTGGGTACATGAGCTGTAAACAGATCTGAAGTAGAAATGTACCATGAAAATATGTTAAAGAAAATTGACATTTAAAACCAATAGTGTATGTGTTGAAATAGGAAAAAAAGATTATTCTGATTGGATAACTACGTTGGTATTTATCTCTATCCTAAACAACACAGATTTTACAAATACAAAACAATATGTTTGATGTATGTGTGTATACTAAAAAGATATTCATAGAAACACACAGTCTAGTTGGGAAATAAAAAAGAACATGAAGATGTCATAGAAACCCCTCACACAAAAAGGCTCACGTGGCCTTAAAAAACACTTAAGGTAGGAGAAAGGGAAAGATCCTACTACCTTCTTCATCCCTGCCATCCTCCTGTATCATCAGGAAGCATCCCATGTTTCTTTTTAACATTAAGAATGCAAGTATTGGTAGAACCCCAAGGAACTTACTCAGATAAACACAATGTGGTTTTCTTTTAAAATAAGCCTTTACTGAATATATCAACAAGGTACTGTATAGTGTGGAGTGAAGTTGATAGTTAACAAAGTGTGTGACATGGTAGGTCTCAGAGGGTGTGTAATGCAGAATCTTCCAGCCCCTTGCAGTCTCTTGTCACTGAGAACACACTAAACGTAAACCGGAAGCAAATCAACATATGGTTCAAACAAATAACAAATCACTGGAATTAACTTTCAGTGAATATATACTGGTCCTAGGAGGAACAGACAGTGGCGACAGCTTCACCTTACCTCAAAAAGGTTATAAATCTTACATCCCATGGATATCATTATAAATGCCTCGGGGTGTGTATTTGTGTGTGTGTGCACACGCACGCGTGTTTTTCATACTCATTTAAAAATGTCTGTTGCAATGGCCTTGCTTTGTGCTCTTCGGTGAATGTGCCGCTAGAAAAAGAAAAATGAAAACCATAGCACAAGACTCTGATCCATTTGTTACAACAACAGTATCAAACATGTACAAATCTTTTTCCCCACAATCTGTGACAAACATCCCCATTGCCAGTAATTGTCTTTTGACCCTGCTGAAGAAATCAGAGAAGGATGTAAACTACAGCTTTCTTCATTAGTATTTTGACTGGAAAAAGCAAAAACAAAACCAAAAGCAAACAAACAAACAAAAACAAAAATCAGGCCAGTTTTGACTATGATTAAGAACTAGGAGAGTGTTTTGTTTTGTGTTTGTATCTCTTTCCCTTTGGGGCACAAAGAAACTGCTTTGCTTGCCCATGAAGCCTGAAAATCATGGGCAAAACCATTCTTCTCATGTTCTAAAGTAATGTCTTCTTGTTGTAGGTTCAAGAAAAAAGCTATAAACAAAGATGGCAATGGAAATGAACCACTTCATGGTCAAAAGTTCCACTGAGCTCTCCTGCTGAGGTTCCCCAGACTAGTGCAGCAACTGTTCCCTGTAAGTTATGTTTGGACTGGGTGTCCTGCTGGCCACATGCAGAGCAGGTTCTCCACAAAGGGGAAGTAAGTTGTGATCTTGTGAAATGACTAAGACCATCATGATCTGCACTCATAGGAAATGGGGACTTAGAATTAGCTACTTCATTAATAATTTTGCCAGACTAGTCACATTACAGGTTTTTTGTTTTTGTTTTTGTTTTTACCTCAGGGAACATATCTAATATATTTTCAACAAGCATCAATGCAAGAAATTGCATTATTTCTCATGGGATGGAATGTTTTCCACTTCTCACACAGGGAAACACACTTTTTGTCTCTGCCCGTGGTCGTGCATTGCGATGACTGTTAATGCATTTGACAGTTTTGAGGGACTCCCAGAGCCTCTTTCTATTCAAGCATGTCTCCCCAAACAAATAGGTATTAATGACAACCCTGGGTATGAATAACAATCCATAGTATCTGTGTGATCATGACTATATCTTTTCCTTTTAGAATTCCCTCTGCACAGTGACAGTCCCCTAGCTCTGAAAGTGGCTGTGTATTATCTGATCATCTTGTTTGGTCAAACAGTGTCAAGCTCTTTATAAGACAGTCCCTAGTGTATGGCTTTGTTCACGGATTGGGCCTGCACCTTCAACTGTGACTCTTTTGACTCATCTCAAAATACAAAACAATGACAGCAAAAGAGGCTTGAATACAGAGTAGAACACATTCCTGTGACTGCAAATGCCAGTCAAACCCTAATCCAACACCTATGGTTGTTTTTTCAGCAGTTTTCCTAAAGACACATAAGACATTACAAATACAGTGATGTGCTTTCTGTCCTGGTGTAAGTGAGAGCCCCAGCTATGCCATGAAAAATGACACATTGATATGAAATTTAGCAGTCTCTGCCATATTGTGTGCAAGAGCAAAGTGAAGCTTATAACTACATTCTATCTCTTCAGGAACGTCTTCTAGCAAAGGAACCACTTCAAGTGACTAGGTCTTCAATGTACCAGTTAAGCCCCAAATAATTCTATGAATCCCATAAGATGTCATAAAAACCTCTCCAACATTGGATTTCTTGGCCCAAAGCAAAAATGTTTCAGCAGCCAAATACCACGTTAGGGTTATACACAAAATAGAAATAAATGAGAATGATTATTTTGTGGATAAGAGAGAAAAAAACCCTCAAAAGTCCAAGTACCAGCATTTGAACACATAGTTTTATCTACACAGCCAAGGGGAAGAGGACAGTGGAAGGGAATTATCCAAGTAAGTACACAAAACCCCATGTCATTTTCCTGAATGTTACATGGCTTACTGTTTACACTGATCACCTTCACAGACTGTCTTGTCCCTTCGCTGTGTGGAATTAGGTTTAAAATAGCAACAGCCAAAATTTGCTAGCTAATAGACTAAAATGGAAACCTAAGTCACTTTAGAATTAATTCAAATTAATTCGTAGCTAATTTCAGCCCAACTGACTGCAGTTTCGATTCTTGTTTCTACAACATTATAACTTCAGTTATATTTTCTGCTTATTCTGAGGGACAAGGGAGATTAAAACATATAAGTTGGGGGTACATTATTAAAGAAAATAAAGCTCTTACTATAAAGAAAAACTTGCATAGCATTTTATACCTAAACTCTTACAAAGAAGACACATCACAGTTCTATTTTGTTAAAAGTGAGAGAGAGAGAGAAAGCAAAAATGATTGTGACATTAACTTCATAGGTTCCTAAAAAATGGCCAGCGGTAAAGGAAATATGCAACACAGGATGAAATTTGATTTTATAAGGAATTTTCCAAGCGTGTGTGTATTTTAGATAATGTATGCATTCGATAGCCCTTCTACATCTAAGGGATGAAAAGGAGTAAATTATACACACTTTGTGAAGATGGGCATTGCTTCAAAAATATCTAGAATTAAACACAGACATCCCTCCCTTTCCTATGCTTTCCTCTGCTATATGCCCCACTCCTCCAAGTTTAGGGGAACAAGCTCACACTCCCTGACTTGTTCATTTTTCACGTTATCCTGTTAATAAAAGATTGACCATCCCTCCATGATTCCCAAACAAGAGGGACATCTAAGACTGAAAAGGATTAAATGAAATTTCAAAACTGGAACAGGATCAAAATCAGTTCAAGGTGGAAACTCAGTATTGCTTTAAAAAAAAAAATCATCCAGCTTTGATGTGTCCTCATAGAATTATTAACACTGAAAATTAGTATACATTTTAAAGTGTGTAAGTATACATGGGTATTTTGTGCAACCAAAACTGTCATCTGAGATTTTCTTTCAAATTTTAAGCAGAGTGGGAAAAAAATCAAACAAATGTAGCATAAATAGCTAATTATGAAAATATATGTGAGGTGATTGGAAGACAAATTTGCGAGGGGATAAAGGTATTAATTCAAGCTATTTCAACATGATACGTGTTAACACATTCATTTGATAAAGTATAGCAGAACCGCTCATCACTTGTTTTTGGCTAAATGGTATCAATAGCTTTTTAAATAACACGTTCAGTATATTCCAAACACTAACCTCTTGTTGGTCTAAATATCATGTTGACACAGCTGCAGTGAATCTACCCAAATAATTCTCATTATCAAAAATAATTCCATTCAATATAATTCTTCCCATTATTTTATTAGCCTCTTCTAAAAAAGTATTCTAGAATATATCTCTGTTGAATGTGATTCAACCTGACATATAATTTGAATAGTAACACTTTTAAAGGGAGTTTTCTTGCTGGAACATCCTACCTGTCCCTGCAGATGACTGAAATCAGACTCAGGTCTCTAACTCTGTTATCATAAAGGGTCAGGGAAGCATGAGGAGTGATTTTTAAGCTCCCGGTCAGAAAGCCAACACCCGAGTTTGAAGGTCTTTTCCAAAATGTCATTTGCTGGGTTCTGCCGGGTTGGGTTAACTTATCTTACAGGAACGGGCTTCCTCATGATGCTTTTCTCTATTTCCTGCTTTGGGTCAACTCAGGGTAACTACCTCCTTTCTTCTATTTCGAGATTTTTAACTTCTCTTCCAGACTAGGAAGGGCAGAAATAGCATGAAGGTATCTGGGCCATTTCTTGTTTCACCCACATCACTTAGCCTTACCCTGATGAGCTCTTCTAATCTGCCCTTTCGTCTAACCACCGACCGACCGTAGGAAAGGAATTTACTCCGACAGCTTCCACAGCAAAAATGGTTAATGTACCTCATGAGGAAGAATCACTCCGTCTTTGCCTTGGCGTTGGGTTCTCCTTGTACAACCCTGTACAGTACTTCAGCGACTATTTTTTTTTTTAAGATTTAAAAAGCAAAGAGTTACAAAACTGTTTGTAATTAACTTGAAATAGAAAAGATAGCACTTTTTTTTAAATCCCATTATATAGTACACCGTATAAATTACAGAGTATTCAAATGCACAAATGCATCTGGGTAACATTTATCAAATGTAATTCGCATGTCTCTAGGTGCACACACGTGTGCGTTCTCGAGAGTCTCACCGTCCGCCTTCCTAACGCCGGGGCTCTGGCTGTCACGTGTGGCAGTGCTCCAGATCTGGAACGCTGCTGTTGCAGTATCGCATGTTGTTGGGGATATGGCAGTCCGTGTAATTAATGCCCCCGTTCGGGGTGTAAATGGGCTGCAGTCTGAAATCTCCTTTAAGGAGCTGATCGTTATTTAAGGAGACGATCTGAAAGCTGGTTTCTGTCATCTCCAGGATGGAATTGTCCTTCTTCGTGCCTGCCTCGCAATAGTCATCTTTCCGCCGGCCTCGGTTGTACTTCCACTTCTGGGACGTGTAGCGGCCCTTTTTGTGCATGTGCCAGCAAAACACGCTGAGCAAGACCACGAGCACGAATATCACTGCCCCCCCGATCAGGCCGGCCAGCAGGAAAGGGGAGCCCATGCTGTGGGAAGTCGTCTGCTCATGGCTGGAAGCCGTGTTGCTGCCGTTGTTCAAATAGGAGGCGTGGGTGGTGGCCTCAGAGCAAATGGTATCTTCCACAGCTCGGTAGTTAAAAGCATCCAGGGGTACCAGACAAATCCGGTAGGTGGATCTGGGCTCTAGGTTCACCAGGCTCAAGTGCTGCTTCTCACCGCTGACGATGCGTTCTTGGACAATGCCGCCCACCAAACTGTGGCCCATTTTCACCCACGTGAGTTTGTATGCCATCACCGTGAAGAGAGAGAGCCAGCTGACTTGAATGGACGTGTCGTTCACAAAATGAATAGAGAGCTGGATCCGTTCAGAAATAGGCGGGGTCGCTCTTTCCCTGCCGTCCCAGTTGGGAATGGTGGGCAGTCGGGAGGTGGTGGGAGTCAGGGGTGTATCGCTTCTGCTGGGGGTTGGGGCAGAGAGGGTGGGGGGCTGAGTCGTTGGAGAGGCTGTACTTGGGGCTGGGGTGAAGATGGGCGGCCCAGGGGTCATGGTGGGGCAAGACAAAAGATTCATATTCAGCTCCCTGACAGCCATCCCCCGGACTTGCTCGGGCCCTTGGCACATGAAACCTCGCACGTTGAGAGATGAAGGGATGTATCTGAGCCATTCCGTTACCCATTTAATGCTGCAGTCACAAAACCAGGGGTTATTCCGAGCAGTGAGCTGCTTCAGGTTGGAGAGATTATCAAAGACCCCTTGAGTCAACACGCGCAGCTGGTTGTTGGATATATCCAGCCGTTCCAGCTTGCGCAGGTTCGAGAAGGCTGTCAGTGGGATGTGGTTGATCTGGTTGTCCTGCAGGTAGAGCTTGATCAGATGTGTACCTGGGAGATCGGGAGGGGGGTGGGAGAGGGAATTCCGCACGATGGAAAACTCCTTGAGCTTGGTGAGGTGGCTGAAGGTGCCCTCGGCGATGCCCTTGTTGGTCAGGAGGTTGCCGTCCACGATCAGACGCTCCAAGCTCGTGAGGTTCTGAAAGGCCATGTCTGATATGACAGCGATTCGATTTTCATCCACTCTCAGCTCTTGCAAATCCACAGGAAGCCCCACAGGCACACTGCTCAGGTGATTCTTGGATAGAAACAACAGTTTGAGGCTAATAGCCTCCCGGAAGGCCCCGTCCTCCACCCCCACTGTGGATATAGAGTTGTCATCCAAGTGAAGCTCCTCGAGCTTCAAGAGCTGGGCCAGAGCAGCCCGTGAAATGGTCTGAATGTTGTTTTCCTGCAAATG
Organism: Meles meles; assembly: GCF_922984935.1. Lineage (NCBI taxonomy): Eukaryota > Metazoa > Chordata > Mammalia > Carnivora > Mustelidae > Meles > Meles meles. The sequence goes on from NC_060071.1 coordinate 126,652,516, forward strand.
GAGAACTCTGACGTTCTTGGGCAGGTTCATGGGGAATTCATCCAGTTGGTTGCCATAAAGGTAGACCGTGTGCACGGACCGGACGTTGTGCAGTTCTGCAGGAAATCCAGCATTATTAATTTGGTTGTTGTGGAGGTAGAGTACGGTTACGCCCTCCGGGATCCCAAGAGGCACTGAGGTCAAGCTTCGCTCATTACAGTAGACAAAGTTCCTATCGCAGCGGCACACACTAGGGCACGCCAAGATTTCTGACACTTGTGAGTAGAGCCCCAAGGAGATAAGAAGCCAAGATTTCAGGAAAAAAGCCCCATGGTTGGGCCACTGTGTGGTCTGTAGGCCCATTTCTGAAGTACAGAAACAAAATACAAGGTGGTAGGGAAACTAAAAAGAAAAGAAAAGAAAATATATATATATATAGCAAAAGCAAAATGATTGGACAGGGTTCTGTTAAAGTCCAGAACTCCAAGTAGAGGAAAAGTCTTGAAGGCCTGTGGTAAAAGAATTCTCCTATGGTCTCTGGTCTTATCAGCCTGTGTTGTCTTCTTTGTTATTGTCCTCCATGTGGAAAAAAAAAAAAAAATTCAATAGGGAGAATTTTCCACACAGGCAATGAGTGAAGCCAAGTTATCAGCGGTCACCAGGGGCCCAGCTGGGCAGGCAGAACTGGAACTCCCTTCTCGTATTGTAGATTAGGTCAGTGTTGATCAGACTCTGAACTTCTTGGTTAAGCTCAATCTGCAATCTGTTGGAGGAGAGCAAAGAGAAAAAAGTCAGCTAAGGGTCCTAATGGATGAAGGGCTAATCTGATTCTTCGCCCTTCAAGAGCTGGGACCAAGTGACCTGAGAGGCAGGAGCTGGCTTAAAGTGATGTTTTAAGTAACAATAATTTGGTTGACAAGGTATTCAAAAAAGGAACATGATTCAAAGTTCCCTCTCACCCTCAGGGGTCATCCTGTGAAATTTACATCCCCATCAGTACCTTCTCTTACATAGCCATTTGCATAACAAAATAGAAAAGAGCAAGGCTCAAGGTGGAATCCACTGAATCAATCCTGATGATCACCTACAAATCCAACCGGTCACATCTTGCTTCAAGACAGCACAGTGACTGAGTAATTAATACTATTTGAGGGCAAACACGTGAAACCCTTTCTAGTTATAAATAAACAAAGGCAAGATAGGGACTGATGAAGTCCTTTATAAAAAGATGTGTCCTTTTGATAGGAAGCTAAATGAAATAAAGTCAATCAAAGTAAAATACCATATGATCACTCGTATGTGGAATTTAAGAAATAAAATAGATGAACATTGGGGAAGGGAAGGAAAATGAAATAGGATAATTGAGAGGGAGGCAAAGCATGAGAAATGCTGAAGTCTAGGAAACAAACAAGGTTACAGGAGGGGAGGTGGGCGGGGGGATGGAATAACTGGGTGATGGGCATTAAGGAGGGCACATAATGGAAAGAGCACTGGGTATTATATGCAGTTGATGGACCACTAAATTCTACCTCTGAAACTAATTTAAAAAATAAAATAAAATAAAAAGATGTGTCCTTTTGATCTCACACTGTGAGGGAGGGGGATAAAAGTAACACAGAGAAGCCTGCATGAAGGCAGAGAGAAGATTTCTCTTTTCTTCCCACTTTTTGCCTCTTTTCATCTTCGCCCTTCTCCAAAATAGTTTACGCTTGAGGTACCAAGGAGAACGACTAGGCTCCAGTCCGTGATAACATTTCTATTTATTCCCCCTTTCGGGACCTCCACGTACAGATGCCACGTACAGATGAGATACATCCTTCCACTCCCCTTGAGAGCTGCCAAGCTCATGACTGGGAATAAGTTATTTTTCAACTCTACCACCTTCCTCTCATCTGTGAGGGCTTTTTTCCTACTTTTCAAGAAGGACCTTCAGCAGACTTTGAAATGATAGCACACCCAGTTGGGTAAGTAAAGGCAATCGGCAGATAGCAATGATGCCTTCCTGCTCTGTGTGTTCTGTCTGTTTTTAGATCAGAGAGGTAAAGCAGTTAATTGAAAGGTGCCAGATTTGATTTCCTTACAAAATAAGCTAACATGACAGGACATGGCAAGCTATGAGTTTCTTAATTCTCACCAACAGACAGAAATTCAAAACAACTTATATCTAGAAGCACAGAGGAACGACTTGAAATTATTACCTTAGTTATCTTTAGAAACATAATTTAAAAAAGAAAAAAAACCCACTGTAAATGCTGTTTAAGTGTCAAGGATATTATAAATTTGTTCCACAACTTTTAAAAAAAATTGTGAACACCTTAAAAAAAAAAAATGCCTCTGGTGACCTGAAATAGCAAAATGCATGTCTTACCATTCAAAAACTTTTAAAAGGAAAGGGGTGGGATAGGGAATGTTTGTCCAGGCAAAACCTGCCTGAGCTATGATACTGCCTGTAAAAATCAAACATAATTTAATTTGTTAAGACTTAAAAATATACATTTCACCACTAGACAGGAGCCATCCCCCCACTCCAGCAAAAATCTCCCTATCTGCTTAAAGAATAATTTACAATACAAATGGGATAGTACAGGAAAAATGAGTTTAATGTCATCAACCTGATGTCATCCTTAGCTCAGATTTCAACTTTTAAAACCATCTCGATGTTCCCCAATAGCTTGCTACTCGCAGGTGATCCTGGTCCAGGAATGTGAGCTCAAGCTGGGAAGTTGTTGGAAAGGCAAGAACCTAGGATGTGCACGTTAACATCTGAGAGGCATTCCCCTAAACACAGTAACATCTTATTTCATTATTCAAACATTTTACTTTATTAAATATAAAACAAATGCATGTCAAATAACTCTTAAAGAAGAGTAAGAGCATGAGGCATATTGATCACTTTTGTCCCCAGGAGACAGTCTCAAATTATATCTTCTACCTAAAGGACATCTTGTAGGAGGAGTAGTGCAATGACATGCCATACACTTGGCCTCAACATACCCTTGAAAATGTGTGTCTGAGTGACAAGCTGTAATGCCTGTAGGAGCTTAAAAAGTTTTTTGTAATCAGGGAAGCCTGCTTGATACAGCAGGATTTATTTCAGAACAAACATTTGTTTGGTGCCGTTAGCATTTACTCTTCACAGAAGGTAGGAAAGTGAGACCCACAGAACAGAACCTAACCCAGTTCTGAGTATTCCGCAGGAATCTTCGACATGGGATGCCAGCACAGAAAAAATACAATCTCCAAAGAGAGAAAAACAGCTGCTCCAGAGTTCTAAGTTCCTAAGTAAAAAGAATGGATGTTTCTTAACTATGTTTATAGCCAAGTTTTAGGGCCCTGGAAACAACAAACTAGTACTTGAGGATGATCGAATTTACTTAGAAATAATCACTGGGAGGTAACAAAGTACTCAGGTTTTGGACCTGGAAACTATCATGCTCCCAAATTATACATTTTCCATTTGTCTGCACCTTGTCTTCTGTAAGGAAGGGGGAAAGCCCCATCCCCCTCACCCTTTCCCCAGGCCTTGCTCTCTTGCTGACAGACTCTACTTAGGAGTGCTTCTTTTGTAATTATGTAAGAGGAGGATGTGGTCCTGAAGAAATCCTCTAATAGGATTACTTCAGACAAACTGTCACGGTTTATCCACCTTAAGGAAGAAAAGTGCCATCAAGATCACGATACATTGATCAGCTATGACAACTTCAGTTCTGAACAAAAACAAACTCTCAGGGTTCTCTTTGAATTTCTTGAGAATCCCACAAAATTACAGCAAATAGCAGATTTGTTGTAATCCTTGCATCAGTGACAGCCTATATATGACAGTCAATATATTGTATCTTTGTTCAAATTAGTCCAAGTGTAAAATTATAAACATCTAGGCAATAATGACTTTTTTTTTCATTGAAGTAGGCTAAAATTTCCTCTATATTTTCAAGCTAATTCCTACGTAATACTGAGAGCAGAAATGCTTTCAGACCTTGAGCTGGAGACTCTATTCATAAAAGATGGGATCCAGAGGGAGACAAAGTATAAGAGACGCTTATTCTCAGGAAACAAACTGTTGTGGGGGAGATGGGGAGGTGGTAGAGATAGGGCCACTGGGTTATGGACATTGCGGAGAGGATGTGCAATGGTGAGTGCTGTGAATTGTGTAAGACTGATGCTTCATAGAGCTGTACCCCTGAAGCAAATAATACATTATATGTTAATTTAAGAAAAAAAAAAAGAAAAAAAAGAAAGCCGTGTAGTAGCATGGTCAAAAGCATAGCCCCCCCAGTTCTTGTCCCACTCCTGACAAGGAATAGCCTCAGGATCTTGACCTTTCACACCTTCCTTCTCTCACCTGAGGGATTAGGATAATAATAGTTCCTAACTCTTAGTATTCCTGAGAGAATTAAGCTTTCATGATGTCTGACACAGGCAAGAACATAATAAATAGAAACTATTATTCCCTCCCTAATTATGATTATTTATGTTGTCCAAAGAGGTAAACTCCAACATGCACTGCAAAATAAAATCACCTTGAACCCGCTAAGTTCTATGCCTTTCCATATACTCCAGAATTTCTCGACCTCAGCACTATTGACATTTTGGGCTGGATAATTCTGTGTGGGGCTGCCATGACCATCTAAAAATGTTTCCAGTCACACTGTCATAACATATGCCCCCTGGGGTGACAAAATCATTCCCAGTTACGAACCACTGAACCCACAGCGTCTTATAAGTGCCTTAGAAGATTAGCATTATTATTCTAATTTTATAGGAGAAATTGAGCATAGATTTGTAATAAACAGAAGCTAAAGATGCTTCTTGTCATGGACACCAGAAAAAACCATGAAAATATAACATGTTTTTCATTCATTTATTCAACCAATATTACTTGGGCACTAGAATGATAATACAGTCTGAGGAGGAGCTAATGTGGGTTTTGGCTTCATGTGCTTGACTAAGCAGTGAGGGGAGAGAAACTAATAAGCAGGGAATTACGGTACTATGTAAAGTATCCCACTCTTAGGGTATCAGAGAGTTACGGTACTGCATAAAGAGCTCTAACGTAGCCCCTGGGGTATCAGGAAAAAACGCTGCAGGACAGAGATTGTCTATGTGCTGGTCTGAAGGCTAAAAAGTTGCAAGCAAGGGAAGAGATTCCAGAAGTTCTGTACATGGACCCAAAAGGTGAAAGCCAGCCCAGATGAGAGAAGAAATAAAACTTGGACAGCACGTTCTCCCAACTCCACCTGCTTCTCACTCGAGGAGTCCTACTTCCAGAAGATAATAAACAAACCTATGTTTCAAGTTCACTGGCCATTTCCATTTATAAGTCTCTAAATATTGGGAATAAAAGATTTTGCTTACAAGATGAGTTTCAAATATCGAGGGCAAAAATTGTTTTTTGTTTGGTTGGTTTTGTTTCTCCTTTCCTATTTATTTGAATACTGCACTGAATATGCTTCCTTTCCAGGAAAGCTAGAGATTGTGAAGAATGGTTTAATGGAAGGTGCTAAGGAAAAACAGGAATTTTCACTGAAAATAGAAAACACAGTTTCCAAAGGCTGAGTATAAATCAACATGGAACAAATACTCTTTGGAGACCCCAAGAACCTGGCCCTGCCATTCTGTTAAAGCTGACCTAATGGCAGCAGTTATTCTGGGCTACTTTACTCTAATTTAACTCTTTTCATAGGAACTAAGACTCAAAGCATATAAATCACGTAAAAGCTTTCAGCAAAGTGTTTCTCTCCCAGTGCTGCCTAAGAAGATTTTTTTTTTTTTTAATTAATTCCAGGAGCCTGTATTCCAGGAGCGCTTACTAAACTCAGACTATAAAAATCATAGTACAGAAAATAAGAATTGTCAATAAGCACTGCCGATTACATAATATAATGACACCAGGACAAACCCGATAAAATCTTAATGGTCTCAGCATTGGCTGGATTGTGACAAGACAGCCCAGTGCATGGAAGGCTATGAATGAGAAAGCTAACCCAAAGAGGGATTCTCTACAAAAGTTTCCCTGGGTACCTGGGACTTAGCACTTCTGGAGTTAGACACTTTGTGCTGAAAATCAGACACACAGGTGCAGAATCCATAGCCCCAACTATACTACAAGTGTCTCTGTTACAATCTGGAAACACTAAAACAATTTATAGAACTTGTGCACATTTCCACATTCCGGAAGATAGGTTATAAATACTGTTCTTACAACAGTCAGGAGAGTTCTATAGTTAGCAGGCCAAGATGTGGGGATTAGCAGAGGAATTTGGGGACAAATATAACAATAGCCACCCCTAACTTGAAGCCATTTTTCCATTTCATTCACTGACCCTTAACCAAGCCCCTTGAAGTTTCTCATTAGACGAATATTTTTATTTGCTGAAAGAAATAAGGGAAGAGGGAGAGAAGGAGGAAAAGAGGAAAGGAAGGAAAGGAAACACTTTATATAAACAGTTGACAATTCCCTGGCTCCAGTCAGTCTAGAATTGAAAACATTAAAATTGGACCCCCCCCCCCCAAAAAGCTATTCTCCTGGCAAGCATAAAATTCTCTAACACATTTGAAGAGTTGTTCCCACGGGGCTTCCAATGCCGTTGGTTCAAATAATAAGTTTAGAACAAGCAACCAATGTTAAAAACTCAAGTGCATAAACTTTGAGGACACATGTGTTACTGTCACTGGCTGTTCTTCACCGGCTACAGAGCTCCTACTGACCAGTTCTCGGTTCCACTAAAATCTGCATATCAGGATGCAAGACTGGGGCTTCATGGTGTTTAAACTTGGGGGTGAACAGACACTAATAGAGAAGAATTCTACTGAGATAGGACCAAGAGGACTAAAGAAAAGAAACAAGTATACAGTCCATAAAGGATGGATCCCCTAGAGCCCATATCTATCTATTTTTCAATCCATTTCCAAAAAAAGGTAGTTCGTTCAATTATACATTCATTCATTTGCTCAAACAAATGTATACTGAGAACCTCACATTTCAAGCAAGGAAAACGGTTGGTTTCTTAGACTCTTCTCTCTGAGAGGACTTTGCCCCAGCATCTGATTCAGAGAATATCCAACCCCAAGGGTCATCAAAAACGCTAGGGAAAGATGGTGAAAAAAGGAGGTTTCTAGGAAAATCCTGCAGATGTTTGGTTTGATAGGTCTTCAAAGAAGGCTGTGCATGTGCCTTTTGTCAAGAGGGGATAATAAGGCATGCTCACAAAATCGTTGGGAAGACTAGAGGTCACACAATTGAAGTAACTAAGAATACCAAGTAGGCACTCAATAAACTGTGCTGGGCTCTGGCAACAGGTGACCCAGACAGTTTTCTGACTTGCCAGTGGTGTTAACCTGGGTGAATCATTTCCCCTCCCTTGTTAACTGATTGGCCAAATGGAGAAATTGGTAGTATTATTTTCTCACAGTTGTTAGGCTGCAAATCATTTCAAGTATAATCGAACATGTGGAAAACATCCGCTCATTATGTGTTGGCCATTCCCATTTTTAGCTTTAAAAACGAGCAGCAATAGCAAAAAGCCTCCTGCACGGGGAGCTTTTGTCCTGAGTTTAGTAGAGAGTTGGTTCTTTTGAATCCATCAAATTTTACTTTCTTCTTTTGTTTACTGATCACAGTTCTTTCCTTTGGAGATATACATATACATCTTCCCACCCATCAACACTGCAAATATGTGGAGACATGTACTGGGTCTCTCAGATCTTCTCCTTTCCTATGTAAATGTCCCATTTCTTTCCTTTGCTTCAGAATCTTAGCAATGCTGATGCCTCCATTTCTTGATATGTTCTGTCTGGAATGGAAAACAAGATGCACATGGTGTGACCAGCACCATGTACAGCCTAGCAAACCCATGGGGAGTACCCACTCCCTGCCAGGCATAGACCCGGTTACAAGAAAGATATCTATGGCACAGGTTCCATGTTTGAGTATCTGTTCACATCAGATCAAATAACTCTTTGCATGAAGCTCTTTATAATTCTAAAAGGCATCATTTCTTGTAATCCCACAACAACCCATAGGAGATAGGCATATCAACCTCAAATGAAGTCTACAGAGATGAAGTAGTTTGCTTGAAGCCATATTGATGGAATGAACAGAGGATGGTATTATAAATTTTCCCTAAGAAAATACTAGCTACTGGCATGATTTTATGAATGGCATTAGTTTTGACGGTATTAAAACCAACATGCACTTTCCTGCAAAAACAAAAGCCTCTCCCCACTGATTAAATATACAAAACTATCAGTAGCCTGGCATCTGAAGAGAGTAAAACTTCCAAGATGGACTGATGCATAAATAAAGGGTAATTATCCCAGGGAGCCCATTGTCTGTTCTTCCCTGTGACTCCAGGACTCAGCAGGAGTGGGAAACCAAGCTGCAGTTCAGCTGGTGGCCAGCATCAAGGTGCCAAGGACAGGAGGAGTCTGAAGGACTTGAGGCTACTGATAGGCTGCTAGCAAAATGAACAGCAAAGCTTCCCCTCCTACTTCATCTCAAAGAACCCCAAGTTGGCTGCCACACATTCTATAGCTTGGAAAGGTCTTTATGTGGGGCCACTGTGGCAAAAGCTATTGAAGGAGTAAAGCTAGTCACCAATTGCCCAACATATGGCCACCTTCTGCATACGAATAGCTTAGGATGAGATGTCCGTAGGTATCAAGAATTCCTTGAATTCCAAGGGAAAAAATCTGTAGAAAATGAGATCAGCATTCTAACAGACAATAATTTTAAGGAGGATCTTGCTAGATCTTTTTTTTTTTTTTTTTTCCTTCTGTAGGGGACTGTTTCTAAACAATCCCATAAGAACACTTGACTCCAGAAAAGTCAAAGATTTCTTCTTCTGTCTTCTGCCCTATGAATTACACATGGAGTGCTCACTCTGAATACTTGTGTCCCTTTCCACGCTGTCCCCCAGTCTCTCATGCCCCCAAGAATTCACCTAGAGTGGGGGAGAGGGGAACGAGAAGCCATCTTCTTTTCTTCCCTTCTTCTTCCTTTTTTTTTTTTGAAAGGAAAGCTATGTTGGGACAGGACAAGAGATTGAGCTTGCTGTTCACACTGCCCTTAATAATTCAACAGAAGAAATAAGCAAATGACTATAATCACTCTATGCACCCCTAGACTCTGGTGCATTTCCAACTTGAGTTCAAATTCAGCTAAATAGTCAAATACCTATTAAGAACTAACCACTGCTAGTATGGTGCAATACTCACAGAGCCCATGAGAAATAAGTCATTACTATCTCGAATTTGGAAATGAGGAGACAACCTTGGAGAATTCTGTGACTTACTCAAGTTCAAACAGTAGCAAATCCTAGCCATAGAATCCCAGGTCAGTTTTTCTGATAAGATTTAAAAAGAGAGAAAGAGAACAAAACAAAAGAAAAAGAACAATTTGGTGCTCTTCCCACCACATTTCCCTCCTATCTTACTGGCTTAGGGTCTATAACCTGTTATTTCAAAAATTCCTCCCCTGTATTCTTTCACTGCATTTTGAATCAAGCAAACAAACCCGCCCAATCACAAATCCAGTCTCCCCTGCGCCTTCCCGAGTTTCAGATTCTCACCAGAGAAAGTCACCTAATGGCACACATGCGATCTACCTTAAATAAGAGATCACTCATCTACAGTGAGGCTATAGATCACTCATCTAGCAACCCTGTTCTACTGCTCTGAAAGATTCCTCCCTCATTCTCCTCAAAGATGGAGTCAGTCTTCACTCTCCTTAATCACTAACTTCTCTCACTTTCAGTAGACAACCTATAATCTGAAGACAAGCAGAAGACGTCAGACAGCATCTCCCACGTCTTCTCATTGCCAAACATCGGAGTCCGTCTGTGTCTGCACCTACTTTCTTTTCCTTAAAAGCTGACCATTCCATCTCTCCTGTGGGGCCTTACCCTATAGGCCTCTCTAGAATATACCTCTCTGTGTTCTCCTCCCCTCTGCATGCAAACTCTCTGTCTCAGACTGGATCTATTTCTAAACATTCTCTGGGGGCGAATGAGTGGTTCTGTCAGTTGGGTGTCCGACTCTTGATTTTGGCTCAGGTCATGATCTTAGGGTCATGGGATCGAGCCCCGGGTGCAACTCTGTGCTTAACGCAGGGTCGGCTTCTCCTCTCTCTCTGCACCTCCCCTGCTCGCACTCTATCTCTAAAATAAATTAATATAAAATTTAAAAAATTCTTTAGTATTTTCCACTTAAAAATAATGCTTCCTCCAGCTGTTGCCCCATTTTTCTCTTGAAGTTTAGCCAAACTTCTAGAAAGAATGGGTCATAATTGAATCTCTGTTTTCTCACCTCCCATCCATCTCCCACCATCACTCTCCACACTGGTTCCTGTCTCTGCTTTCACACCAGCATGTCTCACTGACGTCAACAATCAGCCCCAGGTTGGTAAATCCAAGGGCTCTTGCCTGTCTCCTTCTTTATCTCACAGCATCATTTAGACCTGCTGTGTGCGCCTTTCCTGAAATGTTCTTATTCTCTAATGGCTGTGACACCATAGTCTGCTGGGTTTCCTCCTGCTCCTCCTATCTGCTATTTTTCTGGCTTCCCCTCCTCTATCCAGGCATTCAGTGTGAGTCCAGTAAGCTCAGATCCAGGTGCTGTTCTCCTCCTCTTTCTGTAGGACCTGGCATCCAAGCCCTAAGTTTAAATTGTCATCTGCACATACAAATGGATCGCAAACTACAATCTCCATCCTAGCTTGTCCTCTTAGCTCCTCCCCTGTACAGCCAAACGCCCACTGGACTTATTCATTTCCGTGTTTTAAGAGCATTTCTAACTTAGCATTTGCAGTTTCAGATACTTTTAAAGAACCTATGTACTGAGTCATAATAAAGCAATACATTTTTTTTAAAGATTTCATTTATTTACTTGATAGGGAGAGAGATCACAAGTAGGTAGAGAGGCAGGCAGAGGGAGGGGGGAAGCAGGCTCCCCGCTGAGCAGGGAGCCGGATGCGGGGTTCAATCCCAGGAGCCTGAGATCATGACCTGAGCCCAAGGCAGACGCGTCACCATCTGAGCCACCCAGATGTCCCAAAGCAATACATTTGATACAGTTATTACCCCCACAGAGAGAAAGAGTCCCAAGTTAGGTAGCTTCTCCAAAGCCGATCACCAGATAAGGGACAGGAAAGGACAGCATTTTAACCCATGTATAAGCTGCAGGATCTTGCTCATAACCCCTTTCTTGCTTCCCTGTAAACTCTATATGGGCAGAGGTTGGACTGCTTTTGCTACTATTGTTTCTCCAGGGCCTACAAAGGCAGGTACTACATTCAAGAAGTGTTTTTGGAAAAAAAATAGATGAATCAAAAAACAAGCTTCAGATGATTACTTTGCTTGAAGAGGCGGTCTGTTAAAACTCTTTGACATCTTCAATCAGAGGTTCCATAAGGAACCATACCCAGCTAATATTTTGGAAAAGGCTTCACAGGTTTTAAGCAACACTAACCTATGTGGAGAGATTGAGGGACAGATAGAGAGATGGGAAATAGTTTTCACATACAAAGAAACTAGATGACCTGAGCAAGGGCATAAAACATAAAACATGGAACTAGAAAATTGTGATTGCCACAGCACTATACTTGTTTTGCAAAATAACTTCAAATTCTGTGCTATTATGGACTGAAATGGGGTCAGTCTGACCCATTATTACGAACTTGGCTTGATGAAGGCACATCTGATCACCCTAGATACCTACCCTTTCCGTTCTATGATTCTGACCCAAATTCAGGTAAGTTCTTATGATCTACTACAGAAACTCTGTTTCTAAAAAAAAAAAAATAAAAATAAAACATAAAAAACCAAATATAAACCCAAAACAAAAATGACAACAACAAAAAATCCAAGTGTTGTGTTTCTTCTCCTATAATTCCAATAGCTTATAAATATTTACACAAATTTCAGAGTGACAGTTCAACTGTGCTTTAATTGCACGGCACTGTACCATTCCTCGTAGTTAGAATCCATACAAAATAGGCCGGGAACTTTGAGAGCTATAAGAAAGCTCGTGAAAAAAATAAACTGAATCCAAAAATATAAACATGACCCATTTTCCCACCAAATACTGCACCACATATGTAATACGTATAAAGAAACAGAAAATCTTGTTGTCTCCTTCACACGGAGAATACAGATTTCAGTCAGTGATACTGATCAGGCACATGAAATAAAATTACATAGTGTGTATTTGCAGGTGAGTTATCTGGTTTTGAGTTTAAAAAATGAAAAATTCATTGCATAAGCCTATTTTGGTATCATAGGGATGGCTCTGAATGCAAATGGCACAAAATATCCTAACTGAATAAACAGGTTTTACAGAGCGCCTCCTCGTCTTCAGAACACCTGTCACGCTGAAGTGTCAGGCTATGTTCAGGGGACTATTTCTGGATTTGAGGCATGAAAGGGAAAAAGAAACAAAAGAAAGATGATGATTTCTTATCCTTGACCTTCTCCTTTTCTCAACGGCATCTCCCCCAGCATGGTCAGATATGGGATAAGATAAAAATCAAGTGATTTCCCAGACTGAAAAATCAAGTGATTTCCCAGACTGAGCATTAAACCCCATTAGTATTGTCCAGTATAAACTTCACATGATTCTTCACAAAAAGAATCATTCAAAACAAAATATTAAAAATACACAGCAGATTTTAAAAAGCTATCTTTGAAAAATCTACACAGCAGATTTTCTCATTTGAACGAAATGTTGATGTTTCCCAAACAAAGGAGAATTTAAATGTACGAGCAGATCCTGTTACAGGTTTATACACAGTTAGAGCACTCCTTTCATTTACGAACACTGCAGGCTTCAAACTTTATCCCCGATGCAGAAAGTTTGTATTTTCTTAATTATATGCTGTCAATCAATTTCAATCACTTAATTCTTTGTTTAAAAAAAAAAATGCTTTCCCCCAACCCATGACAAACCACACACACACACACACACACACACACTCATTGGAACATGATGACTTTTTCTTTCTTTCTTTTTATTAAGAAAGCAAACTACAGTCTGACTCAATGCACCCATGTCCATACACAAAGCCGCCACCAGAGGGAGGCAACACAGCAGAAAGTGCTCTCAGTAACACACACCCACACCCCACCCCACCTCCCCACACCACACCATGCAAGAAAACCATTTGGACTGTTTTTTGTGTGTTTGTTTGTTTGTTTTGTTTTGTTTTTCCCATCTTTGTCTCAGCTACTTGATAGTTGTGCAGAAAAGAGTTCCAATCTTCACTTCTAAATAAAATTAAAAACTCAAGTATTAGAAAGTACCATGATGTTTGGGATGATAAAGCAGATTAAAATACTGAGATGGAAGAGGGTGGCATACATGTGTGAAATAAGAGCAGATTACTCTTTGCTTCATTAGCTACATTCTCATGCTTGACTAAAATACGGGCTCCCCAGACCCTTGGGAGTATCATGATTGGTCTGACAAGGTTTATCTTCTAAAGGATTACATCTAAATGGCAGGTCTGCTCTCTGAGACAAAACATTCAAGAAATAGGTCAAGGAAAAATACATATTGAATGGGCAACCACTTAACATGATGTGGTTTCCTCTAAAACCTTTCCTCACCAGGTCCCTGATGCTTAAAATTTTATAATTAGAAACCAGTTCCTTTGGATTAGAATGCTACTTTCTCCAGAAATCCAAACATTCTTGGCAGACATTCTAATAATGCATGTGTCTGACCTTTTCCTAGAGCTAGTATTTCTCACTCATTCATTCATCAAACAATTGTTGAGCGACCACTTACTGTGCCTGGTATATGGTGGGGTCTTTGTGATGCAAAGATGAGAAAGATAAAGTCCTTAGAGTCAGGAAAGTGACTTGTTTAGGAAGAAAGACAGAAAAGGGGGGAAAAAAAACCAAATTACACACATGAGACAAGAATAATAAAGTCCTGAGCAATGTCATGAAGGAAATAAAGAAAGATGACAGAGAATATCACTGTGGATGATAGGTGTGGGTTTAGATATGGCAGCCATGGATGACATCTTGGAGAATGGGATTCCCAAAGAATGAAGAGTTGTAATGAATTGGGGATCTGGGACAAGGAAGGGCAGTGCATGGGAAGAGAGAGGCCAACTCAATGTCTGGGTGTAGTAAGAGCAGGTGTAAAGGTTCAAGGGAGGAAGAGCTTAACCTCTTCCTGGAATGAGAAAACCAATGTGGGTGGCATTTATTTTAGTGAGGAGTAGAGTGAACAGAGGCCCACTGATGGGCCTGGTCACAAAAGTCTCGTGGCTCTGGCAAGCCATTTGGATTTTAATCTAAGGGCAATGGGAAGCCCAAGATTCAATGGACTAGACCACGGAGGGTATGGTGAGAGAAGGTAGAGATGGAAAGCAATAACCTGAATCTGTACAGCAAAGAGGGGAAAGAAGCTTTGGGAGAAGGGATAAAGTAGAACAGAAAATGTTACCGAGAAGAGGAGCTTGGAGAGGAAAAGTAAGCTCTGTCCTCTGTCACAATTTTTTTCTTTCAATGTCCTGTTTCAGGATAAATAACCCCCACATTTTTCAGCTGTCTCAAACTCTCTTTGGAAAGAGATGAAGTATAAATAATAAATAAAAGAAATAGTTTTGACTAAATAAGAACTTTAAAGACAAAGCAAGGTACCCATGCTGGGTAAAGACAGCCACATAATTAATTAGAAGGGCCTCTCCTCTTCTATCCTGAGAACCGAAGCAAGCCACCCTGGTTAGCATAATGTCCCTTTCACTGAGAAAGGTACAGACCACCCGCTGTTCCCTAGCAAGTAAATTGGTCCCTACTATAAATAATTCTATGTGGTAAGGAAAAGCACTTTTTATTTATTTATTTATTTATTTATTTATTTATTTATTTATTCCTACCGCTCTGAAGGCTTGGAAAACAACCTTGAATAATTTGAAAACAAAACAAAACAAAACAAACAAACAAACAAAAAAAACCAGCTTTTATTGGCCCTAGTGGCAAAAACATTTGCCAGTGTTGTCCAGGGTTGGGCAGGGCTGCATCATTCCAGAAAGGTAGTTCTGTCTCACCTGAGGGGTTGGGCACTGCTGCTTCCCTCCCTGCGGTAACAGTGGGCCCCACTCAAGGGAGGCAAGAACCTGGGTATTTTCTGCTTCCACCTGAAAGCTCACATGCTTCTACACCCAAGTTTGTTTGTTTGTTTGCAAGTGGTGAGTTGGTCTTTTGTGGGACTTAGGGGGCCAAAACCTGAAGACTTAGGGTCAGGACTTAATGGAGAGATTCTCAGGTGAAACGACAAACTCCGTTAGCTTCCTTTGGCTGTTGCTAAGCCCTGACCCTAATATTTCCTCAGAATGTTCTTTCCCCTCTCTTGCTCACTCTTCAGGGAAGTCAGAGTATGAGAAGAATCTCAAAATCCGTGAGAGTTCCTCTAACCATGACTGACCACAGTACCACCGTCAGACCTGTGACTTGCACCCTCCTACCAGGTCAAGATGTGCTCTGGGCCAAAGGCCAGGACCGTCCAAGCCTGGATGGTCCCGTCCAGGGTATGCTCTCGAGTAGCCAGGTTGCGACAACCTTCTCCCGTGGCCTGGACTGGCTTCTCAGCGGGGGCGGTCTTCCTGAGGTTACAGCACCTCTAGGTCTGTTTTTCTGGGTGCAGGAAGTACAGAGCTGGTATGTGTGTATACGTGTGTGTGTGTGTGTGTGTTTGCGTGTGCACGTGGGTGCACACACAAGGCCCCTTGGGGCTCAGGATGGGACCTCTGAGGGAACAGAAGATGCTTGGTACCAGTTCTGTCTATATTGTCCCTTTCCATGCAGAATGTGGTAGAGTTGGGGCACCTGGGTGGTTCAGTGGGTTAAAGCCTCTGCTTTCAGCTCAGGTCCCGATCCCAGGACTCCGCCCCAAGTCTGTCCCTTGGGCTCTCTACTCAGCGGGGAGCCTTGCCTCCCTTCCTCTCTCTCTGCCTGTCTCTCTGCCTACTTGTGATCTCTGTCTGTCAAATAAATAAATAAAATTTAAAAAACAAAAACAAAGCAAACAAACAAAAAGAATGTGGTGCAGTTTCAGAATTCTAAAGTTAAACCTGACTGGCCTTCCAGGACATTCTAGAAGGCATATCCGTCACATAGGAGAATAATACACACTTTTTAAGCAATTTGTTAATAAGATTTACAATTTTTGAGAGATTAACTCTGCGGTGGGCCTCTCTGTAACCCTTGAGCAGGGCCCTGCAAACGTCTAGGGCTGGCCTGCTGGCATCAGTGGCTCTCCAGGGGATAGGGGACCTGCTTTCATGGAGGGAGCAAATGAACATAGTTATTAAAAAACCACAAATACCCCCATGGGATTTTGTCTCTTTCGAGGTAAAATAAATATAAAAATTTTAAGAAACTTAATAATAACTCACAAGTATTGACAGAATTGCTAATTCAAATTTGGCAAAACAAAACAGAAATAAAAATCCATCCATTCATTCATTCATTCACTGTTGAATGTCCACACACCATGGTAGTGAGTTGTTATGGATTCATTTGTGTTCCACAAAACTCGCGTGTTAAAGTCCTAACCTCTAGAACCTCAGAATGTGTCCATATGTGGAGACAGAGTCTTTAAAGAAATAACTAAGTTAAAATTAGGTCATTAGCGTTGTCCGAATCCCATAAGACTGGTGTTCCTCCAAGAAGAGGAAACAGGAGATCAGGACACAGTTACACAGAGAGGAACCATGTGAAGACTCAGGAAGAAGACGGCCATCCACAAGCTGAGGAAAGAGGCCACAGAATCCTGCTGACATCTTGATTTCAGATACACAGCCTCCAGGATTGTGAGAAGACAAATTTCTGTGGTTTAAGCAGTCCAGTCTGTGGGGTTTTGCTATGGCAGCCTGCATAGTCTGGTAAATAATTCCCTTCAAGAGTTCACAGTATGGTGGAAAAGAAAGATATGCCAGAGTCAATCGTAAAATGAGATGAATAAGAAGCAGGTCACTCATACCCCACTCTCAGAGCAAGACCGCAAAGCAATTTGTTTGTACACCCCTGGGAAGTCTTCCTTCCAGACCTCCACTCTGAACCAAACTTCAGCTTCAAGGCCTTAAGCTTTCTCAGTTGTGAAGCTAAAATCTTCTTTTCTCAAGGGCCATGGTCATATAACCCCAGCAGTTCCAAGAATCCATCCACTCCCTATTTTTCAGGCCAGCGAATAATGACTTCATACCTTTGATGACAATCCATTAATAAAAAATGAAAACTGCTAAGAGGTTATTAAGAGAAGTATATTCTCTAACTCTAATTGCTCTTTCAGATTCTAAAGGTCCATGGTGTGCTTCAATCCTTTACCGGGTTCTCTGCATCAACACCTTCCAAATCAAAGTGTCCATCGCAGGGCAGGCTTCCTCTGGCGAGGCAGGGAGCATGACTCCCAGGTCAACCCGCCCAGTCTAATATTGAGCCAGCCCCACAGCGTTGGGTGGAGGAAAAGCACAATTACCTGACATACAGTAGATCATACATTCTCTACAAGGGTAATATCACCCCCAAGGTGGGTAAAAACTGGTTCTTAGGAAAAAGAGGGAAAACAAAACAAAACAAAACAAACTTAGATATTACGATAGTCTGTGGCCTTTCAAGGGGCCACGTAACACTAACAGACATACTGTCGATCGCAGTACTAAAATGTAACAAGGGAAAGGGAGTTTTAGGGAAAGAAAGTATCTAGGCAACCTTCTTAAGGGAGCAATAAAAATAAAGTTTGAGAGATACTTGTATAGACTGGAAGTAAGAGTCCCAAGCATGGAAGTAAGAAGACTAATAACTGACACGTGCTGAGTGCCATGTAAAACTGAAATGTACAACGCCACATGCTTGAGCTTTGTCAACACCTTTAATTCTCGCCACGACCGAAGAATAAACATTATTATTATACTGCCATTCTAGTGATGTAGATATGGAGGCCTTAAGTGTTTAATTTTGTGAAGGTTACACATCTTAGATCTATAGTGGCTTGGATATATGTAGCAGAAAGTTCCTTACCAACAGGCCACTTAATAATATACCTAAAAATACTATGCTCTCATACTCTCACTGATGGTACCCATGGCATACGGGGCATTAGTGGCTTCTGAGAGAGTCTTCTAGTACGTCTGGACCTGCTCTGGACTTCTGAGTTCTACGCCTACCAAGAGTTCCAAACCATATTATGCTAGTTACGCTTTTGTACTTTAATTACACAATTAGAATAAAGATTTTGCGAAGCAATATGAGAGAAGTACAAGAAGGGAATTACTCATATGAAAAGATGGTTGAATAGTTTAGAAAAACTAGCTTTGTTTGTTGGTTTGTTTGTTTTGTTTTTTAATGGCAAGTCAGTTAAAGTTGCCAGCGCATTAGGTAAGACAAAAATGGAGAGAGCAGAATCTTAAAGATCTGTTACAATTCTATACTCAGATTATTCTCCTAGATCCTGAATGTTTTATATCCAATAAGAAAGGAAACCGGAAATCAGAGTTGCTGCATTTGGGAAAGAAAAGTGTATTAATCCAATCAGGTTCCCCATGAAGATGGAACCCTGGTGCTTACATCAAAAATTGGCAATTAATGTCCACTTAAATAGTTTTGTTTTATGTGTGTACAAGTTATTATTAACTTTTTAATTATTTCTTAAATAAAATCAACTAACTGGCCCAATTTTTTTTGATATAGGTATCTTGTGCACTATGGACATTTTCAAATGCATATTGTCATTCTATCAGCCCTAAAACCTAGAAAAGCTGTAATTTATTACTGAGGCAAAAACTTAAGCAAAACCGAAGAGCACCGTACAATGCGAGACAGCTACCACTGCCAAAATAAATAATGCTCTTTATTTCCAACTACAGTTGTGAGTTCTTGAAAGGCACAATGCAGCTAAAAGAAAACAAAACACTGTGCTCCCTAAATGACCTTTCTTTTTTGTTCCTGAATGACCTTTCTTGATGAAAAAAGGAAAGAGAAAGAGATGGAAGAGGAAGAGAAGGGAGGAAGGGAAGAAGGAGTGAAAGAAAGAAAGAAAAAAAGAAGAGAAAGAAAAAGAGAGAGAAAAGGAGGGGGGGACAGAGGGATGGGGGAGAGAGTAGGGGGGAAGGTAGGACAGACAATTGAAAGGAGGGTATAAATTTAATTAAATCGGATGGAAAGTCTGGGATGTTATTAAAGGAAAAGATGAAGAAGCACATTTAAAGGCTGCCCTACCCAGGCACTTCTGACTACCTGAATTATTTATCAGGTGCACTGCAGTTAGGCTCAAAGGGCTATGAATTCTTAGTGGTGTTTTTTTGACCTGTAATGATTCTGAACCCTCCGTGTCAAAGCACCCAGTCTTTGCTAACCAGCACTGACAGCCAGACTGAGGCTGGGAGGGCCACTGTGGTCTTCCCATTCTCTTTCCTAATCCCCCAGGGCCACCCCTCTGCACACAGGCACAGCAGGAAAGACTAATTTCTTTCCCATTTTCTAAACCCTCTTTGAAGGTATTTCTCTAGCACTGCTCTGAACTGTGGTGATTTAGAGCAATTTAGTTTATCTGCATCTTTTTATTTCCTCTGCCATTAGTCCAATTTCAAAAACAATAAGAACAAAAAGAAATCCTTCTCAGTTTTAAAAACAATCCTTAGGCTTATTTATCTTGCTTATGATTTTTTTCCACTTTTGGTGGAGTTTTCCCACTCTCAATTTCTTTATCCACAGCAATTTGTGCAAACAAATGCTGCCCACAGCCACCATTAATCCTTGAAGTGTGACCTACTGTGAATAATAATGTTCAAAACTCAGGCTTGCTTGTGCAAGGTCAAAAGAAGTCAAAGATATGATCCAAGTCCTTGAACAGTTCACAGATTGGTTGGGTAAATAAATGTGCACAATAGAGAAGATTACAGGCAACAGAAAAACACGGTGGAAAACACATGAAATAAGGTATAACTAAAGGAAAACCTGGATAAGATTTTGGAGATCCTGATTTTACCCCTAAATGTCCCACCAACAGAGGCATGTCACTTAACTCCCCTAGGCGTTGTGTCCTATAAAACTTTACGGAAGGAGCTGGACTCACTTCCGTCTAAGCTCCTTTCCAATGTTAAAATAAATGACAAATTCACCCCCCTCCAAAATCAACAACAAAAACTCCACAAAAAAAAAAAAAAAAAAAAAATGGTTCAAAAAAACCAAAACAGTAAAACAGGGTGGTATTAATTTAGGTAAGTCTGTTTTTGAAGTTCTCGAGTTCACAGAAGTAATATTAATGAAAGCAATGATGTGAGCCTGAACAAAAGCAATGTGCTGGAACACAATCAAAATGATCCCATCAAAAACAGTGGAGGCACTCTTTTTGTTAACCCAGAAATCTGTAGTGTTAATTTCTGACTTTTTTCTCCATTCTTATCCTGGTTCTCAATTACCTGCCAAGATCTGACAAAAAGACAAGAGAAGGAAAAATAAGGAGTGAACCCCTTCATCTACTATCAGAAGTTATTTATCTGGACATATCATCTCCTCAAGCAGAAGGCTTCACTCATCAATGAACAATAAGACAGAGTCAGTCTTTATATGCTGGTTTTGAGTTTATCAGTTATTCAGTCGATGCCATTATTCTAGAAAGCATTATGACACAATTCCCCCCCGCCTTTAATAATCGATGCCCAGAACCTCAACTTTCGTTCTCCCTACAGACTCAAGCAAAGAGGCCTCTATCTTCTGTTCTCTGGGGTTTGCCTCATTGGAACAGCTGCAGCAGCTACCAAGTGAGCGAAAGCTAAGTGGAGGGCTCTGTACTAAGTTCCTTCAGGGAATTCAGAAACAAATCAGTTCAAGTCCTTACCTGCACGTTACTTAGGAGAGAAGAAGGCAAAGAGGATGGATAAATGAATCAATGAAGGCAGAAGGTCATAAATGCCATAAAAAGGGGGCATCCACAAAATTATATCCAGGCTGGTAAGAAAGAGGGATATTTGGGAATAGCTGAAGGCCTTGGAAGGGAAGTGGCATTTGAGACTAGCTTTATTATCAACTCCCCATCTAGTCGTAAAGAAGAAAATCACCTCAAGATCCCCTCAAAATAAACCAAAGAACAGAGATGATCATTTATCTTGGGTTATGGCATATATATCTTCCAAATGGTTATTAGTTTCATTTTCAACAGGAATGAAGGATCTCCACACAGAATTCTCATACATCAAAGGGTATGCCATCCATTTATGACATTGTAGCAACTCATTTCCTAATAAATAAGTTGAAAGATCCATTCCACTACAGGGCAAATGAAGTTATTGATGTGAAGGTATGGCTCTTAAAGCAAAATTACACTCATCCTTTCCATTTTACTTTTCATAATAATTGCAGCTTTTACCAAATCACAGTCTTCTGCACTGAATGTAGAGCCCCCTTAAGCTACTCTCACTTTGAAAGCTCTAACTTGGCTTTGAACAAATCCTGATGAAGACAAAGAGAGCACAGAATGTAATCAATCCTGATTTCTCCAATTTGTTCTCTGAGCTACAGGGTGCTTTAATGAAATCGGAAGTGCCATCTAGCCTTCCAATAGAGGAGCTGGGCTGGGAGAGGAGCCAGAAGCATACCAGGAATGATTCTGCAGCACTAACTTCAAATCTGAGCACAGGGACTATTCCAAGGTTGTTATAGCAAGATGGTTACTTTGAGAAACTGGAATAAATGTATCATCATTTTAGAAGACAGCTTTGTAGGCTAGAGCAAAGAAAATCAGGTAGGTATATACATATATATATTTTTTTCATGTAACAAACATGTAAAATTTTATATGCATTTACAGAGTATGTACGTGTATATATATATGCAAATATATTTATACCCATAAAATACACTTCTCCACCCTTTACTAGAAATAAATAATAAGTTTATTTACTTATTTATGTATGTATGTATTTATTTATTTTTAAAGAGTTATTTATTTTTTTAGAGAGAAAGCACAAGCAGGAAGGGCAGACGGGGAGGGAGAGAGTGTCTCAAGCAGATTCCATGCTAAGTTCAGAGCCTGATGTGGGACTCAATCTTACAACCATGAGATCATGACCTGAACCAAAATCAAGAGTCACACACTTATCCAACTGCATCACACAGGTGATCCTAGAAACAAGTATTTCATGATAAATTTTAGATATGGTTAAAAAATTCAAATCTTTATTGTGAAAAGAGCCTTTCATCCATATAAACCAAGAAGCACAATTTGACATAGATACTAACGTCTTCCACATGACTTCTTGTCACAACCATTCGTACAGCCTCATATTCAGAACATTCCATGGTGGACTTAAGGACAAGTACATTTCTGAGATATGAGGTAATCCTCCTGCTAGTACTGTTCTTAGCCATTCAAATCTCTGGGCTTTACCAATAATAGTGACACTTACGAAAGAGATAATATTTGCATAGATCTTTCAATTTTCCAAGTACTCCCCCCATATATCTCCTTTGATCTTCCCATTTCTAGAAGACAAGGCTTATGGTTGCGCCATTTTATAAAGGGCAAAACTGAGGCTCAGGAAGTTCCAGGGATTTCAACCTTATCTAAGTAGTGGGTAGAGGGGCTAGGATTTAAACCCAAGTATTCTCATTCCAAGGTTATGCTCTTTCCTCTGGAAAGATCTTTAGGGCTTTTCTCCCAGGCCATCCATCCACTGCAGCTTGCCATTACCCAGCTGCTAGGGAAACCTGCTGTCTTCCATTACCTAGAGGCCTGTAGTCTCTCTAGGGAATTGGTGATGTTGGGCATAATTTTAGTCTTGGCAGCCTGGCTATGCTCCAGGACCTCTTTATTAGGATCGTGCTGTGTCATTCAAAGTTCAAAGGGGCTTGTAAGCAATGCTGACAAAACGGCTCAACAACGGTCTATAGCCCAGCGAGAGTTCAACCTGGCCCTGATGGTTTGGCACTGTCAGTCTGCAGCCGGTCCTGCGCCACATTCTGTCAGGTGGTCTCTTTCACGTTTTGCTTCCTTTAAATCTCATCGTGTGTCCCTTCAGCACATCAGCCTCTGTCCCTCTCTTCACTGCCTTCCTCAGCTGCAGCCTCTGCCTGGCCAGGAGTGAACCTTCTTTCTGAACTTAGCTTGGTGCTCTTCTTCCAACCTCCTCCCTTCTTTTCTGCCTGCCTGGGGACATGGCTTCCATTTGTTTATATGATTCCATGCTGTTTTTAATAACTAAAATGAGAGTAAATCTGTAAAAGTCTAAGTGACACCACTCAATTAACAAATGTCTCCTGAGCACCGGGAATGGATAAGGCACAAAGCAGCTTAATGTTAAGACAAAGGCATGACCTCCAGCTAGATCTTCCTTGATGACACAGTTGATCATGTCTTCGCTATTCCAAAACCTCTGTCCCAATACGAGCTCCCACTTTGCCTTTCTCTTTGCATTTATGTAAATTGTATTATCTCTGTGTCTTACCCTCTGGTTACCAAAATCCGGCTTACACTATTTAAAACTTTCTCTAAAAAGTTCACATTATGGGGGCACCTGTGTGACTCAGTGGGTTTAAGCCTCTGCCTTTGGCTCAGGCCATGATCTCAAGTTCCTGGGATTGAGGCCCACATCAGGCTCTCTGCTCAGTGGGGAGCCTGCTTCCCCCTCTCCCTGCCTGCCTCTCTGCCTACTTGTGATCTCTCTCTCTTTCTGTCAAATAAATAAAGAAAATCTATTAAAAATAAAAACAAAAACTTGGAAATAAAGTCCACATTATAGTTTCCAAATATAAAATCTAATGGTCTGTCTTCCTTCACTTTGACTTCTCTACAAGCAATGCTGTGCCTGACCACATTTTCTTTCTCTAAACTCTCCCTTCCGTCAGTTTCTCTGATATCCTGTTAGTCTTCTTTTTACTTTTCTGACCACATCTGTTTTCCTTCCAACCCCTAAATGTGAGCAGTCCTTATAGTTTTACCCTCATGTACCTTCTCTTCAATATTTGATTAAATGTATGAAGCTGGATTCCAATCTTCAGCCCAGTTCCAATATTGATACATATGAACTGATTTCCAAACCCACAGACATTAGCAGCCATACATCTATCTGGAACTTCAGTCTCTCAAGCTCTTCTGACTTCTCCATTTCAACCAATGACATCGACATCCCCTCAGTTACCCACAGTAATGGCACCCACTCTTTCTACTTCCTCCTAACTTACCACCCACATGAGTCACTAGTGAGATCAATTCTTCCTTTATAATTCCCTCTTCATATATTGGCTGCTATCCCCATAAAGACCTAAACTGCACTTGTCTCATATCTCCTTGTCCCTAGTCTCTCCTTTCTAGCCACTCTCCATTCATATGAATATCCTGAGCATATCCTAGTATTACCTCACTCAAAATTTTACTTCTACTGTTTGTGAAGGTTACAGCTATTTAAACTTTTCCATAGCTGGATGCAGCCTATCTTTTTTATTTGGGTCTCTGATTGAAATCCCAGATTTACCACTTCCTGGCTGTGTGACCTTGGGGAAGTTACTTAATCTTGCCATGACCTGATTCCCTCACTTGTAAAATATATGGGCTTTCGTTAACTTACTGATGAGACAGAGAAAAGATAGATGAACGAATGATTAAACTGAATGTCCAAGGTGCAATTTAAGAAGCAGGAATTAAAAAAAAAAAAAAAAGAAGAAGAAGAAGCAGCAGGAATTAATTTTGCTGTAAGTGGCATTGTTAGATGTACTTTATAATTCTTTAACATTAATTAACTTTAATTTTGTTAGGCCAACATAGTACAAAGGGAAACATGTAAGCTTTATAGTTAGAGAAACCAGTGTTCAACTCCTGGATATTCTGATGAGTAGCTGTATGACAATGTAGAAATCATTTATCTAAACCGAGTCATGGTTTTCACCTCATAACTAAGGATAATCATATCTACCTTACAGAGTTACTGAACACTGTTACGCTGTAAATAAACAAATAAAAATAAATAAATAAATTTAAAAAAATTAGCAATAGCAACATGGTTTATCTACAGTAGCCACCAGCCTGATGGTGGTTATTAACACTATTCTTGAGCATGGTCTAGGGATGAAGCAGCCGGAACACGGCCATCTCTGACATTGGAAAATATTTTTGGCCTACTGAGTCAAGAGTATTTCATGGGGTCAAAAGCTGTTTGCATTGCCATCTGAATTTAAAACAAACAAACAGAAACCCACTTTTCCTGTTCATCCTAGTGCACAGTTGTATGAAATATGTTGTATATGATTAATTAATGTGTATGCTCTATTACTCAACAATATTTTTTAAAGGAAGGCTTTCTGAATAGTAGGAAGGGGTAAAGCCATGGATTCCAGAGACTTGGGTCTTTGTCTTAGTGTTTGTCACTAACTAGATGCATAGCCTTGAGGGAAGTCATTTAATTTCTCTTCTTGAGTATTAAAACCATAATAGGAAGAAGATTTTTACAACACCTCAAGTCTCTTTCAGCTTGAAAATCCTAAGAGCCCCAGGAATGGAGTGCCACCTGTTGGGTCCAACTGAGAATTAGCTTTGAGCTTTAAAGAAATTGCTCAGAGCATCTGCATGTTATCCTCATAAGCCAAACCCCACAATACATGGAGTGAATATGATGTGTCCATGAGGATGACAGAAAAGACTTGGTTTCCTCAATCTGCTTCTAGTACCTGGGTTCTGGTAAGGATGGCTTACACTCTGCAATCTAAAATCATTTGAAAATCCAAGGACGTTTAGAATTCCAGTAGAATGACTTAACTCAATTAAAAAAAAACGTTTAATTCACGGATGGATAAATAGAGTCAGACAGACTTGGATGTCCAGACATCCTCTCTGTCATTAATGAGCAGTGGGCAAACATTCAGCAAATCCTTTAATTCCTCTAATCCAAAAGTTTCTCAGAAGGTGGGTATAAAGATTAAGCGAGGAGATCTATACAAAATCTTTACTTAGTAAATGGCCTGAATGGACTGAGTGCACAATAAATGATAATCATTACTTTCATCATTGGATGTAAGCTGTTTTACATGAACTAGCGAGAGTAAAAGAGCTTCGAAGGAGACAACTACAGTGAAACAGTAACAAGAATAGAGCTACCAATGTGAGTCTAAAACAGAGGAGCTCAAAAGCTTCTTCCCCAACTGCAGAAATTATATTTATGACTGTAAATAAGCCAATTTTGTTAGTGTAAAAAATGCCACCAGAGCATATCCTCTCTGCGATCCCACTGAGCTGTAACATCCTATCAGTATATAATTTTAAGCCCCACATCGACTGTATAATTCACGGATATCTTTAGATTTCTGCAGAAGTAAAAGTGAGTGAGCTGTAGAGAAGTGTAGCGCCTCCGTCAATCTGTGAACAGACAGAACTTCTCACGAGTTGTTTCAGCTCTGAAATCTCTTAAAAACCAACTGCATTTTATTTCCAATATTGTTTAAACTATGAAAATAGAACAATTTAAGAAAAAGTAACTTCACAGATTTTTATTTAGCTGGGAACAGCAGTCAGTAAAATCTAGTAGAACAAATGAAACAAACTTGGTAATGACACCGCCATGATGTCTTTCCTCATGAAGAAAGCAAGTATCTTGAAGTGGCTCATCATTTACTCACATACTTCTCTCAGTTAATAAGAGACTATGCACCGCGTACTATATACATAAATGTAGTTCATGCCTAAATAGTTAATATTTCTCTTCATCTTTCTTTCACAGCATGAACACATTTTCTCTCATTTTCCAGCTCCTTGAACTACATTTTTCCTTATTATATTTTAATTGACTTTTCATATTAAATTTTGCTTGAAAGGATGATTTGAGTTCAAAGCACCAAAGGAGTCATACCTTTTGAGCAAAGCCTTATGTCATATTTAATTTGATTCAAACTTCGATGGCAAATTCTGGTTTTCTCTTTATGTTTTCGCATTAACACAATAAAATATAATAAAGGCACAGCTGAAAATAATACAGAGGGAAGAAAGAGTTTCTGTCATTCAAACACTCAGATTTCACCTTGACTTCACTATCAAGAAACTCTATCATTTTTAAATGTTTTCTTGGTTTCTGAGAATCAAATTGTTAAAGCCATATGCTATCTTCCAGCTCAGCATTCTCATGACCATTTAAAGTGTGCTTAAAATCAATTGAAAGTCAACATATCACATAACAAGGCATTGCTAGCGTGTTCTGATCTGTACAGTTGCATGGTAACTGCTCGCATATGAAATAGCCAAATTCTCCCAGGTACCATGGTGATAGGCAGAAAGAGTTTAAATACTGAAAATGCTAAAAAATTTAAAAAAATAAAAAATCTTTCAAAAGATGATGCATTCAGCTACTTCAAATTTTTAAGTCTGAAATTCTTTTATTTATTTCTGCATTGGAAAAAATCTAAAAAAAAATAAATTTTCACATTGAAATCCTTTTTCCACATTAAATAAAGGAAAGAGAAAGGAAGAAGAGGTTACCTCAAAAAAAAAAAAAAAGCTGTCTTGTGTTTGTGTCTAATCTCCTTTGGTCTCTGACTCTACAAGGCAGAGGGACGACAAACAGCAAATGTGCTAGAGCATCACAAAGAGAAAACAAAAACAAAAACGAACTACATGGAAAGGGTGTGTCCAACTATTTTAATATTTACAGAAATGCTCGATTCATCGTAACTCACTTATGAAGTTGAGGGCTGATGATTCTTTAAGAGACCCTACCCCCACCTCAATCTGTGCAGACGGGTTCTCCATCATTCTCCAGATCTGGAAGAATGGATAGCAAGTGAAAACCCCTGAAGGACTTCAGGGAAGACAGTTCCTGGCCCTTAGGGGAGACACTGTCTTCCTGACCTGTGCAGGGAGAGATAGTTTGTTTGCTGGACGCTAATATTTTAAAATGTCCTTCCTGAACAGTCAAAAAATGAACTGTAATTTCCTGAGAGACGCAGGCCTAAAGCTTGTCTGAAAATGAATGAAAATGAGCCCAATCCCAACTGCAGAATTCTCAAAGACCCCCAAGCCTGTCCTTAGGGTATTTGCGGAAGTTCACTCTAAGCACCAGACCAAGCAAGGAACACACTCACCTCTTGCCAGTCAACTGAACCTTTCTCAGCCCTCTTCACGGCACCGAGAGAATGTATATGTAAAGACAGGAAAAAACAGCGAAGCAGACATGGCCTAGTTTTCCCGCTGGGCCTGTTACTTGATATTAAGAAGTGATCCCCCTATAGAAATAGCTATGGGTTTCATTTCCAGGGCCTTCTGTATTAGGACTTCAAAGAAAATTCTGAATATTAATCCTATTGATGCTCTTTGAACATGGGAGGCACTTATACCTTGGATAAAAGAGGGACATTAATTCCTAAGCTCTTTTCATACAGACTTCAAAGGGTTCTTTCTTCTGTATCTTTGAAATCCATGATTTTTCATAGCTATGTGCATATATACAAACATAAAACAAATAAGTATATATATATATACTTATTTATACGTATACATATATATACGTGTATATATATATATATATATATATATAAGTATATATATATACTCAAAATGTGTGCCTGCCAGCTACTAAGCATGTTCTTAATGCCAAGGACACCTTCTCAGTCGTTTTTTTACATCTCACCACAAATACTCACAAATCACTTGTAGGACATTATGACTAACCCAATTTTGAAACTTAAAAAAAAAAAACAAACAACAACACTAAATTTAAAAAAGTGAAATAACGTGCTCAAATTCACACAGATTATAACCATCAGCCATCAGCTCTTGAATCTAGGATTATGCAACTTCCAAAACCCAGGGTCATTCTGACATATCACACACATCTCCTACTAACTTAGTGTGGGTGTGTATGGAACTATTAAAAAAAAGAGCTTTTTCAGGACTATATAAAATAAGACAGGAGCTTTGAGTCAAAAGTACCAAAATATAAAAGCCTTGTGTATGTTCCTCAAATGGAAATGACGGAGACTGGGGCAACTGTAAAGGCTGAAATTTCAGAGCACAGGGAGCAAATTCCCAACTTTTATTTGAGCAAATACCACAGTAAGAGGGATTTAGGGTGTGTGATGAAGGGCTGAGTGGGTGCATTTTATTTTAAGATTCATTTTTTATTTGGGAGACAGTGTGTGCATGAGAGCTGGGTGTGAAGTTGGGTGGGAGGGGTGGTGATGCTGAGGGAGGAGGGAGAGAGAATCCTTAAGCCGACCACCCACCCAGCGTGGAGCTCAACATGGGGCTCCATCCCAGGACCCTGTGATCAGGACCTGAGCCAAAACCAAGAGTCGGAGTTGGACAATTAACCAACTGAGCCACCCAGGTGCCCTGAGCATGTACATTTTCAACAGGACATCTGAGCTGAGACTCGTAGGTGGGAGGGAACTGGGCACAGGGATAGCAGGGGAAGCAGTTCCAAAAAGCTCTACTCAGGCAAACATCATACTCAGAAGACACACATGCAGTACATTCCACATACAAGACAAATCCCCAGTGTTTAGTAGTCATGGCCTAGTCCCGCCCTGAAGCAAACTTAAAATACAGGTGGGACCTGAGCAAGACCTTTGCCATCACCCATAGTCACTCATCCTTGAACTGCGTTTTTAATTCCCTGCTAACAGGTCACTTCCTTTCACAGACTTGCAACTTTCCTTAGGGTCAAGACTCTGCCTGTTGACATACTTAGGGTGTGTCTGTGGAATTTCTTCTCTTATTATTTCTTTGCTGTCCCTGTGGGTCAGATAGATTGTTCCAACTGGCCTCTCCTTTCTGCAGATACTTTTCCTGGGCTTATTCTTATTCTAAATTGGAAGCCAACATCATCCCAATCAAAGTTTCTTTACCTTCCTAATCAAGATTAATTTTTATTTTAGACTTGGGGCACCTGGGTAGCTCAGGTGGTTGAGCATATGCCTTCAGCTCAGGTCATGATCTCAGGGCCTGGGATATAGCCCCACCTTGGGTTCCCTGCTCGGTGGACAGTGTTTCTCCCTCTGGCCCTCCCCCTATTTGTGTTTTCTCTCTCTTTCTCTCTGTCTCTCTCCCTCTAATAAATAAATAAAGTCTTCAAAAAATTAAAAAAAAATAAAGTGTATTCTCATTTTTGGAGATCTAACCAAAGGAAGTCACGCTAATAGGTACCAGAGAGTGGAGGTGGTGTTTGGGGCAGGACATTCAGCTTTATGTGTCTCCTCTCCCCACCTCAAGTTTCATGTTCTCAGTCATAGAAAGAGGCTCATCTTGGTTACATGAAGACAGAACTTTGTCTGTGTTTCATGGGGCTGTTGGATTACCTGAGTCTATCAACTGCATTATGAATCTTCTTGACAAAGTAGATTGAGGCACTTGGGTCTAGAGTCAGTTCTCAGAAGACCACAATTTGAGTGGCACATTACTGTTCAAAATAAAAATTTTAGCTAATTGTATTAGGTAAAAAATAATTATGGTCATTCAGTTACTATCAGTTAAAGCTTTAATCACTTGTTTGCTTCATATAATTTAAATAATTTTCAAATATTATATACTCCATATTGACTAATACTGTTTTTAGATAAATTTGGAAACAATTATTAAGAGATACTTGTAATCTTCATATTCTAAATAAGCAGAGAAATGATGAGATCCCTAGGATATAAGGTGAATAAGGATGTTATATAAAATATAATTTTTAAAAATCAGAGACTGAGTACATTTAATGCTCAGAGCCAGATATAAAGTTATCTCAGTTCCCAGGGGGGAAAAATTTTTTTTTAAAGTTAACTAAGAGCCATATAAATAATACTAAATAACCAAAAGAAATAATTAAAGGTAGGCAATGGTATAAAAAGCCCCAAAACTATAAAACATTATTAATTAGTTTCCAGATAGACTTATAAATATTCAACAATATTCCTTCAATATTTCCAATCCCCAGAAAGTATATGACATATTTAAAATTCTGATGACACCTACTGTCTTTTGTTCAACATGTTTCAATCTTATCAAATCAATAGGGTTCCAAGTGTATAAAAAAAAATCATATGAAAGTTTTGGTAAACCTTAAATTAGCCTACTGGCCATGCAGCCAGGAGATGAGGCGCAAAAACAGAGTTTGAATATCATGAAGAAGACGCAGCTGTTATCTTCATGGAATTTCAAAAGCAACACAGAATAGAGCCACGCAGACATCACAAAACAAAACCCTTAGAAGTTTCGAGAAAAGTCTAAAAACTCATTAGTTAACCATTTGAAAGCTAGGCTCAAATAAATGGAAACTTAAGGTAGATACTTTATATAGACATCTAACCAAAATCATCTTTTCCTCCTTTTTTCTGAAAATCAATGTTCTTAATAAATCCTAGTATAAGCCAGTGGCAACTGTACAGGAAAAGAAAATGTTACCCATAACCAGATGTGAACTGACCTGTAGTATATACAGCAGATGAAGACATATTTTGTGTATTTTCCATCCACTGATTTGAAAATATTATGCAAAATATTTCTGTAATTTTAAAATATTATGGATTGGCTGCAGAGAAGGCCCTGAGCTCGTGGAGCTGGCGAAGCAGCATATCCTCCACGTCTAGATCCCCCAGGGCACTCTGCGTGGCATCCTGCACGAACAGGTGCAGAATTCACGTGGTTAGTTTTTGACGGAGCAAGTCATGCCAACACTTCTTCACACATACCAGACCCCATTTATTCTGAGTTGATGCACTTTTATCACCAAGTGGGAAAGCGTGTGCTAATTCTTCTTACCTGTTAAAGAAGGAAGAAGGGTGGAAGTCACCAGATATTGTGTGTCCCACAATTGCTATCAAGTGGGGAGAGAAAGCAGTGATGTGACCCCTGGGATGATGGTAAAAGACAGAGCAAAGGAGGGGCTGTCTCCTTCCTTCTCTAGAGTCATTTCCTTTTTCTATTTTCTCTTCCCTTGTCACAGGGTATATCGATTAACATTAAGAAATAAGAAAGCCACCTTTATCATGTGTTTTCTCTTAAAAAAAGAAACTTATAAAAGATTTTTCTTCCTGTTCCCATCTATTTTAATGACACATTTCAGGCAGGGTGAAATCAACTACTATGTAGACAAATATTTAATTTGACACTTAAAAAATCAATTTGTAATTAACTTTGTTATTTCAATTTAGTGGAGTCAATTTCTTGACTGTTATATGTGCTTAAAACAACAAGATAAATGTATATTAAATTTATATAGCATTCTCCATAAACACAATGCCCCTTTATTTCTCACATCCATAAGAGTCAAGGCTTAGCTCAAGAAATATTTATTAGGCAATAAAAATGCTATATATTAAGTAGACAAAACTGAATCTCATTTATAAATTAGGTACTCTTGTACACCTGCCACTCAATAAATCAAAAGCAATTAAGAAGAACCATTTAGTTGCTTACTAACCTAGGTATATAAAGATTTGTTTAATTCTCAGCTATTTTATATGCTAATTGACAAGAACTTTTTTTTTAGAATTTATTTATTTATTTGACAGAGAGAGAGATCACAAGTAGGCAGAGAGGCAGGCAGAGAGAGAGGGGGAAGCAGGCTCCCCGCGGAGCAGAGAGCCCGATGCGGGGCTCGATCCCATGACCCTGAGATCATGACCTGAGCTGAAGGCAGAGGCTTAAACCACTGAGCCACCCAGGCGCCCCTGGACAAGAACATTTTGATGGCTATTGTGCAGGCTGAAGGTGATGGGATTTCTGATCACCTAAGCATTTACCTATGTTACCTTTCAAGTGCTAATAAGAACCCGCTCCCTAACCCACAGAGCAACAGGCAGGGCTGTGGTCCTTCCCCTGCCTGTGCATCTTCAGAATCTCAGAGTTCAGATTCTTCTTCACAGCAGACTTTCTGTGGAGAATGAATTCCCACAGGACAATGCACTTCAAACACACTTACACTGGAAGAGGGCAAGATATGTCCTCAGCTTCTGTGAAATGAACAGATGATACCAACATCAAGACACCACTGATGTGTGCTTTCATTGCATTTTTTTCCAAAATGATATTTGTCCAAATCCTTAGTGACTATAAATCCTGAAAAAGTGTCTAATCCTGAGAAAACTGAAACCAAGCTGAGGATAGCTTGGCAGAGCCTTGAGTCGCTACCTCCCAGCTTTCTTCAACTTTATGTATCGATGGTGGACAATTGGACCATTTCATCTTGAAAATCAATTCCACTGGATAATGATTTGTCTTTCAAAAATTACATTTAGTTTTCAATACATTGGATGCCTCAGAATTCTTTTCAAAGCATTTCGCAGTTAACATCGCACCGCTCTCCGAAGTCAATGGTAAGAGGCACCATGGCAGAAGGATGGTTCTCATTTTGTCAAAACAACAAAGAAAGAGGAAACACCACACGGATGATACAGTGACTCGCTCAGGGCCACCCAACAATTCATAGGAAACAGGGATTAGACGTCTACTCCGTGAACGCATGACTACTACATCACCCAAGCACATACCAAGCAAAGCAAGTGAGACGAGCAATTTAAGAAATGCTCACTGTATGCTTCCTCCTGCATGCTTGCCCGCGTGTGCGGCTCCTTGGGACTGTAGAGCCCTACCCCTTTTTTCACCAACTACACCCACAAAAAGGATAGGAAGGTGTTTATCACGGCACTTAACCCACCATTGCGATGAACAAGGAGACATAGTAACCACTTATCAAGGGCCCAAATCCAAGTTCATAAAAAAAGAAAGGGAAGGGGAGCGAAGGAGGCAAGAAGAGCTGTGAGCTGTAGCTATGCGCTTTATGAACAGAGAGAAGGAGTTCAAAGGGGAACTAAGAGGAAGGGGGTTAACCTAAGACACTCCCAAGCTGTGCCACGTAACCAGGGCAGTGGTTCAACAGGGGCCATTTTGCCCCCGTCTCATAGAGGATATCTGGCAAAGCTGGAGACATTTTCAACAGTCATGACCGGGAGCACTATTTGGTGGGTAGGGTCCGTGGACCCTGCAGGAAGCAGCACCACACCCCACAACACTGAGCTCCTTAGGTCAAATTGTCAATTACATTGTTGTGAAGAAACCCTGAACTAGTCATAGGACATTGAACAAGATAATGACCTTCTGGAAGCCCAGGTGACCTGATCTGCATAAAGGTAATAATAATGTAAGAGAATCTATCTTGAAAGGTGGGTGAAGATGTTGTAAGACAAAAGGCAAAAGCACTTCATCCAGTTCCTGGAAGGCGGATTGGATTAGAAGTATTTTTCTATTAATTTGTATTAATAACAGTGCTTGTGTCTTTCATTTAACAACGCATGAAGACAGAAAACCTAAGAGGCCACAAGAGGAATCACTCATCTCAACTTGTAATAGTATTACAAAATAAAATTCAGCACACAAATAGTCAAATCTGGTTCATTTCAAAATATCTTAATCTAATTCCATCACCAAAAATTAAAAAAAAAAAAAGAAGCTAAAATGAAAGCAATCCCCTAGAAGGTTTCCTCATCATTCACCACACAAGGGTTCCAGAGATCTCACTAAAGGATGATGAAGACAATATAGCCTTGTGGGTAGCCTTTAATCAGGAAAAATTTATGCTAAAAGGGGATATTAAAAATTACTATCATTTTAATATCATCTTTGAACTATGAGCTCTTCTTCCAAGGATGAGTTTTTATTTCAGGCCTTAAAGTGTTTTGATTTCGTTCTTTTGAACTGTCAACTGTGACCACATCCAAAGAGACAGTTTGCATTTGTCTGCTGACTCTGCTGACCCTGTGGTAGGGTTTGAGGAACAGCAAACTGTTCCCATTAAAATATATATATATATATATATATATATATATATATAATAGTCAAGTCCTTTAATTTGTTGAAATAGAACTTGAAGAGCAAGTTTCAATTAAAATGACCTAAGAATCCAGTATGTTTTTCTGCTTCAGATGGTGAAGGGGGCCAGAAACCACAAGATTATACATCAAATGAGCAAACAAAACAATCAGGAAAACCTCGGACAGCAGAAGCAGCTCTTCCACAAGAATTCTTTGGAGCTGTTGGCACACTGGTGTCTGCTGTCGGGGTCAATTAGAGTGACCACGATGAACTCTTTTTTTTTTTCTTTCATTCCTTAGCCATCTACAAACCGGATGACCAAGCAGTTTCAAGCTTAACATGTACTTCTGCCTATTTACTGAAGTGCTGGAAGAATGTAAATGTATTTTTTTTTAATATCATTTTGAAAACAGTATAAGACTGAGTTTCCTTATTTGATGGTAAAACTGGAAATTACAACACCTTACCTAAGATGTAACCAAACGCTCAATATCAAGTAAGATATTGGTTATATAAAAGAGTGACCGTCCCCTATAGCCAAACTGGGGAATACTGATTCATGAAGGAAACCCAACTCCAAAAAAAAGAAAAAAGAAAGAAAGAAAAAAATCTCTTCTATCGTTAACGTTTACACATTACCTGGGAATTACTTTGATTCACCTCAATTCCATGAGAACCAGCTTACCTTCCTGTGTTGACCTTTTGGATGTGAACTTTGTCTTTCTGACTTTGAGGGATGTCGTGGCCCCATTGTACAGATGACAGGATCATTACTAAAGTGATTCCATGTCTACCATGCCCAGGAGAATTGGCCTGACTGGTGTTCTAACTTCAACTCTTTAAAAAATAAATAAATAAACAAAGACCCCGTTTTATCTTTTACTTTTTACTTTGAAATAAATAGAACAAAACATCATATTTTCAATTCCTAAACTATGGAATAATTGACATGTTAAATAGAGGTGAGTTTTATCAGGATTATGAAACACCAATTTGGGATATTGTTTCTTTTCTTTTTTTAATTTATTTTTATTTTTAGTATTTTTTAAAGATTTTATTTATTTACTTGACAGAGAGAGAGAGATCACAAGTAGGCAGAGAGGCAGGCAGAGAGAAGGGGGGAAGCAGACTCCCCGCTGAGCAGAGAGCCTGATGCGGGGCTCGATCCCAGAACCCTGGGATCATGACCTGAGCCTAAGGCAGAGGCTTTAACCCAGTGAGCCACCC
The DNA here is from genome assembly GCF_922984935.1 of Meles meles. NCBI lineage: Eukaryota > Metazoa > Chordata > Mammalia > Carnivora > Mustelidae > Meles > Meles meles. The sequence continues at coordinate 126,688,495 of NC_060071.1, forward strand.
AGGCGCCCCTCTTTTCTTTTAAAAAAAATCATTTTATTGGGATAAGAAAATTAATAAGATCCTTCTTAACAAAATTTTAAGTGTATCATACTCTATTATTAACTCTCAGTGCAAAGTTATACAGCAAATCTCTGGAACTTATTCATTCTGCAGAATAGAAACTTTATGCCCATTCACTGAGCATTATTTTTGACACCAGAACTCTCAGTGAGGTCAATGAATTTGATAAAAGCTCAAGTTGCACAGCCCCTAGTGGTTGAAGCCTGGTTCCACTGTTCACTGTCTGTGTGACTTGTGGGCAGGTTACTTAACCTCTCTGTGCCTCACTTAGCTCTTCTATTAAAAAGAATTATATATAAATCATATGTATGTGTGTATATATAAATCATACACATGTGCATATGTGTATTATATAAATGTGTGTGTGACAAGTAGAACCAATGCCAAAGAGGTAAATGATATAAAAGTATTTGCTGTCATTATTGTTGACTAGCAGCAAAGCTGAAGCAATGATATTCCTAAAGAACGTTAAGAAAGGATAATGTACGCACAATTGTATTTGTCAATTATACCTCAGTAAAGTTAGGGGAAGAAAAGAAAAGAAAATGCAACTGCCCATCCTTGGTTTCCCAGCTCTCCAGGTAAACCTTGTCACAGCTTCCAGGACCAGATGGTATTGTCAAATTCCTGACGATTTAGATATATTTAAATCCGAAGAAAATAAAATTCACCCACCCTTAATCTCAATGAACTTTATTTTGCAGAATCTAGAACTCCAAATAACACATTAAGTAATACCATATCTAATAAAATACCCACCACATATACCCTCCTGCATATATAATGCACACACACACACAAAACACACACAGACAACGATTCTCTGTAGTGAGATTACAACTGCTGGGTATTTTCCTCTTTGACTCTGGATTTCTTTATGTATCTTCAAATAAATTTATCATATTTGTGATCAGGAATAAGTTTTGCATTTGTTGAAATGCAGATAATTTTAGTATTTCTATTAGAACCAAACACTACTGAGCCCCCTTTGAGTGGGGAAGGCAGGATCAGCACACCGATAATATAAATACTGGCCTAAAAAATGACAGTATGGGATAAACCAAATCTGAAGAAGATTAGTAAGAGAAATAAAACATTTGAACAAGCAGTATTGCTTTTTCAACCCAGAGCAATCTCCCCAGAGGGGAGATTCTGGGAGGGATGGCTTCAGAAGGCTGTGGGACTGAGGACACTTACTGAGTGTTGATGACAGATAACTCCACAAGCCTTGTATCTCCTTTCATCTCACCGGTACCTTGCAGGTCGCTTTTTAGACCACCATCTTACAAGTAAGGAAACCGGGGTTCAAGGTCACAGCCTCAGTAGAAGGCCAACCGCATTTCCTGCCTCTAGTTAAATATCTTTTCACCCTGCCACAGAAGCCTTCGCCTGTCTCTTGCCTTTCCTCAGTCCCCTTATATCTTTATTCATTGTCTCTTCCATGCCCCCCACCCCCACTTCCAGCCCACCCTGTCCATGCTTTTTTGGATGATGCCCCATTTGCAATGAAAAGTAACACGGGGCACAAAAGCCTCATATAGCTCCCACACAGAGGGCCTGACGGAGGTAGGGCCAGCGATGCCCGAACACACCAGTCTTCTCACAGACGTGCAGCTGCAGACATGCACACCGACTCTGCAAGGCTCATAAAGCAGCTTTCAGCGCCACTTAGAACCCTGTGTGAGCGGGCATCTGCGGCCAGCTCCGGCACAGTGACTGATTCTCTGCTGAACCCCAGCGGGCCTGCCGTGTGAGCCGAGACGTGGCCACAGGAGCCCAGAGAAGAATGTCTTTCCTCTGTGGCTCTGGAGGGCATATTGTCATGTCCCAAAAGACAGGAAGGGAAGAAGGCTTAGCAGGAATGGCAAAGGAAGAAACTCCAAGTCCGACCGTGTCCAGTCACCCAACCTGGGCACTCGATGTCAGCTGCTTTATGCAACTACAGAACGAAGACACCAGTAAAAAAGGCCTTTCATGGCTTTCACTGACCCCACATTTTTCTCATTTATACCTTCCAGCATTTCTTTCCCATGTCATTTCTTCTGCTAATTATTGAAACAGGGACATGAGTGCAAGGCCCCCAGGTCAATACCACGCAGTCTGGTATGCGCATGCCCCATTCATGAAAGACATTTCCTAGTCCTGTGCAAATACTAACCGACTCTTGCACTTCGCAAGGCAGCCTGAGTTCCCCGGGGCTTAAACAGAGAGGTTAGGATAAGAGAATGATTTAATTATGGAGGCTTCCCTAAACTGGAAGCTCACAGGTTCCAGGGAACGGGGAGCCCTTATTCCCAGAGGGATAAATAAATCAATCCCAGTGCAGGGATGAAGACAGTCCAGTGCACCACAGGAGCCAGTCAATACCAAAAAACTAGCTCTAGTCACCGCCTATTCTTAAAACATCCACCCGTCTATCCTCAGATTCTGATCAGCTTAAGAAAGGCCCACTTCCTCGTCCTTCTGTCCTTGGTTTTTCAGGAGGTCCCAGCTTTTGCTCTCTCCAGAGCACTATAATCAATGTGCAGAGCACTATAATCAATGTGCAGTGCTCATGTTATAAAAAGGAAGTGATATTTTCTTCTTTGCCCACAACGTCTTGAAGAAATACCCCTTCCGTGGACCTGGAGTCTGATCTTGATTTCGTCCTGGAGGAGTTCTGGGATGGGCTTGGAGCTTCTCTGTAAGGCATCCACTGCCTTCTTCTGGGTGTATCTGGAGCTTCCGGCAACTGCTGCCAAACTGGGAATGTTCTGCTCCCCAAATTCATCGCTTTAACCCATATTTTGAACTCTGTTCATGGTAAAGACTACCCATCAGTCACTCAACGGATTAATTCCTTGATTGCTACTATGTGGAGAATCTGCCCATTCAGCTCACCAACAGCGAGGATTCTGAAAGGGTTAAAAGTGTCTCCTTACTTTCCAGTTTAACAAAATGCATCGACCTTCTGTATTTTTTCTCATTACCTCTGCTTCTTTAAGTATTATAGCATAGTGTAAACATTATATGAATAAAAAATTAATTTATCACACACAAACAAGTGTCCCTCAAGTATTTATTTTTGGAAATACTGGAGAGACAGTTTCACTTTCAGGGTCAACCTCCCCACCCCCACCAAGTAATTTTCAGCATCTTGTGGAGATTATCTTTCAATGGTTTTCTGCATACAGGTGCTAGAGCCCTAACCCTTCACAAGGACAACCTCACTCCTCACATGGGAATTTTCTGTAGGTTCTTTTCTTTCAGATAGCTATTTTCAATAAGCCATGGGAGGGCAGGAGGATGGTGTGCAGCAAGTTTAGCTGTAACCTCAGAAAATGTGCAGTGAAACAATATACAATTTTTATTCTGAGAAAAAAAAATTATATAGAATATTGTAGAAATAAATTAAACAATTAAAATATATCTAACATACACAAAACCCTTTAAAACGGTGTTCTTTTCCACAGTCACTACTTAGCATCTCTCAAAATTCGGTGCCTTCATTCTGAGTTAATTATAAAAATGGCTAGACTTTACTGACTGCCTTCTTTGCAGGACAAATCAGTGCATGGCTATCTCATGTAACCCTCACAATGACTGCATGCGATCAGACTTTACCCCATCACACATATCATAGTAATGATTACAGCAACAGTAGCCATGATTTTTTATTGAGTGCTTAACTATGTGACAGGTGCCTCCCTTCAGACATCTTTATTTAATCCCTGCAAAAGCATGACAGAGTCAGTTCTCTAGTTATCCACCCTTATACCAATGAAGAAACCGAGCCCACAGTGGTTAAGTCACTGACTCAAGATAAATACTAATAAATGCCAGAATTTCAACCCAGATTGGCCTGATTCTAGACTTCTTAACCATTTTGCTCTACTGTCTCAAACAAACGCTAAGTACAAATGAAAATCAGTGAGTGGGGATGAAAAAGATTTCCAAGAATAATTGAGCAAATCATTTCGACTTTTTTCTTAGTTTCCACAACTCTGGCTTTCTATCACTTTCATAAAGGCTCCTAAGTCAAAACAAACCATTACACCCCCTCCCCCCATCAACCATCTCTCACTCTCACACAGGCACATACACACACATCATATAATTGTAAGGACTTATTACATCAAAGAGATGCTCATCTAGCTATTGAACAGAATGCTATCCAAACTCCATTCATTCTGCCTTACCACCAGCCTGTACATCTAAGAGCAGGACCTGGGCATACCTTAAGCCTGGTATATCATACAGGGTACGGGGTGGTAGCCGTTAGGAAGCAAGTATCTTCCATTGTTAGAGACGCTATTTCCTATAAATATCCTCTTGTTTAAACTTCCTAAGAGTATTCCAGAAGGATTATTATTACTATTATTTTTTTTTAAGATTTTATTTGTGAGAAAGCGCATGAGCCGGGGTGAGGGGCAAAGGGAGAGGGAGAAGCAGATCTCCTTGAGCAGGAAGCCCGATGTAGGCTTGATCCTAGGACCCAGAGATCACAACCTGAGTCCAAGGCAGACGCTTAAGCAACAGCGCCACCCAGGCGCCTTCCAGAAGGACATCTTATGTATTTTCAGAAAAAATAATGCTCAAATATGCATTTAAAATTAGTTCTTCCTCCAAAGCCTGTGCTCTTTCCACTGACAGACTACACTGGCAATACTCTCCATTTGCCGACCCTCCAAGAAAACAAAAACAAAACCAAAACAAAACAAAACCAGTCAGGGTAAATTAAGATACCCACAAAAAGAAAACCATACCCCTTACTGTAGTAAGACACAAATTAATGCCAGATTGCTTGCACGTTCACAGGTACATCTGTCCTCCACAGCCAAGGCTTCATCCCTTCAAAGGCTATAACCCAAGTGGAAATGAAATGACAGAATCATTTTTGTCACACATCCTATTTGTGGATGACATAATATGAAGAAATAACCCTGCAAAATGACCCCAAATACTGGATCTTTGTTTTCATTCCAGTGAAATGTGGCAAAGGAAATCTGGGCACCATCTTCATGATCCCCATAAATACACACATTTCTTTTCCTGAATAAAAATTAATAACTGTATTATTGAAATGGATTTCTATAAATTTAAAAATAATTGATACCATAAAACAAACTTTATCACCATTACAAAAGGAGAATTTAATCTTTTATTCCAGAAGAAAATGGAAGTCTTCATCCTGGATCAAACCCCAATGCTCACATCACTGCTCATCACTATGAATGTCCACGAGGACGATGGCTTTGAACCAAAGGAAGGGAACAACCATCAATTTGTTCCGAGAAGTGGAGACGTGGTAGAATTTTCTAAACTGTTTAAACTGGGACTCAATGGCACTGTCAAACTATTGTTTTCCTTCCTTTGACCACTAAATATAGAGGCCGGGCCTCTCTGGGCTAAGTGGCATCCTGTAACGAGCCATGTGAAGCCGTGGGCTTGTCATTCAGAGCACCGCTTGCTCTATTCTAGAATCCTGGAATACTCCATGACTGCTGCTGCCCTGACCATCTCCAAACAAATGGGAAGCTAATTTGCATAAGCCTCATTTCCATTTTATTCATCCTTTGCCCAAATCTAGATCAGGATGTTTAATATCATCCCGCTGTGGGAGGTCACAGGAATTTAAAGGGCATTCCTGGTCAAGGATTAGAAAGCATAGGTTCCAGAGTTGAGTTTCTATTTGAAATCCAAAGCTGAAACAAGAGAAAGTCTGTTGCAAGACACGGTAAGAAAAACAAAAAGACCAACTAAAATATAAGCAGGGAAGAAACCAGAACCATCACTGCGTTCTTCTCTCCCCACAGATGAGTTAGAAAGCCACCACTGAGGAATGTACACCAGCTACCTAACTTGCATTTCCATATTCGGTCTTTTTTGATTCCCTGATACAGAAGTAAAGGGGGGGGGGTGCCAGCGGGTGTGCAAGGTCAAAAGGCAGGTGGTTTTCTCAATGTTAAACATCCTCTACAGGGCGGAAGCAAGACTGAAACACAGCAGTCCTTCGGTTTAACTCTATTTCCTTTACTCAGGGGACCTCCCTTCTGTGGACATGTCGTTTTCTGACATTGCTCTTCATACAACAGGAATGTGTCCTGATAAGTGTAAACAAAACCCTCAGGGGCTCACTCAGCATTTGAGTGTCTTCTTCTCCTTGAACATTAAACAGTCCAGAGACAAGCTGTTCAGTGAGATGCAACCTTGAGGTTGAGGAGCCCAATTATTTAGGTGTGTGAGTGAAGGTTAATTTCCCAAACATAAATCAGCTCGATGTCACGGTGAACGTACACACATACAACACACACACACACACACAGGCCTAGACGCAGACACAAATGTCTTTCGCAAACACGATCCCATTAGAAGGAGAAACAAAAGTACTTCTGAAAACTCTGCAAAAATCCTGCAACCCCAACAGCGCCTTCTCTGGCTCATTAATTCTGGCCTAAATTTGCTACTGTCAGGCAAATCAGGCGCACTGTCCAGCAGACACCCACCTGCTATTAGGCTGAATGTGCCTGGCATCTTGACATTCTATTGATTCTAATCCAAGGCTTATGTAAAAAAAAAAAAAAAAAAAAGGCAGCCTCAGAGTCCAAAAGGAATTTTAGCCACAAATACTTTGGGAGAAATCCAAACAACTAAAAACAGAAAGAAAGACAAGATGCAAATCTGAGTGACAAAATTGAGACAACCCAAGCTGGACTGCTGAGCATTCAAGGACAAATCTACAAATGACCAGGCACCCCCTTATGAGAGATACTTATTTTAGGAAATGCCAATAGCTTGGGCATTAGATGACCACTCCCTCCTCGTCTAGACTATTGGCCTATAGATTCTCAAGGGCATTCATTATTATTCCAATGGGATTGCTTTTAAGGATGACCCTGTCAATTCTTGCCCTCTAGATCCCTATACATTTTCAGTGAAAACATTCTACACTCTAAACACGGTCCTGATAATGACCAAGGATTCAGGTTCTTCAGTTGTTAAAATAAACCAGAAACTACTTAAAGGGCTTTAAAAGACAGTGTCCTTTCGTCTTCAAAACAGCCCTTTGAGCTAAGGGTTTGATTTCCATTTTTATAAATAAGGAAGACTGAGGTTCTGAGAGGTAAAGCAATTTTCCCTGGTAGGTGGAAAACGAGATACTAGAGAAGAGAGAGCATCAAGATGCATTTATAAATTTTCTGACACCTCCCAGCCCTTGTCCACCCCCCAAATACCTAAGTAAAAGGGGTCTATGTCCAATTTCCAAATCCTGGCACTGATGACTTAGGTGGCAGCTGCTTGTCACAGTCAACTATGCATAAACAGGATGGCTCTGGGGGAGTTCTTTAAAACCAGACCAGCGATCTCTTACTTTAGCCAAGAAAAGGCATACATTTCAAAATAAAAGTGAATATATATATTTTAAAAAGTGAGAGAGAGAGAGAGGAGAAACCTGTAATCCCACCGAGAAGCATGAATTTCAGCTGGCTCCCAGTCCTCCCCTCTGGCCCCCCACGCCCACCAGCCTCTACTTCAAAGACAGCTCTGGGAGGAAGGGGGGCACGAGATCCATCCCATCCGGGGCAGCTGGAAGAAGGACCTCATGCTTAGGGGAGAGTAGAAGAGGAGTGGAGATTCACTGCCGATGTCAGTCATCTCAAAAAAAGAATTCAAAGTGTTTTCCAAAAGCTGATTTCTATCAGGGCTGCCGGGAGGTTCAGAAGAAACAGGGTTTTAAGTGGGAGGGATGTGTTACTGCTGCACAGCTATTTCCAAGGCTTTTAGGACGGTTGCCTGTTTTTGAGTGCTGGTCTGGGTTTAAGGAGCAGGGCCAACCATTGACATTTCAATGAGACTCGACTTACCCCTGTGACCATGACAAGCCAGGAGTATTTTACCCTGCAATACAGCAACTCTGCATGACTCTTGAGCATTCCTTCTGTGACTGTGCGTGTCTGAACTTTGAAGCCATATATTTTTTTTTTTTTTTTTTTTGGTAAAAGAATGCTCCTACATTGAGCCGCGTAGAGTAAACATGTGAAATAACCAAGCAGTTCCTTCAAAGGGCTTGTTACGTTTCCCGATCCCCATCTGCCCTAGTCTGCGGTGGCATCTATTTTTTCCTGCCGGTGTCAGGGGTAGGAGGTTCTGCCTGCAAGTCCGGCCAAGGCATCCTTCCTGCCGCTCTGCCTCTGATTTACAAGGTGACTTCTCAGAGACAGCCACTTAGCCATCCAGGCCTGGGTTTATCATCCATCGGTGATCATGGTTACTGCTGGCATTATTATTCAAAATGGTTATAGACTTATAAAGATGTTCTCATCTGATAATAATGTTTGCAATATGCTTTTTACACTGCCTAGTTAACAAAGTGATTTTCCGTCCGTCCAGCACAAGTCACAAAAGCTGCTGCTAGGGAATGGTTAGCGGCTTTCCGAAGGGTTACACCTAGAGATGGGGTTGGGGGATGGGGAAGGTGGCAATGTATTAAAAAAAAAAAAAGACTGGGTATCCTTTTGTGCATGGTGATAACAAAAAAGGCAGCACCCTAGGCAATCATAAATATATCTGACTCCTTCCTCCTCAACTCAGAGCTTGATAAACTCCCTCCAAAGGCAGTGATTGCCATTAGCAAGTCTGTCCTTGACCTTCTCACTCAAGCCCTATTGACAGCAGAGGAAGTAGAACACACATATTGAAGGCAGAGCCTGGTCCTTGGAGGCTAATAAGCTGACTAATAAAGGGCATACTGCCTAGAAAGCAGAATACTGAAGGGGAGCACGGATGCAGGGAATTAATAAAAATCCGTGCACCTTCTTCGTAATGACAGCAACAGTGGGCTTGTGACTAGAATTCTCTTCTTCCTCACGCACTCATCTCTCTTGAATGTCAACAGGAGTTGAGTAAAAGCACATCAGGAGCAAATGGATTCCTAGGTCATTTATAATGAGTCCTTTCACTTCCTCTCCTCCGTATTTACATATACGGACAAAATATAAAAATGCATTTTAAAAAATCGATTCAGCTTTGTAGTTTTCTACTCCAACAGCAAACGGAGACATCAGAATTATGAAAGCTGATAGCCTTTGAATAATTATTTAAATGGGGTCACCCACAATGGAATCCCACGGGCCTTCGATTTGCCAACCCCAGATGAAAAATGCAAGTGGCAATGCGTTACAAGTCGCTCCTCATTTATGGTGAGATTTGAATTTCCATTTTGTTTTTAACAAGAGCGTCACAGTTTGCTGACAAATGTCCTGAGCTATATTTAGAGGAATAACAATATTTAAGATCAGGGGCAGAGTTGGCTTTTCACTTTTTCTAAACAGAAATGCGAACCACATGCTCTTTCTGTGACTTTCAGGTCAAGGATTCGGGTTGGCCCTCAGAATGTCTGCTGCCTTCTGAGCCCAGGGCATCCCTGCTCTTGAGGATCTGGAATGTCTTCCAGGTAAGTCGATAAGGCCCTTCCTCCACGGAGATAGAATAGAACCATCAAGCAAGCAATTGGTTTTAATATGGAGAGCTGTAAATCTGAATGAGTTTGATAACAAAAAAGACAAACGGATTGTTAACTTACCCCCAAAAGGTACAAGCAGTTTGTACTGCCGTTGCTTTAGGGATTGGATTCTCAGAAATAGGAAAACACAATCTTTGGCTTTCCTTGAAAGAATGCTAGAGGCAATACACTGATTATTTTTCAAAGGAGGGAAAGAAGGTGTTGAAAGCTCTTAACAACATGCAAAGTTCTGAGTTTGCAAGCACCAAACACAAAACAATGATAATGTTTTAGCACTTTATAAATGTAAGTCACTCTGTCTACTCTTTGGAGACAGTAAATACTTTCAAAGTACAGCATCCCTGCCTCTAAGCTCAAATACAGGAAAACAGCCAAATACTTTTAAGCATCAGAAGATAACCATGGTGATGAAAATACATAGCTCTTGTCCTGAAAGGAAAATAAGAAAACACATGTAATTAAAATAGCAGTGAATCTGAAAGAAACCCAAAAATGTACGGTTTTGGTCCTGAGTTTCTGAAGCTGCCTCTGACGTCCAGAATTTCAAGTAACAGCACAAACTGTAAGGAAAGGAGCACCATTTTAGCTCAAGACTGGTATCCGGTGAACCCAAGAACAGTCGATCAATAATCAAAGAACATGCAGACCATAAACAAACAAGGTTGTGCATGATCTCTTAAAGAGTTAGTGTAATAAGCTTTCTTTCCAATGCTGGAATATACCCTCACAAATGGAGTTTTACAGGAAAGAGGGAATTACTGAACTCTTTAAAAGCTATGTGTCTTCCAGACATCGTGCTAAGCACCTAACGTATATGATGTGATCTATCTATCCATCTATTTATCTATCTATGATCTAATCTAATAATCTAATCTGATCTAACGATCTGATAATGATCTAATCTCCTGGATAGCCCAGCCAAGTAGGTAGTATTATCACCTTTTTACAGATGAACAATTTGACCCTAGGAAATGAAGGCACGGAGCAGTATAGCCCTACTTAGAAGCTGGCTGAGCTGTAACAAAGGCAGCCCCCATTCTGTCTCCCTTGTGCACACAGTCACTGGGGGTGGGCACTGCAGCTGTGGTTGGCTTCTGCAATGTCCTTTGCCCCGGGGAAGGAAGGGGGCGGGGACAGTCTGAGGCAGGGTTTTCAATACTTGCTGTAAGCAATGTTGGTTGGGGGTCTTGGGAATCCGAACTGTTCCTCTCCCATAATCCAGTTAGCTGCCCTCTGCATAGGAGTCATACTGGGGAAGCCCATGTGCCTATCCCAAAACAGAGAGCTAGCTTCACTTCCTTAGTTCCAACCTAATTTGTACCCAAAAATGGTGAGTGAATTTGGGGACACCCATCTTGTCTTTCTTGAGCTGCAGAAGCCCTTACTCCATTCTAAAACAATGTTTTGAGGAAACGGAGGTACTAGTAGATACTGTTTGAGTTTGAAGAAATACTTATGTAAGAACTTAATCAAATTGTCATCAGCTCCAGAAAATGAGAAATGGGGTCATAAGTCAAAAAGTCACTTGCTCCAGGCACCCATACTCCACTCCAAGGCACCCAGAAGTATCAGAAATATTTACCTGCAGTATAACATTGGGACTGTTTCACACAGGAGGACTGTCTGGGATGATCTGGGTGTCCGTTTTGAGATCTCTGTGAGATGGCAAAAGCCAGGATCAAAGGTTGGGAATTAACAACCTTCAGGGTGATGATAAGGTTGGGTCCAGCCAGCTGAACTATTTCCTTCACAATCACAAACATATTACAGGCTCTGGGCTAGTATCTACCATATTCACAAGATAAGTGCACCCACTAAGTACATAGAAAATCACATCTGAGAACTTTATTAAATAAAAACCAAAGGGAAAGTATTTGCTTGCCCAATGACTACAGGCCTTCCCTGTTGAGTCATTCTATAATCAGGTGGGTAGCCCCCAGAGATCAGTTTCAGTGGAAACGAATCTTAGTGGTGTTGGCAATGACCTGGTCTCCTCTTGAATTATGGCCAATGCCTTTGTTGACTACCGTACTCAGTTACAACCTGGGTAAATTTTTTTTCCACAGGAGAGTAAAGAGATGCAATTCAATGACAGTGGAAAACATTCTGTTTGGAAGAACAACTATTTGGGAAGACAACAAATGGGTCAGCAGGGAGGTCTTGGGTTCCTCATAAGCCTCACATCAAAATAGAGCTCTGTAATTTAGAAAAAGGTGGTTGTACCCACATGAGAGGCCTTGGAACAAATTTCCACATGAAGTGATGTCTTAATAGGAGCCATGCGGCTAAATTCCTTTGCACTCTAAAAATCCCCTCAATTCGTTAAAGAAATAAAAGTGAATGCAACAGTGGCAAAATGCAGCATAAAGGCATGAAAATGAATAAAAGATTTTAAAAAGGCATCTTCAAATTTCTTTCTTATATAATGCTTCTCTAAAGGATCAAGATACAAGTCTACAGGCAGTACCAAAGCCTCCACCAACCTTTTTGTATTAGGATCCTTTCCGACCTCTCAGGACTGACTGTTGTGAAAGAAGCAAGATTGCCTTGAATTTCTATAGCATGAAAGGTTGTCAGATAAAATAAAATAACGTGCAAACAGAGCACAGGACATATGTATGCCAAAAAAAAAAAAAAAAAAAAGTTACTGTTTACCAAGAATTCAAATTTAACTGGGCATCCTATATTTTTATTTATTAAATTTATTAACCTTATTATGATCAAGCAGTCATGAGCAAATTTTGAATGACCTGCTTTGGGGCTGGTGAATGGTGCAACCAGAAGTCCATAATCACTAACGCACTTTGTGGTTTCCTGAGAAGCTCTTTGAAAATACTGACTCCTAAGACTTTCCTTTACAGAGTCATTCTTCAGTTGGCCAAACAGCACAATGTTTACCTGCTCCCAGGTGAGTCCTGATACACACACATCTGAGAATGACTGTTTTAACCCAGACTAATACAAAGAAATGAGAAAGACACAATAAGCTTGATTTCTCTGATGGCTGAAATCACTCTATTAAGCCTTCAAAGGTGCGTCAGATGTCTGAAATCTTCAGACAACTTGAGGAACTACCTAAGTGGCTCAGTGGATTAAGCGTTTGCCTTCTGCTCAGGTCATGATCCCAGGGTTCTGGGATCGACTCCCGAATTGGCTCCCTGGTCAGCAGGGAGTCTGCTTCTCCTCCTGACCCTCCCCTTCTTCCCTTCTTGTGCTCTCTCTCTCTCTAATAAATAAACAAAATCTTAAAAAAAAAAAAAAAAGACAGGGTTAACTTGAGAATGTCAAAAGGAGTTCATGGAAACCCAAATATTGCTTAAGAAAATATCGTCATGGACCATTTCTTCACTACCCAGATGAAGACGCTGAGGAAAAATCACTCACTTTAAATTAGCAATCCAGAAGCACAACCAGGAATAGAATCTCTGATACCTGATGCCAGAATTCACCCCATGCTGTCATCTTGAAACAATTCCTCCTTCCATCCTTTCTGTAACAGCTGAAAGAGTTGGCACACCCAACAGAAGGAGCTGAGATATTTTTCTATCCTTAGCTAATGTGTAAACTCCTTAGCTACAAAGTAAATGTCCAACCACAATACAACATAAAAAATCCACATTTGAATCAGAAATTATCTCAACAGATGTAAGCTGTTTCTTCATTGTATTAGTAAATGTTAACATAGCATTAAAAGTGAGTAAAGAAAAATTTAACTGCACTTTACTGAATATAAAACTTGATTACTTTTTGCTTCCAAGGATAGAAAGTGTGTGTGTGTGTGTGTGTGTGTTCATGTGTACGTGTGTGTATGTGTGTGTGTTTTGTGTCTGTGGTAGGAGTGATGGAGGAGAAAGTGTTTCCTTCTCTTACTATTGGCCGAATTTCTTTCCTGTGATATTCTGCCCATTCGATGTAAGTTCCCAACACTCCTCCACTTACAATGAATGAGATCTTACCTCCCATGGAGGCCAGTTTGACAATTCTAGGTGACTAACTATGGAGTTCAAAATGTCTAAAAACATGACTCAGCCATGAAAGATGTTAACATAGAATCTATGGTTAATCAGTGAGTTGTAAGAGTGGAGAACGGGAAGCCAAAACTGCAGCATGGCCTATATGCAATAGGTGTTCAGTCGAGTGGAAAGTGTTGATAAAAGCTCTCTCTCTCCAGAGTTGCTCAGACCTCGGTTCAAATCCAAGCTCCACTGTGATGACCATGAGACCTTGGGCGGGTTATTCAAGCCCTCTGAGCCCCTTCACCATCTGTAAAATGTAAATAATAGCATCTAGCTAAAAAAGTTAGTTTTTTAGTTTAAAAATCCCACCATGACTATGAGATTAATTAAACTAATAGGTGTGACGTACCTACCGCAGGGCTGGGCACATGGCTCACTAAATGGTGAGAATGCGAAGCACAAGTGTGTATTTCTGTGGGTCCACTGGTTTACCATGTATCTGCTCCTGCTGAGGTACAAACCAGTTCTGTGCTTGGCTAAGTGCAGAATCAATGAGCAATAAAAGAATATCAAGACCTACTCACTGCCTGCAGATAACTGTCTGATAATCAGTTAACCAACACAACCAGCTTTTCCACTACTGCCATGAACATCGGACCTGATTAATCAATGTCAATAATATCCAAAATCCCAAGATGTGCTTTCCTGGAAGCCCAGGTCTCAGTTAAGGAGGTGACCCATACCTGTGTGAGAAGTTGATAAAAATGAAGCCATTTAAATACCACCAAAGGACAACACAGAAGTACAAATGGCAGTTGATGAATGGCTGATGGAGAGTGGGAGACAGGGTGTAACTGATAAGGCCTGGGAGCTCAGGGGAAAAGGGAACTGAGACAGTTGATGTAGTCGGGGAATTCTTCATGGAAGATAAGCCACTTGAGACTGGCCGGGAAAGAGAAGTGGGATTTAGATAAGCAGAGAAGAGGAAATTCTCGATTTCTGATACATGTAAAGCTGCAGAAATGAGAAAACACAGGGCTAAGGGATGACTTATTGGTAGATAGTACGTTTTCCACGTCATTTGCAGCACTGAATGCCAGGTACAAAAGCTGGACCATCACTATTTACGCCTGTGGCGCTCAAGACTTTAGTGTTTGTTCTCAGCACTGTGTAACTGTCAGATAATCACAGTGACTATTTTCAAGACTATACCCAAACATGTTTGGGGTTGCTTGGAAAAGATTGGCTATAGAGTACACCCAATCCTAGTAAACTGAAACTAGCACCTTCTTCCCCCAGTCATCTCCATTTTATTGACTACAAAAACAAGGCTGTCTCTTGACAAATGGTTTTATAGCACGGGAAACAGGAGCCATAAAGAGCTTTGGCAAACCCAACGAGAGACACTTGATAAGGAAGGTGCTAACTGTATGCTTCGGATGGCAAATGCAGAGTCAGAAAAGAGTCCCACTATAGTTCTGCCCCAGTGGCTTCACCTCAGCCCACCTTGCTACTCCCTTACCTTGTTACTCGCTTCCCACTCCACCACAGTAGGAAAGTTAATGAAGTACCAGACAAATAATGATCATCTTTGATTCCCCTTTTTTTGGCATCCATCTTTGGCATACCCTTTGGACATGTCAGTGGAAGGGACGAGCTCAGAGTTTAGACAAACGATTTCTCCTTACACCCACATCAACCAGCCCATCCACGGGTATACACCCTTCAATGGTCAGGTAGGCACCATTAAATGAAGATGCCATAGCACACACTGTCTGGTCCCCTAATAATTTAATATTCTCCCTATCCCATAACATTCTTTATGCTTATAATTTGTTAAAGTTTCTGAAACCAATATATAAGTGTGATAATTTCCATTTTAAAATAAATTGTAGAATATTAAAAAAAATTATAATAGATCCAAATATAGAAAACGTTATAGCCAACCCTGAGCTAATACCATGGTGAGTGTTAAAATGCTGTACACTTCTACATCTGGGTGATTCAGTTGGTTGAGCGACAGCCTTCAGCTCTGGTCATGATCCTGGAGTTTGGGGATCGAGTCCCACATAGGGCTCCCTGCTCGACAGGGAGTCTGCTTCTCCCACTGACCTTTCTCCACTCATGCTTTCTCTCTCTCATTCTCTCTGTCTCAAATAAATAAATAAAATCTTAAAAAGAAAAAAGAAAAGATGTACACGTCTAGAGAAGAAACATAAGCAGATAGCATCCCATACTGAAATAAGTCTAGCCATTTTAAACCACTCAGGCTTGAGCAAAATAGATGCAAAAAAGCTCTGGGTTCCAAGTCTTTAGGATGTCACCGGGGCCCAAGATACACAGCCACTTTGTGCCACCCAAACAAAATACCACTGACAAACATAAACAGACACTTTCTTAAGAGCCAGGTCTTACAAACACTTGAAGAAACAAGGCTTTAAAATCTAAACTCTTGACTCAGTATAGAGTGCAATGGAAAAAAACCTTAAAAATTATAATAGAATATATTAAGCTACCAGAGTTGTTTTCAAAGAAATAATGAGAATTTAAGACAAAACACAAACATAAAGAATTCATGAAAACCATACACTTCACTCTTTGCTCTTTCATTAAGAGTACAAATTAAAGCACGGCTATTTGATGTTTTAAAAAATAATTGACCTCTAAATGTGAATTCATTTAGCTGCTTCCAATGCTGTGGTCAGTTTGAGGTAAGAAAGTACAACAATGAACCGTAATGCCTAAAATGAAAAAGGAGTTGAATTACTGCATGTTCTGTTTTCATAACTACTGAGTTATTTACAATAACCTCACATAGATTCTAATCTAGAGTTGAAATGTGAAACTTAATAAAAACCAAGAGCTTTCACTTTTAATGGTCAATGCCAAGTTGGCAAAAAGAACAAGAGAACATCTTTAAAGGAGCCAAGGTATAATGTATGTGTCAAAGTGACCACTCTCCCCTCTTGGATGATGGCTGTCAATGCCAGAAGTTAGAGAAGGGGGATGGTAGAGATAAACAGTCTTATTTGGTGTGAACGCAGCTTGTCATTTTCCATGCTTGACTTTTTTCTTATGTTGAAAGACCATATGCCCATTTGGAGAACGCCTGTTGGAGGGATACTGTGGTAGGTGAAATGGACATACCAACATTTTATAAAAACCACTAAGATTCACTGTCGCATTTAACCAGCATGATCCCTAAATTGTACCGACGGAAACTTTTAAGAGAAAACATCTTGGTAAGGACAGCACTTGAGATCATTTGTATTGCTAATGCAACATCCCTCCAAAAGCACAGAAAAAGAATGCTTTCATAATATCACTTCGGGATTGGTATTCTGCCATTGGCTCGTCAGTGTTTAGCAAGAGAAATGTATTTTTCAGTAGCTCTGATAAAACCCAAACAAACCATGGTAACCAAAGGGCTTGGGGACAAAATAAACTTCATCTGAAATTCTTAAAACACATTTCCCACTGTGACTGTCTGCAGACTTTTATTAGAACTCTCAAGTGCCCTCACCATGTCCTGGTTCCTCAGGTCTCTCTGTCTCTAACTTTCCTCCCTAAGGGCCAAGTTGAATGCCTCCAGTGGGGTGGAGGGTGCTGGAGATGATCTCTCTTGCCCAGGTGTTGTCCTGGCCCTGCCCTGGTCCATGGTCCCAGCCCAGAGGACTCCACGCTGGGTTCTGCACTCCTTTTTCTTTGTTGTTTCTTGTGCCATTTTCTTGTCAGCCTAGGGAACCAGGGGAGCTCACATTTCCCGCTCACTCCACCCCACACTAGAGAAAGGAAGCCTGTATTGACACTCAGTAGCCTTTACAATAGAGGGTCAGCTGCCAAAGATGTGTGCTAATGACAGAGCTGCTTTGGGCAGGGTTCTTTTCTTCCTAGAAATCCCAAAGTCGTGCTCAAAGCCTAAACGGTAATCACCAGTACCGGCTAAGGTGCCCTTCTTCTGGCCCAGAGTCTTCGCGAGTCTGCTACAAGCCCCAAAGGTCCATCATTATATAGTCCTTCCGTTTCAGCGAAGGAGTGTGGTTGCCAGGAAATTACTGTTAAAATGTTAACTATTTCTCATGAAAAGGTGTACTGATGAGTTTGTATCATAGTTGGCAATTTCTAAGATAAAAGATAGACTAACTGGCAAATCTTTAACAGAATTATGAAGCATGGAGAGGCGATTAAAATATGGCAGGCACTTTCATACCATGTCTGTTAACCTCTGAAGTCAGTAAAAGCTGTTCCATTTTATAGGCCATGAAACTGGGGTTCAAAACATTATAAGAGAAAGGTACCTATCCCAAGAATAACAGGAGAGAGTAGCCAAGGCGGGGTTACACAGGGAAGTGTCTCATTAATGGAAAGGCAGGGGATGTCGGATTGGGACCCAGGGTCCCAGACAAGTGTCATGGAATGAAGAAGAAAAGATAAAGAAACATCGGGAAATCATCACACATAGAGTGTGAAGCTCAATCACCATTTTTCTGTGCCCCTCTGGTTCACAATTGCTTCAAGCATCCCAAATGTGAGCACATTTTTAAGGAAAAGCCCCATTTACATTATATAACGCAAGGAAAGTTAATTAGGAAATACACCTAGCAATGACCGTTATCTTGGCATATTAGTGTCTCACACAAATTAAGGTTTTCCAGTCATCTTTTAATTTCAGTGTTCATTCGTACAATAGCACTTTTGATTGCCCAAGCAGGGCACTCCTACCCACTGAGAATGTGAGTGACCTGGCTAGGCCCCAAGAACAAAGCCATGTGCCTTGCCCCACGGGCCCGTGTTCTTCCCCAGCACTGCCTCCTCCCGAGTCAACACGGTTCTGCTTTCACTATATCATCCCTATTTGTCCCATTACGAAAGAAAGAAGGGACCAGATTCCCAAGGGCCCAACCACAAGGAGAACAGGGATGACTAATTTCCAAATAAGTGGTAAGACCTTGCTTGGTGGCTCTCTACAACCCTTCTGTAACTCACCTGCTGGGGGAGTGTAAACCATGCTGTTCACAGAAATTAATCATGCTAAGCGTTCCCCTGATTCCTACAGGAAAACAAAATTCACTCATCAAGTTATCTACTTTGTGCAAGACTCCATTCCAGCCCTGTTGCAGAAACCCAACTCATTCAAACCCTACAACAACTCCAAGAGTAGGTACTATAATTATCTGCGTTGTACAGGGCAAGATACCAAGGCAGAGTGATAAAGGAACTTGTCCAGTCTCCTACATGAGTAACTGGCAGAGCGGAGGTCTGAGTCGAGACAGTCTGGCTCCAGAATTCATGCTCTTAATCCACACAATGTGGCCACAGGGCAAACACACATAGGACATAGACAGACAGCGCCTGCTTTCCTAGAAAGCGCCATTTTAGTCTAACAAGAATGGTATGGAAGGAAGCTCAGAGGTCTAAATCCTTTTGGAGTTTCTATTATGGGCAGGCACCACACCAGCGATGGCAAAACTGTGATGTTCACAGCATGGCCGAGGTGCCCACAGAGCTCTGAGTGGACATGTCAGTGTGGCCGCCGAACTAGGATGGTTCTACCAGTTCTGTAAAGCTCGAATCCACAATCCTGTTTGCAATTTATGGATGTATTTGCACACAACTTTCCCAGCCAGCTGCTTTGAAAAGGAAAAAAAAAAAAAAAAGACCCCTGAGCATTTTTCATTTAAACAGGTTCCAATAGACGTGTCCTTCCTCCAACTCCCAGAGACACAAGTTGAATCATGACAAGCTCTGTGTGACTCGTGGAAACTATTTTCACTACTTTTTAGTCACAGCACAAATATTAATACTGCTTGAAAGTCCTGCCCCATATTATGCTTCATCTGGCAGAAACGGACTGTTTTTTTCATCATGACTAATTCACAAACGACCAAACTGAAAAGTATTTACACTTGCTTCATTCCTGGGAAGCTGATCCATGGAAGGGATGTATTTCCTTTTATTCATGCCAAAGATTTGATAGGGCCCAATACTGAGATTATTTTTCAGCCACCAGATGACATTTTCTTTTGCTGCAACTAGGCCAGGAATATAAATCCTGTGTATTCTACCATACATATTTGGATCAACTAATGAATAATACCAAATACTGCATTTTCCAAAACACTTTCACCAAAACAGAAGCAGAAATGTCCACCTTTCTTAAGCAAACCCACACACTCACACACACACACAGGCACACATTTACAGAGTGGTAAGAATGGCTCCTTTAGGATTAACCTTGAGAACTTACCAAGTGTTATCTTATGGGTTGAAAAATCAAGATAATCCCCTGGATTCCTTTACAAAGCCATTTTATTCTTAGTGAGCAGAGGCTGATTTCAGTCTGAATGGAGAAAGAATCTGTTACATTTATCTCTCAATGATAAATGTTTCTTGTAAGTTTCCACAATCAGACCGGCCGTCATCCACTGAATACCATCTCCCCTGACCCATGCATGCATGGCTCATCAGGGTACCTCAGTCCGCAACACAGACTTTTCTTCCTCTCTAACACATCTAGAACCTATTTTTGACTCATGTGCCCTCTTTAAGGCCTTCAACCAGAGGGAATTAGGTAAGTGCCAATATGAAAGTGCATCTCTCTCCAATTATACCTTCCCTTGTCCTCCGGTTTCCATTGTATGAATAATCAGGATACTTCATCAGAAAACTACTGACACAGCAGCATTTGTAAATTTCCCTCCATTTGTGGTTTTACTACTCTGATTCACCTGGGAGCATGGCCTAGATTTGGCAGAGGGCAAAGATGCATCTTTTTTATTTTAATGGTTGGGAGTTGAGAAAAATCTTACGAAATTTGGTGCATTTTCCCAATTCATCCTCTACTAAAAGCACTCCACAAGCAGTGAAGTTTCTATCTGGAGGACTAACAAAGAAAGGACATTTTCCTCCCTAGATATGGCCTGTTGGTTGGCATTTTGTAATAAATTCCATTACAGGTTCTAAACCTTCCCAAGGACCCAGATTCAATAGGTACGAATACATCAGGGTCATGTCAAGCACACTTTCCCTCATGACTTGCAACAGCTCTCTCAATGTAGGAGTCTTTTTTAATTCCATTTCCAAGTGTCTTTTAAGCATGACAACCCCAAATAGCAACTTTTTAAAAAGCGAACCACCTATATTTTAAAACCAATAACCTGAGCACAAGAACTCTCAAGCATGTACATCTTAATGCATCCCCATGTATATGGTTCCTGAAATGACTTGAAAATTTTAAAAGTAAAGAAATTTGGTCGTTGGTCATGCACATCCTGGAGAGCTGGTAATAATCCTATTAATAAGACCAAGGAAATACTGGGGTTCCAGATGCTATGTAACACTTGGAATAGCTCCATCAAGGTCATTATTTTTACACCCAGCCCATTAAAACAACTGCAGAATCCATTCGTCTCATACTCACATTGTAACTTAAAATGAATGTGACAGATTTCTTATGAGAAGAGGAAGAGCACACAAGAGATATTATGACAAAAGCTATTTTTATGACTCCATACATACTGGAGGTATTAATATCACTCTTCCTATGCAAAAGCAATATATGACACCCCAGATACATGTCATTTGGATCAGGAAGATTTTCATTATCCTCAGCCTACTCCTGCACTCCCCAAAAGAAGGAACAGTTTTTAAAACAGGATTTCATTCATATTTTCCCAAGATCCTTGAAAAGAATAGAAGCAACAGAAATGGCAGTCTAGTTTAAAATAAAACTCTGGGGTGGAGGGGGGTTGCTGGTGGGTTCAGTCAGTAGAGCATGTGACTCTTGATCTCTAGGCCATGAGTTCAATCCTCATGGTGGTGTAGAGCTTACTTTAAACAACAACAACAACAACAACAAAAAACACAAAAACTCTACGATTTCCATTGCTATGTACCTTGACTACTGTATATAATATCTTATCAGTTCTGTTTTGACAACTGGTATAGCTTATGACTCCACTACCCTTTTCTTGCTGTCATAGAAATAGTAAGACAGGAAAGATAAAACCAGGTGTCACATGATTGATTTCTTATCTCCTCCTTACTATGAAATGACCAGTGTATGTTCAACAGCTTCCTTTTTAATATTATATAAATTACGTTCAACTCATCCATTCAGGAGTTTGAATTCTCTTTAACATTAAGAAAGCAAGGGGTGCCTGGGTGGTTCAGTGAGATAAGCCTCTGCTTTCGGCTCAGGTTATGATCCCAGGGTCCTCGGGTCGAGCCCTGCATCAGGCTCTCTGCTCAGCCGGGAGCCTGCTTCCCCCTCTCTCTCTGCCTGCCTCTCTGCCTACTTGTGATCTCTGTTTGTCAAATAAATAAATAAAATCTTAAAAAAATATATTGAGGAAGGAGCATTTTAAAATCTCTAATTCCTGATTATATTATAAAATTAAATTGTTTGCTTTTTGGTAAGGCCAGGATCGCATGCGAGAACTAACTCTTAGTTATACAGGAAATATGAGACAGTAAATTAGTGAAACCAAAGGAAATAGATTTAAATTGGGTATTATTATACATACTTCTTATGACAAGACAGGCTACATGAAATACAGCTTAATGTATGAACTATTCTGTAGATGAGAATAATAATCACCACTAGGACTTCCACATGAATTGTACCCTTCAACTTGCAAATCACTTTCAGATATAGTCTCACATCTGATCACTACAAAAAAAAAAAAATCCTTTGAAATCAGCACTATTACAATCCTTATCATATAGATGAAGAAGCTGATCTGCAGGATGATACCGAGCTGCACAGTTTAAGAACTATTACATTAAATTACATATCATTTGTTTCAATCATGACAGGTAGAGTCATATTTTTCTGTAATAGTGTTACCTATGTCTACAAAGACATAGACAATGGTTTTCTATGGTCTACAAAAGACATAGAAAAAGACAAAACCCTACTTTCAAATACTTTATTTTTATACTACCTATGAGTCCAGTGGCATGCTCAGAATACCAGCCCTTTTTGCCAAAGACAAAAATGTCTTCACAAAGATCGTCCATAAGTACATTTGGAGTAGCCTTGGTTGGTCCAATGGAGATATAATGATGTAGGCTTCTAATTATCTTGGTATGTTTCTAACTCAGGTGGTTAGTGATGGATATTGTTTGCTGAACTCTTTGTTATCCTCTATTTCTCTAAGTTAACCCATTTATGGGTTCAATAAATGAAGGAAAACAGTGTGAATTTTGACATTACCAAACTGTTATTCACTGTGAGTTCTTAAAAAAAAAAAAATCACTAAAGTTTCTAAACGTATCCATCCAACTTAAGGAATACATAGTCGTTGACCAAATAAATTCATGAGACATGGGGAAAAAATGCCATTTGGCTATAACGTTCTGCATGTACAGGCAGAGAAGAGTAAGTGTCCAAGCGCCACTTTGGTTTCCTGCCGTGTAAATAATGGAAACAGAGCCACCGAGGCACCCATACCTGTCCTTCACTTCCTTTAATAAAGGTCATCTCCTGGAAGAGTATTGGTGCCTTGACTTCTGGCTCTCCATTCAAGTGCCACATGAAGGGCTGCTTTTTTAAGGATTTTTTTTTTTTTTTTTTTTGCTAAGATTTTTACATGTGTCAACACCATCTCCTTTTCAACTTCAGTATCTTCATTGACATTTTAAGTCAATTATCATCTGTTAAGTTATGTACGAATAATTACCAGACACATCCATACTTTCCACCTAGGACATTTCACGTTTCTTTGCAAGAGAAGTCCACTCTGTTTTTGTTTACCTTTTCTAAGATCAGGTAAATACTGAGGTTTACAGATTACAGAAGATCTGAACCAAATCAGTTGCAAAAGGTGGGACTTGGGGTAGGGTGGCATTCAATACATCGCCATTTGATAGACTCTCGAGTCAGATGCAGCTGGTCCCATTCCAATTTCATCGTTTCCTGGTTGTGTGGCCTTGGTGACAAAAGTAACTGCTGTGGTATCATTTGGGCATGACCATGACAATTCATACTTCATAAGCCTTCTGTAATGATTCAACTGAGTAGGGCAACAGTGTCTAGAAAACTATTTCTCAAAAATTGATATGTGCTATAGATGCTTCCGGATATCTGATTTTATGTAAGAAAAATGGATTTAAAATACAGATATTTATTATTTAGCAGTGTGAAAACAGTCTTAGAAAAGTAAACTAAAAAGTCCTGGCTCCTCTGGTCCACATGGCTTCTCTAGGTCTCTGGGACTCAGGAGCTCTGCCTCTCCACGTAGGGTTGTGTTACAATCCATTGATTTTTCCTTACAGTATAAAATTTCCTTTGTTTAATTTCATTGGGCTGTTTCCCCTGGGTCAGTCTGACCAATTATGTCCCTTGTTGTTTATACTGTTCAACCATCAATAGATTACATTTTGAAGAACATGATGTAATCATGTGATGGCATTATTTACAGTTATTGAACTATTGTTGCCTGAAGAATGTCCTAAAGAACAGGAAAATAACTGATGCCTGTGACCATCATAATCTTCAAGATAATTATGAAATAGGTTTAAGATCTTTTATCTAGATTAAAAAAAAAAAAAAGGGTGCAACAGGGATCAAGTTGGTACCAGCTACAACTACCTGACATTTCATGCCCATCTACTCTCTCCCTTTCTCCACTACTTAATAACATCTCATCTGATCTTCAGAACAAGTCTATGAGGGGGTGCTATGAACCTCAATTAATAGAGGAAGAGAGCACCCTGCTAGAAAATCAAATAACCTGCATTAGGTCCTCAAAGCCAAAACGTGATAAAAACTTCATTCAACCTCGGTCCTCCTGACACAAACTACCAGACATCGTCTCTGGGAAACCCAGGGATCATTAAAGATGTTCAACTTTTTTTTTTTTCTTTACATAACATTCCAATTACTTTGGGCTTGAATTTCAGAAATGTCTGTCCATGTGAAATGAAATATCCTTTTGAAAAACTGAGTGAGTCCTATGGATTTTAAGAAGCTGACCTGGTGTTCAAGGAACTTTCACAAGGAAATGATGCCTTTCCCACCATGAATACTCTTCCCTGTTAGTTGCTCAGTCGCTGCCAAACATTCCATTTTAGAAACAACTTGCATTTAGCCCAAGGCTTTACTCATAGTTTTAAGATGTAAATGCTTTCAAAAAAGTAACCTTTAGCGCTGGTGGCACTTATATTCCTTAGGGGAATAAGTTACCAACTTATCTGGAGACCTGTTTTATTGGTAGAAGCTTGAGGACCGAAAAATAGCAAAAAAGTGATGACCAAAGTGTCCCATAGAAGTAAAATTAGGGAGTTCTGGAATTTTAAGGGCACTAGAGGCAGACAACAGCAAAATCAAAGACAATAATAACAACCACCCCCAGGATCTCATGATTTTACTAAAGTCTGAGGCGGTTTACAGAACTGATGATTTTCAGAGCTACATTATTACACATTTTAAAATAAGGGAAATTTGCCATTCTGTTTGGAAGTATTTCTGTTATGACTCTATTTCATCTCACCCCTACATTAGCATTATAAACCAGGCAGCCATTCTGCAACTTTATTGGTTGTCAGCAATATCATCTGTTGTAATAACGGAGGGAGAATTTCCACGCAGGCAAGACTCATGCATCAGGATGCCTCATTGTCTACCTGCCAGCGTTGTGAGTGTTCGAGTCGAATCCCAGCACTCACTCTGCACAGTTCACAGTCTAACAGATGGCACCATCAAGCCAGTGTCCCTGGTAGTCTGTCTCTTTGAAAACAAGGGCAAAGAAATGCAGGCTAAAATTAAGTCGACTAGAAGAAGGCACGTCCTTATTCCTTACAGTACGTTGACAATGGCTGACAAATTTCTAGTGGATAAAATCGCACAGAACACGCACAGTAACGTTTTACAACAACATGAACTGAGATTGTAAGATACTTTGATAAATAGCTACTTTTTACCCCAGGCTGTGCGCTCCTCTCTCCAGATACAGGGACAGCTCCTGTCAC
Source organism: Meles meles (assembly GCF_922984935.1). NCBI lineage: Eukaryota > Metazoa > Chordata > Mammalia > Carnivora > Mustelidae > Meles > Meles meles. The sequence goes on from NC_060071.1 coordinate 126,713,986, forward strand.
CATCAAACAGCCAGGAGAGAATTACAGACTGCTCCAGAGAAAGCTTCGGAAGCTATGAGGAGCTGTTGCAAAGTTGCATTCAAATCATGGGGTGGTGGAACACAAATGTGTTCTACAGAATGAAACATCATTTTCGGAGGGAAAAAAAAAAAACCAACAACAACAACCAAAAAAAAAATATGTTACCAAAAGGTAATGAAAAAAAAAAATTTAGTGTTCTACACACTGACAGTGAGCTGTTAACAAGGTAAAATTACCAAATATTGGTGCAATTTGTAGCTTGCATTTTCTGTTTGGGAAATTATGATAATGTGACAAGGTTATCGTTATAATTAGGAGAGTAATTAAAGTAACGGAGTAATTGCTCTTCTGCATTTTTTCTTAGTCAAAAAGATCTTAATTGTAGGGGGAAAAAAAGAGAGAAAAGATATTCTTCATTTTTTTTAATGTCTCACAAGCATCACAGAATCTCAAATCAGGCAGACTAGTCACATTGCTACACATAGCATCCTTCAACTTTCTTCTTATGAGCAACTTTTTTTTTTTTTTTTTTTTTTAGCTAGCTGTTACAATTTTTTTGCTACAGAGCTTGGATGGATTCTACATGTGAAGATTGTCTTTATTAGCAGGCAGTCCCTTCTTGTGTGATATCACTTTTAATTTTTATAGGTTACGGGGTTTTTCTCTTCCATGCTTCCTGATTCCGGACTTAGTTTCAGTTAATTACATGGTCACACGGTCGCGCCTGTACAAATGAGGAAAACCAAAATCGTTCCTCCTGGGTGGATGTAAGTCCACAGGTAGTAGACAAATAACGATTAAAAAAAAAGAAAGAAAGAAACCTGCCCATCCCTGAAGAGTCAGAGCTAGGGCAAGGTCTGTCTGGCAGGAATACTTTGAAGTACGGAAATGAGGATGCAGCATTAAGAGATCTGTTTAAATTCCTGCGGGGAGAAGGGAAGCGGACCTAGCAGAGCTACGAGAAAGTCAACATTTTTGCTCAAATCCTATGGGCTTCCCGAAATAGATAAAGAGCCTTGTCAATTTTGCATGAAGTGAGAGCGATCAAGACAGGCCCACTGACTCATGTTAACTAGTTATCCATCACTAGTGACTAATGATGACTGAATGCTGCCAACGTGGGAGATCCTGGGGTCCTTAATTAAACCTGGAATCCACCATCCACTCTCAGAGTGGCAAGGGTCAGTGTCGACCCGGGTCCCAGTGGTGAGTCCCGGGAACATCACTGGAGGGAAACCCGACCTATGACCTTGTGCACATGGTACCACTTCTGTGAGCCTCCCTTTCCTGACCTGAGAAATAATGACCCAATTCATCTAACGTGCTGAACTACTATGAGGTAAAATATAAATAAATAAATAAATAAATAAATAAACAAACAAACAAATAAATAATTTTATAAAGGGCTTTATTTATTCCATATAGACATACATATGCACAGAGTACATATTGCATATAATCTTTACAAGGAGCTGAGGTTTGGCTCAAGGACTCCCCTTTGTTTGGGCAGTGAGCACAATGTATTCAAAGAATATTGAAACTGTTTGTAAACAAAAGAGCTCATATTCATTTTGGTGTCATTTTGGTCCTGAAGTGATAGACCTCTTTCTGCTTATCTGCCTAGCTGTTCCTTCATCAAAGATCAGCTCATAGGTCACTTCCTCCTAAAGCCTTCCTGGGTCCCAGAGGGGAAATGAAGCTTTTACTTACTTAAACAGCTGCATACACAGCACCCCCTATCAAAGGTTATGATAACTTGCTCACCTGCTTGTCTCCCTCCAGCCACAAGAAACCTGAGACAGAGGCTGAGTCAGTCCTTTGAATCTCTGCCACCCTAGGCTGAGCAAGTGTTCAAGGTATATACTGACGGGGCTGGAATAATAAATTCTTCAGCAGGAGTAACTAGGACCCTTATAAATGCATGAATATGCATGCATCGGCATAGGTAAGTACAGGCGTGTGTGTACGTATGTGCTTACCTGTGTCTTCATCAGCTCATATCTAGATCGAGGTCTGTATCTCTTTTTAAATACAGGTTTCTTTGATTAGGATACTAAACTCTTAGGAAGTTACTAGCCACCCACATTACCCGATCCCGAGAAGACCATGGGAATAAACAATGCCTTTATTCCAGGAAACATTATTTCCTGAAGGTTATTATCTGCTCAGGCAATAGCAATATCATGGCAATTACTCTAAAGAAACATTATGTCCGATATGCATGATGCAAAAGCATTTCAAAAACAAAATGTTGATCTGTAAAGGAATCATGTAGCAGGAACTCCCCGGTGACTAGACACCTCGAAGCTGATGCTAAGCCTGTTGTTCATCAGAGCGGCCGCATCTTCCCCTCTCTTTTGTGATGTGATTTTTACACTGGAAGCATTAGGTAGCAAGAAGCACTGTAATTAAAGCTTCAAACAGAAAATGATTGAAGAAACACTGAAAGAGATGTCTCCTTTGAAAATGCATTTCAATTCTCCCCATGTCTCCAGAAGAAAAATGCCTCTGACAGTCTATATTTTACCACTGTTTCACTTAATAATGCATATCGACATTTATCTGGGAACATCGGCCGTTGCTTTGCTTCTCATTAAAGTCAGCTAAGCACCTGCCCTTGACTCTGATTCTCCCCCCCAACACCCTCCCCACTTTATTTTCTCTGTTTGTTCTCATTTCCTTGTTTTGAAAATGAACTTTTGAGGCAAGGAAAAATAGAGCAAGGGTGGAGACACGATTTCCCTGGAAACTTGAGGATAACTCAGGGGGGAACTGAGAGCTCTTTGCCTCTTGTTCTGTCGCAAAATGACAATTTCATCACCCACATGGAAACACATACAGGCCCAGGACATGTATATTCCAAGAATCAAACAAACCACACGGAGGGTTCATTATCCTTATGCTCTGTGCTTAGAAAATCTGAAGAGACACTTTTTACAGATGCCCACTACCTGCTCTACTTTCTAAAAAGGGGCTCAGATTAACTATTTGTAAATCACTTTCTTCTAACGTGAACTATTGCGATACCGGGAAAAAAAAAAAAAAGCAGTTGTAAAAGAGTGTCTTTGTGCTTGCCTTTTTTTTTTTTTTTTTTTAAAGATTGTATGTATTTATTTGACAAGTAGCCAGAGAGGCAGGCAGAGAGAGAGGGAGAAGCAGTCTCCAGGCTGAGCAGAAAGCCCGATGCAGGGCTCGATCCCAGGACCCTGAGACCATGACCTGAGCTGAAGACAGAGGCTTAACCCATTGAGCCACCCAGGCATCCCTACCTTTGTTTTTATAACCTCTGGGTCCGCAGAGGGACCTCACCTGGTTTATTTCCTTTTGGAAAATTGAGGCATTCTCCTCATAAAACCTAGTATCCATCGTATAAACGTAGAGAAGAAGTAGCTCAGGCAGACTGATTCATCACAGCGTTCATACTTGGTTAGGAGCTGTGGAAGTATTACGAGATGAATGTACTGTGCACACTGCTCTCTAGGTACCTGCAAACTAATAATGTAGTTACCTAATTTTAAAAAAAGCTATACAAAAGAACACTGTAACTTAGTCATGACTTTAGCTTCCAATTGAATAACAGGGTCTGTGTATTTTTTAGGTTTTTCACTTAGAAAACAAGAGGAGTTCACAAAGTCTTTTACTAGACGATTACAAATGGTACAGAAATGGTGCCAGCAAAGCAGTGTCTAGAGCGAATCAGAATAGCTAATGATGTGCACATACTCCATGCTGGGCCCTGTTCAGAGCACACTGTATGTATCGACTCATTAAAACTCCCCAACAACTTTATAAGGTAGACATTATTTCCTTATTGTAGATATGAAAACTAAGCCACGGAAATGTGGTGACTTGTCTAAGGCACCGAGTAACAAGAAAGAGATGGGATTTGAACCCAAGGAGTCTGGCCACAGGACAAGCTTGGCCATTTTCTACAAGTCTGTCTAGGTCCAGGTGTGCCCCTGCACAGGAAAGCGGGTGCAACAGTACTGGACTGAAAATAAAATTCTCTCCAAGGAACATGTGGTTCTCAGACCAGGCTCCGGCGATGATTCCATTTTTAAAGCTAAAACATTTTCGCAATATAATTTTACCACCAGTTTTTTTGACACGAGTAGAGTACCACTTGTAGGTGAAATTTAGGGAAAGAAAGCAGGGTGTTTGAGGTGTAGGCTAGAGCTTGTCAAAAGGTTAAGCTAACTATCTCCAATAAAGCTCCTACCAATGAAATCGCTGTGCCTTGCACATACCTCTGTATGTTTAATTTTCAACAGCCCAATTGGCATTCTCTCAAACTGACAAATATTGCAGATAAAAATCTATAAAACTGTCTCTAGAATACCAGACTTTGAAGTCATTTTAAATATCCAAACAGCACTGCCTCTTACTATTGCTTTAATTTTAAAAGAATCATCTGCATATTCCAGAGTTTTAATTACAAAATATCTATATTCACAAGACCTAATTTATCAGCTTAAATAGTAAATGTCTTAGTAATATGCCTTCTATCCATATCGTATTAACATCTCACTGCTAGAAAATAGAAACATGTATACATCTTAACACTTATTTTCATCCTCTAATAAAATTTTGAACAGCTATTTCTTCTCTAGTTTTCAAACAGTTGACGTTCTTCCCCTCTGGTTCTCTTCTTACCAGATTCATTTTAAGATTTTTCACATAGGGAAGAAATAGTTATGTTGCCGACCGGCAGCGAGATACAGGAATCTGGGCATAGTCTAGCAGACTGACTAGTTCATTTCTGAAGGCACAACAAGAATATGAGGGCTGCCAACCTCCTTTGGCCCCTTACATCACGTTCTGAATCTACTGTGACATTTGATGTGAAAAGCCTTCAATACCTCGCCACCTGTAAACTTTCCATCTCTCCGTTTCAATAAAGATCGCTCTTACACGAGGAGTAAAATCAAATTTCTAACTTGTAAGTGTCTAAGGACCACAATTACATTACCAGAATGATGCCCTATCTCCATTAGACAGGCCTTATTAGATGATGTTATAGGTCTTTAATCCACATCAGTGCCTTCTGCAGGGTGTGATGTGTAGGGTGAGGGCGTGTGAGGCTAGCTCATGACAACGCCGCCTCTGACTCTACCATAGGGCAAAGCTGACCTTCGGGGGGAAAAGAACTTCAGACTCACCTTACCAGCTTCCTGCAGTGGTAGAATACTGTTCTCTGAACCAGGCCAAATTTATTGAAATTCACAGCAGCAGCTCTCTGTTTTTACAATCAAAAAGAAATGGCTACAAAGACATAACCATTTCTTGGATCAGGTTAAACATGATGCTCCTATTCACAATGGTAACTGTTTGGTCAAAGACAAAGAGCTGAGTTTTACTAAGAATGGATCAAGTAGAAATACAGCAATTTTAAGAGGGAGGGATTCTCAGCTCTACGGAGTTGAATTTATTGTTGGCTTTAATTGGAATGTCAGCTTTCAGTTCAGGAAAAAGGTGGAGAAGCCAAAATGGGTTTTCAAGCAGCGAAGACCTGGTCTGATAGGAACTTAGAGTCATCTGTATGCTGCAGCAAGCTTAAAAAAAATGTTGTACATTCTGGACTGTATTTCTTAGCTGGACTAATATTCCAGGAAAGGAAGCACATAATACTTCTATTCTGTAGAAAGGACATTTGCAGCCTGTGACTGCTCACTGACAAAATGTTTGTCTCCTACAGTGATTTTTTTTTTTCTTTTTGCAAGATGACAGTTTATTAAATCCCTCAAGAAGACAACTAAACTGGCAGTTGGAACTTTCTGTCATTTGGGACTTCAATAAATAGTTGTTGATTGCTGGCTCAATCTTGCATCTTTCTTTAAAGTTTTGTAGTGTTCTGCAGAGCATAATGAAGCCCTTTAATAGGTAAGTTAAGTGCTTTGAAGAAGAATAAAATAAAACGTGTTCTCCTTTCTTCTATATGAGAATGGAAAGAGAAAGGAGGCTTGACTTTCTACTCCTGATTAAGATTTTCTTTCCAATTTAAACCCTCAAAATCATGTCTGAAAAGTATGTGTCCTGCCCTATAAGTTGATGAACACAAAACTGAATTTATCCTCTTTGCATAGTAATTTGGATAACCGTGTCAAGCACAGAGGCAGAGCTGAGTTTCAACACACTCCAGAAGTCATCTATATGCTACTTCTTCAATAGGACAAAAAGGCTCTGTCCTTTTCCAAATGCATAGTGCAAAACCACCACCGACAACAAAACTGTTTATAATCAATGGTTGGAAGTAAGCTGAAATATGTCTTTTTTTCCTCTTCCTCTATCTTTCCTTCTTTTCCCCTCCTCCTGTGATTCCTTCTTGCCTTCCACAAGTATGTGTTGAATCACTAACCATGTACCCGATCAGTGCTGGAACTGGGGATAAAATATGAATTACACAGCTCTCGTTCTCAGGGGTTCAACAAGGAGAAATGACTCTTGGATGATCCCATTGGTATCACCAGGAGACACACACACACACACACACACACAGCATGTGGAATACTGGGGGCAAGCATTTGAAATTTGGCCACTACTAAATACCTTGTTTGCATTATAAGGAGATTTGATCATCACATCCTGTTCTGATTTCATGTTTCTTGGCCAATAAATTTTATGGCTGCATTATCCATTGCATCCTTTGTCTGAAGGCTGCAAAGGAGAGTGGGAGTGTATTTCATAACAATGACTAAGGCAGATACCCATACCACCTTACTGGAATCAAAGGAAAAGAGCTACCAGGTGGAAGGTGGCTGCTCTCTGAGTCTTCTCTGCCTTATTTGCTGTACATGTGGAAGCTGAACGTCTTTAATTTGAAAAAAAAAAAAAAAAAAAATCCTGTAGTCGAAATTAAATGCAAGAGTCATATCCTGAGCCTGGCATCAAAAATTGTCATTACCTCTGCAGTCTTCTGAAACTAGATCTGGGTGGTTAGGCTGGTAAATTTCCAGAGATTTAATGCATGGCAGAAGCATCAGATATAAGAGAAACAAGACTTGTTAGTTACAGCAATTTAGGACTCTTGGCAGGATTTCTGGAATAGCTCACTCACACCAAAGGTTTCGCAATCAGCCTTCCAGATCCTGCCAGAAACCGAAAAAGGTCCCCATGTCTTACCTGTCTGCACCAGTAAACTCCCAGCTATGACAATCATCAACATTATCACCGTCAAACATTTACCGAGCTTCTACAGGGAACTAGAGGAACTGTATCTCTCTTTGAGAGGCCAGTAGGATGTTCCTCTGTGATCATCTCCCTTTGGTAGCTTTGAGGGTGTGACCGAGGCTGTTGGGTCAGGAATGTGGGGACACATTAACGTCTGTTGCTTTTTGAAAACATCAGAGATACTTACCATACTTTTTTTTTTGAATAAGTCATGTTGGAAATACCTGTCAGTATCTATTGAGCACGGAATTCGACCAGGTACCATGCTAGATGCTTTCCATGTATACCTCATTGAATCCTAAGGCAACTCTTTAAGGGGGTTTTAATTTGGCTATTTCCACTGCACCGCCGATGAAGAAAAGGAGGCTTATATAGATTAAGTTCCTTGCCAAGGTGCCAAAGCTGTCAAGTAGGGAAGGTACCTCTAAGTCCAAGCAGATGAAACCCAAAGCCAACCTCCCAATCACTAATGTTAGCTCCTTAGATTCTAATAATTAATGAATTACAGGAATTGCCTGGTGTTGAGCAGAGGAAGAAACTGAGTTTCAACAATGCTGAGTAATTTAAAAGAAAGCAAAGGGGTTTTTTTTAGAGGTAGCACAAAAACTAGAACTCTGACCTTCCGCCCACCCACGTAATGATCTTTTAAGTACTCCACACTCCCTGGCCCATTCAATTCATGGCATCAGCTGTTGATAGGGTGACTGTTCAGGACACAGTCACACAAAACAGAAAAGCATTCCATTTTCCTCTTGGCGATGCTATGAGGAATGGATAATGATACACACCTGCTACAGGAAACAGGGAAGTAAGACCAAATGAGTGGTTTAAGACTTAAATATGAGTTACAACAATGACAGGGAATACGAAGCATGGTTCCCATCTCTAAGTGTCTCCCTTCACACCGTACTTTCTCTCTGGTGATGATTAAATCAAATCTTCACGTACTCCACTAGAGTCCATTGCAATCTTAAGTAAAACGAATCTTTTAGACATTTCAGGGAAGAACCTCTACACATATTCATGTGTATCCTCATACACATATCCAATCCATGCATCTCTCCAAACTTTAAAAAAAAATAAAAAGAACTTAGGATACAGTGATAATTTGTCAAACACAGAAAAGCAACAACAATACACTAAGATCCTATTGTGTATAATGCTTTTCATCTCTTATGTCACTTAATCTTTACAAGAACACTAAAAAAAAAAAAATTAGTATCTTCATTTTACAGAAGAGGCTTACATAAGATGTATAATTTGCCCCCGGTTTCACAGTCAGTTAACAGTACAGCTGGAATTCAAACTCCAGCCCACCTACTTCCACCCTGAACCACGACGCTGTTCTTCACATTCCCTCTGTATGCAGTAGTTCTTGGATGTGCCCATGACCACAAGGAACTGCCCCCGCCCCCATCCATTCCTATTAAACAGGACAAGTGGAAATGACACTGGGACCTCTACTGCTGTCACCTGGGCTTCACAAACTTAAATTACAGAGTTACATGAAAAAAACAAACATTTCACGTTTTTATGAATTCCCAGGACCTATCCATTGGAGAAGGATAAGAGCCACTGTATGCAGAAAAAGAGATTCTAGGATGTTATCTCTACTAGTGATGTGCTTGGATCTTTCTTAAGCTTCTGTCTCCTGGATCCCATTTCCTAACTTTTCCAAACAATCCCATTCCTTATGCCAATTAGGACCTAAGGGCCCGGCTCACCAGAGTTCACAGATACTAGCTACCACTCCTTCATGCGCAATGTGCTCTTAATCTTGAAGAAAGAAGGACATGGCCCTTGAAATTCAGTCCTTTCATCTTCATGTTAGGAGTCCCAGTAAAAAGGTGGAGTTAGGATCAAACCCAACTACCAGTTACATGAATTTAGAGATTTCCTCTGGATCTCATTATTTATAAGTCTCTCCATCCCTTAAAGACAAAGAATTATCTGAATATTCATTTTTTTTCAGAAAGATATTTGTTATATATTTTCACAGAAATTCTGGTAATCGTTTAAAAATACAAAATCACAGAATAGGAAGGGCAATGTCAAGTCAGCTTGTTTCGATGCCTCTCACAAAACACCAAACTTCAACGAAACCAGCAGGATAATTATGCTTGTTATTCTCATCACTAATAATGGGAATGCTAAAATTTTCTTTTTTTTTTAAGTATCTTTATTTTTAAAAGACTTTATTTATTTGACAGACAGAGATCACAAGCAGGCAGAGAGGGAGGCAGAGAGAAAGAGAGAGGAGGAAGCAGGCTACCTGCTGAGCAGAGAGCCTGATGCAGGGCTTGATCCCAGGACCCTGGGATCATGACCTGAGCTGAAGGCAGAGGCTTTAACCCACTGAGTCACCCAGGCACCCGGGATGCTACAATTTTCTCATGAACCCCTTCCAGATTTCCATGGTATTTTGCATAAGGAAATCAATATCCTACACAAAGAAAAGTATCTTCGAGGGTGAAGTTCCAATACCTGTGTATTATAGGTTGAAAAAACAATCATGCTATATAGTGTAGATCTTTCTTTATCTTCTAACATTGCGTTTCCAGACTATGGATAAGCCTTTAAACGGAATTCTAGGTAAAGGCTAAAACAACACTGATTTTTCACCAGGAAAGAGGCTGATAAATATAATTTTGCACAGCTGTGGTGTTTTGATATGAAAAACACCGCCATAACTATGGATGACACTAATATTATGCATAAAAAGAAAAAAAATTATTCCTTAGCCAGTTATAATTACAGTGGTCATTCAGGGTAAACGAACTGTGACTCTATCACATCCTATTTTCCACAATGTGGTCTGCAATGAAATTATTCACTTAATTTGCCTTTTTCTTCCGTCTTTGTCATGGTTTTCATTTTGTTTTTTACCTGTTTCTTAATAGACATTCCCTGGGGTTCTCGGAGAGTTCATGTTCATTCTTAGAAGCTGTTCCTTGAGAATTTCACCTAGTGGAAACATTCACAGCCTTGTCCCCAAAGAATATATTATGAATGTTGCTATTTTCATGTTTGTAGTGACAAGCTGAAATTTAGTAGAAAAATTCCTTTTTTTTTTTTTTTTTTTTTTTTTTTTTTGCCTGCTGATAAACCAGACTCTGCAGGCAGTTCTCTTTAAGAGCACGTTCTTTGGATAATTCCTTTCTAATAATCCATGATACCTACTGTTTTTGAGGCAATGAGACTGTTGGAAAGATTTTTTTTTTCTATAAAAGGACATGATTTTAAGAGTTTTTCATCAGTGAGTGTCCTAAGTCAGACAGGTAATGATCATTTCTGGGGTACTATATCCTCTCCTGGACCCTAGAAATAGTGTTCTAGAGCAACTGGGCGGGAGGTAAACCATGTCCCTACAGAGATCCTTCGGGGAAAAAGTAACACAGAATTGCAGAACTGCCTTATCTGTACAGGAAAAAATAGTCACTTGTAAGGCACAGAATTCATATTATTTTAAGTCAGAGGGCAAGGGGGAAGGGAGCTAAAGCTTATCGTACTTCATGTATGTCAGGCATCACCTGCTCTATTTGCTACAACGAAAGTGATCCTATGAGATGCATATCATTTTTCCTTATTTAAAAATTGAAAGAGTAGATACAAAGACAAAAAGCAAAAACAAAAAGAAAACATGCTCTAGTTGCCCTAGCTGGCTGAGGTAGAACCAGGATGCAAATCCATCTGTCGGAATCCAAACTCGGTGGCCTTCCATTACCCCCTGCCCTACGTCTTTATGCAGCTCTCTTTTAAAAAGAATACAATTATGGAGATAATAAAAAACATGTGATTGCTTTATTTTTCAAAACATCCAGATGTCGTCAAAGATTCCAGCAAGCTGAAGTCTATAGTTTTGGAATAACACAAGCATCTCTTTCAGTATAAACTAGCACACCACTAATTTTGGCTATCAAGCCTCAGTTATAAGAATCCAATTCAACATAATCAAGTTCTAATTCCTCTGATTATGTCTATTTGCTCTTGCCTAGAGGCCTGGAAAGACTACAGGTTTTACAAATATAAACAGAGGGTTCATGATGCTGTTGGAATGTTCTACCTTCCTGTTTTCAAAGCAAGAGTGCACTGCTTTGACAAAGAATTCCACAGATGGAACAAAGAGAGCTTATTCCATTAAAGAACTTTAAAACTCAAATACGTGAGCGTTATCTCTGCAAACTTTGTTAGTATTAATTTGCCCCATATTTGAAATCTTCCGGAAAGTAGTACAGATAGAGGGAGACACAGAATTGTGCTGTAAGGGAATTTCACAGAGGTAGGTTGGGGTCAGCTGCCTGAGGTCAGTTTAGCACCTCAAACATTTATTGGGCATGACATTTGCCCTGGGTCAGCTCACAGATCACAGAGACAAAGCACTTGGTAAAATTTTACACAAGACTACTACAAAGATAAAAATAAGGACATACTCTAAATTTAGTTCAGGAGAGAGGAAGATAAACTTTCTTTGGGAAGATTAGGGAGAGCTACAGAAGGAACAGCCTTGAGTAGCAAGCTAAGAAGTTTAGACTTGACCTTGTACGTAGTGGAAAGTAATGTCCTCAGCACCGGAATGAGGAAGAGTAAGATAACTACGTGTGCAAGTCAGGGGAGTAACAGCCTATCTGGGCCACGATGGAACCAACAAGGGTAAGAAGGACAGGGTTTTGAAAAGATGCATAAAACTGAGATAGAATACTTGAAAATGAATGAATGGGTGTAATCAAATAAGGCTCAAAGTAGTGGTTCTAGACAATATAGCTTGTTTAATAAAGAAATACAAATTAAGTTCTTTGTTGGGACTCCATTGCAAGCAATCAGCTCATGCTGACACACACCCACACTGGAGTCCTACGGAAAATGCAATCAGGTCAGCTCTCAGAGTGGAGAGGAAAGAGTGACCTGGGGTCATTGGCTGATCTGTTACAGACACAGGTGGTCCAGACAAGTCAGGCAACCATTCCTGGTAGGAGCAACACTAGTATGTTTACATTTCTTTTACATGGCCTGATCATTTCTCAGTTGCAAACTACAGATAGCAAACGTTTGGTTCCACCCAGTTCAGCCAAATTCAGACCATCACAGACAGAAATGCCACAGAATTTCCCGAAGGGCCAAACAGAGCTAGTGTGTTCATGTGGTCTTGGAGCGGGCTGGCCATGGGGCCATTCACCAATCTTCTCCCGTGCCTGGGCAGAGCCTGCTTTCATAACTTCATCAATGAGCTCATCTAGACTGAGTCTACTATGCCAACCATCCAGAGTTGCCTCATGACACAGAGCAGCCATATGGTGACAGAAGGACACAGAAACACCGAGAGCCATGGTCTAGCTGTCTAAAGGGAAATGGAAGGATTAAGGGTGGGAAATTAGGAATTAAGGCAGCATAGATAATATTCACATGGAATTAGAAAGGACAGATAATTGGGAGGTCTTCACTACAATCCCTGAATTCATAAAACACAACTTTGCTACCTGCAGAAATGAGTGTACCAGTACAAATGAACAAAGGGAAGGATGACCAAAAGGAGGAGGAGGAAGTAGGAGGAGGAGGAGGAGGAGGGGCAAAGGAAGGAAGGAAGGAAGGGAGGGAGGCAGAGGGATGGACGGATGGACGAATGGCCAAACATCATGTTCAACAGGGTGAAGACTTTCAAATACATCTGTGCTTCTTCTCAAACCACCAGTGAAGTGCAGCTTTTTCCAGCCCATCTCAGGTCACTCTTTTTCCCTAATAAAGCCTACAGCCTGAGCAATTACATAGATCTAGAAAAGGAGAGAATCGGACCTATTTGTAATGCAGTCAATTATCCATTATTTTCAGGCTCTCTCGGAGGCCACTAGCTTTACGCCATTATCTGCCCTCTGGTCATTCCATTGTCCATTATCACCTCCACAGGAAAGAATCAATTCATTTAACTATTTATTAGTAGTACTAAAGGAAAGAATAGAGATGGGCACTTGGGTGGCTCTGTCATTAGGTGTCTGGCTTTGGCTCAGGTCATGATACCAGGGTCCTGCATCAGGCTCTCTGCTCAGTGGGAAGCCTGCTTCTGCCTCTCCCGCTTCCCCTGCTTGTGCTCCCTCTCTCACTGTGTCTCTGTCACATAAATAAAATCTTAAAAAAAAAAAAAAGAAAGAAAGAAAGAATGGAGAGTATCATCTGTAATACACATACCCCACAATCTGGTACTTATCTACAGACTTTCATTAGTACAGAAAATAGGACCACAATTGTCACACTTTATTTTCAAACGAGCGATTCTTCCCTCTTCCCATTTTACAGAAACACCTTTAGAGACCCAAGAACCATTTTCACTCAAAAATGGCAAAGAGCAAATAATGACTTCTTAAAAAGTTATCTACTAAAAAAATCCAACATGCCGAGCTGTGTCACAGATTACTTCCTGGACCATGAGCAATCACCTCCAAATTCGATTTTCAAGGTACAGAAAAATAAACGAGGGGTTAATCTTGAAAATTACTCAGTGCTCACCTATACTATAAAGATAAGTAATAGCTACAAAATAGGGTAAGCAACCTGAGGCAATTCTCTCTAATTCAGTTTCCCTGTGTGTAAAACTGAGTTATGAGCAGTATCGCTAAACAGAACCTACTTTATGGGGGTTCATGAAAATTTTAATGTGATAGTATTCATGAACAGCTTAAGTAGCACTCCAAATAATCCTTACCTATGATCCATATCTGCATGTATTATTTACTATTATTATTATTAATCCACAGGTGAGAATATGGCCTTGCTGATACTCAGTGTGATTCAGGAACAAGGAGAGCATACTGCTTCTAAACAGCCCCATAAATTAACATTATAAGATCTTCTGGGTGGTGTTCTAAGCCTCTTACATTAAAGCATAGTGGCTAACAAAAATCATCTCAGGTGTCATGCCATGTATTTCCAATTGGCATTGAGTGTGTAGTCAGCATACAGGCACCCCAGAGGGAACCAAGGGTTAAGGGAGGAACATATCAAAATATGCTCCACCATCTTCTACTCCAGAAATTTTGCTGAAATTCTGCACACACCCTGGCCACATTCATGCAAATCATCTCTGTTCGTCAATTGATGATTCACTGTGAAAATAGCAAAGTATTGTTAAAATCATGTTTTGGCAAAGAAGAAGGGATGAAGGTCCAACTTTTGTCACCGTTATGACCACATTAGACAAAATAGTCTTGTTTAATTTATTAGACCCTTCAAATATTCTTCAATGTGCACATCAAGGAGACTAAGGTGGATCCTGCTTTGTGGAGACAGAGTGATTAAGAACTTATGATTTCTAGTCTTCTTTTCTCCTCTCTGGAGAGCCCTGGCTCCTCAGAGATCTCCGTCAGGAAAAAATGTGCCTACGATAAAATCAACAACATCAAAGTAAAGGGTAAAACAATGAAAAATGAGAGTGCACATACACAAAATTTTCACAAGTTCTTTGCTCTCCTTAATTATGCCAAGAGAGATATACAATGTTAATTCTATGAGCTAAATTTCTCATCCTATGGTTAACCACATCTGTGTGCACAACTGCTTAACTGATGGTTTCACTCGGTGGCAAGAAGCTATATCATCAAGTGGAATTACTTCTTCTTTAAACAGATCTCCCGGTGTGGCATCTGAGTCGCCTCACGTACGGTTTGGAGGCTTTGATGCTGACCAGGATTGGGTTAACCAGCAGGCAGAGACCTGACAAACCTGCTCAGAGGAAGGCAGAAAGGGATGGTTGTCTTTTCTCCCCATTGGGCAACCAATCTCTGGGACTGGAGGAGGGAGTCCCTGCCACTAGATCATGAACCTTCTGGTCTTCCAGGACTGGCCAGCCCAATTATGCATTTATTCATTCAACTGCATTATGCAGAACCTGGTGCACAGGGCATTATTGTCAACACTAGGGAGATGGAATGAATGAGCCAAGGTTCTTAGAGTTCAGTGGAAAAGAGACATCAGAACTGACACATTACAAAACAATACGAGTAGGGAAATAATAAAGGTACAAACAAAAAGCTGTAGAAGCCCAGAGAAAGGGATGAGTAATTTTGACTGGGAGGGAAGGTGACATTCATGTGGGTCCTAAAGGAGAAGAGCTTGCCAAACGTAGAGGGAGAGGTCATATTCTACATAAAGGGTAAGCAGCATGGGAAAGGCTAGGCATCACAAAGCCATGCTTTACCATGAACGTGGATGCAGGAGATGGGTGTTTAAGAATGAGGCTTGGTGATGGTTTGAGACGCAGATGGTCATGGATCTCACATGTCCTGATAAGAAATTCAGATGGGCTTTATCCACAGGGACAGGGAATCTGAGTGGTAGGTGACTGAAGTAATACAATTTGTTTGTTAGGAGAATGTGGGGATATCAAAACCAGTACAGTGACCAGTGTAAGGGACACAGATGCCTGGTGGTGGCATCAAACAGAAAACTGCGGTACCGAGAGAGAAGCCAGGCCTGTGTCTGGCCCCTCAAAAGGTTCTTCACTAGAACAGTTGGGTTAAATCAACCAATACTTTTTAAGTGACAAAACACACAGAAAAAAAAAAAAAAATACCGTCAGAAATTCACAATTGACTATAAACCAGATGATTATAAAACTACTGAGTCTCTGGGCCAAAAAAAATTCTAAAAATGGAGGTCAGTAAACTCCAATCCTGGAGGGTTTTGCACATCCACATTTCCAGGCTTCATCAGGGGCTTAACAAATCAGAACCTCTGGGCCTAGGTTCCAAGAACCTGGGTTTTTAACCAACTTCTCTAGTTAATCCAGACTGACGAGTCAAGTTTGGAAGAGGGCATCTCTAGGTCAAACCATCACATTTCTTGATGAGCAGGATGAGGTCTTCTTTGAAAAAATATCCCAAATGCCAAAACGGCATGGTGCTTGGCACTCGGTAAGGATTCAACTTTTGTCAAATCCCTGGTTACAAGCGCGTGACTAGAACGGCTGTCTGCCGTGCATTCCTTCAGGACGCAGAGATTATTAGACTTTAGTTTTAAATTCCACTGCTGTCAGCACTACTGGACTTGTTTCTTACCTATTTGAGTAAAATAAAATTTTTAAACCATTTTCCAAAGAATTTTAATCTCTCTTCCATGTT
This sequence comes from Meles meles, assembly GCF_922984935.1. NCBI lineage: Eukaryota > Metazoa > Chordata > Mammalia > Carnivora > Mustelidae > Meles > Meles meles. The sequence continues at coordinate 126,730,278 of NC_060071.1, forward strand.
CTAAAGTAGCAAAACAAGGTCTTATTGTTTTATGCTGGGTGGAATGTTGGGTCGGAAACTACTTACTAAGATGCTAACACCTTACAAAATATACTCTAGTGTCTGCTTCTCTCTGCTCCAATTTGATTAATTTTATGTGTATATATTACATGTATATGAGATGTTCTTACCAGGAAAAGCTTCTGCGCTTCTGGACTTGGAGGTCTGGGGCCTGCCTAACATCTTGTTAAGTATAACTTTCATATAGCAATGAATTTACAGATTCATAGTGGGGGGAAAAAACATAGTGCTGAGTAGAAAGCAAAAAATTATACTACATATTCATCCAATTGTGATGGCAACTGAACAGTAACCCCAGCATTTTGTATTTTGACCTATGCCTTTGAGTTGTGCACTTGTTCAGAATACCTTCCATAGAAGGTCCCTTCTATTCAGAAGTCCCTTTACTTAAATGAACTGAAAATTACTTTCTGAAAGAAATAATTCCGTGTTAAACTGATCATCTAATAACATCATTCTGATTTGGGCATCTGTCATTTTATCAGCAAGGTACAATCATTCCATAAGTACAGACTAAGCATTATATAAATATAACAATAATTTATATGTTAATCTTCTATAACAAAATAGTGTCACGACTCTGCCAAGAGTCATGTGTGAGATGAATGGTGTGAAGTAAGTAATTAAATTCATTCTGATAAAAATCTCGGGACACTGGCAAAGACGTAGTAACCACAGTTCCGTGTGCCCAGTGTCATAGTCTGGACACAGGACTTGTTGTGGCAAGTCACCGGTATTGGTCCCTCATGGAAGGGGGCATAGAGGTGTTGTGGGGGGGACACGCATTAAGAAGTATTCCTCAAATGTCAAAGCCTATGCTTTCAATGAACAGTAGCAACAGCAAGGACAACAGACTACAAGATGACATTACTTTCTGATTCCCCAAACTGAGATGAGTCCTCTTTTATGTTCTCCCTCCCTTCTCTGGCCCCTGTCACACCAGCAGCCAGCACTGTATACTACTAGCTCTGAGCTCATCCTGTCACCGTGCAAAGTGCTTATTTCCCTTACTGTCCTTTTCATGTTCTGTTACACGCATAAATATTGAAATTTTATTTTGCAGAAGAGGCTGTATCCTGTGAGTGAACAGGCTCAAGGGGTCCAAAGCCTTTTTGGGGATTCCAGAGAAATGGCAAAGATATTCGTTGAAGGCGAAAGTAACATAATGAAATCATTATCATTTCAGAGAGAGAAGGATCTGCAGTGAGCATTTATTAGGCCTCTACTGGCGACAGGCAGACATTTTACATAATTATCTCAGTCCTCCAAAGAACGGCCCTATGAGTATACAGTGTTTTCTCCCATTTTTGACTAGACACAGAGATTGAAAGACATTTAAAATTTCGCTCAAGTTTATCAAATTAACAAGTGACACAGCCAGTGTGAGAACCTGAGACTATCCTTCTCCAAACATAAAGGTTTCCTCATTAGCACTACGTATCCCTGGCACACTTATTAGGATTGACTGTCTTCAGTCACGTACAAACCAAATGCAATTAGGTTTGTGTCTCCCTCTTTCCTCTCCAGCCTAGGCAGCCTCACGTGGAGGGATCCTGCATTACCACTTGCCTCTCCAATCTTACTCTGCCAGGCATACAGCAAATGCTAAAAATCACCCCTCGGATGAATGGAAAAGCTTTCTTTATCATCTGGTATATAGCCTCTGCCTCTAAAAGGATCCTATCTGCTTCATGAGTACCAAGCCATTCGCACGGAAATAAAGTCCTCATTGCATTTTGTGCTTTTCTTTATTTAGAGTTTCCTTAGGACCTATTTGGAAAAGAAAATGTCCAATTAAAAATAACTTGGGCTATCTCATTCTTCTATTCTGTTAGGAACATATGGGCTAAATTAGCACCACCCGGCTGAAGAGTATAAGAAGCACCCCTCTCCCCATGGTATCTAAGACTGAGATTTCTTTGTGCCTTTCTAACTCCCCACACGTATACCTCCAGACTCTTCTCTTTTTATTAGCAGAACTCTTCAGAGTAGTGGCAAACATTTCTCTTCTTCAAATATTATTATTGTACCATTCAGCACTGCCAGGACAAAAAGCACTCAGGTTAATTTTGCCAAACTACCAAAGTAATTTGTCATGTAAAAATAGAGTTATATAGTCAGGTGTTTCACAACATACGGCTAAAATTCTCATCAACTTAAAAAAAAAAACAAAAAAAACCGGGTTGGGGTAAGTGTCAGAACTTTGGCAAATAATAAGTCAGAAATGGAAAAGAATGCCATGGGATACACACCGCCGTGTATCCAAATAATGGATAAAAAACATTCCTTCTGATCAAGAGTCACAACCTAATCATACGTTTTATAAATACAATTCACATATGCATGTGTTTTCTGCAAGCTTCATTTAAGCAACCATCAAATGATTAAAAATTAACCTTTACAAAGGCCTACATGTATACAAATCAGGAAAGTAAAATAAACATGCTCAGTCTTGGAACATTTAAAATTAAAACTGTCTCAGATTCAACAATTATAAAAATATAACTGAACGAAGTATGGGAAAATAAGTTGTAAAAAAAAAAAAAAAAAACTGCTCCACAAAGATTTTGTGATATTCACAATGTCAAAAGAAGGCCAAGCTTTGGAAAGTATGTCGGTGTTGTAATAAATCAAGTCTTTCCATTCACTGAGAAGGAGCTCAGGAAGTTTGCCCTACCAAAAAGGCAGGCCTTTGCACCAGCCTGCCTCATGTTGCAGAACCAAAATTTTAAACATCATCATATATTCTATTAATGGCTTATGTCTTTGTGAAAGGTAACTTGGACGACTCAAGTATAAATCCAGCCAAAAGGAGAAACAACCTTATTGCAGGGAATGTGGAAGGTTTCTTCCCAAAAGAGCCCCACTGGAATCCATGTGTGATAAATTCAGTTTCCAACAACAAGCCAGCCTGTCAAGGATGGAAAGTTTGGCCCTTGCATAGATCTTATCCTAATTACCCTCGATCCTTGAAAAGAATACTTTGTTCAAAACAGAGCAAACTCACAAGAGAAGACAAGGCACCGATAAATGAATGGAAGAAAAGGTATAGAGGGCCACCAGACACTTGACTGCTTGGATGATATCCCATTACATTCACAAACACCAGAGTTCCTATAGGGAAGGGCACTCTGTCTTAGTATAAGACCTAGAATTATTCTGGCACATGGCAGTCCTATGGGGATAAATGTTATCAACTTGAATGATGCATCTTTATAGGTATATAACACTGTATGATTATCAAGGTATTTTCCCACACATTAATCTCATCTGACCCTTCAACAACCCTGTTGAACTCTGCAGAAAGGAAACTAAATCTCCGGGAGATTAAGTAATTTGTCCAAGGTCATCAGTGTACAGAGGAGTGTGCTGACATGAGAATGCAGGTTTTCTTTATATAAGCACATATTTTCTTTCCTCCAAAACAACCTCCCTACCATTCACTCCCCACCCACAGTTAAGGTCCCAAGTCACAAGGCCTACATCATAAAATTATACTCATCCATAACATGAAAAACTTGTATCTACTATAATGGTGGAGAAACAATGAAATGCTATTTTTTATAGTTACATGTTTATGTGATTGAAATAACTGCTACTATTTTAAATAAGAAATCATTTCAGGTAAGTTGATAAAGGGAAAAACTTATAAACTGCATCTGGAGAATTCAAACATCTATGTGATTAAATGTAATGTTCCTCATTTTGTGCAAAGCCAAATGGTCTGAGGGAGAACTCGGTGCAGCCATGGGTAACCTTCAACTTGTTTGGCTCCAGTCACCCAATGAGAGGCCAGGCTAATACGGTTTTCTCGGACCAACTCACAGAAGGAGTTGTGAGCCATAAAATCCTGCCTGCAACAATTAGGAAAGGTAAGAGAGGAAGGGGTAAAGGCTAGGTATGAACCAGTTTCATTCCTTGGGCCTAGAGAGAATTTCCTGGTACCTGTATGGCAAATGCTTATCCAGTCTATTCCTATAACCTTCATATCCTCTTTATCTCTGAGATATTATAATTGCCTGTATTATATCCTTCTTCGAAATATTTCAGCCCGAGTTCTGGAGCAAAGTGGGAGAGGAAACTATCACAGAGGCTATTTTAACACTGGATTTCATGAAAAGTGACGCCCATAGGCAGCTGGGGATAAGTGACACCAGCACATGGACCTATTTCGGGACTGATAGGAGTCTACTGTTTTCCATTCAGCTCATGACCTCTGTTGACTTCAAGGGACACTATATTTGTGAACAGACTTTGGGAGCCACCCTTCTTTCACTCCCTGTTGAGGAGTGAAACCTCCCTGAAAGGAGGTTTCAATATTCCAAGGACCTCACAGCCATCGATGAACTTTGAGACATGATGTGTTTTTGGTGGGTTTAAATCCAAAAGCCCTCAGGTTCCTAAAAGGTTCAGATGGAAGATACTTTTATCTGTGTCTTGAAAGCGCTAATAAAAAGAACTGAAATATCACACATGACCTGTGAACTGAGGGGGGACAGAGGACCTTTTGCCAAGTTTCCTGCACATTCCCTTAAAAGCAACCTGGGAAGAAAGTGAGAAAAACTGCTCAGCTCTAATGAGCGCGTAATGGGTAGGAGCACCAGAGATTTATTTCGTGAATGCTTCAAAAAATGGCTGAGGTCTTTAACCACTAAACTGCCGGAAAACATGTGGTCTTATTAAGCATCAGCAGAATAACTGACCAGTGTTTGAGAATCATGAATGTGGCCTTTCTGACTTCCCAAAGTATACAAGGATATTTTCTTGGACTTTCCCTTCTTGCAGATCCATAAAAACGACACTGCTTTGTTCAGGAGACCCGGGACACATGGTGCTGCATGCCTCTGCAGACACACATCCCACATTAAATTAAGTTAGAGGTGGTATTTGAAAAATAAATAAATAACGGAGTTCCAATTCACTGCAAATGGTACAGGAGGCCCGTAAGTGGGAAGCCTACAAGAAAAGGACTTCTTTTAGAAAGATGTTTTACAGGACTTTTTCTGCATCATTAACTCTTCTGGAATCCTGAATATAACATGATGAATTTCCCTAAAAAAAGTAGCTACTGTTTAATTTTGAATCACTTCAAAGAGCCTCAGTAGAAGGAATCAAAGAAAACCAAAAAGACCAGTAGATGTGAAATTCGCCAAGAAAAAAAAAAAAAAAAGTTTCTAACAGATTTTGACCATGTACTGAAAATACCACTGATTATTTTGCTAATACAGTATTTTACTGTTCCATGCGGCTGAAATAAGTCTCTGTATTCATCGGAACACAGGATATTTTTATTACAATATTTGTGTCATAGCTCTTCAAAAAGAAACATATTTAAAACCTTGAAAAGAATCTCTGTCTTAAAATGGTTCTTGATGTGTAGGTGAGTACGTGTGTTTTACTATAAACAGATACTTAATGGGAGTTTACTTTGCTAAAAAGAGTAAAAAGATACTGGTAGTCTTAGTCCTATCCCCAACATGTAGTTCTAGGAAAAAAAATACCTAATTTTTTAAAAAGTAAAGCAATTTGGAAGGTGGGGAAAGAAAAGAAAGTTGGCTGGGGTATTATAATGGTTGTTTGATAATCACCATCACCATCATCATCATCATCATTGGTCTTTAGAAATGTCTTTTACATAAAACCTGCCCAAGGGAAAAGAAAGAAAACCTCCTAAAAATTCCACATCCCTGAACACCACTACATCAAAAACCATCTGGAAAATGTCAGATAATGGTATCCACCCACCTAAGAAATTCAGCAAACTTTGTCTTCAATTACCATTTAGAATAATCAACTCAAATTGAAATTTCAATTTGAAAACCCTCAGAAGACAAAGCTGGGATTAGGAATCAGATTTTAAAAGTCTCCTTAAAAGACCATCTGTTTAAGACACCCTTCTCACATCCCACCTCGTCCTTGATCTGTACCATAAGTTCACAGCAGAAGCACAGCTGAATTTAAAGACATACACACGACTACTATGAAGTCTAGTTATCACATGTATGTTCGGAGCTTGTCTCAAGTTTCTCTTGTTATGTAAGCACTTAGGGGCAATAAAATTTCACTTACATTCAGCAGCATTGTGCGTCTCAAAACATTAGTCTACCTGACTGTACAATCCTTTTACTGGCAGTGGATAGCCCTGGTATTTTATTTATATCGATCATATTGTCGATGCTATATGGAATAACCATTTAGTAGCCTATTAGCCTGTAACATTTTATTACTGTTTTAAAATATCATTACCCATACTGAACTCCATATTAGAAAAATCAGGTTGGAAAATCTAAATATTCAGAAAGAACTACAGAGCTTTGGGGTCCCCCCCAACATAATCTGCAGACTGATGAGAAGAAAGGAAAACAATGAGTATCCACTTCTCACAGATAGAGGTCACTAATGGACTGAATTTGAATCACTGTGGCAGAAACCACAAAGTTATTAAAGTAATCTAGTGAAAAATGAACTTGAATTAAAATTAAAGTAAAAATACCAAAAGATGATTTTTCAGAAAGGTCTGACCTGAATAGAAACAAAACTGCATCACCTGGCTGTAAAAAGTCTTGTTTAGAGCTGTCTTCTAAAACCAGTGAGCAAAACTGAGAGCACACTGTCCTTTGCTGTTTTTTTAACTTCAGTCACTTCTGATTGCAGAAGCAGCAATTCTTCCTTGTAAGGTACAAGACTGAAGAGTCAAACTAGATCAGATGTTCACCCTGAGTCTCTACAGAATAAGGTTTCTGGACATACATACTTGAGCCTTTCTTGAAACCACAGCTTCAGACTGGGAAGATATAAGGTTGCTTCAGGGAGATATGTCTAAATCCTAAATCAAACTCTCCAACAGGCCAGAATATAAATGTAACAGGCATCAGAGGAGGTTCAAATTAGATCCAGCCGGTCAAAGTCAAACTGGGATAAGATCACATCATCTGAAACCTAGCATTCAGGGGAAAAATCATGACTGCCTAGGGGACCTCAAGGCAGCCCAGCATGGTGTCATTTGGGAATCTACTTTCTTCTGTTAAAAGCATCCCCTGGAATTTCTAAAACTGCAGTGAAACTACTGAAATGTTAAGACATGGGCATCTTTTTTAAAATCAGCATTCTTTCCATGCTAGGTTTGTAATAGGTTCTGCTACTAGGCTAGTCCACTTCTTACAATTTCTTGTACCTACTGGCAGAGACATGGAATAATGCTTGAAATTTCATCTTCCAACCTCCTCCACTCGGATATTTGCGACTCAGCATGACAGTATGGGGCTGAACCTCCATCAGTGATTATTAAAAATTCTTAAATGCTTTAACCCTATCCTGTATGGGGCTTTTGAGGAGGGAAGGAAGAAAAGTTGTATTTGGAGGAGCAATAACATCATGGGGAAATAAGCAACTTTTCATGGAATGTGTATTTCCCAAAGATTTATTTTCTTCTAATATGGTGGCCTGTCGATCTTCTATATCTGATGTATACTGCTTAGTAATTTTTAAAAAAGTCCAGTTCTAACAGTTTAGATACTGACCTAAAATTTTACATTCATACAGCAGCAACCCAAATACCTTCCTGGGCAAATGCCAACCTGCATTCTATTACCCCAAATTATTGGGGGATCCTCTCACTGGAGACTTGGGAAACTCATATCACTTAAATCCACAGACAATATGGGCTCCTATATGGAAGCTAGCCTACATATTAGCTTTTGGCTAGGAGAAGTTAGATGTAATAAATTTAACAATAAGCCTGTGTGAGCAAGGGGACATGCCCCAAAGCTCCCAGAAACCCTGTGTGATTTAAGAGCCTCCCAGCTGAGTGGTAAGCAATAGCTCCCATTTAGATGAGGCTTTGCATAGAGCAAATGCAGCATGTGAAGAAATCTAATCAGCACCTTGCACTCTTGTGCGAGCATTTACACGGATTTGTGCCCTGCACTAGATTAGCTTACTGCAAGCTTTACAAGAGATCTCCTCCACTAAAATTAATCAAAAGCTCTTGGAGACTGCTTTCCATTTACAAGAGAAGTCAAGATGAGCTTCCAGGTGAATAAATAATGATCATAATAATGATGACGGCAGCACCAAATGCTGAGCTGCTCTGAAACTCAGCTGGGGGAAAGGGGATGGTGGGGAGTTGGGGCTGGAATATTTCTGGAGGTCTCCGAGGGAAAAGCAGAAGCTATTTTTCTCAGTTAACCTAAGTAAGGCTGCTGTTTGGGAAAGGTGACCATATTTTCTCTCCACTGCCCCTGGCCCCAAGTGCACCCAGGAGACCACTCTCTCCCCCCACACCACCGTGTATCAGGCCACTGAGGAACAAAATGCCTCTCCACAACACCATTACCCACTACCCCCAACCACACACACACACACACACACACACACACACACACACACACAGAACAATCACAGTAAATTCACGTCGCCAAAGGCTAATGCGTTTCATCTCATACTGCAATAAATACGTGACTTCTAAAGTTTTTATTTTATGACGCCAGAAGGTGAATGGAAGGAGGGAGGAAGGGAAGGCTCCAGGGACGTCAAAGTGGGAAAAGGAGATTTTCCCCTTTACTTGATATTCTCTCTCTCTCTCTCTCTCTCTCTCTCTCACACACACACACACACACACGCGCACACACATTTGCTTTCCTGCACCAGCTAAATGAGGTGGGCTCCTATCATTTTTAAAAGATGCTAAGCTAAACAGGGCTGAGAGAGTGAGAGGGTGAAGGTGAGGGGTGAGGGTGGGAGGGAGCGAAATCTATGCACCATTCCCCCGGGTTGAAGAATACTAAAAGCCCCTGAATCCACATTCTCAGTTTCCAAGGAGCTACAAGATGAGGCTCCAGCTGGGGCCGAGGTTTCTCACCCATCCCCAGTGGATCCTCACCTCCCTGCACAGCTGCCCACCGAGGGCAGAGAAGCGCCGCGGGCCCCTCTAACCTGAGTGTAGATCTCTCTGCGCGGGGTGCCCATCCCCGGGATCTTGAACTTCGCCTCCCTCTTACTTTGACTCAGATCTGCCGAGCGTCAGGAAAGGCGCTGGGAATGAGCAGGAGCTCAGCGGCGGGGCAAGGAAGGAGAGGGTTGGGGGCGCGCGTTACCTGCGAAGGTTCTCGAGGTCTCCTTCCAGCCTCGGTGGTAATCTCGCTCAGCGCCGCGTCCTCCCCCAGATCCAAACTTTTGCTAGGTCCTCCGGGTGGCGGCGGCGGCGACGGTGGCGGGTGCTGAAGCCCAGCCTTGTCTCCCGCAGCGTCGGGGCGCGGGGGTGCGGAGGCCGGAGCCTCAGAGCGGCGCGCGCCTCGCCGCAGCCTGCCGGAGCCCGGGCGCCCCGCTCGCCTAGCTCGCTCTCGCCTTTCTCCTCTACGGAGCCGCGGCATCGTCTTCCCCCGTCCTCCGCCACCTCCGCCTCCAGGGCTCGGGCATGCCACTTTCTCTCGGCTCCGGCCGCCGCGGCCCCCGCCTCCTTTCCTCCTCAGCCTCCCCCTCTCCGCCTAGACCAAGCCACGAGTTCCGAAAGAAGCAGAGAGAGCGGGGAAGGCAGCGGACGCAGCGCCGGGGCTCCTCAGAGACCGGAAGACCTCGGGGGTCAGCCGGAGAGCCGGGCGGGCGCGCCGCGGGCGCTTGAGAACCCACGGCGCGGAGCCCGGAGCAGGGTGCTGCGCTGGGCGGCGCGGGGGCGGGCGCGGGGCTCGCTCCAAGTGCTGCGCCCGCGGGGCGTGGGTCCCGAGGCTGCTTCGACCTCACTGCTGCCTCGATCGGCTGCGGAGGGGCTAATGTAGACGCCGCGGCCCCCACCCCCACCCCTCCTGACACCCCCGGGAGATGTTTACAGTAATGAATTCGCGGGATCGCCTGCGCCGCTCCGGCGCTCCTCCTCTCACTCTGTCCCTCGCGCTCTGGCGCGCTCCCCTCCCGGAGCCCTCTTTCTCTGCCCCCCTCCTTTACTCCCTCCCTTTCGGAGTCCCTCCCACATTTCTGGTTTAAAGAATGCTTGGGAGGCGCGGCTGCAACCCTAAGCTTTCCAAGAGGCAAAGTCGGTCTCGGTTTTTAACCCTCTCCTCCCCCGAAGAGAGCTGCAGAGCGCCTGGACCAACACCATGGATGCCACCCTGACCGAGCACGCCTTCTCGCTCTAGCCAGCACCATCCCACCCCCAACTCTTAGGGATAATGCCACCGTCTGAGCTCTGAAAGTCGATTTCCCCCATGCCCTCCAAGCCAGAGGATCTATTACTTAGACACTGAGAAATGATCAAAACGTGAGATTAGAGGGTAAAAATATAACAAGTCTCTCAACCAAGATGGCGTTATTTCAAATGAAGGCAACCTTGATGATTTGCGCCCCAACCCCCACCCCATCACCAGTTAACTCCCTTATCCCGGACCTTATTAAATAACTCTAATTGGAAAAATAATCGGAAGTTTAGTATGATTATATTGAATACCTATTTTCTCCCCTCACTCTAGCTGCTGGGGGGAAAAAAAAAAGGATTGTTCACTTTCCCCATACATTACAACAGACAACTAAATTCAGCCTCAAAGATTCAGGAAACTGACTTAGACAGCAAAAGGAGCCTGATTTGTATACGGGCAACGTTTCCACTTAGCAATCTCTTTGCAAAGGTTAAGGAGTAATGTAAGAAAACCAGGTGCACGTCTCTTTCTTGGAAAACGTATTTTAAAAGGTTCTGTTTTTTTCTTCTCATTTCATTGTCGCTCCTCCTGCCTCCAGTAAGTTGCTGTCATGTTTTAACAAGTCTGTGGAGAGGCTGAATGTGAACAGAAGAGGGAGAGCGAGCTCGCGCCAAGCTCCAAGCAGCGCCAGAGACGCGCCGTCGGTGGGGCCACGCGAGAAGCACCGAGCGGGCTTGAAACTAGCTCAGGACGAACTCCCTAGGGATCCGCGGGGCTGTTTCCGCGGAAAGGTTGGGCAGGGGCGGTGGCCTTTACAGACTTAGGAGGATTTCCCAGCCTTCAGTTCAAAGTCTGAGTCACTTGGCGCCACTTTCCCAATTGTTTTTATTTCCTTCGCATCCCTGTTGTGTCTACCGCCTTCACTTATTTGAGTGCCTTAGTTGTGTTAAGAGGACTTGCAGAAACGCCCCATTTGCCTCCCAAGCACAAGCCACGCATGGATCCACCCAGACGCACTGCCGAGACGCACGCTGGCACACGCTCTCACAGGCGCGCACACACGCACCCACGACCTGGGTTTGTGCCCGAGGGTCGCTGTTCCTGTTGCATTATGCAGTGGTGAGGAAAATACTTTGATTTACATCTACATAACCGCTCTTCTCCCCAAACTCAGTGTGTGACTAACAAACACCCTGAAGAGGAGGGGGCACGGCGGGGGTAGTTAATTGGACCAGGACAGTGAGTGCCATCTTGCTGGGAGGTTCCAGGAGCAAGGCGCCAGCGTCGACTGCCGCGGTGGCCTCCACCTCCACCTCTAACAGCAGCTGCCGCTGGCTTGAGCCCCACGCGATCCAGGAGTTTCCCTGGCATCACTGAGAGTCCAGACGGCCCCAGTCACCCTCTTTCCCGATCCTTAATTTCCTTGGTTAATGCCCCGACCTCAAGTGACAACCTTGATCTTGGGCCTGATTAGAAATGAGAAGTGACCGCGCCGGCGCTGAAGGCATGGAGACCAACCCGGGACTGGTCAGCGCGGCAGAGGGATCTTTGCAAGCGACTCCGAGCCCGTGAGGGGATACGGTGGCAGCTGGCCAGGCTCTGCTCCCTCCTTCCTCGCCGCCGCCGGCCCCCGGCACTCAGTGCCAGTGAGGGGCCCGGCACTTTCCGCCCCCTCCCCGCGTTCCAGGCACGAGGCTCAAACAAGGCAACCAGAGTTCAGCCTGGTCCGCTGCCTGCGCCTTCATCACCCATGCTAGCGCGCCGGGAAGACGCTCCGGCCACAGCTCGGTGCCCGGCCACTGAAGACCGGCAGAGCTGGAGAAAGACTTGGTTTTGGTAAAAAGAGTAGCCCTCTCCCCAACTCGGAGGAAAATGCACTGGCATCCTCGGCATCTTCTTAGCCACGAATCAATCTCGGATTGCGGGCGGAGCGGGGTTGGGGTGGGAGGCTGGTGGCTTTCGATGTAACCGCTTGATAACGTCGGCGACATTATCAGCAGATGGAGTGGGCGCGAGGGTGGAGGAGTAAGGGGTGTTACTCCTAGAAGTTATCGTATTCATCCTGGGGAAGTGAGACGCTGGATTACAGCAAGCTTAATGGTTCTAGAACCCCGATTTGGGATCTATCCTCCCAGCACACTCACAAATGTGTGTTTTGACCCAGAGCTCAGTTACAAAACTCTTTCGAGGAGATGAATTCTACCTGCAAAAGTCGGGGGGAGATTTAAGCAGCCTATGCTCTCTCTGGAGCCAAGAAAAAAGCTAAAAACATCCCATCCCGTTGGCCACCCTACGCTGGTTCAAAAAAATATTATCTTCCCCCCAACCGCGTAGCAGCAGCCCCGGCGGTTACTGGAAAGTCCACCTGGCACCTCTGTCCCTTTACCTGGCGGCCGCCGTGTCTCCTCGCTGTGGGCTCATCCGAATCCGACCGGGTCGGGGAGGTGGAAAGGGAAGAAGCTGGCGCGGCAGTAGCGGGGCTCCCGGGGCATGGTATTGTTTTAGGGGTCACCGCCAAGGTCCCTCCTGCCCATCGTTGAAAACGGTCAACCTGATCCCGGGTCTGGGTGGACACCGCGGCAGGCGCAGTGCTGCCGCCTCGCAGCTGCTAGACACCCGGAACCGAGGGTGAAAGACGCACCCCGGGCGGAAGCAGCGCAGCGCCTTGGCGGGGAGACTGTGGCCACTGATGTTATCTCTGAGCGCTCGTTCTTCTGCGGTGACAATGGAAGATGACAAACTCGCCAAGTGACAGCGACAGGTTTCGAACGTACAACTAACTACAAGGTACCCAGCCTGAGACAGCAGGCTGCTTCCCCCCGCCCCCTTCTCTCCCTCCTACTGGGGAGGGAACTAATTTAACCCTGTGTGCGTCCTATTCTCCCTGGAGAAGCTGGAATCGACTCGGAAACCGCCAGCGGCGGCTCCCGGGGCGAGAGCTTTGTTCACGTGCGTTTCCAGTGGGTGTGTTGCTGTCTGGGGGCATTCGCGTGGCAAGACGCCAGTGGCAGGCTTCCAGCGCCAGACTCCGGCATGGGAAGGAGACCTAGCGTTTCATCCGGACCAGACCCAGCCCTTGGAATCTATTTTTTGCCTCCAGTTACCCGATTTATTGAAGTTGCCAGCAAAGTTGGGTTTTATTCCTTTATTTCTTCCTCTCTCCCGCCCCCCGTATTATTTCCTTTCCTAGCGATGCTTTGAAGAAGTGGAACTCTCCCCTCATTCTAATTCTAGCTTGTAACTGTTTTGCGTGTGCGAGACGAATGGTGGAGGGTACCCATCCACCCACACAAAATTTAAATGAAACCGCAGGGAAAGCTGTCTCCCACCAACTCACCCAGTGTGGGCAATGGCAAATGACCACATATTCAAATAAGACCAAGACACCCGGAAGATGAAGGGGAGGGTTTGAGGGAGTTAGAGCTGTGGGAATAGGGGAGATGGAAGGGAGAAAGAATGCGCCTTAGAATGGAACAAGCAGGGGAAACACAGACAAGAATGATGATGCAGAAAATATACCTGAGCCCCAACACTGAAAACAGCAGGTCAGCTTTAAGTGCCTAGATTTTGATGGGCAATATTTCCCCAGCTCCTTGGAAGCAGAATGAATGAATGAATGAATGAATGAATGAATGAATGAATTTGGGGGGTTGTTTTGTTGTTGCAGTTGTTGTTTAATGAGAGGGAGAATGTGAATATGTGAGGCTCAGCCCTGGCAACCCAGATGCTTTGTTTTGTAAACAGCTTTGTCTAAGTGCTCGGACTCCCAAGAAGTAAACTGGAGTTGGAGGTCAGTCATCTCCTAGATGTGGAATGGAAACTTAGACAAGAGAAAATGACAGCTCTAGCCTCTGCTGTCATTGTCCCCCAAATGAGCCAGAACGTTGCCCACGGCGCAAACTCAGACAATTTTCAACAGATTCCCTTTTTCTCCACCTCCATACTGAACTAAAGAAAGAAAGAAAGACTGAGTCTTTAAAAATCATTTAGAGGGTAACACTTGGATCTTGCAAAAACCGAGTTATTTTTTAAAAAAAAATGTGTTTCTCCATGGGATAGATGTTCTAAGTTCTCTCTGCAACATACCCAAGCCAATGGGAATCTGTAAGACCCATTTTAAATGCCTCCGGAGCCAGGTCTGCCCACGGAGGCAATGGGAACAGTTTCCAGCCAGCCTGGTGCAGAATTTTGTTGTAAATCCTTCTAGTTTGCCAAGGTGGCAGCAAAGCATAGGGAGAGCTTGTCAGGCAGCAGCATCAACACGGAAGACCACGTTTTAGGACAAATACTCATCTACCTGCTTTTTAATACTCATCTTCGTGTATATAAGTGTACATAAGTATCCACATGAGATTCTTTCTTTGAAACCTTGATCTGAGATAACAGTATAATTATTTCATCTTTAAGAATACGTTTTTGTTTAAAAAAAAATGGAACTCCGTATAGGTTTTACTTTCTGATTTATGCTGCCAGAAATTGACTAAGATTAAAAAAGAGAGACGAGGTGGCTGCAGATGTACAGATTTTCTATTTTAGATTGCTGCTGTTTATAAATTGTAAGGAAACACTATCATCTGGCTGTGCTCCCTGTGAGAGACTATTGATGGGATGACTGTAATCAGGACAAGGAAAACAAAGTACAGAAAAACATCACATCAAATATATGAAGAGAATAACTGTAACACATTTCTTAACCACACGACCTACAAGTCAGCTGTAGAAACGTGTGCTGGTGGAACCACAGAAAGTGACAGAATAGTAAATGTGGTTCAGGTGCTCCAGAGGGTAATAATTTTGCAGACACACAAAACTGGGATAATTAAGTTACTTTATTTTTATTAAGAAGCCATCACTAATGCAAAAGGATAGAAGAGTAGAGAAACAAAAAGTAAATCTGTGAATCTCAAAACATGGAAAGTCACAGGGCGCCTGGGTGGTTTAGTCAGTTAAGTGTCTGACTCCTAATTTTGTCTCAGGTCTTGATCTCAGAGTACTGAGTTCTAACCCGCTGAGGGGCTCTACACTCAGCAGGGAGTCTGCTTGAAGATTCTCTGTCCTTCTCCCTCTGCCCCTCCCCCCACCTGTGCACTCTCTCTGGGGTGCACGCTCTCTCTCAGATAAATAAATAATAAATAAAACCTAAAACAAAAAACAAACAAACAAATACCAGAGAGTTAGCTCATTCGTTATTCTTTGAACTTCATTTCTCCATGGAGTTTTCACATCAGTTGACACTTGACTGCCATCTCAAATCTTTTTTTGCCCCTCTCCATGTTTTTTGTGTACCTTCCCATCTATACAATGCACATGTACGTTGGCCTGTGTTTCTAATACTTTGTAGAAAGGTGCCTGGGTGGTTCAGTTAGTTAAGTGTCTGCCTTTGGCTTGGGCTGTGATCCCAGGGGCTTGGGATCAAGTCCCTAAATGGGATTTGTCTCCCTGCTCTGCCAGAAGTCTGCTTCTCCCTCTGCCTCTGTCTCTCATGAATAAATAAATAAAATCTTTAAAATAATAATAATAATAATATTTTGCAGAAGTAAAGATAACACAGGATTTGGATTTGTAAGATCATGGTTTAAGCCCAAGGCCCTGAAAATTTTGATCTTGGGTAAGACTGGCTCTGAGCCACTGTTTACTCATTAATAAAATGGGCATAAAAATACCTGTTGTACCAGTCTCATAATATTGTCACGTTGTGAGTCAGTGCATGGGAAAGTGCTTTAGAAGATTCAGTTGTTATTCAGGTATTGCTAACAATATTATCATTACATCACACAGTTGCAGCCTTCAAAACATTGGAAAGTTACATCAACCTGAACAGCTTCCCCTAATGCTATCATCTTACATTACCTTGGAACATTTATCAAAACAAAGAAACCAACACTGCTATGTTGTTATTAACTAAACTCCAGGCTTTACTGCTATATTGTCATTTTTTCCAGTAATATCCCTTTTCTGTTTCAGGACCCCATCTAGGATACCACATTGCCTTTAGTCATCATATCTCCTTTGCTCTGTGACCATTCCTCAATCTTTCCTTGTTTTTAATGACCCTGGGAGTTTTGAAGAATAATGGTCATGTATTTTGTCTTTCCATCTGGGTTTGTTTGATTTGACTCTAGTTCTGGGTTTGGGGGAAAAAATTACTCAGGAGGTGGAGTGCTGTTCTCATCTCATCATAGCAGGTGGTGCAAGATATGGGCATGATGTCACTGATGATAACATTATCACTCTCTAAGGTATTGTGTGCAAGGTCTCTCTACTATAAGGTTATCGGTCCTTTTCCATACTCTGTTCTTTAGAAGTGAGTCACTAAGTTCTGTTGACCCTCATGGATTTAGAATTTGTAATTGCACAAGTTAAGTCTTTAGTGCAACTCATAAACACCCCAAATATTGAATCCACCTAGGAATAATCTCCCAGGAAATTCTTCCTGTATTCTACATCCTGAGGAAAGTGTTCAACTACCTCCTCTTGGCTATGTCTTTTGAACCCATCTTCACCACGCCATGCTTTACAATCCCTAAACCCAGTCTCCAAATACTGTTGATTCTTTTCTAAAATGTCTCCTACCTTCCTAGTTCTCATCGTCACATCTGTTTGGTTTAGAATCCCAACTTACCTACAGAAAGATGGCATCCATGATCTCTTATCTTTTCTTCCCTTTCATGGTTTTCTGACAGTTTGGTATTCGTTTCAGTCTCTCTCCAAGTGACAACAGCAATCAACTAGTTTGTCTTTGGATAGTCGAAGGGTCTCTGAGAATTTAGCTGGTCTTACCTTTCTTTTATTCTGGTAAATACTTGAAACATGCATGTTGACTTCATGAATAAGCTTCTGTAGTAAGTAGAAAGAAAGCCAACCTTTCTTCTGAGATGAGAGCCACTGTAAGGAAATCCGTGGTTAACACACAGGGGCTAGGTGGCTTTTCATTTCTCTCATGAGTATAAAAGACTCCTTATGCATGTGTGTGTGTGTGTGTGTGTGTGTGTGTGTGTGTGTGTGTGTGTGTGTGTGTGACATGATTCATGTAAATCTATGACTCTGAAATGCATACTCCTCTGGTTTTGAAGCATCACGGTACAGTTTATTGTTCATCCATTTATTCAACAAACATTGTAGAAAACACAAAACATGTAGCAGAACTTTGATAAATACACTTAGTCCTTACCCTATCAAAACTCTCAGTGTAGTAGAGGTACACTGTTAAATAAGTATACACTTAAATAATTGATTAATCTTAAATTGATTAATTAAATTATTAAATTAAATTTAATTACATGATAATAACATATGTATAATATTATAAATACTATATATTAATATATAGATAATAATACATTTAATTAAATAATTATAATCATTGGGTAAATAAAACAATTTGGTATATGCAAAGCACATCAGTGACCTAAAATAGATTCTCTGAGGAGGGAAATCCTCATCCAAGTGATGAGGGCGTTTTCTTGATAATGTACTGATTTTATAGGGGAATTGTGACATTATTTTTACTTCCAGCCTTCTGCAGACAGCAACCCCAGGAACCAACCAGAGTCCCTTGTCTCAGGGAAATCTCTTTGGGCCAAGAATGGGAAAATCAGTGCAGAAGTAATTGCTTGACTACCCATTTCCCCTAAGCCTTGGCTTCTTTGCCTCTCCATGCAGGTTACAAGAAGATTATGCGTGAACAAAAACAGAAGGTCTACACTGACAGGAAATAAAAGCACGTTAAACCTTGGAGATTTCCTCATACATAAACCTGCCGTTTGTCAAGCACTTGCTCTCTGTTCCAAAGGGAAGCTGACAAAAACTTGAAGTAAACATTCTCCAACAATTTATTCTTCCAGGGAAGAATAAATGAGGGAAATGCCCTTTTTAAAAAAGGTAAGTGGTTGATATAAAGATGGAAGCCATTTTAAGAAGAGATGAAAGATCTACCCAGAGACGGATTTGAAACTTGGTGCTACAATTGTAGCAAATGTGACTAAGTCTCCTGTATCTGACTATAGTTCCAATGAAGACGGAAGTTTCATTCTTTTTTAAAGATTTTATTTATTTATTTGACAGACAGAGATCACAAGTAGGCAGAGAGGCAGGCAGAGAGAAGGGGGGGAAGCACGCTTCCTGCGGAGCAGAGAGCCCGAGGTGGGGCTCCATCCCAGAACCCTGAGATCATATCCTGAGCCGAAGGCAGAGGCTTTAACCCACTGAGCCACCCAGGCGTCCCTGGGAAGTTTCATTTTAATGGAGAAAACATATTCATAGAGTGAGTATAAAAGATTCTGAATTAGAATATATATTTAATGCATATAACAAATATATATATATATAACTTCCACTAGACTACATATCTATCTATCATTTGTCATCTACATATCTATTTACAAACACACACATATACACTTCTCATTGTCTGTTGATATAGTAGAGAAATAAAATTGCATTCTTTAGAAGGTCAGAGATAGTTTTCAAGCCTGACTCTTATTATAAGGATTAATACTACATCAGTTAAGCTATGTGTAGTTGTAAGAGGCCTGAACTTGGACTTGGATGGTGGGACTCTAAGTCTCTACCACTTTATCAGGGAAATCACTAACAGCCCAAGGCCTCAGTTTCTCTTTTATCCAAAAAGGAAAAACAAAACGATCTGCCAGGGTACATACATGAACAGTAAGTGAAGTGGGTTATTTTGAAGCTCAAATTAAGAACAAACTATTATTATCTATGTAATGACTGTGTTTAACGGACCATAATTTAATGTGAGATCTATTTTACTCTGTATAATCCTAAGACATTCCTGGCTTTAGGGGCACCTGGGAGGCTAAGTGGGTTAAAGACTCTGCCTTTCAATCAGGTCATGATCCCAGGGTCCTGGGATCGAGCCCCGCATCGGGCTCTCTGCTCATCAGGGAGCCTGCTTCCCCCTCTCTCTCTCTGCCTGCCTCTCTACCTACTTGTGATCTCTGTCTGTCAAATAAAAAAATAAAATCTTAAAAAAAAAAAAAAGACATTCCTGGCTTTTCTGGTAACCTGTTTTACACAAAGTTTCAGAGCTTCAAAGACACAGAGTTATTAAATTCATGCAATGTTGCCTCAAACAATACTTTCTGGTGCCACTCAACCAAGTTTTGTCTACCTGAACAATAAACTTGTCCAACATAGGGAATTCTTAGCTGTCTTCTCAATCCCTCACTGAAAAATTCATATACATTGCTGTTGGCCAATTTTCTTTTGCAGTTCCTCCACTTAGCTAATAGAAATAACTGAAGTTTTCTAAGTGATTCTTCATTTTTTAAAAATTTTATTGTTAAATTGTTTTCATGCTTGCGTTTTCTGGATTTAAGTCATCTCATTTGCTTACTCAGTTGAAAAAACTTAGATTTAATGTTTCCCCTCTCTCCACTTGAAACATTTTTGAAAAATTAAATTGTCACTAAAACTTGTTAGCAAAAAGTTTAGAGAGGTAGCTCCTCACAGAGAGTGTCTCTCTGTCTCTCTCTGTTTCACCTCTGGAAGTTTTCATCAGTACCATATTTTGTTGACATATTAGAAAGTCATACGATATGAATGAAGTGAGCTTATTTGCATTTGATTTCTACCCTTTATCGATAGTACAAGGGCATAAATTAAATTCTTCTTCCTAAACACTGAAGGGCCATTGTTGATCACAGTCTGGTGTATAGTTTGGCAAAGGTCATGGCATTCCTTTCTCCAAAGAAGGCAATAAAAGCTTGATTTCCAAAGGCTTTCCCATTTTCCTTAGTGTTTTGAAGAATATCTAATGAATCTCAAACTATATGAAACCATGAAAATATCTGAATCATTCTGTCCTCGAAGTATTTATTTATTTGTATTTCTAGGGATTTTGCGACAGTTTTGAGTTTCAACAGTAGAATTTCCTCTTCATTTTACTTTAATGCTTTATAAATGATATCGTATCAGATTATTAAGTGTAGCAGATACAAGAATACGGATTGTCCACCAGAGTTAGTAGAAAGACAAGAAGTTAACCTTTAAAAATCTCCATCTGCAGGGCGTTTATCTCTTACATCGTTACCAAATGGATGACTATGTCTGAGAGCTCTCTGCCTTCCGCCCACATGTCGTAGGTTACAGAAACAGTGAGGCAGCTAGTAGAAGATGCCAGATCTCTAGAAACCTGTCCAGAGTTTAGCCACTACCCTGCTATAGATTTTGTTCTCTCTTCAACAGGAAGTATTCTTTCTTATCATTTAGATAAAACCAAAGTCATTTAAATTTATTTCTAAGTCTCTATATTTATTTTTATAAATTTATTTCTAAGTCTCTATAAATTAAAAGACTGTTTCCTTAAAAGACATCCTGTATTTCTCACATGTCTGTCCTAAGCAGACAGGATTAAAAATTATAGAAGCAAGCCCGTGAAAGCTAAGGGAGCCTCAACATCATTAGGGAGACAAAACCATAGTGAGAAACCAGTGCACTCCCACTAGAATGTCTATTTAAAAAGATAGAAAATAATGAGTGTTGGTAAGCAAGTAGAGAAATCCAAATCAACATACCTTAATGACGGGATTGTAAAATCTACAGGCACTTTGGTGTGAAGGTTTCCTAAAAAGTTAAACATTAATTTACCATACAACTCAGAAATCCCACTTTAGTCATATCTATCCAAGAAAATGGAAATATATGTCCACACAAACACTTCTCCGGAAGTGCTCTCAGCAACATGTTTCATAGTAGCCCCAAACAGGGGCTAGAAAGACATATAGGCTATCAGCTGCTGAACACATAGACAATATGTAGTATATCCATGCAATGGACTGTTATTTGAACAAAGTAAGGATACATGGTAAAGCATGGGTGAACCTCAAAATAATTTTGTTCCATAAAAGAAGTCACGCTCTAGAGATCACATATTGTGTGACTTAATTTATAGAAATCACAGAAAAAGCAAAGTTTTTCAAGATAGCAAATCAGTGGCTGCCAGGGGAAGAAGGAACAGAGATTTACTGTAAATGTACATAAGAGATCATAATGCAGTGATTAGAATGTTTTAAAATTGATTCATGGTGATGTATGCATAACTTGGCAAATTTACTAAAAATAAGAATTGAATTGTACACTCAAAAGGAGTGAATTATATGATATGCAAAATATGTCTAAATAAAATTATTTTTTAAAAGCAAAGAAGATTAATGTCGATATCTATGAATATTTAATCTTGGTAATATTCTTGCTAGGTCCTCTTATTTCACCAATAAATAGGGCTTGAATTATCTTAAGACCAATAAATAAAGAATATGGAGAGTAGTAGAAATAATAAACTAATATGTGTGTCTAAACATTCTTCCTATTATCTACTTTTTCAGAAGAGCAGATCATTTGCAATCTGATTAAATTCACCCATGTGATCTGTAAAAATTCAAAAGTAAAATAAACAGAACACAGGGTGACATATCCTTTCCACTCCATTCTCTTAAAAAAAAAAATAACATCTAAAGCTGATTCCCTGCTTTTTTATTAGGTCCTCTGCTCACCAGTCTACTCTGCCAAAAAGATTCTTCTATTTTTACAACACATTACATTTGTTTACTATGGCTCAAGGAAACATGATGTTTTACTAATAAAAATCCACTTTTGATAATAGAATGATCAATTATTTTAACATACCCTTTGAACAGCTTAATTCTTTTATATAGTCATCAATCAGGAATCTTCTTTCTTTCTGTCCAGCTAGGGCAATATAAATATCATTTTGTGAGGATGTCACATTTTTCTTTTTTTCTGGCAGAACAAGAAAGCATAAGACAGATGGGTTAAGAAGAAAGTCAGAGTATCAGTTGCCAGAGGGAAAAATAAAATAAAATAAAATAAAGACAACATCTTGTCCATCAAGGAGCTCAGATCAAAAGTCTTTCTTTCTTCAAATGATGATAGCTCCAGAGCTGGAGCAATCAGAAAATAAATAAAGCAAAACCACTAAAGGTGTTTCTCCACAGTTTCCACTGTAATGCCTTGAATAGATAAACATGTCATTTTACTAGGAGGATTACCTGAAAAAAAATTAGCTAAAGCAGACAAGAAAGAAGAAGAAAATAGAATAAGGGCATGTCATGTCTATTACTGAGGAATGAACGACATCATGCTTTTCTGGGTACCGCTGATGAAAATATCTAGGAAGAATAATCTACATCTGCCTTCAAGAGTAGAAAAGGAACCAAAGCACAGATTTATAATCCTCACATGAGGAGCTTTAGGGCAATTGGCATAGTTGTTCTCAATTGAAAATGGGCCCTGATTGGTATTCTGCATTCATTTTTCTCCAGCAGGAGCTTGGCCACTAGATGTGGTGAAATCAAGTTTATGTGCTCTTCAATAACCTTTCTCCAGCCAGGAAGACCTTGTTTTTCAGGTGTCTGGAAACTGTTGATGGAAGAAAGGAGGTTGGAAGTGAGGGTAGATCTACTGGACGTGTGGGCCCTCCACCGTGCACTCGCAGCAACGTCCCCGATGGAAGAGAGATGGTGGTTGGGGGACGGAGTGCACACTTAATGAGTTGTGTAAATGTGTAAAAACACAATTTTGAAGGTTTTTAGGTCGATGTCTTCAATCGACATGATGAAAAATCTTTTATCATAGATAGAAAAATCAATTGAGTAGAGACTACATTTGAAGATATGGAGAAAATTTGCGAAACTGGCCAAGTTCTTCGTCAATGCCTTATAGGATGTGTGTAAGTATAAGTGCATGTTGCAGTCTTTTTGGAAGAGAAGCAGGGTGAGTTCTGGTATCAAATATGTTCCCAGCTAGCTGAAGATTTAGGAAAGCCACTCAATTTTCTTAGGCCCCAGATGTCTCTTCTCAGAGGTGATAATAATTTCTGGCAAACTTGCTTTGCATCATTTTGTAAGCATAGAATAAAATGGTAAATGTAGAAATATCTATGAGGAAAGCATTTCCCCAAGCAAAAGTGTCATTCTTATTGAAAAAAAAAAAAAATTGTGGATGTCACCTCTTTAACCCCTTAGGTTACTTGAGGATGAAAACCAGGGTAACTCTCTAGGAAATGATCAGGTTCTGGTTTACATTTCTTCTTTGAGGAGGGTGATAAAGGACTGATCTTTAGATATGACAAGTACAAAGTTCCATGCTTGGGCTAGAGTTTGGAGAGCTTCATTAATCATGTTCCATTGTGTTAGAGGTTCTGTAAACATTGCAAAAGCATAAAGTACAGCCCTTCTATTAGTGACATCTTTCCAACCTAACTCCAGGAAGCCTTTGAGATTTTCTTAACTGACTGGATTTCATTTCAGTCATTAGTTAACCCTGCTTAGTGGGTGACTCTGAATCCCACCAGGCAGGAGTAAGGGGATATGTATTCAAACAGTACAAACATGGCTTGTCCCAGTCACATAACCATGAAGAACAGTAGGGGGGATTTCCTTTCTCAGGATAAGTTAAATCGTTTATGTGAATCCCATAATATTCCTTTTTCCCCCACTTTGGAAACTAATGTTATAAAGTTATAGTTAGAAAAAAAAAATGCTGACAATCCTTCCTATGGATACTTTGGGTGAGATGAAAAGGCAAGTGGTATTGCTTACAGATTTGTACGTCCTGTTGGCAAAGTCTTTTTATGTATGAATGAGCCACTTGAAACAACTAAGAAGCCAGGCCACCTTTGGGATATGGATTGGAGTACATTTGGTATTCACTAGGACTAATTTGCTCAAGGTTACTTTTAAAGCCTTGGTTACATTTAGCTTCCAAAGTCTGTAAAATCCTCTTCTCATTTGTAAATATTTTTATTTTCATATTTAAACATATTTTTAAATATTTCATTTTTATAATATTTTATTGTAAACATTTATTTTATTTATTTATATTTTCCTCCCTGGAAATGTTTTCAAGCATATCCATCAGTTGGAATGTAGTTCTTTTTATTATAATAGCAAAGATCCCAATAAAGTTTATGCAGACAAGACCATTTAAATAGCTGCTGGGTGAAATTTGTACAGAAACATATCAATGTATATTTTAATGTTATTTATTAATTTTATGATTTAGTTGAAGAAGATAATAGTAATTCCCAGTTTCAACGTTTTTTTATGGAAGTTCTAGATATGGTAAATTGAATAAAAACACTAATTTCTTGGCTGTTTTTTTTGCAGTTGACTCCCTCCATTTGTTTACACCTTGGGAAAAGCCATGGCTCTGATGGGTAGATGTTGGTCTACTAAGGCAAATGTTGGAGTTTATATAAAAGCAAGCTATCTTCCTTCTGTGTAGACAGAATGGAAAGCTTATGAGTCTCCCAGCAGGATGACATTTACACACCGAGAAAGAGCATATAGCTGGGTCAGGTATAATCCATAACCATCTATATATGAACTACTTAGGTTATGGAACATACTGACAATGGGTGACAATTCATACAAAGTTTATGGATAATGAAGCATATATTTCCTATACCTACAACAGCAGTTTTCTTCAGATTCATTGTTGACCCTACCCTCTCTCTTTTTTATCTTCAAAATGTTTGCTCTTCTCATACTAGTATCTTACACATATTTCAAAATA
This sequence comes from Meles meles, assembly GCF_922984935.1. Lineage (NCBI taxonomy): Eukaryota > Metazoa > Chordata > Mammalia > Carnivora > Mustelidae > Meles > Meles meles. Next base: position 126,755,024 of record NC_060071.1, read on the forward strand.
AGTGAGATTCAAACTAAGCAATTGCTAAACATAATAATAATTAATCAAAATACAAATGTAAATAATTGCAGAGGGTAAGTTAGAATCATTAATAACAAGGGAATATGGATGTGATAATGTCAACACTTATAATAACGGACTAAAGCAGTATGAAGTACAGCTATGGGACTGTTTCCTGGTCTTTGCATATCACATTCCAATAAATATGTCTGGTTATTGCCTCATGCTTTCTCATGGTTAGACCATATTGCCTACTCAAATTTAACTATTTCCCAACAAATCCATATTCTTTCTACTACTCTTGGGACTACCTCTCTCTAAATTTGGTTATTCTCTTTGTATGTTTATGAACTTCACATGGTAGTATTTTTTTTTCATTAGTATATACACGGCATCCATGTTTTATTGTTTACATAATTAAATATTTCTTAAACTCTATGATATGCTACACATGACAGACACTATAATTTATGGTGGTAAATGTGTCAGCAGGAAGTAGATTATTATGGAGATTCAGACATGTAAGTGAAACTACAGTTCTATTTTACGGCTAGTGCTAGATTAGGAGAAATATAACATTTTATTAAGGAACATGGAAGAGGCACCTAACTCAGTCTTCTGGAATCAAGAGTCCTTTCTGGTAGGGATATGGAATATTATAGAAAGTTAAAGTTGCTCCTTTTGCCTGGAATATCCGTTGTCGAGGAGAGGGAAAAGAGAAGAGACATAGACAGTAATAGGCCTTAAAAGTTGTGTTTTGAAAGTGGAGATTTATCCTCAAGGAAAGGAATCTTTGAAGGTTTTTTAAATGTGGGAATGATAAGAACCAGTTTGTGCTTTTGCTACTTAACTCTGCCATAGACAATATATAAACAAATGAGTGTGGCTGTGTTTCAATAAAACTCTATTTTGAAAACAAGGCATTTGGCAGGAATTGACCCCCAGGCCAGAGTTTTCAAAGACAAAGCTGATGATGAGGTAAAATTGCAAGGTTTTTGTCACTGACTAGAAGGAAGGGAGAGGGAAATGTCAAGTTTCTAACTCCCTTATGTGAGAGGGGTCACTAGAGTGGATGACCCTAAGTCTGGTTAAAGGTGTATGTATTCATTTATCATGTAGAATATTGTAGAAGGCAGCGACACAGTAAGAGGAGTGATTATAACCTGCGTGATATCTTTCAAGGACTGTAGGAACACAAGTTAGATTAAACACTGTAGAATCAATGGGAGCTAGTCATTCTCTCTCTCTCTATTTTTTTTTTTTTTTTTTTTACAAATTATGACATGGCTTTATACCTATAAAATGAATAATCACTTTTTAAACCATAGTAATTAGGAAGATAGTATTTATTTGAACACCACTGAGTTCTAAGGAAAGAACAGGCCTGGATACAGGCAGTGTATTACGATGTGGTAACATGTAATATTTTGAAATGCCTAACAAAGAGTCACACATAAGCTGCAGAGAGAGAGGGTAAATATGGAAGCATTTAAAGAAAGGATGTGACTCACAGGAAGAGAGCCAATCTGAAAATTCAGAGAAACTTAGGGAGGAGACCAAGGAGAAATCCAGAGTGAAATGGAATAACTGTTTGGGGAGCAGATGGTGCAATATCTCATTCTTAAGCGATAAGACGAGTGAAGAATCTGCCTCTTCTCCTCAAAAAGTTACATTGGTTATATTTTGTATTCCGTTTCTTTCCTTTTGGGAGTGGTTTCATCTATAATTTATCTTTATTCAGGATGGGAATTTTACTAATTTTCCGTGGAACGTCACTGCTGTCATGTTAAAGATCTAAGATTCTCGTGCCATTTTTTTCCCTTACCTTCTCCATGTCTGTATTTGCTCCCATCCTTCCTATTCTGCAGATGAACATAAAGTCGGTGACTGTGCGCCATAAGGTGATGTTAAAATATTTTGGCAACTCCTAATTACTGGTTTCTGCAAGACATTTGGGAGATATTATATACTATGAGTAAAGGAAATCCCTTCACCCCTCCTTTTTGGCATGCTCCTCTTGGGCTATCAGAGTTAGGCCATCAATGGGAGAAGATGTAGCTTTTAAATTCTTGGCAAATACAACTTGGAACTTCAGCCTTTCATTGGTTTTAGCATCTAAAATCCAGACATCCTGCCCATGCTCCTTCCTCTTGCCACTTCGCCAATTCCTATTCTCCGAAAACATGGTGTCAGTATCTTCAGCGTCTGGAAACTTTTGGCATGGAAACCACCACCATACAATGAAACATTTCCTTTTCATGTATATTGAGTCACGTCAATGTGCTTTAGATCTCAAGAACTCCTCCCAGAACTGTCTAAAATGCCCCATTTTAAAAGAGGGCATTGATACAAATGTCAGAAACCAATGACAGCAAGGTTGATGCCATCCCAAGTTCTTAATCCCAACATGACAACCCCTGAGTATGTCCAGATGTATGTGGATAAGGTTTCGTTTAACTTACTCAGAAAAAAGAACATGGAAGAATACAATTGAAGATTGTTTATTTAGAGCATATATATATGGTGGTTTATGTTTCAAGGCAGGGGGAAATCCATTGTCCAGAAAGTAAAGTGAAATGCATGGGTTCTTTATGTCCCAAAAAGCAGATCCTAAGCTTTACTATTTTAAAAACTTTTATCAACTTCAAAAGATCCTCCTGGTTATAATATTAGTCCTGTGGAAACAAGAACACAGGTCTAATAACAAATCCTTGAGCACTTCTATTTAAAGAAATGGTTCCTTTTAACGAAAGAGTGCATGGGTTAAAAATAAAAATGAAAGAAAAGATGCTAGCTTTCTACGAAGTATATTGTTAGCATGAGGCAGAGGTTACCCAGGTTTAACTCCAAGTTCCCCTAAAAGTGGTTCACGGTATTCAAAGTTTAAGGAAAATTTGCATTCTCCCACATCCAAATCATAGCTAAAAGGAATCTAATGTATGTTTCTTTTGAAAAATTCTGAAGATTCATATATAACAATGTTTTATTGTCTTAAGTTATGTTAATATATCCATTACTCTGACTAAGTAATGAGGGTTAATATGGCTTAATCCTAATTTAATTTTCTCAGAGCTAAGTGCCTGCAGAGAGCAAGCAAATTACCATATCTCTTTATTAGGTTCATTAAAACCACTGAAAGGTGATATTTACAATTAGTTGTAAAAACTTATTACTTTGGCTGAAACAAATCCAGAGAAGGTGATCAAGATTGTAACTCGTCAACATTTCAGAGGCACAGTGAATGGAATACATTTTAGATAATTCAAAACAAAAAGCTTAAAAAAAATAGAACACTTGAAAGTCCTATCTCAGGAAGGAACTACCCAAATCATGGAGGAATGCTTCGAGATTCAGCACTTAAAATATGCTTATTAATATGTTTCTAGTCTATAAGTTGCAACTTTTAATGTAGCAGAATTACACCATCCATGTCATCTTTGCTAAGTATAACAGTGTATTGATGGAAACACGTTTCTAGCAACCAGTAGACCCATTGCTGAGAAAACTGGCAGAAAGCAGAGTTCACGTGCACCCCAGACCTTGCATCTACTTGAACAAACATCTTATGCTCTCAGACATATTCATAAGTCCTCCAAAATGAAGACTAGAGTTTTTCGGCCTCCTTTTGTTGAAATCCCTCTCAAGTAATATGCCTGTTGTGATTACATGTGATCTAGATAGATACTCAGAAAGCAAGACCTTTAGCTCAGCAAATAATAACTGGGAACTTAGCACAAATGTGTGTTAGATACTGGGAACGCGAAGCTGAGTAGGAAGCTCTCCTAGCTGTGGTCATTAGAGTTTATTTGATTGAAACTGGAAGAGAGGACACCAAGTTGCTTTGGTTGACAAGAATGGTAGGTATGTATTAGATAAAACCCATCCATTCTTGTCCAACTAGGGAGTATTGGTTTCCTTTTTTCCAGATCTAATATTTTTTAAGGCAGTATCTGGTAATTTCATTGGCTGTCTTAAACTTGTCAAAGTGACAAATTATTCTTGCACTAATTCTCTGTTGATTCCAAGACAAAATATCGTTTTAAAATGTGTTTCCTTGTTCTGTACTTGGCTGTGAATTTACAGGACAAAACCATTAAGTTAACAACTGGTGCTGCAAAGAAATCATTCTCTGGTACTTAAATAAATCTCAAAACCTCTCAAGTTCAGTAAGGGTAATTGCCAGGGAGAGGAGATGGTGGACTCTGCCCGTCACAGAGACATCGTTCTCTTAGGTTTTCCCCACTTTCCATTACTGGTGTCAATGCACTCCCCGATGTCCCTTGGGTCCCTCAGCTGTAAACTCTAACCTTTTCCCTGAATGTTTACTGTGTAAACTGAAAAGTCCTCCCTTTGACTGCCTCTTGGTAAAACTGAATTAATCTGGAAGTTCTCAAATCTTTACTGAATATTAATGGCGAACCGATGGAAATTCAATTAGAAAAATAAAAGAAAATAAGAACTATTTTCCCTGAGAAGGTACAAGTGTTTTACCACAGCCAGCTTTCCTTAGCCTCTGCGAGCCTTATCTTGTTCAAGTAGTTAATTAGCTCTAGACGCTATCAAGGCTAGTTATGTCCATGAGGAGGAAGACCCAGAGGGAGAGTAGTGGAGTTTCTAGACTTGACTTAACTGTTTTGCTTTTATCTGTTTTGCTTTCATCTGTTCTGTTTCTTTACATTTCTAGAAGAGGTTCCCTTTGAAGAAAACTTTCATGAACTAAGAATATTTAAAACCAATACATAATCCATGTTAAACTAGCTACTTTCTTACCTATGTGTGGCCAATATATGACATAAGTACTTCATATCATGTTCCTCATTTCTATGGAAGGCATCACTCTACTCATGCAATCCCTCACTGATTACTGATAAAGCTTGAGAATCCTTCTCAATACAGCACTTCAGACAGCTGCAATAATTAGTCAGCCATCAGTACATTTAATCCATTTAATTTAATACATTTAATTTAATACATTTAATCCAATGCATCACTGTCTCTCTTCGAGCCCTTTCTTAGAATTTCTTACTTCCTGCTCCAGGCCTATCATGATATGTGTGCAAGAATGTCTTCTTGCCTAATAGTCTTCCTTAGGATATCACTCTCTGCCCAATGTCTTAAACTGGAAGTCTGAAAGCCAATTCTACTAACTCAATAGCTTTTATATTAAACCAGTCTCAACAGTTTTTTTTCTGAACATTAACTTCCATTTCTTTTGAAGTATTCTTTGGAACATGATTCCTATTGTATATGCCATAAAAAATATTCCTGAGGAAAATACACTTGGAAAATGCTACATACTATATAGCCCCTTGTGAAGAGTAACAATGTGTAAAAGCTAAGGAAAGAGTCCAAGAAGTGTTGTATTAGAAAAACCTGTCTGATCCCATTTAACCAAGAATTTCCCAAACTTATTTGACCATAGAAAACTTTTATTTAATGACACTTTTTAACAAGTCCAGGGACACATTTTGGGAAGTGTTTTGATAACTTGACTGATTTCTTTTCTTTTCTTTTTTTTAAATATATATATATATATATTCATTTATTTGATAGAGAGAGGGATCACAACTAGGCAGAGAGGCAGGCAGGGAGAGGGGGAAAGCAGGCTCCCCACTGGGCAGGGAGCCCGATGTGGGGCTTGATCCCAGGACCCTGAGATCATGACCTGAGCTGAAGGCAGAGGCTTAACCCACTGAGCCACCCAGGGGCCCTCCAATTTCTTTATTTAAACTTCTTCTCCCTTCAATCCATCTAAATACTGCCACCAGGATTATTTTTCTATAATTACATGTCTGACCATAACATCCCTGTGTTCAAAAGATTTTAATGGTTTCACAGCAGCAATTGAATAAATTCAAACTTTTGACTATAGTATTCAAAACTTGAGGTTCTTCTGCAATTCATCTTTACCAGCTGAAATGACAAGGTAGAGAACAATTCTTTGCACATTGTCAGTGCTTTTATGAATGAATTTTCCTCTCCTCAGCCCCAGGTCTTCCTGACAGCCAGTCAGCAGGCACCAACATTTTCCCTCACTTTTATGTCTTTCTGTTTTGGATCAGTCCATTCCCTCAGCTGGAATATCCTTTTTCTTCACCTCTGTCAACCAACATTCTTTAATGTGTATCTTAATGAACACTATAGGTGTAAAAAATTTCCTTTGGTTTCCCCATACCTCTAAAGAAACTAATTGCAATGTTAGATATTTTCTCATCATACTCTGACTATCTTTCTCTGCCTGTTTTTACTCTGTGTACATAGATGGAAACATCATTAAAGGATTGGTCTAGAGCTTCTCAGTTTAGGCACTCTTGTCATTTTGCAACAAATGACTCTGTTGCATAGAACTGTTCTATTCTTGGTACATGAACAGTATATTTAATACCATCCCTGGCCTCTACACACCAGATGCTAGTAGTACCCCTCTTCCCAGATATTGCCAATTGTTTCCTGAGTGGGAGGGTACAAAATTGCCATTCTAGGCTAAACATTTGCATCTCCTTAGACTTAGTCCTGTGCCCCCAAATAGGCACTGAATTCAACATAACTGAATGTTCTTATTTGCCTCTTGAGGGCTTAATTGTAGTTGACAAGGAAAAAAGAGGGAAAAAAAAGACAAGGAAATAAGATATTTCAAAAACGCTGTCATTTGGGAATCTTGTGAGCATCATTATTTTCTAATTTTGGATTTCTCAGAATCAAAACTGAGAGGATGCTGGGCCCATTCTCTCCATTCAAAGAGTACCTAGACTTTCGGAGTCTGTTTCTCTTTTTGAGGATTTTGTTATTCACGATTCATCTTTTGTTTTGTGCTCTCTCAAGTGTTCAGTTTTGGTGAAGTGAATGCACAATTCAGCCATTAAGACTCGTTAACTTCATTGATTTGTCTTTTTCTTTCTGTTTCTCTTTCATTAATGGTACATAGCCATTTGTCTCCAGAGATTTTTTTTTTAATCCTTTAGGAAAAAAATCTCGTATTTTATTTCTTACAGAGAGTGTCATATGGCATGAAGACTCGTCAGAGTCTTAATTACATTGCATTTGTCTGCATTGAACTGTCCCTCATCTGTAAACATTTGAGCCTGTCACGGATCTTTCTGCATTTGTACCATATTTTTCCAAGTTACTTACCCATCTGAGATGATTTGTTAGTGAATATAAGATACTTTTGGCATTCTCTGCCTTTAATTTTTCCTGGCTACATAACAGAGTTGTTTATAATAGTCTAGGTGTCCCTAGGCCAAAATAATAATGATGCTATTTGTAATTTTATTTATAAAAATTGCTAAAAGATATGTTTGTTATTAACCTTAATGTTTGTTTACGTACTCCATCTCCACTGGAAATTTCTATGTTTTAGTTACAAATACCCATCCACCACTTTAGGTGGAGAAGATGCGTTTTAATGATTCAGCTGCATCCCTATGTTAGGATCTTTATCTGAACCTTATCTGAATGATCTGGGCTTTCTGAAACCCTGAAATTCTGAGCTGGAGATTAGAGAACAAACTCTCTCATTAGGCTTCCCACTTTTAAGAAAACTGGCAAATGCAGAGGGACTTGGTATATGCATACAATTTCTGTACATCAGCCTCTGGTATTTGATTAAAATTACCACAGACACTTTATCACTTGGTTTTGTTTACCAGGACCTATTATTTGGACCTGGTGGATCACTGAGGATCCATTTGAGAATCTTCAATCTGCAAATGAGGATACCCTGGTCAGGGGGTATTAAATAGTTTGTATTTTATTTTTTTTTTAAATATTTTATTTATTTATTTGACAGACAGAGATCACAAGTAGGCAGAGAGGCAGGCAGAGAGAGAGAGGGGGGAAGCAGGTTCCCGGCTGAGCAGAGAGTCCGATGTGGGGCTCGATCCCAGGACCCTGAGACCATGACCTGAGCCGAAGGCAGAGGCTTTAACCCACTGAGCCACCAAGGTGCCCAATAGTTTGTATTTTAAAAAGAAATACAAAGTTCCCCTAACAGAAATACAAAAGTCAAGTTTAAAAGGGGGAGAAGAAACTTTAAAAATATTTTCGACCCTTCTAACTTGACTCTCCAAGTTCACGGTGAAATTTGGCAATCCGTGACCGGGACTTTTCCTTTTATCTGATTTTGCCTCAGCAGATGTGTGTTGTAATTTTAACCTAAACACAAAGTAAAGGCAAGGAAATAGGCAAAGAGTCAGTTTCTCTCCTCCCTTGTCTTGTTTCTGCTTTTACTTCAATTTTATAATGTCCATTAATTCCATTTATAAAGACAATCAAATACATTTTCCTAGGCATCCCCAGTCCTCTTGACTCTTACATTCACGGGAAGAAGAGAGCATGACTTGTAAGCACTCCACAGTTGTCACCATATATTTTCTCCATCTTAGAATTAAAATGCAATATTTACCTCAAGATTTCACTGACTTTTTTCCTAGTTTAATTGCGTTTCTTCCAAAAACACTAAAATTTTTGAAAACGTTCACCCTTCTATATCAGTGTTTCTTGAATGATGGTTATGTAGACCACTTGGGCTAGAATTATCTAGAATGCCTGCCCAAATTATAAATTTATGAGAAGCCTCATCCCAGTTATAATCAATGGAAATCTCTGAACATACGTACCTAGTCTCTCCATTTTAAGTGGGTCCCTCATGGGAATACACTGTTAACCAACTACTGAGGTGACTGCCTCAGAAAGTGACTCCTAGAGACTAACTGTTGCACTAGGTGACTTGTGCAGACTCTCCTGGATGCCTTTCTTTCGGACTCCACATCCAGATCTGTCAGTAGATTCAAAACAGATCCAGTTTGAGTCTTTTGCTCCTTTTACTCTGTAAGTCAGGCCAAGCCATCCTCCTCTCTTGCTGCAAGGGATGCAGGCTCCAAGCTGTTCTCCTTCTTCCATCCTAACTCTACTTCAGTCTGTGTCAACAAAGCAGAGAGAATGTTTTCTTTTACAGCAAGTTCAGTCATATCCCTCAGTGCTCATAGCCCTTCCGGGGCTTTTTGTCTCTCAGAGTTCTGGTCAAAGTCATTACAGTGGTCCATTAGGACTCTTGTATTCTGACTCTGTGAACTCCCACGTCCCATCCCCTGTTGCTTGCCCTTTGCCCATTGCTCTACCATTGCACAGCTTTCCTGCTCTTCCTGGACATGTCAGGATAGCTTCCACCTCCTGGTGCCCAAGCCCAGATTCCCTTCTCATCCTGGGCTGCTCAGCTTGCTCCCTTACTCTCTCCAGATCTTTGTTTAAGCTCTCAGCAAGGCTTCTCCCAGCAATCCTATCTGAAATGGAATTGCTTTACTTCTGGACACTTCTGATCTGCCTACTCTGTTCTGGGGCTCACCCAAAGACACCACCGTCTGCTATTCTGGACATCTTACTTATTTTGTTTACTGTAGTCCCTCCTCCAGCTGTAATCCATAAGGGCTGGAGAATTTTTAACTGGTTGTGTTTAGTACCAAAGACCAGCCCCTAGAACAGTGGACTATGCCACAGACTCACTAAATATCTGTTGAAAGAAGTGAAGAAACCATCTCTTCTTAAGAGCTCTGGACCGCAGGAGCTCTTCTCATTATTGACAGACAAGAAAAGCAAGGCTTAAAAAAGAGAAATCAATGACTCATCCAAAGTCACACAGCCTGTGCATAGCTGGGCAGAGCCTTACATTATGCCAAAGCGTCCATTTTTTTTTTTCTGTGAATCCTCAGTGCTTCTTAAGGATCCTCTTGTTCAATTTCTTCATTCTTCAAACAAAAGAATGCTTTCAGCCTAAATACCACATTTTCAGAATGAAGGAGAGAGCCAGACAGCACACAGTTCTAAGTGTCGAGGATAGACAAAGTGCTTCCCGCCTTCCTGACCCTTCTCAGACGCTTGCACACCCACCCACAGTCCTTTTCGGGAGTTCCGTATTGTGTCAATCTACACAAACCTAGCTGAATCTAAAACACACTTTTCTTTTTTCTTACTTTATTTTATTTTTATCATTTTGGCTCTTGTTTTCCAGAGCTGAACTTTGAGTTAAGTAAACTTATCCATTTGCACCAAATTACCATTGTGAATTCCAGCAAGTGTTTGTCTTACTTCACTTACCTGTAGTTTTTCCCCTTTCGTCCCTGACCTCTGCCCCCCATTCCTTTCACCCTGTAGATATTTACTACCGTGTTTGAGATATATCTTTAAATACATATGTATCTTTGTAAGAAAAATGAATGCGGGGCTGTTGTTGTGTATGTGTTAAATTTACATAAAAGATATTGTGCTATAAATACTATTTCTCACTTGTTTTAACTAAGTATTGTGTTTTTAGAGATATGTCTGTTTATTCTTTCCAATATATAGTATCCCCTAGCATACATCATTGACATTTTGCTATTCATTTCCCCAGTTCTATCTTTCAATGCCCTGAAGAATATTTATATACCTGGACCCTTACAGACCTCTATGATCAAGGTGCTTGCAGATCTTAGGGTATGTGCTTGATTTGTTTCAGTAAGTACTAATAGACTACTTTCCATATGGACTGTTTTGGTTTACATGTTCATGAGTGTATCTCTACACATCCTCTCCAATACTAAGGTTTGTGATTTAAATGAACATAGAATAACATCATTAAAATATCAGTTTATCTGATTACTTACTAACAAGTTGATACCCCTAATCATAGAATTACTATTTGAACTTTCTCTTTTGTGAATTATTTATTTTAATACTTTTTACCACTTAAAAATTTTGAATTTATGTCTTTCTTTAAAATGTGGAGTTCTTTGTCTATTACAGATGATCATAGTATGTTTATTTTAGAAATTTCAAAATGTTTCTCTTATCTGTTAACTTCATGTATATTACCCTGATTAGATAGAAATTCTTTTGTTTAAGAAGTTTTCTCATCTTTGCTAAGTCAAGAGATATTTGCAAAGATATTCTTTAATATTTTACTTTGTTAGCATAATGGTATTGCCCCAATTATTTTTTATAATCTTTATGGGGTATGCTTTTGCATTTTGTGGAAGGTAGACAACTGGTCTAATTATTCTCTATAGAAGAAACCTGTTTTCCCAATACCACATATTGAGCAATCCATCCTATCCTCTTTGCTTTGAAGCATCACTTTTATTACACATTTTTTAATAATGTAAGTTTATTTGTATAACTAGGTCTGTTTATAAGCTATGTATTCTGCTTCATTGACATTTTTGTTCCTGCATACATGCCTTACTGCTTGTCTTATTGTCATCATATAACATATTTTCATATGTGGTGAAGCAATTCTAAGTCAATCTGGTTTCTTTCATTTGTAGACCATCATTATTCTATATTCATTATAGAAGGAGTTTTATCAATTTTCTATAAATGTCTGCTGGATTTTTACTGTAATTTTTTTTGAATTTGTAGAACAATTTGGAAAGAATTGATGTTATCATGATACATTGCCTCATCCATATAAATGGTTTATCATTGTTTATTCAAATATTCTCCTATGATTTTATAAATGCCTTCTTCTTTGTATAGTTAGTAGCTAAAAGTTTTGGTGTTATTACAAGAGAATTTATCTTCCAGTTGCTTACTACTAGGAATAGCTAGCTCCGGAAGGGTGGGCAGGACTTGGAATGGTAGAGAGAGGCAAAGAGCATTCTAGAGGGCAGGCTTCAGTGAAAATTCAAGGCTGTAGATTGGAATATGAATTAGGGATGGAAACAGTGTCATTTCTTTGGAGCCACAGATATCTGGAAAGAGCTTTTGAAGAATAAAAATAAAGCAAGTAGTTGAAAGATATACATGGTGCAATGGAAGTTAGGGTTCAGAGGTAGGCTAGTCTAATGGTTGGAAAAGCAGATTCTGGAGTCAAACTGCCCGTATCTTGGCTCTGTTTCTGATTAGTTGGGTGACCTTGGGTCTTTCTGTTCTTCAATTTTATCATTAGTAGAGGAGGATGATAATATTATTACCGTATAGTAAAGATTAAGACGTGTAGCACCTGGCACTTGACGTAGAACAGGTTAAAATGTTAACCTTTATTGTTGGTATTGCTATTATTACCATAAAATGGTAAACCATTAAAATTGTTTATTGATTTGCCCGAGGTCAGAAAACAGAGCAGTGATGTACCTGCAAATAGAGACTTAGGTCTCCAGATTCCTGCTTTTAAAATTTGAGACAAGTAAAAAACAGAAATAAAACTGATTTTAAAGTTTGTGGAAACAAACAATAATTTCATTTTTTTAAATGAAAAATTGTGTGCAATTTTAAAAAGGCTTACTATTACCAAAATATAAATAATATAGTGGTCTCAATAAATGAACTGGCATAATACACCCAAACACTGTCTACATACATTTTTATTTATTTTTAAAGATTTATTTATTTATTTTAGAGAGCGAGCACAGGAGCATGGCAGGGAGGGACAGAGGGAGAGGGAGAAAAAGAATCTCAAGCAGTCTCCCTGCTGACCCTGCAGCCTGACACGGAGCTCCATCTCAGGACCCCAATATCACGTCCTGAGCTGAAATCAATAGACAGATAATTAACCGGCTGAGTGACCCAGGAGCCCCACGTCTACATAACTTTTAAAACAAAATTAATATTTATGTACTCAAGAACTGAATTTACATAAAACACCATAAAAATAATTTAGAACTTCCTTGTTCTGGCAAGTAAAGATGATACAGGTATACTTTTAAACATCTATTCAAATATGCCACCATGTATTACATTATAAGGAAAAGAAATTCTTAACAGAATATTTACTTTAAACTAGTAAAGTTTTCAGTGGTATCTTTAGGAATTAAGGGCCTCTTGGAAACTGCGAACAGAATAGTAAAGAAGGATTCAACATGCGATTTCTTCACCATGAACAAAATGTCCGTGTCATTAAAATTAAACTCGAATTGGGGGCGCCTGGGTGGCTCAGTGGGTTAAAGCCTCTGCCTTCAGCTCAGGTCATGATCCCAGGGTCCTGGGATGAAGCCCCACATCGGGCTCTCTGCTCAGCAGGGAGCCTACTTCCTCCTCTCTCTCCCTGCCTGCCTCTCTGACTAGTTGCAATCTCTGTCTATCAAATAAATAAATAAAATCTTTAAAAAAAAATTAAACTCGAATTGGAGATGTTGATAAAAAGTGGCATATCAAGGAAAGCTGGCTAGCACTGACTACCTATAGAGCAGGTTTTAGTTTCTTTTCCAAGTTAAAAAAATATATAAATTATTTTAGCTTTTCTAATGACTGCTGTAAACATGAACAAGATGAGCTTGTATGTTATTATCATAACATTCCGTATCTACTTACACAGGAATTCTTTCAGAATTGAGGAGTTGATAGTAAGGAAATTTCCTTCCTTTTTTTTAAGTCAACATTACAGTTTTCTCCTCCTTGCCAGATACACACACAGACAAACACACACACACACACACACACACACACACACACACACTTTGTTATTTCTTGTGTGTTACATCTGTGTCCCTTGTTGCCTGTACATGACAGGCTTCTTTGAGGACAAAAAAAACAAAAAACAAAAAACAAAAAAACATGCCTTACAGACCTTGGATCTTCCAGAAGGCACTACACAGGATAGTTATATGGTAAATACTCACCAAAATAGAGTGGCTTTTGCCAGAGAGGGCCTGCATGATTTGTGCTCAGTGAGAAATGACTAACGTTTTTGATTGAAAAGCCTTTAATTTAGTTTAAGATCCAGAGAGCTTGGGAACCCATGGAATATTACTTCCAGTTGGGGGTCACAGAAAATGTGTAGGTCTGTATAGAGAGTGGTTACTGACAATTGATATGCAGATTTACCAGACAAGGTTTGGAGTTGTATAAACTAGATGATACAACATCGCACTAGGTCTAACATTTCCCAAGGAACTTCTGAATATGAATTTCACCAATATATCTTTCTGCTTTGTCTTTAGACCACTAAAATCCCAACTACCCCACTCTCCCTCATGCACACACAATCTTAATCTCTTTTTTTCCCCTTCCTTTTTTGGTTGTTCTCTCTAAAACACTGATAAAGTGTTGAAAGCCTGAATGGTTTGCTTTGAACCAAACAGCACAAATTCATACACAAAAGCTGTTTCCTCTGAATTCCCTCTGGGCCTGATTCTAGGACCTCTATTCTTTGGGTAATAACTCTAATTTGGTTAATAACTAGGATAGAAATAGAAAGAAAGGAAAAAAAAAACCAATTCAGATAAAACAACTACCTCCTTACAATTTATCTTTTAATGGATTTCAAATATGAAGCCTAAGGACAACTTTTTTATTCCATTCTTTTTTTATATTTTACTTCTTTTGTTGCTCTCAACAGGAAATATAAGCCACGTGTACACAAAAATATGTATCAATTTGGCCTTTATAGAAAACTTGTTTCTCTTGGTCTAATACTCATTTAAATTTTAACCCAAGGTAACAACAAATGTGTCAAATATTCCAAACAGCACACCCTACTCTTTCAAGGATATATAGAATAAATACAACTGGTCACATTTAAACATTTTCCAACTAGCAAATTTATACCAAGCTTTAGAGATTCTAATTACCAGGGTTCTAAACATGATTCATGTCAAAACCCAAACTGACCAAAAAAAATATATATGCAATTTTGAAGAAATGAGTATCGTCCATTGATAAGTGCCTTTGTTGCAAATGGAGAAAATAGACCTTTCATCTGCCTTGGCTCCAGTATTTAACATTTGGCATCTAATTAATGAGTTATCAGGGGTGGACTCACACAGCGTAGCAATTCCCTTTTCTCCTGATTACGGATTAGATTTTGATGGTGAAATTGTTGGTTGTATCCCCCTTTAGTGACAGATTTTGTGTGATTAATGTCTCTAGTGTCTATTTTTCTTTGTTCCCTTCACACAAAAGATGCCAGAAAAATCAGAATCACCAAGGGAAATGTAGTTTCTATCCCCTTCCTCCCACCTTCTCTTGTTATGGTTGATCTTTAGCTTAGTGTACTTGAATATGAAAAACAAAATGAAAGACCACAAAGTTTCTGTACATATTACTGCCAGTTCAATGTAAATGATGACTGCATAGTTCTGAGCTTCACTACATGTTTTACATAGATGAGATCATTTGTAGAGAGTAGTTCATTAAAGGTTTAACAAAATACCATTCAACGAAACATTTTTTTTCTGCAATTGACCTAAACATGTAGTTATTTAACCATGGTTCTGTACATGTTGTTTGTTGACGCCCGTGGGCGGATATACCTGATTTCACAAGCATGTGCTCAAATGCATGAGTAAGATAATTTTTTTACATAGTTAATATAAATATAGCCTCATTGTGCATTTAGCTGATGAGTTTGTATATTAGCTTGTTTGTAAGGATGAGAGCTCTATTCAAGTTACCTTAAAAACGGTGATTTATAGGCAGACTGGTATTTTAGGAAGCAAGACTTCTCTAGGGACCTTGTTTTATTATCACAGATTCTGTGCTCTCTTCTTGCTTCAGTTTCATTTCCCCGTGAATTAATTTCCTGTGTACATTGTGGTTTGCCCCCCCCCCCATCTTTGCTGTCCCCATGGACCTTCACTCTCATCTCTAAGTCATTCTCTGTCTTAAACTCTATCAGGTGGTTCAAACTCTCAGCTCCATAAACCAAACACTTAGGAGAGGACTCCTCCTGGCTCATTTCACTTCCTTAGATGAAGCTCCAGTGATGAGTGGTCGTTGGCATGACTATGGATTTCTCTGCACTGGAGTTGTAGCTCATTCCTGGTCTAATCAGGCCCAGAAGGAGCATTATCATGTGGAATACAATATTGCTTTGGTAACCAACTTTTTAGTTATGTGGGTAAGACATATCCCCTTGGAAGAGGGGTCCTATATGAATGATGCTATCTACTAAGTGTTTGTGTTCTCTCACCCCTGCAAATTTGTATATTGAAACATAATTCCAAGGGTGATAATATTTGGATGTGGAGCTTTGGGATATGATTACATCCAAAGAGTGGAGGCCTCCTGAATGGGATTAGTGGCTCATGAGAAGAGATCCTAGAGCACTTGCTTCTTATCTCTCTCTCTGCTTTCTGTCATGTGAAGATACAATAAAAAATGGCCACATGTAAACCAGGAAGGGGGCTTCCCCAAGCACTTGGAAAACCAACAACTTTGTTGATGGACAGGATCTGGGATGTGAGTAAAATGCAATTATTTTGGTTTTAGCAGAATTGAGTTTTTATTAACTGAGATAAAAAAAATATGGGGCACCTGGGTGGCTCAGTGGGTTAAAGCCTCTGCCTTCAGCTCAGGTCATGATCCCAGGGTCCTGGGATCGAGCCCCACATTGGGCTCTCTGCTCAGTGGGGAGCCAGCTTCCTCCTCTGTCTCTCTCTCTCTGACTACTTGTGATCTCTGTCAAATAAATA
The DNA here is from genome assembly GCF_922984935.1 of Meles meles. NCBI lineage: Eukaryota > Metazoa > Chordata > Mammalia > Carnivora > Mustelidae > Meles > Meles meles. The sequence continues at coordinate 126,771,409 of NC_060071.1, forward strand.
AATAAAATCTTTAAAAAAAATAAAAAAGAAAAGAAAACTGCAGGAGGGATAGGTTAGTTGAGCAGTGGCGGTTTATCAGAAGGCTGGTTTGAAATATGTTAAATCTGACTTGCTTGTTAAATTCTCAGGTGCAAATATCATGCCAGAAGTTGGGTATATATTTTAGGTCCGGAGCTCAGGACAGAGTTATAGGTTGGTGATATAAATTTGGTTGTCATCATCATACAGGTGGTAACTAAAGCCAGGAGACCAGATGAGATTACCTAGGGACTGCATTCTTAGTTAAGAGAATGGGTTACTTGTTGTGGATGACATTGACATTTAGAAGTAGAGAAATGAGGGAGATGTGAACGATGATAGCGTTAGTAGAAAGATAGAAGCTTAAAAAAAAAAAAAGGAAAAGAAAAAGAAAGATAAAACTTGTTGATTGTGATGTCCTAAGAGACAATTTAAGAGAACATTAAACTGTATAAAACCCTCCTGGTAGGTAAAGTAAGATACCAAAAAAGAAAAAATACTGATGATTGGATTTAGTCACATGGAGTTTATACCAGTCAGCTCCGGCTACCAAAAGAAAATACCACAGACTAGGTGAATTAAACAACAGGATTTGTTTCTTTTTTTCTCACAGTTTTGGAGCTTAGAAGTCTTATTGATGCCTCTGGCTGAGTTGGTTTCTCCTGAGTCCACTTGCCTTGCCTTGTAGATAGTACCTTCTTACTTGTTCTCATATGGCCTATCCTCTGTGCTCACATACTCCTGGGTCCCTTCTCTTTCTCATAAAGACACCAGTCCTGCTGGACTGGGACCCCACCCTTATGAATTCATTCAACCTAAATTGCCTGCTTCAAGTTTTATCACCAAATACAATCACATTGGGAACTAAGGTTTCAGAATGTGATTATTTTGGGGAGGGAGAGTCACTTCTCAGTTCATAAGAGAAGCCATTGATGAATTAATAACCACAGTTTTGGGTTATGGGATTGTGTTAGAGAGAATGTGACTTGAGTGGCTTCAGAAAAGAATAGGAGGAGAGAATTAGAGGCAGTGGGTACAGACAACAACTATAAGGAATTTTGTTACTAAGGGAGGGCCAGAAGTCGTGACAGATCTGAGGAAAAAAAGACAAAGAATATATTAATTTTCTTTCTCTCTCTCTCTTTCTTCCTTCCTTCCTTCCTTCCTTTCTTTCTTTCTTTCTTTCTTTCTTTCTTTCTTTCTTTCTTTCTTTCTTTCCTTCTTTCTCTCTTCCTCTTTTTCTTCCTCTTTCTCTTTTTCCTTCTTACCTTCCTTCCTTCCTTCTTTCTTTTTACCAGATGGAAAAGATACAGCTTGATATTTGATTATCTCAAGAATAAGCTGCCTTTTGCATTGGAAAACTTCCTGCATTTACTTTGTGTTGACATTGGAGTGACCAGCAGAGCTGCTGGAGGCTACAGAGCAGAGATGGGTCTTGAGAGATAGGTGGAAGATAAATGATGGGTTTCATAATTCGTTTGAGTGGTTCAAATTCCAGTTATTTATAGGACATTTAAAAATATTATTATAATATACACTTCTGTTAGCTGATTTATATAAATATAATGTAACATTTATTTATTATATAAACATGGTCTTATTTTTGTCTTATTGACAATCCCGAAGATGAATGCTTTTGAAATGCTTGTATGCTTTGTTCCCTGTAGAAACTTCAGTTCAAATGTACATAATCACCGTATGTTTAAGTGCTTAAGTTGCATTTGTTTATGATTGGTACTGAGTACATCAATGGTTGATTAACTATATATCCGCAGAAATTTCCAAAATATTAGTGCATTCCATTTATTTATTTATTCATTTATTCATTTACTTTTAATGTTAAATACAATTTTAATTTTAAATATATATTAATATTACTTATATTATTTTTAAAAGACTTTACTCATGTATTTAACGTAGAGAGAGAGTGAGAGAGAGAGAAGGAGAGAGCACAAGCAGGAGGAACAGAGGGAGAGGGAGAAGAAGACCCCCACTGAGCAGAGAGGAGGAGCCCCATGCAGGGCTTCATCCCAGATCATGACCAGAGCCAAAGACAGATGCTCAACCTACCAAGCCACCCAGGGAACTCTGTGAGTTCCTTTTTATACTCAGAGGAGAAAGAAGTGTCTGCTTACCTGGTGTTGGATACTGACGATTCCCCATGAGTATTTCTCTTTAGAAGTAAAATTCTTTTGCAACATGGTTTATACAAAAGGCCATGGAATTTGGTGCCAGCAAATCCAGATCCGTGTTTTACTAGCCTTACAAGCTAGCTTCTCTTATTTTATTTCTTCTCTTCAGGTTCTGTATGTGCACAGCAGAGACAGTATTACACACAGCTATACATACTGTTTGAAACTATGCTTATCTGGCCCAGACATACACCAACTTTTTTCCAGAAATGAAAACCCAACTTAACATATATGGGCCTTAGTATTTTAGATCCATTTGTCAATAATATGGTCTGAGATTTCCTGTGAGTTACTGCTCGTCTTAGGAATGTAAACCAGGGTCTTCAAGATAGAAGTTGCCATTGAAAATAAAAAGGGGAAGGAAAATTTCAGTGGTTATTTACGAACAGGTGTCTAATGGGGATCAGAGATTTTAACTGGGGAGTACCAGTAAAGAGATGTGGAAAGGCCAGTTCTGAAATTAATGGTAGACCTGTAAAGACAAAGTGAGCTAGAGACTTATGCTAATTTTACCACTATAGGACAGCAAATCTGGATGGTTTTGCCATTGGTTTTCCCATCTTAAAGAACTACAGTACCAGATTTAGAAGAAATTGAATGAAATCAATTTCATTCTTTGCTTTTACAGACAAAGAGAGGCTTGGCAGGGGTGGGGAGGGGGGAACAAACCCTGGGAAAATACATATAACAAAGAAAACTCTTACATTGTGATTTATCCCTCCTTTAGTTTTTGGGTATGGAAGAAAGTCACTATACAGAAAAAAGCAGAATATAAATTAAAGTTCTTTTACAGAATGACGTTATTCAGGTTTCCTATTATTCCATCATTATTTTTAGCTACTTGCAATGTATCAAGTTTCTTAATTATTCAGGTATATGTATATGCTTTATTCTCATATACAGAATAAACTTCTTTCTACAAATAATAGGCAAAGCTAATTAGCAACTTATCAGTCTTATTTAGGCCAGAAGCCACTTCTATTGAACTTTCTACCTATAACCTAGCTCTAAGAGTGTTAATTAATCCGTTCTTTCAATAGCCATACACTTTTTTTTTTATGAATATCAGAGAATCTGCTTTTATTTGGGTGAGCAATTATTTTGCCCTTTTTCAATTTGGTACTGTCCATATGAAGCATTATCAAGTAGTATTATGAAGCCACGGAAAGTTACACATATTTCTACAGCAAAACACAGGGCCTCCACTAGCAAGCAAATTGATCTTTTCCCAGAAGGAGTACAAAATAATGTTTTCTGATTTCAAATTCATCAATTTCATGACAAAGAGAAAGACTGGAAATACAGAGGCATCATTCAAAGTTCTACCCTTTCTAGAAAAATGTAAATTAAGTCACTGTATTGCCACAAAGATAGCCAAACTGATCACAAAACTGATGATGACTATTGTGTGCAAAAGCAAAGTAGAAAGAGCAATTGGTTTGTTTTTCAAAGGATGCTGCTGGATATGGCACACCATGAGTGATATTCAATATAAGTGAGCAATGATGATCACTCTGTTCATGGAGAAGACATTTAACTTTATAGTTAAATATAAACTATATTTAACTGACAACTATATGATCTGCTCTTGGCGTATGTGCAGTGTGTTCATATACATATGTCATGCATATATGACTCATTTCTGTTAACCTCTTAAAACATTTACTCTTAAAAGCACATACCATACAAAACACTTGATTCCAAAAAAAACTATTTTCTGAGATGTAATGGAAGCTGGGAACACATCATGCGCACTCTGGAGAGAAATGACTGTGAGCAAAATGTTGCCTTTGAACATCCATACACATAGTGCTACGTGGGCAGAGAATGGTGGGAGGTCAACTACATGCCTCCTGGTCTACATTCTCTGCTGAAGAACACAGTGAAAATTAGGAATATATTTAAGCAAAGATACTGTGCCTTTTCTCCAATCTGATGCCTCAAGAAAACCGACCAATGATACGACTTATTTTCACAGTAAAATACACTTTCTTTTTGGATCAAAGATAACAATTCACTGAGCACTTTCTAGGTACCAGACATTCTACTTGTCTTATGTAATTTTCATTATTTCTCATGGATACACTTTTAAAAGGTAAGGTTAGTGTATTGTCACAGAGCCTAAGGCTTCTTGTTCCTCTTTCTCAAAAGGATTGGAAGCATTGTATTGTATTTCTTTATAGGGTTTTGTTAAAAAAACAACAGTGACTTTGAAAGCCGAGAAATTTGGGATGTTTTGAACAACTGAGAAATCTAGAGGTTTCTGGCTTGTATTTGAATGACAAGGAAAGAAAATGCCAAATGTTGATGAAAGTTACAATCTTATGACATAACTAGGTAAGTAATTCATCTGTGTTTTGTTTATAGAACACAATGGAACACAGTCTGCACCAGCCACTTGGGAATACAGTGAATGTAGTGAATACAGTCAATAAAGTAGAATCCCTGAGAGCAATAGTCTTCAAACCAGCTTCATGTACTTCGGAGACTTGCGGAGTTTTAGTGTAGATAAGACAGACTGGAAAGTTCTACAGATATCCATGTCTAGACAGTCTACTTAATCCTCATACTTTCCTAAAGTTAATCTGCCTGAGATGGAAATTTCCCACCTCCCCCTTCTCTGTAGCCCTTCAACTTACAAAACTCTTTTAGGTTCTGTGTGGTGAGTTAAGACTTCTCTGACCGAATAGTGATAATAAGAAAATGAATCTAAGGGCTGTGTAACAAATTTCTTTACAAGTCTGGTGGTTTTCAATTATTTGCTTACAAAAATGGGAATCTGATTGAGCTGCAGATTGATGGATTGTAAATATTTTTAGATGGTAGATCACTGTGTTAATTTTTGCTCTAAAACTCAAAAGATGGGCCTATAAGTTGAGTCTCCCAAATCTCTCTCATTTCCAACTACTTATTTATGGTAATAAGATTTGTCAGTGCCATATCTAAAATCAAAGAAAATAATGAAAAATAAGGGGGAAATCTCAATGCTGAGCCCTGAGTTATTCTATGCATTCATGACATGGTAACCTAGAGAAATAATAGATGAAAATATCCCAGTCCATCTCATTGTGAATCTTTTTACAGTGACGTTTTCCTTTTTATTAAAAAAATTAATGTTCAAAAAATTTATTTATAAAAAATGTAATGGGCCAAATTTATGCTGAGAAATGGAGCAATAAAAACAGTCGGAGAAAACAGAGCAACTCTGCATTGATATATCGGCATAAACAAGAAGAGCAAATGCATCACCCAGACCTAAATGTCTGCAGGCTGATTTTGTACATGCTCCTTTGAAACACCACTTGGAAAATATCTCGTCATTTTAGGTAGGAGAATGAATACACATGTAATCACAAGTACACACTGGATCATGCCTTTATTTAAAATTTAGGGAACAATACTGTAAGGACATTGGTATGTAAACTTTTAAAATGCTGCGTCTTAAATTTAGTTCGCAAAAACCACATTTAGCTATAAGCTTGAGTTTAGTTTTCCATGTAGAAACCAGATACTAAACTGTAAAACAAACAAACAAATAAACAAAAAAACCCTCCTATTGCTTGAAAATCCCTGTTTAAATAGGTGGTAAAAATGCACAGGTCTTTAATCAGAGAACTAGTTATGCAAGAGTATTTCCCTTTCACAGTGTTTCTTTTTACTTGGTATGGGAGTTGTTGCTTACGCTGTAGTACAACACTAAAAGGCAACTGTTTAGGGGAGAGGCAGAAAATGGAAAAGCCAATAAAAAACCCTCATAAGAAATTATAAAGTAGTTCAATTGAACATTAATGATAATTGTAATAATACCTCAGCCCAGGAAAAAAGTATGTAATATTTATAAACTTACAGTTATTGGATATTTTAAAATAAATTTTAATTCATTTATGTTGTTGTATGTTAGCATCTTTGGGAAATAAATAAAGGCTTTCATTCATAAAACATATGTCATTAGGATCAAATTCCCCAAGAAGAGAGAAATAGAACTCTAAGTGTAAGGATGAATGATTAAATGATTTAAAATGAATGATGGGGGTTTTCTAATTGCTGTTATTTAGTTCCAGTGGATACGTAAAATAAATGTTATAATACACACATGACACACTGCAACTATTTAAATTCAAGATTAGCAATCTTAGATGCCATTGAAAAATGGCTTTTCAAATTATTTGATGGTGTTCAAGAGCAAAAGATTAGAAGAGCACCCCAGGATAGAGAACAGAGCCCAATGAATGATCAATTTCCATATGTGCAGTGGGGTTTAGGGGTTAGGAGTTAGGGGCAGTGAATATGAAGTTGTGTTGGCATGAAGTCCAGTTTCCAGGGTAAGAGACACTCTCCCAAATGGGGGGTGGGGTGGTGGTAAGCAGGATTTAGCTGATAAGAGGATGAGTATGGAGAAAAGGAGAAGTGCTCCAAGAAAGCAATAGCATGACTTGGAACTCAAAGTAGAGGGACATTATGTTTTAGGTTCCAATATGACTGAGTGTAGCCAAGATTGAGAATGTTAGTTACTAAAGAAGAGATAGAGATAGAGGGGTGGAAATGGGAAGATTTTCTCCATCAGTTTGAAAGTTGAAGTTTAGTCACTTACCACTAGGGTCTACCTTTCAGGACTTATGGATGATTGTCTTGATTATGATTGTGTATTTTTTCGTTGAAAATGAGGGTTACAAATATTTTCTGTAAAGGGCAGGATACATATTTTAGATGTTGATGTCTCTGCCACAACTATTCAACTCTGTTGTTGTAGCATGAAAGCAGCCGTGGGCAACACATAAATGAATGAACATAACATGGTTCCAATAAAACTTTATTCAAAGAAATCAAATTTTTGATTTTATGTAATATTCTCATGAAACAAGATACTATTTTCGTGTGTGTTTGTTTTTATCCCAACCATTTAAAAATCATCCTTAGTTTGTAGATTGTGGGAAAAACAAAGAAACAAACAAATAGTGAACAGGATTCAGTCCATGGGCTTTGTTTGCCCACCACTGATCCAGAGTATATCAAGGATTTTTGACATCCTCTAACTCTGCTTTTGAAATTAGATCACAGTAATCCAGTTTTTTTTTTCCCCTATTCACACCGGAATTGTACAAAAACCAGGATTCCTTGGCACATAGATTTGTTTTGCATTCTGAAAGAGTTATATCTTATTTATTTACTGGTATTTCCATATAGGAAAAACCTTAGCAATACTGCAGTCCTTCTTCATTTTAGCAAAAATCTACCAGAAGTGTTTATTCTCCTTAACCACTTGCATTTTGTATTGAGTAACTATTTAGTCCTAGGTAGTCAGTATCCAACATTTTATTTGAGGGTTAAAAATTGCATTTGCACAGGGGGCGCCTGGGTGGCTCAGTGGGTTAAGCCGCTGCCTTCGGCTCAGGTCATGATCTCAGGATCCTGGGATCGAGTCCCGCATCGGGCTCTCTGCTCAGCGGAGAGCCTGCTTCCCTTCCTCTCTCCCTGCCTTCCTCTCTTGTGATTTCTCTCTGTCAAATAAATAAAATCTTTAAAAAAAAAATTGCATTTGCACATTATTATATAGTGGAAACACCATCAACTTCAAAACTGATGACCTAAGTTTGAATTAATTAATTAATTTATTTATTTATACTGCCTTTTCTTTCTTTCTTTCTTTCTTTATACTGCCTTGTACTTGGGCAAATTACATCACATTACTGGGTCTTAGTTTCCTTGTATGTAACAATAGATGTGATTATATAGGTGGTGGTGGTTGTTGTTGATGTTGTTGGTTTGCTGTGAGAGTTGAGATAAAGAATGTAAAATGTACAGCATATGCTGCATAGTATTCATTATATTTCAATTCTTAATATTAACAACATTTGTATCAATATTTTTACTTTTCACTTTTAATTCACAGAGAGCTCTGGTAAAGTAAAAACAGACCTGTAATATATTCTCTATGCTTTATTTTTATTTTTGATGCATAGACTAGAAGGCCTAAATAACCTAGCTATTTAAGACTCACTGGTGACCTTCATCTTGATCACTATTGTCTGGTAAGAGGAAAATTATTCCCCTGGGTGGTGAGTCTTTTCCTCTTACTTCATTGAATCAAATAGCCAAGGAATTCCTGAACACAGTTCTAGCTGATTTCAGGTCCTGCCTGATTCTCTAATCTCTGCAGCCTCTCCTTCCTCACCACTAGGGTTTCTTCATCTCAGTCTTACAATTTAGTCCTTTCCCACTTTTAGGATCAATTGGAAACTGAAGTTGACTAAATTTGAAAGAAGTTCCAAGGTATTTCCTGGTTCTTGGCCTGGAATATCCCAATTATTTTTAGATATCCCCAGAGCCTTTCCCCAGAAAACCCTAATCATGTCTGTCATATTTATATTGCATGCCCTCTGTGGTCCTTTTCTTTATTTCTTATCCTAGGAACTTCTCTAAGTGCCCCCTTTTGATTCTTGGAAAATTTCTCTCCAGACTATTTCTATTTTTCAGGAATTCCGTTGATGTTGACTAGAATCCTGCCAGTTGCTATCAGGGTTCCTGTCTCTTTCTACAGGCTATTAAGTTTCCCCTTCTGGGAAGTATTGACTTCCCCAAATTTCTTGTTGACTGTGCTTCAGTTGTGTGGGCTGTCACATTGCTCCTGATATTTGCTGTGGATGTTTTTGCCAGGACGAATATTTGATGTTGTATCACACTAAGTTTGTTCATCTGCAAAATGAAACCAGTATTAATACTTACCTCATGGGATTGAGGTGAGATTGAAAAGAAAGCACATAAATACTTAGTGGAACAACTGAAAAATCAGTGGTCAGTAGTGTTCAATAAATAATAGTCATTCTTGTTAAGGATCTTAGATCAGTGTTTCCAAACTTGTTATTTGAATCATGTAATTGTTTTATCCTATTGGCATATTACCTGTACTATTATCTCTTAATATAGTTTTCATAGACTTTTAAAAAAATTAAATGAATATAGTCTTCTCCTACGCAGTTTTTACATCCAGTTGCTTTGATATACTATCTTATTTAATTGGATCTAAGATGTCACTAATTATAAAGGACACTAAGATGTCACTAATTTTATGTAACATGAAGAAAAAGCACTGTCAGTTCATTTAGGATCTTCCATTAATTTCAGGAGGCATTCTGATATCAGAGATGTTAAAATTTCAATATCTATCTTTGGAATCAAGTTATCAGATTTTCCATAGAATCATACCCCAGCAATTTTTTTTTAGCACTATGCAGAACTCTCAAGGAGTTCTTAACAACTTCTGCAATTATTATTATTTTTTTTTCTCACCATACCACATACCCTCCCCAATGTCCATCACCAACCACCCCATCTCTCCCATATGCTCTCTTGAGATAATATGATAATTGTCTTTCTCTAATTGACTTATTTCGCTTAGCATAATACCCTCTAGTTCCATACATATAATTACAAATGGCAAGATTTGGGGTTTTTTTGATGCATGCATAGTATTTCAGTGTATATATATATACCACATTACCTTTATCCATTCTTCTGTTGATGGACATCTAGGGTCTTTCCATAGTTTGGCTATTGTGGGCATTGCTGCTATAAACATTCAGGTGCACATGCCCCTTTGGATCACTACATTTGTATCTTTAGGGTAAATACCAAGTAGTACAATTGCTGGGTCATAGAGTAGCTCTATTTTCAATTTTTTGAGGAAGCTCCATACTGTTTTCCAGATTGACTGCACCAGCACCAGCTTACATTCCCACTGACAGTATAGGAGGGTTCCCCTTTCTCTGCATCTTTGCCAACACCTGTTGTTTCCTGACTGGTTAATTTTAGCCATTCTGACTGGTGTGAGGTGGTATCTCACTGTGGTTTTGATTTGTATTTCCCTTATGCTGAGTGATGTGGAGCACTTTTTCATGTGTCTGTTGGCCATCTGGATGTCTTCTTTGCAGAAATGACTGTTCATGTCTCCTGCCCATTTCTTGATTGGATTATTTGTTCATTAATTCCTGCCATTTTATAACCACTTGCACACTGATGACTCCCAGATCCACTTGTCCAGGACAACCTCTGTCTTGAACTTCAGAAGAGCTCTGTTTATCCACCTGCTTGACATTTCTGTGTGGACACCACAAAGACACACCAGACTCACTCTGCACAAAATTAATTCCTTTTCTTTTCTGTTGTTTGCTTCTTGGTTTTTATTCCTTATTTTGATGAATAGCAGCAACAGCAGTGAATAGCTGCTCCAACCTGAAAGCTGGGGCTGATCTCTGACCCTGTCTGTTCGGTCCCCAGGTACTATGATGCCATCTCCTTTGCTTTGTCTCTGCCACACTCCCTCCATGTCCTCATGCAGTAACTTCAGTTTTGCTCCCCCTCTTCCCTTTCTGGTATATCTGGGTCTACCTCCTTCCAGAACAACCACCTTCAATGGAACTGCCCTCTGCTCTTATCTGTCCCACACTGCTGCCAGCTAACCTTCCCTACCTGTCACACGTATGCTCTGTTAGATCTCTTTAGAGAGATGCAGTGGCTCCCCATTACCTTAAACATTAAGTCTGACACCCTCAGTATGCCATCAAAGGCCTGTTATGATCTTACTTAGGCCTTCTGTAACCCAGCCCCCTTTTGAAGTATCAGCCCCCCACCATGTCCCCACACCACACTCTTCTCTTAGCTAAGCTGACCTCCTCCTCTTCTGCCTATTCTGGGATAAGCCAGGGCCTCTCTTGCATTCTTCTGCAGTAGTTTCTTTTCTCTCCTTCCTTCCTGCCTCTCCCTTTCTCTCTCATCCTTCTCCCAGCCACCTGCTCTCCTCTTCCTTTTCCCTACTTTTTCCTTCTTCCCCTTGATCTTTCTCAGCTGTTGCCACTTCTAAGAAGCTTTTGCCACCTCCAAGTCTGAGGTAGGTACTGCTCCTTTGTGCTCCCAGAATCTCTTTTGTTAACTATAGCCATAACAAATGCTGAATTTTTATGTTGTATTTGATTACCACTTGACTATCTCTCAATAGAGCTGCTTGCAGGTGAATATTTTAGTTTTATATGGCTATAACAAATCACTCCAAATTTAGTGATTTAAAACAAGCAAGCATTTGTTATTATTTCTCATGGTTCTGTGGACTGACTGGGCTCAGCTGGAACATTCCCACTTAGCAGCTCATTTGGATGAGTCAGTCGACAGTTGGGGCTGGAGTCATCTGAAGACTATTTTAGGCTCAGTCCCATCTCTGGTTAGTTGATGCTGACTACTTGGCTCAGCTGGGTTCGTCTACCAGAGAACCTACCAGTATTCTGCCCATATGGCTTGGACTCGTCTCAGTGTGACAGCAGGTTCTTAGAGGGACCCAAGAATGAGCATTTCAAGAGGCCCAGGTAAGAGTTTCTGGTCCTCCCAAGATCTGGATTCAGAAGTTCAAAGTTCCAGACCTTCTCTATATTCTATTGGTCAAGGCAATCACAGAGACTACCCGAGTCCCAGGGGAAAAGAACAGACTCCAAACACTGATAAGTGTGGCAAGACACGTTGCTACTGAATACGTGAGATGGGAGGTGGTACAATGACCATCTTTGGAAATGCCATATACCACCGTGGGAAGTTGACTTTGAGCTCTCTCTTTTCACAGTCAAGCACTGTGTCTGGTACGAAGTTTGTGCTACCAGTTCCCTAAACAGAATAACATACTGGTTAAAGGTATGGTCTCAGGAGCCAGAACTGCCTGCGCTGGTATCCTGGTTGTTCCAGTTTCCTCGCCCTCAGATCTTTGATGAGGTGTGCCTCAGTGATCACAGTGATAAAATGCAGGCAGGTACCACCTCATAGTGTGGTGAAGAGGTATGACCAGATTAACACAGAAAGGCCTTAAGACAGGGCAAGGTACATAAACTCCAAAGTTAGCTATGGCACAGAGGAGGGAGAGGAGAGAAATCAGTTATTTCCCCTTCCTCAATCTTTATTCCATAACTTCCACATCTCTTCTGTCCCGTCGTAGGCCACAGGGCAGTACTTGGTGGAGCCCCCAAGTTTCCAGGTTAATTAAGTTCCTTTGTGACACTTCATTTTGGCAATCTAAAGCATACTGAATATTCCATTCCAGTTACATACATAATAATGCCAAATATCTCGAGATTTGTTTGGTGTGTGCTGTGTTCTCATTAGTTATGCTCTTTAAAAAAAAAAGATTTTATTTATTTATTTGACAGACAGATCATAATTAGGCAGAGAGGCAGGCAGAGAGAGAGAAAGGGGGAAGCAGAACCCCCACTGAGAAGAAAGCCCAATGCAAGATTTGATCCCAGGACCCCGAGATCATGACCCTAGCCGAAGGCAGAGGCTTTAACCCACTGAGCCACCCAGGCGTCCCTTATTTCAAAGTTTATCTAGTGCTCTCAAACAGCTTTGAACTTCTTCAAGGACTAAGATTCTGCCTTATGGAGCCTGTGTATGACTGCCTTAGAGTCCAGTACCGTGCCAGAAACACTTGTTTCTGGTATGGAGGAAATACTTGTCATTAGTCTATCATATTATTGATATATTGATAATTAAAGAACATTGATAAATAAAATTCTACTTATCACAATTTAATAGAGACAATTTCTGGGATTTTCAAAGGGAGAAAGAGGTCATGGGATATCACTCCAGAGTCACGCATTCAGCTCTATTTCCATGGTTTTCAAGTGAGTAATCGTATTGCTGGTACACCTGCTCACATCTGCGCTCTTGTGCTGGCTCTTTACCAAGAGAGTCACTGAGTAGAAACATGTAGCATTTGGCAAGAAGGGTTGCCTCCTGGAATGGCACTCAATCTTAGCTGGAAATCGTTTACATAATTAGTGTGTGAACCTTTTTTCTTAAACTCAGTTTCTTCAGGAGTTCTGAGCACCCTGAAATTATATGTCAGATTTTATGTGCACGTGTAAAAACATATTTTTTTCAGAGGAAACCTATGTTTTTCATGAGGTTCTCTGAGTGATCCCTAAGAGAGAAAATGTTAAGAACCACCAGTTATGAAAGCTTGGGCAGAATTCACTGATCCTTGACACATCCTGGAAGTTGTTTACATCTGACCAAAACTTTAATGGTGTATTTACTTAATACTTCCTTCACTTTTAGCATAAAACTGGAGGGTAGCATTTACAAAAAACCCCATAAAATCCATTAGTGGTATTTCCCCATCTTAGTGGTCTGGACTGTGGTAAATAGGAATTTATTACAGCATAATATTGGTTTAAAATTTTGACCATGGGAATTTATGGGTGGAGTGCATGTCTCTGATTATACACTTCTCTTTAAAAGAATTTGAGGACATAAAAAAACATCAAGAGAGACAACTCCAGAACGTATCAATTTAAAAAAAAAAAAATCTTACCCCTTTTCTAATACAAACACAAATACACACACAGACTTCCTTGTTTCTAAAATATAGTTTCTCTCATAAAATGGCACAGAATTATTCATTATGTTTTCAAAGTGTTCTCAGTATGTGTAATTTATAGGAAGACAGATTTATTTAAAAATGATCAGCGGTCCATAGGTTCTGTTAACTCACAGAAAAGCTAATAAATATAACTCTATACCAGAAAACCCTATCTATGTTGTCTTCAGAGGTTTAATTCCTAGGGATTTTAATACTTAGTCAGCTTCTCTTGCTCAGGGACTACATAAAACTGGAAGTTAGTTCCTGAGAGTTTCCTTTGAATTAAGACCTAATATTTATAATAATAGCATTCATAATTATATTAGTAGGTTTTTATTGAGTCTATTATGTACCAGGTTCAATGCTAAGCATTTCACATGTATAACATCTAGTCCTATCTATTTATATATGCCATAATAGCATTCAGAAATTGCTTGCCCAGTTTTAGACAAGAATGACATTTCATTTCCTGCTTTTTAATAAAAGTTGATTGCTAGTATAATAAACACACACACTGGCCATGTCTCCTATGAGTAGTTGAAAATTCCTGTGGTTTCCTCCAGGCACCTATTTTCTTAACTTTTGTTGAGTACCTACTATCTTCTAGACACTGTATTGCATTGTAGATTATAGGAGTGAGCAAGATAAGCATTGTCCCTCCTCTCAAGTAGCTTATACTCTCATCGAGGTAGAATGCAGCATAAAATGTGAGCATGAATTTATGTAACGCTAAGTCAAATTTATTTGCATCCAATTCCTCAATGGGCAATAACAAATGGAATTACTTTTCTTTGATTTCCATAACTTTTGGGAACTATGTTGTCATTTCTTCAAGTATGTCAGAAACACATTCAAATTTGTGCAGGTGTGATTATAGCTGTAGTCATGATAGACTAGAGTCACTTTGGTTGCAATAAAAATTTTGAAGACATAACCGTTCCTTGGGCATTTATAGACATTCTCACTCAACAGAAAACACATATGTAGGCATTAGATGTATGGGAAAAAATCAACATGGTAAGTAGGAGATAGCAAGAGAGCTTGGGTTCTGAAAATTCCCCTTTAAAATTCCCCTGCATCCTAGAACCTGGGTGGCTCAGTAGGTTGAATGTTGGACTTGGTTTTGGGTCAGGCTCAGGTCAGTCTCGGGTCCTGAGATCAGGCCCCAAGTCAGGCGTAGCAGGGAATCTGCCTGGGTTTTTCTCTCTCTGGATCTCGCTCTCTGCCCCTCCCCCATGATCATGTGCATAGTCTCTCTAAAATAAATAAATCTTAAAAAAAAAAAATACCCTGGGTCCTTGCTAAAAATGTAGATTTCTATGCCCCACCTAAAATCTACTCAATATAATCACTGGGTTTCACAATCCAAAATATGCATTTTAATTAATGGGTGGCTTCCTAGACTAGGGAAAATGTCAATGATTCAGCATGGTGACATGAAAACCTCATTGTACTAAGTATTGAGAGAACTAAATTTTTGGCTCCACATATGTAGCTAACCAGCAAGATGTCTTTGGGCCAAATCATTTTAATTATTTGGCATCAGTTTCTTAGTACTCTCCCTCCATCTCCTTCAACTATTCCCATTAAGTTGTATCAAAACATGACACTCTGATAAAGATGTATGAGTAATTAAGCAGCATTATTCACAAACAAGAGGTCAGAGGAGGACAGATCCTTCAACCAATCAATTAGTATCCAGTGATCACATAATGTGGGAGATTTGAGAGATTTATAAGACAAGGTCAGTGTTCTCAAGAGCTTACCATCTGCTTTTTGAAAATAAAATTAATTTAAGCCAGGACAAATAGTCTAAGGCTGAAATGGTTAATATAGACAAGCATTATATGAGACCAGAGTCTGTTCTGAACAAGGATTGTCAGATAAGATATCATTAAAACAGACTTCAGATGACCCTTAGGGCAACTGAATTTAAATCATTGGGAAGCACTAATTTGATATTCTATATGAAAGTCCAGAAAGCTGTCATTCAGCTTTCAAAAGAAACAACACTATACCATAAAAAGAACACCCTTAAGCCAGTAGACCACAGTGCTGAATGCGAGCTGTAGAAACTTTGCCTGGTCATTATGTCTGTTAATGGTAAACTATACCTATGACATTTTAACTGGAAGAATGTGTCCTTGGATACCGCTTGTACAAGAGTCAATATTTACTGGTAGGTAACCAGCAGCAAAAGAGAATAGAAAAGTATATCTACAGACGCTAAGGTCCAGATGGAGGGTAGAGAGAAGAATATCCACTTTGACCTAGTTGGAAAGGCTAGAAATGCCAACATTTCAGCGCAAAGCACTCACTCACTCCTTCCTCTGGATATGCTATGGAACTTAGATTGCCAAATGAGCACTTTGAATGCATCCTTTCAAGGATATTATTATATTCTGAGAAGCCCACATGGAAACATACACCCCAGCAGAAGAGGGATAGATTGTGGTGTAAGCCATCCAATGTCCAGAGAGCTAGGACTTTTCACACACATGGCAACCACTTTTATGGAAGAGACTAGAAGGCTAGAAGAAGGTAGCATTTTCGGAGAGTGATATGAAAACTCTGAACTTTTAAGCAAAGTTAGAAATTGGAGACATCTAGGGGTGCCTGGGTAGCTCATTTGGTTAAGCTTCTGACTTTGGTTCAGGTCATGATCTCAAGGTCCTGGGATGGATCCTGTGTCAGCATCAGCCTCTGGGCTCAATGGGGAGTGTACTTCTCCCTTTTCTTCCCCCTCTGCGCCTCCCACTGCTCATGTTCTCTCTCTCTGTCTCTCTGTGAGACACTTAATTCCTAGGAATCCTATCATCGGTTCTTGCGGATTCACTTCTTCCTCACTTCTCTACCTTCTAATGAAGGAAGATTTCCTTAAAAATTCCCGGACCTTGTCCAGCTCACACACTGTTCTCCAGAGAAGGGAAGGAGTGGTCAGAATGTCAGTGGTCAGAGTAAGGAAACCCATACCTCAGGGTATCCCCTCTCCCCCTGTTCTGCCCAAGAACTAGCCTTGCTCACTCAGACAGTGCAATCCAGTCCAATTCCTCACACTCCACGTTTGACAGGGACAGACCCTGATGTGGAGAAGCCTGGATTGTTCAGTGCTGTCTAGGCTTGCAAGCCTTAGGCTCATTCTGGGATTCACTGATAGAAAATCCATTTGATCACTACGTAAGCCACAATTCTCTAGTCCGGTTTTTGTAAGTGTAAAGTGGCTCTTTTCTTCCCCACTTGCTTGACCTTGTGGTTTATCTCTCAAATGTTTCAAACTTGGGCAAGAAAAATATTATCAACTGGGCCACAGCTAACTTGGGGTGTAAGAAAATATGTTTCACATATAGTTTTATATTGTTTTGCTCATTTTGTTGTAATTCACTGTGGTCAGACGCATGGGCAATCAACATGTCAAGATGTTTTGGGTGTGGCCTCACATTTACCCATCCACTGGAACCTGTACAGACAGCAGCTTTTTGCAGGAGAGGATTTTGATAGAGATCTGGTGTGGCTGCAGAGCTTTGAAGGCTGAGTCTACTCATCTCCGGAGTGATGCAGCCACAGGCACTTCCAGAAGTTTTTAAGGAAAAGGCCTGAAAATCAAATTCTGATAATTTCTAAGAGACTTAAGGTAGCTTCACTATGATAAACTGAGTCATGGGTTTGGAAATATTCCTTGATGGGGTGAAATTCCAACTCAGCTACTCACTGAGTATGTGACCTCAAGCAGCTCCCTTAACCTCAGGTTTGGTGCTTTTTTTTAAAATTTATAAAACTGGAATAATAGTATCCCTTAAGGGGAGATAATCCATGTGAAGTGAACAGCATGTATAAGGGCTCAGTGTATATTAAATTTGGTGTCAGAAAGGACAGAACCTCAGACCTGGGAGACCCTTTAGTGACCATCCAGTCCCTCATTTCAAGAGAGAAAGGAATAGTAATAGTGAAGGGCTCTGAGGTTTTATAGTATTATAGAGACTCAGCACTGGAAGCTACCTGAGAATATTAACTGCAATGCTCTATTTAGAGAATCTTATGTCTCTAGATATTGAGCAAATTCTGGTAGTCGCAGAAATCAGAAAGTGTGGAACTGGGCCAAGAACCCGGAATATCCACCCCAGTTTAGTGCCTTCCCATGATTTCATGTTTGAAGCTTTATTCCGTAGTTAGAACAAAGGCACAGAGATGTAACATCTCTGATGAGTGAAGAAGAGTCCGAGAATGTTCTCTTCCAAAAATTCACTACTGTCAAAGCCAAAGTAAATACCTTATAGAAACTTCTTATGTGGGACAGATGAGAAATCCCCCTCCTTAGCTCACTCGGATTTCTAGGTCAAAAACATAAATGAACAGCACTGGAAATCAGAGAAATTACTGAATTCACAAACAGGTTTATTCCTAGTACACAGATTGTTTTTATTTTAATAGGATTATACTAGGGGTAATTATACAGTCACTTAAAACCATTAGGCTTCCACTTTTTCACTAGGAAAACCAAAACACTGTTTATGGGACATAAACTGATGGAGGTCTTGACGTTTCTCAGACCCCAAAAGCTTATATATTTTCAATATAATGTTTTAGATGAGTAGCAGAAAGACTTGCATGTAACCTTTGATGCAAAATTCCTACTATGCTGGCCATAAGGCACATTATTTACATTACTTTTATGTCTCTGGGAACTGTCCATAACTGTAAGACAGATAGGGGAAATATCCTCACTTATCTCTGGGTGCCAAAAGATTTATGCAGTTCCAAGAACTCGAAACACGGAATCCAGGGTGTTCACCATCATTGGAGATGGAAGTCATGATAAATGAATGACATCCCCTAACTCCTACCAGATGCTGCGTGGTGCTAACCTAATTGTCAGACTCTTCATTTGGCACCTGTGGGGACTTGAAGTCATCACGTTCTAAATTTCATCTATAGAGTTTTCTTCTGTCTTATCCACAATCCTGATAGAAAAGCCCACGAGCTAGCAGGAAAGGGCAAGAAGCCACACACCCAGGCTCAGTATTACAAACGTTTTCTCATCAAACTGTTTGACTGACGGTGAAGGAATAGGATGCCCTTAGATCTGTCTGCTTCTATCATTCATCTCCCCCCCCACACCACGTTTGCTTCTACTTGCAATAACTAGACTTACATTTTCCCCAGGTTTGGTCATGTTCACATTATTATGAATTGTGACAGGAATACCAGGCAATTGGATTTCCCACCTGTCAGCCCACAACATTTATTTCCAATCTACCACCATTTTACCAGCTCTTCCCCCACTCCTGGGTGCCAGGCTGGAGATGCTATTGACTCATTTATTGACTCAGCATCAGTTTCCTGGAAGCCCTTTGTGAGAAGTTCTTTGTGAAAGCATGGCTCTTTTCTCTTTTGGGTTTGTGAACCGCTGTCTGACTTTGCTAGTTTGTTTGTTTTCGTGAAGCTGGAAATCTAACAGCTCTAGGAGAACCTCTTTAAGAAAGAGCAACTGCCAAATCATCCTTGGAGAAAAGGAGATCTCTGGAGAAAAACCGTCCTTGGATTCGGTGGTCATTGCAGGCATCTCAAATTTTCAAAGCTTCAGAAGGTCAAAATGTTACAGCATGATGCCATGCTTGGTCGTACACACATAATGATTTCTGCCTCCCAAAACACATGAAGGACAATGTGATCTAGGTGTCCTTGCTATATTTTCATCCCAAATCCAGGTGAAATAAAGCACATTTCTCATGAATTAAGCATTCTAACTGATACTAAACATTTCCAGTATACGTTGAAAGGTTCTTGATAGTTCAATTTCATAAATAAGTAAAAAGACTTAAAATTAACACATAGCTAACTTCACATCATATGCATTAGGAACACTGGGAGAGAACATGAGGAACATTTACCATCACCAGTATTTCCTAACCATGGGATATTTTTATACCAAAAAAGGTAGGAAATACATAATGATAATTCTTTAAATTAAGTACACTTGGCTTTCTGCAAATTGTTTTTATTTCTCTCATTTTTTACTGGGGATGGCTTAAAATTTAACCATGGAGCATAAGAAAACCATCAAGCTACACAGAGGAAACACGGTATATTCTCTCCATTCACAATATAATTCAATTCCAGCCCTCTAAATCGAAAGCGAAGCAGCATTTAGAGAATGGCCATTTTCATCTCTGCTGAACCAAGTGAAAAAAAAAAATGCAATGGCATTTGCAATTACTTTAATTAGCTAGTAAAAAACATATTTGATGCTAAAGGTGTCATTAAAAATTCCCCTCTGCAGTCTAATCTTTTCCAGAATCTATACTTGCTATTCTGGGTTATCTTTCCCTCCTAAATATGGGGTTTTGGGTTTTTTGTTTTTAAATGAACTTGTCTGGCTTAGAAAAATAAGAGAACCACCTAATCGGTTCTTACTCTTTCTCTTTCTACTTAAAAGAGGGTTCATTTTCTGGGGACCAAGGACCCTCGTGTTCCAAATTTGTTTTTCTTTCCTCTAGGGAATGTAAATTTGGTGTCTAAACAAGCTGGCCAGGCTAATGGGAAATCTTGCCACTAAAACTTAGTTGAAGTCTTTGAAAGTTCCCTTATCCTAGGTTTTCTCAGTGGGTTGCCACTTACCCTGCACCAGCCAACTTCGGGATGCAATACCTGATCTTTCAGGAATTATAGGGCCCGAAGGACTGCAGGTAATTTCTTTTGACTGGTAGAAGCTCTTTATAGTCTCTGACCAGGACCCGTTCTTTAACAAGGAGGAAAAAAAAAAAAAAAAAAAAGCCATCTTTTGCAGTATTTCATTTGGCGGAAAATTGCTATTCCAGATTTGTTACAAATTACCCATGGAGATAAACATATTGAGCGCATTTAATTTGAAATGCTGCCTTTCAAGTTCCTCTCCTTAAGCTGGGGCTTACAGGAGACACTGTTTGAGGAACGGATATACAGGCCAACACCCTGGGATGTTTGAACATTTAAAAAAAAAATGTTTTTATTACTCTCATGCCCAGTTCCTTTAAAACACTACCATAGGATCTCAAAATATGTGGTGAATTCTCCTAAAAATGCATCAGCCCGTGTAAAATTTCTTGTTTTTCATCAAAAATAACACGGAGGCCAATATAAGAAGCAGTAAGGTACATTCTCACGTGCTCACATTATCATTTTTATATCACATTTGTTCTCTGTTACAAAGCAATCTGCCTTAGCTGGTAAAATATTTCACGGCTGTCCCTTGTATCTGTGTGTTCTTTGAGCAATTTTTTAAGTGATCTTTGAGAATCTTGAGTTCAGACTCTTATACCCTCTCACAGATTCTCAGTCAAAAAAAAAGTCACCTATGAAGTACCTAAATAGGCCTTTGTGTTCTCCTTATCACTTAGCATGGTAATTGTTGCCCAGGGAGAAGATGGGTATTTGGTAAAATATGGAATTTCAGTCTCCAGATACCACACCCCGAATTACATGAACATCTCCAAGGTAATGTCTTCTTTGTGTTGTGAAGGCTTCACCCATCTTTCTCATTCACTCCATTCACGCTGCTGATAGTTAAAGGGGAAACCCTGCAAATCATCATGTCGGCTGCTCGAGGCATCTTTATTCTTGGGAATAAACTCCGTAAGTATAATACTGACAGCCGGCGTGTATTGAGTGCTTTCTTGGTACCAGGCACTTGACTCAATTTTGTGCACATGACTCAATTTTGTGCACACATTAAATAAATCAATCCTCACAATTCTATTGCGAATGTCTCCGTTTGACAGATAAGGAAACCGAAGTTCAGAGAAAGTGACTATAATATGGGTACTCCCCATCCAGGAGATAGACAAGAAACAACTTTGAAATACAAACTCTTGACTTTTGTGCTCAAGCTGAGGGACTGAAGATGTTGCATGGATGAGGACAAATCTACACATGCAGCACATGGTTCCATGTGTCTTCCTGAATGCCGCCAGGGTTGTGCGGAAAGGGGGAAATAGAGTTCTGCCCTCAGTGCCCTCCACACTCTCCATCACTGCGCAGAGGACGGTACCGGCCCCCCATCTAGTTGTTCCAAGCCATCCAGTTCATTTTCCGCACCATCTTTGAGACTTGTTCCAATCTGGCATCTTCCAGGAGACATTCCTGTCTCACAAACTCAACCCTATCTCTGTATTACCTACGTCCTTGTTTATAGCATGGCCTCAGGCTGCACTTGAAATGTGGCTTCAGAAATGGGTTTTTAATTTAGTTTATGTCCTTTCTAGTTTCTCAGTCAGCAAATAGCTCCTTAAAAGCAGAGTTGAGAGGTTCCATGTCTATCCCCTTCCCTTCTTCTCCAACCATTTCCTCTGGCGTTTGGCTCTGAGCTTAGAGCAGTGATTGTGAAATACATACTTTTGTCCATGTGATTATTCTAAGTCTCAGCCAAAGAGAATGGCCTTGAGTTTTAGCAAAATGGATATGTTCTATCTTCTCCTGTGGAAGTGTAGGGAAACACATGTCTTAGAATATCTTTAGAAAAGACAGTTCTGGGCTGCTTTGAAAAATTCTACCAAAAAGCAGAATACTCTGCATCCAATGAAGAATGTAGGAGCACTTCTTTCTTTCCATAAAGTTTTCTTATTCAGAAACATTTTGAAAAACAACATGTACACAGTCATTATGTCAACATAAAATGAAAG
Source organism: Meles meles (assembly GCF_922984935.1). Lineage (NCBI taxonomy): Eukaryota > Metazoa > Chordata > Mammalia > Carnivora > Mustelidae > Meles > Meles meles. Next base: position 126,793,668 of record NC_060071.1, read on the forward strand.
TGTTAGAAACTTCCTTGTTTAGGCCTATCTATTACTTTGTGAATTAAAAAAGAAAAATACATTACTTCTTTAAATTTTGTGGTTTCATGTTAAAAATCCAGGCAAATTTAATCAACATTCTCCTTTTATCTTTCCCCTGGCTCACTATTAAAAAAATAAAAATTAAAAAAAAAGAAGAAGAAGAGAAAATTCTTTGCTATCAGTTTCTGAGCCAACAGAAAAACACTCAAGGAATATCAGCATCATGAAATACTGAAAGAGGGATTTTATGTTTTACGACGAGTGTTAAATCTTATGCTTTACTTCTAAATAAAGTTGAGCCAGGGCTCATATGATTAATCTGCTGAGTTTCCTGAAGATATCCTCTAATATCTGGGGAGAAAAAAAGTATTTCTTGTACCAAAAGCATTTTTAATAGCTCTCCTCATGAACAAAGAATGACCACTCTTATTTCCCAGTTCAATGTGCCAAAATTTCTGGGAAAGTTGTTTCTCATTGTTTCAGTGTTAAGTCAACATTTGAAAAATTGAGACTTTTTTTTAATCAAAGGATTAATATCCAGGTCATGGGTAATAGAAATTTCACCAGCTTTAGTGCATTGGGCTTATGAAATTGAAACAAGTGGTTCTATTCATTATTAATAAAAATATATGGTTGTGTTTAAACTAAATATCAAAGTCCTGGTTGAGTCTTAGGGACCAAGTGACTCCATGATATAAGGCCCCCTAGCTGCCCTTTTATGATTTTCTGCAGAGCTCTTCACACAATTTACAGCCTTGTAATCAGTGGGGTCCTATAGATCAAGGTGTAAGCAGAGTAAAATATGTTTTGTTAAACAAAAATTGTGAAACACTCCATTGTGGCTTATAAATTACTATTTCTTCTCAACTTTTCTGCTTGCAGATTTATAACACTTATCTGACACAGTTTTTTTATACTGAAGAAAATCCAATTACTTACATTTATTTAAAGGAGAGCTGTGGTTTAAAATTATCATGACTGAGATGTTAAATCCATAAACCCAACACCGCTGTTGTCCTTGAGCAATGTGGTGTTTATTGGTTGTTAGTACATCAAAAAGTGGTTTTCTCACAATGTATTTGTATAGAAATTGGCAAGGAAATGGGTAACAGTTAGTTAAACGCACTACAGAACTAGTCAGCTTTTTTTTATTGCAAGGAAAACTAGACGCTACAAACAACTACAAAAAACAAACATTTCACTTGTGAACCTATCATTTTAAAATGCTATACCAGATGAGGTAGATAGATAGACAGATTGATAGACAGGCCAACAGATAGACTGACACCAGGTACAGAAAAATTCTTGATCTAGATTTTCCCATATTTGTCAAACCTTATTTGGAGCCTCTGAAAATCTGGTAAATTATTTGCCCAATGTTCTGCATTATTGGATCCAAATGTTTGAAAATATGATTAATTTTAGGCTTTGCATGTACAAATTGTTAAAAAAATATGAAAGGTGTATTTTTTGTTCATCCAGCATTCTGGATCTCATTCTAACATGGGATGCTATATTAACATTAACTTGATTGGGCTCCACTGGTTGAAGATTTTGATAAGACAGAAGAAAGGGGAAACAGGCAAAGACTTTCAATATGAATTAATATTTAATAAATGATTGGGAAGAGACAAATCTGTGAGAGAATGAGAACCCTAACACTCTAAAAAGAATCAAGATATTCTTAATTGCTTTCAAATAGTTTCACATTATTAATTAATATTAATACTACAAACATTAGAGTAGCATTTGTTAAGCTTGTCTTCTCTTTTAGGATAAGTATATTACTCACATTATATCATTCAATCCTAGTATAATTCTGTGAAACACATTTGACTATCACATTTTACAGATGAAGGAGCCAGGTCTGAAGTTTCTAGAAACTGGTCTTAAGTTTATATAAAAGCCAGAATTGCTTCTTGTCAGAGCCTCGGTTAATTTTTATCCTGTAACAACTTTGGCCTCGGAACCTCCTTCCCACATGTTGGTTGGCATTTCCGCCTAAATTTTCTAATAAACAAAAAAGATCTAACGTTTGTTGTTGTTTGTGGAAATTCACCTTCGTTTCTTTTCCTCTTCCAATGGGACAAGACCTGTTCATGTTAAACATGAGTTTTCTTCCTTTCCAGAAGACAAGCTATCTCACTGTGGGGTCAAGACTTCCACAACTTGTGCGAGCTCCGTGAAATTATTCGTGTAGATTGAAGGTAAGTTTGACCAAAGTGGAATGACTGGCAGTTGTACAAGAAAGGACAGGAAGGGACTTTGGATCAATCAAGCACTTGTTCTTCTTTAAATCTGGCCACTGTGCTGGGGACCTTATATCATTTAAGCTTCAGGAGAAGCTGGCTAGACAGGCCTTGTTAATGTCATTTAAGAGAAAACTGAGATTCAGAAAAATGAACTCAAAGCTCCCGAGATGAAGCTAAACCTAGGTTATCGGGCAATGAGAGCCCCTTCTGTGTCACGTTCTCCTTCAGTGCAAACATGTAGACGTACATAACTTTGATTATTGCCTGGTTTTCCCTCAGCCATTTCAGTATCTTGTCGATCCACACGATATTTTGTGCATTGTCAACTTGCTTTCTTAATGGGCAGAGGGAAATATCAGATTTACTATGTGAGAAGGGTAACAATGATTGGTAATATTAGTATTCAGTATTTAGTTTCACAAAACACATAGCACATAGGCTCTTTTTTTTTTTTTTTTGGTCGAAATGTTATTAAAGTTCCTAAGACACAGCTGAACAAAGTGTTGGAACGATAGAGCTATTTTATAATTAAGCTGTAATACTTTGAGTCTATGTTAAATGGTTTAGTGAAAGGTGAAACACAATATGTACCAAAACTGGCTTTTTTTTCCCCAATGCGATAGCCTCTAATATTTCATGTCTATTTAAGCGTGGGGTGTTTAAAGAAAATGAATAGAAATGCAAATATACTCCATAACGATTACGTTTTTCTTTTTCTCTGTATATTTTCTGCCTCTCCATGGAGACAACATAGTTTCATTAATTAACAAAAATGGTCATGAAAACCACCACTTGCCATTGTGTTATTCCCATGTAATGTTTCTATAATGTTGCATAATGTGAAATTTTTGCTCAGGACTGCTGGGCCAGGGCTATCACAGCTGAATCACCTAGTGTTGGCAGTATCTGTTTAAAACTTGATGAGTGTAAGTTCTGTGACTGCGATGTGTGAAGCGTGCAGTAAAAGAAAGCTGACCTATCTAAGATAAAATACATTGGCTTCTCACTTCTGCTGTGAGTAGTAGTATTTAGCCCTTTTTACAAAAATTTCAACCAGTGCCCTGAGGCACAGAATAATCAAGTATTTCCCTACATTATAACAAATGGCCCTGGGATATTTGTTGTTGTTCATTCTGTGGCTTTTGCTCTTTTATCATTTTTTTTTTTTTTAAAGAAAAAGGTACCTGTAAAGGGGGTAGGATGGAATGGACTGGTTCAGAGGAAGCCCATAGAAGTCCCCTCAGTCACCCCAGATTTATGGAATTACTGTTCCCAGAGTTAGCATGAATCCTATTTATCTCAAATATCACTATCCTCTTTGCCAGGAACTCTGACAAGCTGAATAAATATATAAAGGGGAATCTTGGAAGTGGGTAGACAGACTGGTGACTCATGACGGGGTCAGAGCCTTTGCTGTTTGCTTAGAAACAGATCTCTTTCCCGGGCTGCCATGGGAGGAAGTGATGATGGAGAACTGTGGGTTCCAGAGCAATGTGGTCCAGGCAGCTGGAAGGTCAGGGGTTAAACATGTGCTATCTCAGCTATGCTGGGTGCAATAACAACATCAGGCATCAGGAGAGTGATCTATCAGGGCAATTAGTCAAACAGGCCTTGTGGTAGCCCAGATAGGCCTGGCTCTGTTTGCATCTGTTTATCACTTGGAGATAAGAACCCTTGTGAACCTTTTTGTTACCTTGAGAAAGTAGACACCTAGAAGGTAAACATAAGACAAGAGTGTCCTGAAAAATTGATTTTGAAAAATGACTACAGCCCCCAGATAGGGTGAAATCCTCTTTATTTCTGGCTACTAAAAAGGGGATGAAGAAAAATTTCTTGGCTTTTTTTTTTTTTTCCCACCTATTTCTTAGTCTATTCTCCCAAGAGCAGAAATTACAGAATTGGGCTTCTTTTGATCAAATATGAAACTTGGCCTGGATGCCCTAGGAAGTGGTAAGGATAAATGAAATTATTCTGGTTTGCTTTTTGTCCAGAGATTTTCCTGTAAATGCTGCATTTTGCCATGGTCCACAAACTGACCTAGATGTTCAAAACATTTGTTTTTCTGGGTTGGTTGACCTGATTTAATCTTTATTTCTTCTCTTCTGATTGTAAACACTTGGAGAATATTGATACAACCTTTCTTTGTCCTCATGCCATTATACTCGGCTACAGAATCAGAAACTCATGGAGTGGATTTTCCTTAGGACTACTAATTTTAACTGTAGTAGAAACTCAAAGGTTTTCAAGTTGGTAAAGATTCATTTTGAACAATTTGCCCTGCCCTAAATATGCATAGTCACAACTTTGTTCATGTGTTTCCCTGTACCTAACTTCTATCCACACTGACATAAAATTGTATTTGCCCTAAAGCAGAGCCAAGAGTGGAGTCTACAAAGGCCTTTAATGGCAGCAGGAACACTGACATATGCATCTTTCACAACCCAGTTTGAGCTCCCTTTATGATCTAACGGTCCCAATTGGCATTAGCATTTCTGGTTATCTTTATTTTATTTTATTTTTAAACTTTCTGGTTATCTTTCAATCTAGTTTCGTAAGGTGTACCTAATTTCCATTTTTTTCCAGGAGAGCAAAGCATGCTTGGGTAGGAAAGGGATTCTTTTTCCCACCTTCTTTATCCACTCTTAACCAAAAACCAAGCTTGAGAGTTAGCTACCCAGATGTGTGTAATAATCATTTTTAGCCCTCTGACAGCAGCTATCTGCGTGACCTTAACCTCGCTGAGCCTCACTTTTTTCCCTTATCTACAAGCTGGGAATAAAAGTAGAGCTTTTTCAGGTGGTTCTTGTGTGGAGTCAATGAAAAGGTATGCAGAGCTGCCTCATACAATGCTTAGACTGTAGGAGGCAATGTATAAATGTACCCCTGTGGGCATCACACAGTATCTGTTTAATAGATATGTTAAGCTACGGGTAGATGAACTGCCTTATACTTTGGATATTGTAAATCTAAATTTACAGTGTGACAAAAAAAATATCATGGTTTCCATAACAATTAAGCTTACTTGCCAGGTTAATTCTTTAAATGAAAAAATAGACTTATTTTTATATTTATTTATTTATCGTTTAAATTTTTTATTATTTTTTATTTTCTATGAATTTATTTTTAAATATTTTATTTATTTATTTGACAGAGAAAGACAGAGCTAGAGAAGGAACACAAGCAGGGGAAGCGGGAGTAGGAGAAGCAGGCTTCCCACCAAGCAGGGAGCCCAATGTGGGACTTGATCCCAGGACCCTGGGATCATGACGTGAGCTGAAAGCAGATGATTAATGACTGAGACACCCAAGTACCCCAATATTTTATTATTTTTTAAATTTTTTATTTAATTTTTTGAGAGAGAGTGAGAGAATATGAGAGCTCAAGTAGGGGGTGGGGAAAAGGAAGAGGTTGAAGCAGACTCCCCATGGAGCAGGGACCCTGACTCAGGGTTCGACCCCAGGACCCTGAGATCATAACCTGAGGCAAAGGCAAACCCTTAACTGACTGAGCCTCCCAGGTGCCCGAGAGCAGTTTTATATCACAGAAAAATTGAGATCTCCCATGTACCTCCTACCCTCTCCATAGTCAACATCCCCCACCAGAGTGGTACCTTTGTTGCAACTGATGGACCTGCACTGACATACCGTTATCACCCAAAGTCCATAGACATTGCAGTTCACTAAAGATTAAAATTTTAAGGTGCTGGGTATACTCTCAGTGGTATCCATTCATTCATTCAATTATTCATTATTGTTTCTACTTAGCAAATTTACTTTTCCCCAAGCTGTGACATTTATTGTGCTAATAAGATATGATCTAGGCTGTGAAGGGCTTATAATCTAGTGTTTATCACTTCTATCTAAAATCGATTATGTTTAATTTATTTTTGTAAAGGGCATGTTATTCTACCACCCATGTGGAACATGCTTCTACCAGCCCCATGTCCTCTGATTGCACACTTTCAAGGATTATAGCATCCAGGTTTCTGCCAAAATATAAATGAATGTGTTTTCTGAGCCTTACTATTCATCCCAACAATAAAAACAAAAGAAGACAAGTTAAATCACAACTCCGGTAATTTGCTGTTGCAAAGCATTTTAAATAAGACCCTTTAAAAGTTCTTCTAGAGACACCTGGGTGGCTCAGTGGGTTAAGCTGTTGCCTCCGGCTCAGGTCATGATCTCAGGGTCCTGGGATCGAGTCCCGCATCGGGCTCTCTGCTCAGCAGGGAGCCTGCTTCCCTCTCACTCTCTCTGCCTGCCTCTCTGCCTACTTGTGATCTCTCTGTCAAATAAATAAATAAAATCTTAAAAAAAAAAAGTTCTTCTAGACAGATGCTTGTCTTCATTTTTAAGTTATTATTAGACTCTAAGAACACATCAAAGACCAGTTATAATGCATTCTGCTTTAGCATAGAGTTTAGAATAATCAGACCTGTTCTGGCCCTCAGATTTCCATTCAGAGTTATCTTTCCAGAACAGGCCCCGATATGAAATCCTGTGCTCTCAGCTCCACTCTGTGTGTAGTAATAAAGACCCAAAGATATTGAGGAAGTGAGTCTGGGTGAGAACAGGGCAGCAATGTGGATGGGCAGCAGTTTTCATGCTTGAATCTGAACCAACCAGACCAAATTGCTAGAGATTCGGTGCCAGACTTACCCCTATGTGAGATACCAGCTCCCTGTCTTCTCAGAACAGCTATCTCTTTTAGGGAGTGGGGTAGAAGTTAAGCCTTCCTTAACCTTCTTGGCTCCAGTCACTCTGGCTTTCTTAGTGTTCCTCAGGGTGACAGGCTTCTTTCTCCCTTGGAATCTTAGTTATTCTCCATTTTGTCCACAAAGCAAACCTTTCCCTTAACCTGCTTAAAAAGTTCTCCTTTTCAGTTCTCAAAGGCCAGGAAGGTGCTCCTGATCTTCAGACTAAAGCTAGTATTTCTCAGTTGTTTCCTAGTTTGTAATAATGTATTAATGTGATTATTCAATCAGGTTTTCTTTCATTCAGTACAGTAGATTCTCATGGCTCAGGCCTTGAATCTCTGAGATGTTGTATCACTAATGCATGGTGTATTGGAGATGTTCAATAATTGCTCCGTGGAATTAACAGAAGAATGTATGTTCTGGTAGCACTAATAGGAAAAAAAAAAAAAAGGAATTATAAGTCATTCAATACTTCGACTGACTTCTCTAAGTATAAAAAGTGTTATGTGAATTAACCAGAACTTAGAAATTTCAAGAGTTTTGGACACAATAGAAAATGAAATAAAAAAGTAGAAAAGTGGCTTTATTTGTGATGACAAAACTATGTCCCACTTTTGATAAATTAACAAAATTAAAATCAATTTAAGCAGTGATACTTACTCTTTTCCTCAAAGAAGATTAATTATCTAGCTTTTAAGATTAATAAACACATTCCCCTTTTGTCCTCTGTTTATCTTCTTAAAGGAGCCAAGTGAAATCAAATTTGAATTTGGACTGAATTTTCAAGAACAACAAATTAAAAGTCAACAAGTATTCTAAGTACTTTAAACTTTACCTACAAACTGGGCAAAGTACAGGTACATTATTTCTTGCTAATGGTTTCTGTTGTAGAGCTATTGAGTCAATAATCTATTTATCAAACATGACATGCCTTCTGTAAATACTCTATGTTCCCAAATGATGATAGAGCAAAAGATGAATAAAAGTTTGAAAACCATAACCATTGGTTACTTTCAATTTTTTATTTTATTTTTATTTTTTTTTGCTCAGGTTAGTGAATGGATTCATTGGAATGATGTAGAAAAAGTGAGGACAATCTAGTTCCATGCTAGTGGGTGAAAATTGTGTCACCAAAGATTTAGGATCAATCAAATTACTCAGGAGCAAGCAGATGAGGTAAGGAAATCCTCATCCAAAAATCCCAACTCTGAAGCAATTTAACAGGCAGAAGAATATAAGATACTTTGTGATCTTTATTTTATAACAACTGTAGAGTGTACCATATTTTGAGATAAGTTATCATGATTTAACATTTAATTGCAAAGCATTGCATGCATAGGGATAAGTAATGGCAGAAAGTATTGGCTCAAAGGAGCGTGAACTATTGGTACAGTAAAATAGAAGGAGAGCAGCAGGTGATGGATGAAGCCTAGGGAAGCAAAGTATAATGGAAGAAAACAATGACAGCATGAATGAGTCAGCTAGTGACCAGAGAGGTAGACAGGTCAAGAAAACCCTAGCAGATACCATGAGTCAGTCCCTGAAGGCCAGGAGATGATCCAAAAGGGGAAGGTTCAACATGACAACACATTTCCAGGACAGCGGGTACAGAGGCTTTGAGAAACAAGTTGCTGACACTCTAACTCATTATCACCTTTTGGCATCTATTTGCCCTTTCAGAAGATTAGTAACTCATATTAAATTTCAAATTTTCTACTTGATATAAATAGAGATAGATAGATGATATAGTTATAGTATTTTAGGTTAAATGACACAGAGGAGTTTGTTCAAGAGTATGCCTTTCGTTTTTGCCCTAAAGATAAAATGTTAGATCTTCTTGTAGTAGATAATTCCAACTCTAATGTACTTCATGATTTGTAGATGTAGGGATCATTTTAGTTTTAATCTTCCAATTCTCTCAATGTCCGTGAATTATGTAATCAATATTCTATAGACTGTTGGCCTTGGTAATCCAATACTTGTCAGTATGAACTCTCCAAAATAGTACTTTTAAGTGATTAATAAAACTTTTTAATATAACTGACCTTCCTATTCCATAACGTTTTGATTTCTCGGTTTTCAAGGGCACATGCCACTCATAAAACACAGACAGCTATACCTTTGTAGATCAAAGTATCTAGGTTATGATAAGAGGCTTATGGTCTCAATAAGATTCTAGGGTTAGAAATTTGCATAAATTCATATCTAGCTGATCTCATGAATTTCTGTGAAATCTCCACGGATTGAAACTTAAAATGAATGTACATTTTTTTTTCTAGGCCAGTTGAGAAATGAAAACAGTCTTAATTATTTCAAGCCTGTATAGTAGTGTACACTGTAATTAACTCTGATGTGTGTTTCACACCCAATTAGAAGATATTTTAGCACCAAGATAATTGGACCCAGCAGCACCTTGGAAGTGTAATCAAACAAGTTTATCACCATATATTATTGTCCTATGATCCTCTGCACTTTATAGTATGCATAAAGAGAGTGGTCAAGACATCTGGGAAAATGTTGCTCATTATTGGAACTTTACTAAGACCCAAATCTACTTCAAGGCATCCCTGTTTATCAAAAAAAAAAAAAAAAAAATCTTAACCTTTTCCTATGACTTCACAATGCTTGTGTTGCTTTTACTAATGATTTCTCCATTGTTAGTCAGGTTGATAACAACCATTTGCTTTCCTTGTTAGTCAATGTTTTGTGATATTTTCTTGGTAATGTGGATAACCTGTTAACATACTTTTTCCTTGGATTTCCTGGGGATTAAGTACAAAACTGGAGTTGGGGTACAAACCATATTGTGGAATTTTCAGATGCTATCCACCATAGGTTCGAAGAATCCACACTAGAAGCTTGTGTAGAATAGTGTGATCTGTGGACCTACAGACCCGAAACTCTCTAGAGATGCAGATTTTAGGGCCCCACCCCAGGTCTATTGTCTCTGAAATTTAAAAAGATCTCCAAATAATGCTTATCCATGCGCACGAAGGCTTAAAAAATATAATCTAGCTAGAGTAAGAAATCTTCAAGTACCATCTGAACATGGGTGGTCTCAAAGTTCACCCCTCTTACCTTGATCCCTGTTCTTTTTAGGCCCGGTATTTCCAATTTGCTATTGACTCCAGGCTCATCAAACCTGATGTTTAGATCCTTAGTTCAAGCCTGAGCTGCCCCTTGTGAGTCCTGATGCTCTATTATCAATATGAGAGTCACATGACTTTCTGGCTTTAGTCATCACTTTTTTAATGGATTTAACAAAAAGCAATGACAACTCACTTAATCAAGCCTGCTTAGATATAAGCTTTTTCATCTCCTTGGGTTTTTGTTGTTGTTGTTCCTGGTTTAAGAGACATGTCATGAGAATATCCTGACAAAAAAGACACTATCCATAAGCAAAAAGTACAGTATTCTTTGCTGCCTCATGCACAAAAATCCAATTTTTCCATAGCATGGCTTTTACACAAGGGAAACACACCAGACTCCTGTAAATATTGGCATTGTTCCTGTCAGCAAGTAAGACTTCTTTTTCTTCTCCAACATTTTTTGAGGAACTATATAATCACTTGAATTACATTAAACTATTTTGTTATTATATTAGGGCACTTTAAATGATTGTTAATAGTACATTTTGACCCAATTTTAAAATATTCAATAAGCCAACTGATAAAAAGTATACTAATGTTAAAATTAAAGTTAATGGATGCCGAGGAAATGCTTCTTGAAAATTTACTGCCTTGGCCTATTCATTTGTGATTTTTAAGTTCTTGAAAATTAAAAATCTACTGGATGCTGGCTTAAATAATACATAAATATAAACAAATATAAATATAAATACCAATTGGAGTGCCTGGGTGGCTAAGTCCATTAAGCAGCCGACTCTTTGTTTGGCTCAGGCCATGATCTCAGGGTCATGGGATCCAGCCATACACTCAGGGCAGAGTCTGCTCGAGACTCTCTTTCTATCTCTCATTTGCCCCCACCCTCTCTCAAATAACTAAATAAATAAGAAAACCATAAGAAAATAATTACCCATTGACTTTGAAAACTAACATTATGTTTAGGAAAATAAAACTCACACAAGTAGAACATGATAAGTGTCAAGAGAAGCTCACAGATCTAGATCTCAAAAAAACAGTACCGTTGCCAGCTGGGTTGGTACATAAAGGATTCACATAGGAAGGATAGTGAAGCTCAAAGGTTTTAAAGACAAATGCCATAATTTCATACCTGGATATTAGGGGAAGGACTTGCTATGGGCATTTCACACTGGAAAAGTTATTGAGTAAAACATGACAGCACAATGATTTCTAAATACACAACCAAGCAACCTCTTTAAAAATCACCATATTCCATCCTTGGAGCTTAAGATAGACTTATTGCTAAGAGATAGGAGGGAAAAAAAGAAAAAGAAAAGAAAATATTCTTTATACTTCAATAGATTCAGATGGTCATGGTGACCAGAAAACAAGTCAGAAGGAAATATTTTGAAGCTATGTTTATTTCAACAAAGTAGCATAATCTACTTAAAAGAAAAGGAAAAGTTATATTCCATATGACAGAAATTGGGTGGGTAAATGTGGGTGTCCATATTTCATATAAAACCCAAATGTCTTTTCTTGTTGAAATGCTTACTTTTTCCATGGGTATAGACACTTATAGATACATTGTTGGTGTATTTTTCACTCTTTAGTCAGTAGCAACCTCTTTAGTGTTTGGCAAATTTCCAAAGGTGAAGTATGGGGAAAAGAGTCATGAACAAGCCCCATTATTTGCTTCCTGTTGCTAACTTTACTGGAAGCCAAAATGAGAGTTCCCAACAGTAAAGTTTTGTTTTCAATAGGACATTAATTTCTTAGTAGAAGAAGAAGAAGGAGAATGAGAAGGAGAAGAAGATAAAGGGGCATGGGGAGAGGTAGGAGGACAAGAAGAAGGAGAAGAAGGAGGAAGAAGGAAAGGCAGGAGAAATGGGGAGGTAGAAGAGAGGAAGAAAAAAAAAAAAAGACTTTCAAAGTTTTGGGCCTCACAGACATTTCTACAAAGAGAAATCAGAACTTCTAAATATTGATCCTCTGTGTAGAACTTCTAACTATTGATCTCAATTTCCCTGTTGAGAGCATGCATTTATGTCATCTTAGGCAGATCCTGGCCAGAATAATTTCATATTTAATCACTTCTTTGATGTAGAAAAGTGTTAAAAGCTTATTGAACGTCTCCAATTCCTCTACCTTTCTGGATTTCCTTTCCTCTACTACTATAGAGACCTTTGTGGTTGGATTTGCAAAGCCCTTGGAAGTTTTTTTTTCTTTGACTCTTTGGCCTTCTGTGTTCTAGTCACTGTCTCTTGACTTTTTAGATATGTGACTAGCCAAGGGTGCCTGGGTGGCTCAGTAGGTTAAGCCTCTGCCTTCAGCCTAGGTCATGTTTTCAGGGTCCTGGGATCGAGGTCTGCATCAGACTCTCTGCTCAGCAGGGAGCCTGCCTCCTTCTCTCTCTCTGCCTGCCTCCCTGCCTACTTGTGATCTCTCTCTCTGTCAAATAAGTAACTAAAATCTTTAGATATGCGATAAGCTAAAGAAGATTTTTAAAAACTAAACCGTGCTTGGCCAACATAAACTAATGTTCATGGACTATCAACACACTCATCTATATGACGTATAGTTTCTCTGTGTCTGACATCTTCACTCTCCTTATGTTCATGACTCAAGGCATAGACTTAATGCTTTGGGGCTCTGGGGATTCCATTCTCAGAAGCAGATGGGATAATAAATATACCTAATATCTCAGAATCCAAACAGAGGAGCAGGTTTAATTTTAGAATCCATTCCCATGAAAGTATAAAATTTGAAAGCATGACTCAGTGAAAGGCTCTTTAGAATTTGAATCCTTGAAATATTTGTAGTCGGTGTGTGTTGGGAGAAGGTATTACCAGCAATAGAATAGAGTACAACACAACATTCACAGTAAGAAAAGTGTGGGGATCTTCGGTGGTACTTATCTGAGTGATTATGGTTCCTTAACACAACAGAGAACAACGGAAGATTCTGGAAGACAGGTAACTTCCCAACTTTTTTTTTTTTTTAACTGGTGTACAGATTAAGTATGAAATGTTATGACATTTGGGGCCTGCTCTTAAGAAGGCTCAGTGCTAACAAGGCAAGAGTCTTGGTTCTTCTATCATTTGACAGACAGCTGTTTAAATAGAGGTAGGCTTAGACTTATGACCTGAAGGAAATTTGCACTTGAGCTTGCTTCCTCAAAGGTTAAGATGAAAGTTTTACTTTAACAGTAGGGGAAAAGGGCACCGGGAATCTTTTTAACCGAGGGAATTGAGGAGAAAAGATAGTAACATTGAACAGATTCAAGCATAGGCTTCCAAAATACATGAATGCCTTTCTTCTGTGCTGCTGTCTTTTCATAGCCCACTTGATCCAGCAGGTGCTCTGCTTACAAAGGTAGAAAATATTTCACCAAATCCTGATGAAAATAACCTCTCTCTATCAGACTACCACTGGCTCCCTTAGATATTTACGTTCAAGAAATATATCGGCACCTTACTGTGGATCCCTGGAGTTAGTTTCAATGTGTGCTTTTGTACAGATAGCTGGCTTCAACTACAGAGTTGTTTGGGTCAAAACTTTCAGAATGGATAACCGACAAATAGAGTTAAATGTAAACATAAGGAGGGGCATCTCAGTGGTTCAGTGGGTTAAGCATTTACCTTTGGCTCAGGTCATGATCCCAGGGTCCCGGCATTGAGCCTCACATTGGGATCTCGGCTCAATACAGAACCTGCTTCTCCCTCTCCCTCTGCCCCTCTCCTGCTTGCGTGCTCTCTTTCTAATAAATAAAATCCTTAAAAAACTAAAAATAAGATGTGTATGTGTAAACAGAAGGAGGCAGCACTGTGCAGAGGGTCTTTTTCATCTTCTGTGGGTCTCAGTGTCCACAGAACACAAAGATTCTGTGTAGGTTTGCAATTTTATTCTTTTCCAGTTTTAGGGGTCCAATAGACCCTCCCCTTTCTTCTGCTTGGAAATTTCCATAGTTCTCTGTGCAACCACAATTAATTCGGCGATGTTTTATTCACATACACATTTAGCTGTGTGTCACTGATTTGAAAACTACTCTTGTTATCTTCATGCACTCGGGAAATCCATGAAATCTGCCAACCTAGTCCTTCAAATGAAATCTTTGTCTTCAGAAAATAGAAGCTTTAGTAACTCTAGGGTAGAATTTGGATTATAGTAGGAGGCTGGCAGAGAGGAAATCTGGGCAGCTGCTTGAGATCACAGTGATGGTTGAGATATACCGAGATAGGCTGCCTCATTCACTGTTAGTAGGAAGGTACATTGTGCAGCCATTCACAAAGGCAACTGCAAGTCAAGAGCCTTCAAAGGTTCATTAACTTTGGTCCACTTATTTCACTTTCAACCGCTTATCCTCAGTAAATGGTCAAGAGTTCACATAATTATTAATTTGCTAATGATGAAGAGAGAATATTTTTAATAATAAGAACTAAGAACTAGAGATGGTTGGGTGGTTCAGTTGGTTAAGTGTTTACCCCTCGACTCAGGTCAGGATCCCAGGGTCTTAGGATTGAGTCCAGAATTGGGTTCCTTGCTCAGTAGGGAGTCTGCTTCTTTCTCTCCCCTCCCCTTGCTCATACTCACTCTGTCTTTCAAATAAATAAATGAAATCTTAAAAAGTAATGCTAAGAACTAATTTTATTGTTTACTGTAGACTCCACTGTGAAAAACATGTGACATGCTTTATCTAATTTAGTTTTCCCAGAAAGAATCTGAAGTATTATTTCTATACTAACATTAACAGTGGGGAACAGAAGGTTAAAATATCAGATTTAAATTAACACAGCTGGGAAGCTAAGGAGGTAGGTTGTCTGGCCTGGTTTTGGATCTCTTGTGCAGTGCACAAACTACACACTTGTGCATGGAAGCCATGGTCTGACTGTAGTGGTCACACCTTTAATGAATTCTGCAATCAAACTGCCTTTTCAAGAATGCACATAGTCACTGAATGAGCTTGGCCTGTAGTGCTACTGCTGCTGCCACGTGCTGCTGGTAGAAGTGGACCAGATTGAGAAGCTGCTCTGCTATGAGCCTCTGGAGAAAAGACTGAGCTGGAGTCCACCCACCAGCTGTGCTCACCAGGGACAGTCAGTGTCTTGCACAGAGTTCATTCCAGTGAGGTGTGGATAGCATGGAGCATGACCATCCACTGCCTGTGGATGTGTCTTCTGCCCTGGAAGGAACTGTCCAGTAAAGGTCTTTGCAGAACCCTAAGGAGGTACTAAAAAAACAAAACAAAACACACAAAAAAACACATAGTCACATTTATTCAAAAGCTCTTCTTCATTGCCTGGTTAGATACTTCTTTAAGTTTCTTAGAAACAATAAAGGTCTGGGAGAAGCTGAGAACTAGGATATGGGACAGCTGTGTGTTATCTTTCAGACACATAGATGGTACTAATAGCTTTCTTGGTCCCCTGTGGTTGGTCAAACTCTTGCACATTGAGACTCTGATTTTTTTTTGTCTGCAAATTGCAGCTACTGAGACCTTTTCTGATAGGTTTGTTGCTCTGATCAAATGAGATAAAGTACTACGCTGAAGGAATAATAGAAAAGATGCTTTGTTCCTTTGTAATTTCTGGAATTACATTACATATTACTCAAAGCTAATGATAATTCAGGATAGTTTTGCAGTTGTTTATGGTTATAGATATGTTTAAGGTCTACATATATTTTTTATGCTTTTTAACACTGAACACAGTAACCTGGTACTTTTCATTCATAAATGATACTTTCTTGAGCTGTAGTAAATAGGAACAGGAGATTGAATATCTAGATTAAAAGCGCGAAACGTGGTGTGCTATTATGGACCATGGATGGCTTCATGAACATTTGACTATTGTCTGTGATAACAGTTTAATACCAATCAAATCATAGTGAAAATTATTATGATCTGGAGAAACTGAATTTTAAAAAGAGAAAACATTTCAGAATTCTATTCAGGAGATTAACTTAATCAGTTATTTGAGGGTAGACTTTGTATCTTAGCTTCATTAGTGAGCATATCAGGAAGCTATCCCTTTTAGAACTGTGAAGGAATTGAGCTTTTCTTTTAAAAAATTCTGTCCAAGATGTTTTTTTCCATTCTGCGATACTGCAGATGGTTAAAGAAACTAAAAGTTGCTTTAAATATGGTTAAACTCAATTCAACAAATGCCTGTTAGATGTCTAGCATAGGCTATATCCTTTGTTAGGTACCAGAAATTCAAAGTAAAAAAAAAAAAAAAAAAAAAAAAAAAAAAAAAAAAAAAAAAAGACATGCTCTCTGTCTTCAAGGATATTATAGTTTATAAAAGAAAATAGACATGAGGCATTTTATTACAAGTGACACAAATATAGAAAGGGCTAATTTTGCCTGTTTTTTTTTGGTTTTTTTTAAGATTTTATTTATTTGACACACAGAGAGAGATCACAAGTAGGCAGAGAGGCAGGCAGAGAGAGAGAGAGGAGGAAGCAGGCTTCCTGCTGAGCAGAGAGCCTGATGCTGGGCTCGATCCCAGGACCCTGAGATTATGACCTGAGCCGAAGGCAGTGGCTTAACCCACTGAGCCACCCAGGCGCCCCTAATTTTGCCTGTTTTAAACTTTTGAGGTTTCCTCTCCAACTGGGTATAGGGAAGTCTTTATGCAGATGGGAATATCGGTTCTTTAAGGAGACGTAATTGACATTAACATTGTGTAATGTTTTCAACGCAATGATTTTATAAATGTATATATTGAAAAATGATTACCACGGTAAAGTTAATTAGCACACCCATCATCTCATAGTTAAATTTTTGTGTGTGTAGTGAGAACTTCTTATTCTCTTAGTAACTTTCGAGTACAAATACGGTATTGTTAACTATGGTCACTGTACTGTGCATTATATCCCCAGAACATATTTGTCTTATACCTAGAAGTTTTTACCCTTTGACCATGGTTACCCATTTTGCCCACCGCCCAGGGCAGGGTCCAGGCAGTAACCAATCTGCTCTCTGTTTCTATGACAGAATTTATTTAATAAGATCATATATTATATGTCTTTGTATGATTTATTTCACTTGGCATCATACCCACAAAATTCATTCATAATTGTTGCTAATGGCAGGATTCCCTTCTTTCTACTGTCAAGTAATATTCCATATATCTCACATTTTTTAATCCATTCAGTTGACAGTAGACACAGGTTGCTTCTCTGTCTTGGCCATCGTAAATAATGCTACAATTAACAAAAGGGTGCAAATATCTCTTCAAGATAGTCATTTCATTTCCTTCAGACATATACCCAGAAGTGAGAATGCTGGGTCATATGGTAGTTTCATTTTTGATGTTTTGTGGCAATTTCATATTGTTTTCCATAGTGGCTATTTCAATTTACAGAGAATATTGGTCTTGCTTCTTACATTTCAAAACAAATGTTTAGCCCTCTCTACTCCCCTGATCCTTACAATCTATGGATACTTCCTCAAGTAGCAATTGGAGTAAATATCCTTGCATTGTATGTTATAAAACATTCTGACATTAGAAATTATAACTATTATAGATAATCTTGGGATCATTCTATTTACTTAGCCTTGTAAGTATTCTAATTATATCCTTGCATGAAATTAAATAAATAGAAAATTATACACATAGACTTTATTAGCACAGGCCCTAATTCACTTATTTGTGCTTCAGTGTAATGGCATTAACATTATCAACACACATGAATAGCTTGAATATACATGACTTTTTTGTTTGTTTGTTTGTACCTTATTTTATTTGTTTGTATCTTATTTTTTTATTTGTTTATTTTCAGCATAACAGTGTTACATGACTTTTTTTTAATACATTGTGCTTAAGATGCATACTCAGGTTGAACTTCTGTTTCAGAATATGACAGTAGAAAATATTTATTTTAGGTAAATGCTATATTAACTTCTATGAGATAAAAATGTATAATTTATTATATTTCCTTTGTTTTTCTCAGCTGCCAGAAGGTTCCAATGCAAAAGTCAAGTGGATAATAATATTATTTCAGTCTTCCCTAGTGGTTGAGCTATTTGCCTCACTTTTTAATTTATGGCTTTAATCTCTTTAATGAGAATTGTCTTACTAAATATGTCTTTTATTGCATATCTTCTCTAAACTATTTTATATTGAAAAAAGTTACAAGGCCATCAATGAAATGAAGTTACAACATCCTAAACACTTCGTTTTGCCATATAGTGGTGTTCAGTTTTGATGCTAACATCTGCCTGGGTCTTTGAAATATTTTAACCCACTGTGTGGTTTAACCTCCAATACCTCAAGACACCTTAAAATCCAATTAATACCCTATCATTTTGTGAAATAAATAAGGAACATCACAGCTAAACAGCTTAGATAAAGGTAAGCCAGAGACAAAATTAATTCCTAAAACGGTACTTTCACGTGCAATGAGAGAAAGAGAAAGTGCCACTGATTTATTAGTAATTGATTTAAAATGACCCAGGGTCAGTTCTATTGAAGAGGTACATTTCACAAGTAGAAAAGATGAAAGAAATCCTCTCAGGTTTGGATTTATAGCTCAGGCTTTGTAATTCAAAGAAAAATCATCACAAACTGAGTCACCAACTGTTTTGTAACCCACGTGGCAATCAATAATTCAGGTAAACATTAACTTAGAGTAAATCCAGAATCTTGGTACCTTCATGTCTGCGGGTCTGAAGAGGCCAATCTTCTTCTAGCCAAGACAAGGTCTGTTTTTATCACTGCTCTTAATAAAGTGAAAGCAGCCACCTGGACAGCCTGGCATATTCTCAGTGGAAAGTTATCTGTGCCCCCTCCCGTCGTGACCAGACAACTGGGTTGACCCGGTCCTCCTCCTGAGACCTCTGGGACCCCAGGTACTTAGGATCAACTTTCAACTCTTTTGAAATACAAATTTCCAACCCTGGAGAATGTCATGCAGTATATTTCTTGATTAGATGCTAGTAGTGTGGCAATTTACAGGGGGCTAAATAGAGATCTATTTTATTATTCAGTAAAATACTGTCTCAAAGATGAGAGTAAAAACATGAATGAAAGCATTGGTTTCTTAAAAAACACCCTAAATCTCTTTCTTTTGATATTTTTAAAAACAAATGACAACTGCAGAGGTTTTCTGTAGTTCCTGCATAAGCCAACTCAGATACACTGCCATTATTATCATAATTCAAATCTCTGGCTTGCCGCCAGCATCTGTCACTCATGGTAACAAGCAGCTACCCACCCCGCTAGTGCACGTTTCAGCAGACAGAATTAGCCATCTTTTGAATGAATCAAGAATTTCCCAAAATGCCAATAGAAATACCAAATACAAAAAGGATTTGCTGAAATAGTTCCCTGAGACTGGTGTTTGAAGGAAAACTCTTGGCACAATTAAAACTGGAAGTTGGTTATTGCTCTGATTAGTCATTTGCTAAGTGATGCAATTTGAATTTCCTCTTCATCCTCCTTTTCTTCTTCTATATTTTCTTTCAGATGGGTCATCTCCATTTGGATTAAAGTAAATGCTACTATTCAAAGAGGTTAAGGTTTTGCTAAAACAACATTGCTTCTAGTAATAACAGTTTCCTTTATTAAGGTTATTTTCATTGAATGCATAAGATCTAAGTCTATCTTTTCATTAAAATGCAAAAGACCTTCAACTTCTTTTGACACACCTAAGGCTTTTTTCTTGGTACTTGTACTCAGCAAAATGGTGGCAAGTTCCAGATTTCTCAAAACAACCCCCCAAATTCCTTCCCTGCTCACCCTGTTCTTCAATCTGGAAAATATCTTGGTATGGGTTTCAGAAGTATTGCCTGATTTCCTAAGCCCTGGATGTTTGGTAACCAAGGAATGTGTTAGTATTTCTAAAGTAAATAATTGAGCCATCCAAAAAAAAAAAACAAAAAAAAAAAACCACACAAAAGAAACCCCCAAAACCAAATACCAAAACAAACCCAAAACTCTGAAAGTTTAGAGTGATGTAGTACTTGCTTCCATTCCATTTCCATACTGACTTTTTATAGTTTTATGCCTCTTTTGCCCTAAAAGACAAAATGAGAAATTTTTTAAAACAATCATTTTTTCCATTTTGCAACTTTCTTGAAGTATAATATATATACCTCAAAATTCACCCATTGTAAGAGCAGAATACATTGATTTTTTAATAAATTTGAAGAGCATTAAATTATCAACACAATCCACCTTTAA
The DNA here is from genome assembly GCF_922984935.1 of Meles meles. Lineage (NCBI taxonomy): Eukaryota > Metazoa > Chordata > Mammalia > Carnivora > Mustelidae > Meles > Meles meles. Next base: position 126,813,907 of record NC_060071.1, read on the forward strand.
AACATTTCCGTCTTATTCCAAAATTCCCTACAGCTTATTCCTCATCAACTAACCCGAGGGGGCAGGCTGAAAGAAAAAGAGTTGTTTCTTTTAAGTCAGGTGGTATCATTTTGAGAGCTGTATGATGGCAGAATGAATGCTTGGATAGTGAATTTACAATGAACTCGGAGCAATGGAAGGTATTGTGATGGAAAATTTTTTTGAATTCATAATAAGTAATCATTCAGGCTAAAACTTTGTAGGACACACAGAAGATAAAGAAAGAAAATATTTATGTAATGCTAATACTGTACCCAGTAGCATTCTAACCACTCTAATGTAGGTTTCTTTGTGGAATAGACACAATAACCTTATGGAAATGTACCACGTTATTACTACCATTCCCATTCCACAGATAAGAAAACTGAGGCCCAGATAGATAAAGTAAATAAACATATAAGGGATGAACTTGAATTCAAATGTAGTAAGTTTCACTCTAAAATCCACGTGCTCTCCGACTGCTCCATTCTGCTCATCAGTGGAAGCTAAGTTACAAAGCTTGGCTAAGCAAAAGGACAACATTGTCTAAGCTAGAGCCAACTGATTAACAATAGTTGAGGTTCTGGGGCCCAGAAGAAGCAGAGCAGGAAGAGATGTCCTTGGGCAGTGCTAAGGTGATTTCAACCTGGCTGCAATACCGGTAACAGAAGCAGGCATGCTGGTGTCAAGTACAATGTTTGGTGGGAGTGAGAGGGAAGCAGGAAATGGGTCGGAACAGGCAAGCACACTCAAAACAGCTGTGTCGGGGCGCCTGGGTGGCTCAGTGGATTAAGCCGCTGCCTTCGGCTCAGGTCATGATCTCAGGGTCCTGGGATCAAGCCCCACATCGGGCTCTCTGCTCCGCGGGGAGCCTGCTTCCTCCTCTCTCTCTGCCTGCCTCTCTGCCTACTTGTGACCTCTCTCTCTGTCAAATAAATAAATAAAATCTTTAAAAAAAAAAAAAAAAAAAAAAAAAAAAAAAAAAAAAAAAAAAAAAACAGCTGTGTCTTGGAACAGGTCTTCTCTGGCAGGAGCCTGTGCTCTCCATTGCAAACAAAGCAATATCCGCTAACAACTTTGTGTCTACATTCAGTCCGATATTTTTCTATTCTCCTTTTCCTTGATCTGCTCAATTAATATTTTCCTTTTCTTAGGCTCCCCTTCCCTACCCAGCCCACCCTGCACTCTTTTTTCCAGATGTGTGACAACCACTTGTGGTCTCCAAACAGATTTCAGACTAATTTGTTTAATGGCTGTGTGTTCTCCATTTTGCTGATACTGAGGATTTTAGAAGTCTAAGGAGACTTCTATGGTCGCTGTTCCAGGGTAACTCAAGTTCCAAGTCTGTGAATATATGTCCTGGCAGCTTTGTGGACTCAAGTACTTCCTGGAGCCCAGGGCCAAAATGGGAAATGCAGCTGGGGCAGATGTTCTGGACTTAAGAGTGGCCTTCTTGGTTTTAAAAGCTGATTCAGATCCTTTAAGGGTCTTTGCAAAGCTAAGCCAGGTGAAGTGAGGGGAGCTGCACCAAGAAATGCATTTCTACATACTCATTGCTCTGGGCTGTTAGGATTATTTTGGCAACAGTTTGTGAAACGGCCAGCATATTTGATACCTAGGAAGGAAAAGAGTAAACAAGAAATGAAGATGTAGTGTTATAGACAACATCAAATAGACATTAAAATTATTCCTTTGGAATGGCATGCAATCTTGGTAGATAGAGTAAAGAGAAACAGATTCACCCATAATAAATTGTCTAAAAACATCACAGCAAAGGTGCATTTTTAAAGGACAGGAAAGAATATCCATTCCAGTGGTGTTTCTTTCCAAAAAAGTAAATACCCATAGTTTGTTAATTTTCATTAATCAAACCACATTATCATAAAATGTATTTCTGATATCCCATGTAGAGAAGATCTGGATGTTTGTCCATTTAATATTCACACCATTCTCTTTTCAACATATTTCTTCATTTTAGCTTTTATTTTCTAAGATAAATATATTCTGTCATTTCTGAAGAACAAAGGTTGTAAAAGGCGTTTCCCAGATTTTGTTTTTTCTTAGTTTTCGGACAATAGTTTACAGAGTTTCCCTAATTGTTGTGGAATAATTGCACCATTCCACGCAAGAGTGCTTGCATCAATCACCTGTTTCAAAGTGTGGCCCTGTAGAAAGCATCAATTTAAAATATATAACAGAACACACAAAAATAGCAAATTAAACTAGTGTTTATTGGGTATCTTCAGTGTGTGGAGTTACAAAGCTCTCTAGACTGGGAGCGGTAGATCTGGCCTCTAGCTTGGATTCTCTTTCTAGTGATGTGGTTGTAAGCAAGCAAATGATTTACAGTTCCTTGGTTGCTTCATCGGTGTAGTTTGATTTTAGTTTATTAGGGTGCATCTAGCTTTCAGAAGAAACTGTCTCTGGCTAATGTAAGCAGAAAAGAAATGCATTGAAGGGTGCAGGTTAAATGTGGTTCCCAGATCCTTGGGGATGGCCATGGACCTGGTCTTGGAAGTTAAGGAAGAAAAAAACAACATTGGTAGTGCTGGGGAGCACAGCCTGGGGTGCTGGCCCCTTGAAGACAGCATTCCACCATCTTTGGGCATGGACTTTACCACCTTGTACCACTGAACCAATCAGAACTTGCTGCTGAAACCACTATCATTGGTCCTCTGGAAACTGAGTGTAGCTATTATGGCTGCCACCATACTTATCTGCAAGGATATTGAGTATCCTCAGCTTCCTGTGCTCCTGGTCTGGGTTGAGAATGTCTGATTGACAGGGGACAGGGCCAAGTTGCCATCCTATGTTTCAACTGCAGCGTGGTGGCGGGGGGGGGGGGGGAGGTTGTTCCCTTCAAAAGGTGATAAATGCCCCAAATATAAATGGAGTATTGCAATAGTGTAAAGACAAACATGTTGATGTCACTAAAAAAAAAACATTTCAAATTCTAGAATCTTCTAGAACATCCATTGTAATTTGGGTGATGGTATTCTTGATAAAGTCCTGGTGGTTGCCTATTGATGATTGCCTGTCATCTTGTTGTGTTTCTTAATGGTATCTTATTTCACTCTCACTTATGTCCTGGTTTATATAATAAATTATATAGTCCACCTACTTGTGATGGATACCATCATTTCACATGCTAGGATTATATATTTGCAATTCATTACTATATTCATATAGAATTTTATTTATCTCACTTTGAATTTGTCGGTAGCAAATTGTATTATCCTGGAAATATCTTCGTGATGTAGCTAGAACAGGTCTTAGCAGCTCATTTTTATAAGGAAAATTAAGAAACAAACCTTGCTACTTGACAAGGGTATATTATTAGTGCTCATCTCTAGAAAACAGAGAGGGTGCTAGACTCCGTATCTTGATTGCTCCAAACAACGATACCAAACATGCCACCTTCACAGTTATTAATGCAGAATATCACCTTTAAATCATGGGGGTTGCCTGAAGAAGACAGAGTGAAAATGGCTGAAAAAGTGGAAGGATGAGCTGTCATATTCTGTATTCTGAGCCACATCTTCTTATTTTGGGGAGAGGGGGTACTCCTCCATGTTTAGGTGTGGTGGATGAGTGCTCTTTCAGTAGTCCAGGCTGGTTGAGACCTGTGCTATTAGGCTCCAGTGGACAAACTGCCCATCCTTTTTTTTTTTTTTTCCTTCTTTTTTCCTGGAACTAGTTATATGTCCTGATTTGAAAATGCTTGGGAAGTACTGTTCTAAGCAACTGAGCAGACAAACTCCAGTCTACCTGAAAGATACTTCTCACCTGTTTATTCACTCAGCACCCATTTATTAAGGGTTCTGATGTTCCTGATGTGATGCCAGATACGACAAATAAAAGGTGAAGGGACTCCTCTCCTGCCCCTGGTTAGTTTGCTCTGTGTTCACTGGACAAGGCAGGCAAGCACAGGGCAAACTCAGATCAATAAGCATGATCACAGGGGTAGGTGCAGCATCTGTTGGAGCACTTAGAAGGGGCTCTTAGCCAGGTTTGGCTGCAAGGGGTACATGGGAGTCTTTTCAGAGTAGATGAGTTTTAGTTGAATCCTAAAGTTATGGAAGGAGTTTTTCAGGGAAAAGGACAACAAGTGAAGAGGAGACTACACTGTATGCAGAATGAGCAGCTGTGCAAAAGCTGGAAATGCCTGGAGGCATTCCTCTTTATAGGAATATGCGGACATAACAACACAGCCAAAGAGCACATTCAAGGTGGGTGAAGCTCAGAGACCAGGCAAGGACGTGCCAGGTCATGCATGGCCCTCTAGACCATGAAGGGTCTTCCATGCTAAAGCCACAGTCTCTAATCCTATAGTAATATATAGAAAAATTTATAGAAAAATGGAATTTTTCTATTCTGTTTTTAGTAACATTGATGATAATGGTCTAACAGTTGACTCAAGTAGTTCCAATGAGGGTAGAAATAATATCTATTAAGCATTAGCTCTGGGATAACCCATGCCCTAAGAACTTTATAGTTATTCAATAACTTAAGCCTCCAATAATCATGTGCAATCATATTGCAAATGAAGAAATTGAGATATAGACATATTGCCATAGGTTATGTAGAGCTGGAATTTGAACCCATGTAGTCTACATTCCAAATTTTTGCTCTAAGAGATAATACTACAACTTAGTTACAAAATTCCATTTAGGATGTCTCTGTCATGAGAATACGTTTAACTCTGTGAGTTCCTATGAATGCTATTGTGAATTATTTAGAACTGCAAGCAGTAGGGAAATATTGCTCACACTTCAGAGTCATCAAGTTTACTGGTATTATAATAAGGTCATCTAATTAGAAGCATGCCCTTTACTCCTAAAGGACTGTTTCTCTTATAGCACCTAATCAATCTGAGCTTTAGTTTTTCATCTAAAAAAACAAAAACAATAGTATAATGTTGTTAAATGAGATGATCTTGGAACGAGTAACAGGTACAAAGATGAGAATGTGATATTATATAGTAAGACATTTGCAACAATCTGATGATGTAAGAAGATGGGACTCTAACTGAAGTTTATTTGTAAAACGGTGAAGTAATATGCAACCTTCCCAACAGTTATATCATTTAGTTTCAAGTTTATTCATTTGTTGATTTTTTTTTAATTTAATGAACTTGCTTTGAGCTACTCCATGTCTGTCTCTGTCCTGAGTCCTAGGGACACAACAGTGAACATTAGAAGGTCCCTTCTGTCAGAAGTCTCTCAGTCTTGTGGAAGAGTCAGACACAGACGTACTTAGAAATTATAATGCATTGTGCCAGATAGACTGATAGTGCAATGTATGGAGTTAATGGGAGCCCCAGGTAAGGGAACCTAATCTAACCTAGAGCTTCAAGGGAAGAACTCACAGTAAAGGGGAAGCCTCCAGATATTGCGAGAATAAGTATCAAAAAAAAAAAAAAAAAAACAGTAGTAATAGCAAGATAGAATTGGTTACTAGAAGAGAAATATATAATCTTTCCTCTCTGCTAATACACTCCATTGACAAGGCAAGTGGGGGGGGGGCAACTTAGTTCTTATTTTTTTTTTTCTCCCTTTAACCATATTCTCTAGAACCATTCTCATAACATCTAAAAGCTTGATTAAATTCAGTCAGGAATTGCAGAAGGCCCTGTATAATTTCCCCAAAGCTGCCTTCCCACTGATCATTATCTCAGGTATATGGCTCTTCACTGGTTCCCAATAGTCAATGCAAAGACATCCAGGCCCCTAAATGGATATACAAAGTCCAACACAAATGCTCTCCGAGTTTCCCCAAATCATTCTTTGAAAGCTATGTTGGGCACATGTTGGGATGAGATGATATTTTTAAGCTAGCATTCTCCCTTTCAAGTTTTCTTCCAGAGGGTTTATAACCCAATGAGGGCTCCTAAGACAGCACATGTGTTTGGTTTATTATCAAAAATACTGTTTTAGAAACATGTGCAAAGAATTAGAAAAGAGAGTGTAATAATATCTTCTCATCCTGAGGATTGTCGAGGTACCAGCATTATACAGTATTTCCAACAATGATGTTATGGTCATAAAAGTGTAGAGTTATCTATAAATGGGTCTTTTTATATTGAGAAGAGATATTTTGAGTAAGTTCCTATTTTACCATTGCCACTCTGAAGCTCACTATTTCTTAAGTTTCAATTGCTTTCTGACACTCACTTTGAATTCTTTGGGAAGTTTCTATGTGGTCTTCCAAAACTGCCAAGTGAATTTAGTCTCTACACTTGGTTTATACTTGAGATTCCAAATTGCTCTTCTCGGGTTGGTTTTCTCTTTCTTTATTGCCCCAATCTCATCCCCATTTCATCATGAAGCTTTATCTCTGTTCCTTGTGACTTCATTTTATGATGATATCCCTAGTTTATGGGTTCCTTTATGGAGAAGAGGCTTTGTGGTCTCCATCCATCAGGATAGATGAAGCTGGGCTATGGAAACCAACCAGCTCCCAAATCCCAGATGGTATAAACAAGAGAAGTGTGTTTTGTTCCAGTGCTGCTCTCAAGATTATCTGAGGACTCCCTGGGACTCTGGTTGACTGTGAAGCCGCTAGCTAGAACCTTGTCAATTGCACGAGCCAAGGGAAAGAGAATTCTGGAGTCTTGCTCCAACACTTACATACAGGAGAGGGTGTGTGTCTCTGTGCTTGCAACTTATTGGCTACTACTAGACCCATGATCCCATTCAACTACAAAGGAACAAGGAAGTACCTACCTACCATGTGCCTGGAAGGTAGAGAGCAATAAATATTTGGTACATTGCACTAGTGAGAACCACAGAGCCCTTCAGACTGAGATCTAATTGGAGGCTTATTCTGGCAAGTGCCTTAGCGGCTAAGATGCTCCATGTCTCAGCTTCCTGTTCTATAGAAGAAGAGGAACTATTATGCTGCAATGGCTTCTGGTAAGCAGTCATTGACTATAGAACTCATATCATTTGCTGTTACCCTTTGGTCCTAAAGATTAACATTAGAGTAACTTATTTCCCCTTCAGTCCTAAAGAGTAACATTAGAGTAACTTATTAGAGTAACTTATATCCCCTTTAGGAACATAAGCTTGGGGTGCCTGGGTGGGCACCTTAAGTGCCACCTGGGTGCTTTAAGCCTCTGCCTTTGGCTCAGGTCATGATCCCAAGGTCCTGGGATTCAGCCCTGCATTGGGCTCCCTGCTTGGCGGGAAGCCTTCTTCTCCCTCTCCCAATCCCTCTGCTTGTGTTCCCTCTCTTGCTGTGTCTCTCTCTGCTAAATAAATAAAATGTTAAAAAAGAAAAAAAGAACATAAGCTTGCTTTCTTGAACTGAGCTTCTGTAACATTAAAGGAACATGAGGAGAACATAGTTCATTGTCCAAACTGTCAACAGAACTGGCAAATGAAATTTGACTGTGTGCTCTTTGTTCATTAAGGGACAAAAGAAAAATTAGAAGGGACATGGTTTGAATTCTTAAGACTATCAGAAACTCATCTTTTTATCTCAGAAAAGAAAAAACCATGTCTCACAATTATCTTATAAAATGTCCCTTACAAGTCAAGTTTTTGTAAGAAAACTTTATCTAGTTCATTCTCAATGAAGTAGCTGTGTATGAGTCAGTGAATGGTGTTCAGTACTATGGATTTGGTAATCACGTTCCAATTTCTGCTCGGTCATTTTTAATCGACACCTCAGTTGCGTCTGTTGCTAAAGAACAGATTTATGCACTGCTTGTTTTAGATCGATGAGCATTACAAGCAATCAGGGTGAAGAGTTACAAAGCTCAGTGTTTTTCTTCCTTCGGCATAAAACAGTCCGTCGGCTTCAAGTCAGAACAGGGTAAATTATTCATTTTAATATTGTTGATTTAGGCCTACCTAAAGATATGGCCTCGCCGACCTGCAATAAAACTGGCATGATTAAATATTTCTCCCATCCCAAATCTTTCTGTGGTTTTTCAGGCTTTTGTGTGCCGTGAGCTCAATAATTTTGTATGCATCAAAAGAACAGGCTAGGTCATAAATAGCCGTCATTAATTGAAGCTGTTTTCACACTTAGTTTGCAATTTCTCATCTCCCTCATTTAGACAATGTGTACTCTGTAGCCAGATGTGAAATTTTATTACATTTCATGGGGCCACTTAATATTGAGCTTTAATTTTAAATATATTATGGTGCTCTCTGGACTCACACTTGTCTAGCCATCTTTGCGCTGCCCATTAAAATACTTACATCTGTAGATGAGATGAGTGCACTCCAGTATTAGTGTGCTTTGGAACATGTCCAAGTAACCACATCCCTTAGACCGAGATGACTCTGACCTGGTTATTTATTGGATTGTTGCCCCGATTTGGACAACGAGGCAAGAGTGTCATCATGCATTTTTTTCTTCCCCACATGTAGTCAGAACTGAGTTATTGGTCCTCAATGAAAGGGACCATCAGGGTGTTGCAGAAAAGTAGAAATTGGGAGAAGTTATGGGGTCAGTGTTCACTTCTCAGCTTGATTTCCTCATGGTCCCTTTACCTATGCTTTATAAGCAATTCACACCTGTGGTGAGTTTCCCAAACTCCTCAGGCCTTTCTGTGTTTGCCGTTCTGCTTCCTCTGTTGAAAATGGCTGTCTTGTACTATGTTGAATAGCGGTGGTCAGAGGACCATAGAGGAAGGGAGGGGAAAATGAAACAAGATGAAACCAGAAAGGGAAACAAACCATAAGAGAATCTTAATCTCAGGAAATAAACTGGGGGTTGCTGGAGGGGAGGGGGGTAAGAGAGATGGGGCAGCTGGGTGATGGACATTGGGAAGGGTATGTGCTATGGTGAGAGCTGTGAATTGTGTAAGACTGATGAATGACAAACCTGTACCCCTGAAACAAATAATACTTTGTATGTGATTTAAAAAAAAAAAAATAGAATGGCTGTCTCCATATCTTCTTCTAAGTGAGCCTTAAAGTGGCAAAATCAACTCCAGCAGTACTCCTTCCAGAAAGCCCTTCCCAGAACTCCCTATGAGTTCCTAGGTCCATGTTCTAACAGATAGCTCAGCAGGCAGCATCTACCTGAAATGTATGCATCTGTCCTTCCCACTATAATGCTAGACTTTAGACAACAGGTCCCTCAAATTATTCAACTCCTTAGAGCCAATTCCTGGCCATCGTATGGACTTCATAAATATTTATTGAATGAATGAATATTTGTTGAATTAATGTCTGAATATTATAGAAGCTTGACTTCATTGTTTATTTTTAAAGGAAGAATTAAACACCAGCACATATGGAATATTTGTTATATGCTAGGCACTCTTCTTGGCAGTTTATCTGTTGTAACTCATTTAAGGTGTATAAAATTCCTATGAAAGAGATACTGTCACTGCCCCATTTCACAGATGAGGAAACTAAGGGACAGAAAGAAGAAATAACTTGTCCAGTGTCTCACAGCCAGGAAATGGTGGAGCCAGTATTCACATCCAGTCTAGCTCCAGAGCTAGGAAACAAAACCACCCTAAGTCCCTCCTTACAGTGTGCATTTCTAATGGTCAATGAAAAAACAAACTGAAAACAAAGTTCCTCCTTCTGGTACCTGCTCATTCCTGATGGCTGCTCTTTTTAGCTCATGTAGAAAATAAAGTAGTAACATGTTTCTGTATTTATTGTAGCTTTAGTAATTTCAGCTTGTAAATTTGCTTCGAAAGCCCTGGTGTTTAAATATTAATCAAAGCTATGGAAGCTTCCAAGCAAGTGCTGTCAGAGAAAGATCAACATTAGTTAGATTTTTACTTGCTGACAAGTTAAAAATAAGCTTATAGTAGCTTTTACATTATAAAATTTATGACTAAAAAGCTTTCTTTAATTGTGGAAAGTTTAAATTTTTCACATTTGTTAAAGAAATACCTTTAAACACACAAATGCACAGTGATACACCTGTGCTTCCCCCCCACCCCGATAATAACAGGATTTTTAAACAAGCTTTTCTGTAGCTCACTTTACTAGTTACAGTGTTCTGAGTATGTTATTCAATTTTAGATCAGTTACTTATACTGTCTTCTACTCCTTTTCTTATCTGTAAAACAGGTAATAATATGAATTATTTTACAAAATGAAAATGCATGGAACAGTGCCTATCAAGAAAAAGAGTTCAGGAGATTCTGCTGTTGTTATTGACTTCAGGCAAGGTGGCTTTATAAATGGATAAGCATTGGGAGAATGACAAACATCTTTTAATAGTTCAGATTAAACTGTGTGATAACAGGTATGTATTAGTCTGCCCGGGATGCCGTAACAGAATACTACAAGGGGCCTTAAACAACAGAAATTTATTTTCTAGCAGTTTTGGAGGCTGGAAGTCCAAGATCAAAGTGCCATTGGGGTCGGTTTCTGGTATGACCTCTCTTCATGGTTTGCAGATGGCCACCTTTTTGCTGTGTCCTCACATGGTCTTTCCTGTATGGGCATACTCCTGCTGTCCCTTTTCTTCGAAGGACACAAGATCCAAGGATTAGGATCCCATCCTTATGACCTAACGTAACTTTAATTACTCCCTAGAGACGCTGTTTCTAAATACAATCACACTGAAGAGTTGGAACTTCAACATACGAATTTTTAGGGAGATACAGTTCGATTCATAACAAAGTAGAACATCATTTGGAAATAATGATAAAAGTCTAAGTTTGAAGCCCTTTGTAGGGGCCGTTGGCCAAATTATCCTCTGTTCACCCCACTGGAGCTTTTTAAGAGGTTGTCTCATTGCCATTTTAAATAAATGACTTCAGCTCCCATTCAGAGTGCCACTCATTAATATGTCTTTCGGCCTCCAGCACGGCATCAACAGAAACTTCATAGGCATATTCTGTGGATTTTATTTTATTTTATCTGACTTTATTTTCTGCAGGGTGATCCAGGGCTCGATTAGTACCTAACACCAGAAACTGGAGGGAATAGAGAACAGGGGAACATTTGTCTGGGCATGCCTTCAGCTTCAAGCATGACAAGAATGTTGTTGGAATGGCTCTGCCATAACTGGAGTGGTTGTAGGGCCACATATCAGTCCTTCATTTGGGTAAGTGTGAAATTCCTAAGGTTTTAAAAATAGCAGAATGATATAATAGGCTCTCATTCTAACAAGTTTAATCTCACCCACAATTATAATAAATAAGATTTGTGTAATGAAGACATTTAAAATTGACCCTGAAGCATCTCTGATCAGAAAGCAGTAATGACAGACTTCACGTTGTACAGAATAATCCATTTGCCAGTAAAAAACCCAACTCCCATGCTTAGATCTCCCTCGTTCTTGTTATGATAACTGCCCAGAGACTCTGTTTAGTTATGGTGCCAATTTGTTATTTCATGTAATATTAACAACTCATCGCATAAAATGAACAGTGAACTACTTTTCTGAGAGTCTGCAAGTAAATATTGAATTATGGTTAACAACTTATAGTAATTCACTTTCACAAATTTCCATTTCCTTTCACAAGTCTGCCAATATTCAATATAACTTCCATTATCTCTACATGTTTGTGTAAACCTCACATGAAACTATCATTTTATCTTCTTTAATATGGCTAGAGATTCTATTTTTTTAACTGCTGTTATGGTCTAGATAAACTAAGTAATGTATTGGCCTTAATAGTATCTTACCACTAGTTTTGCAGGCAAATTAGACAAAACATTAATTATTTGCTATTTATAAAATGTCCCTGGTAGGCCACATTTTCATAAATACTGAAAAAGAACTCATTGAAGTAATACTTTTTGGTCAATATTATAAAAACAAAGTAAAGAGAGGCAAAGTGAAACTATAGTTAATAATTGGCAAATGTTACAACATAGAAATCTAATTAATGCTAACAGTGCTTGAGCATTACCATTAGTTGCCGGTTTTTCACAGAGCTTATAGCCTGGCTTTTCACAACATGGGTCTTCTGTTCTTCCTTCCTTTTCCAGATCTGACAGATGCAAGTAAGTAGCAGAGAAGTAGCTCCAGAAAGATCATCAGCCAGCACATTTCTGGCAGCTGGGTTGTCTGACTGAAGCCTGGGGAAACTGAACCTACATTTGTCTCCAAGAAAAGATGAGTAGGGCCATGGGGAAGGAATTGTGTGTGAGGAAATTCAAGTAAGTGCTAGCATGAATCTGGGCAAGTGTCATTTGGTCTCTCACTGTGGAGTCCTTTTGTTGTTCTCCTTAAATCACGACAACAATCCCAGCAGTCAGGGAGAACTTCTCTGACTATTGGTAGTATGCTTCCTGGTCTCCTGTGCCTCTGAGATCCTCTACCCATAATTAGGTCTTTCTTCCAGCCTCCGCCTTATAGTTTTCACTTCCAAGAAATCACTTACCTTCCCAGTTTTTGGAATCACTGTTTTATGACACCATGGATGGAAAATAATGAATCTGCTTTATGAACCTTGATGGGGGGGTGGGGGGGAGAAGAAGAAGAAGAACCAGGGAGGTGGACTGTCTGGCTTTGGGAAGTCATCACCAGTTGGCAATTGTTAGAGAATGACTCAGCTGTCTGGATCCAACTTTCAGACAGGTTTAGGTAAACTGGAAGCGGATCAACACTAGGCTTATTCACATATAGGCATGCCTGGATAAGCCACCTAACATCAGTACAGGAAGGGCCGGTATCTATGGCCAAGTCAGGAAAATCCTCCTTTTTCCCATTTGAAATTTCATGAATTTAAACTTTGCATGGAAACCAAAGACTGTCTCATTATATGCAAGATTATAAGATTAAATAACTAAAATGCATATCATTTAACTAGGTATTTCTTTATACATTCAGTATGTGTTTGCTTATTTATTTATTACATGTTTGAAACGTGACAGGTGTGGAGTGAGGCATTTAGTGATGATTTAAGAACTTTTACGCTCATTTTGGAGATAAGCAAGTAGAGTTCTAGGAAGGTTAAATAGCTTTCTCCAAGTCATACTGCCATTTTATGCTATTGATGATACTGATCTTCCTTACTTAGCCTTTGTTACTTCATTTGACTATAGATTATTTAATAATATTCAAAAACATTAGTCACCTTGCATGTTTTAGGAAGCTTTTGTACATCTCTCGTGTCTGAGATTGAGATTAACACATGCTGTGAATAACAGGGACGAGGAACAGAAGCTGGTTGGGTCTTCGGAAGCAGCAGTGAGACTTGAGCCAATCCTGGCAAAACTGACCTCCAGTTTCCTGTCATGCATGAAAAATACATGTCCTTATTATTTACTGAAATCAGTAGTTTGGTGTCCTCTTATTGGTAACAAACAAACAAAAAAGTTCTTAACCATTAGACTAAAAGAGTAAAGATAGCACAATGATACGAGAAGGCAAAATAAAAGTTTATGACAAATTTCCAAAGGTAAACCCATGCATGCTGAACAGATTCTAATCAGTAGGACCCAAGTGTGAGGAGGATCTGTTTTGGATTTACACAATAACTGTACACGATTTATGGCAGAAATGCTATGGGACGCATTATAAAGTTGTCTACTTTATAAAACGATGTCAAATATAGGCCTCGTACAACAGTATGGCAGAGGCTCCATGGTGAGGGTGTTATGGACTGCGGATTCTGTCAATGAGGATATTATCTCCAGTGGCACCTAAGAGGGCATCCTATGATAGGACGGCCTTGAGTTTCTAATTTCCCACTCCGAAAGAAGTGGTACAAGACTAAATTCTATTGCATTTTCTTTCTTTCTTTTTTTTTAAGATTTTATTTATTTATTTGACAGACAGAGATCACAAGTAGGCAGAGAGGCAGGCAGAGAGAGGGGGAAGCAGGCTCCCTGCTGAGCAGAGAGCCCGATGCTGGGCTCGATCCTACAATCCTGAGATCATGACTGGAGCCAAAGGCAGAGGCTTAACCCACTGAGCTACCCAGATGCCCCTCCAGTGCATTTTATTGATAGTTTATTGTCTCACTTTGACTTTCTAATCTCAGACTTGTATGCTCTGGCTTTTAATGACCCCTCTAGGATTTAATGATTTTTCTTCCATCATTTTCAACTAAGAGAATTTATCAACTGTATCATCATTGTTTGAATTGAAAAATAAATATATTTTGATCAAAGTACTTCTAAGGTCAAACAGTTCATGTTTCTAGCATGCTACTAGTTCCCATGAAATAGTGCTATTTTTTTCCTTGAGTTACGGCTAGAAAGGCTATGATATTTATATAAAGCTGTGACTTCGAGTTCTGGTAAAGGGATCTTTTAACCCTTGTGATTTTCCTGGTTGCTACAGGTGACTTAGGGAAACACTGGTTAGCTAGGTTTGGTTTTAAGATAATGTGTTTGTACTACTGGGTATTTACCTAAAGAAAACAAAAACACTAATTCAAAGAGATACATGCACCATTATGTTTATTGCAACATTATTTACAATAGCATATATATAGCTATATGTATATGTATATGTATATAAAATAGCATATAAATTGATAACTATATATATCACCATATATAATGTTTTATATATATGTGTATGTATATGTATACATACATATATACCTGTGTGTGTGTGTATCTATAGTGGACTATTATGCAGACATTAAAAAGAACAAAATTTTGTCTTTTATAACAACATGGATGGACCTAGAGAATATAACACTAAGAGAATTACATTAGTCAAAGAAAGACAGATACCATATGATTTCGTTCATATGTGGAATTTAAGATACAAGACAAAGGAAAAAAAAAAGGAACAAACAAAGACACAGACTGTAACTACAGAGAAGAAACTGACAGTAACCGGAGTGGAGTCGTCTGGGGAATGGGCGACAGAGGTGAAGGTGTTTAAGCGTACACTTGTCCTGACAAGCACTGAGCAATGTATACAAATGTTGAACCACAATTTTGTACACCTGAAACTAATGCAGCATTATAGGTTAACATATCAGATTCAAAATAAATTATTTTTTTCCAAATGAATTTTTTTGAAAGGTATAGAGGGGCACCTGAGTGGCTCAGTCATTTGAGCCTCCAGCTCTTGGTTTGGCTCAGGTCATGATCCTTGGGTTGTGAGGTGGAGTCTTCCTGAGAGCCTTTCTCTCCCTCTCCTTCTGTCCCTCTCTCTGTTCCTGTGCTGTCTCTCTCTCTCTTTCTCTCAAATAGTTTTTTTAAAAAATGCATGCAAAGCCCTGATTTAGAGTAACCAATAAACACAATAAATTCAACTCTTTCTGCTACAGAAGAGAAAAAAAAAAGGATGATATGCATATAGAGAATGGGCTGGATAAAAGGAAGAAATGGTTTATGGGGACTTCTGTCTTAAAATCCACATTTTAAATCAGTTTAGATAACCATTCATGATTCATGATTATCACTCTCTCATTAGATGCCTGGACAGTTAAATAAGACAACTCATATGTAACATTTGGCATAGAACATAGTATAGAGTAGATGCTATTATATGCTAGCAATTACTAATATTGTTTTCTCTATTATAGAGCCAAGAATATAACCTTGTAAACTCAAGTTATATGTGATGGACACACTAATACACATTGTCTTCCTTATGTAACAGTTAAGAAGCTACTGTCTTCCTAATTTTCAAATCCATCCCTCCATATTTTGCTTTGTGATTCTGGGGACACTTCTTCGCTAGCTGGGTTTTGTTAGGCTTTGCCAATAGGGGGCCCAAGAGGGTGACTGAACAGCAGAAGGAGGAAAAAGAGACATGTCCATAACCCGTTGTTCTTATGAGGGTTACCCTTGAAATCCCCTCTTTCCATTGGCATTGACAGTTGGTTCCAATAGCTGCAATTGTTCCTATTTTGCAGTTTTTTCACATCCTAGAAACAATTTCATAGTGCCTTCTCAGCTATATCAGAACAAGCTAGGGACACCTGGGTGCCTCAGTGGGTTAAGCCTCTGTCTTCGGCTCCGGTCATGATCTCAGGGTCCTGGGACTGAGCCCCACATCCTCTAGGCTCTCTGCTCAGCAGGGAGTCTGCTTCCCTCACTCTCTCTGCCTGCTTCTCTGGCTACTTGTGATCTCTCTCAAATAAATAAATGGGATCTTAAAACACACACACACACACACACACACACACACACACACACACACACACAAAACAAACCAAAACAAACAAACAAAAAAACCCACAAGCTAACCTGTGTCTTGACTTCAGGTGGTCCCTTCTCCTAATTTCTGATGTGCCAGCACCAGGCAGTCAGGGTCCTCTGCGGAGCTCTGGGTCCAAACTCCACAGGACCTTCCTCTAACCTTCTAGATTTTAAATCATCTTTCTCTTCCATTTGTTTCCTGAACTCTAGAGGTGATATTTGCTCCCCCTAGTAACTGCATTTGTAAAACCAGTGTTTATCTTTTGTATCTCATGGGGGTAATACCTGGTTGACAATTATTTATATCAAATCTTTGTGTTAAAGTAACTAATTTTTTTCTTTGTTGATTCCTCTTAAAAGGGCCCTGAGTGATAAACTACCCCAAGTCCTGCCCAGGGCATCACACCCTGAAAGAAAACTCTGTGAGGGTATTAAAGTCTTTTACCATGTGCAAGTCAATTCTAAATGGTGTTCTATAAGGTTACAGAATGTCAGAGGATTTTAACATTAGATCAGTTTTTCTTATAATGGTGAAGTTCTCATCTTAAGACATGATAAATTCTCTACCACCTAGAACCTTGCAGTATAAAGGAAAGTTCTCTTCGGTTTATATTACCTAAGGATACTCTTTGGGTGGCAGAAAGCTATGGTGTCTAAATTAAATTTGTCAAGAAAAAAAACAAAAACTGATGTGATTTTCTTTCTAAAAGAAGAATTTCACCTAAATTTTAATATGTAACTTCTCAATGAATTTGTGGACTATTAGTGACTTGGGGTCATTTCTGTTATATTTGCACATTGTTTGGAACTTTTCTTTCTCTCCAGTCCAACCCCTCTCTCCCCATTTAACTTGTAGTCACATTTTTTTCTTCTTCTTAAACACATACCTGCCTGCGACCTTGTGTTCTTAGAAACTAAAGACTTAAAGCTAATGGGAAAACTGTAATAAAAGTAATGAATTCAGCATTAGAATAAAAGCATAGCAAATGTTAGAAGCCATTAGGGAAGAGAAAATGAACCGTGTTGAGAATGACTGGTCTCAACACAATCAAATGGGCTTCTCTTCTCATATCTTTATGAGATATGAGAATCTCCTTAAATAAAACCTTAAAACATAAGGGCTTAAGACTACCCTACGCAGTGCACTAGTTAGTTCACATTTGAATAGCTGATGTACAGAATTCGTCAGAAAAACGCAAATGAATCTCACAAGCCGAGCCAACGATAAGACGGACATGGACTCTTTATGTGTCATGGATAAAAATAAATTAGGGAAAGCCTGGAGATTCCCACTTAACTTGATCAGTTTGAGATGTGAATCTAATGTGAAAAATATTTGAAAAATATTTGAAACTAAATCTAGTGGAAAATACCAATTTTTTAAAAATATTTTATTTATTTGGCAGAAAGAAATCACAACTAGGCAGAGAGGCAGGCAGAGAGAGAGGAGGAAGCAGGCTCCCCTCAGAGCAGAGAGCCCGATGCGGGGCTCGATCCCAGGACTCTGGGATCATGACCCGAGCCGAAGGCAGAGGCTTTGACCCAATGAGCCACCCAGATGTCCCTGAAAACACCAATTTTTAAAAAGGGAAACAAGAGCCGTAATACCAATGAGTTTGGTTAAAACAAACAAACAAACAAACATATTTACACTCAAGTGGGAACCAGCTAAAGTATAGTCGTAATGGGAAACAAATTCTTTCTCATGTGATCTACCAGTTTTAATTTAGAGTAGGGATGAATATTGTGACTCAAGAAAGAATGTGTTATGGGGCCAAACTAATGCACAATAAAGTACAAAAGGGTAATCTTATGTGTGCTTGTCCATGTCTCTATGTGTGGGCACACATGCCTGCAAGTGTTTGTAAGTATGTGTTGCTTAGTTTTTTGATCTTATGTCTCTCAGACAAACGTGAGGCGCTGACTTGTGAGACCGTTTTAGAACTATAGGACCAGCCAGATACATAGGACTTGACTTTTCTAAGTCTCAATTCAGCACTTTCTGAGACCACCTATCATTGAAAGTTTAAAACAGAGGGGGGTAAAAAAGGGAAAGGAACAAAACTAAAAAAAGGATTTGTGGAATAGGTAGAACCGCTTTCTATAAATCCTGAGATAATAAAACAAATTACAAAATGAATTCACTTTGCCTTCTGTTTTTACGGCTTTGCCTTAACTGGGTCTTCTATCTTCTCAATTTCTTACATGAGACACTGTATTTTGGGAACACCAAACAACTCCTCAGTCTATGAATCCTCCTTTGTACATTTTGCAAAAGGCTATATATTTTCTAAGTCTGTGAGTGGGAGGTACTTCTTTCTTTATTTGATCTCTCTCTCATAACTCTGTCTAGAAGCTTAATATGCTACTTTTCATCAAGTAGGCAGGCCTCTGGGAAGGATGACTTCTTCAGAGTCAGGCAGAACCTTCTGAAGACAGACTTAACTCTTTCCTCTCAGCAGATCTTATTTAAGGAGAATGAATCAGCAATCAGCTGGAAAGACTTGGGATTTGAGTATGTCCAAGGCAAGGGACCCAAGATGTGACCTCACCAGCAACATGTATAACCCTACATGTTATTCTTAGATCCAGCCACCAGATTCTGAAGAGCTTATTGGTTGGGGTTTAAGGTTTAACTTAATCCTAATTCTTTTCCAGCTTTCATATTATGACCTGCCCTGTTGCCATGAAGCAAAATAGTCAGGAGGTCCAATGTTTACATCACATTACCAATTCATTACTGCATTGTCCTATTCCCAGGAGTGCCCAGCTGCCTCTGAAAGATTCTAATATACCTCACGAAAGGTATTTCATTTCTGAGAACATGAGGCTAATTAGTTGCAAGAAAATGTGCCAAAGCTCTAATGGATGGGGAAGTGGGGAATGCAGTAAAATAATAGAATTTTTGTGAGAACCTGATAGAAAGGAGTATGGCTCAGGGCATTCCTACTTTGATATCCCAGGTGTTGATAACTTGTTAATCAATTATCTGTGTTCTTATGCATGCAGTTCTAAAGGTAGAACATTTTATACAAGAAATTCAACACAAAGCCTAGCTAATTAAAAAACTGCCACCACCACAACAAACCATCCCGTTTTCCATCCCATCCACTTTGACATTTTGTCTTTTAATTTCTGGATATCTGAGGTCACACAGAGGTAGATGAGATCAGATTAGAGCTTTTTTATCCTCCATATGTATTTAGGGAACCACTTGTTCTGGTATTGTCTTAGTCTGTTTGGGCCGTTATAAGGAAAATTCCAAAGACTGGGTAGATTATAAACAGCAGAAATCTCTTAGTCATATTCAAGTCCAAGATCAAGTCATCAGTGCGGTCACCTTTCTAGGCACTGAATTACCTCCCAATGCCCAATCTCCTAATATCACCATCAGTAGGGGGTAGGATTTCAACATGTGAATTTTGGAAAGACACAAACATTCAGATCATCTGGTGTTTTCACTGCTAATTCAGATGCCTGGCCCACAACATATACTGGTAGAATCTGAATTTTGGGGAGTTGGACTTTGTAGCCTTCATTTTTAGCAAACATTCTGGTAATAGGCTCATTAACATTTGGGGGCCACTACTGAACTATTTACTGTCCTTAAAGACATGACAGTAAGTGGGGAAAGATCCCTCTTCCTCAGCAACCAGATCTCCCACCACTGTGGAGATAACAGCTGTATGTGATCTTTCCCCTTGTACCTTTGTAGCATCTCCTCTTGTGATTTGAATCAGCACCCGTAGTCATGCTTTTCCAACTAGCTCATGGTATCATGTGGTCAGATTTTCTATGATGCCTAAAAATCATTTAAAGATGAGCAAGTTAGCTACTTGTCTGAAATAAAGAAAAAGGGTCCGTAAACTGACTAGGATCAGTCCCCACGCCCGTTGTCTTCAGGGTTCATTTGGTTATAGGGAAGAGAAACGCATTCAAATGAGCTCAGGTCAGAAAACAGAACTTGTAGAAAGAAGATGGGGGATTTATGGAATCAGAGAGCAGGAAGGGCAGCCAGGTATCTGAGTCTGGAGAATGACCAAGCAAGAAATTTTCCTCTTGCTCTCCTCCTTCTAGTCCCCCCTCCTCTTTCTTTTACATTCCTTTCATCCTTTTGTATTCCTTTCTTTCCTTCTTTCCTGTAACAAATATTTGTTAAAATCCCTACCACTGTCCTAGGACTGTGGATGCACCAGTGAACAAAACAAAAAACTCGCTTCTCGTGGAGTGTATAATCTTGTGTGTGTGTCTCTGTGTGTGTATGTAAATAGACAGTAAATAAATAAATATGTATAATATAAAGTATGGTGGTCACTGATAGATTCACTGGAGAAAAATAAGACAAGAAAGGGAGCTAGAGAGTTCGGAGATACAGCTGTGAATAGACCTCACTTCTGTCTGTCACTTCTACGTTTGTGTCATAGTTTCTTTGACTCTAAGTATTTGTTTTCTTGCTCTATGCCTTTGTTTCTCTCTCTGTGTCCCCTCCTCTTAATTCCAATCGTGTTCATGTGTCCTTCTATATGAAAAACTTGTCTCCTTTTGGCCCACATGACCTTTTTAACTCAAGTGCCTATTGATAACTACAGATTACCTTTGGTGTCTCTTACTACACATCCCTGAGAAGCTCTGACAGCTTCAGCTGGACTCCATCTAGACAAAAGCCTTTCTACATTCGTATCTGTCTATAGGAGGCTGTTCAGCCAATGGATGGGTTCTCTTGGCTCCATATTTTTACTTCATCATGCAGATTTATCTACAGAGTCTTGGAGGACCTCAGTATAGACTCCTATACTTTGGACATATACTCTCTTTTGCTATGTGTGGCATTGTTTTGGAGAAATGGATTAAAGGTAAAAACATTTCTTAGAGGAGAGCAGGACAATAAGTAAGAATCACACGTTCTTTTGGTAGGCAAAGATTTGTAGGGGGGAAGAAACATAGAACTGATAGTATTTTGAAATACTGATATATAATATTTCTTTAAAATTTCCTGATACATTTTCATTTAGGGTATATATATATTTAGCAGAAAAAACAAAAGAACAAAGAAGATCAAAACTCGTTTTTATCATCAATATTGACTTTAAAACCTTACTGTAGAAATAATAGGGAAGATCATTTTTGTTTTTGTTTGCAAGTTTCAAATTTTTTAATATTAAAAGCCATGAGCACCACCGACTTGGGTTTTGAGCAATTAGATCGGAAGCAAATGTTTTCTCTCTGCTTTTGCGATCACAGAGGGGACAAAATCTGTGCGAGCTGGGGAAGAGAAGAGAAAGAGAGTTAGTGAGGAAAAGTAGTCAAGTGAATTTGTTGTGGGGTTTTTGAGGAAGTCCTCTGAATCTGGTTACATCCTCCTTGTCTTCACCACATTGCAGAGAGCTGGTAAAGAGCTAGAACGAACAGATCATCTACAGACAAGTGCTTTCCTCTCCTGGTTGGCATGTGGAAGACAGAAGTTGGTTAAACATCACTTCCCCTAACCCCTGAGGTCTCAGAGTGATGGGGCACCACCAACAGAGTAGAAAATGCAGCCTGTTCAATCTAGGCTGAGTTCTGTCATGGCCCCCAAGTTGTCATTTACCACAAGATGGAGCAGGAGAGCATTTAGAGGTTTCTTGTGGTCTACCACTATGCTGAGAAATGGCCAAGGGTGCTGAAGATCCTTCATGGTAGTGACGTCACTGACACAAAATAGTTTCTGAAACAACAACCTGTAATACCATGGGAAATTAGATTCCTTGCAACCGGACGAGAGGAACTCAGGCTGGAAACCAGGTGGAGTGATGTGTGCCTTTGTAGACACTGGGTTTTGGAGATAGGACTGGGAAAAGGACCTGGACGCTGAGTAAAATCCATGAAATTTGGATCAACACAGAAGTCAGAGCAAGGGCAAACTTTGGACTAAACTGGGTTTACCAAGAACTGACTTAAGGCTGGGATTTTTGATAACAGGGGAAGGGAAATGAGGCTTGCAGACAGAAATTAATAGTAAAAATTTTAAACAGTTGTGTTCTTGGCACACCTGAGCTTGTGGCTTGGGAGGTTCATGCCTAACACACATGTCTAATTCTAAATCAGCTTCACTTTAAAAAGAGAGCATTTGTTATCTTTTATCAAGGATGATTCATCACATTTTTCTGACAAATGGTACATGTTTGATAATCTCCAGCACATGGCCCCACCATAACTAAAAGCATAGTAACCGGAGAGAGCCTACATTTCTTTTCAGCCCGATTATTTTCAGAGGATCATACTTTTTATAAACTAATTCTGATTACATATCACTAGTTATTGTAAACAGCTGTTTTAATATCTTAGCTTCTGAGCCTCCAGCGCTGATTCCCATATTACCTTTGATCCACATGTCTACAATTTAGACTGAGGGGATCCTCAGCGATTAAAACAAGTGCTTGCCATTTCTTCCTTCTCTGGCCCTCTCTTCTCATTCTGATTTGGTTTTAGCTACAACTAGAATACACCTGCCCGATCAGGTTCAAGAACTAAGCTACCTCACATCAGAATTTTAAAAGGCTGCATTAATGTTGAAATTTTGTAATAATTCTGTAAACATTTCACCGTCACCCCATCCCACCAAACTCACAAAAGCAGAGAGAGATAACGCCGCACCCTTTTCTCAATAATTATGTCCAGACGAAACCTTGCATGGCCAGCAGGATACGATGAGAATGGAAAACAAAAGGGGTTCCAAATTTCTAAAGCATAGTGTACAGAGCATGGAGACGGAAAGAAAGTGTGTGTGCCATCCCCATCCTTTCCCCTCTTTTAGCCCTGCCAGACATTCCCTTTGTTCTATTTTCTATCTCACTGAGATTAAAGTGCTGATCTCCCCTTTTTGAAAATGATGTCACTTTTTTTTTTCTTGCCTTGGCAGAGAGCAAGTTCATTACAAATCTGCTGTGTGACTGATGGCTTTGAAGAGATAAGGCAGAGGGGGAAACACATTTGGGAAAGGTATGAAACTCAAGAGACAGGTTGACAATTAAACTGGCAGTAAGAGAGATGACGAAGGATAAGGAGAAACAGAGCTGAGTGTCAATATCTCTTCCATATTCTCATTTACAGCCCCTGAAATACAGTTTTTATTTCCTTCACAGGTTTATCTGAAAGCAATGCCATGGACTAAAACTCAGTTTGTGCTCTTCCTGATGAGACGCATACACTTTTAATGACATTATTTCAGGCAGTCCCTTATGGGTGTATTTGATGTTCAGGGTGGGGAAGGCATTTTATTCTGCCATCAAGAAAGGGAAAATATTTGATACTGAATCTGATTTTTTATAATTGCTGATCATTGGACCACGCTGAAGTTAACATAGTAAGCATTTCAGATGGAAAACCAGGTTGAAAGCATAACACACATTCTAATGCCATTTATATTGTTTAAAATTATTAGTGACAGATGCAGAGCTTGGGAATGCAAAGAACTTTCAACCCCTGGTCCAGTCTTATGGAAGGAATGGACATACGAGTGGACACAAAGGGCAAATTATTGAAGCGTTTGACATGTAGTAATTAAATACACACACACACACACACACACACACACACACACGGTGCCCCTAACTCTGTGGAATCTTATGAAAACAACACTATCATCTTTGTACCTCTAATTGGATTTCAGCTTTAAAAATGTCATCTTTCCAATGGATGGCTATTCCTGTATAAATCAAGAGATTTTTAAAAATATATTTCTGGGTTAGGGATGCAGGTGGGAAGTAAAAGGAGTCAGTGGTGGCTAATGAGCAGGAGAAGGGACCAGGGAGACAAATGTTGGCCAGAATAGACCAGAGCACATATGACAAGAACAGAATTCATTCTTCCTTTTCCTTCTGTTCCCTCCTGTCAGCATCACACACCTCCACCTCCAGCCTTCATTTCTAAGTCATAATAGAAATATGTGTGCTTGAACTTTGCATATTTATGGAGGATGGAATGCATGCGGCAGATGTGGTTTCTATCCTCCATCCCTCATGACTGTAACACATTACGTATCAATTACACATTGAAATACAGATATATGTTTTTAAAGATTTTATTTATTTATTTATTTGACACAGAGAGAGACAAGCCAGAGGGAATACAAGCAGGGAGAAAGGGAGAAGGAGAAGCAGACTCCCTGCTGAGCCTCCCAGGGTCCTGGGATGAAGACCTGAGCCAAAGGCAGATGCTTAATGACTTAATTTTATAAATAATTAGTAATTAATAAATAGTTATATTTATTATATATAATTAATAAATAATAAATAATTTTATAAATAATGGCTTAATTTTATTATATATATGTATATGTATATATATATATATATATGCACATTTTAAGTTTTCCCTTGGTCTTGAAGAAACCCTTCTCAAAAGTAGATGCGGGACACATGGGTGGCTCAGTTGATTGAGTGTTGCACTCTTGATTTCCGCTCAGATCATGATGGCAGGTCATGAAATGGAACCCCCCTTTGGACTCTGAGCTTTGCCAGGAGATTGCTTGGGATTCTTCCTCTCCCTCACCCTCTTTCTCAGCCCCTCCCCCTGCTGGTTCCCTCTCTCTCAAATAAATAAGTTAATTAAAAGAAAAAAAAGTAGATGCTGTGTTGTTCTTCCACTGTTCCCACTCCTTCTCCAGTATCTTCCCAAGCTCTCCATTGACAATAAGAAAAAATCCCAGACACTTATGCTTCTACTCCCTGGTTTCTTTCAATCCAACTTCTCCATTCATCATTCAGTTGATTCCTAATAAATGTCTGCTTCCTGGATGCTCTTCATTGTTTCATTCCTCTGACTCAGATTTCCTCTTGGCTCTTCCACATCTAATGAATATCTCCATTTGCCTCCAGCCTGAACATAAGTATGACCTCTTTTCTTCAGGAAGACTTGATCACTCTCTTCTTCTGGCCACACTCGATCTTCTTCTTATACTTTGAGCTGAGCATCACTACTGCATTTAAACAATGTAATATGTCATAATCCAGGTGGTAGGGCATACCCAGAAAATATAAACATAACTAGTCATAAGTAAGTGTTCACCTTATGAATGTTCAGTGAACAAAAGGATGTATACAACCTGGTTTTTGAAAGCAGGCAAAAGGACCTCAAGGCTACATGTCTGCTTTCTTAGTTTCTTAGTTAAGGATGTATCCTTTTCTTAGAAAATAAAAACCTGACTAGTCTTAAAATTAATAAATATGAATTCAAGTTAAATAAAAACTGTTTTAAAAGGGCCCAGATAAGAAGGTATTGTGGAATACAATGACCTGTGATAACAGCAAAAATTTTCTGTCAATAATTTCTTTTTGATCACTGTTCATGAATATTATTATTCATGATGTGTGAGGAAAGGGCCCTTCTGAAATTTTCACCCTGTTTCCTGACTCTGTTTATAAGTATAAATAAAATACATTAAAGAAAAGTAAAAGTGGTAATTAAAAAGTCTTCAATGTAACCAAACGCATGCATCACTCCAGATTTGGAAAAGACAATCTGTTTGATATTTAAGAAAACCCCTTCCAACTTTGGTGTCTCTTGTTGGTTTTGTTTGATGTTATTTGCCTGTTTTTGTTGTTGTTTGTTTTTTGTGTTTTGTTTTTGTTTTTTTTTTTTGTAGTTGATGAACTACTGTGTCAGATTTGAGCCTCAGGCTGACTGTAGTTGAAATTGAGTGCCTCCATGAAGCTGGTGTCTTACACTGGGCAGGTGCATTCTTACCTCTTCTAGGATGAGGTGAATGCCAGAAAGACACATGCCATAGAATAGGTTAGCCTACATATATTTTTATATTTCACATTTTTCTCATTCACTCAAGTACTTTGTCTGTCCACATGTTTTAGGACTTTTTGACTCTCTGAGCTCATCTGGTATTAGTGCCAGAATCAGCATGTCAGTGACTATGGCCCCATGTGAAATACCAGAAATCAACGGCTCCTTAAAGTCTTGGAAAATTAAAGAAATAATGGAAATCCTCAGAATGTTGCTAGAGCAATGATAATTTTTTGGTGATCTCAGTCCCAGAATAACTTAAGGATTTAATATAGGTCATAAATTTTAATAGATAATATGTCCTTTCACACCATTCCTTTTGAGTGGTAGAAGGCATCAAAAGTTTCATTTGAGACCTATCAAGTGGTTTCTAAGTATAGAAGTAAGGTGGAAAAGTATTTAGGGCTAGGGAGTGTAGACTATAATTTAAATAATGATCCTAGTTCCATATTACGCTATTGATTCAAACCATCTTTAATCGATGGCTGTCAGAAAATTTAATCAAGATTAATATTGGCAAAGACTTTTCTTTATCAAGAATAGCAAAGCGTTAGCTAACAGCAAGGTGGCTGACTGGATTTCGGTACCTTATAAGTACCATGGCAGAATTCATTCTAGTCTCTTCGGTTGCTCGCCTTTCATTATTATTGCAGAGATGTGTGTATATGATTTAAGGAAACCGGTTAGATACTCAAGCACCTCTTCCATTGCACTACATTAGAGACACAAAAAGTACATTTCACAAGGTTTTTTTTAAAGCCAACAAACAGGTATTATTGTTAGATAAAAGAGGAACACCGTGTACTCATAGCTCTCAGAAAATACTTTGGGACAATCTGCTATCTGCTTCCACCAAGTTGCAAAACAGATCCAGAAAACAAGGATTCAAAGGCAAGTTGTTTATTTGGGATGTGGTCCTGGAAATAGTGAATATTGAAGTGAGGAAGTAGAATGGGGAAGGTCAGGGAAAGCTAAGAAAACATGTGTCACAAAGCCAGTTCCCAATGAGATGGGTTGCAATTTAGTCCTGACAGGATTTTCTGGGAGCCAGTACTTCATGTGGGGCTCTGGGTCATCCCCATTGAGGAGTGAGGCTGCCAGAGGCTGCCATTTTACACCAACTCCTGTCAGTCTCTGGACGAGAGCTGTTCCTGGGATTTTTCTCTCTTGGGTCTGTCACAGGCAGAGAGGGCCAGACAAGAGACAAAGACACTAGCAGCTGGAAACTGGCTCTGCAGGTGCTGGCCTGGTAAGACCCAAGGGCATGTGGGTCTTTGACAGCCTTGGGTCTGCTGTAGAGAAGACACACTGCGTACTCCCAACAGAGTTTTCAGCAGCATCAATAGCAATATCATCGTTATCACTTCTTAAACAATTCACGGGTGGTTCAAGAGTTCTAAGAACAAGTCTGCGGTGAAATACTGTGGAAGGCACTTAATCATGGCCAACACCCAGCAAGCAAAGGAGTATTCACATAGCACTCTTCAAAATTCATCAATTACAATGCAGTTTTTGTAAGTCTTATGATTCATGTTGAGAAAATACAATAGCTATTGAATAATACATGTCTGTGGAATGAGTTATTACTATTGTTGTTGTTTACTATTATTATGACCTTTCTTGCAGAATCACACTATACAACTTTTATTCTAGAGAGTCTGGATATGCTTCCTAGGCTGAGCTGTGGTTGCTTTATCCGAATTTACGTGAAAATTTACCAGGAAGTATATATTTGGACGCCGTGGTACTAATAAGGATATTTCTAGGTGTGTTACAAGCAATGGGTTCTTTCGACTTCTGTGATGCTGTGATGAAGCTTCCAGGCTAGAACGTTTTTCTAAGGTCATTTTCTATGTCGGATTGTAGTCAGTCCGGAGCTGGTATTTAAGACCGTTAGGAATGTCAGAGAGCAAACAAGACAATGCATTCGCCCAGAAATTTTGTGAAAATCAGTATGAAGAGAGCGGTTCTGGAGCATCATGAAGAGCAGAAACTTTCCCATGAAGTTGCTGATTTTACTGGAAAATTTTAATCTAACTGCTAACAAACAAAATTGGTGTTAGATGCTTACCCATACATTCCACTTCAGTTTCTCTCGGTCTTGTTTTTCATCTCTTTCATATGTATACTCTTAAATATGCCTTTTTCCTAAGTTATACTAGATCATTGTTTAGAAGGAAATTGTTGACCCAAGAGCTTATTATGGCGAATTCAGGTTTTCAAAGACACTTGTGAGAAAGCAGGGCTCATTTTCTGTGAACTCTATTTTCTTACCTTTTAAAGATGAATACCCGGTGAATAAACTAAAAAAAAAAAAAAAAAAAAAAAGATTACACTTTTTAGCATGAACAAAAGTGGTTGTTCTAACCACCCAATCCATTTATTTTTAAAACACAGGCTGTACATATGGTTTCACACTAGTTTTTAAGCAGGATTTCACTTTCTGTTCTTTTATAGATTTGTTACAAAATGATGGTAATTTAATCATCCAGTGAGAAAGTGTTCTTTTTGCTTGATTGTTTTTGTAGCAGAGGAGTAAAGGAAAAGATGAAGTATGGTCCCCTCGATGTTTTGTTTTGTTTTGTTGTTGTTGCTCTGAAACTCCTCTGGTGCCCTTGGTCATGAAAGGAACAGATATGTTTGATATGCGTCTATGATCTTAGCAGGGCAACTAGGCTCCTGAAGGGGGTTGTACATTTAATTGGCCCGTTTCTATCTCCTAGAGGCAAAGAAAAATGAAAGAAATGACTTGAATGAGGGCCCAGTCCTCAGTTCTCAACTCTTTTAAGTCTCCACCAAAAACAAACAAGCAAGTGAACAAACAGACAAACATCGGTAACATTTTGAATTGTCAACATTGGATAGAAACCAAACTGATGGTACTTTCATGAAATCATAACCTGACAAATTCAGCTTTCTGATTAGGAATTTTTGCTGAATTGAAGAGAGAAATGCTTCTATTGTCTACTGTACCAATGACCTGGATGTCAAATGAAACCTTAAAACCAAACAAATAAAGAAAAGTTTATTTATCCATTCATTCTTTGTATAAACTGATAGATTGGGGCATGCGGGAAGCAGGCTCCCTGCGGAGCAGATTGGGGCATGCCGGAAGCAGGCTCCCTGCGGAGCAGAGAGCCCGATGCGGGGCTCGATCCCAGGACTGGGCTCGATCCCAGGACCCTGAGATCATGACCTGAGCCGAAGGCAGAGGTTTAACCCACTGAGCCACCCAGGCGCCCCAGCAGAATTCTTATTTATTATCAAAGACAGCTTTTCTGAGGAAAGCAACACTTTTTTTTAGACAAATCCAATTTGTTTGCATATAAAATATAATGTGAAAATTAATATTGTACTGTGTTTGCAACACTGTGAAAATACTGGAATTTTATTTTGACTAATTATACATCTTAACTTACATATAATGAAACATTCAGCTGAGACATATTCTTGCTGTACACTTTCTTCTAAAGTAGAGGTGTGAGTTTTTCTATTTTGGCTGTGGTCCAATTTGTGCAATAAAATTACATTTTCTTTTAAAAAGTCTTCTGCTTTGAAACTACTCTGTTTCTCTTCTCTTGAGTTTGTATTTACTGCATAGACGGCTGCAGATCATAATAAGATGACATGGGCCACAACGGGCTGTGAGATTCTTTGAAATTTAAAAAACCATGCTTTTTTTATATATATTTTAAAAGTTACGAGCTACAGCCCCATGGGCTATTAAGCCCTGAGGACTCTTCCTGATAGACCTCAAACTAAGAATAGATTCCACATTTTTAGATGACTGACAAAAGACAAATAATATTTCATGACACATAAAAATTCCCTGAAATTCAATTTTCAGGGTCCATAAATAACATTTTATTGGAACACAATTGTGCTCATTTATGTACATACTGTTTACAACTTTGATGCTATCACACAAAACAGCTGAGTAATTACAACAGAGACCATATGGCCAGTAAAGCCTAAAATGTGAACTACCTGGCCCTTCCCAGAAAAAGTTTAATCCTGGTATTTCTCTTTCTCCTGTACATACAAAGATATAAATAGATCATATACATGTGAATCTATCATAAATTTATCTATACTTAGCCTGTGATCTGTTATAGAGCTATGAGCGATCCTAGATTATCTATGACCTCTCTATCAATAATCTGTTCTGATAACTGTGCTCTGTGTATCTAAGTTCTAACCATCGCAGACCTAGCTATCTACACCTATATGTCTATGATCTGTCTGTGATTCATTTATATCTCTGTTGATGATGTATCTATTTGTATCTCTGTCTTTATATCTGTAGGAGAAAAAGAGAAGAGAGAGAGGGATTAAACGTTGAATACAAAAATTTCAAAGCTGCCATTTAATCTAAAATGTGTTTGGACATATTTAAGGTAGTATGGAAAATGGAACTTAGAGTAATTGCTATTCTTGTCCTAATTCACACTTTAAGTTAAAGAGGCATATGTATTAGCAGAGAGGAGGCTCCACTGTGTTGCCTCGTGTACACATCCCTCGCCCGTCTTTGTTCAGGTAGATCTACAGCTTCCAGGCAAAGATGTGGTTTGCACCTTCAGCCAGACTCGGAAGTTTAAATAAACTCCTTTTCAGCATGCCATTTTTTCTAGCTATCACACAGGCTCACACAGGCTCATAAGAAGCTTAAATTTACTACATTTCTAAAGGGATACAGTTTGTGCAGTAGGTAACTGTCACATTCTATATAGACATTGGTGAAATATATTCACAAAGCAAATCAGTTATTCCTCTCCTTTGCCCAGAGATGGAAAATCATTCAATCGCCTAAAAACCTTCTGATGTTATTTTATATTTTTATAGCTGAAAATATAAAGTGGCCTGGAGACCCAGGTATTTGTTTCTTTTAAAATGTCCTTCCACTAATTCTGATAGCAAAATAACAAATATTTATGCATAGAGGACCACTCTTGTTTGTTTCATGGCCGTAATTACGTTCTGAACTAGGAAAATCACACAGAATGGATGTATTAGGTTCTTGCTCTATGTGTCTAGTAAGAGCTATTTGGGAAATAATCTATTAGAAACATATTTCTTAATTTAATTCAAGTGTAGTATGGACTGATATTAAATTGTAAAGGGGGTGGGGCTCCTGGGTGGCTCAGTGGGTTAAAACCTCTGCCTCATGACTTAGGTCATGATCCCAGAGTCTTGGGATGGAACACCGCAATGGGCTCTCTGCTCAGCAGAGATCCTGCTTCCTCCCCTCTTTCTGCCTGCCTCTCTGCCTACTTGTGATCTCTGTCTGTCAAATGAATAAATAAAATCTTTAGAAATAAATAAATAAATAAATATTTTAAAAAACTGTAAGGAGGCAAGAATTTTGGTTGTTATTTTTTCTAAATTAATGTCACTTAAGACTTGTACTTATAAGTAACTTAGTGTAAGTGGATGGTACTTTACAACTATAATTAATGAGCAAACTTACTTAGTTCTCAAAAACAACTGTCTTGCTAGATAATTTAGGCTAATATCAAGATGATCTGGTTAATGAAGATAGTATCATTTAATGATTTTAAATACAATAGTGTTACAGACTTTAAAAGACATGTTAAATGCTGCTAAAATAAATACTTTTCATTTCTTATTCTGAGATCATTGTGCAGGTAGGCTTATATGATAATAAGGATTCTGAAATCACTATTTGCTTTGTGTGCTATTAATAATAATTTTTCTGTGTTGCATGAATTAAAGATAAAGATCAACTCTTTAGGTCTTAAAGTTAAGTGTAATCTTTCAGGAATGTTGGGAGGCATAAAAGGAAATGAGGGGATTTACATTTCAGAACATTGCCCAATCCCAGGGAGACAGAAGCCAAAGCAAAGGAAGGAAGGAAGGCACTGGGAAGTGGGCTGCCATCCTAAATTAGAACTGTCCCACCCCTCCAGACTGTCTGTTCAGTTAATCCCATTTGGGGGCCAGCTCTTTCCTTTCTGTACCCACAATACTTCACAACAATGTGTATTTGAATACGGTGAAACTGACGCTTGTCTACAAGCTGCCAGGTCCTTGGGGTGAAAGACTCTGTCCAAAGTTGGACAGGTTCAATTCATTTTATCATAGGATATCGAAATCCCTGGAATGCGCTCAGAAAAGATACTTTCTGGGATATGAAACAATCCATTTGGATACTATTCTTGAACTGAAAACAGGTCACACATTTTTTTTTAAAAAATAGGATGTCTCCTACAAAAAGAATGTTGGGAAAAAGAATATTATTTGATTTCTCACAGTATTTGATATCTTAAATGTTCTGTTTAAACCTAAAAGGTATGCCCTAATTTTCTTTCAAAAACAATTAATTAAGAAAAAGAAAGAAAGAAAGAGATGGGGAGTCTGGGTGGCTCGGGGGGTTGGGCCTCTGTCTTCGGCTCCGGTCATGATCTCAGGGTCCTGGGATCAAGCCCCACATCGAGCTCTCTACTCAGCGTGGCGGCTGCTTCTCGCTCTCTCTCTGTCTGCCTCTCTGCCTACTTGCGATCTCTCTCTCTCTCTATTAAATAAATAAATAAAATCTTAAAAAAAAAGAGCAAGTGCGAAACAGGTAAAAATTTTGATTTTAAACATACATGAAAAAGACTGCCTCTTTTAACTACTTGGATGCATATACATGTGAATAATGCATTTGTTTTTCTTACCAAATCATTGTGTTGAATTAAAAAAAGAAAAATAGCCCCTAAACATTATCCTTATTAAGTTTTAACTATATATATAAATTTTATCTGTATTTTCTGTCTTAAAGTATGAGAATTCTTCTGTCCTGTGATGATATACACAACAACTACATTCTTGTTCAAAATGCTTCGGGATTAAAAGGCAGTTTTTAATTCCAACTTGTGTTTGATAACAAAATCTTTGGGTTGGTTAGGGCTAAAAGCACCATAGACTTCTAAGACAAATTAGTTTCATTTTTATTTTTATTACTGTATTGCCAGCTTCTCTTCCCAAATTACATTTTTAATAAATTTGATCTATAGCCATTTTGAAGGGTGAAAGCCCATAAACACATCTTTCTGCTTTAATTGCCTTTATAAAGCATTTACTCAAAAGGGCAGTTTTTCTTCCCAATTGTGCCACCAGTTTTTATAAGTGAATCTGTCAGCCTCTCAGGATTAACTGAAGTTCACTGCTGAAAGTGACTCATGTACTGTAGGGCATTAAGACAGTCACACTTAAATTTGTATTGGAAAAAAAAAATAACTGCCTTTGCAGGGAGGTTGTGTGATAACCACAGGTAACATTAATATTCTCATTTCTTTACAGTAACGTATATATTACATTCTACAAATCACGGCCCCCTTGTCAGATCATTGCTGTCTGTAACTTTCAGGTAAAGAATCACAGAATGGAAAAGTGAATTGGGCTAAATCATAGAGGGAGACAAAGCATGAAAGACTGTGGACTCTGAGAAACAAACTGAGGGTTTGGAGGGGAGGGGGCTGGGGGGGTTGGGTGAGCCTGGTTGTGGGTATTAAGGAGGGCATGTATTATATGGAGCACTGGGTGTGGTGCATAAACAATGGATCTTGGAATACTGAAAAAATAAAGTAAAATATTTTTTAAAATCACATTTTTGTCATAACACAAAGGCTTGAACAAGTTTTCTACTTGTATTTATGTGTACGTGCCTCCCGGATGATCTCATCCAGAGTTGTGTGAACGTGTTTCCCTTGTTGGATCTCCACCCTGATCTGCCTCTGGCACATAAAGCCCCCTGCCTCTTCCTTCTCCTTGGATATCTAACTGGAACCTCAAAGTCAGCATGTCCAAACTCCTGAGCCCACTGACATCCTGTCTTTCCAATCACTGTCCACAGACACGACATTTAATACTCAGTCCCCAAACCTTGGATGGATATTTGACTCCTTTTTATCTCCTCTTTATTCTTCATTTAATCTATTAATGACTCCGACTGACACCATTTTCACAGTACAAACATGTACACACAGCATCTGACCATGTCAGAACATCTACTCGGCTAACACCTGAACTAAGCTGCAGACTTTTCTCACCTGGACTGAAATGTGCTACTGACAGATTTCTCTACCTCCAGTTAGTTCCCCAAATACCAGTGACAGTGACATTGATAATACAAATTAGATAATTTCACTCTCTTACTCAAAATTTACCTATAGTTTCCATCATACTCAAAATGAAATCTAAGCATTGTGGGCTATCAACGCCTACAGGAGCAAATAGTTGTCTTTTTCTTGTGCCTCACCGCCTTCCTTCCTCCATCTTATCACATTGCTGTATGCACACTGACCTTCATGCTTTCTGAAAGCAAACCAACCCCAGGACTGTCCTGGGCTGGCTGGATGCAGTTTAGTGTTACCCAGGAAGTCCAACAGGGTACAGTTGGATGGAACAGCATTCCCTTTTTGGCATTGGGTGGGTGGGGGGAAGTAAGTGCAGATCCAGATGGAGGGGAAGGTAGGGGATGGACTGGGATGCCTGGGGCATTATGGGAAGCTCAGAGGATGGCTGCTGCATGGACCTTCTCAAAGGAAGCCTGGACTCTCAGGATCTCAGAACTTCTACTGAACTGGCAAGGGAGTCTTGGGATGAGAAACACGTAAATACCCCAGGTACAGGAGGCTCCTTGTCCCAGGAGTCTAGCTCCTGCCACCTATCAAGCAAACCCCAATCTTCATTGTACCCCCCTCCCTCCCAGTTTCTATTTTTGTTATCTGGAACACTCTTTCCAAGGTTTTCCGATGACGTACTTCCCTACCTCATATTTCAGCTCAAATATCTATTCCCTGGAGAGGACTTTTGTTCTCTAGCATTCTTACCCCAGTTTGGCATTTTATAATCTTACCCTTATAAATTTTTTCTACATAGTTCTTATCACTCTAAGATCTTTTATTATATTCTTTCATTTTTCCATTTGTTTATTTCTTTATTTTTGCCTCTATCAATATAATGTTAGCTCAACAAAAGATGGGAGAGAGTCTTCTCTTTCTTCTGCTATACTCTTTGATCCTTTGAAAGAACAAACTAATCCCTCTTCGTGTGAGAATATTTGACTCTACTGCCATGGAGATGGCTACTGGACACCAGAGGTGGCAATATAAATTAAACCTAAGCATCTCAGAACAAGGTCCTAGATGGCAAATGTACTTCCTGCCTTGGCCACAATTCCCTCGGGAATTGCAAGAATGCAGAAGGGGAGACTAGAGAAAAAGTGGGGAAAGAAATGTTAATGCATTGGAATTCCAGGGGAGATATCACATGCTAAGAATATGTGGAGTCAAAAAACAAAAATCAAACATGAACCTCTGCCTTCCAGTGGCATGTAAGAAAGCAACTGGGTTAAACTGGACAGCAAAGATCTGAAATCCATTGTCTTTTTGTTTGTGATTTATCAATACAAACTCAGGAGTTATTATGGACTAAATGTTTGTGTCCCCGTGAAATTCTTATGTTGAAATCCTAACCCGCAATGTGATTTGTATGAGGAGTAGAGGTTTTGGGAAATGATAAGGGCCCAGGGGTGGAGCCCTCAGGATGGGATTGGTGCCCTTTTAAGAGGTTGGAGAGGCAACTAGATCTCTTTGCCACAGTGTGTGCCTCAGAGAAGTTAGCTGCCTGCAACTGAGAAGGGGGTCCTCACCAGGTTTCTACCAGGCTGGCCCCTTGATATATTTCAAGCCACCAGAACTGTGAGAAGCAAATTTCTGTTGCTGATAAGCCACTCTTTTATGCCATGTAGTCATGGCAGCCTGAGCTAAGACAACAGCCTTATCTTCATAGGTGTCAAAATCCCTGAGAAACATTTTAATAAGCACGCTTTTCACTCCCCTCTGGAATTTAGGTTCTTCAACTCGAGAACTTTGATCAGGTGAACATATTTTGTGACGGGGAGCAATGAGTTCTCTATTTGTATTTCAATAGTGAGGGGAGAAATAATCATTTTCTTTAGATGCACCACAACTGAAAAATTATTTTCAATTCATTAGGATTAGTGATTCGTGAACAATAAGGCTTAGGAAACATCAATCTTGTCTAATTTATTCAATGTGCTCATAAGGCCTTGCTTTTATGAACTTATTGTTAATTTATGTGGATGTTATCAAAACACTTAGCATTGCCTAAGCCTCTTGGTAAAAATTGGACAATTAAAGCATCTACATCACAAATTACTCAAAAGGTTAAGTGATATATTATACTTTATTTGATAAAGCTAGTAAATATTAGTGATTATTATTATTGATACATTAATATAATTATAAATATTAATATGATCATAATTAATCTATTAATAGGATTAGTACTTTATATAACATTTAAAGTTTTTTTTTTTTAAAGATTTTATTTATTTATTTGGCAGAGAGAGATCACAAGTTGGTAGAGAGGCAGGCAGAGAGAGAGAGAGAGGGAAGCAGGCTCCCTGCTGAGCAGAGAGCCCGATGCGGGACTCGATCCCAGGACCCTGAGATCATGACCTGAGCCGAAGGCAGCGGCTTAACTCACTGAGCCACCCAGGCGCCCACATTTAAAGTTTTGTTCATTTAACTTTATATTCTTAATTTTTTATAATAGTCTTTTTCTTGAGGTATTAACTGCTGTCTTTTTCTTTTTTAAGATTTTATTTATTTATTTGACAGAGAGAGACAAAGCAACAGAGGGAACACAAGCAGGGGGAGTGGGGGAGGGAGAAGCAGGCTTCCAGGGGAGCAGGGAGCCCAAAGGAGGGCTCCATCGATCCCAGGACCCTGGGATCAGGACCTGAGCCAAAGGTAGACACCCAATGACTAAGCAACCCAGGCACCCCACTGCTGTCTTAATTTCCATAAACTCTGGATTGATTACATACAAAAACTTTCTATATTATAAAAATCACTTAAAGTCAACTTCAATTAGTCTAATTTCAGCCTATAAGAGTGACTTGAAATTAATATTTACTTTTGAATCCAAGCTGTTAAATAAATACAAATATATTAACAATATTAATATATATTAATATGTTTATACATTTCATGCATTTTTACCATAGAAAAATCAAAAGCTACAAAAAGAAAAAAATATTTCCTATAATATCATCGTGCAACTCATTAATATGTTCCATGCAAAAATTTCATTTTCTTGTATGCATAAAATTTTTTTTTAAAGATTTTATTTATTTATTTGACAGAGAGAGAGATCACAAGTAGGCAGAGAGCAGGCAGAGAGAGAGGAGGAAGCAGGCTCCCTGCGGAGCAGAGAGCCCGATGTGGGACTCTATCCCAGGACCCTGAGATCATGACCTGAGCCGAAGGCAGCAGCTTAATCCACTGAGCCCGCCAGGCGCCCCTGCATAAAAATTTTTATATAAAAAGTAGAACTGTACAAAAGTAGCATCACACTGATATTATTGTTAATTTCTTTCTACTAAAATATATTTTAAAATTCATTCTATGTTAGTTTTATTTCATCATCATTACTGCTCAATTGTGTCTACCCTGAAAGTTAAAATGATAGTTGGCCTTTACAATCAAAGTATTGGCCCAGTTTTCTCAGGCAGAAAAGAAAAGGATGGTATCGTAAGGTAAATTCTCTAACGTGATGTTACATGACCCCTCAAGGAATGAAAACATTGCGAGTAGACCATTCCCAGAGTGATCAGGACAATGAGTAGGTCTGTGAACTGCCCAATGTCGGACAACTTTACGGACAACTGCTCCTTTACTTAAACAGAGTAGCAGTGATATATTTGAATAGCAGCAAAAGAGAAGTCAGGTAACACTTACTCTATTTTAATTATGTATTATTCAGAAGTAATTATTTCCCTAACAGGAACCGCAGCTCCACATTGCAGCCCCGTGACGTTAGCATAGGTGTCTGACCCCCAGCTCAGCTTAGACATACCTCTGTGTGATATTGTGCAAGATTTCTCTTTTAAGGGAGCATGGAAATCATGCCAACATTTTTTACTTTTCCTTTTTTTTTAATTTGTTGCAGCCTCCTGCTCTATAGACAATACACCCATCCTTCAACTATACAGCTTCAATGTAATTGTATTTCCCTTTATTTCTCACTTTTATGTCTTTGTTTTGAAAGGCAATGGTGTGTAGATAAAAGCTGAGGAGTAAGATAGACAGTGAATTGAATTTCAGCTCTACATTTGCTTGCTGTGTGACCTTGGACGAGTTATTTAACCTACCTAATTCTTGAGTTTCTAACTCGTAATATGGAGATGATGATACTTTTTATAATTCAGTTGTGAAATTTGAATAATAGAAGGCAGAGAGATCACCTGTCACCCCACGCAGCCAAGATGAAACTTTCTTTTCTCTCTTTTTATTGTGCTGTACTTTCTCCAGATTTGTTGTGAACTTGTCACATATTTTACATTTTCTTACCTCTTTGGCTTTCATTATTTTCAGTATGATCTCAGCTGCATGGGATATGATGAGGCCCATCCAGCTTACTTAGCTTTGCCTTTTTTTCATCTTTACATTTATTTTCTCTCAAATCTGACATGTTTTCGCCTTGGAAAAATTCTGAAGACTTCATGTAGAAGTGTATAAAACACAGCTTTACTTCAGCCCCTCATCAGCTTAATTTCTATTCTGCTTTTCTATGGTGCTAGAGACCGGATATAGAACGCATTCCTCTGCACTCCTAACTTAAGAGACACAGCACCTTCTTGCAAGTCTCCTTGACCTAAATTGTGTAAAATCGTGTTAGCGATGCTCGCTTTTGTCATCATACCAGGATACAATCCACCAAATACCTTATGACCCAGGACCACATGGGCTTCGTGACACCTTTTGTTACACTATAGCATCTTTTCCAGCAAAACCATTGTAATCAGCACAGCGATGGTTACCAATCCTAGCTTCTGAGATCTTCTCAAGCATCCTTTAATAATATCATCAGAAGGCTCTTCTTTCTTGTGTTCCCTGTTTCATTTTTACTCAAAGCATTTTTTTAACTGAACTAAGGGGTCCAGGTTAAGGTCAGACCACTGAGCCTGGGGACTCCTCTCTTTTCCAGCTGACCGAGTTCCCAGTCTCCAGCTTGTGAGATCTCACATCAAATCAATGAGTTCTTCATGTTTGACTTTCCCAGTGGGAATCCATATACTTTTCTGTAAACATTTCTCTTTAAATTGGAAGCAGCCTCATTATCCAATTTCTTCTCCTACATCCTTTTTGCCATCCACTTCAATCTCTGAACCAAGCACCCTCTCTTTATGAACACGGTCAGACCTGTGTGGAGTTGGTCTGTATTTTTGACTTGACCTTCTTTCCTTCTTTCTCTCTCTTTGAACCTATCAGTACAAATGACCTTCATTTTGCTCTCAGATTTGTGCTCTCATCTCATCTTTGTTTTCTCCCTGCTGCTCTCATTAAATGGATTTGAAACTGGAAATGTCTTAGCTGCTATCAATCCTTTGAGTTTCTTCTCGGACACTTCCTCCAGAGCGTTCTTTAACACTCCACTCACTAGACTCTGATATCCTGACAAAGGAGGGGATTTTTTTCTCACCCTGATATTTCCTCTGGTATTTGAACCATCTTCCTGTTCTGCAGGAATGCCTTCATCTTTCAAGTACCTTTTCCAGTTTATCCAGCTTTTAGGGAACCTATTGGAGTAATGATTTGAAAAGGCAAACTTTTCTATTTCCTTTTATACATAAACCTAAACATCGTTGACTCACACTTTATAAGTATTTTTCCAGTCTTTCTGCATGTGTGTACATGCAAACATTTTTTTATAATTTTTTTATCTTTTTATAAACATATAATGTATTATGAGCCCCACGGGTAGAGGTCTGTGAATCACCAGGTTTACACACTTCACAGCACTCACCATAGCACATACCCTCTCCAATGTCCATAACCTCACCACCCTCTCCCTAACCCCTCCTCCCGGTGACCCTCAGTTTTTTTGTTTGTTTGTTTGTTTTTTGTTTTTTGTTTTGTGTGTGTGTGTGTGTGTGTGTGTGTGAGAGAGAGAGAGAGAGAGAGAGAGATTAAGAGTCTCTTATGGTCATGCAAACATTTTTAATTCTGTATCCATTTCAGACTAATTTGTTATATTTCCATCCTTTGTTTAGTTTTAGTTATTTCTTATCCTACCTTCTTCTTCTCCTTCTTCCCCTCCTCGTCTTTCCTCCTCCCCCTCCCCTTCTCCTTCTCTTCCTCCTCCTCCTCCTCAATTCTCCTCCTCCTCCTCCTCAATTCTCCTCCTCCTCCTCCTCCTTCTTCTTCTTCTACTTCTTCTTCTTCTTCTTCTTCTCCTCCTCCTCCTCCTCCTCCTCCTCCTCCTCCTCCTCCTTCTTCTTCTTCTTCTTCTTCTTCTTCTTCTTCTTCTTCTTCTTCTTCTTCTTCTTCTTCTTCTTTTTCCTCTTCTTCTTTCTAAATGAATCCTATATTCCCTCCAAACGAAAACCTTTCTCTTCTTTAAGAAAAGGAGACATATCTTTAAGTAATCCATCCATTTGCATTTCTTGATACTATTGGCAGGAGGCAAGCAGGTGGCTGCTGCCTATGCTATAGAGTTGAATCTCTCTTTCCCCACAGTTTACATCTATAATCACATGAGACAGAGTTCATGTATCTCTCACAGGTCTTCATGCCTTGTCCAGCTGAAGAGATGGCTCCAAATATTATTACTCTTTTGTTTTATTGTTACTTTATTGTTACATCTATTTCCCAATTCTTAGATTCACATAAAAAGGATTTTATTTATGTTGGGCGCCAAAGCCTCTAATCCAGCCTTCTGTTTCAAATACTTGCTTTTGTGCTTCCTTTTAGATGATGAGCTCATGTGTCCTACTTGTCCTTCAGGATTTTATACCAAACCTCTTCTCCCCTTTCCATGAATCCTCAGAAACAACAGATACCCACATTCATGAAGCATAATATTTCTTCCTAATTTCCCCCTTTTATTTTCTTTTTTCAGACTCGAGTTTCACTTATTATGGACTTTTCTTGTGTCTTTGGTCATTCATCCTTTTATTTATTTAGCTGTAAATTTGTTATCCCCTTTCTTTCCTTTCTCAGTAAATTTCTACACATTTAAGTATTTAATGTGTGCATTCTTTTTCCCTCCATGGAAGTGCCCCCTTTTCTTTCTGTACTTTTTCATCGTTACTAGATATTTCATCTGCTTTCCTTTTCCCTTCTTCTTTCACCATTACGACTTGAAATTAACATTTTTAAATATTGCCTTCATCTTGCTGAAGCTAATTTTTTACTGCTTTCTCTCTCAAATTGCCCCTGAATAATTTTCCTTATCCAGTAAGTTCTGGGACTTAGAATATTTTAGTTGTATATCTCTCCCTCTTATTACGATGTGCTTTTAATAATTCTCATAGACATGCCCCTTTTCATCACAAAAAATATAAAAGGCACAATAACAGCAACAGCTAATATTAATTGAGGGCTTTGTATATACCAGTCCCTCCGCAAAGCATTTTACCTGGCAGAATTCTCTGGCATGTACTATTAACCCTTCATCTTACAAATGAGAAATGTGATTTTTGCAGATGAAATCGTGCAAGTTAGGCTGTAGACTGCCTAAGGTCACATGGTGAGCAAGAGGCTGACCTAGGATTCCAGCCAGGCACTCTGACCTCAGAGCCCCCAAAGAGTGACTTTGTTTAAGCAGCGCTATGATGTGGGGCAAGACATGAAATTAAAGCTGACAGAGGGGCGCCTGGGTGGCTCAGTGGGTTAAAGCCTCTGCCTTCAGCTCAGGTCATGATCCCGGAGTCCTGGGATCGAGCCCCGCATCGGGCTCTCTGCTTGGCAGGGAGCCTGCTTCCTCCCCTTTCTCTCTCTCTGCCTGCCTCTCTCCCTGCTTGTGATCTCTATCTGTCAAATAAATGAATAAAATCTTTAAAAAAAAAAAAAAAAGAAAAAAAGAGAGAAAAAAAATAAAGCTGACAGAGATCATTCAGACAATGTGATAGAAATAGGGAGAGAATGTGGCAGAGTGGAAAACACACTTATCAAAATAGTGCAGCTGCCCTCGTCATCCAATCAAGAGCCTCCATGTGCTTATGGAGAGAAGCTTGTATTTGCTAGAGTTTCTGACTCCTCAAGACAACTAGAAATCCAAATATTGTGTGTGTCAGTTAGAAAAGTTGCTTCTAATTAAAATGAAAGCAAATTAAAAAAGCATGATGCTAGCAATCAAAGATATCTTCATACATGATATGATCCATAGGATTCTAATTGGAAGCTTCTTGTGTAAAAAAAAAAAAAAAAAATGTGCCATTCTGGGAAAGAGCAGCCTGACCACTAGACTTAGAGTGCACGCCTCCATGTTCCTACACTGCTTCTGCTTTTGATTACATCACAAATATAGTTGATGAAAGTAATCCAATTCTTCAAAAATACACAAAGTGAAAATAGTACTTCTCCTTCTACCTCTCTACTGTTCTTTCCAGTTTAGGTTGCTTCTTTCCTGACCTTAGATTAAATTGCTTCCATTATGTGATGTATATAAAATAACATGCGCAATGTATAGGAAAGACAGGAAGCAGAGTAATTAAACATGAAATGATGAACTCACATCCTAACTTAAGTGATGGCAGTTTATAGAGAACATTTAAGCTACTCATGCAGCATCCATTTCATGCTTGCCCAGGACCCACCGAATATACTGGGTACCCCATACTGAATTTAGTATTTTTTATTTCCTAGTTATGTAAAACTAGCTTTATTATCTGTTTATGCCTTGCTCTCAATAAACTGT
Organism: Meles meles; assembly: GCF_922984935.1. NCBI lineage: Eukaryota > Metazoa > Chordata > Mammalia > Carnivora > Mustelidae > Meles > Meles meles. The sequence goes on from NC_060071.1 coordinate 126,856,482, forward strand.
CTGTTTTTATTATTATCTATGCTTTATAAAAGTTTTATTCTTCATGCAGACTTCTCTATTGTTTATTTTGCTCTGTGCGATGTTTCTAAAATGCATTGATGTTGTTATCACCAACACATTAATTTTCACTTCTGAATATTATTCTACTGTGTGAATATACCAAAAACTTTATTAGTCTATTATTTTCGTGATTGACATTTATTTTATTTCCAAGTTTTATTTGTACCCTCTTGCTAGGAATATTTGCATTCCTGTTCTCTGTGTCCTCATGTGAGAATTTACTCAGGTATGTTCTTAGCAGTGAAAATGCTGAATCTTAAGATTACTTGGTGCACTTAGCAGTAACTTAAGGTTACTCAGAGACAGGTGCACAGATCAACAATATCCTTATTACCTGGGTACTTGTATAAATGTCAGTTTCATCCCAGGTCTCCTGAGTTAGAACTTACATTTTAACCGGATCTGGGATGCCAGGATAGGAAAGGTTTCCTAAGACAATCTATTTTATGTTATAAAATATTGCTATGATATTTATATATATTTACATATTCTATTCTATTATAAGATATTATTTATGTAACATAATAGTTCCAGGAGGAATATTATCTACAAAAGCCTTTTTACTGAGAAAATTCACTCTGATTACTTTGTATATTTTGCCATCAAGATGTAAAAGAGGTCATCTGCATTTTTGCTGTTATTGAGTCTCTTAACTGGTACCATTGGATACTATTATATAAATGTAAAACATTTTTCCCAATTGGCCATTATATTTTGATGATATCTGATCCATGTTTCCAGCCAAACCTCGTCTGTCCCTCATATTAGTCCAAATGAAAAACATATAAAAGAAACTATCTTCATTTTCCTTTTAACACATTTTTGTGTTTTTCCCAGCATGTATCTCATGGTTATCAAGAAAGCTAATTTTCTTAAAACAAAACAAAACAAAACAAAAACTTTAAGAAAGTTAGATTGCTATCAATTTTAACTTATACATGGGAAAACTGAAAGATAAAAATATTTATATCGATCCAGGATCACAAAAGTGCCCACTGACTGGTCAGATGTGAGAACTTTAGTCTTATTACTTGTAGTCTGTTCTCTTACAAAGATACCATATTTTTCATTTATTAAATCATGCTTATACTTACTATATGATAATAATTATTAGAATGTAAAGTATGAATGAGCTTGAGATAGTTCTCCTAAACACTAGATAAGCAGGCATGGTGGGATGCATCTGAAACCAATATAACCTATTAATTTGTGAACTAGAACTCGTTTGTAGTGATTTATTTGCGTTGCAGATATTGAGACAAATAAAGGAAATGTTCTCAAAATTAATGTAAACTCTGCCTGCTAATATAAAAGTGCATATTAGGTAGAAAAAGGGAAGGGAAGAAAAGTAATTCTTTATTATTGAATATTTCTATCATTTCTCTTATCAAAGTAATTAATTATAAGAAACAGAACACATATATTCATAACAAATATATCAACCTGACATATTGAACTACCATGATTTTGAGGTTTGATCAAAATGTATATCTGTTTCACACTGTGTCACTAAAATATATTCCATACTGGGGCACCTTGGTGGTTCAGTGGGTTAAGCATCTGACTTTTGGTTTTGGCTTAGGTCATGATCTCAGGGTCATGAGACAGAGCCCTGAACCAGTCTTCCTGCTCAACAAGGCATCTGGTTGAAGAGTCTCTCCCTCTCCCCTTCTGTCCCTCCCTCCTGTCTCAGATAAATAAATAAGTAAATCATATATATATATATATATATATATATATATATATATACACACACACACATATACTAAATCCTTTATATATTATATATAATATATATTTCAATACAATTACTATACAACCCAATACAATTTATTGATGTCTATAGAACAAAAATCAGGAGATGAGATACTCTTCCAATACTCACTCTTGGAAATAAGTAGCTGTATACTTTAACATAAAGACAAAAACAAGAACAAAATGAAACAAAACCACCAAATTAAGAGTTATGTACTTTAAAATGTCTGATTGTAGATATGAATAATTTATTTAATTTTTATCCTAAAGGAAATCATCTTCCCTTCCCTTTCACTGCCTTTTCTTTTCTTTATTTTTTTTTTAAGATTTTATTTATTTCCTTGACAGAGAGAGAGAGAGATCACAAGTATGCAGAGAGGAAGGCAGGGAGAGAGGAGGAAGCAGGCTCCCCACTGAGCAGAGAGCCGGATGTGGGGCTTGATCCTAGGACCCTGAGATCATGACCTGAGCCAAAGGCAAAGACTTAACCCACTGAGTCACCCAGGCAACCCACACCTTTGCTTTTCTATGACTCTCTCCCGGTTCGGGGGGCGGGGGTGGGTGGGGAAGAGAGTAAGGAGGGAAAAAAGAATGTTTTTCTTTCAAATGAAGTCTTATTATAACTTTCTGTGCTCTACCCTATGAGATATGTTAAAATCAATGCTTCCTTGTCCTTTGTGAATTTCTTCCAATACTCAGTTCATGGATATTTGTGATTTCTCGCTTTAGCCAGTGGTTTCCCAGAGATCTATTCCATACAGACCTCTCCCTGTGGAGACCCATCAATCTCTGAAGATTCTTCTAGGGAAGAAAGAAAAACAGGTCTGTGAAGCTCTCTCCCTGGTTCAGGGCCTGTACTCATATATCCATTACTTTGACAAACTCTGGGAGTATAGGTTCATTTCTGCCTCCTGCAGCCACTTCTTCTTTGCCTGCCTCATTTATCCCCTTGATTTCTAGGATGAGGGCCAGACCAGTGTCCAATGTATCCCCTACTCTAAGAGATCTACAAGTCTCCATGGGGTGTGTCAGACTCTCCTCTCCCTAGGATGAGCAGAAGAGGGAAGAACCCCTCCAGGAGGACAAGTACACTTTCAATAAAGCAACACCTTTCTTTCTTCAAAAAATTAAAAAATAAATAAAATAATAAAAGAAATAAAAAATCTTACACAAGTCCTCTGCTGGTCCAAACTCTGCCCCTTTTCTATCTTCCTTGGGTGTGAAGATCTCAGGAGATCTGAGGCAAGTTGTTTGAAGGATATTTTGAAAATCTGAACCTTGCTCTTGCATTTTATTTTGGTGACCAGCATCTGTCATGCTGAGGTTGGCATGCTAAGTCATCAGAAACACCAACTCTTCAATTCCACATTCTTTTCCTATACATACACTCTCCATTTGGTGAGATTTCTCCGCTTTGTAAAAATCCATTTTAACCTTTGGAAGGAGAAACGAGAAAAGAGGTTAAGGGATAGAGAAATTAGCATTGACTGAACACTTGCCATGTCTCTGGTGTTAAGAATGTTTGCATTTCATGCAATTCTTCCTCAGTTGTTCCAGCCATCCAGAGAAGGAGACTTTATCATCCCCATTGTCTCTCCCCAGTGAGTAAATCAAGGTTCAGAGATGTTATTTGCAAAGGATGACACTGCTCATGAGTAGGAAAGCAAAGATTGGACACCTCCATTTGAGTGACTCCTAAGTCTGAGATAAATGATACCTCATTTACATCATTTTTTTTTCTTCAGAATAAAAGTAATTTAAACTATGTTTCCCATCACCACTCCCCTCCCATCCCAAGGATGTGCACTAGAACCAATTAACTGGGCTAAAATCCAAGCTTTTACACATGATCATGGGTGAGTTGCTTAGCTTCTCTGTGTCTCAGTTCCTCATTTGTAAAAATAGGAATAATAATAATAATAATAATGATACTGGCATCACAGAGTTTTAACTATTTATTATTTATTATATTATTATAAATTTATATTATATAATTATATATAATTATAAAATTTATATATATTTTATATTATATATAATATAATTTTATATTATATATTTTATATCTATTTATTATATATTTATATTTATAAATATTATATATTTATAATTTTATATTATATATAATTATATAAATTTATATTATATAATTATATAATATATATTATATGATTTATATATAAATATTATTATATATAAATTATATAAATAATTTATATATAAATATTATTATATTTATATATAAATTATATAAATAATTTATATAATTATTTATAAATTATTTAAAAATAATTTTCACTAGCTTTGCTGGAGAGCCAGTCAGCAGAGCTCCTCATGCTGTCATGATGGAATCTGATCCAATCATAGAGTTTTTATGAGGATTAAATAGGTTGATATTTAATAAAGTAGTAGAAGAAAAGATTAAGAAAAGATCACTAGACTTTGAGTCAAGATCCATGACTTGATCCATCCAAACCCATTGTTCACTAACTGTAACCTTGGGAGAATCCCCTAAAAGACCATTGTGTTCTTATCCATAAAAATATTTGTTACCCTCATGAGAGTGACACATCCCATTTTCCCATTTTATTAGGCCAATGTCAACTCCTGAATATGTGGTCTATAGAGTGAGCATCCTGCATGCAACCAAAATGCAAGATCAAGTTAAAGGACCCCACCCCACTGCTGAGACTTCCCATCATCCCAGTGCTGTACTGTCTTTTCCATTCATGTCTTCCCAGACAGGATCTCAGTAAAAGACCAAAAAGTCACAAAGGACATGAGCTCCTGGAGAGTCTTCATATACACTGAGTTTTATAAAGGATATGGCAATAAAAGAAGACTAAAGTAATCCTGGCTGGATATTAATTTAGCTCCTGCCATATTCAGTCCCATTTCAAGTATAGGAAAGAAAAGAACCGTGTTGTTATCTACGTGTGTGTTAGAACTTTCTTGCATCCATTAGGAGGCACATGGTAGGTTTACAGGACAAGTTTTATGAAACTATCCCTGACATTAAAAATCTGGAAAAAAAATCAATATTTCAACACATTTACCTTAGAGAATGGTGATACTATTCCACAGGATAGCCCTTGATATTGTTTCAAAATTAATTTTAGAACAACTTCTTCTACTTTTATTTGTCAGAAGCTTGAGTTGCTTCTTTAACTGTGCTAAAGTTTGGAGATTCAGAGAAATCTTGTGGATTTAGGCTCACCAAGGCATCAAGGAATATCTCAGCAGGGCAGAGAGATGACGGAGAACCACACTTTATTAGCAAGACCTTCATTTATCATTCACCAACTTTAGAACTTTTGGAGTCCTTTTTTGGCATCATTTTTTTTTTTTTTGCTTCATATTATAATTAGTGATATATCTGTCATCAGACTGTGATTGCTTCTAGCCAAACTCTTTTTTCTCTGTGTTTCTCAGCACCAGCAAACACTACATCTTTCATGTGGGATAAATATAAATGTTTATTGAATAAATAAAAGTACATATGCAGAAAGATAATGTACTTTTATTTTCCATATATATTCATTCTAATATATATATATATATATATATATATATTCATTCTAAAATATTACCTACTTATTTTCCATTGGCCCTAATATATGTTTTAGTTCATATCCTTACAGGTTTTTTGCAGAATAGATTGAGCTCTATTTAAAACACACACACACACACACACACACACTCTCTCTCTCTCTCTCTCTCTCTGTGGGTGTGTTACAGTTTTATCCCCAAGGAATTAATTAATCAAATCAAATAAATCAAAGTCCATGGAGACTAGAGAAAACTAAAAATTTATTCAATTTTAGTCTCTAATTAATATTTATAAATCTATTATTATATGTGATTACAAAGTCCTCTAAAATCTATTTATTGTAACAAGTGAATCTTTATGCTCAGCAGCACTGGTGGGCTAAAGGGACCTTATGATCATTAAATAATAGAAATTCCCAGAATGTACCTATTAGGAAAAAATAATGCTGAACTAAAACGAGGTTTCCAAGTTTATTTTTTTGAACGAAATTGTCCATATCAAGCCCCATTTCCCTCCAATAGATTTCCTACCCATGATGGTAGAACCTACATGCGAGAGACAAGAATAAAAACTTACAGGAAAGTCACAATGAGAAAATTCTTTTAAAAGAATCATTGACATTCAATATGAGAACAAAACTGGCAAAAATTGAATGAAGTCTTTCCATAGCTGGGATAATAGTATGCAGCTGTGGTTAAATAAACAGTCTTTAAAAGCTGGTGTGAACACAAGCCAGCAGGTAAAAATTAAGCTGCACTGTTAAACTAGATTAGAGGTTAAAAAAAAAAAAAAGAATCCAACTAGTCTTCGTACTGGGCAGGGTGTCCAGTTGGTATAGAATTGGAATTTTCCAAGAAAGTTAGTTTACCTTTGTGTTAGGTCATAAGTTCCTTATGTGATTGCTGTATATGAGCACACAGCTCTTTGTAACATTCTCTATTTGGTAATTTGAAACTATTCAAGATACCAGTGTTCTGCCAGTTTAAGGGTACATTGTAGAGCTGAACTTTGAGTTACTGTGCAAGATTTTTTTTTCATGCTGTCATTTGTAATATGTTTGTGAGAATCCTTGGGATTAAAGTTTTGGTTACAAAAAAAAAAAAAAATCCTGTTTACAACCCTGTGGTTACTAAGTCTTGCCAATAATTGATTTTTTTTTTTTTTGCCAAATAATCTCCCAAGAATGAACGGTTTTTAGCAGTTCTTGAAGTTCTGACTGTTTTCAAGGAAGCGATTATGATCAGTGGATGGAGTCTCCTGAATCTGAAGAGTGATTGTTCTTTACGAGAGGAGAGCCCCGAGGAGCTCCATACTCTTAGAATGCTCCCTAAACCCTACCTGAACACTTCTCAAATTGAACTCACTAATTCCTCCAGAAATGTGCTCTTCTTTTTATGTTTCTTGTCTCCATCAATACATTACTTTCCTTTTAATCACCAGATCTTGACAGTCCTGAATTAGCGCGGATTCCTTCCTCCTCGTCACCAGCCACAGGTAATGGATCAATTCTCCAAAAACTCTTCCATGCCTTGCTATCCTCACAGCCACTGGCTCGGGCCTTTGTCATCTTTCTCCTGCAATAATCTTCCAAGTGGCCATTCTCTCTCAACTCCTATTTTCTACAATACCGCCGGATTTATCTTTCTAAAATGCTAATGTGTTTACATTGCTTTCCAGGTTAAAAATAATAATAATAATAATAATAATAATAATAATAATGATGGACTCTTTGAAAGCACAGGTGTCTCACGATAACAACCTGTCTACCAGTGGGTGCATCTGGCCAATAGACATGATATTTTTGGTCCATGGTTTTAAGAAACAAAACAAAAACAATTGCCATTGGCCAGCATTTAATAATTTGGAGAATTAACATCCGATATTTATTGCTTTTCCTGAAAAAGAGAAACTGGCAGCATTGGGTTGACATTCTCCTTCCACGCTGATTTGCTGTTCCTGTACCACCCTCCCAATCTGGGCCTTCTCCTTTTCCCTGTAGTCCTCACTACTTATTGTCTCCACATCTCCTTAGCAATAAGAGAATGTCCCTCACATATCACTTGTCAGGACAGTTTACTCTAGTTTTTCTTATAAGCAATGCACTTCCTCCACTGTATTCTAATGCCCATCTTCATAACCATAGTATTCAAGGCCCATATAAGCTGGGCTCGTTTCCCTATTCTCATGTTTCTCTTCCTCTATCTCCCACCTTATGCTTCAGTCATATCAAGCTGCTCTCTGCTCCTGGGACAGGTCCAAGCCAGAGATCTAGAGTGCAGAGTAGGCTCAGAAAGTCCGGGGCCAAATTTATTTCATACTTTCATTAGTTCTTTTATTTCTGACAGAACTTTCTGTGCTTTGGGTTTTTCATTTATAAGCTAAAGATAGTAGTGCTTTCCTCAAATGATTATAGTGAGGATTTAAAGAGTTAATGCATGTGAATACGAACTTTAACACCTGATAAATGTTCAGTGAATGTTTGCGATTGTTCCTTTTCCACCAAAATTTTTACTCATTTTTTATTTTACCATCTGAATATCTATCTGAGTGATGTACAAATTTTCACTCTTCAGAAAAAGTTTGTGACTTAAACAAAAATGAAATTCATGGATTTTTCTTTGCTGAACCAAGTAATTACGAGATGAATTAATCTTAAAAAGCATCATGTACAACCCATTTACTGGAAAAGTTAAAAAGAAAAACTAATGTGGAAATGAAATAATTTTTCTAAGAACAAGTAATCTGGCAGAACAAAGACAAGACTGCCAACACACAGACCCTGAGCTTATGCCTCTTGTTTCCTTTGATAGACCCATGGAGAACAGCTACCTGCAAAGGCACTGGGGTCACAGAGGCAGGGCTCCCAAGGTAAGTATCTGCCAGGGTCATTCTGTGATCACGTAGCCACTGTCACTAAACCACACATAAGGATGAAGATGGAAGCAACTGCCATGTGGTTGGGGACTATAATTTCTAAAATTCAGCACCTCTTTTGTGTGGAAGATTCAGAAAGTCATCCTTATATTATCTTGTATCACCGCCTTATCACTATCTCATCCTTGAGCACTGCCACAGAGTATGCAGACAACAAATATTTGCTGAATGAATAAGTAAGTACAAGTAATATACCTAAGGCCATCTAGACACATGGAACCACTATTTCAATCTAGAACCTTTTGAGATTCCTTCTTGGCATCCTTCACTTCAACACACTTCATGATGGATGGCTCCTCATTACTAATCCACACAGGTTTTCTCCGATTCTACTGAACCACTTGCATCTCATTCAGCATCTCTTACAACTCTGACATTACATGCTCTTCCTTCATACCTAGATGTGTTTTCTCTGATTTCTATTCTTTTTTTTTTTTTTTTTTTTAATAGAACTGAAGCGTCTCATCCCCTTCTATCCCCTCTTTTGGGTTGACTGCCTTAAGTCTTTGGCCCCAGAGCCAGCCCCATCTGCATTCCTTTTATAAGTCACTCTTCATTTATTTTTTTAAAAGATTTTATTTATTTATTTGACCGAGAGAGAGATCACAAGTAGGCAGAGAGGCAGGCAGGGATGGGGGAAGCAGGCTCCCCTCTGAGCAGAGGGCCCAATGCAGAGCTCGATCCCAGGACCCTGAGATCACGACCCGAGCTGAAGGCAGAGGCTCAACACACTGAGCCACCCAGGCGCCCCTATATATCACTCTTTATACTCTGCTTGTATCTCCACACACAGAACGTGGTGGCAAGGAAGTTGTCACATGGTGTTTGGTGGCCCCAGTACCTGGCAGAGTTATCAGTAAATTATCAGTACTCAGTAGATACTTCGGGCATGAATGTGTGGAAAGGAAAACCCAAAAGTTTCAAGGAGTAGAACTTGGAATTACAGAGTTGATCATAAGACAGAGTCGACAAATTGCCAGACAAATATAACAATTTATTGTCGAGGACCTATGGCTCCTCACTCCTAACACTCCCTCTTGTCTATCCTCCATGCTGCCCCCGTAGACAGAAATGATGAATTCTCAGTAGATCTGTTTTACCTGTGCTCTAGGCTACTTCTTCCATTTTTTATTATAAACTTAGTTTGCCACTACTCCCAATTTTCTTTTTTCTAGCTCTGGGCATTGTTTCAAGACAAAAAACTTTCAATTTAAGTAGATACATATAGTTTTTCCACAAACTAAGAGCCAGCATATGTCAACAAAAGGAGGTATTTCACTAGGAGTTGGTCACAAATAGATGTAATCTTGAGACCACATCAATATTGTCAGGCGCTCTTGTAGGCATAGGGTGAAAAATGCATCTGTGTGGGAGGGTTGGATTCAGAAGCCTGGAAGGTACAAGTTTAGAGGATCTGTGAAGAATGAAAAATTTAAAAGAAATTGGAACATCAGTGTTTGAGAATGAAACCTATTTCTTTGGAGAAGGGGAGGTATGTTTTTATTTCCAGCCTCAGACTATCTCATAAGAAAGTAAACCCAAGACGAGGTGAGAATTGTGTGGCTTCCTTCTGTCAAAACATATTGCTACTTATAGGCTTAGGGATGCTGCCAGTAAAACAGTTCTCCAACCCTCGAGGTTCTACAAGAATAGACTCTTGGATAAGATTATTGTTAACAGCACAAGTCTTGATAGAGCCACGAGTTAATAGCTACTGGCAAACAGCAGCCTTTTTTGTTTTGTATGAATAGTTCTTCCTCGACTAGTCTGCCAAACTAAGCACATTTGGTGTGTTTTCAAAGTGGCACACAGGAGGTCAATTCATTAATCATTCTCAAATAGTGGGAAACAGAGACTCCTGTCTTGGAAACCGCTAGAAATGTAGTCCTCTTTCCGTTTTTAGTTTTAAGCTAGTAGGTGATTTTTTTCCCCCCTAAAAATTCCTTCCTTCCTTTTCTTGTTTCCTTGAGGGCTTGTACATGTCTCACTTCTTTATGTTAGAGTTCAAATCACTGCATCACCTTAAGTAAACAATTGAGAGGGATTGAGAGAAAAGAGAGCATTTTTTAAAATTATAACTCTATTCACATATAGTGTATGAAATACTTGATTAAACATGTCTTTCCAAACTATCCCCCATTAAGGAAGCTTAGTTCTCAAAGAAAGAAAGAAAGGAAGGAAGGAAGGAAGGAAGCCAGGCAGGCAGGCAGGCGACTTGTCTAGGTGCACTGGTATACTCAATGCTTGGTAGCCACTTACCTGTCTTAGAGGGTTGGCATGTAAATGAGCATAGCTAAAAACTGCCCCCTGGTCTTTGAGCTTATCTGGCAAACATGGGCTTTGGTGTCAGAATGAACTGGGTGGGAGGTCTGGCTCTGACTATTTGCATGAGATGATGGGCAACTTCCATAATTTCTTGAAGCCTTTCCTTCCTTTTCTCTAAAATACATATAATTATAGAACATACCTCCTGGGCAGTTGTGAAACCAAATTGGATAATATATGTAAAGTATCTTAGCACAGGATACTTACCTCAGTCCTGTTCCTGCCCTCATTATTCTTTTTATTCTTCTTCCTCTATTTCTCTTCACCCCTTCCTCCACTGTTCTCATTCCCCATACCTGAAACTTGTCCCTTGAGTCTACTTTCTTATATTAATTTCACTAGAAAACAATACATATTTTAATTTTTTTTAGATTTTTTTAAAAGATTATTAATTTATTTATTTGACAGACAGAGATCACAAGTAGGCAGAGAGGCAGGCAGAGAGAGAGGAAGGGAAGCAGGCTCCCTGCCAAGCAGAGAGCCCAATGCGGGGCTCGATCCCGGCATCCCAGGATCATGACCTGAGCCGAAGACAGAGGCTTTAACCCACGGAGCCACCCAGGCGGCCCTACATTTTTTTAATTTACTGGGGTTTCTAAACAATGAAGACCATGGGTTTTTTCTTCTAGTCTGAATGTTATTTTCACTGAAAATAAACAATGTTTTTTAATGACTTTCCTGAGGCTTCTAACAGGGAAGGTCTCTAATTTTGGATGACATTGATGCAGCTGGCTCTTTTGTTTGACGGAGGAGATCATATAGCTGAGCGTCTAGTATGATATCGGATGGAACACCGGAGGCTTTCCTCTCTGCTCTCCAGATCTCTGTAAATGTCCTGTTTGTTTTGAAGGTCAGAGAGAGTTGTGGGCAGTAATTGAATGCAGAGCTTATGATGCTTGTCCACTTGAGGCTTCCAAAGCTGGTCAGGCAACAGCACTCTGATATTTTGTTTGCTTTTATGTGAAAATATACTCAAAAATTAAAGAGATTTTTAGCTTCAACAATATGTGGTCTTATCTTCCTTTATAAGCATCTTCCTCTTCAACCCCATTTTTGCTCTGAGTGTCCAGTTTTCCTGCTGTCCACAGCCGTGTTCATCCCTTTACCTGAACCCACATGGCCCCTATCTAACTCTAAGCACAGTCATTGTTTCAAACAAACAAACAACCAAACCAAACCAAATCAAACCAAACCATTTGAGGAAAATGGTTTTCTTTCATTTATGTCTATCCTACTCCAGTGTTCTCTCCTGCAAATACTGTTTTTTCAAATTTCCTCAACTCCTCTCTCCTTAGATATTTGATGTATAGACACATTTCTCAAAGTATAATTCTGACTTCATTTAATAGTCCTTCCCCTCCCCAAGAAGAAACTGATATTTTTCTTGGTTATGTTAGGCCTAGTTATTGGACTAAATAACCCAAGTCAGGCCTGGCTCAGATACTAAGGATATTACTATTCCCCTTTCTCCAGGGGTCATTATACACACAAGGTGTGGCCTATATTCTAAGCAGGAACTGGGCACCACACTAAACACTAGTCCCAACAGAGACCTGGCAGGTCCATAGGGGACTCCAATGCGCTTTCTCATTTTTCAGCTGACTTTAGATTTCTCCAAACATTTCTTATATTTGCAATTAGTTATTTTTCAGACATAATGACTTTCTTTCTTTTCCTCACCATTGCTTTCTAATGCTCCTGTCTTCCCAAATCTATCACTTACTTCTTTATTTCTTATGAATATTTATGGCTTATGTTTCTCACAAAGTCAGGTAATGAGAAAACCACTTAAGATCCATAAAAATAAGCATGAAAAGAGTGGCAAGCAATGAGTACAGCTTAGTCTAGAAATGAAAAAGGGCTCTTTGGGTGGTTCAATGATTAAGCATCTGATTCTTGTTTTCAGCCCAGGTCATAATCTCAGGATAGTGAGATCGAGCCCCACATTGGGTTCTGCACTCAGTGGGGAGTCTATTTGAGATCTCTCTGCTCTCCCCATGTGTGTGCTTTCTCTCTTTCAAATAAAGAAACAAATCTTTAAGAAAATAATTTAATTTAATTTTAAAAAAGAAAAAGGACTTTTTGATGATACCACACACATGGACCTGACCTGTAGTCAAATGTCCATCTCTCTGCCTTGCCCTTACCACAGTGCCAGGCACACAGTGGCAGCTTTGTATCTGAACGGTGGACGACTGGATGGACTTCTCTTCTTTTCTTAAAATCAGAGCCAGACACAGGCACAGAAGGATGTTTGGCATGCCTGTGATGATTTCACACTGGGGCAAGACTGGTTGACTTGGGTCAAGGATATTAAGGGATGTTTCTATCCTTATAAATTGAATTTTACACAACTTTCTATATAGTAGTTTTCAGACACCTTCATACATGAAGAGTAACACTTTAATGATTAGGAAAAAAAAAAAGAGAAAAATTGGGTCCTCAAAAGGTTGAAGAATTTCAGATGTAGTTTCCACGAGAATTGGCAGGTGAAGCAGCATGCCCAGCACTAGAAACTTCATCCCATAGAAGCTGGCTCTTTTTTATGCAATGATGCTGGTTCAGATACCCTGGGTTTTTGGCTCCCACACTTACTGGCTGCAGGAAGTTGGGTAAGACCTTTAACTACTTAGGGTCTTAGTTTAGCCATCCATACCGTGGTAAGTACGAAAAACTACCTAAGCTAGATGATTTATTTGAAAAGTCCTTTGTATACTTTGTATATTAATATACTTTGTATACTAATGATAAATTGATTGAGCTATGGGTTAGTATATGTAAAGCACGTAGAACAATGACTGGTAAATAGTAAACTCTTATTAACCTTTGTCATTGTTAGGAGTACTCTTATCAGCATTACTGAATCAGCTCCATGTGTGTGTCCCCCACACAGCAAAGGTATGCTTTGTAAATAGTTGTGATCAATAGAAGAGTACCAACTCAGGAAATAATGACTTTATTCCTCTGGGTCATAAGAATTACATAATGTCTTTATATTTTTATATATTATGCATTTTTATATATTATATTATGTATTATGTATTACATTATAGATTATGTTTTTCATTTCCTATTTTTGTCATTACTTGTGGAGATCAACATAGCCCACATTTATACCCCAACACTTTCTTCCAAAGAACAGAAAATAACTCCTAAAGACACTGCACTCTGGAAAATGTACAGAGACTATATTTTCCATAAGAAATACATTCTCTGGGCTCTTCACATGTTTTCTAATAACTGTGTCAGAAATAACTGCCAGACTTAAGGACATTCTTGAAATGGTGCAGTAGGGGATGACGCTGGAATGAAAATTTCCAAGCGTTGCTGCTTGTGTGTGGTCCTTCCTCTCCCTGGGGCCCCACCCTTCTCCTCCACAAGATGTGCCAACAGCATTTTACCGAGGAGAAAGAATCTCCAGGGTGGCATTTTTCTCCCCCAAATGTGAGAAAAGCATGCCTATGAGAGAAGAGCTTTAGGACTGCTACAGTGGGTGATGGGGGGTGATGATGATTTTTCTTTTTATGTAAATTTTGCAGAAGCATCTCTCCATTCTGGTATTTAAGCAAAGTGGTGTGGTAGTGTTAAGAAAGGGTAGCTGCACTCGTTCAGCCATTCATCAAACATTTTCTGAGAATTCATTATGGAGTAGCAATGCAGTACAGCACTGTGGCAGAGGGGGCAGTGCAGGGGGAAGAATGCTACAAGCTCCCTTCCTTTAAAGATGGGGGGAAAAGCAGAGCTATATAACTGAAGCACAATAGGTCAATTTTTTAAATGTATGGTGTGAGGGGAATGCAGAAGAGTAGCTCCCAGGTAAGGCAAGGGTTATGTGCAGAAGAGGCAATGCACTTTTAGTCAAAAGAACAATAAAGGCCAAGATGAAAAGACTAAAGTAATAGAGTTCTCCGGGAGTGAATAGTAGAAGCTAAAGGAGGCTGCCCTCAGGTGTGGCTCAGGAGACAGGGCTGAACTGACAGAGAATAGCCCAATGTGAAGGAGTTTGTCTACCATGCGAAGCTGGATGTTATTAGTAGTGTACAATGGGAAACAAAGACTTCTAAATAAGAAAAAGCATTAATTGGTTTTGCATCCTAGAAACATGAGTCTAGCAGCAGTTTTAAATCTGAGTTTCCTGTGTGTGTGTTTGTATGTGTTGGGGAAGGGGGCAGGGTAGAGTTGAAATGGGGTGACCAAATGGGAGGGTATAATAGTAATTCCACTGAGAAATGATACAGCCCTGAACTATGATAAGACACAGAGGATGCGAATAATAAGATAGCGTAGAGTACAAAAAGAGAGTTAAGAGAACACCTGACAAATTTCAAGAAACATAAAACCTACAGAACTAAATAGAAAATCTGAATAAAACTACAGTAAGGAGATTCAATCAGTAGTAAGGAAAAAAAAATCTCTGGACAAAGAATATTCTGGACCTTATGGCTTCAATGATGAATTCTACCAAGCATTTAAACAACTACTACCAATGCTTCTCAAACTTTCCCAAACTCCTTTTATGAGGCCAGCATTACCCTGACATCAAGCCAGACAGAAACTACAAGAAAAGGAAACTATAGACTCATATTCCTTATGGGCATATATACAAAAATCCTCAAAAAACAAAACAAAACAGAACAAAACAAAAATACTAGTAGATCAAATAGAGCAGCATATTAAAAGGGCAATATGCCATGGCCAAGTGAGATTCATTCCTGAATGCAAGGATGGTTCAGTGTATGAAAATCCATCAATGTAATACACCACACTAACAGAATGAAGGGGAAAACAAACAAACACGTGATCATTTCCACTAGTGTAGAAAAAACATTTGGAGAAATTTAACATCCTTTTATGGTAAAAATACTCCACATTAAGAATTGACGAAGGCGGGGCGCCTGGGTGGCTCAGTGGGTTAAAGCCTCTGCCTTCGGCTCAGGTCATGATCCCAGGGTCCTGGGATCGAGCCCAGCATTGGGCTGTCTGCTCTGCGGACAGCCTGCTTCCTCCTCTCTCTCTCTGCCTGCCTCTCTGCCTACTTGTGATCTGTCTGTCAAATAAATAAAATCTTAAAAAAAAAAAAAAAAGAATTGAAGAAGGCTATCTCAGTGTAATGAAAGTTATATGTGAAAAACCCACATCAAACAACATGCTCAATGGCAAAAGTCTGAAAACTTTTCCTCTAAGATCAGGAACAAAACAAAGATGCTCACTTTCACCACTTCTATTGAACATAGTACTGGAGGTCCCAGTCAGAGCAGTTACAAAAGAAAAAGAAACAAAGGATACCCAAATTGGAGAGGGCAAATTTTCTTGGTTCACAGATGATATAATATTACACGTAGTAATCCCTAATGGTAACACACACACACACACACACATACACACACATACACACACCCCTGTGGGAATTAATAACAGAATTTAACAAAGCAATAGGATTACATGTCAACTCACAAAAATCAGTTGCATTTCTATACACTAATAATGAACAACCTGAAAAGGAGACTAGGGAAACAATTCTGTTTACAATAGCATCAAAGAGAGGAAGATACTTAGGAACTGATTAACAAAGGAGGTGAAAGATTCGTACAATGAAAACTATAATACATTGTTGGAAGAAATTAATGAGTTTTTTTTCCCATAAGATTCTCTCTCTATATCTATCTATCTATCTACATACCTATTTATCTTAGGGAGAAATTGTATGTGTGAAGAGGGGGAAGAGGCAGAGGAGAGGAAGAGAGACACACAGACTTTGGACTGAGTGTGGAGCCTGTCCTGGGGTTTGATCTCAGGTCCCTGGGATCATGACCAGAGCCCAAACCAAGATGGATGCTTAACTGACTGAACCATCCAAGTGCCCCCAAATTATAGTGACTTTTTAAAAATGTTGTTTATTTGCGGGGAGCCTGCCTTCCCTCTCCCCCTCTGTCTGCCTCTCTGCCTACTTGTGATCTTTCTCTCTCTGTCAAATAAATAAATAATACCTTTAAAAAAATGTTGTTTGTCTGCCTGCCTCTCTGCCTACTTGTAATTTCTGTCTTTCAAATAAATAAATAAAATCTTAAAAAAAAAAAAAGGAAAGGGGCGCCTGGGTGGCTCAGTGGGTTAAAGCCTCTGCCTTCGGCTCAGGTCATGATCCCAGGGTCCTGGGATCGAGCCCCGCATCAGGCTCTCTGCTCGGCAGGGAGCCTGCTTCCTCCTCTCTCTCTCTGCCTGCCTCTCTGCCTACTTGTAATTTCTGTCTTTCAAATAAATAAAAAAAATCTTTAGTTTGTTTATTTTTATTTTTTTAAGATTTTATTTATTTATTTATTTGACAGAGAGAGAGAGCACAAGTAGGCAGAGCAGCAGTCAGAGGGAGAGGGAGAAGCAGGCTCTCTGCTGAGCAGGGACCCTAATGTGGGGCTGGATCCCAGCACCCTGCGATCATGACCTGAGCCCAAGGCAGATGTTTAACTGACTGAGCCCCCCAAGGTGCCCCTATAATGACTTTTTAAAAATAGAAATAGAAAAACCCATCCTAAAATGTATATGGACTCAAGGGACCCAAAGTTGTCAAGATAGTTTTGAAAAAGGGTAACAAATCTGGAGACCTCACTCTTCCTAATTTCAAAATTTACCACAAAGCTAAAATAGTCAAAATAGAAAACATAAATATCAACAAAGTAGAAAGGCAAATCACGAAATGGGAGGAAGTATTTACAACTCATATGTCTTTAAAGGATTAATATCCAAAATGTATAGGGAGTACCTAAAATTCAACAGAGAAACAATCTGATTTAAAAATGCCCAAGGATTGAATAGATATTTCTCCAAAGAATTTATGCAAGTGGCCAGTAAATACATGAAAATATTCTCAACATCACTGATTATTAGGGAAATTCAAATCAAATCTAGGTGCAATACCACTTCATACCCATTAGGATGGCTATTATAAAACAAAAATCACAACAACCACAATAGAAAATAGGTATTGGCAAGAATGAGGAGAAATTGGAACACTTTTACACCATTGATGGGAATGTAGTGGAGCATAAGCATTTTGTTCCTCAAAAAGTTAAAAATAGAACTACCATATGATCCAGGAGTTCTACTTCTAGGTCTATACCAAAAAAATTGAAAGCAAGATCTCAAAGAAATATTTGTACACCAATGTTTGTAACAGCATTATTTACAATAGCTGAGAGGTGGAAGAAACCCACGGGTCCATCAACAGATCACTAGATAAGCAAAATATGCACAAACTTTATTCAACCTTAAAAAGAAGGGAATTCTGCCCATGCTCCAACATGGATGAAACTTGAGGACATTATACTGAGTGAAATAAACCAGTCACAAGAAGATAAATACTGTATGGTTCCACTTATACAAGATACTAAGAGGAGTCCAAATTACAGAGACAGAAAATAAAATCATGGTTGCTGGAGGCTGGGAGGGGGCTTAAATGGGGGAGTCATTGTTTAATGGGTAGGGTTCCAGTTTTACAAGACGAAAAGAGCTGATGATGGTTGGTAGTAATATTTGTGCAAGATTATGAATGTATTTAATATGATTGAGCTGTACATTTAAAAACACTTCAGATGCTATATGTAATGTGTTGTGTGTTTTACCACAACAAAAAAATATTGGACAAAATAAAGAATTATGACCTGGATTCTGACCTTCACTCTTAGGTAGCTGGTAATGCTCATCTGATACAGAGAAGATGAGCTGGTTTGAGAGATAGTATCTTCAATTTGCTTTTGCTCAAGAAAACACTAGAGTTTGAGAAACACTGGAAAGTTCATGAAAACAGTCAGCAGACTGGAATTCATAGGAAGGTTTTTTTTTTTTTCTGATTATTGAGTTGTATGAGTGGACATAAATGAACAAATCTATGTGTTCAGAAAATTGTCATGGTAAGAAGGATCAAGGGATAAATGAAGTTATAATGTAGACAATGCAGCGTAAAGGGAAAAAATAGACTCTCGTGCTGTACTGTTTGATTTCAATTTCTATCTCTGTAATATATCAGCTTTTAACCTTGAAAAAATTATTTAACCTCTCTGAGTCTCTGCAGTCTTATCTGTAAAATGGGTCAATAACAGTATCTACCTTATAGCATTATTATACAACTTGAATAAATTGATAACTGTAAAATTCTAAGAACACTGGGTGACACAAAGTGCTAGTATTATTAGGGATTATGAAAATGAATGAGAAACACCAGTAAGTGTTTTCATTGGGAGAAAACAAGAACACTAAGAAGAGAATGCTGGAAAGCCTCAGCTCTAAAAGTAGAAGACTGAGTTGACAAAAATGTGTAAAAGAGAGATACATAGAAGAAGAACAAAGAGACCCAGAGTTAACTGTGTTACGAAGCCAATGGAGCCAACATTCTTTGATAGTGTTCAAAATGGGCTGAATCTGACACATTGTTCACATATGATTAAAACTCAGGAGTGCCCCTGGATTTGTCAACATTGTTTTTTTCAGTGGGTTGTTTAGATTTTCAGTAAGATGGCCAAGATGAGAGGCCTGGGGATGGATCTTGAAAAAGGATGTGAAAATACTTATTATGTGGTGCTCTCTTGAGAAGTTTGACGATGTGAGGAAGGAGAAACAGAAAAGTATAGTTGGAGGGACACATAATGCTAAGAGGGTATTTTTGTTATTATTATTGATGATCTTTGTTGTTTTTCATATGTGAGAGTCATAATATGCTTATAAAGCAAGTAGATAATAACCTTGAAAATACACAAAGGAAAGAAATGTATCAAACAAGTTCTTGATAAGAAAGAAATGAGATTTTTTTTTAATTTTTTTTTTTTTTTTCTCTCAATGACACCAGAAAAAATGCCTGGGATATCTGGTTTCCTTGAACTATCCAACATGACTTCCTGCAAGGTCCTAACAGTCTATAGTTTGAGATTTATGTTCTCTCATGAGCAGACATCAAACTGAGGGGAATCTATATACTCAGCCTGCCCTTGTAGTCCTATAGTTTTAGTCCGTGCTGTCTAATACAGTAGCCATGAGCCATCTGTGGCTATTTCAATTAAATTTTAAATTAAATTAAAAACTCAATTTCTCCGTTGCACTAACCCCATCTCAAGACCACGTGTGTCCTGTGGTTCCTGTGTTAGGAAGCATAGATACAGAATACTTTCCTTATCACAGAAAATTCCTTTGGATGGTGCTGTCCTAGGAGATGAATAAACCTTATTTCTCTCTGGGGTTTATCACAGAAAGAGGATATCCTGATGCATCATCCTGTTGACCTTGAACCCTGCGAGCCTTGTCCTCAATAGCTTGCTCCCTACTGTGCTCATTGTCTTTTATTAGTTCTCTCTGTGGAATCACTTTGTCTTTTAACCTCCAATGGCACCCCAGGGTACCACAGGGTCCTTTTGAAATCCTCTTCATTTGCCACAGGGCCCTCTCTTGAAGAGTTTGGTAAACAGTGTGGTCCATTGACTGTGGAAACACTATGCCAGTCTGTCTTCAACTTCTTGAGCCCTCCTGCAGAATCTCGCCCTGTGCTCCTTCCATTTTGAGTCAAAGTCATTGTGGTAAAGCCGTTTAGCATGTGGACTTTGGATTCCACGGATCAGCTGCCTTAGCATTTCACCTGCGTAACACAGACCACAATGGTCGCCTCATAGATAGTCACTCAGTTCACCAGTGAACGGGGATGAAAACAGCGCCGACCTCAGTGGGTTTTATGGGGATTGCAAGACCCAAATTTGTCACATTCTTAGTGCAATACATGCCAAATTATACACTGCCATTCCTGCCTTCCTCCCTTCCCTCCCCTTTTCCGCTCCTTCCTTCCTCTCTCTCTGTCTCTCTCCATTCTCTCTCTTTCCTGCCAGGATTATGTCAGAGGTTATATTTGATTACAAGTCCAGAACGCCTGAGTAAGCGGTAGCTTAAGGACACACTGCTTTGCTATTTCTGTACAACACAGAGGCTGGTGGAAGACAGAGATCAGCCATGACCCACTAGCTGAATGGCATAGCTTCTATGATTTCTTGGCTGTTCCCCCCTGCTGGTATGAATACTGCTGTCATTAAGCCTGTGATTCATGCTGAAGAAAGAGGAAGACCCAGTGCTTGTCTAAGCAGGAAAAAGCTTCCCCCAGTAATCCTTGAGGAATCTGGAAGGTTGGCTGTCAGCTAGCTGCCTTCACTGTAGAGAAAGACAGGGAACACGGTGAGAATGGAATGGAGGGAGACGACTTGTACATTCCTCCGCAGGGGAAGAGATAAGTTCCTGCGTGTCCAGGTTTCTTCCCATGGCTCCTCTGTGACTTCATTTAATAGAAATTCTTACCATTCTTTTAGACGTGTCTAAATGGCCACAGAAATTCAAGTAACCCTTCTCCCAGTTGTTTCTCCGCCCTGTATGCTGTGCGTTCACCACGTGGGCACAATGATACAGAACTGGCAACCGGACTTCAGGCATGTTTGCATCCGAATACAATCTTTATTCAAGTCCCTGGATTGAACAGCTCCTCATGTCTTCTTAAAAAATGCAGTTGGTAACCATGTGTTGAGTTTCTCCCCACAATACTGACTTCACATACTCCAGTCTGCAGACTTTTGTGCTGGAATCAGAATAAGCTTTTTAACATAGAGGATGTTGCAATGACATAAAAATGACATAAAAAGCTCATTCCATTTTGTAATGATTTGTCCTCTTTAAACGTTTTACCGTTTTTTCTTATCTGTGGTGTCCATTTTCAGACTAAGACTTGTATATGACTGTTTTAATATTTACTTGAACACATACAGGCACATTGGTTGATGTGTGTATCATATCTTGGAAATGGTGAATGTTCCTATTTTTAACCTTTTCACATTTTATGGTTCTACTTATTCCCACAATCCCTTTGGCATTTAAAAAGAAGAAACTATTAAGGAAAAAAAAATGTATAGCTCAGAGAGTGTTTGATACATTAAATGCTTTCCAATTTGGAGATCTTGTGAGTAATGTCAAAACTTACAGTCCATAAATAGTTTCATTGTAATGTTGAACATAAACATTGCCCATAAAGTCAAGACTCCTGAGTAAGGCACTCTGAAAAATGGTCAAAGACGAGCCATACTTTTAACTAAGCAGTACCAATGTTAAAGTTACAAACATCTGTTTAGAACAATTTTCCATTAAGGACTGTTCTTTTACAAGGAAATATCTGAAGAAACTGTCACATGTTTACTATTACATCATGCTACAAACTTTCAACACGTCTGTAAAGCCCAAGGTTATATGAACTCAAACCTCCCCCAATAAACTGCCACTGAGAAGCTACGCCATTTCACCCAGTGAACATTCCTGAAATCTGTGTTCAAAGAAGGACATCTCAGCCAGACTCATATAATGGAATTTTTTTAAAATACAGTTTTAAAATAAAAGCTGTATTTTGTAGGTCTCCACGAAGCAATCTGTTGGGGGCAAGGGAAAACAAAGCAAATCAAATCCAAATAAAGCAAAGACAACTCCAAGACAAATATGATTCACAAAGCAAGTGGGAAGAGGAATGATTCTCAGAACCACAAGTCACATATGTTAGGGCTTGTGTTTATTCTTTGCAAGGTTCCAAAAGGAGAATTACTCTAGAGCACGAAATTATGCACCCAACAAAAACAAGTATTGGACATGAGGGCAGCGTCCCTTTCAGTGGAGTATTGGGTTTTGAGAGAAAAACCATCTAATCAGTGCTGTAAGCAAAGTAAAGAACGGGTAAGTGTAGGAGAAAAAAATCCCAGATTTGGAGCTCTGATTCTGGCACTCTTCATTAAGTGATCACTGACGTCACTTAAACTTTCTAAAATCTCAGTTTCACTGTGATATGTCAATCATGGGATGATTCCATTCTGAACGCAAATGCTGGCAGATGCTTACAGAAGTGCTTTGTGAAATGTAAACACTGAAATGATTGTTTTGTGATTTTTTTTTTAACAAACTGTACAGGAAAATAAAAGTTTTTGAACAACAACAACAAAAATCTGATTTTGTATTTAAGTTTAATTTAAATAAATGAATTAACATTAAATATCTTAAGCAGATAGATATAGTAATTAAAATATTAAGCTATTTACCAAAGATTTCAAATACTGACAATTTCCCAATGACTAAAAAGGCATCTACTTTTTCAGTATTCCCATGTATGCTGTTACAACTCAAAATAATTTTCTTTATTTGTTTGTTTCATACAGTGTCTAAAACAGGGGCTACCCATGTTACAGTTTTCCAACTTCTACTTTACAAAATTCCCAAACTTCCTCTTCATCCACTATTATTTGACAATCTATCCATAGAAGGTACTTGAGAGGCTGGGGTGTGAACTCAGCCCATTGGCTTCCCATCATGAGGTTTTCACCAGGAACACTCCTTTTTAATACAACAGAAAAGTACTTCAAAGAAACTAAATTAAAGATATAAATAAAAAGGAAGTCACCACTTTCCATGTGAAGACTCTATCAACTCTAAGTGGATTTCTTTCCGAAAATTCTTCTGTCATGAGATCACGTATATTGTTATTCCAAAAAGGGATGACTCTGCTAATTTACCACATTTATTTTAACGCAGTGACTAGTCCTGTGAGGTATATCTGACTTGAGGCTTTTCGATAATCAAGCGTGTGCTGTCCCATACTCCAGGCGCCAGGCACATATGGCTCTTTAAATTTAAATTAAATTTTAAATTAAGTAAAATTAAGTAAACTTTAAAACTTATTTCTTCAGTCATACTATCAATATTTCATGTGCTCAGTAGCCATTCATATGTGCCTGAAGGGATGCCATATTGGTTACTGTTGCAGAACATTTTCTTCAGTACAGAAAGTTCTACTGGGCGGTGCTTGACCAGCTTCTCTCCACTTGGTCCATGATGACTTTATCTTAAAAATGAATAAAGGAATTAACAATGAAAAAAAAAATCATTCATAGTTACATAAAGCTCAGATCTGGGAAGAACAGGAAAATCTCTGGGTTTGGCCCAGATTTCTGCCTTCCTCCAGAGGAGAACATGTTATTCATAGCTCCAAGGTAAAACAACATGGGTCCAGAAATATAGGTGATTGGTTCAAACTCACAGGGAAATGGTGTCAGACAGGGGACTTGAACTTAAGTCCCGTTTTCTTACTGCAATCTTTCTTTTATTTTATTTTTAATTTAATTTAATTTTATTTCTTTTCAGTGCGATCTTTCTTTTATAATTCCACACTGACACTTCTCCATTCATCATGCACCCTTAAAAGACAAAATCCAACAGGCTTCAATTTTTTTGACTTTGATGATAATGTCTTGTAAAAGTTAAAGCAGGCAAGAGCATGCCTGTGAAAACACATTCACAATAAAGCCATAAACAAAAATATCACCTCAGTATCATATATGATCCATGAAAAAGCAATTGTTAAAATCAGGAAGTGTCTTATGTTCTACACACAGCAACACATATCTTAAGCAGATCATTTCACTAACACACATTTTTATAACATATGTGACATAAATTACCATTATTATGCCAATTTCGTAGACGAAGAAATGGAAGCTTAAAGAGGTCAGGTATCATCATGGCTAAGACCCCAACACTAGAAAGAAGCAGACATTCTAAAATTTAAATCCAGGTGTGTTTGACTGTAAAAAACCATTTCTCCAGTCAGAGCACCTCATAGATAATCCCTTGTGAAACATGAGCTGTGGAAAATATTCTCTAAATTTTTATCATATCTAACACTGCATAGGGCTTTTTGTGTATATGCATGTGTGTGCATGTGTGTGTGTGAGAGAGCAATATTTTTTATACTGTTATTATATTTCTGCTCAAATTCCCAATCTGACTGACTTCGTCCAGGGGAATTAATTCATATGGTAAAGATAATCAAAGAGGGGCACCTGGGTAGCTCAGTGGGTTAAGCTGCTGCCTTCAGCTCAGGTCATGATCTCGGGGTCCTGGGATCGAGTCCCACAACAGGCTCTCTGCTCAGCGGAGAGCCTGCTTCCCTTCCTCTCTCTCTGCCTGCCTCTCTTGTGATTTCTCTCTGTCAAATAAATAAATAAAAATCTTAAAAAAAAAGATAATCAAAGAGGAGGTTAGGTAAAGATGTAAAAGAACAAGAATTTATCATTTCATTAAGCAGAGATTTGTCAAATAAAAAAGCAAACAGTGTCTTCCTGCTGTCCCTGCTCTATCCTGCTCTCTTTTTCCATTTTTCTCCATCTCTCTTACTTATACTCATTCTGAGAAAGTTCACTTTAGATGTGTGGGTCATATTTACATCTAACAGGGGAGATTTGTCTTATGAATAGGAGGGTGGATGTGATACTCTTTTTTTTTTCAGTCCAAAACAAAACAATGGAAACAAATTTATTGAGTGTTTTTTAGTTATAGAAATTATGTCAGGGTTTAGCTATACAAAAGATAAATTCAGCAGAATCTGTGGACTAAGGGGCATATTGAGTTTGGAAAATAAATGATGAATTTAAACAATCCCAAACCAAATGAGAACAACAAGTCGAAACCCCTTGAAATAAAAGGCTTTCTGGGACAAGTGTCTGTTGAGAGATTATGATCGCAACATAGATCATCACATACTTATTAAAATAAATACTTGTTCTACTGAAAGGTTGCTGGTAGTAACAGGAATACAATGAGGCTCATTTCTAATATTTGCCTCATGGTAGCCTGTTGCATTTTCGGTAAATGGAGAAAAATTTCTATAGAACGGCTGTACTTTTTCACATCACCATCTACATCACGCATCTACTAACAAATGGCGAGTTCCCTTTCAGGACATAAATGATCCAACTCCTACCTCGTCTTATTTTGAAACCCATACTGAAATGGATACATATGTTAGCAAGTGTCTGAACATATCATTATTCACAGTAGGAACATGTTAACATAGCATTATGGAAATATGAAGAACTTTGCATATTAATGAAATTTTTTAATATTCAATGTCCACAGGCTGAAAAGTTGTCTCTAGCTTCATTGATTCAAGCAACAAATGGGGCATATGATCTGGAGAAATGTGCCCATCACTAGACCAACTGTAAGCTGAGCACGTCTGTACTGATTTCCAGATGAACACCAAAAGAACTCATTCCTCTGGAGCTGTTTTTCATACTTCTGTATCTTTGAAATGACTCAATGCTGAGAGACTTGATGCTTTCAAACCATGTGGGAGCCATACATTGGCAGAGACAGATAGAAACCTTATTTTAGCAGCTGATTTGTACTCCTTGTGATAGCCTTGCGTAGTTTGTGCTCAGATAAAAAGTCAAGAGCTAACACCACTGCCAAACACTTTATTTCTGTGTTTTACCTATTAGCTTTTCATAAGCCTGTATTACCACCAAATTTTAACACTGAGTATACAATATTAAATATTAATTTAAAAGAACTTGAGAGAAATCATATTATACCTTCTAGTACATTTAATTTAAAATGCTAAAAGCAAATCTTTTTCCTGCATACTGTGTTCACCTTCTTGGAAACAGGAACATGCAAAATGATTTTCATTTTTATTAAGTGACTACCTATAACTAGGCAAGTCTCAGAGAGTCAGAAAGTAAAACTCACATACTATGGGAAATGGACAAGTTCTTATTACTCAATAATTTATTTTTCCAAAGCTTGCTAATCATTTCACTCAACAGCCAATTGAATCTTTTTAAATATATTCTTCCCTTGCAATATTTCATGGATTAAAAAAAAAAGTTCTCAATTGTAGTCTAAGAAAGATGCAGCAGCATTAAAAATCAGTTAAAGTCATAGCCACATTTTTTTTTTTTTAAAGATTTATTTATTTGACAGATAGAGATTACAAGTAGGCAGAGAGGCAGGCAGAGAGAGAGAGAGAGAGGAGGAAGCAGGCTCCCAGCCAAGCAGAGAGCCCGATGCGGGGCTCGATCCCAGGACCCCGGGATCATGACCTGAGCTGAAGGCAGAGGCTTTAACCCGCTGAGCCACCCAGGCGCCCCCATAGCCACATTTTTAAAAAATGGGAGAGGGACACTAAGAGCAAACACTGTCATTTCATTCTATTATTTACTTGTTTTTCTTTATTTTCTTTTACTTCAGCACTTTGGTTTGACAATATGCTTTATTGTTGTTTTTGTTGTTTTCCCCAGTAATCCTTGGGAGATGTAATCATACAGATTTTCCTTCCTTCCTTCCTTCCTTCCTTCCTTCCTTCCTTCCTTCCTTCTGTCTTTCTTCTTTTGTAGAAGACTGTTGGGGAAGTAACAATAGCCACTATTTCAGTTGACAGGAAGGGAGTGATGAAGAGGCTATGCATCAAAATCCATACACAGCAGATGCAAGGGAGGCTTTAATTTGCTGTTTCTGAGTAGCCTGGTTACACAGAATATAATCATTTTATTGTTTCATTCAAAACCCTCATACCTTTGGCACACAGACACAACTTCTTACTGCCTCGATTGACCACTCAAAATCCCATCCCCTGTCCTTTTTAGCTATCCAACCGGCCAGTCATGAAGCAGCCACTAGTATGTTCAAATATTATGACCTGGAGAACTAACAGTATCTTTACAGTCATTGAAAATAATGATATCATTAGGTTAATGAGCCTCAGAAATTTAAATGACCTAGGTTGCCTTAATCTTTGGAATAACGTGGTAGTGAAGATCACTCTGTATTTGTTAATGCCTTTATGTGGCTATAGTGTGGACCCTCCCCATCACCCCTAATTTTACAATGTTGTAAAGAAAACATAATTTATGTCGTTAGTGATCTATTTGACTTGAAATAACTGAAATTATTTATTCATGTTATTTAACATCAACAAACGTTTATTGATCATATTCATCAGAATATTAAGTTTCTACCAATTTAGTAAATACTGATAAATGAATTTACAATGATAAATCCATGTAAGGCTAGAGTAATTGCTAGAAGCTCCTTGTTGAGTTACAGTCTTAGGTCATAGTTTGATTTTAAATACAGCCTCAAAACCAAGCTCTGTTATAACCTCTACACTAAATGATTTTTTTTTTTAAAGTGAGGATATTCAAACTCATATGTGTGAATTAAAATCACATTGGAAATATTTTAGTTATTATGAAATTTTAGGTTACAAAGGGATATTTGCAACTCTCTACTCCTTACTTTTCCCATTATAGTGGCTTTGATTCAAGTTTTCATTGCATTTGCAAAACTCTCCTAACTTCTGTGTTTTAATTTTTTTCCCTATAAATCCCCTTTTCATTGTAACACATTGTAACAGTGTGGGCTACCTAAGTTCAATTTAATTTTATCCCCCTGCTTTCAATTCTCTGTTGCATTTAACAAAGTCCAAGCCCCTCAGCCTGGCCCACAAGACTACTAATATCTGCTCTCTTCTCTGCCTCAAGTTTTACCATTTGCCAGCTCACATAGCTCAACAGTTAATTTCAAATGTACACATATGTATGCACACAGCATGCTTACATGCACACACACAAGCAACTGCCCGCACACACAACAGATGCAGCCACTCTGACGACTGTTACACCAATCTAATGGAGCTGCCTATCCCAACCGCAAGGATCTGAACCCACGCAGAAGTCCGCAGGTGGGGAGCAGCCTTTCCGGTTTATTTTCTGTGAGTTTTTTGGTAACCAAAACGGACCTCCTGGCTGATAAAACTTCCTAGAGGGCTTTTGTGTTTGTTTGTTTTCTTTTTCTTGGAATGCATCGCAGAGAACGGAATAGAGGAATCTAAGGAGTAGGAAAGGCCAATGGAGAATTAATTTCATGAGAATATTCACGATGTGTGGTCTTAATTCGTACTTCCATTTGGTGAAGCTGTGAGAAGAGATGATTTTTTTTCTTTGTTTTTGTAAGGCTTTCTCAGCTAAATGCAACATGTTAACATGTGAAGACTTTCCAGAATCTTCCGGAGAGAGGGAGAGGACCCTTCTTCTCTCATTTATCTCTTCAGCCTCTTTTTGGTAACTTTGTAATTAGACATAATTTAATTGAGTAGAGGTTGATTTGATAAGTATTAATGTATTTATATACACAGATATTTACTTGAGGATTATATAAGGATCAGAATGCTCATTAGTTTATTTATATAAAAATATGTAGGGGCGATTTAAGCTTCTTCGCAGAATATAGTTTAGGGGCACCTGGGTGGCTCAGTGGGTTAAGGCTCTGCTTTCCGCTCAGATCACGATCCCAGAATCCTGGGATCGAGCCCCACATCGGGCTCTCTGCTCTGCGGAGAGCCTGCTTCCTCCTCTCTCTCCCTGCCTGCCTCTCTTGCCTACTTGTAATCTCTGCCTGTCAAATAAATAAATAAATAAATAAATCTTAAAAAAAAAAAAAAAAAAAAAGAATATAGTCTAAAAAATCAAATGTTATTGCTCTGTTGATATATTCAAATGTTAGCTAGGAAGAAAAGACCATTGAAATAAAGCAGGCAACATATCTTAGTTCTTAGGCTTAAATTATTCTTAGGTGTGTAAAATAATCAATTCTTTTATTTTTTTCTTTTGAAGGCCAACTTATTTCCTTTTGTGCTAGGAAAGCTGAGATAAAACAAGATGCAGTGTTTCAAGCAATAGAAATTTCAAGATACTCATTCCTAAGATTTTGCTTGTTTCTTGTATCAAGCAAAATCTTAGGAATGAGCACTTTGAAATTTCTATTTTAGGATCTTTAATTAAACATTCAGATTTAGCAATGAATTTTCTTGGGCCTTTATTTTTAAAAAAATTATTTTAGAGACATTCTCTGGAATTCATGTCTGCATATATTCATCTGAGGATAGTGACATTTCTTTTCATTATTTCTATGTGCATTTATCTTACACCTTAGCTGTTTTCTGTTCTTGCTTTAAACTTCTCATTTCATATCCTCCATGATCCCAGTGATGCAGCAGTGAAATCAGGGCTCTTCTTAGAACACAAGGAGTAATTTGCAAGCTAGCCAGTTTTTAATGAAATGTGGAGGTAGGAAGAATCCATATCAGGATACACTTGCAAAACAATTTCTAAATTAATAAGTCCTATGAATTAAGAATTTTAATACAGGTGACAAAGCTATATATGAGAAATAAATTTTTTTTTAAGAGTGAAACCTCTATTCTAAATTGATTGACTAACTTATGGGACAGCCCTGCAACTATTAATTCATACCCTTAAAAAGTTTGGAAAACTCTCCTCTACAAGAGATATTAGCCTTACCTGTAGCAGAAGAGGCACCAACTCACATCAGGCCAGAAATGTACATCTTGCCCTGTTCCAAAGCCTGGTTCCAGAATAAGAACTTTATCCAGATTAATAAAAAGGGTCTCAAATTCTTGTTACCCCATAGGGCCATATTGGAGTAGTTTGACTTTGTGCTTAAACCAAAATTCTTCAAAAGGATTGTGGTTGCAGGTTTCCAAGGCAATGAAAATCCCCCCAAAAGTCAAGAAAGGCATTCACAAAAAGTCTTATAATATCTTCTGCCCTTCTGAAATCAGTTTTTTTTTCCTCTGAAAGAGAAAGTAGATTGATTTTACATTATGTGTGTGTGTGCGTGCGTGCACGCATTTATGTGTGTGCGTGTACACATTTATGTGTGTGTGAGTTTTAAGGACAAGATAGTGTTTATGATCCATTTAGATACTGACATCGATGGAATAAAAGCTGAAGGTGAATAGGTTAGTCTAGAAGAGGGAATGAGCATTACAATCCCCCAAGAACCATTTCCTATCCATTCCCATTTCCTAACTGCTAATGCCAAGCATTTTGAGGGTCAGGAACCCCAGGTTTGTTTTTTTTCTTGTGGAAATTCCCATCTGAATTCCAGAAAAGAACTTAAGAATTAAAAAAAAAAAAGTTCATATGCAAGATACAGGTAGCAATGTTTCTATACCACCCAGTCACTTTTGTTGGTGGTACACAGACATCGCTACTTAAAACCTCTTTTAAGACAGTCCCTTGAAATAACATCTCCAAACAAACTTTCATCAATACCAATCGACAGCATTAACTGTTGTTTGTATGGTATACATTTAGACTTCCAAAATAAAATAGATGTGTAGGGGCACCTGGGTGGCTCACCTGTTGAGCATCTGCCTTCAGTTTGGGTCATGATCCTCAGGTCCTAAGATGGAGCCTCACATTGGGCTTCCTGCTCCACGGGGAAGCCTGCTTCTCCTTTTCACACTCCTCTTGCTTGTGTTCCCTCTCTCGCTGTGTCTCTCTTTGTCAAATAAATAAATAAAATCTTTAAAAAAATAAAATAAAAATAAAATAAATTAAATGTGCAAACATTTTTACTTAGGAGAACCTAGCTGCCTTAATCAAGAGATTAAAAGAACAGTATTTCTGATATAGATAAATAGATACATATATAGAGAGAGAGATAGATATAATCTTCTCCTGAATATTTTTCCTTCTCTTTTTTATTTTGGAAAGCCAAATTTGTAGTCCTTTACTACAAACAACCTTACAATTAGCTAAGAAAAGTCTTAAATTTTATAAGAAGTATTAATATGCATTCAACTCTAGAAAACACTTTCTGTACTTGTTGGAAGACATGGGAAAATGGAAAATATATTGGAGATTATGTGGGCTCTGCAATTCAGTGAATATTTGTTAAACAAACTTTTATTTTTTTAAATATACTTTAAAATTATTTATTTCACCCATCAAGATATAATTTAAATAACAAATTTGGAGTTTAAAAGCTACTTACTCTTTAAAAAAATGTAAAAAAATTAAAAATAAAAAAAATCTGTTCTAGAAGGAAATTTGTGTTTTTAAGTATCATTAATAAATTGATAAATCTCAAATGGATTTTCTTTTCAAGAAGAGTATAAATAAATCAGTGTACCAAAATTATTTACAGTTTGTCTTCCCATCTATCACTTAATTCTATACCTGAAACAAACTTTGTTTCTGATAAAAATATAAATTAGTTATTTTTCACATATGAAAAATAGTATCAAGTTACTTTTATGTATCTTTAAGCTATCTAATGCTTCAACAAATTAATATAAATAATAAGTATTTATGGAGCTAACCTACAAATAAGAAAAAATAGAAGAAAAATATTCAAAAAGGAGAAAAACTGTTATGAAAACATTGCTGAATGAATAAAAAGTGTAGTAACAAAAAAATACCATATTCCATTATTAAACATTAGCAAATTTTTGACAAGTTGATAATCCATAATGGTAAAGAGAAGTAATGTTGTAAATTCTATGGACCTATCTGGAAAGTAATTTGAAGTAGTCACTAAAAGCTTAAAAAGAGATTCATACCCTCTAAATCAGTAAGTGTATTTCTAGGAATCTGTATTGAAGAAATGGCTAGAAATGTGAATAAAGATTTATATAATATTATGTTCTTAATAGAATTATAGTTGTAAAATTTTAGAAACATAATAAATATCCAATAGTGGATAATGACTAATAAATTATTGTACATCCATATGATGTATGGTTGGTAGTAAAAAGAGTTTTTAAAAAATAATTTAAAAATAAAGCTTGACACTTCTATCTTCACAGTTGAAGTCTTCTCTGAAAGCAAACTGCCACATATATAATCTTTCTTTCTTTTTTTTTTTTTTATTTGACAGAGAGAGAGATCACAAGTAGGTAGAGAGGTAGGCAGAGAGAGAGGAGGAAGCAGGCTCCCTGCGGAGCAGAGAGCCCGACGCTGGGCTCGATCCCAGGACCCTGAGATCATGACCCAAGCCAAAGGCAGTGGCTTAATCCACTTAAGTCACTGATAGGTGATAGATAAATAGATACATACATACATACATAGAAAAAAGAGAAACACACAAGATGGACAGATTCCAGAATGTAATACTTTTCCTGAGGAAGAATATAAAATAATAATTACAGTTTGATGAAAGAATATTATTCCTGGAGACAATTCCTAAAGGGAAGGAACTATTTGCACAAGAGACCAAAGGGGGTTTCTTAAAGAAAAGGAATAGAAATGCCAACTTTCCTTCCAGAATTCCAAAATGGTGTATTTGCTATGTATTGGTGTGATTAAAAAAAAAAAAATCTCCAAATTTAGTGGTAAAAACCCACCACCTTTTAGCTGCTCACAATTCTCTGGTAGCAATTTGGGCTGGGGTGATCTGGATGGATCTTCTGCTTGTCTCACTTGGGATCGCTCCTGCGGCTGTAGTCAAGTGGGGATCTGGCTACTCCTGGATGGTTAGTATAACCTCATACACAAGTCTGGACCTGGGGCTATCTGTCAGCTATACCTTTCTCTATATATGGTCTCTCATTACCAAGAATGCAAGCTCAAACTTTTTCACATAATGGTATCAAACAGCATAAGTCTTAAAATTAAAGATACAAAGCCTCCTGAGGCTTTGCTCAAAAGGCATGAAACATTGCTTTGTATTTATTTGGCCAAAGCAAGTCATAGGGCCAGCTCACATTTTAAGGGAGGAGAAATAGAGTCCATTTTGATGGAAGAGTCACAAAATCATCTTGCAAGTGCCATATATGCAGGGATGGAAGGAATTATTGCACCTATCTTGACAATCTGCCATAAAAACAGTAATACCTGTGTTGCTAGACTGGAATGGTAGTGATGAAGTAACATTGGCTGGAGAAAAATTCTTCATTGTTTGGGAGAAGACTAGACTGGTAATCAAACCACATCATTCTTTTAGGAGAGGTAGTTTGGCACTGGGTATGGCTGAGACTTGAGGGCCCTCTGGATTCAGCACTGTCTAAATCTGGGGGAAAATAATTAAGCATGTTTAATGTACACTACTATGCCTATCATCATGGAAGACTGAGTGTCTGGTAGTACTGAACACCACGTAGGAACTTAGCCAAACAAGATTACTATTGCCATGCCAGTGGACCACTGCGCAGGATACAATAATGCTGTCATTTGGCAGAGGTAACAACAACAAAAAAAAGACAGCGATCTAATCAGACTTTTTAGTTCTTTCTCTCTCCACCTGGGTGGATTAACAATTCCTTCCCTAACACTACTCCTGATTCTTGGAAGTTCAAGTGCACTAATGATCCTATGTGAATGATTCTGGAGTTCTCACTAGTAGAGAATGAGTAAGAAAGAAAATAAACCTCTAAAATTTATTACATGTTCACCAAAATCATGTACTCTTCAAAATTCCTTAGAAATATTATCTCTTCTGGGGCGCCTGGGTGGCTCAGGGGGTTAAGCCTCTGCCTTCGGCTCAGGTCATGATCTCAGAGTCCTGGGATGGAGCCCCACATCGGGATCTCTGCTCAGCAGGGAGCCTGCCTCCCCCTCTCTCTGCCTGCCTCTCTGCCTACTTGTGATGGCTCTCTCTCTCTGTCAAATAAGTAAATAAAATCTTAAAAAAAAAAAAAAGAAATATTATCTCTTCTATTCTTTTGAAAACTCCAGTGAGGTAGATTTGATCCTATCATCGCTTCCTTATTCATAGGTGCATATAATATACACATATTAAATTATAAGTGTTTCTTCCTGCCACATTTCCTCTTCCACCATTTTACTGTATTGTACATGAAAACAGGACTAGAGACTCATCCTTGTCTTTTAAACTGCTCATTGGCAATATCTTAACTCACTGCTGCATACCTGACCAGCCCAGGTCCCCATATGACCTGAACACAAAGCATTATAATTATCACAAAGATACACTTATTCTTTCATCACTCAGGCTCATGTCCTTGTGAACAGACACAGTACTGGGCAGACCATGGAAGCAGAGGAAAACAGGGGGCTCTAGTTGACTGCACTCTGAATAGCCATGCCTCTGTGACACCATTAACCGCCCATGCATCCTATAATGCAAGCATTTGTCTCCTGATTTCATCCTATAGTTCAAAGAGTTACTATGATTTTTTTTTTCAAGCTTGCCCCATAAATCTAAGCCAGCTGGTACATTTGGGGGCCAGATTATGCTCTGTAATATGGAAGAAAGTTGGCATACTAGCACTCAAGTTAGAGGTACTCTTGCAAACTTGTTTAAAGGAAGACATACTGAAATTACAGGGTAAATGCAAAAGCTTATATTTTATTTTTGAGGTAGGGGATTTAAAAATGATTCTAACATTACACCTCTTTTGGGAGTGGAGCCCTCCTGTGAAATATGACACGCCCGTTCTACTCTTATCATGAGTGGGAAAGCTTTGGCAGTGAGGAGTTCGCTCACTTTGCTGAGGTCACATAACTCATGAGGGAGGTGGGAGAATTTGAACACATGCCGAGTCCGAGTCTAGAGCCTGCACTCTCTGAAATATGTTATTTTTGGAGATGAATTTGACAAGGAATGATGATTGATCAAATATTGGCCAGAAGATGAAGGAGGGTGAATTGTCGAGATGAATATGCTCTGGTAACTTCTCCAAGATGGAAGGGGACCAGGTTGGGAGGAGAAGGACGTGTTGAGTTCGAGATGCCTTTAAGACATTGATGTGGGCATCAGGAACCCAGAATTTGACACCAGTGAAGTTTTCTTACAAAACCACAAATGTTACATATTTGAATGCCAAACAAAACTTTGGAATGATTTAGTAATATATCTGGGTTAATCAGAGTTGAACATGTACTTTTTAAGTGTTTAACTTACTTAGGCTTCAAGTTGAACAATTTGTGGAGTTAAACAAGCTCACTTGTATCATTTGGTGCTTTCTTCAAAGTAGATTCAGTTAAGGAAGAAGCCCAAACTGCTATATAAATCCGTTCAGTGTGAGGTTTGTGCTGTAATCTGAATGCTTTTACTTTAGTGGAATTTCATTGTATCCAGTGCATCCTGTTCCCAACATGCACATCCTTGCCTCCAAATTCTGTCACAACCTCTTACAAACTATCCATTGTCCCACGTTGAATTATCAAGGGATGGGGAATCTTTGTAAACATTAGGGACTCCGTGGGTGCTACTGCCTGACAAGAAATGATCTAAGAAAGAACTGAGGATAGGAGCCTGCTGACTTTGCAGACAATGTTAGAGAGCAAGGAATTGGTCACCACCATGTAAACTATGAATTAAAAATTTCTATCTTAACCCTTACACATATCCCAGAGTTGAATTATACTTTGTTCATTGGTGCGTGCCTTGCATGGGAATACCCCTACAACATTTATACTGAAATATTTGCGATACTACAGTCTAACTTTCGGCTTGTGTGAGAAAAAGTAATGGGGAAACAGCTTTGGGGTTTTAAGATTATTTGGGAAGGTCAAGAGAGGATTGCATTAATTATTTTGTTTTCCTCAACATGTTAATTTCCTTCATCAGTACTTTTGAAGTCTGACTTGAAGTAAAAGAACCAGGTGAAGTATTTGAAAGGCCTCATTGAAAACAAAACAAATAAAACACAAACAAAAAAGTGAAAAACCTCACAAAACTCTAATATATAAATTTAATATATTACATGATTATTTATATTACATGTAATATATAAACATGGATATATTATATAAATATATAATGTATATTATATAATATATTATATATGTATATATTATACCTACTCTTTAATCTTTTCACTAACTTCCGTGTTCAGGTGCTGATTTCTGATACATTCCTTGTAATCCAAACTCCATCTCAACATCTCCTTCAAAGACATCTACCAGTGACGATATCATATACCGAGGTCCAATATATAATTCCAATCCAATAAAGCTTTGATGTTAAATGCTAAAAACAAAACAAAACAAAACAAAACAAAACCCTGCTGTGGCTAAATCAGAGTGTGGGGCTTCTGCCCTCCCCACTAAACTATGACAACCAGGTACCAAGTTTGGATACCCTTTCTCCATTCCAATCTCCTCCTGACAACTCGAAGCTGAGGTCTAGAGGGTGTTAGTCACCCACACTTATGCTGATGTTATGGATAGGGGCTGAGCTCATGCTCTTTATTCCATGTTGGTACTTCAGGGATGCTCAAGGGTCAAGCACATGTAATCCCTCAAATTCACTCAAATTTTAAATCAAAATGATATGCAACGAATGTTATAAATAACACTCAAAATTTTTAATAAATGTTTTGATTTATTCCCTAAATCCACTTGTCGAAGTCACGTCTATTTCAATTCCAATGTTAGCCTCTTTAATGGATTTGTGAAGAGAAGTTTTGTAAATTGGATGAAAGCACACTAGCTCCATCAAAGAACAAGGCTTAGTCTGGTTAAGTAATCTCTCTTGCAACTTAATAAAATCCATTATGATGGGACTTTTGGTCTCAACGAAAACGAAATTCTCTCAGCATTTGTGACTGACCAGCAGGTCTTTCAGATGAGCACGTATCTTTGATTAAAGGATTTAGGCCATGCTATGAGCTAAGTCCAGGGTGGCTGAGGTTTGCAGCTCAAATGCTCTGGCTCAGAGAGATTTAGGATTTAAACTATTCCAATCCAAAGCAAATTATGTATGGTCTGCTTAATGCAGCAGTTTTTAACTGAAGATGATTATGCTCCCAGGACACATTTGGCAATTTCTGGAGGTATTTTGGTTGTCACAACTGGTGGGTGCTAATGGAATCTAGTGGGTAGAAGCCAGGGATGTTGCTAAACATCTACCATGCAAAGGAACAGTCGTCTCATTGAAAATTGAAAAAAGACAACAGTCATCATTGAAAATGCCAATAACATAACTGCTGAGAAACACTGTTTTAATACCACAGCCCTGCTGACTTAACAGAACTGGCAAATGACACTAGAATGAGGCTTGGACTAGGAAACCCTAAAGTGAGGTTTGCTGTCATGAGTGAATTCCTCTGAAAGAGGTTCAAAAGAGCATTTTGACATGATAACTGGGCTTGATTGCTTAGATCTTAATGTCCCTAGCCTCAACTTGGCTAATTAACTAGAACTCTTGCTCATATAAAGAGGTGTTCCATGAGCACAATGAGAGAGAGGTTGACACCATGATGAAATGAGGCTTGTCACATTTGTTGTAATTAAAAACAGCTCAGATGCCTGTCCCCTGTTGAAATCTAAATGTTGTTTAAAGGAGTATCTATCTGATAAATAAAAATGGCAGCCAATTAACTACTTCATGCTTTTCAGAATGGCTAAAACTAGCTTTTAAAAATTGCCTCTTAGTTTCTTTCAGGTCTAGTATGTTTCATTATATCCTTACATTGTTCCCCATTTTATTATCTGGAAAGAACATTCCACTTTGGCAACATGAGAAGTAACATTTTGAATACATTTCTATATTATTCTTCTTCCTATTGAAGATTCAACAAAACACAAAGTTACTGTTGGAAGATCATTCATACCGGATCCTTCTCAATTGTGTATCCTAAAAGAGTCTTCCAGAAAATGGACTTGTTTCTTATAGCTACAAATTATGAATAACTGTTGTGATGTTGAAGGTGAGAGGGGAGGTATGAAATCAGAAAAGACCATCATCTAACTCAATATGGTTAAAAAAAAAAAAAAAGCTGCTAAAAGCAGTGATATTTGAATTGAATTTAGATAAGTAACTCTTAATCTCACAAAACAAACTGAGGGTTGCTGGGAGGAGGGAGGCGGGAGAGGGGGGTGTGGTTGTGGACATTGGGGAAGGTATGTGCTATGGTGAGTGCTGTGAAGTGTGTAAACCTGGCGATTCACAGACCTGTACCCCTGGGGATAAATAAAAAAATAAAAATAAATAAAATTAAATAAAATTTAAAAAAAGAAAAGAAAGCTAAATTAATATGGTAGAACAAGAAAGGGAGGTAAGTGAATAAGGAGCAATGGATATAACTCAGCATGTAAGGAAATCCTATAAGGTAGATATTTCAACAAAAAATTCCAACTATATTTTTATTTGTGCTAGTGTTCCAACTTGGATTCAAGTAGAGAAATCACATAGCTTTGTCATTGCTCTTGGCTCCTATTAAAAAAAAAAAAAGTTATGTGCCTATGTGCCTCCTCCCTTTTGATTCTCCCAGGCAAAATTCTGCAAATACCAAAATAAATTTTGCTTTTCTGTTGAATACACACACACACACACACACACACACACATCAGGGTGAAGTGAATTTGAACAATATTTAAGAGGTTTCAAATTAATAGAAACTAAGATTCATTTCTGAATTAAAGCTAAATATTCTTATCTGTTCACAAAATTTTCAAATATATTCAAATACATTAATCTTTTGAAAGGAACTCAGAGAAAAATACTCCATTCACTGAGCTAAAGAACCAGAACCACAGAACCACAGCATATTCTTACAGAAGACCCCTCCTTAATATTAAGGAGCCACATAGGAGCTGTTTATTTGCTTCCCTTGGAGCCACCCAGCTGTTCCTTCCATTTGTGGTCTTAGTGCTAATTGCATAATGTCCCTAATTTATACCCGCTGGTAGATCTGATCACCACATTACCTGGAGGGTAAGCTTTAATTAGAGAAATTTCTGAACAAATTGTCTAAAGAGCTTGTTTAGCATGATTAAATGCAAGAGGGCTTTCCCCCTCTTTTATTTTTAAGAATGAACACTTACTTTATACTAAAACTTTACAGATAAAAAGCAACATTGGTTCTAATTAAGGCCTATCAAATGAGCAGCAGCATTACCCAAGAAAACCAATTGAATTCTGTTGTGTGCAGCTGAAATATATATGACTCAATGCTACATTTATTCAACAGCTTTTGGCATTTCTACTTTGCCTCTGTCAGAACTAACAAGGTGAGACGGCAAACTGATTGAAAAAGGATAAACTGTGAAAAGATGATACACTGATGTGCGATGCTAATTCAGCTGTGGCTTATGAAAAGAGATTAGAATTGTATGCATTCTTACCTGCACATATCCTGGCACTCGAACAAGCCAGCATTAAATTAAGCCTTCCCTATTGCTAATAGGTAGCAAGATACCTTATGGATTAATATGCAAATATTTCACATTCAACTGAAGTGCAAATGAGATAAATATCATAATAGGATCAACAAACTTTGAGAATACAATAAACAATTAAGGTCAACTTCACTGTTTCGGTGGAATACTTTGGCTAAATGTCAGTGTCTTAACGAAATGCAATAAAATGTATTTGGCTAGGGGAGTTTAGAAAGCTCGGTCACTTCTTTATCGGTCTATGTGAAAAGTGTATTATTCTTAATCATCAGCCATTTTTTTTTGATGTCTCCTCTGCTGGATCTCTGTTAGAAAATGCATTAAG
This sequence comes from Meles meles, assembly GCF_922984935.1. Classification (NCBI taxonomy): domain Eukaryota; kingdom Metazoa; phylum Chordata; class Mammalia; order Carnivora; family Mustelidae; genus Meles; species Meles meles. The sequence goes on from NC_060071.1 coordinate 126,896,206, forward strand.
TTTAGAAATTGTATTCACTGTTTGAATACACAAGCAGGACATAGTAAAGTGTGATTGATTATCTGATTCTTTTGAATAAACCTTTGAAAAGGACTTTTTTTTTTTTTTTTTTTTTTGGTATCCTTATCACCAACTTTCTTAGTGAATATTAGCACTGGCTGCACATTAAAATCATTTTTTAAAAATGCCAAAACCTCACCCTAGACCAACTAAATCTGATTGTCTAGAGGTTTGTTGTAGATATAAGAATTTTTTTTAAATATTTTTTTAAATTTATTTATTTGACAGAGAGACATCACAAGCAGGGGGAGCAGCAGAGAGAGAGGGGGAAGCAGGCTCCCTGCTGAGGGGAAAGCCTGATGCGGGCCTCGATCCCAGGACCCTGAGATCATGACCTGAGCCGAAGGCAGAGGCTTAACCCACTGAGGCACCCAGGTGTCCCTAGACATAAGAATTTTTGAACAAAGTTCTTCATGCTTCTGATGTACAATGAGTGTTGTAAAATTATCAAATTATATAATCATTGATTAAATTAAAATTAAAGGGTGCCCAGATGGCTTATTCGGTTAATTGCCTTGGGCTTAGGTCATGATGCCAGAGTCTTAGGATTGAGCCCTTCATCAGGCTCCCTGCTCTCTGTTCAGCAAGGAGTCTGTTTCTCCCTCTCCACTGCCCCTGGTCTGGCTCTCTCTTTCTCTTTAATAAATAAAATATTTTAAGAAATAAAATAGGGGGCACCTGGGTGGCTCAGTGGGTTAAGCCTCTGCCTTCAGCTCAGGTCATGATCTCAGGGTCCTGAAATCCAGCCCCACATTGGACTCTCTGCTCAGCAGGGAGCCTGCTCCCCGCCCCCTACCTGCCTTTCTGCCTACTTGTAATCTCTCTCTCTCTCTGTCAAATAAATAAATAAAATCTTTAAAAAATAAATAAATAAAATAGGGAACCTGGGTGGCTCAGTCGTTAAGCATCCGCTTCGGCTCAAGTCATGATCCCAGGGTCCTGGAATCGAGTCCCACATCTGGCTCTCTGCTCAGTGGGAAGTCTGCTTCTCCTTCTTCCACTCCCTCTTCTTGTATGTGTCCTTCTCTTGCTGCATCTCTCTCTGTCAAATAAATAAATAAAATCTTTAAAAAATAAAAAAATAAAATAAAAAATAAAAACAAAATAAATTACAATTTAAAGAATAATCTTTATTTCTTTTTAAAGATTTATTTATTTTAGAGGGGGAGTGGCAGAGGAAAAGGAAGAGAAACTACAAGCAGACTCCCCACCCAATGAAGAGCCACTTTGGACTCCATCTTATAACCCATAAGATCATGACTGAAGCCCAAACCAAGAGTTGGCCACTCAAATGACTGAGCCATCCAGATGTCCCTAAATAGTAATATTTAATTGGAACTCTGGATTGAAAGCTAAAGGACCAGGTTACTATCCCATCTTGGCCCCTATTTTATGAGGTGATCTCAAGCACATCACTTAACTTCTTCTGGATCCAATGATGAAATAATCACTACGTTTTCACTTAATCTAAGGAATTAACTTATTTTTTCTTTATTAACTTTTATTTTCATCATATGTCTTTTACCTCTAATGGACAGTGCCCAAAAGAGTAGAGTATATAATTTTCATGTACTTTTGTGTCTCTTGTCATTAAGATAAATCTGTTCTGAAGTAAGGGGCAGGTAAAGAGAATCCCATCTCCTGACCAGTTACCCGGTCAATTACAGTGCTTGAGGAGAAGCTCAGGAGTCCTCAATGCAGCCTATGCCTTTGCCAGTAAATGGCCTCCTGCTTTGTCCATAATGGAAATATTATGGGTATCAGTGATGTTGAAGTTCGGTGCACCTTGGGGTGTAGAAGGACAATTAAATTTAGAATAAACTAGACATATGAAAATTAAATGCATTAATACATTATTATTCATAATCTGATCACTCATTGACTCACTCACAGGCTCACTGGTGGATTAATGAATTCAGTGACTCATTCATTCATTCATGCAATGCTTAACTTGCTCATTCATTAAACAAGTTTGTACTTGGCAGGTAGCAGCATAGACAGTAGGCCTACTGCATCAGAGCTCCCCAGTGGGACTGAGCCCCAGCTGCCCATAATAGTAACCGTTCATTTATATCACATTCTTTAAAACTAGTTTCATTTTTATTTTTATTTGTTTATTTATTTTTATTCCTCAGCTTCCCCCAGATGAATGAACATCAGTTCTAGGCCCTTGGAAGGAATATTGGGGAAAAAAGCTATCTTTCCTCTGGGGTTGTTCCTGAAATGGGACAGTCTTGCCAAGCAGCAAGCAAGCATTATGTCATCAGGAAGAAAGAGTCTCCTGAAATGGAGTTAATAGGGAGGAAATCCACACAATAGGAAAAGCAAAACAGACTCTATATTATTCAGCTGTACCTGGAGCTACAACTTGTACTTTTCATGTGCATGAGCCAATACGTTTTCTTATTTGGCTTAAGTAAGTTGATTGATCATTTGCAAATAAAAGAGATGTGATTAATACTACTTTAATATCTTGTTCCTCGAAAAATTACATCTTTACGATTCCTTGCTTTTCATTAAAATGTATTCACTCATTCTTCAATTCATTCCCTCTAACAAGACATAGGTTTAATATAAGATCATGACTTCTTTTAGCACTCATCTTAATAATATAGCAGATCTTAAGATGTTTGATTGGTCAGCTCAAGCTGCCATAACAAAATATTACAGACCGTGTGACTTAAACAATAGAAAATCATTTCCCAGTTCTGGAGGCTAAGAAGTCCAAGATCAAGGTCCTGGATCATTCAATTCATGGTCAGAGCGCTCCTTCTGGCTCACAGACAGCTGCTTTCTCACCATGTGCTCACATAGCCTTTCCTGGGTGAGTGTATGTGAAAAGAGATCTCTCTTCCTCTTCCTGTAAAGCCACCAGTCCCATCATGATTTCCTTACCCTCATGACCTCATCTAATTCTAATTACCTCCCAAAGATCCTATCTTCAAGTACCATCACATTGTGGCTTTAAAACATGAATTTTGAGTGAACACAAGCATTTAGTCCATAACACAGATTTTAGAAAATATCAAACAGAATGAGTTTTTTAAGCTCAATTTAAAAATTTCTATATCTGTGTATAATGTGATTTATGCTTTTTTTTTTAAACATTCTGTCCTCCTCCCTATAAAAAGATAAATGGTCAAGAAACTCTCTTATTTAAAAGAAATTAGGGTATCTGGTGTCTTCCTCTATATCTAAAATTAGCTTATCTAATAAATCAGGGTAAAAAAGTCTTTGGATTTTTTGCATCTTTTATAGATTAATAATATAGATGCAACTGCAACAGGTATGTAATTTTAATGTTTTTTTGCATATTATATCATAAGATTAAGATCTTGTCTTGGTAGTCATTTAAAAAAAATTCAAATTTGGTTGACATGCCACTGAATTGATGTATCAGAGTTTACATCCTTAAGTTACTTTTCAATTTTTCCACAATTACAACCCTTTAGTGTTTAGATTTGTTCATGTTCAAGACTATGTTTTTTAACTAATCAAAATATTATGAGCTTGTTTAAAGGATATATTTAGTCTAAAGTGGTAAACTGATTATAGTGCAACCAAAAATTTATGTTCTTTTTTTTAATAGAATTTTTAGACTTTTTTTTAAAAGATTTTATTTACTTATTTGACAGACAGAGATCACAAGTAGGCAGAGAGGCAGGCAGAGAGAGAGAGAGAGGGGGAAGCAGGCTCCCTGCTGAGCAGAGAGCCCGATGCAGGGCTGGATCCCAGGACCCTGAGATCATGACCTGAGCTGAAGGCAGAGGCTTTAACCCACTGAGCCACCCAGGCTCCCCTATGTTGTTCTTTCTATCAATATATCCCTACCAGCTCTGGGTGTTATTTGTAAGATTTACTGACTATTAAACAATACATATTCATAGTTAATGATGGAAAAAACATAGAAACATACAAAGAACTAAGTAAAAATTGACCAAAATTTCACTATCTTTATACCTTCTCTTATTATTTTCCACAAATTTGCTTTTAGGAAATTAGCATCAGACTAAATATACAATATTGACTTTATTTTTTTAAATAACAGTATACCAGGATGCCTGGGTGGCTCGGTTGGTTAAGCGGCTGCCTTCGGCTTGGTTCACGATCCCAGGGTCCTGGGATTGAATCTCACATTGAGTTCCTTGCTTGTGGGGAGCCTGCTCTCTCTCTACCTCTGTCTGCCACTCTGACTGCTTGTGCTCTCTCTCTCTCTCTCTGATAAATAAATAAACAAAAAAATCTTAAAAAATACATAAATAGATAATTAACAGTACACCAAGAGCTCTTTCAATTAAATCAATTACTTTAAAATCCATCATTAAACTACTACAATTACTAAATTTTGTCATAATGACTGCTACCAAAATTAAAAAAAAACTTTTCTTGCTTAGAGGCTGTTTCTAATTTTATCTCTCACAAATGTTGCAATGAGAATTTTTAAAAAAAGATTTTTATTTATTTATTTGACAGATCACAAATAGGCAGAGAGGCAGGTGGTGGGTTGGGGTGGGGAGAAGACTCCCTGCTGAGCAGAGAGCCTGATGTGGGGCTTGATCCCAGGATCCTGAGATCATGACCCCAGCTGAAGGCAGAGGCTTAACCCACTGAGCCACCCAGGTGCCCCTGCAACGAGAATTTTTTAGTGTACATTTTTTATTATTTATTAATAATAAATTTTTAGTATTAAAATATTCTATAGTTGAGTACTGATTTCCTGATATATCAGATGGAAATTATAATTGAAAAAATCTTAGTATTCATGGTTACTTGGAAAATTGCAACCAACTCAAGTGCTAGCAGAAGATGGGAAAAAACCCTCTAGTCACCATTAAATAAAACACATATATACATATATATTAAAATGACTTCCTAAAAAGTCTTACATTAGTACTTTTTTATTTTTGGTATGAGCCCCAAAATTCCATGAACATATGGACACAGCAAAATCAAAATAAACAGTAGTAGTCATCAAAACAAAGCATGTCATATGTGTGTAATTATTTACCCAATAATCAGATTTAGTGGTCATATTAGAACAAGCCATGAAATTTTAGATAGAGCATTTGGTAGAATTTCACACACAAATTAACATGAAAATATTTCATATGACAAGATGTCAAATCAAATTGTGTTAAAATAGTCTCCCATTAATCAAAACAGAGCCACTTTCACGGCTAAGCCACTAACTAGGTATTTCGTTGCATAATGATTTTTTTTTTAAATTCATTCTTTGCTAACAGAAACTATGTGCAAACAATTCCAGGCCCTAATTGAAAGTCCCTAAAAAGATATCCAGGATTAGTGGGAGAATCAGTTGAGACTTTTTTAGAAGCAAGTGACAAACGCACCATTCAGATTTCATGTAACTGAGAACTCTAGGAATGTTGCCAAACACAGGTGCTCCTGTATCCAAAGGTTCACTTGAGGTCATTGAAACCTCTTCTCTCTTTTCCTCTCTTTCCCTAGCCCTCCCTCCCTCTCTCTCTTTCTTTCCTTCTCTCTGTGCTCTAATTTCCTTAGTGTAAGCTTCATTCTTAAGAGAGTTTTGTTGTTGTTTGCTCTTATCGTTTTTCCAGCAACAGTGAAAGAGACAGCTATTGGCCATCTTCGTGGGGACCTTGGTACTCACTGTCTCAGTGAGAAAAGACATAGGGCCTCTTCAGCAATAGCTGTGGCAAGTAATAACTCATGGTTGGCCAAGCTAGAGTACACCAAGCCCTATCTCCATGTCTGTATTCTTGTTGGGCACCTCTGAGTCATCCCCTCACATCCTGAAGGAAGCGAGGTAAGGGGAAGAAAGTGGCAAGGCTACACCATAACACAAAGAGATGATGGTGTCTTTTTCTTTCTTTCTTTCTTTCTTTTTTTTTTAAGAGTTTTATTTATTTATTTTACAGACAGAGATCACAAATAGGTGGAGAGGCAGACAGAGGGAGAGGGGGAAGCAGGCTCCCCACTGAGCAGAGAGCCTGATGTGGGGCTTTAACCCACTGAGCCACCCAGGTGCCCCGATGATGGTGTCTTTAAAAAACAAAAAAAGGTTCTCTTTCCAGAAGAAGTGCAAAGGGGTGAAACCAAGAAAGCATGCATCCCCACACAGATGATTGAATGACAACAGAAAGGGTGTTTGAGAGGTTTGGCTAAATCAGTAAATGATCCTCACAGCCAAAGTGTGAGCTCAAATCTATATTATTTCTAAAGTAATTGCTTTAAAAAGTATTTGTTTTTACTCCTACAGTATATAATTAGCCATCCATGAATTTGACATTTTAGTCAGAGGAGACTGGGGGCGGGGGGGGTACACCTGCTTAAGACATGTCTAGGAAACTTGCTGAATGTTCTAGGCCCCAAGTGCTAGTTGGCAGAAAACCACATAACTGATGGGCTCTTCTGGGAGCCAACTCCAGGAGCAGTGGCCCCCAAAGAGGTACAAAGGAGTCCAAAGCAGTCAGGCTCACAAGAGCAACATCAAGTAGATCATCTGCTGAATTTAGATCACAGTCATTTATGAGGAGAAAAAAAAAAAAAAAGAGACACTTGAAAAAATAAAAGTTGAGAATAACTTGCTGAATCCTATCAGCTATTTTTCTGGAAAACACTAATACCCTTAACTAAAATTAAGAGGAGTTTCAAAGAATTGATTGCAATTGATTTCAAGGAATTGATTTTATATATATCTATATATATCTATAGCTATATATATATATATTTTTTACTACTATATAGCAATACTACTATATATGTTTTATATATAATATATAAATAATATATATATTTCACTACTATATATGTGTGTTTGTGTGTGTGTGTGTGTATACACACTTTTTTTTTTTTTTTTACTACTTTCCTGGAAGTTTATCTAATTCAATCACTCAGTAATTCATAAGAAATTACCTAGACAATGAAAGAGAATATAAGAAAATATAAGAAATTTAAAACTGTTTCTCATAATTAACCTGAGAGAAAAACATAAGCAAGGTAGACAAAGGAGAAAGTGCTAGGTATTCAGGAGAGTTGACAAGTGATGTTATCTGTGGGAAGGACAGGGTTGCTAAGTTGACTAAGGGTTATTCAACAACTTGTCAGTGACCCCTTCAAACACATAGAATATAAAGTGCCAATCCTTTAAAATACGTAAGGTAGTTTATTCCTACAGAAACTATATCTACAACAGGGTCACCTAATTTTCTGTAAAGTTTTAAGCTTCACATACCCATAGGCCCTGTCACAACTCTGCTCTTAGACCATGAAATCATCCATAGAAAATATTGAAATGAGTGACAATGGCCATGTGCCAGTAAAACTTTATTTACAAAAACAATCAAACATCTTCCAGGCCATCAGTATGCTGCCCCTTGAATGATGTCAAGACAAAAGTTAGATTAGAAACATCTGCAGAGGAAAGAAAACAAATAGTCTGATAAGGCAGAGCTGTGATTCAGTCCAAAAGATGGCATGTCTGTCTGTTTGATGTACCCACATGCCCAAGCCTTTTATGTATTTAAGGTAATTTTTCATCAATATTTCAAGTTATACTTAATTAGCTCAACTTAGTATTTTTTTTTCAGCTCACCAGTATTTAAAGCACAATGTTACATATATTTTTAGTTATAGAGGATTAGTGAGAGTTTGACAGTAATGTTTCAAGCCCCTCTCTCAAAATTTTTTTTCTGTCTTATTCTCCCCCACAACAAACCTAGAAAATACAATTAAAAAGTCACTTTTCCCTATGTTACAGATGCCCCAGATTTGCATTTTTCAGCTGATGTTTTCACCTCTTTTTCTTTCTTTCTTTCTTTCATCTTAATTATACAGGATGACAAAGAAGGAAAAACATAGAACTTTCTGGGAAACAAGGTGTAAGAAGGTTGAATTGCAAAGAGATCAATGTAATTTTCCCTAGAGCTTCCCAGGCAAAACACAGAAAATGGAGATAAGTGGATTTGCTTGTCAGAGAATGATTCAGGTTGTCTCCACACAATGCTATCACAGCTGGGAACACTGGCTTGATTTTTTTTTTTTTTTTTTTTTTTTTTTTTGCACATACTCAAATAACTACTTTGACAAATTTTCCCACTCAATTGACCTTTGTTAAAAGTTGTAAAGATGCAACCTGAAGCACTTAGATTTTGATCCATTGCCTTTGTTCAAACAAAGGAAAACAATTTAACTAAGTGCTTCATTTATTCAATTTGTCCCCTGTGACTCATTTTCATTTAAATGTTACAATGTGTTCTACAGGATTCCTTCTCTCTCTTCCAACTGCTACTTCCTCCATATAGGCTCCCTTGAGATCAGTCATGACTCTGTTAGCCACATGAATTCTTTTATATCCCAGTTTATTTTGTTGTTGGTTTGCTACTTTTTTTTTTTTTTAAGTGTAAAACATCTGAGTAATTAAACCTACTTTCTAGGACTGCTCTTCTATCTGGTTTTCTCAATAGTTTTGAAAGTATTACCAGATTAAAATGTGTAGGTTATTTGGGATACTGGTGGTTATGCTGAACTTTACAGATTTAAAAAGTCTGTCTATGAATTTTTGCTACTTAAGGAAGGATATAGTTTAAACTTCCTTAAGTATTATTGACACATTACTTAAATTTTCCATGAAAAGGGTTTAATCTTATTTATGAGCAACATTATTTTTTCAAATTTTAAATTATTATAAATCAATATACCATAGATCTATGGTCAACAACAGTAACATTTTCCCCAGCTACTACAAATGGAAAAAGAATTTTCCTAAAATACATATTTGCCTTTTCCACTGGTCCCTGTTTTAGCAAGCAGGTAATCAGTCTCCTTCTTTGTAATACCATTTTGTAGGTTAATTAAAGGTCTAGGAGCCTTATTCAAGGCCATTGTTTTAGAATGCCTTCTGAATGTCCCTATTCATCTCTTTCCTTCTCTTTGTGATTTAGATACAATCCATCCTGGTATTCATCTTTTAATGATGTGTTTATGGGCTTCTATATTTTTAAATGATGAACTTTTCAAAAGCCAGGGTCATGTTTATTAATTTTTGAACTTTTGTTGCCTAGAACTGCACCTGGTAATCAAGGGGTACTTAATTCCCAAATGCATATATGTCTAGTACAGTGCATTGGTCAGAGTATTGTATCACATTTCCCAGTCTTTGGGGACAGGTACTAGAATTTGGTCATTGGGCTACAAGTAACCTTATGTTTAGGATGCAGATAGGTAAATGGGAGAAGAGAAGGTATTTCTGTAATGGAAAGGGGCTCATTCATTGCCATGTTGTCATTTGAGATGCTGGGGTTGCCCTAGCTTTATTATTTATTATTCATAATTTATTATTTCTATGGAGATGAGAACTTGTTCAAATCTTGATTCACTCCACTGCAAGATATGAACGGAGAGCTATAAGTTGAAGGGTTTCTTAACCAGCCTACAATTCACTTAATTCTTGGATACATACAGTGTGAGTTTAATTATCATGAGACCTTTCAAAGGATTCTCACATTCTGATGGAAACCAGCTACTGCTGTACATAACTGACCTTTGGATTGGGAAGAATGCAATTCATATTAGTACTGCATATTTTGTCAACAGATTTACTTATTTTTAAGGTTTTATTTTACTTTATATATTTATTTCACTTTATATATTTTACTTTACTTTATACAGTGTATATTAGTTTTAGGTGTACAATAAAGTGTTTCAACACTTCTGTACATCACCCAATGCTTATCACCACAATTGTGCTCTTTAATCCTCATCACCTATCACTGGCTAGTTAGAAGGGAAAATATCTTGGTCACGAAGAGCACAGGATCAGACAGTCTGAGTTCTAAGTTCAAATCCTAAATCGTACTCTTACCAAGTATGTGCCTACTGGGTACTGAGTCATCTGAATCAATACCTAGATGATATGGTATTGTCAAGATTCAATGTGATATTATCACCGAATATCCATTGAGTGTTCCATGTGGATTCAAAGGAACACAAAAAGGTAGACAAGGTCTTTCTCTTGGAGCGTCTGCATCTAAAGACCCTCTAAAGTTAATACATCTAAAGACTGAGGACAGTGCAAGACAGAAAGAAATTATTTTACTGTGACTAGTGTAAATGATTAAACAACCCTGTGTCTTCCAGCCATGTGTTACAGATCACTCTTACATCGTAAGTCTTGGATAGTCAATAGAAATCTACACTGCTAATGTTTTGTACTGTTTTCTGAAAGGGGATGTGATCAAAGGCTGAAAACCTCTAGGATTTTAGGCCTAGGAGGGAGTTAAATTGCCAGAAAATATCAGAAAACTTAACCCCCATCCTTTTAACTTACTGACAAGTTTTTCCCTGGTTACTCTGCCTACCCTCCATCTGTACTTGCCCCTCAGCAGGTCTTCACCACCCATGACTAAGAGGGCATCCACCACTGAGTTTCTGGGGGAGAGCAATGTGGTCCCATACCACAAGTTGGAGGAAGCATGTGGGCCAAGGTGTGGTATTGCACTCTCCTGGACCATAGCCTTTATTTCTTTGGCAAAGAGATTCAGTTTGCATTTTTAAAGATGATGGGAAGCAGTACTTAACTTCATAACCTTGTCTCATATTCTTTCTGTTAATGTTTCTAACAGAACAACTGATATGCATGTTGCCTGATTGAAAGGAGTCTTTATTTGACACAAGCATGAAGTCTGATTTCATGTACTCTCCTAGTACCCAAGTCACAAACAATTAAATGTCTAGGATGTGTACCTTACCAAACAAATGTAATAGCTTTTTATTGTTAAACAATCAGTAACCTACTAAAAAAATAAACTAGAATATCCTTTTCTGATTTTTACAGAGGGACAAAGTTTTATTTGGACTTTTAGGATTTTCCAGTAGAGCTGGAATAATTATAGAATAGATTTTGGAGATAATATATTCAGGAATAAAATAATGCAATGTGCAATAATTCAAGTTGATAAATGGGTTAATTGTAATAATGCTTGGTATATACATCTTTTTCCACCAAGACTTTTGAAATTTAGAAAAACATAATATTTATGCTTGTCACTAAGGGGATTATTAATATTCAGAAACATGTCCTAATTTCCTTTGAGGGGAGATAATTTAGTGGCTGTAAAATAAGCATTGGCATTGGAATTTGCCAAACTGAGTTTAAATCTGGCTCTTCCACTTATTTGTTATGTGGCTTCAGATAAATGATTTAGACTTGATTTTTCTTCTCTGAAAAATAGGGATAATGATACTGAATGCTTTAGTAGTACAATAAAGTGTTCCATGAAGATAATGGAGAACAAAGAAATTCAACCGGATGTAACCGCTGAGAAGAGTTTTTCAAGATAACGGAATACCTCCATCCTTAGTGGCGAAGATCCTGAGGTAACAGGTCATGGGTGAGTCTTGGAAGGCAGTGTTTGTTGGTTGGTTGGTTGTTTGTATAAATCCATACAGATAGAGTCCCTATCCTGGATAGAGTGGGTATCATAGTAGATGATATAGATGATATAAGTAAAGAATGAAATTGAATACGAGATTTGAAGCCAGACAGATTTGTTATGACTTATATTATCTGTGTGTCCCTGGATAATAACTTGATTTCCCCCAGTCTCAATTTCCACAGGTATAAAGTAAGCACTAAAGTGAATGTATTTACCTTTGCACAGTGTTTTAGGACTGCCGGACAGTAGCTGTGCCCTAAATAGTTTATTCTATATGATTTAAAAACTGTTATTGCTTCTAGTTTTGCCTCAAAAAGATGCTTTAGCTCTGATTCTCTGGGTCTACAAATATCTAATCACCCAACTATAATATTTAAAGATGAATAATACAACCCTCAAAGGTTAAGAAAAATCACATTTCTATCTCATTAGTGATGGGGGAGAAGTAGTTCTACTCTTCTTTCCCATACCAACTCACTAGTACTGTTACTATCTACACATCTTTCTATGAAATATATCCATTAGTCATGGAGTTTCAGGTGTTCAGAATTATTCTATATTTCAGTAAACAAATGCAGCTAAATGGTATCTTTTAAAATTTTTATTTTTAATGTACATTGTGCAAATTTTAAGAGTTTCACCTTATATCTTGTATGTAAGGATGTGTCAGAAATGTTGGTAAGCTTGGAGAAAAAAAAAATGACCCAAATAAATCCATATCAATTTAATTCAAGTTCTACTTTATTACAACCTAATACCTAAAAACCTAGGGGCCACCCTTATAGGCCCCTGGTTCTTAATTAAAATATCATGTTGCCAAGAGGAAAAATCTACTTTTCCATGTTTTTCTCTTTTTATACAGAGTTCCAGAACATTAAGATTATAGCTCTTGGCCTAAGATTTTAACCTTATAAGCAGAGGGTGATTTTCACCATATCAAATCTGGTATTTATCATTTTTGGCAGGTTCCAATTGCAAATGAAATTTCCCGGAATATTATGAATGAAAGACATTGGCATATAAAATGCTTCTGATTTATAACACAAGACCTCTGTTTCAAAATAATCTTGTGGGACAGTTTGGCTTAATTCTTATTTTTCTCTTGATTCTATCTTAATGTAGTTAAAATAATTTAATTTGATCAATCAATTAAAAGTTAGGAATAAGTCTACTCTGTATGAAGACAGAATTAGGGATGACAAATCCTCAGTTCTTGTCCTTTTTCAGCTTCTTTGATTTTGACCCAAGTCCAAATACATGGACAAATACTAAAAGAATCTTCTTTATCATGAAAATAAAGATATGATTCTGGAATATGAAGCTTATTCCCAAAGTTATGCATAATTCAAAATTATAATTCACCATCAAGTGAGCCAAGAAATAGTCCTCCACCCGTGTCTCAGAAATCAAGTTCTGCTGACCTTAATTTCATAACAGTGGAAATTGAGATTCACCAGGTAGGGGTTGACCAATCATTTCACCCAGAGACCCACTTTTATTTTATTCTCTCCTATTCTTTATTCTTTCCTAAACTATCTTTGGACAGAGGATTATTCTTCTTTGAATGTCATTGACCAATGACTATGATCTTGTTTGATCTCATTATATCTCGAATGAACTCTGTACTCTGCGCCTTCTCGTCCTAAACCATTTATTTAGTCTCAGCATTGAGCCCACACGATTTTCACTTGAGCTAGATGCCTGAATGTGCTCCATGCATTCCTATCTCCTGCAGTTGCATAAATCCTTCCCCTTGTTTGTAACAGTCCTCTTCCTGCTCTCTACCTAAGCAAACCAGTCAAAATGCCAAATATTCCACACAGCCTTTTCTGATCATGAACTGTTATAAATTTTCTTGTCCTCTTATTTTTTATGTTTTCTTGTCTTCTTAATTAATCTTTACTGTTTTATTTGTCCATACTGTTATATGTTTTCATGTGTCTGCTTTGTTTCTCTTCAGTTACATTGAAACTTACTTGAGAATAGATCTAGCAATGCTTTTTCTACTAAACTCACAAAACCACAATATCTTTCCTATTTAAATAAACTTTTATCAAGCTCTTCCAGTTACTTTTTTGACATTTGGATGCATCAGAGAACGAAGTATGCACATCTGTAAATATGTAAGAATTTCTGCTTTCTTTTCAGAGTTTGCTAAATTTTAGAAGTATGATGTATTTAACTAAGTTTTAGTAGGCAAGTAATTATGATACACCCAATGAAGTGTTCAGTTCGTTACTAGTGATTCTTATCAGTCTGGCTTGTCAGAAACCGCTGAAGGGAAGGGGGAAATAAAACTAATAGTTACAGAACAACACACATTTATGTAGTCCTTTTCATTTAAACATCACAATAAATCTTGAAAGGTATTTAGCCTCTCAGAGATTGTCTTTTAGTAAAGTAAAAAGATACATGGATCAGAATGGAGATGGCCTACCAGGAAACTCTTGGTCTGACTTCCCATACCATTTAAAGTATTTTCTTATTCAGAGGTAAATGGCATCTATGTCTTCTGAAGCCAGTTCCGGTTATCTGGAATATCTAATATGAGGAAGGGGTTTTGATTCAAGTATCTCTCAAATTACCCTTTTAATCAGTTGGCCACATTTTTGATTGAACATTAGTATATTGTTTTCCAACAATTCTCTCATTCTCTGGTACCTACTGGGAATCCAACATTTTCATTCAATTCTGACACTACTCAGAGCAGACTCCAGAGGTTAAGGGTGAATTTGATCCCACAAGACTGCTCTTATTTCAAATGTCAGCAACAGATGAGATCTCCAGGCTACCCGTATTTCTGCCTGGCTGACTTTAAATTCTGAAGTTCCCATGACCCACTCACATTTTCCAGGTGTGATAATTCACTAGAATGACTCATAGAACTCAGGAAAGCTCTATGTTTACAATTACAGTTTTATTAAGAAAGGTGCAACTCAGGACTGCCAACAGGAAGAAATTTGTAGGACAAGACGTGAATGTGGGCAGGTGTGGGGACATACAGAGCTTCTATGTCCTCTCACGGCATTCTACCCTCCCAGCACATTAATGTATTCACCAACTTAGAAGCCCTTCAGGCTTCTTTGTTCAAAAGCTTCTGTTGAAGTTCCGTGATGTTAGCATGATTGATTGAATCATTAACCATTAGTAACCAAACTCAGTCTCCAGAGTTCTCCCTTCCTCAGAGTCAGGGCTGATAGTTCTAACCTTCTAATCAGGTGGTTGGGTTTTCTGGCAACCAACTTCCATTCTAAATTTCTGGGGGCCCACCAAGGGTCATCTCATTAGCATAATCCCACATATGGTCAAAGGGATTAATTAGGAATTAAAAGAAAGATACTCCTGTCATTCAAGGAATTCCAAGGGTATTAGGAAATCTGTGCCAGAAACTGGGACAAAGACCAAATAGATTATTATTATTATTTTTTAATCATACTACAGTGGGAAATACCAAGGAGCTTATAAAACCAAAAACTGGCTCTCTCTTAAAGGTTTTGATTTTAATGGTCTGGGGTGAATCCCACTATGGGCTTTTTTTTTTTTTTTTCCCCTTCTTATGTTCAGTTAGCCAGCATATAGTACATTATAAGTTTTGTTGTAGTGTTCAACAATTAATTAGTTGCATATAACACCCAGTGTTCATCCAACATGTGCCTCCTTAATACATATCGCCTGGTCACCCATCCTCTCACCCCCTTCCCTTCTGTAACACTCAGTTTGTTTCACAGAGTCTGAAGTTTCTCATGGTTCATCTCCCTCTCTGATTTCTTCCCATTCAATTTCCCCTCCCTTCTCTTGTGGTCCTCTATTCCTTGTGTTCCACATGAATGAAACCATATGATAATTGTCTTTCTCTGTTTGAGTTATTTCACTTAGCATAATCCCTTCCAGTTCCATCCATTTCAATACAAATGGTGGATATTCATCCTTTCTGATGGTTGAGTAATAGTCCATTGTATGTATGTACATCTTCTTTACCCATTCATCTGTTGAAGGGCTTCTCAGTTCCTGCCACAGTGTGGTTATTATAGACATTGCTGCTATGAACACTGGGGTGCACGTGTCCCTTCTTTTTACTACATCCATATCTTTGGGTTAAATACTTAGTGTAATCACTGGGTCATAGGGTAGCTCTATTTTTAATATCTTGAGGAACCTCCATACTGTTTTTCAGAGGGGCTGTACCAGATTGCATTCCCACCAACAGTGTAAGAGAGTTCACCTTTCTCCACAACCTAGTCAATACTTGTTATTTTCCATCTTGTTAATTGTGGCCATTTTAACTGGTGTAAGGTGGTATCTCATTGAGGTTTTGATTTGTATTTCCCTGATGGCTAGTGATGTTGAACACTTTTTCATGTGTCTGTTAGTTATTTGAATATCTTCTTTGGAGATGTTTCCGTTCATGTCTTCTGCTCATTTCTTGACTGGGTTATTTGTTTTTTGGGTGTCGAGTTTGGTAAGTTATTTATAGATTTTGGGATATCAGCCCTTTATATGAAATATCATTTGAAAATATCTTCTCCCGGGATGCCTGGGTGGCTGTGTTGGTTAAGCCACTGCCTTCGGCTCAAGTCATGATCCTGGGGTCCTAGGATGGGGTCCCACATTGGGCTCCTTGCTCGGCAGGGAGCCTGCTTCCTCCTCTCTATCTGCCTGCCTCTCTGCCTGCTTGTGTGTACTCTCTCTCTGACAAATAAATAAAATCTTAAAAAAAAAAGAAAATATCTTCTCCCATTCCATAGATTTCCTTTTAGTTTTGTTGATTATTTCATTTGCTGTGCAAAAGCTTTTTATCTTAATCAAGTCTCAAAAGTTCATTTTTGCTTTTGTTTCCCTTGCCTTTAGAGATGTTTCTTAAAAGAAGTTGCTGTGGTCAATGTCAATGCCTATGTTCTCCTCTAGGAATTTCCATCATGGGTATTTTTAAAAAGATTTCCAGGTAATTTTAATGAACACGTAGGGTTGAAAACTATTCTTATATAAGGGGAGAGTGGGGGTATTAAATATTTGATAGTCAATTTTCAAATATTTGTTGAACTGTGGTCCATGTGCTATGCTAGATGCTTAGGAGCTGCAGCGAGTAAACCAGACATGTTCCTTTTCATACAGAGCTTATAGTCCAAGAGGAAAGTCAGAAATTGCATGCATATGGCAAGTATGATGGAGCTGAGAAGGTGAGTTCCAGAGTGTTATAAAACCATATAGCCAAGGGCCCTGGCACAATGAGGAAGTAAGGGGTAGGGCCAGGGAGATTTCCTTAGAGAAAGACACTAATGGGAAATCTGAAAGAATGAACAAGAGTTAGTCAAAGAAAAGCAAGATGATTATTTTTCTTGGCACTCACTTCTCAAAGTGAGGGTCAAGGGAATAGTAGCATTAGCATCACCTAGGAGTTGTTAAAAATACCGAATATCAAGCCCACTGAATCAGAATCTACATTGTTCCCAGATGAGCCCTATACAAAATCAAGTTTGAGAAGTACAGCCCTTGGCAAGTCCCCAAAAGGAACTGCTTATAAATTCCTCAATGAGATCCCTAAGGCAGCTTTGCTTCCTGTCCTTAAGAGAACTAATCATACAAATATTCCTATAATTCCATAAGCTACCCTAGGAATTTTCCAATAAAATTATTTTTGCTTAAACTAGTAAGATTCATATTCTATTATCTCTAAGAAAAGTACCCTAAGTAATACATAGAGATTCCATTCTCAAATTGCTATGAAAAAAATGACTGAAACCCAAATTATGCCTCATATTGTTAATCCAATATTCAATAATATATTTCTAAGATTTCAAACATACTCAGAAATATTGTTCCTTTCCTTCATAATTTAACAAATATATAGTTTAAAGCCTATTAGTTTTGACTGGATACCCAGAATTTTGTGCTTTTGGTTTTTTAAATGATTTCTCTCTTTTTCTCAAATGTTTAGTTTATGAGATTGTGTTAATTACCTATTCTTGCACAACACACACCAAAAGCAATAGCTTAGGACAATGATAAACATTTACTATGACCTGTGTGATAGTTGTTGGCCAAGATCAGAGTGACTTAACTGCATCATTTTTTCCCAGGGTACCTCCTACGATTGCAGTCAAGATGTTCACTAGGAAATTGTTAGGCTTGCCTGAGGTTGGAGGATCTGATTCCGAAAAGGCTCATACCTGTGGGTGACACATCAATGCTGGGCATTGGTAGGAGGCCATAGTTATTCACCACATAGACATCCTTAGGTGGGCTTGAATATTTTCATGTCATGGGAGCTGGGAAGTAATCCATGTGATTGAGGCAGAAGCTACAACATCTTTAATGAGCTAACCTTGGAAGTCATTCTCTGTCATTTCCACAACATTGTCTTTGTTACCAGGTAAGTCCTATTCAATGGGGATGAGGGAAACCCTTAGGGATGTGACTATTAGAGGGGAGAATCACTGGGGTAATCTTAAAGGCTAACTAACACAAAGTCCATATTTCATACAGTTTCACGTTTCTGCTTCCAACTATTTTTTTAAATAATAGGAACCAAATGTGATAACATATCAAGCATCTTCCAAAGACAGTGACTTCCTTGAAACTGACAGTTGGCAACATTACATGATGGATATTTTAAGTATATAATAATAATGTTAATAATATAGTATCTGATACTAACACATAACACTTAATATATGGCATGCACAGTTTTATAGGCTTTCCCTACATAAACGAAATTAATCTTCACAACAAATCTATAAGGCAGGTACCATTTTTCTCCCTATTTTGTAGAGGAGAAGTTAAGTCACAGGGAGATTAAGCAAGCAGTGTTTTTATTGTCTCTCTTAACTCCCTATACTAACACCCAAACTACTATGACTAAATACATGGGTGGTGGAAACAAGTTGGTAATGAGTGACAGTGAGGGGAAGAATATGGACTGAGGATCATTTCTGTTAACTGAGATTCAGTGTTGGAGGGCAAGGTGTTGCAGGGATGAGAAATAAGAAGAATATAGTTTTAGCCTTCAGGATACTTGAAATATAACCAATTAAAGAGGAAAATATTGTAAACATTGCTATTTCATGTCATTTTTAAATGTTCAGAAATTTTTTTTACATGTTTTTAGATTAGTTTATTCAACAAACATAATGGAATACCTCCTGTATGCTAGGTACTGTAGAAGGAACTGTGATAGAGCAGTGAACCAACCAACCAACCAAAAAAAAAAAAAAAAAGTCCTGTTTACAGGGAATTTATATTCTAATAGGAAAGAGATAAATATTAAGGCAAATAAATTAGTAAACTATATGGTAGATTACATTTGATAAGAGCTGAGGATAAAGAACTAAGCAAAGGAGAGGGATAAGATTTGTCAATGTGGGGGAAAGGGAGATGACAGAAATCCAGAGAAGATTTTACTGAACAGGTGACTATTTTTTTAAAAGGTTTACTTACTATAGATAAAGAGCTGGTATCCAAGATCTATATGGAACTTCTCAAACTCAACACCCAAAAAACAAATAATCAAGTCAAAAAATGGGAGACACTTCTCCAAAGAAGACATACTAATGGCTAACAGACACATGAAAAAAATTCAATATCATTAGCCATCAGGGAGATTAAAATCAGAACCACTTCGAGATACCACCATACACCAATTAGAATGGCAAAAATTGACAAGGCAGGAAGCAACAGATGTTGGAGAAGATGTGGAGAAAGGAGAACCTTCATACATTGTTGGTGAGAATGCAAGTTGTTACAGCCATTTTGGAAAACAGTATGGAGATTCCTCAAAAAGTTAAAAATAGAGTTACCCTATGACCCAGAAATTGCACTACTGGGTATTACCCCAAAGATACAGACATAGTGAAAAGAAGTAGTACATGCACCCAATGTTCATAGCAGTAATGTCCACAATAGCCAAAATGTGGAAGGAATGGATATGCCCTTCAACAGATGAATGGATAAAGAAGATGTGGTCCATATATACAATGGAATATTACTCAGCCATCAGAAAGAATGAATACCCACCATTTGCATCAACATGGATAGAACTGGAGGAGATTATGCTAAGTGAAGTAAGTCCAGCAGAGAAAGACAATTATCATATAATTTTACTTATATGTGGAACATAAGGAATAGCATGGAGTACATTAGGAGAAAGAAGGGGGAAATGAACGGGGGAAATCAGAGCGGGAGAAGAACCATGAAAGACTCTGGACTCTGGAAAATTGAGGGTTTCAAAGGGGAAGGGGTATGGGGTTGGATTAGCCTGGTAATGGGTATTAAGGAGGTCATGTATTGCATGGAGCACTGGGTGTTATATACAAACAATGAGTCATGGAATATTGCATCAAAAACTAATGATGTACTATATGGTGACTAACAACATAATAAAATTAAATTAAAAAAAATAAAAGGCTTATTTAAAAAAAAAAGACTCTCTCTTATTTGAGGGAGTGGGGAGGGGCAATGGGAGAGGGAGAGAAATTCTCAAGCTGACTCCCCACTGAGCACAGAGCTCAATCCTAGAACCCTAAGATTATGACCTGAGCTGAAATCAGGAGTAGGACACTTAACCGACTGAGCCACCCAGGTGCCCCTGAGCAGATGACTACTGAGTGAGTACCGGGAAGATGTGAGAGAGCTAGATCTGGAGAAAAAACATCTTATGCAGAGGGAACAGCAAGCACAAAGGCTCAGAGGCATGCAGGTGTAGAGAACAATTTTGAGGAACAACAAAAGAGGACAGTGGGATTAGAACAGAGCAATTAAGGAGGGAGAACTAAGAAATGGATTTAGGGAGTTAAATGTGGGGGACTGAGCACAGATCACGTCAGACATTGAGGTTTATTGGCACTTACTGTGATCCCTTTGGCTGCTGTGCTGAGAATATACTGAAGGAAAACAAAGGTAGAAACAATAAGCCCAGCTTATTATTGTAGTAATCCAGGCAAGAGGTGGTTAGGCTTGGTCCATGGTGAGAGCATGAGAGATTTTGGAAAGTGGTAGAGTATGTCACAGAAGGAATGGAATACCCACTCTAAGATAGCTACCCTTTAAAACAAAAACCAAACCAAACCAAAACAAAAACATGTTGATGATATTTAAGGGAGTAAATTCAAGGGATTAGGTTAACAGCTATGAAGGAGTAGAATGATGGCATCCTGATTAGAGAATCAGTATTCACTTAAAACATTGCTGTTTGATGGTTTTCGAAAGTACCCAGCCTGCTACCTACAAAAAGAAGCTGAATTTTAAGAAAGGAATTTTTATGTCCTACTGAGTTACTGGCAAGAAGTTCAGAAATATAAAGATTTAAAGAAGAAAGGGGTACTATGAAGGTTTAGAAGACTGTTCTTTAAAAAATATGCTAACTGACTGATGATCAAAGAAAAACTTGGCAGATTCTCTTGGCAGTCAAATAAAAAGAAAAAAAAAGATCAAAGAATTGATTTGTTAAATAAGGTAAACTTATTCCTAGAATTTCCAACTAGCTATTTACAGACATATTCAAAAGTCAAGACAAAATAAAAATAGATGTCGATATTTTCTCTCTTGAACACAAAGAAACACAATTTATGGGACAAAAGATATGTGTATCAATAGCACACAATCCTAGGGTAGTGAGAGATTCAGTGCCTGATTTTGACATCTCCATCATAGTCAAAATAAAATATCTTACTAGTGGGGGAAATTATACTCTTCCAAAATGATCATCCCTTCTACAAACATTTGAGTGTCTGTAAACCAAATGCTAATGAATTATTTCAAACAATTTTTAAATGTTTTCCTTTTTCAACATATGCAATCAATAAGTTTAAAATGGAATGACATTCTAAAAGTTAGTATTGTAGACCTGGAAAGAATCACAGAGATAACGTAATCCATCTTCCTTCACCCTACCCATTTGACAAATGAGAATGCATAGAAGTGAAGTAATTTGCTTAATGTCACATGACTAGTTAGTTTCAAGGTTGGTATTGAAAAATGGAGACCTTTTTTAGTATTAGTGTCTTTATTTCATTCTTTCATAACCATAGCTTTCAAAAATTAATTTGTGGTGTTCTCTTTTTATTAAATCATGGAAGATGCATATGTTTTCCATTTGGACTCACATAGGTGTCTGGCCGTTGTTCTGTGGGACAGTGAAAGGGAAACATGTAAGGATATCATTTCCTCTCCTGTCATGGAAGTGTAAATCCAAGGCCACCCTTCCCTTGCCTTGTGAGGAAGAAGTTGCTGGAGTCACATACATTTCAGTATGTTTGTTTCCCATTTGCACCCTCAATGCCACACAGAACCTAGGGCATACAGGATGCTCAGTACAATGTTGCTAAATGAACAAGTAGATTTCTCTTTCCTTGCTGTCACTTGACCCTGGAAATCTAACAGAAGGTAAAGCACAGGGATTAAACAGGAGCTGCAACGTGCAGTGCTTCCTGGATGACAAGTCCACCTTAGCTGAGGCAGGGGTGAAGGCTTTTAGAGACAGAAAACCGCAGTGATAGTACCTGACTCCACCTTAGCCTAGACTAAGACACAGGTAAAGGAGAAGGTAAACAACATGTGCTGAGAGTCTCCTCAAGATGTAAGAAGAGAGGAAAGTGACGTGAGTGCTGATGAGAAGAAATAAATGAAACCGTGTGGGAAGAAAACAAGCCCAAGCAAGCTGCTACTTAACACTGTTTGCGATGGGCCATCCTCCCATTTTTTGTAGATTAAAAGAGATCCTTTTGGTCAGTGTCTTTTGAAATTCTGATTCTCATGAAATTTTACCTACTAAACCATGCTCCTAATCTTTCAGTTAGATATAAGACTCTAAGTCATCAATTTCAAGAAGAGAAAAAGAAGTAGTATTAGTAGTATTAGCCTCAAGGCCATCTAGCTGGCTCAGTCAGTTAAGCATCTGACTCTTGATTTTAGCTCAGGTCATGATCTCAGGGTGATGGAGGGGAGCCCCAAAGGGGCTCCATGCTCAGCATGGAATCTGCTTCTCTCTCTCCTTCCCCCTCTCCTCCTCTCTTGATGTGTGCTTGCATGCACCCATGTGCTTTCTCTCTCTCTCTCTCTCATAAATAAATAAATAAACAAATAAATAAATAAATAAAATTTTAAAGAACAACAACAAAAAACAAACAAAAAAAACCACAAAACAAACAAAAAAACCCAACAAAAACAAAAAAAACAGTGTGGTCCCCCTAAATAAATAATTAAATAAATGAAATCTTAAAGAACAACAACAAAAAACAAAAAAAATAAAACAAACAAAAAAAACAACAAAAAACAAAAAACAGTGTGGTCCCCCTAAATAATAAATAAATAAATAAAATCTTAAAGAACAACAACAAAAATACAAAAACAAAACAAAACAAACAAAAAACCAACAAAAACAAAAAACAGTGTGGTCCCCTAATTGCAGTAGGAAGAGAGACAGGCTACTTGCCACTCTAAGTATGCAAGAACAATTTCATCTTTCAGTGCAGTTTATTTTTCAAAGTAAAATTTGGCAAACGGTAAGTTGTAAGACTGCCATATCCTTCAATACACAAGAATATTCACTTTAAAGTTGGATGCCAAGGGACGTCGTGCCATAGCTGCATGATCGCCTTTAAGTGTATGGCCAGAAGGTAGTTGACCATTAGAATGTTTAGCAGTCATGTCCACTCTTTTGTTCAACCGTGGGCAGGTAATAAAGATTTATGGCCAATCTACATGACTGTGTTGGAGTCCTTTTTAAAGATGAAATTTTTAAAAGTTAAAGTCATAGTTTATGTGTTGTCCAAGCTCAGTTCATCTTTGATCGAAAGGTCAACATCCGTAATCACTAACTTGAATTTCTGGAGCCCACACAAGGATGTGCACACAAATATATACACAGATGTGTCCACACAGTGCCAACTGCTTCCCTTTATGCTTACTTCTTCTTTGCCTAGATCCAGCACTAGCGCGAGGCACTGACTTTGAGTGCCAAATTTAAGAGGAGAAAAAACTCATCCATCAAGATAAGGATCAGTAATATTGCTGTTCTGAGCCATTATAGGAATCTGAAGTAAAAGAAAAAAAAAATCAGGGGCGCCTGGGTGGCTCAGTGGGTTGAGGCCTCTGCCTTCAGCTCAGGTCATGATCCCAGTGTCCTGGGATTGAGCCCCGCATCGGGCTCTCTGCTTGGCAGGGAGCCTGCTTCCTCCTCTCTCTCTCTCTCTCTGCCTGCCTCTCTCCCTACTTGTGATCTCTATCTGTCAAATAAATGAATAAAATCTTTAAAAAAAATAAAAAATAAAAAAAATCAGTAACCTTGATCCTGTCTTTATTTAAAATGTATATATTTTCTTTATTATGGATTTTTTGCATGCCATTTGATTTTTAAAATACTGTATTCAAACCTTATTTATTTTGATTGTTGATTTTTTTAATTAAAGTATAATTGGCATAAAATACCTTATTAGTTTCAGACAACGGTAACTAGATTTATAGTGGAGATCATTTATAATGTTTAAAAATATCACATCTCTATGATGTATGACTAATTACTAAGTTTTTGATACACCTTAAATTTTGCCCCTGAGGCAGGAGCCTGATACGTCTCATGAACTTTGCCCTGGTATTAACCCCACCTCAATGATTCTGCTTTATCAAAGACAGTGCAAGAAATATTCAAGAATTTAAAGATTCCATTCTATGGTTTCAATTTCTCAATGAACATGAATGTTCAACCCCTGAATGACACCTCGAAAGTATAGCCGTATAGGATTTTATTATATATATTTTTAAATTTTTAAGACTTTTTAAAAAGATTTTATTCATTTATTTGAGGTGGAGTGGGATAGAAAGAGAGAGAGCACAAGCGGGGGAAACTGCAGAGGGAGAGGGAGAAGCAGGCTCTGCACAGAGCAGGGACCCAGACGTGGGGCTCCATCCCAGGACCCTGGGATCATGACCTGAGACTGAGCTGAAGGCAGGCGCTTAACTGACAGAGCCACCCAGGTGCCCAACCACATGGGATTTTAGAAGGGCAATGGCTAAGTTAAGAAAAGTTTGAAATTAACACATTTGCAATATAACAGAATGAACATTTAAGGTTTCGTGGATCAGGGAGTATATCCATGTTCTGAATTTGAGTCTACTTTACCACGTATTCCCAAGAATACATCTGAACATATACAGTGATGGAAAACATGCTACTTCCCAGCACAGCCCATTCTAAGGGAAATTGAAATCTATTAGAATATTCTTCCTTACGCTGAGCCATATTTGAGTCATTCTTCCCAAAGTGTCACACGTTGGTTCACTTTGAGTCCTTTGAATGATTATTTAAGAAGACTAATCCTAATTTCAACTCTACTAGACTCTTAAAATATGAAGACACATAAAATTGGCCTCTTGAAGAAGTAATTTTCCTTTTGGACATTTATCCTAAGGTGATAACTATCATTATTATTATTATTATTGTTGTTGTTGTTGTTGTTTTGTTGTTAAATGTTGTTTTTGGAACTTGAATTCTATGGAAATAAGAAGGAATATCCTTGTGACCATAATCATCATAATTCAGTGCTCAGATTATTTCCTTAGAATGTTGATCTTCTCAACCTTGGCTGGTCACCATAATCTCCTGATGGAAAATTTAAATAATATGAATGTTTGGAACTAACATTTCAGAAATATGTCTCTTTAGATCTAGGAAGGAGCACAGGCATCCTTAGTCTTTAGAAGCTCTGCAGGATATCCCAATGTTCAGGCAGGGCTGAAAACCACAGCAGTCCACTCAGATGAACAGGTGTATCCTCTTGCCCTTGACCTTCTCCAAATCAGGCAAGAAAAACTGCAGGTTTAATTCACTTTTATTAAGTAAGTCATTTCTTTATATTTAAACTTCTCCTGAAAATACAATAATTGTTTATTGTCGAAAAGAGACTATCTAGGTATTAGATACCCTGCACTGCTGGGTTTGGGGGTAGAAAAATTAGTTAAATATAGTGGTCCCCTGAACCACTGTGTGACAGGTGTTCTAGAAGTCAAAGAAATGTCAATGAATTTTCTGGATTTTTAACTCAGAGAAAACATTTAATTACCTTGCAAAACACTATAATTAAAGATAACAATAATAATACTTTACATTTTCGTGCTTGTGATGCTAGCTCTTTGAGGCCTTATGAAAACTCTAGGATAAAAGGAAATAAATGTATCAATTTATGTACCTACTAATTTCAATGACCTGGTTATAGTCACAATTCTAGTGCTGCTGATAGAAGACAGGCATCCTAATGCTAATATTATTCACTTAATTTAATAAGAGCTACTGAAATCATCAGTCTTTATGAAGTATGCTGTAAAGTATTTTACCAGTTTAAATATATATATATTAATTCCAAACAGGAGAGTTAAGAAAATACTACAAATTAACCAGATTTACATGATCTAATATTTCTATTAGTCTTTTAATTTGGCTAAAATATAAGAATTTTTTTTCAAAATAAACATTCATTGGCTTAATGAAATTTTACTATACCTGATGAACAGTTGATTTCAGACACAAAAGTGGAGTCCTGCAATAAGAAAGAAAAGCATGTGTGGTCCTGCTGGCTGTTTATTTGGGCAGAATCAGAAGCACTTTTAAGTCTGGCTCTATTCCCTTTTTTTAAACTATTTTCCATTTATAAGCACATAATGGCCACAGGAAATACCTTCAGGTTTTGTATGCTACTCTGAAGTGGTTCTTTCACAAGAAGATACCCTGGATTTGAAACGCATGTCTTTAACTGAGAATAATTTTGTTTCTAGGATCTATTATACTTATGAGCGAGGATCCTGTGCCAAACATTGTGCTAAGAACTCTAGATTCAGACATAGTATTATTCTCATATGTCTTTCTTCTAAGTCCCACAGAGATGAGAGTTGTATGATGGGGCGCATCAATTTCACATTCAGGGTCGCTCCTGAGGGCGGCTTGGTTCCTTATGAGTCAGCCACAGCTCCTCTAATCATATATAATGAGACTGAAGCCAGAGAACCGTGATGTGCAAAGCAGAGTATCCGACAGCTTGAGCTCTGATCACTTTAAATGTTTCAAGGCTATGCATATTAACCCCTCTCATGTGGTGGATTTGCTTGGAGTTCATAAAGATTAATAAAATTGGGCGCCTGGGTGGCTCAGTGGTTTAAGCCGCTGCCTTCGGCTCAGGTCATGATCTCAGGGTCCTGGGATCGAGTCCCGCATCGGGCTCTCTGCTCAGCAGGGAGCCTGCTTCCCCCTCACTCTCTCTGCCTGCCTCTCTGCCTACTTGTGATCTCTGTCTGTCAAATAAATAAATAAAATAACAAAAAAAAGATTAATAAAATTAATAGCCATTAAGGAGATATATCTAAATGTTAGTACAGGAGTATTGCCATCACGCTTTCTAAACAGCAAATTAATCAATAAACCCCACCACTTATCAAATAATGTCAGGAGCTTTATGCATGAGAATTAACCAAAGTAGGATATATTTATATATTGAGAACTGATTTTTAAAAAATCTCTTCCTGAACTTGCTTGACTCTGTTAAGCAAATTATGTTGATTTGAGCCCTCCAAGTCGTAATTGAATTTCATTCTAAATGGAGGTTTGACTCCCATTCCCTTTGAGTTAGAAAATACACATTGTAGACTTCATTGACAAAATTATCAGTAAGAGGAGCAAAAAGGAGGATAATATGTGAAACATTTTCGCAGAAACCCACCATGCTATAGTTGTCCAGCATGTCATGTTGGATTCATTTCAACATAAAACTACTTTCACAGAATGCCCACCAGACATGTTCTCACAGGCTGTTTTGCCATCTGTAGTATTAAAGAGTATCCATTATGGGTGCCTTGGGGCTAATTTTTCAGAATTGATTATAAAGTGTTCATGATATGTTACCTCAAATGGAATTATTGGCTTTAATTAAAACCAACCAACAGAACGAAACAAAACAAAACCCTCCAAACAGTAGCTTTATTAAAGCAGACTTGCTTTTAGATCTTGTTTTAGACTTTACATCTGGATTGAAAGAACATGCACACATATTTGGTTATGATAAATTTCTGTTAATATAATTTCTTTGACTAAATAATGGTCATAGAGAATTTATGCATAATGTAATCTACTCTAGAAACCACTTTCTCCTTGATTTATATACACAAAAATGTACATCTCAAAATCCACCAGCATTCAGCTTATAAAAAAGAAATGATGAGGTCTCATCTTTCTTAAGTTGGGCATGTAGATGCAGTTGAAAATACATGGAAAATAGCAAACATGTTCTAAAAACCTGTCTTATGAATACATTGATTTCATCTAATTTAGGAAACAGAAAGTAAAGATAATATGGATATTTTAAGTCATTTCCCTAGTTGTAACACCTCTCCTTTACATGTTCTGATCAGTAGCTATTTAAGCAAATTTTTGTTTTTATAAACCGAGCTTATTTTTTATAGCCTTAACAAAGCTGGAAATACCAATGCAATTGTACAGCCCGTGTTTGGAGTCATGGGTTTACATACTCACCAGCACAACTAAATCCTCTAAGTGGCTTCCAAAGTAATTATTCTAGTTCTTTACTTTCTCTTTTATGCAGTCTTTGAACTCCTCAAAAAGCAGAATTCTGAAAACATTCTCAGCCTCAAATGAAAAATTATGTTCCAATATGTTATCAAGAGAAAATGGAATGACTATTATGCAAATTGGATGCCTAATTGCTGCCCTCTATTACTCAGAAAGTCTTGATTTGGAACTCATCCCAGAGGTCATTTAGTCACGGAGTGGTCTCCCACCCCAAGAAGCCGTAACACATACCCCGTGAGGCTTATCATAAGCCCATACATGTGACATATTCTGTTCAATTGAACTAAAAGTCTCACAGAAGACTGAATGACCCAAAGAGTACAGTTTTGTTGGGTCCTTCTACCGCCAGAGATTCCACAATGCAGGAAAGTTCTTCTTGTTGTGGTAGACGTTTATTGTTCCTCTGACCACCTGCTGTCTGCTACCTTTTCCTAATAGAGAATCACTTTTCTCTCCTATTGTTGTCTGCAGTCTTGGTGCAAACAGGCTAAAATGTTCTTCATTCCATTTGAGAGGTTGCAATAGGAATTCTTCACCAGATGCTTCTCTGCACCCTAGGGGACAGCCATGTGATAGGACCATAGGGCTCTTCATCCCAGGACTTTAAGTCAAGCGTGGAACAAGGATGAGATGGTAAGACCAGTAGAGGCATTGCAGTGTGGGTACGGTCATCAGATAATTTCTGCAAGTTTCTGCTGCTGGCCTCTGAGTTCCTGGCCGCCAGCCTCTTGCTAAGTCAGTCTCCACGCTTCATTTTAGTTTTTGTGACTCCGGATATTTTTCCAGTTAATTTTGTTTGTTTGAGGCCACCATAATCTGTCTATACATCTGCAAGCAAAGAACTCCATCATCAGAGTCCCCGGGAATTTCCCCCTTTGTTTCTAAATTTACTTTCCAGAATTTGTCCATATTCACAAATCCTGCTTTTAAGTATAAAATCCTACCTTCTATTTATCGTCTTTATTCTGGTTGAACAAATAAGCTTCCTTCAACTGTTGCTTAGATTATTTGAATTCTAGGCCTTAGACAACTCCGATCACATTTCTTCTCTGGGGATTTTTCCCATATAGAACTCACAGTTAAGTGAAACCCATAAGACTCCTTCCTAGTTTTTTTGTTTTTGCTTTGTTTCTCTTGAGAGAGATGAACTGGTTTCAGTCCTATAACTTTCATAACCATATGACCATGTTTAGCTAATTTTCAAACTATATTTAAGACTTTAATTTTTGACCATTACATTTTGCTTAATTTAGCACCTCTCTGTTATGATTTAGATGAAATATAGTATTATTTCTCCCAAATCTTCCTTGACCTCATTGATAAAAATATTGAGTAGACTGGATCCCCGAGATAGACTGCCAACAACATGTTTAATGTGATCTAATAACCAATGGCTTTTGCTGAAGTTGTTTTAAAAACTTTGAATTACTTAGCATACCTAACCATTTAACTGTATATAAGTATTTCAAATCTATTACATTTTAATTTTAAAGATCTTATTTTTTATTTTTTATTTTTTTTGAGAGAAAGAGAAGACATGTGTAGGCATGGGTAGGGACAGAGGGAGAAGAGGGAGACAATCTTCACAGACTCTGCACTAAACGCAGCACCTGAGGCTGGGCTTGATCTCAGGACTCTGAGATCATGACCTGCGCCAAAATCAAGAGTCAGACACTCAACTGACTGAGCCACTGAGCTTCCCTATTCCATTTTAATTTATTCCCGATTTCCCTACAATTCCTCAATAAGATACAAAATATTTCTATTTAACTAAAAAGTAGCATTATTATTATTGGGAAATGCAGCACAGTAACTTAATCACAGATACAATATATATGTATAAATAAAGTAAGTTTGGGAAACAAGATTTATCTTTGTTATATGCAATATATTGTATTAGTTTCTATTTTGTTCTATAGTATTTTTTGTAAGCTAGTCATATAAGATTAGTGGGTTACATCAATATCAGTACTGACTTTTTGACTCTGATATTGCGCAATAGTTACATAAGATTTAACTAAATCTTGCAAAGATTATAAGCAATCTATTTTTTTACAACTGTATTTAAATCTACAATTATCTCAAAATAAATAAAAGCTAGTCATGAACTACTAAATTTAGATTGTGATCCACTAAGATTCATCAACAGAAATGTATAAGATATTAACAGACGTTAACAGAGATATTAACGGAGACATTAACAAAATAATAGTGAATAAAACCAAGGTGTCATCATTGTTTTGCAATATTATGGTAAGAATTTTAGTCACTGAAAAGCATATAGAAATAGGAAATATTTTTGTTAAAGAGACAGAATTATATTCATTTTCCAACTATAGGAATATTTATATGGAAAAGTGTCAAAATATAACTGGAAAACTGCTGAAAAGGATGATTCACAGAAGAAAATATTTTGATAACTAAAAAAACCAAAATTGTTTAATCTCAATTATAAATAAAATAAGATACTGTTTTTGTTTTCAAATAAATGCACTTTAAGAAAATTCATTAAACTTAATATTTCTGTGATTGGCAGGTATTACCTCAAGCTGCTACTGTTAGCAGATGTTGGTGCAAGTCCTTTAGAAAGGTATAGTAAGGCTCTTAACCCATATAACTTTAGTTCATATTCTTTTACTCAGTAAATATCTGCTTATATTCTAAGAACATAAATAACTTGGGTAAAGATTTATATAATGACTGTTTTTCACAGCTAAAGTTGTAATATAATAAACAAATAAATAAAAGGTTTGGCCTGAATATCCAACACTAGGATTTTGTTTAAATACATTTATGGATGGATGATATATAGCTTTAATAATGCCTTTCGCTAAGTATTTAATAACAGGAAAATAATAAAATGCAATGTTAAATGACCAGAAGGAAATTTATTAAAGCATTAGTTGTTATTTCTGCAAAAAGGTTTATAGCTAATTTTCACATTCCTTTTTGCACCAGAATAGCTTACACTATCTGAAGTAGCTGGTTCAAACTCTGTTCCATAAAGGTACTTATGCCAAGGCTGTCAAAACACAATACCACAGACGTGGTGACTGAAACAACAGAAATGTACTTTCTCAGGCACCTGGGTGGCTTAGTCGGTGAAGCGTCTGCCTTCAGCTCAGGTCATGATCCCAGAGTCCTGGGATGGAGGAGTCCTGCATCAGGCTTCCTGCTCAGCAGGGAGTCTGCTTCTCCCTCACCCTCTGCCCCTCCTCCCCACTAGTGCTCTCTCTCCCCCTCTCTCAAATAAGTAAATAAATCTTTTTTTAAATGTACTTTCTCATAGTTCTGGACACGGGAAGTAGAGGATCAGGTGTCAGTCGGGTCGATTTCATTCTGAGCACTCTGTCCTTAGAGTCTGGATTGCTGCCTTCTCTCTCTGTCTTCATTTGGCTTCACATGTCTGCATCCTCTTCTTGTAAGGACACCAGTCATAGTGGATTAAGGCTGACCTCAATGACCTTGTTTAAACTGACTTACCTCTTTAAAGACCCCATCTACAAATACAGATCATTCTGAGGTACTAGGGATTAGGATTTTAACATAGGAATTTGGGGGGAACATCATTCAGTCCATAATCATATTCTAGGCAGATCAACTGGTGCCATACACACCCAGGCCTGTATGCTTCTATAGAAATAAATTGCCATGGTTAA
The DNA here is from genome assembly GCF_922984935.1 of Meles meles. Classification (NCBI taxonomy): domain Eukaryota; kingdom Metazoa; phylum Chordata; class Mammalia; order Carnivora; family Mustelidae; genus Meles; species Meles meles. The sequence continues at coordinate 126,927,906 of NC_060071.1, forward strand.
TAATGGGAGAAGGTAGGTTAGTTGCCTTTGCTGGTATAAAAGCACCAAAGCTGCTGTGGCTCATTAAGCTGGGAGATTTGCTGTCTGGGGTCATAGACCAGCTGCTGTGATAGACTACCCATCACACTCCATATATCTGATGGCATGAGCTGATGGGAAAGAAAGCTGATATACAGGCTTCTATACGTCCTTTTAGGAAAGATCCATCAATATGTATCATTCATGTAAATCTCTCTTTGCGATCCCAATGAACTTACCTACCCGGACTGGTTTCATATTAATAGATTGAGGATGAGAAAAACAATAACCACAGCTAAGAGCTATGACTGCCAGGGACAAGTTACTCTCACAGGAAAACTACTGCCATACTTAGCAGATAAAGACAATACTTTGGTGAAGGAAAATTCTGTTAACACAAAAAATGAGAGTTTCCACACATGAATGGTTAACCTGCTTATATAAACCTTAGCTGTCCACAAGGATTCTTCCTTGAGGATTCTGGAAAGCTGCTGTCATACTACAGACAACCAGAGTTACATAGAAATAAAGACTATTACGTATGTCAGCAAAAGGAAAACTGCTTCTGAATCTTTTTCATCACCATCTTCTTCAGGAGAATGTCTGCAATATTTGGATATATTTATTGTTTAATATTATAAAGATCTTAGTGTCTTAATATATTAAGCACATCGTAATATATGCAAAACTAGAAATTAAGACTATTAAAAGAATATGAACAAATAAATTCAAATAGGAATTCTTGAATGCCTCAAAATCAGTGATCAGCTAGCATGCCACTTTGGGTATGTACAATTCATTTTAGGGATCTCTGATCTATATGAATAAAGATCATAATACAGGTGTTTCGTGCGTAAAGATAGTTTCTTTCCACCAATGGCAATCTACAGAGAATTGCCAAGAAAGGATCTAGCATAAATGGTAGGTGTGGGTCCTTCTATCTTTATTTACCTCCTACCACTCACAGTAGTAGTCAGCTGTACCAGTAAACAGAAGGCAGTATATAAAAACTACTGTCCTTTTGGGCTTCTCCCTCAGTAGCATTTATTCAGTTTAAATGGACACTTTATAGAAGGATTTTAGAGGGATATTTTCTCAACTCTTCTAATTCTTAATTAGTGGAGCAATTTGAACACTTTTTTTACAAAAGACATCGACTAGACCTGTTTCAAGGTGTCTTTCACAAAAACCCTATTTCTAAATCATATAATATGTTCCATACTAATTAATTCATTTTTTAAAATGAGGCAAAATAAGTGACTTATGACCTTAGGCCTATGACCACTTTGGTTTCCCCTTTGGATTTTATTTTTTATTTTATTTGGTTCTTGGCATGTGAAGTTTTATGATTTTTTTCCCATTATTGCTTTTTAGTTGTTTTTACGGATATGAAACACTAGCAATAATCTGATCACATCCATTTTTCCAAAGGACTCTGTATTGTCTCAGCTGGTGAGTCACCTCTAGATGCTGAACAGCAATTCTGATACATCAGTCTGCTGTAGCAGCATTTTTGCCCACGAAGAAGGAACTGAACCCACGGGGGATGCAACCCTCTTCCTTAACCTAGTCTTTTCCAAACTTTAGAGAACATTTCTAGTTTGAGCCTCCACTAAAGGGTCATATCACTATTCACACATTCATGGAAGCGGTGATTTTTAACTTCTAGCTGATGGGACAGCTCAGGGCAGTCGGAATGGAAAAGACTGTTGGGTATTTGGTATAACAAGAAATATGGTCACGGACGTATCATTAGCCATTAGCTTTTGGTATTGGCAATTCTATAAAATGCACTTTCTATCTCATAGTGTCATGACTAATTTAATTTAAGTCAGACTGGAAGACTCTTTTCAGGTGAAATAAAACCAATTCTTTGCAATAACATTTCATCGCAGTGTACTCACATAACTTAGTATTTATTTCAAACTCAATTTTTACCAAACAGCACAGATACAAAAGTTAATGCTATACATACACTTTACAGTCAGCACTGAATAAGTGTCTTTGACAAATATATGTCATACTTGTCTTAACATCAACACTGACAGTTTGTAAAGTAGTGAAGGTAATATAACAGCAACACCTTCACATTCGTATAGACATCAGTGGAAGTATAAAAGACAAAGACGTTTGATCTTTGTGAACTTTGCTTCCTAGTGCCTTACTCAGGTTTTCCATGAAGTTGGTGAAACACTAGTGTTGAGAACAGACACACTCAAATTAGCAGAAGCAATAGGGATGATTGTAAGGCTACAGACAGACAGATGTCATCTTGGCGAAGCTGAACAGCCTGGTTTGAGGCAAGGAGGGCCTATGGTAGAACACAGAGTAGTATTTTCACTCTGGAACTTTGCCGTTAAATGGGCTCAGCTACTTGTCTGCTCCACACTATGAGTTTCTAGTTGTCAAATTCAGCGTGTCCTTCCAGTCGATACTCTATACAGAGGAAATCTGATTTACTCAGCTGGTATTTTCACAGCCTGTTGCTAAGTTCCCCCGCACCATGGGCCATTAAATAAATGGGATTGCACAAAACAGCACGAGGTGAAAGTCAGGTATAAGATGAAGTTGAAGATTGCTGGAGCAGAGGGTGGTGCAGCTAGCACACCTCGTTTCTAGAACCAACCATCTCGTAGACTGGATCCAACCAAGGATTCGATTCTACCTGTATCCATGATTTTAGGTTCTAACTTCCCTGGGGAAAAAACACACCCACATGCTCACCCCCTCGACTTTCCTAGGGAGTCCAATTATCTGTTCACAGTCCTAAACTGTCTCCAGGCACTCATCCTTTTTGTTGTCACCTTGAATATATTCGACGCACACAATTAATGGCCCTTGTCATTGTCAGCTTCTCTTATACATGTTCTCCTGGAGCGATTGGTTTTGGCTAGCCACTTCACTAGGTCATTGAAATACAGATGTTTACAGCTTATCAACCTAGAGAAGTTATTCTCCGGGAAGGAAGGAACTGTTTCCCAGGGGCCATTTAATGATGTGTAAAGACATTTTTCCTTGTCACAACTGAGTGAGTGCTACAGATCTTTACTGAGTGGAGGCCAGGGATGTTGCCAAACATCCTGTGGTGCAGAGGACAGCCCACCCCCATAAAAGAAAATTATCCAGCCCCAAATGTCAATAGTGCTGAGGTTGAGAATCCCGGGTCTAGAGGCATTCTGAGACTCACATCCCAGAAGAACATACATGCGGACTAATTTTGAACAGATTAGTCTCTGAGTTAGAGCAAGTCTTATGACCTGAAGGAGACCCGTGCTATGAACGTCCACTCTCACAGGATGGGCTGTCCAATGTGCCTGTCAGCCCATGCTGCATTCCTTGCCTATATACGAGATTCTGTCTTATATACCTGCACAGACTCTGATGCAATTGGGGAACACTTTCTCTTGCCTTTGCTGTTCCAAAGGTCAGTGCACAAAGCAGACCACCCAATTCGACAACTCCTGGAACACCTTCCCCTGCTGCATTCACAGAAGCTTAGAGGCCTGAATGCAAATAGGACTCCTCAATGCCCAGTTAAGAGCTCACAGATCAAGCTCTCATTGATCCTCAGCTACTTCAGTGACTTTAGGGAGGCTTTACTCAACTTGATCTTCACAAGTGCTTGGAATTCACCTGAATGGTTTGATCACTCTAGGGAGGAGCTAACATTGTTTCCTGGATGTTTGCTATAGACCGGTCCCTCTGTTGCCTTGCAGTGAATTGTGAACGGAAACATGTACCCTTTGGTGGATTAGATAATTGTGTCTCTCGAACAAAATTTGTGTCCACATTTGTGAATGTAATCTCCCTTCGATGACAATACCGGCACACCATGCCAAGCTATCTTTGGAGCTCAGTAAGTATTTATGGAACATGTGAATTTTTCTCAACTCTTTACTCTTCCTGAATACATACAAGGAAGACATTCACATTCCCACAATCCCATTAGTAACAATAGCTGTCCCTAAATGATGGGCAGTGGGTTCTATTCAAATATGTACTGAGTGGAAGGTGAAAGAAGAGAGGGATGGGAGACTCTGACAAACTCTTACAAGTGTACCTGATTGCCCCAGACTTCTAATTGAAAGTGAGTGCTGTGCACTTTCTTACGACTTCTCAATCCCAGCAAAGCTTTTACCGGATTCCAAAACATCTTGAAGGTTTTTTCTGACTCAATACCTAGTGTATCTTTTGTTCATAAGTTTTTCTCAAATTGAAATTATAATAGCAAAATCACGGCCAGTGATTTTGAGTGTTTCTTCGGTATGAAACACCACCGAAGTGTTTGTATCTATGAGGTAGCTACTGGTACTTTCCCCATAAGGCAGTTGAGACTGAGCTCCTGGAAGGTCTTATAAGGCTGGACCCTGGCAGACTGCCTCTAGACCATGACCCTATTTCTACCCAAATCTCTTCAATCCTATTTTGATCCCCCTTTATGAATACAGTTAGCTATATGTCTCAGGCATCTGCTCCTCAATTCATAGCATTATTTCATACATTTTGAAATTTCATTGTATCCTTGCTTATGGTATAGTTGTGTTGCACATTGGAATTTGCACACAGGTATTGGGAGGTGTGATCTTTGAGGGTTAACTCTCCTATGCTCACTTCACCTTTCTTTATCTTTCTAGTTCTTCTACCACAATCCTGATCGCCGGCAGATATTCACAATTGAATTGCTTGTATTCAGGAAAAATCCATCACATCAAATTCAGAAGGACAAAGAATATTTTTTACAAATATTTTATTTATTTATTTGACAGAGAGAGAAAGATCACAAGTAGGCAGAGAGGCAGGCAGAGAGAGAGGGGGAAGCAGGCTCCCTGCTAAGCAGAGAACCTGATGTGGGGCTCGATCCCAGGACCCTGAGACCATGACCTGACCCGAAGGCAGAGGCTTAACCCACAGAGCCACCCAGGTGCCCCAACAAAGAATAACTTTAACAACATTCGAGATGAAATGATTTTTTTTTTACTGTTGAATTTTCTAACATTAAATATCTGAGGAACTGCACTCTGTCATCACTCAGAATTTACCAGCAGGAGGAGGGAACCTGGCCAGTCCAGGTGACATAGGGAAGAGATGGACCCGCTGTTCAGTGGTCAGGCCAGATACAAGAAGCCTTTCCTGTAGGTGCTCTGATTCACACCACTAATTCTTCACCTTTCACTCTGCTTCTCCAGATTTTTCCCTCTTCTTATAGTCATGATCTTCGTCGAGAGGGGACAATTTTGGAGGATTTTCTCAAAGATAGCAGAGCCAAACCCCCTTTGCCATCTGCTCTATAACTGCTCTGTTACCACAACAATTAATGTTACTTTTTTATCATTTTGTTTTATGCTGTAAAATATTTTGCTTAAATTCCTTCCCAGGGTTTCCTGTTTATGAAGAGGGCATATATATTTCACTGACTTTATTCCAAGAAAATTAATACACTTATTAAAACCTAGAAGTGTTTTTAAATCATCCTTATAAAAGAATATATTTGTTAGATTTGTGCTCATGTGTATCTGTTGGTATCACATTAAATACAGTTTTGGTTACCAATACATATGTGACTCATGAATACTAGTGACAGTAAGATCAAGAAAACTTGATCTCCACAAATTACATGTGTGATATGCTATCCACACACACTCATTGTGTCCTTGTTTACTTAACGTTTCCATATAGTTTCTTCTGGAAACTAAACAGCCCATGTTAAAAGTTTCAGATAGCTCAGTAAAAAGTCCTCTACCCACCTTAATGACAAGATATACTTGAACACTATGGGGTGCTGATACAATTTATAATTTAGTTAGTGACAAGGAGCAAAGACAATCCAATCAATGTGATGTTTTGTAACAAAATGAAATGTTGCAAATATAATCAAATAGCTAGAAGATGAAGCAGCTCTGTAACCAAGGCTGTGGAGAGCCGAATACAGAACTTCAGGTCTCAATGTTGGACACCATATGCAAATTTTATAGCTCAGTCTTCCTGAGTAAGAAATTTTGTGCATGATTTAAATGTCATAAACATTTTACAAGTCTTTCCTAGCAGCAGATTTCCTGTTCTGGGAGTTAAAGGGCAAGTGTAAACCTGAGAACATGTTCTACATATGTATGACAGGCATAAAAACACACAGAATGACCTTTACAAACATATCAGGCTGACCATTTCTATCCTGAAGAGAGAAACTGCCAGACTGAACACACATTTGGATGGAGTCACTGATACTTAAAATCTGTAGTTCTGAAAATATAATGTCTCTTTTATAATTATATTGGCAATTATCTCGTGTTGAGTTGAGTTACCTCAACTTTTTACAATTCAGAATTTCTTTTCTCTCTCTTTCTTTTTTTTTTATTCCTAACCCAGAAATACAATAAGACACACATAGAAGAAATTCTTCTCTAGTTTCTAATGCATTGCGTTAATGTGTTTAACTTTACAAATTGATTACAATGGTCTGCACAACATAATTGCAGAGCCAGAAGTTTTAAATAAGTTTCCAGCCTTCCAATGGCATGATCAAGTTTATATTACCCGGCTATAGGTTTGGAAAACAAGGAAGAGGGAGAGTACACGCGAGAGGGAATAAAGCTGGAGGGATGTGGTAGGAAGAGAAGACTGAATGATGGATGGACAGCAGATTATGTTTGCTTCTTAGTTTTGCCTAGGGTCAGATAGAGGTATAAATATCAGATGAATGTATTTCCAATTTTGCCTTCCTTCTGTCTGCCAGCCTAAAAGAAAATTCCTGAATGGTTTATTTATCCACAGAGTAAAAAGGCTGGCTCTATAAGCCATAAACATAGGCACAAAAGTTTAAATCCTGAGAAAGGAATCTGGACTCCCCCCCACCCCCCCCACCTAATTCAGACGATGTTCTAGACTGGTTTATTAGCAACACTAGTTTGATCCACTTAGGAAAATTAAAAGTTGCAACTGAACAAATCTTGATATGCCAGGACAAAATCCAACCTATTTGACATGCATTCTTGTGTTTGCTGGTGCTTTTCCTGATGTCCTGGAAACATTGTTCTCAAACTGGAACTGGAGAAAACAACAGAAAACACAGAGCCTGAAAATAAGGACCATGACCTCATATCTGCACTATTCCAAATACCGGGAAATTATGTTTCATTTGGGTGGCTGATATTTTGAGTGATCTTGTTGCCTTCCACTAATGCTAAAGGAGGGGTTCGGCAGAAAAAAGAAAGCTGCTCTATACTGCTCATTGGTTATACATTCAGAAATCTCATCCATAAAAGAATGTTTTCTTCTCTGTTTCAGATCGAAGCCTAAAGAATGTAAATCTCAAACATGCCGGATCTTGAGAATTAAGCTCTTACATATTTGGATACTCATGTTATTTATTTTTGTAAGAAAGATTTTACAAGGCTCCTTTTTAATGTCTGATCCAGTAGCACAGCCTTACGTATATTGAGAAGATATAAGCCTAAGAGAAGGATTGTTCCAGCACACTCAGTGAATTAAGATCATCAGACATGCCCCAAGACCACTGTGGAATCCAATACTTAACATCAGGAAAGTTTATTTTTCCATGTATCCTTCTTCCAATTACTGTATATTTTAGCTCTGCCACTTCATGTAACATTCTGTAAAGAATTCTCTACTAGAGTCATGGCAACAAACTCTGGTGCTTCTGGTCCACCCTGCATGGGACACATACCCTACACATGTTATTCATTTCAAGGGCATTTCATCTGTGGTCGCTGTCATTGGGGCTAGATAACAAATATAATAGCATGAAAAGGAATGTGATGCAGAAAATATTACTAATATTATTATTTTATCTGGATTTTTAATCCGGTTTACAAGAATGTTTTTCATGTCTGGAGGAAAAGGAGACTGTAATCCTATCGTGGGACAATCTGTTAATAGGAAACATCAAGGAAATGTAATTCGTCTGCTTTGATAACTTGGTTGATGGTATTTTAGAAACTACTCTGAAAATTAGCTGTAATATACTTGGAAAAAAAAGTTGTGATAATATGGGAGAAAGGAATTTTCCCACTGGGTATGACTACTGGTTTAAGCACAATTGTATAATATTTTGAAACTGCATTCTCTCAAAAGTACAAGTAAAATATTAAGTATGTGGCTTTATCAGAATCCTGAAGCTTATTGCTTCTGTGCTCGGCCTAACTTTATTCCATGTTTTGTACCTAACCACAAACTTCTTCAGATCTTATTAGTACGTCATTCATTCTTGCATATCTTCTTTGTCTTGCTGGTTGATTTTTTTTAACCATATGTTTTGTCTTATCTATCAGATTAGAAGACCGCAAGAGGGGCTATCTTATAGATCTCTATAAAACAAAAAAATATTATTAGGCACCCATAACACCTGAGGCCAAATCTATTTTATCATCTTATTTTTCACAGACAACACAGTGTTCCTTCTGTTTATTTCTTGACTGTGAACCATCTCCTGATTCCCAGTGTTTCCCTTGGACGTCCTGTATAGTAAGTAGTCCATATGGGCTTATCACATTGAATTATTGTCATATTTTTATTCATTTAATGGTATATACATCAGTATAACACAAATTCCAGTAGTCCCATGCATTTTAAATTTATACCAGTTACTATTTTTAGGTAGTAACTTACTTAACTGCTCAAAGCTGGTCTAATCTTACCTAATTATCTTCTAAACTATTCAGAGCATTTGTTTCTTAAGATTGGTGAGGATTTGTTACTTTATTTATTTTCATTTTTTTCTTACATTATTTAAATTATAGTCTTTGTCCACTCTGTAATTTATATCAGAAGAGACAATGAAGTAGTATCAGTGTTCATTTATTCAAATACGAATTTTGAACAGAGTGCGGTGGCTTGCCATATATATAAAGACCTATCTTTAAAACTAAATTAATTACATTAATGAATCTTTTAAACTGAATTAAATGCTCATACAAAGAAATGTATGGATAAACTAAGTTTCCTGTTATTTACATGATCCCATATTTCTCAATATCACTTAATTAGTTATTTTTTTAATTACCTTTCTTGAGCTGCTAGAAGTGGCATATAGGTACGCTGACACAATAGGCAATAAAAAATTAAAAATGAAATGAATTGTCTGAATATGCCTGAGTCTATAAATTGGGGAAAAAATCTATGTTGATAATGTTTATTCAAGCAAATACTATAAGCTATTATTTGATGAGACTTTATATCAGTAAGAGGAGAGCTTCTTTCCTTGGAATATAGATAGGGGGTCAATAACAAGTTATGATTCATGATAATATTACTAGAAGTAATTATCTACTACAAAGGTAAATTCTTTGGTAAAAAAAGATATATAATATATATTAATATTACATATATATATATATATACACACACACACATATATATATAGTGTGTGTGTGTGTGCAGGCACGTGTGTGATGAATAAAATAAATGCCATTGAATTTTATGTCTTTGGCTCCATATTGAGTTGTTCTCCTACTAAGTGCTGGTGGTACCCCTCCCTAGATTCTGGGAGCTGGCTCTTAACAGTTATGCTATAAAGATGATACTTCATGAGCTTGACATAATGCATGCAGGAAGCCTTAGGTGGATTGGGACCATGCTAAATTCATTATTTTTTCACTCCTGCACGGCAAGATGCATTTTAGTTCTTATCCAAGTTATTTATGTCTTAAAATTAGATGTGATCTTTTCAGAGAAGTAGAATGAAATATTGGGGGAAAAGGACCAGATGTAGCATTTTCAGTTTCCATATGTGCACTGTGTTCTGGGGCCCGGGGACCTCAGCAACACAATTAAGGCTGTATTGATCTGCTCCTGTCATTACATTGTAGACAGACCGACTAGGAGTTTGCAGTTTACACATTTATGTGACTTCACCTGGTTTGGGGTTGTTTTTAAGTGAATCTAGAGTTTCAAAAAGGTGTAAAATTGACACTCTCTGAGGTCCTCCAGGCTTCTGTGAAATAGTAGTAAAGGAAGTGCCTGGCTAGAGCTTCCCCACATGGTTCTGAGCACTAATAGGAGATCAAGGCAGGACAACAGGGAGGCAAAGCACCAGGCCCTGAGGGCAGAGCATGGCCACAGCCCCTTCCAGAACCCCTTAGGCACCTTTGCAGATGGTAACAGTGAACTTTCTTTTCCTTAGTTCTTACTCCTCACCAGACTCTGTGCTAAAGTGCCTTACATTCATGCTTACTTTTTACTCCTCACAATAACTCTAAATGGTATGCACTGTGATCCTCATCTGCAAAATGAGGAAACTGAGGCACAAGATGAGTAAATAATGTGTTTTCCGACACAAAGCTACCAAAGGACAAAGCTGGTATTCACATGTAGCTCTGCGTCTTAAAGCTAACCCTATCATCCTCTACATGTCAAGTTCACTGTGCCCTAAATATAGCACTTGATTCTGGGATTCCAAGCCATTTTATTCCTTTGATAAATAGACCACATTACTATAGCACCCTTGGTCTGAGCATGTTTGCTAGGTCTCTTGAAAGCAGTTTTCAATTTTTTTTTTTTTTTTTTTTTTTTTAGCTTTCACATTTTTAATTGCACTGCTATACGCAAGAGGGTCTCAACCCAAGGAAATGTCTTGGTCTTTCCTCCATTGTGGACCCTGGGGATTGATTCAGCCTTATAAATTCCAAAAATCAAAGTTTGGATTCCTTGTCATTAAAAAAAAAAAAGAAAAAATTCTTGGGTCGCTTGGGTGGCTCAGTCAGTTAAGTGTCTGAATCTTGGTTTTGGCTCAGGTCGTGATCGCAGGGTCATGAGATCAGCCCTGAGTTGGGCTCCACGCTCAGCCTGGGGTCTGCCTGAGATTCTTTCGTGCTTGGCTCCTCCCCTGCTCTTGCACATTCGCAAATAAATACATTAAGTAGATGGATTAATTAAAAAAAAGTTTCTGTAAGATTTAACAGAGAGGTTAAAGGGTAATTAGAATACAAAGATGGGTCAGTGGAGGGCAATGCTGTTCAACTATGTAGAGAGTTCTCTGGGTACTTCCCAAACCACCCCTTCTCTTGCCATCGTTACCATCATCTATGCCAGTTCCTTCTCTACTAAAGGCCACCAGAGAAGACAAGTATGGAGAGCAGGTTCTTGGCTTTATTCAGGAATCAGACCAGTTGCAGGTTGAATCCTGACTTAGCACTCTCAAGCTCTGGGTTTTCCAACAATTAACCGAACCTCTTTAAGCCTCCGTTGCCTTGTCTTTAAATCGGAATGATAATTATATGCTAGTGTCAGCTCTTTGTTTTGGGATCTCACGTTTGTAACCGCAGCAGAACTGTAGGCACTGTCATTGGAGAGGAGTCTGCTCTCCCTGCATTACCAATATAAGCAGGCGAGGCAGTTGCTTTGCTGATAACTCTTGGGTAAGGAAGAGGTGAGGGGAAGTCAGTAGGTGGCTAGATTACAAGTAAACACAAAAGTCTGGAATTGTCTGAACCCTTGGTTGTTGTCATAAGTGGTTGTGTGGGGGTGTGAGCATGCTAGGAGTTGAGCTCATTGGGAACACAGATGACCTTTAGCCCCTTGTTCTTGGTCCTATGGACCATTTGTACCAGCAATGAGAAATGCCCAATGTCAAACACAGGTTTGATGTTCTTGAGATTGGTGCTGAAACAGACCACTTAGGGCTCTTGAGCAATTCATTCTAAAGACATCGGTAGACACAAGATTCATCCCCAGAGTCAAATAACTTTCCTGAGGGATGCTTTTGAGGTAACACATTCAATTCAGTTAGGCATCCTGCCAAGCAGGTACATGCCAATTCCCAAATCACACTTGTAGAATGGTGGGGCCCAGTTATCAAATACCTGCAAATTATAACTTGCTCATAAGCAGACCCTGTTACCAGCTAAGGGAAGTTTTCCCTCTACATTCCTTTTTGTCATTCACAGCAAATCTCCTTCCCTGAGGCTTCTCCTGTCAACCCAATCTCTGGAGAACTGCCCAGCCATCAACACCCACATTTATCGCAGCACCTTTGTTCTCAAAATGAACACTCTCTTTGAAGAAAATAAAGACTCAAATTCAAATGTCATCATAAATTGTTAAAGAAGTAAAAGAAGGTTAGTCCATGTGAATATAAACAGCTATCAAAAAAGCAAGAGACAACAACACATACTTTTTTCCAGACAAAAAACAGTGATAAAATGCAAAGATTTTCATGAGCTGTTCTAATATCAGTGAATGGAGCCAGAAGTTGCATGAGAGGGTTAACATTACCCCCAAAGAGTTGAGATCAGTGATTCTTAACTCCTCTGTATCTTCACGTGATGCTTAAAATCCAATTGTATTTGTTTCCTGTTTCTGCTATACCACAAACTTCACAGCTCAAAACAATGTAAGTTTATTATGTTACATTCTGGAGGTAAGAAACCCAAAAATCAAGGTGTTGGCAGGACTGAATTCTCTCTGGAGGCTCTAGGGGAGAATCCATTTTCTTGCCTTTTCCAGCTCCTAGCGGTCGCCCACATCCTGGGCGCTTGGCCCCTTCCTTCATCTCCAAAGCTCATCAGTACAACCTCTAATTCTGTCATTGCATCTCTTCTCTCTATAATCCTCTTGCCTGCTTCTCCTAAGGACTCTGTGATTACATGAAATGCACTTGGATGATATAAGATGCTCTCACCACAAGTTCTTAACCTAATCTATTTACAAAGTCCCTTTTATCATGTAAGGGGACATATTCACAGGTCCAGGGATTAGGATGTGGACATCTCTGGAGGCCATTATTGTGCCTACCATACTAATCAGCTGATAACTATCAAGCACTTATAAGTCATTCCTTCCTTCCTTTTAAAGTATTGTGAGGAATCTGTTAGGTTTTCATGACAAAAAGAATTGCATAAGACTTTGCCCCTGCCCATAACAATAAGAAAATTATCTAGCACCTGTTAAACACTTGGTATGTGCCAGACATTTAATTCTGGGCTTTTAATTCTTTTAATCTCCCATTAAGTCTATGATGTTGGCTCTATTCCTTCTCCCATTGTAGAGCTGAAAAACCCGAGTTACTAAGAAGTAATTTCCCAATTTAAACTGGTAGTAAGAGGTAAAACCAACATCTCTACCAAGGCAGAATGTCCGTGAGCCTCCCATTTACTTAGTTTGCTGTTAGCCAGTCCTCTTTATGGTTTTGTCTCTCTACTTCTTGTCAGTATAAATCGTTCAGACTTCAGCTAATTTTAAGAACAGTTGCTGGCACACTGTACATACTCTGTAAATCATAATGATGGCAATGATGATGATGATGATGATGATGATGATGATGACAGTGGTTATGATAATGATGGCTTGAAGAAAAAATTGGCTACCTTCCTTAGGGAAAGGGTTGGCTAAGGAAAGGTTGAGTTCTAATGTTCACTTACTCATTAACACTGCTGAGATATTACCTCCAAATATAGAAGGATCAAATGAAGGGGAGTTCCAGAAGATAGTTCCTGATGAGGAAAAAGGAGAGTAGCCCAGTTCTCAGTTCCTATTTTTATCTTAAGTCTCTGCTATATGCTCCTGGAATGAAACAGTGTATTTGTCCTACGGCTTCCCTAATTATCAACTAATTAAGGAAATGATGGATAACTACTGCCTCTTTCCAACAGTATAAGATAGGTGGGCCAGGGCCCTATGCAAAGGGGTGTGACGAATACATAGCCAGGCATCTGCCATTAACAACATAATCTCAGCTCCCAGCACAGTACACCCAGCCAACTTTTAAACTGCCTCATGATTAGATTTACTCTAAATTATGCCCCTTCTCAGATGTCCAAATTCAGGAAATTCTACATCTCACACTTGAGCTAAATATATTGAAGAACACAAATTAACATCCCAGTTTATTAGCAGAAACAGAAGGAAATGTCCACAAATTCAAACTCAATCATGATAATTGGATTTCTATTTACCATCCTGGGAGGTATAGTTTTACTAACAGGAAAGGAAAGAGAGTCATTTTGGTTGCTACCATGGACCTCCACAAATATCAGTCCCAACATTTTGCTTACTTTAATTATTTTGCTCATTTTCTCAACCGCCCCTGCCCCTAAGACTCTCTCTCTCTAATGGTTCTGGATTTTAATCTTGAGGTTTATTTCAAGCAAATGATTACATCATCTTTCTTTTTGCTGGATTTGTTTTCATTTGTGAGTCCACTAAAATGAATAATATTTAAGCCTTTGAATGAAGGTACTGAATCAAGCCTAACTCTAACCACTTACAGACCAGACAATGCTGAAAATCACTTTATCTACTAAGATTTCCAGATCAAATACATACTGGAAGAGCACATGGACAATCATTAAGATAGGGGTGCAAGGCTTATATCTGAAAACCTTAAAGCTTATAATACCTAGTTTGGAAGATTTGGGGACACAACTCTAAAAATCTTTCAAGCAAATTTGGCATTCATTCACTCAACACTTCTTTTGTGAGTGATTACTATTAGTATTAGGCAGCATACTATGGAAGTGGACACATCTATGTTAGAAGCACAAGTGAGGATAGAGAATGACCGAGAAGCCACATAATGTCACCGAAGGCCTAGTTTTTGGTACTTAATTTAAAGAGGGATGGGTGAGTGGAGGAAAGGAAAAGAAAAGAAATTCTGGTCCAATAAAACATCAAGAATTAAAGAGTGGGAAAAAAACAGGGGTTGGCAAGGATCTTGAGAGTGGTGAAGTTGGGGACTTCCTTCGGTAGATAAGGGGATGCTATACCTAGGAAACTCATTAGACATGAAAGTGAAGCCAAGATAAAAGGGCTCTGTCCTTGCTGATCCTTGGCTCTTTGCATTCTAGAGATGTAATGAGCAGCAATAGGAAAATCAGTGGATTAGTTTCCCTTTGCCACTGCAACAAATTATCATTAACTTGGTAGCTTTAAACCATACAGATTTATCTTGCAGGTCTGAAGGTCGCAAGTAAAGTATGACAGAGTCTCAGTCTTCGCTGGGCTAGAACCAAGTGTCGGCAGGGCTGTGTTCCTATCTGGACACTCAAGAGGAGAATTCTTCTTTTTGCCTTTTGAAGCATTTAGAAGCTGCCTATTCCCCTGGCTAATGGCTCCCTTCCTCCATCTTCAGAGCCAGCAAAATCTTCCCAAATCCTTCTCACAGCCTTACTCCTTTGGTTTTCCTCTTCTAAAGATCTATTTGACTATATTGGCCTTTCAGATAATCTCCCTATTTTAAGATCAGCTGATTAGCAACCTTAATTCCATCTGCAAACTTAATTCCCCTTTGCCATAGTCTAGAAAGTATTCATGCATTCCAGTGATTAGGACAGGGGCATCTTGGGGTTTGGGGGAGACAGCGGCATTATTCTGCCTACCAGTCAGGAAAGGTGTTGATATGACTGAATGGCAGGCACTCTTCCAAAGAGGGCTGTAATGAATGTCTTTTTTTGCTATTTCACCAAGAAAAGAGATGTGAGCACTCCTTTTATTATTTCCATTTGCCTCCTCATGCTAGTACCAAGCAACACTTTGTCTGGTATTACGCTGGGAGCTGGCCATGAACCTATCCTGAGCCAGCTCTTCCACTGTGGGTTAGATCTTATCCACCTACCTATTCAAGGCTTCTGCTCCCACTAATGACCGCTCTTTCTCCTGCAGCATTTGCTTTCCCTCTTTGCTGAATCATTCCTATTAGCAAAAACATATGCTCTATGTTCTTTCATCTTAACAAACACTTCTTGTGATTGCATTGCCCCTCCAACTTACTCTGCTCCACACTGGGAGAAAACTCTTTTAAAGAATGATCTGTGTACTCTGTGTACAGTTCGGCTTCTCTGATTGCTCCCTTTCAAATGCCCCCACCCCAATCAGACCAGTGCCCCTACTACGCCCCTACCAAACTGCCCTTGTGAAGGTCACCCATGACTAGGGTGACTATACAGGTTAGTACTCAAAATGGGACACATTTAAGAGTGAACAGATGCCAGCCATTAACAATTATATCAGGATAATGAGGATAATGGGCAAATATCCAGGTGGCCCACTGGTAAGCTCTGGGTCTTAGATATGTGTTCAGTAGGAGCAGAGACTGAGATAGAGTCCCATGCAGAGAGTTCATAGGAGAGTACACATGTTAGAAAGTAAGAAAAGCAGGATTAGGCAGAGGGGAAAGTTGATTGACCATGTCAGTATAAGTGAGGCTCAGCCCATCGTATAAGAAAGCTCTGAAGCTGGATTGGATATTTATAGAGATCCCAAATTAAGGTGAAGGGGCCAGCCTTTAGTTCCCACATTAGAGGGAATTGGTGCCTAACACCGGGTGAGGAAATTTCCTATAGAAGGACAATTCCACTGAGAGATGCAACTATAAGCCCCAAGCAGCTGATATTCCTAGTGGCTAGAAGATGCTCATGCCAGCCCTGAAGAGGGGCTCTGGGGCACACCTTATGTACTACCAATGTTGGTCATGTTGCTAAATCCAATAATCAAGTGTGTGTTCTCATCTTACTGGATCTATCAGCCCCCTCGGACTTAGGTGATCAATCCCTTTCTCTTGAACCTACATTATGTTCTTGTCTTCCAGATATCACCTCCACGAGCTTTTCCTGTTCTTTCGCAAGGCTTTTCTCCTCAGTCTCCTAGTCTCATGCCTCTTCATTTCTTTTATTAGTGACCTGTGGTGTGACACAGAATTGTCTTTTCTCACTAGACTAGCTCCCCAGGTCAGGGTCTGCAACAATGACTGGAAGGACAAAGCCTGACCATCGCCTTTTGCTGTAAATAAAATTTTATTGGAACACAGTCACACTTACTCATTTCCTCCATGACTGCTTTTGTGCTATAGCCACAAATGCATAGTTATGACAGAGACCAATGGTCCATGAAGCCAAGAAAATTTCCTATCTTGTCTTTTGCAGAAAAAGTCTGGCTGGCTCTCACCCTAGAGGATCTGATCTTATCTTTAAGGAGAGAGTGTCTCCTTCAGTTCTTTGCAAATGTCATCTTTAAGGAGAGCTTCCTTCTGTCCTCACTACATACACATACATCATACATTCATTGTATCTCTTTCCAGTTTTAACTTTTCTTTCTTATCACTATCTGTATTAGTCAGGGTTCTACAGAGAAACAGAACCAATAGGATGTGTATAGATATATATAGAGAGAGTGTGTGGGAGAGAGAGACTTATTTTAAGGAATTGGCTCATGCAATTATGGAGGATGGCAAGTCCAAAATCTTCAGGGTGGGCTGGCAGGCTGAAGATCCAGGGAAGAGCCAATACTGCAGTTCAAGTCCAAAGGCCATCTGCTACAGAATTCCTTCCTGCTTGGGGAAGTTAGGCTTTTGTTCTATTTAGGTCTTCAGCTGACTGGATGAGGTACAAACACATTAGAAAGGATGATCTACTCTATTCAAAGTCCACTGGTTTTAAACGTTGATTTCATCCAGAAATATCCTCACAGAAACATCCGGAATAATGTTTGACCAAATATCTAGACACCATGGTTCAGCCTAGTGGACACACAAATTAACCACCACATTACCTAATGTATTCACATGTTGTATTATTTTCTCCCACCTCTAACCTAATAATGAGGTCCGTGTGGAAGGGATTTTTGTTTGTTTTGTTCACTGCCACATATCCCTAGCACCTAGATTGGCTGCCAAAGCACGTAGTAGATGTTCAATATATATTTGTTGATTAAACAAATAGCTTTCAATACCATATATATGACCTTCGAGTTTATAAATTTAGCCTAGACCTTGCCCTGAACTCAAATAAGTATATCCAAAGATCTTGCATGTATTTCCTCTTGGATTTAGAAGAATCCTCAATATAACATGCTCAAAACTCAAGTCATGATCTTTCTCCTGACACCTCTCCGTCTCACACCCTCTTCTCCTTCAGTGAGTCCTTCCCTGGGCTCTCTGTTTAAAACAGCACATCTTCTTCCCCTCCTTCTCTGGTTGGCTTCACTCAGTCACACTTACCATGATCTAATGGGCTACCTATTATGTGCATTTACTTATTTGTAGCCTGTAACCCTCTCATCAAAAAGTTAATTGAAGACACAGACGTCTTTCTTTTTTCTTTCCTGTCTTTCCCTTTTAATTTTTATTTATTTTTTATTTTTAAAAATCTGTTTTGCAGTTTATTGCTATGTCCCCAGTCTCTGAAACAATGCTTGGTGCATTTTATATCAGTATGTATGTCAAATCCTAATATATTAAATGAACAATAGGGTTGTTACTCTAGTTAAAGACAATGTGGGTGCATGGGAATGGACCACACTGCCACTCACCAGTCCCAAAAAATCATGGCAGAACTAGAGACACTTTAGTATATTCTGATCCCCAGACCCATTGGAAGCTCCACCATTCAATATATAAAGCCCATTTCAATGTACCCATATTCCACATTAAACATAAATTTTTGCTTTAAAATTTGACTTCAAAAGTAATTGACTATGAGTAGCTATGTAAAGTTAATTCTGACTTCTTATCAATCATAGCCTTTTTTTTTTCTGAAACTGTTTAAAGAATGAGGAAATTCTAGCCTATAAAACAATCTTCATTTATAATGATACAGTCATAGATACTAAATTCAAAATTTAATATAGTTGATAAAACTGCCTTGTAAGGTAGGCACTTGATAAAATATTTGTTAATGTCAAACCAGTTTTAACATTTTTAATCCACTGAGCCACCCAGGCGCCCCTAGTTTTATCATTTTTATATTTTTGAGCCAATATGTTTCTTTTTCAAAATTTTTTGTTGGCCTCTGGCAGGTATAAAACAGCCTGCCCAGAACCATAAGAGCAAGGGGCATTTCAAAATCCACTTGTGTGTCAAGAATTTGGGAAAGTAAGCTGGAGTCAGCATGCAGAGGCCTTTTAATATCAACATCACTCTCCCAGACCAGCCCCTTCGTACTAATGGTACCTGGTGGTAATGATTGGCAATCTCTGCATGAGGCAGACTCCACAGGCAATCCTTGGGCCAGAGAGCTCACTGGGTTGACTGGGACTTCCTCAGGGAAGCACTATAGTCAGGGCTACTTCTAACCGACTCTCTGTCCTTTTTTTCTCAGGTGTCAGACCTACAGTGGTCAAGAGTTGTCTTGCCTACTCCTGCACCGTCCACATTTATTTTTCAGAGGCATTGCCACAAACACATTCCCTGTGCTTCCATGCCTGGGTATCTGCTTTCTATAGAACCCAGCTATTAGAGAGGCATGATCTAAGGTACTTTGCCTGGCTTGGAAGTCATCATAAACATAACCGGTAATGCCTGTTCAAGGTGGTTCCTTGATCTTTCCCACGCAAACTTTGCACGCAGGCAGTCTCCAACTTAGGCTGGAGATGTTGCTTCTAATACATGCCCCATTCATTCAGGCGTTGACTCGTATCCTATTTTCTGTCATCTATGATTCCATGGGTTCAAATCCTAGTATCTCAAAATTCAGTTGAATCCTACAGATGTTGTGAATACTAAGCAGATTAATAAAATCTCTAGAATTCTATTGCATTTAGATAACCTCATTGTCCATCTCTTAAATATTTCAATAGTTTATTTAATTTTAATATTATTGAGACCAATTAATAAATCTTTTACTCACCTTTCCTTTCTTATCAGCTAGTAGATTTCTGGGTACATAGTAGATTTAATTTTTTTTTTTTTTTTTTTTTTTTTGGGTGGTGGTGATTCAGACCTTTGAACCAACAATTGAAATGCTTTGAAAATAATTGAAATAGGCTATTGTAATAGCAGCTACTATCAGATGTAAAAGTTAAGAGCTGGACTTCAGGGCTTATAAGGAAGCAGTCATGTTTCTAATTAAAGTTCAGACTTGATAGGAGGTTGTACTGTGATTCAGTGATAATGAGAAGTCGGGACACTGAGAGGAAGTGTAATATAGAAGGGCTTTATCATATAGATCACATAAGATTTTATATATGTACATGTACATATATAAAATCACTTACAACCTTCTCTAAAATGGTTTTATTAACTGCTCTACTAATAAAACTACTCTCCTGAGGAAGGGAGAAACACAATAGTCTCTGCCTTATGTTTTTTTCAAAATCATGATGTATTTAATGAGTTTGAAATAGGATCTTTTTTAGGAAGTCATCTTGACAAACATATGCTTATCTCCTTTTGACAGCAACAATAAACTAAGAGTCAAGAAAGCAAGGATTAGTGAGAAAAGACGTTTGTGAGTTCGGTGTGTGTGTGGTTGTACAAGCCTGGGTCCGCCAGCTTCTGCCCATGAACTAGAAATGACTTAGCCAGGGAAAGTGGATGCATCACAACAAAAGAAATCTGAGGACTCTCCTTCATGAGTCCTATTTGTGTTCTGGAGGACCTATGACTCAGAAAGACAGCACTCACTGAACTCGTGGGAAAGAAAACAGACTGTATTTGAAAACCTGGCACCCAACAAGAGCTCCCTTCTCTCCCAGAAGCTGACAAGGCAGGACTTGGGAATCTTGGAACTCTGAGCTCCCTCAAGGAGAGAGATCATGACCCAGCCAGAACACATACATTTCAGGGGAATGGGTTAGGTGTTTCACTGCCTGATGGCTGGTTGTTCCTTCTCTTTTCGTATTGGGAATTAAGCACCAAGGAAAAGAAAATTTATGAAAGAGATTATTCTGCCCATTCATAATTGTAATATTATGCCAATTCATAAAAATTTAGTATAAAGTCTCCTTTGAGAGTCTTTTTAAATCACCATAATCTTTTCATTTGGCAAAGCCAAGGATAAATGACATTCCTTATCACTCTTATTATTATTATTATTATTTTTAATGTGGTCCTTCAGCTTCACATTTTCAAAACCTGTTAATGACAAGGATCTGCTACCCAAACAGAATATTTTTCTTCAATGAGGATTTCGATCAAAAATAAATAACAGAATTACTCTTTAAGATAATCTTATTTACATAAGTATATATAAAATCTCATCATCCAAATATCTTATGACAATAAATGGAATTTTTGGATCTTGACTATAATCTTGGTGGGCTCAATTCATAGCAATAACATAATAGCACTGATTCAATTCTCTCCTTTCTTTACCCAGATAACAGTCATTAATTCAGGATTTAGGTTTAAATAAGAATAAGAGAATTCAAGATACACCTTTATGATCTCTGCAATGATTGATAGTATTTACTTAGGAATTATTGTCACGATTCATATGAAACATGCTGGTAGAAAGTAGAGAATTTCCAATTATCTCTGAGACGTTCCAAAGTCAAGTCCAACAAACAAGGGTCCACACCCCTCTGTTTGTAGAAAACAGAAATGAAAGCATTCTTACCATTCATGAAGGGTTTTCCCTCAGAGACTGTTTCACAAAAGCAACTATGGACATATTAAGTAAATCTTGCTCCACCTTCTGAAAGAAACCGGTTGTGTCTGCTCTTTTGCTTTACTAGAATTTATGGTGATTAAATTAGGTCCTTTGTATGCTTCATAAGTCATGGATTTTTGATGTTCTATGTATATCCTTCAATTTACAGTGTCATCTTATTTTTCTAAGTACTTAAAATCCCAAATCTTAACCAGTATCATCAGTTCTACCTCCTTTGAACTAATATTCCCTAATAAATAATCAATTAAGTATCTGAAAATACAGCAGAAATCAGAAAAGAGTGTTGTTTAAAAATCACAAGAGCTGAGGTGCCTGGGTGGCTCAGTCAGTTAAGTGTCTGCCTTAGGCTCAGGTCATGATCTCAGGGTCCTGGGATTGAGCCTACAGTCTAGTTCCCTGCTCACAGGGTCAGCTTGTCCTTCTTCTGACCCTTCTCCCCGCTCTGCTCTCAAGCTCTTTCTCAAATAAATAAACAAATAAAATCTTTTTTAAAAAAATCACAAAAACTTCTTATAAAATGTCCTGCTCCAGTAATAAATACAGAGCAAAATTATGTATACCATGTGTAATCTTTAAGAAATATATCCTAGGTAATGATTAAGAAATAATTTAATTTTATTATAGTAGCTGACAAACATGCTTCACTTTAAAATAAAATAAAAACATCGTATTACAATGATATCTCTCAGAACTTGAACTTCTTGGAAAATTTAGCAATGTAAGTTTTACTGAGCAAATATTATGCCTCTAATAATTAGGATGCAACAAAAACTTAAATTGAGACCTAAATGAAAAAGAATGCAGTTTTCTTGTGTATTTGGATCCTAGAGGTAGGGAGTGTTAGATCCTAGTGTATAGCTTCTGGAAAAGGAAACAAAGAGCCTGTGTGGCATGTGACTGAGGGTCATGGCACCCTTCTGCTTCAGGCAACCCAAACAGGTCCCAAAGTCTTAGCCAGAAGGCGAGCCATGCTACAGGCAAATTCAAATAGCACTTTCAGAATTTCGGTAGATCTGCCAAAGTAAGCTGTCCATTAGCATTTATGAAAGTCACACAGTATTTCTACTACTGTATCCCATTCCCCTAAAAGGTATTAATTCATTCAGGCAGGATACTGGGTAGGACAATTCAAATATTATCTGGTAAAAGAGATCTGTGTTTTAATCCTTTCTAAATGATTCACCAACCTGGCTTTGGTAATTCTGGTTTAATAGACATAAGTGGCTTAAGCTTCATTTCTCTTAAAGATACCCTTAAACATATGTCTCAAACATGACAGTACAGTAACCTCCTTGTCCCCAGGGTACATTTGGGAGATGATGTAAGACCCAGGGGCATATGTATAGGGAGGATAGAGGCAGAAAAAGACATCTCCTAGTGTTTTTTTATTTTTTATTTTTAGTGTATGACACAAAATCACCCAGGGTGCTTAAGAATGCAGAATCCTGTGTCTGACACCCAGTAATTCTGATTCGGAAAGGTCAAGGGTAGCATTAGGTTTAGGAGTCTGAACCTCTAACAAGGACTTTTGGTAATTCTGATGCCAGAGATCTGGGGGCCATCCCTGGGAGAGTTCAGCTTTACGCAAATGAGGGCTTTTGATCTCTTACCTAACCCCAGCTTCCTTTTAAAAATAACCTTTGTGTTAGAGAAGCTATAAAGTGATCATGATGTTCTTGAAGACAGTAGGTAGGTGACTCATCTTCTGTCCCATGGGCACTAATTGACATTTATCCTCAGCACACTAACTTCCAAAGCACACATATTTAATGACAGCATGAGCCTGTGGTTATAAGCTTCATAAATGGAACTATACACAGCAGTGGTGGCCTTTTATTTATATACTCATTTCAAAGGGAAGTCAGAGCAGTTAGCTGTGTGCAGTCTATTTACTAAACAGAGTTTAAACGATGGGCGTAGACGGAGATTCTTCCAGCTTAATGTCTATCAGATGATTAAAAAAGTTTCCAGCTTAACTTCCTGCTCTCAACATACCGAGCAAAATGGTAATACCTGTAAAATAATGAGGGTATAGCCTGTGCTTAATTTATTCCAAACACTGCAAGATTTTCACATTAGCATTAATGGCTTGCTTATAGTGGAACCCTAGAGGCCACATAAAATAATAGGAGGCTCAAAAGTTGTAGCTAAAAAGGAAGTGTTAAAAAAAAAATGTGCACACTGTTTGTGGTGTGCGCCACCAAAAGATTGTGGTTCAATGTTCACATTGTTCTCTCCAGACAGTACTAATTTGTTTCCAATTAAAAGAAAATGGATTGCAAATGACTTCACAGAGCAGCTCGGTCAAAGAAATAAGGCTTGGTTTATAATGATGCCTCAGGAGCAGTGCTCCTGCTGCAGGGCACGAATCGAGGCCTCATTGAACAGAGTAGCTGTGTCTAAAGAGAAGAGTTTGAGTTACCCTGGCCCTGGAATTTATTGTGCTGTTTAAGCTAATTAGCATTCTCTATTTAGGTAGTTTGCAGAAGCTTATAGCTCTTCGTGGAGAGTAGAGATTCATAAACTCTCATCGTAATTTATTTTGAGTCATTGTTAATGTTTACCCTCATTTTTAATAGTATAACTCTTTTTAACCCCCTGTCATGGGAAGGTAATTGTTTCCTTATGATCTTCATCTCTTTGATATCTGGACAATGAGCTATGAAGCAAGCATCTGATGAAGGGAGACAGGGAGAAAGGAAGTGTTCTCATTGATAAAAGACACTGAAGACTTGTGACCCCCTCTAACCCCTGACAAGTAAAAGTTGGGAAATGTTTCTCATTCCTGTGTTTGCATTAAAGTCCAGGAAGCAACAGCCATATGGATATTACCAAAAGGAAAGGGAAATGCTCTTGCAATTCAAAAATGAGGACACATACACAAAAGCTTAGCTCACCTACATTCTCTTCACCTCCCTTATACAGCTGGGAGGAACTGAGACATTGACAATTGTTCATTAGAATAACAGAATTCCTATATTCTTTCTCTAGAGAGAATATGGATCTCTAAGATATGATGGTGTCTATGTGGACTTAATTAGCCCTATGCATTAGAAACCACTGGTCAAAGTAATGTCTTTAAAATAAGTAGGTTGTTTCTAATAACAATCCATTGAACTGGATCAAACACTGGAATGTGATGAACTTGAATAGCTATTCCCTAGAGCTCTGATTTGTTACCAGTGAGGACTGCTCACAGCTAAAGAAACAAATCCCAATTCAGATTTGTTTAAACAAAACAAAAGAGATTATTACAACAAAAAGGTTTATTTTGGGGAGAAAGAGAACTCTACTTGACTTGATCAAAGTTTCATTGAGTAAGGATTTATACCTCCTGAGTCTCTAAAGATGGTTAAAATAATAATAATTTAAAAAAAAAGTTAACAAAAAGCTAAAAAAAACCCTAATGTATATTGAACAACCACATATACATCTCAATATTGTTTTAAAATAATTTTTCTAAAAGTTATGTTTGTTTAGAGAAAAATATATTTAAAACTTGGTAAGTGGTATATCTTGTCAATATTATGTAGGAGAATGGACCTGCCCAAGGTCCTGTTTACTATTGTTTAAAATGTCAGTTTAGTGAGGTTACATCCTGACGTGCAGATTTTTATCCAGTGGAGATCCAAAAAAAAATTTTGTCCAGTAAAAAGTCAGTCCCAAAGTCATAGCTTATTGCCCTATAGGACAATAATCAATTTTGTACCTTATTTATTGATCTTATGGTAATGTTCCTCTATTACATTGACTACAAATGCCTGATCCACAAATCAGTTTTTAAACTGATCTTAGAATCTTACTGGTTCTCTCATTAATTATAGAGTTGAGTAAAACCTTCCACAAGGGTGCCTGCTTCCTTTTATCTTTGCGCAGGAGTCTTGATTTCACATTGCTGTCTGTACTGGTTTCCAGGTAAAATTGAAATCATTTGGCACAACATGTACACAGCCAGTAGGAGCACAGATAGAAGACCTTACTGGCAACACAAGGAAACCAGATGTATAACGAATCTAAAATCCAATGGGGACTCCTAGGTGGCTCTGCCTTTGACTCAGGTCATGATCCCAGAGTCCTGGGATCCAGTCCCCCCATTGGGCTCTTTGCTCAGCAGGGAGCCGGATTCTCCCTCTCCCTCTGCCTGCCAATCCCCCTGCACTCTCTCTCTCTGATGAATAAATAAATAAAATCTTAAAAATAAATAAAACAAAGTGAAGAAGAGTAATAAATTCTGTGGCGTACACCCTCTATGCCCAGCAGTATTCTAAGTACTGTATAAGGCTGATGCTTATATGACTACAAACTCAACTCGGGGATACAAATACCTTTCCTGACTATAGAAATATTTTGTTAGCCATGTCAAAATAAACAGTGATCAGCTTCAATAAGCACACTGGTTCTCCAGAATAAAGACTGTCTCTCCTGAGTTGGGAAGCAGGCCCCTTGGGGTGTTTGAACTATAATTTAGGGCACAGCTGTCTGTTCAGTATCTTCTATCTCCTGTATCTACCGGTAACACAAGGAGGGAAAGAGTCTGCTGGTCCTCGCTGGCCAAGGATGATAGCAATTTAAAATGTTACCCTCTCACCTTCTACATTTTCCCTGGCCTCGGTCAGTCCATAACTGAATCCATTTATTTAATAATCTTATGTGTGAAAGAAAGAAATACAGTCATTGCAGTTTCAAAATAGGAATGTAGGAGAGTGAAATAACTTCCCTAGGGCTGCCACTTCCCCAGCAAAAACCAAATCAAGATTAGACCTCAGACTTTCTCAGTTTTAAATCTGTTTTCTGGAGAGAAATTACCATGACAGTGCTTTAAACCCAGAAGGCTATGTAGTCTCCCTAACGGTTTAGCATTAGTAGAGCTGTTATTTTCAAAACTTGTAGGAGGAGCGCCATTTTCTGGGTTCTGCTGAAGTAAGGGGCAGCTCTTGCAACAGGTGCCTCTGGGAGTAGATGGACAGACAAGACTGAAATGAGAAAGTTGAGGGCATGTTCAAAAAGAGTGGTTAAGAAAAATGCTGGATTAGAGACATGGAAATATGTTCACGATACACTTTAGAATGAAATTATAAAGGACCTTGAAAAAGATCCTGTTGTTTGTTTGTTTGTTTCTTTCCTTAACTTGCAGTGTTAAGTTTTGTTCTCACTGATTATTCCTGTGCAGCCTAGGGGGGAGGCTGGCAGAATACTTAGCACCAGGGTTTCTGGGTTAAAGAAAAACAACAAAAAACAAAAAACCTTCAGTTTTCTGATTGATCATCTGGTTTATTTTTTCTTCTCTTTTTTGGTACTTCTTTACCCCTACGGTGCACAGTGGGAGGTCGAAATGGAGCCTGAGGAGAGGAAACAAACAATCTTGGTCTCCTTTGAATTCTGAAGGAAGACCTAGAGTAATTTACAAATGGGCCTGAAGATAGTAGTGTTTTTTTCTTTTGTTTTGTTTTGTTTTTAAGATTGCTTTTTAAATATCACTATTAGTACATTGTAATATTTTGAACTTTTATAAAAACATTTCCATAGAGGAAAGCATCATTTGCCAGTTTGGGAAACAGCATTAACAATGAGGTCAGAATTGAATAAAAGCTTTTCATTTGAGAGAAAAATGAACGTCTTCTATTCTCTCCTGCATTTAACTGAACAAGAGACTGAGATCCGCAAAGTTCATAGATGAACCGATTCCATTGCCTTCTTCATGGGCAAGGGAATGCTCAAAATGAGATCCTTCTCTTTTCACCACACCACAGTACTTGAATTTTTCACTGTGTAGTTGAAAACAAAGGCTATCAAGTAGGTGCTTCAGAATAGAAGTACAGACAATAATAGAACATTCCTCTTTCTTCATTATGATGAAATATGTTATTACTCTTTATGTTTTAATAGATAAATCTTCAGAACTTTATGTGAATATGGCTCTTGACAAAGATCAGCCTTAAATATTGTCAGAGAGAAGTTGAACTTGTACTGTTCCACAGGTAATAATATAAATGAACGTCTTGGAGTCCGTGAACTTCCACGTGTGATTTTCTCCAGGTGATAAAATGAATCAATTTTCCTTCAGGTTCCTTTTTTCCACAAGGAAAATGCTAGGAAATGTTTGAGAAGCTTTTGTATTGCTAGACAAAACTGTTTGGGGCAAAAGAAACAAAATGAACCCTTCAGTGGGTTCAATGAGTAGGGCTACTCAGTTTTGGAGAAATTGTATGAGAAATGAAGAAAGTCCTTCTATTACTTAGATTCTGGTGGGGGGAAAATCTGGAATGTAAAGGAAGGCACAAAGGAAAACGGCTGCAAAATGAGAGAGGGTTGTGCCATATTAGAGCAGCTCAAAATAGAAAAACAAAGGAGGAATTGTGTTCTGGGTTAAATGCTGACCCTCCCCACTCCAAAAGATAGGTCCACGTTTCTAATCTCTGGAATCTACTAGTGTTACTTTATATAACACAAGGTGGGATTAAGTTAAGGATCTTGAGAGAAAGAACTTTATCCTAGTTTATCTGGGTGGCTTTAAATGGAATCAGGTGTATCCTTTGAAGAAAGACACCCAGGAGAGAAGACAAAGAAGAGGAAAAGGCAATGTGGCCACAAGCCAAAGAATGCCTGGAGTCACCAGAAACTGAGAGAGGCAAGGAAAGTTTCTCCTGTAGAGCCTCTGAAGACACTGTGGCCCTGCCAGCACTGTGATGTTGCTACAGAATTTCTTTTTCCTTTGGTGCCCAAGGTTCTTGGTCGAACCACCGCTTGGAAGAATGACGAGGTAGAGCAGATGAAGAGTGGTGGGCAGCAAGGCAGGCTTTAGTGAGCCATGGTAGTATAAAGCTCCCAAAGAGGGAAGGGACCTAATAGGGCTGCTGCCAGAGTTTCTAAATCGGGGGGATTTTGTGGGCTTTTGGACAGGCTGGTTCAATCTGATTAACCCTCGCTGTGCCTGTCACCCAATCAGGTTTTTGTCCACGTGCTCATCTACCTACCAGGTAGCTCTTCACTTGGAGCGCTCCTTCCAGGTGGTATAAAATCCTTTTAAGGGTAGATTCCTCTTAGGGTGGGGGTGGGGCTTGTCCCTACCCACCTTTGTTCTGACTATCCTTCATTAATTTCAGACTTTTGGCCTCCGGAACTGAGAGAATGAATGAATTTCTGTGAAGCCATGCAGTTTGTAGTAACTTGCTGTAACAGTCACAGGAAACTAATCCAGACTGGGAGAAATTCGAAAGTCTGTATTCTGCTCGTCTTTGGTCTCAATATTTTGCTTTGCCTTTTTCCCTCCCTAAAAATATTGAATACCTCAGTAACCTGGGCTTGGCAATGGAAGGGGATCAGAATTTGTCATGCCAAAATATGCCACTTTGGCATAAAGATTATTTTAGGCTGATTATTCTTCAGAAAGAGCCGACACAGAAGTTCTGAAAGTTATGCTTTTGTTAGAGGTAATTACATTATAAGGGAAATACAGGTTGGCAGAGACATCTCCCTCTCCCTCCTCATCAGGATGATTGAATCTCTAGAAACTCTTCTGAACTGAGAAGTCAGTAACCAAAATCTACAAAACAATCTTGGTTAGTGAGCCTTACCTGAAAACCTAAGACTCCCACTCCGAAATTTTCTCTCCTCTTTAGTGGGAGATGTCATTTAAGGTGGTGGCTTGGGCCACTTGGAGGAGTTACTGAGTTTTCCCTGTACACAGCAGGTATTCATTTTATTAAACTTGTTCATCTTTCTCCTGTTAATCTCTGTTTGATTACAGGTGGGTCTCTGCCAAGAACCTAGAATAGTAAAGGAAATTTTCTTTTTCCTCCCGTATACCATGTTCTGGGGGACTTATGTCTTCTGGTAATAGCTATAATCTGGTATGATTACAGTTTGCATGTGGGTTGAGTGTGTTGGTGAGAAGAGTATAAATAAGGAGAGCAGCAGCAGCAACAATAATAATATTTATTGAGTACTTCTCTTTCAGTTTGGTCCCAGCAAGGAACAACATACATGTCAAATGGTTCAAACTAAGAAACTTTAATGACTGCCCTACCACCAGAGGCATGATCAGAGTTAGAGAAACAAAAAGTAGACAAATGAGGGATGATACTATAGCCTGAGACCACCAACTGCGGACATTTGTCACCCATAAGGTTGAAAGGACACAGAGAGGAAAGAGTGTTGACAGAGCCCAAGGCGACTGGACCCATGGAGGAAGGACTTCCTGTAAGGCACTAATGCCAGAAGAAACACTGTTGTGTGTCTCCTCTACTCTCAATGCTTTGCTACAACAGTTTTATCCCTGATGGTACAACATTGTTTTCATCCTGGATGCCACATATGTGGGTTTTCCACACATTAAGGATTCTGTGACACCAGCTGGACATTCTATAAGTGAACTCAATTCTAACATTATTTACCTGGAAATGATGTCTGATCCCACAGGTTGAAAGCTCAGCCCCATGGGACTGCCTCTTTCTTCCCCCTTCAGATGCCGATCTCAAGTCCAGGTTGTTACCTGCGCATCTTACTGATGGGCCGTGACTCAGAAATCTCTACAACCCTCTCTTCGGGATCAATTAATTTGCTAGAGTGGCTCACAGTCCAGGAAAACAGTTCATGTACTAAAGTACCAGTTGATTATAAAAGAATATAATTCAGGAAGAGCCACATGGAAGAGGTAAATAGGGCAAGGTATGAGGAAAACATGAGACGCTTCCACACTGTCTCCAGGTACGCCACTACTCTCCAAATTTCCACATGTTCACCAACACAGAAGGTCTCTGAACACATCTTTTTGAGTTTTTATGAAGGCTTCATTACATAGACACGATTGATTAAATCATTAGGATTGGTTCAATCTCCAGGGTCTTACTGCTCTCTGAGGTCAGGGGGTGGGAAAGAAAGTTCCAAGGGCACCTGGAACTGACTGTGGTTCCATCAGTTAAGCCTCTCATCTGACTCTTGATTTCAGCTCAGGTCATGATCTCAGGTTCCTGGGATTGAGCTCTGCATCAGGTTCCATGCTCAGCATGAATTCTGCTTGAGATTCTCTTTCCCTCCCCCTCTGCCCCCATTCAAGCTCTCTCTGAATAAATAAATAAAATCTTAAAAAGAAAGAAAGAAAGAAAGAAAGAAAGAAAGAAAGAAAGAAAGAAAGAAAGTAAGTTCCCGTTCTCCAATCACATAGTTGGTTCTCCTGGTAACTAGCCCCCATCCTTCGGTGACCTAGGCACTTTCCAAAACTCACCTAATTGACATAAAATCAGATGTGGTTGAAAGGGGCTTGTTATTCATAAAGAGGGACACCTTTATCTCTCTCATCACTTAGAAAATCCCAAGGGTTTTAGGAATTCTGTGTCAGGAACAGGGTGAAGACTGAATATATATTTCTTATTATAAATCACAATATCAATCATTCAATCAATCACAGTTTCATGAAACTATATTCTTGGGGCAAATGCAGCTTTTGAAAGAAATATTAAAACTAAAGCAGGAAGTAAGTGGAAAGAAAATATTTCAACCTCTCTCTTCCTGGCCTCTGAGCAGGCCCACAAAGGAGCCTGGGTGGCATCCTTCATAGTGGTTGGACTCTCCAGGCACAGAGCCAGTCACAGAGGGGCAAAGAGGGAGAGCGTGAAAGTGGAGAATAACTGGATCCCTACTTTGAACCAGATGTGTAATAAGCCCCTTGGAAAATTTTGCTCTACCCCTAATAATAACCCCAAAGATCTACATTATTAGTCCCATATTTAGTTGAATGCTAAAGCTTAGAGGAGATCACTTATCAAGGTGATTTAATCTTGTGTCCATTCCTCTGGGCTCCATCTCTGCTTCCATACTGGCCTATTCTGCAAGGGGACACTCCCATTCCTGGCCCCTGCACTTACCCGTTGCTCTTCAGGGCGCACCCTTCCCTTTCCTCTGAAGTCTGTGTGGCTCCCTCCTTCTCATTAAGTTCTGTTCAAGTGTCATCTTGTAGCCAACCTACCCTGCCACCCTTCATCCCACCCTTCATCCACCTTTCCTTTGCTTTATGGCTCTTGACTCTACATCTCAGGGGGTATTTACTCGGGGGGTCGTCTGTTTACTAGCAGGTATTTCAGTACCCCACATATAGGTGCTCAGTATGTGTCACTGAAAGAGCGGTAACAGGGCAAACTCAGTCTCTCAGCCTGTGTGTGTGAGTGAGTGTGTGTGTGTGTGTGTGATCCTGAAGCCCACTTTCCTTACGTGGGAATCGAATCTAAGTGCTACATTCCCTCCACATAATTAATGGGAACCATAGGAACAGCAGTAATAGTAATTTAACAAGGTGAGAAGTCAGGGTGCCTGGGTGGCTCAGCCATTAAACATCTGCCTTCAGCTCAGGTCATGATCCCAGCATCCTGGGTTTGAGCACCGCATTGGGTTCCTGCTTGGCAGAGAGCCTGCTTCTCCCTCTCCCACTCCCCCTGCTTGGGTTCCCTCTTACTGTGTCTCTGTCTGTCAAATAAATAAATCTTTAAAAAAAAAAAGTGAGAGGTGTCCATCATCAAGATAATATAAGAAGGAAGAACAAGAACACTTGGATACAAATGAAAAAAAAAAAAAAAAAGTCCAAAAGATTGACTAGAATTTTGTTTCATCAGCTCCCACACACACATACACACACACACCCCTATCATCACTCCCCATGGGCTCTCCTTCCTTTTCCGGAGGAGAAGCTGACATATGGGTATCAGATTCCACACATTCATATCCGGACCCGGCAGAGAAGCAGATGACATCTCCACATTGTGTCCCCAGATGGGGGCTGTGACACTGTTCAGAGCTGTGATGCAGCTCTTCCAGCAGCACCGAGGTGCCTGAAAGGCCTCTCCCTGAAGCGGTTCTCACTTCCAGTTCTACGGAAAGACGCCGCCTGGGGATGTCAACCAAACTGCTGCTATTAATAACGGTATTGAGACAGAGAGTGTTCGTGCCATACTGGAATCATTCTCCCCTGATTGCTTGCCTTTGGAGGGTGCATTTCCTCTCTTCAGCCCTTTTTGGGATACTTGTCGCATAAAACGTCATATAGCACATAATAGAACTAACGACATTTGCCAAGGAGCACTCTTAGCTTAAAGGGGAAGGAATCTGTTTTCCCTTATTCTTTTTAAGAAAACTAAGGATTATTAGCCTTCAAAAATACAGATGTGGGCACACTGGGGACATGACATGGGTTCCTCCATGTGCCAGCTGACCACACCGCTAATTTGTAGAGGGAAGAGATGGTTTTAGAGGTTAAGTAGCAAAGAAAGGCTTCAACTTTCTGCAATCATTTCTCAGTGCCTGAATGCTTTAATAATTATGCTTAAAAATCACTAAAGCACTATGGTGCTTCTTATTAAATTAGAAGTTAGAATTAGAAAGTTTCTTATTAAATTAGAAGCTAGAGTGAGAAGGAGAAAGGGTTTTTGTCTTCCCAACCTTAACCTTCCTTAGGTAGAGCTCTAGTTCCTTGTCATCTAGGCACATGGAGGCACTGGCTGGACCATAATGACCGGCCCTGGATGACATGTTCACTGAGGCTTGCCCTACAGGGGCCACCTTGTCAGGAAGCGTTCTTTCCCCTCTCATTGCATTTCTTCTGATATTTCTATTTCTTTCTTTTCCTTCCTTCCTTCCTTCCAAGAGTTTATTTATTTGACAGAGAGAGAGGGTGAGAAAAAGAGCGAGAGCACAAGCTGGGGTAGCAGGAGGAAGAGGGAGAAGCAGGCTCCCTGCTGAGCAAGGAGTCTGAAGCAGGACTTCATCCCAGGACCTTGGAACCATGACCTGAGCCAAAGGCAGACACTTAACGATTGGAGCCACCTGGGCTCCGCATGACATTTCTTACACTACTTTTTGCTGAAAATCTTCTCCTCCTTAGGGGCAGGTTAGCCTCTCCCTGGGGATCTCACTGCCGCCCCGATGTACAATCACTGAGAATGCTGCTGTGCACAGCACCGCTCACTGGAGGCATCCATGACCCTCTCAATCATCCTCAGTTTGCAAGTATAGCACTTTGGGCACCAGAAGAAGAAACCCATGCCCAGCCTGACTCAGAATATGACACCTTTTTTTTTGTTGGTGGTGGCCGTCTCTGCTCATACCTCCTCTCTGTGCAGGGGGTAAGTCTTTGTTTTGTGCCATGCATGGTGCCACATGCCTACCAGGATCCCTATAGTTCCATGGGACCTCACGGACTCATTTGTTCTGCATTATCTCTCTACAACATTTGGGGCACTGACACAGCAGTATTGGGTCCCTGTGATTGATGCAGACTGGCAAAGTTTATCCCCATGCCTTTGTTGGCTGTCCCTTTTGTACCATCGAGCTCTGAAGTTTCTTCTTCCCAATGCTGCTCAACTTTTCTTCTGCCCCCCTTTCCCTTTTATGACTTAAACATTTACTTCTTTTTTTATTGATGAAAGCTAAAAACTTTATCTCGTAGAAAAAAATAAGCTCTATTCAAGTAATAACACTTTTATTTATTATTTTAGAAGCAAATGAATTCTGGCATTGTAATTAAATTATTAAATGGGAAAAGAGTGTTGGGCAGACAGGATGATCTCCAGGGTGGATTCTGCATTTAGAAAGCCCAAGTTTGAACCACGGATCAACACTTACTGGCTGTTTAACTTTTAGTATTTACTTTACCTCTCTAAGGCTTGGTATTTCATTTCCACAAATGGGGTGCCAATAATTTTTTAAAGACATTATATTATTACCAAGAAGTCCATGAGCCCTTAGCAAAATGCTTTGCATGTAGTAAGTACTCAATGGGTATTAGCAGTTATTTTTAAGAATTTTAGGTTTGCATTGTAATTGAAATATGAACTTCAAAACAAGAATTTATAGTCATGTTTCTGAAAGTTGGCAAACTGTGATACCAAGAAGGGGTGTCATCTCTGTCTTTGAATACAGAAAGCACATTTAGTGTTCAAAAATTCTAAACCTCACTCTGAACATTATCATTGTATTATTTCCATCTAAAATGTAAGCATGCTGAGAAGAATCATATCAGTTTAAGATGCAGGGTCTGACACAAGCATTTCTAATATCTCCTGATGCCACTATACCCGCATTCAGGCTGTGAATCATGGAACTGCATTTAAACTGGGCAGATTCTACTAAGGATAGGACACAAATGGAAATAAAGCACAATTTTTCATTCCCTATTCATTCTTAAATCCTACTAATGTCAGTGAGAATTATGTACAATACAAAAAAAAGGAGAAAAAATAGATTATTTCAGTTCACTGCTCTGTGTTTGTACCTTGCAGTATTAGAGTTCTTTCCTTTGAATAGCCTTCTCTAAGCACACAGTAGGTGTTCAATGTGTGCTCATTAGATATTCATCTACTGTGCCTAAATGAATGCTGGTTATACGTCCTTTAGACTCTGATCATCACTATCTGTACCCAGTTAAATATTTGAAGGATGCAACAAAGCCATTCTTCACATCTCCTGTATTCTGTTTTGATTTTTGGACCAATCTATAGTACAATATCCCCCACCACACACACACACACACACATACACGCTTTTTAATATAGCAGAAACATAACCTTGGCACATGGAAACAATCACAAACTCTAATCTTGAAAAATAATTCTGAATTGATATTACTAGCTCTGTCCTAGATCCATTGTATTAAGTTTAGCATGAATCATATGTGGCTAGGATATAATGCATGATATTGATTTTGATATTTTTCCCCTCTAGGCTGTGCCTTAGTTCTTGCCTTGATCTTAAAAGTAAGATAGATGTTAGGAATTATTATCTAGCAGAAGGAACAAAAATCAATTTTATCTCCTGGCACTTCATTCCCTTTCCCTGCAATGACCAGGCAGTAATGTGGGAACAGCTGTAAGCTCATGTTTACTTATTGTATGATGTGATGCTGATCTTTGCTGGGAATTCACTAAAATACGCTTTTTTGTTGTTGTACCCACTGCATGTTTTCAGATGATAAATACACAGAGTATGAGAACAAATGAACTTGCTTTTTCATAATAATAATAATTTAAAAAAAGTGTCTCTGTAAACATGAGGTAACATTTTAAAAAACCTTTTTATTTTAAGATAATTTTAGATTTGCAGGAGGTTGCAAATATAGTACAGAGAGTTCACACGTGCTCTTCATCCAGCTCCCCCAATGTTAATATGTTGCATAAACATGGTACGTTTCTCCTAAATAAGTTAATGTGAGTATCATAGTGCTATATAACCTACAGATTTATTCAGATTTCCACAGTTCTTTTCCATTAATATCTGTTTCAGGATCTAATCTAAGATATCAGATTGCAATTAAAAGACCATTTTTAAAAGAAATATATGTTTGCTAATGGCAAGATTATAAATGCAACTGAACACTACATCACAGAGATCCATTCCATTTCTTTACATATTTTGAGGTTGCCAGTAAAGGAAAGATGTTTGGTGAGCCAATCAATAGTCTAATGAGATGATTTCCAACTTTACTGTCAAGACACACAGGTGCATTTTGATCAGGGGAGGGATGTATTCACGATCAAAGTGCTGCTTATAATAACGTATTGAAGTTTGTGAACAGTTTATGTATTCATAAGTTGAATTGAACGAAAGGTTATTCTAATACTAAATCTATTCTCACTTGCATTGCGGAATGCTTTTTAGAGTGAGGGAAAGAAGTAGTGTTGCAACTATGAGCTTAAAATTGCTCATAAACTTACTCCTTAATTGCTTTGTCCTCACTTTCTTCACCTTTGGAATGGGGTATAGATTTTAATAGAATTTAATAGAAATTTTAGTAGAATTTAATAGAAACCAAGAGCATCAGAATAAGAATAATGGTTGCAGCAGTGTCCAATATCTTGAGGAAATTGTTGAAAAATTATTTTTCAGCTCCTTTATTTAATTAATTTATTTTTTAAGATTTTATTTATTCATTTGACAGAGAGAGAGAGAAAACACAAGCAGGGGGAATGGGAAAGGGAGAAGTAGGCTTCCCGCTGGGCAGGGAGCCCAATGTGGGGTTTAATCCAGGACCCTGGGATCATGACCTGAGCAGAAGGCAGATGCTTAACGACTGAGCCACCCAGGTGCCCCTATTCAGCTCTTTTAATCATCTTGTTGTTCAAGGTTTGATTGTCACTCACTCAGATTTTCTCGAGTTCCGGAGCCTTGGTAACAAAGACACACTCTATAGAAAATTTGTTATAAAATCTGACCTTTTCTTTACTTGCTTTTTGTGTTAAGGACCAATTTGATGTTATTGTCCTCTTTGAAACATACAAATGTGTTTATGTTTTCCATGGTACTGCCCCCAAATTTGTTCATTCATTCATTCATTCATTTGTTCATCAACAGTGTCTACAATGGCTCAGACACTGTACAAGGCATTGGGAAAAAGAAAGTTAATAACACATAGCTTTTTCTTCTATTTGGCTCATAGCCTAGATGTGATGAAAATATTAAATCAGTAAGAGGTCCAAAACAGTTATATATGAAAGTTATTTTCTACAGCATAAATGCACAATTCTGCTGAGTGAAACTTTGAAAGAGGCCTTCAAGAGGGAGGTAATTTTTTAAATGTGCCTCAAGAAGATGAATACTGCCCAGAGGACCAACTAGTGATAGAGAGTGGCAAGATGATTCCAGGCAGACAGAACCATGTGCTGAGGTATGGGGGAAATCACATGAGAACATCAATTTTGTAGAGAAATTCAAGTACTTTGGAAGGGCTGAAGTGTAGGATACTGTGTCAGAGAATAACAATGAGATCAGAAATTACACTATTAGGACTGGGGCACTAATAGCTGTCTGATCTAAGCAAGAGATAATGGGGCTTGAACTTAAGCAATGCCAAGGATAGTAGAGAACCTGAGACAAATGAGAGGGGGAAGTGATTGGGAGTGAGAGCAGAGTCAGAGCTGAGGAAGACACCCACATTTTTGACATTGTGTACCTTGCTTGCAGGTAACACAGGGACAGAGGGAGGATCAGTTTAGTGTCTCATACATGTATCAGAAGGACAGAGAAGGCAATGTATTCCATTTGAATATGATATCGAAGTTTCTATTTGATGTCCACTTTCAAGTAAGCAGTAGGAAGCTCAAGAGAGAGGTGAATGGGAGAAATTTATTTGGAATCTGGCAATATCAAGTGAGCATTGAAGCCATCAGATCAAGTGGAAACATCGACCCAAGGGCATACAGAAGAAGGGCAAATGTGGTAAAACTACGTTTAATAAGTGGACAGATAAATAAGAGCTCAGGCAAGAGAACGAGATGGAAAGACTAGAGTGGTAGGTGTAAAGGCCAAAAGCTGATTTGAGCCTGTGAGATAAGAGAGAATCTTGAAATGACCAGGGTTAATGGTATCTGAACTAACAGGTTAAGAGAGAGGAAAGAAAGTGTGGTGTGGATTGGAGCTGAGAATCAGGAATTTTGACTAAATTAATAAGAGCGGTTTGAGTGGAATAGTGGAGGGCATAGGACTGGAGTCAGTTTACAATATGTGGAGGACTGAATGAAGAAGCAAGCAAACAGATACAGAGGACAGATTATGCCTTCCAGAAGTATGTGAATGCCAGAAGAATGTGAAGAGAAGGTTGGAGCAAAATCTGGAGCTAGAAATACACAAATCTTAAAAACAGGTTTTCTTTATTCTTTTATTTCATTTTCTCCTCCTCCTCCTCCTCTACCTCTTCTGTTTGTTTTGTTTTCTTTTGTTTGTGAATAAAGGAGGAAATGATTCTGTTTATGAGATATGGGGGATGTTCCTGTGGAGAAAGAAAGATCGAAGGGTAGAGAAAACAGAGAATCACCAACAGAGAGAGTTTCCAGAAAAGTCTGAAGTTTGTAGAAATCTAGATGAGAAGTGAAAAGATTGGGGGGGGGGGGGCGGCGATGTGATCCCTGTTCCCAGATATTCAATAAAAGGAGGTAAAGAAAATATATACTGATACATTTTTGAGGGGTTCAGGAAAGGGAAAAGGAAATTTTGATTAACAATTTCTATTTTCTCTATGATTGAAAAGCCATGCTTAAATGTGGAAGTGTTACGCTGTACATTGGATGAGTTTGAAGAACACTCAGAATATATGCTGGGGAGAATGGGAGAAGGAGATTCCCAAAAGACTCTGAAGATCCAGCAAAAGTGAAGCCTGTATATAGATAAAGTCCAGAGTCTAGATTGTATGTATAAGTATGTGTACATATACATATATGTATTTGCATATTTTATGTGTATATGTACATATTTGTGTATGTATTTGTATTTATACAAATATTATACATCATACATTTATATAAATAAATATTTATGACAATATTTCTGTTTTTTTTTCACCAGTCAGGACATAGCAGGAAGGCAGGCCAATGCCAGACTGAATCAACATTGAAGAATTTCTAAGATGCAAACTGTGTAAAGGTAGTGGCAAAATTTGGTGTGTTATGTTACTAAGGACATAAATAGAGTGTTGGACCATGGGATCCTGAAGAGATAGGAAAGATAATAAATCTGGGAGAACATCAATGGGTTGTAATAAAAGGAAGAGGGTCAAGTGGATGGATAATTAAGCCAGAATTAAATGATGGGATTGACTATTGTAATTGAGAGATAAAGGAGGCTAATTAATCTAATCTCCTACATGCTCTTTCCATTTACCTTGCAAAGTTGTCAAGCTTTTAACAGTAGTACAGAATTTTTATTTTATTTATTTTTTTAAATTAATTAATTTATTTTTTTCAGCGTAACAGTATTCATTATTTTTGCACAACACCCAGTGCTCCATGCAATACGTGCCCTCCCTATTACCCACCACCTGGTTCCCCCAACTTCCCACCCCCGCCCCTTCAAAACGCTCAGGTTGTTTTTCAGAGTCCATAGTCTCTTATGGTTCGCCTCCCCTTCCAATTTTTTCTTTTTTTATAAACATATAATGTATTTTTATCCTCAGGATTACAGGTCTGTGAATCACCAGGTTTACACACTTCACAGCACTCACGATAACACATACCCTCCCCAATGTCCATAACCCCCTCCCCCTCTCCCAACCCCACTTCTCCCCAGCAACCCCCAGTTTGTTTTGTGAGATTAAGAGTCATTTATGGTTTGTCTCCCTCCCAATGCCATCTTGTTTCATTTATTCTTCTCCTATCCCCCTAACCCCCCATGTTGCATCTCCATGTCCTCATATCAGGGAGATCATATAATAGTTGTCTTTCTCCGACTGACTTATTTCACTAAGCATGATACCCTCTAGTTCCATCCACGTCATCGCAAATGGCAAGATTTCATTTCTTTTGATGGCTGCATAGTATTCCATTGTGTATATATACCACATATTCTTGATCCATTCATCTGTTGATGGACATCTACGTTCATTCCATAGTTTGGCTATTGTGGACATTGCTGCTACAAACATTCAGGTGAACGTGCCCCTTCGGATCACTACGTTTGTATCTTTAGGGTAAATACCCAGTAGTGCAATTGCTAGGTCATAGGGTAGTTCTATTTTCAACATTTTGAGGAACCTCCATGCTGTTTTCCAGAGTGGTTGCACCAGCTTGCATTCCCACCAACAGTGGAGGAGGGTTCCCCTTTCTCTGCATCCTCGACAGCATCTGTCATTTCCTGACTTGTTAATTTTAGCCATTCTGACTGGTGCGAGGTGATATCTCATTGTGGTTTTGATTTGTATTTCCCTGATGCCGAGTGATGTGGAGCACTTTTTCATGTGTCTGTTGGCCATCTGGATGTCTTCTTTGCAGAAATGTCTGTTCATGTCCTCTGCCCATTTCTTGATTGGATTGTTTGTTCTTTGGGTGTTGAGTTTGCTAAGTTCCTTATAGATTTTGGACACTAGCCCTTTATCTGATATGTCGTTTGCAAATATCTTCTCCCATTCTGTCAGTTGTCTTTTGGTTTTGTTAACTGTTTCCGTTGCTGTGCAAAAGTTTTTGATCTTGATGAAATCCCAATAGTTCATTTTTGCCCTTGCTTCCCTTGCCTTTGCCGATGTTCCTAGGAAGATGCTGCAGCAGCTGAGGTCGAAGAGGTTACTCACTGCATTCTCCTCAAGGATTTTGATGGATTCCTTTCTCACATGGAGGTCCTTCATCCATTTTGAGTCTATTTTCGTGTGTGGTGTAAGGAAGTGGTCCAATTTCATTTTTCTGCATGTGGCTGTCCAATTTTCCCAGCACCATTTATTGAAGAGGCTGTCTTTTTTCCATTGGATATTCTTTCCTGCTTTGTCGAAGATTAGTTGACCATAGAGTTGAGGGTCTATTTCTGGGCTCTCTATTCTGTTCCATTGATCTATGTGTCTGTTTTTGTGCCAGTACCATGCTGTCTTGATGATGACAGGTTTGTAATAGAGCTTGAAGTCCGGAATTTTGATGCCACCAACTTTGGCTTTTTTTTCAATACTCCTTTAGCTATTCAAGGTCTTTTCTGGTTCCATATAATTTTAGGATTATTTGTTCCATTTATTTGAAAAAAAAAAAGGTTGGTATTTTGATAGGGATTGCATTAAATGTGTAGATTGCTTTAGGTAGCATAGACATTTTCACAATATTTCTTCTTCCAATCCAGGAGCATGGAACATTTTTCCATTTCTTTGTGTCTTCCTCAATTTCTTTCATGAGTACTTTACAGTTTTCTGCCTATAGATTCTT
Organism: Meles meles; assembly: GCF_922984935.1. Taxonomy (NCBI): domain Eukaryota; kingdom Metazoa; phylum Chordata; class Mammalia; order Carnivora; family Mustelidae; genus Meles; species Meles meles. The sequence continues at coordinate 126,968,905 of NC_060071.1, forward strand.
AGCCTCTTTGGTTAGGTTATTCCTAGGCTTCTTATAGTTTTGGGTGCAATTGTAAATGGGATTGGCTCCTTAATTTCTCTTTCTTCTGTCTTGTTGTTGGTATACAGAAATGCAACTGATTTCTGTGCATTGACTTTATATCCTGACACTTTACTGAATTCCTGTACAAGTTCTAGCAGTTTTGGAGTGGAGTCTTTTGGGTTTTCCACATATAGTATCATATCATCTGCGAAGAGTGATAGTTTGACTTCTTCTTTGCCAATTTGGATGCCTTTAATTTCTTTTTGTTGTCTGATTGCTGAGGCTAGGACTTCTAGTACTATGTTGACTAGCAGTGGTGATAATGGACATCCCTGCCATGTTCCTGACCTTAGCAGAAAAGCTTTCAGTTTTTCTCCATTGAGAATGATATTTGCGGTGGGTTTTTCATAGATGGCTTTGATAATATTGAGGTATGTGCCTCTATCCCTACACTTTGAAGAGTTTTGATCAGGAAGGGATGCTGTACTTTGTCAAATGCTTTTTCAGCATCTATTGAGAGTATCATATGGTTCTTGTTCTTTCTTTTATTAATGTGTTCTATCACATTGATTGATTTGCGGATGTTGAACCAACCCTGCAGCCCTGGAATAAATCCCACTTGATCGTGGTGAATAATCCTTTTAATGTACTGTTGAATCCTCTTGGCTAGTATTTTGGTGAGAACTTTTGCATCTGTGTTCATCAAGGATATTGGTCTGTAGTTCTCTTTTTTGGTAGGATCCTTGTCTGGTTTTGGGATCAAGGTGATGCTGGCCTCATAAAATGAGTTTGGAAGTTTTCCTTCCATTTTTATTTTTTGTAACTGTTTCAGGAGAATAGGAATTAGTTCTTCTTTAAATGTTTGGTAGAATTCCCCTGGGAAGCCGTCTGGCCCTGGGCTTTTGTTTGTTTGGAGATTTTTGATGACTGTTTCAATCTCCTTACTGGTTATGGGCCTGTTCAGGTTTTCTATTTCTTCCTGGTTCAGTTGTGGTAGTTTATATGTCTCTAGGAATGCATCCATTTCTTCCAGATTGTCAAATTTGTTGGCGTAGAGTTTCTCATAGTATGTTCTTATAAATGTCTGTATTTCTTTGGTGTTAGTTGTGATCTCTCCTCTTTCATTCATGATTTTATTGATTTGGGTCCTTTCTCTTTTCTTTTTGATGAGTCTGGCCAGGGGTTTATCAATCTTATTGATTCTTTCAAAGAACCAGCTCCTGGTTTCATTGATTTTTTTCTATTTTTTTTTTTTTTTTTTTTTTTTTTTTTGGTTTCTATTTCATTGATTTCTGCTCTGATCTTATGATTTCTCTTCTCCTGCTGGGTTTAGGGTTTCTTTCTTGTTCTTTCTCCAGCTCCTTTAGGTGTAGGGTTAGGTTGTGTACTTGAGACCTTTCTTGTTTCTTGAGAAAGGCTTGTACTGCTATATATTTTCCTCTCAGGACTGCCTTTGCTGTGTCCCACAGATTTTGAACCGTTGTGTTTTCATTATCATTTGTTTCCATGAATTTTTTCAATTCTTCTTTAATTTCCTGGTTGACCCATTCATTCTTTAGAAGGATGCTGTTTAGTCTCCATGTATTTGGGTTCTTTCCAGCTTTCCTCTTGTGATTGAGTTCTAGTTTCAGAGCGTTCTGGTCTGAAAATATGCAGGGAATGATCCTAATCTTTTGATACTGGTTGAGACCTGATTTGTGACCCAGGATGTGATCTATTCTGGAGAATGTTCCATGTGCACTAGAGAAGAATGTGTATTCTGTTGCTTTGGGATGAAATATTCTGAATATATCTGTGATGTCCATCTGGTCCAGTGTGTCATTTAAGGCCTTTATTTCCTTGTTGATCTTTTGCTTGGATGATCTGTCCATTCCCGGGAGGGGAGTGTTCAAGTCCCCTACTATTATTGTATTATTATTGATATGTTTCTTTGATTTTGTTATTAATTGGTTGATATAGTTGGCTGCTCCCACGTTAGGGGCCTAGATATTTAAAATTATTAGATCTTCTTGTTGGACAGACCCTTTGAGTAGGATATAGTGTCCTTCCTCATCTCTTATTATAGTTTTTGGCTTAAAATCTAATTGATCTGATATAAGGATTGCCACCCCAGCTTTCTTCTGATGCCCATTAACATGGTAAATTGTTTTCCACCCCCTCACTTTAAATCTGGAGGTGTCTTCGCATCTAAAATGAGTTTCTTGTAGGCAACATACTGATGGGTTTTGGTTTTTATCCCTGATACTCTATGTCTTTTGATTGGGGCCTTTAGCCCATTAACATTCAGGATAACTATTGAGAGATATGAATTTAGTGCCATTATTAGCCTGTAAGGTGACTGTTACTGTATATTGTCTCTGTACCTTTCTGATCTACTACTTTTAGGCTCTCTCTTTGCTTAGAGGACCCCTTTCAATATTTCCTGTAGAGCTGGTTTGGTGTTTGCAAATTCTTTCAGTTTTTGTTTGTCCTGGAAGCTTTTTATCTCTCCTTCTATTTTCAATGATAGCCTAGCTGGATAGAGTACTCTTGGCTGCATGTTTTTCTCGTTTAGTGCTCTGAATATATCATGCCAGCTCTTTCTGGCCTGCCAGGTCTCTGTGGATAAGTCTGCTGCCAATCTAATATTTTTACCATTGTATGTTACAGACTTCTTTTCCCGGTCTGCTTTCAGGATTTTCTCTTTGTCACTAAGACTTGTAAATTTTACTATTAGGTGATGGGGTGTGGACCTCTTCTTGTTGACTTTGACGGGGGTTCTCTGCATCTCCTGGATTTTGATGCTTGTTCCCTTTGCCATATTAGGGAAATTCTCTCCAATAATTCTCTCCAATAGACCTTCTGCTCCCCTCTCTCTTTCTTCTTCTTCTGGAATCCCAATTATTCTAATGTTGTTTCGTCTTATGGTGTCACTTATCTCTCAAATTCTCCCCTCGTGGTCCAGTAGCTGTTTGTCCCTCTTTTGCTCAGCTTCTTTATTCTCTGTCATTTGGTCTTCTATATCACTAATTCTTTCTTCTGCCTCATTTATCCTAGCAGTGAGAGCCTCCATTTTTAATTGCACCTCATTAATAGCTTTTTTGATTTCAACTTGGTTAGATTTTAGTTCTTTAATTTCTCCAGAAAGGGCTTTTATATCTCCAGAGAGGGTTTCTCTAATATCTTCCATGCCTTTTTCGAGCCTGGCTAGAACCTTCAGAATCGTCATTCTGAACTCTTGATCTGACATATTACCAATGTCTGTGTTGATTAGGTCCCTAGCCTTCGGTACTGCCTCTTGTTCTTTTGTTTGTGGAGATTTTTTCTGCCTTGTCATTTTGTCCAGATAAGAGGATATGAAGGATCAAATAAAATACTAAAAGGGTGGCAAAGACCCCAGAAAAATGTGCTGTAACCAAATCAGAAGAGACCCCAAATTGTGAGGGGGAGAAAGGGGATAAAAAAAGGTTCAGGAAAAAAAAAAGAAAAAAATTAAAAAAAAAAAAACAAATAAAGAAAAAATATAAAAAAGAAAGAAAAAAATATATATAGATAAACTAGTAAAAAAACGTTAAAAAAGAAAAAGGTAAAAGTTTTAAAAAATTTAGCAGAATAAGAAAAAAGAAAGAAAAAAAATTGAAAAAAAAATTGAATTAACCGCAAGACTAAAGAATCATTGGGAGAAAGACATGAGTTCCGTGCTTTGCTTTCTCCTCCTCTGGAATTCCACTGCTGTCTTAGGAATTGAACCTGCTTTCCTTGATAGATGAACTTCCTCCTGGTGGATATTTTGTTGATCTTCTGGGGGAGGGGCCTGTTGTAGTGTCTCTCAAGTGTCTTTGCCAGAGGCGGAATTGCACCGCCCTTACCAGGGCCAGACTAAGTAATCTGCTCAGGTTCATTTTCAGGAGCTTTTGTTCCCTGAATGCTTTCTGTAGAGTTCTGGAGGACGGGAATGAAAATGGTGGCCTCCCAGTCTCTGGCCCGGAGGAGCCGAGAGCCAGAGCCCCACTCCTCAGTGCACCCCCAGAGGACAGCACCCAATCACTCCTGTATCCCCAGCCTCTAGCCACACCCCGAGTTCACCCAGCCTGCGACCAGTTCAAGGTAACCCCGAGCTGAGTTCAGTCCTCGGCTCTGTCTCTGTAGCCGGCTTCTCTGTTCTAATACCTGCGAGCTCTGTGACACTCCGGCACCCCGATCCTTCTGTGACCCTGCGGGACCTGGGGCCACGCTGACCCCGCGTGGGCTTCACCCCGGTTTAGCCTCTGGAGCAATGTCCCTCAGTGGAACAGATTTTTAAAGACCTGATTTTGTGCTCCATTGCTCTGCTGCTTGCCGGGAGCCGACCTCTCCCCTCCGTGGTTTATCTTCCTGTCATTTTGGATTCACTTCTCCACCAGTCCTACCTTTCAGAAAGTGGTTGATTTTCTGTTTCTAGAATTGCTGTTCTTCTCTTTGATCTCCCGTTGGATTTGTAGGTGTTTGCAATGTTTAGATAAGCTATCGAGCTGATCTCCTGCTACCTGATGTAGTCTTGGCCTGCTACTTCTCCGCCATCTTGACTCCTCCCAATAGTACAGAATTTTTATTGTACTTTACTGTCTCATGTACTTTACTTTCTTATAAGAAAGAAGCAAGATTAAAAAAAAAAATCTTCCTATTATTACTCTCCAGGAAGAGTGTGTAAAAATGAGGTCAACTGCAGAAACCTGCTTAGAATGAGCATGCAACTATTTATTGCCTCTTTGGATGAAAACCCAATTTCATCTTCTATCAAAGATCAAGCCAGTGCTATTTTATGGTAAACATAGGAACTGCCTTAGAGAAAATTACTATTTTAACAGGTGCAGTCTTATATTTGACAGTAATTTAAAAATTGGCTTCATAAGTAGTATTGTGCTCCCAGCACCCATTTAAATAATTTCCTTGAATACACTCTCACACATTAACATCATTAAAGGGTATGCCTGCATTATGTCTAATCAAAAGGCATTCATAAAAACATCTCTGCCCTGATAAACTTTTACCTCTTAAGATACTTTATCTTGTTTGTTTTCATTGCTGATCAAGTTATCACAGAGACAAATAATTTGAATTTTTCTGCATGGGAAAAAGAACCACAATAATGCTTTCTGAAGTTTGTTATCATTACTACTGGAATATAAAGAATAGCTCTTCACTCATTTAAGAAATACTTATCCAGCATCTGTCAAGTGCATGAGGGCTTTGTACTGGATCATGTGCAAAGTGTCTGTTGATAGTACAAAAAAATTGCTCTGCTATAGCTTGTCCTTCAGTGATAGAAGTCACAGCAGGGGTGATTCATTTATTCATGACAACATAACACACACTAGAATGTATGTGTGTTCTGCAAAAACAGGGATTTTGCCTAGTTATTTCATTACTCTATACTGGGAGCTTTGGATACAACCCCATCATGAATATCTGAGAAATATTTGGTGGGTGCTGCAATGAGGCGGTTTGAGTTTGGATCCTGAGGATATGAGTTGGGTATACTCAGATTATATCTTCTCCTGTAGGAACACAGAGTGTCACACACACATACATATAAGCAAATCACAAACCAAAAGCAAGCTACTTCTACAGGATCATTGGACATCAGGGGTTAATGAATTTAGATGGAATCATTACCTTTTTATCTTCCCTGACTTCTCATTGAAAGTTTGCATTTCCTTCAGTTATGAATGTAAGACACAAACCATAAAAGTTGTGTTTGTCATCAATCAAAACTCATAGTTAAAGAAAAAAATGACATTACAGTTATTTCAGGTTCTTAAAATACCATAGTTCTTATTATTAATTTGAAAATGATGGTATTTATTAGACTCACTACTAGATATTGTATTCTTAATGATAAAAATAAAGAACTCATATTACTACATCAAAAATCTAGTTCAAAAATCTATAATTGGTTTCCTTTGTAATTCTGCGCAATTTATTTTATGCTCTTAAAAACTTTACTTTAAGAAATAGTGTTGAGATAGTGTTTGCAAAAATGGCTGCCATTTCTCCCATACTTGTTGGCACATTCCTTTGCACTGTGACTATGTCCCATTAAGAGGCAAATTTTTTAATTCCCCTTGAATCTGGTCTGGAATTGCAACTTGCTTTGATGAGCAGAATGCAGCAGATATGATGTGACTTTTGAGCCTTGTCTTGTGAACCTTTGCAGTTTCCATTCTCATTCTTTTGCTGCCTCCTTCTCTCCATGTGTAGATGCCATGGCTTTATCTTTTTTTAGGATAGGAAACCATGTGGAGGGAGAACCTCTATTGATGGCCAGCACCAACACCAGACATGTAAGTAAGGACATCTCTTATCATCTCATGTCAGTTGAACTTCTTGGTGATTGTCCCCACATAAAGGATGCCAGGAGAGACCCACGGGAGGTCTGTTGGTTGAGCATAGCACAGACTGCCAACCCACATCATCTTGAGCAAATCAATGAGTATTTTTGGGTCCACGACATGTTGGGATGATTTGTTAGGCTGTGTGACACAGCTGAAACAGGTTGGGCTCCATCTGACTGTGAAATGTGTCCATGGTCTCCCAAATTAAGAACCTGCCTCCAAAACAGAGGCAGTGTACCCCATCCTCTGGCTTAATTCTTTATGGATCAGAAGCAGGAGTTCTTGTCATTTGGGTAACTCTGGTTCAGATATTTTTCCTTAAAAATTTCCTTTTTTATTTAGTAATTCACAAAAAAAGAAAACTGTTAAAGTAGTTACATTTAGTTGGGTAAAAGGTCTTCAGATGACAGATTTTTTTTTTAAACCTTTTCAATGGTTTGAAATTTTTATCAATAATTTAAGAGTTGATCTCTTTTAAAAATTGTTCCCTAAGTTTTAGCATAATGACTTCATTCTATAACTAAAAAAATGCAGTATCCTATTAACTTGAGGTCAATAATAACAATTATTTCACAGAACTACAAGTTTTGAGCATGGAAGTGAACTTTAAAAAAAATGTATTTTAAAAATATCTCCATGTCTGGTAAGAGACTCTAACAAAGATTAGTTAGTGTTAGGGATCATGGGGGACAAGGCAAGGAAATTATATATATATATATAATGTGTGTGTGTGTGTGTGTATGTGTGTGTGTGTGTATACCTCCATTGAATATATATTTAAGTAATGTATTCAAGGCTGCTGAGAAATTGAATTAAATGGAAACTGAAAAGTACTCACTGAATCAAAGGAATTGAAGGTCATTGCCATTGGTGGTCTTAAGAAGAAGAGTTTCTGCAGAATATTGGAATGGAATACAGACTGCAATTCATTGAGGTGTAAAGGAGGTGTAAGAGCATAGGGATAGCAAGTGCATTCAACTATTTCCAGAAATTTGGCTATAAATAACAATTATAAGTCATCTTTAAAGCATTTGTCAGATCTCAGTTTGGACGGTGCTTTATGTGACACTTACATATTTAACGCTGTGATATCCCTATGAAGCCGGAGCCACGTGTGTATTTTTTTCTAAGATGAGAAAACTGAGCCTCAGAGAAGTTCAGTTTTTACTCTACGTCACCCACTTAATAAATGGAAAACTTAGGATTTGATACCATGTCCAACTGGTTTTGGAGCTCATGTGTGGAACCCAAAACTGTCTCTGCTGCTTATGAAGGTAGGGATAGAGGATATGGTCAAGAAGAAGATTGAAGGTTGAAGGAATGGGTTAGTTTTTTCACTTTCTAAAGAAGCAAGAGGGGTGCCTGGGTGGCTCAGTGGGTTAAAGCCTCTGCCTTCAGCTCAGGTCATGATCCCAGGTTCCTGGGATTGAGCCCCGCATCGGGCTCTCTGCCCCGGGGAAAGCCTGCTTCTCCTCCTTCTCTCTCTGCCTACTTGTGATCTCTGTCTGTCAAAAATAAAAATCTAAAAAAAAATAATAAAAAAAAGAAGCAAGAGATTTGGATTTCTCTTATTTTCTCTAGAGCACACAGAGGAAATAATCATGAATTGACTATAGGGATACTCGTTAGGTAGGGTAAGTTTCCTGAGAGGTTGGTTAGATGTGAGCAGAGCACCCACAGGAGGGGGCTGACCTTGTAGAGTAGGAGGGACATCTCCACCAAAGAGCAGATGAAGGTCCAATGAGAGCAGATGTAGGCAGGTTTGGATATTTTAGTTCAGAAGGCAAAGTGATCGCCTTAAAAAAAAAAATTCTATATTACTTGCAAGGAAAGTTATAAGGTCACCTGGTAAAAGTTGGGAGATAGATGAGGAGTTTAAAGAGTGTTCAAAAGTTTAAAGTCACTGTTGAGAGAGGAAGAGTCAGCCAATGGGAAGCATGGTAGGATTGTAAGCAGTGTGGAGCTTGGTTTTAGGTTGGCCCCTGATGTTATAGACGTATCAAAGTGCTGTCTTGTGAGGCTTCCCCTGCCTGAAGTCAAAGTTTAATTCATGCAGGATGGATGTTTTCCGGAGCATGTACAATGAGGGGTCAAAGAGGTCAGAGGATTTAGGAAATTGGTAAGAGAAGGATTAGACTAAAGCTGGGTCTGGGAAGAAGAGACCCGAGGGGCTGATGGGCAGCAATGGAGCAGTCTGCAGACCAAAGAAAATGATCAGCAGAAATGAAGGATGGACCAGAAGGTTGGGATTGTGAAATTGGAGCCATGTTGAGTCATGGTGAGTTCTAGTAGGCAACTTAGAAAGGAGAGGTGGTGGGAGAGGAAATTTTGTGAGAAGCTAGAGTGTTGATGTATTTCTACTGTTGATTCAAAATCCAGAGATAGACAGTCATCTAAATAACAAGGATTGCAGTGCATGAGACACGGTTTATAGGACCCAGAAGACGATGATAGTTAGAAGGGATAGAGGTGGCATATAGCAAGGAGTGAGAATTTCTCTCTCAGGAGTAAGATAAGTGCCTAGATTACAGAAAGAAAACACTAACCTTCCATCCAGAATACATAAGATAAAATATATCGGATAAAATGCAGGAGAAGCAGTGTGGATTCACAAAGAGTCAGTTTTAGTTGAAACGTGGTGGTTGAAGACCTGGAGAGTTTTTGGGTGTGTGTTCCCATGGCTTGATAAAAAGATTTGGAGAAAAAAGGAAGGGTGGAAAGGTGCAGCAAAGTAAAGAATGCTCAGTGCATCCTGGGGCTAAAGTCAGATAAGTACAGATGTAGGGATAGGCTTACACTTTTGGCAAGGATTACAAGGAAGAATTTCGTCTCTGTAGTCTCTAGAAACATTAGGTATGCTCATGGAATTTAGCTGGGATCCAAATGAGAAGGAACCCTTATGGCTGTATTGCTGGGCTGAGCATTTATTTCCCTCTTGCTCAATAGTTGGGGGTGGCTGCTGTGGTATAGTGTGTGTGGTAGCCATGGTGTTGGTGGAGAGTAAGAAGCAGGCAAGCTCCGGTCACCAGCCCTTCATGTAAAATAAGACTTCCATGCTGGAGACCGAATGATGCTAAGTAGTATATATCCGGCTCTGCCTTGAGTTGGTTGGTGTCCTGTTAGTATTCCAAGAAACCTGGGTGGCCTACAGCTGTGTAAAAATGCATTACCACAAACATTCTTCCAGTTCTCTACTTATGTACATTTATAATTAATTTACTTAAGATAAATTTCCAGAAATGAAATCTCAGTGTTAAAGGAAATGAATAATTTTAGGGGTTTTGGTATATATTACAAATTCCCAAGCATGAGGTTTCTACTACTTTCCATTCCCACTTGCAGTGAAAGAAAGCATTCTCTCCACTCTGTCTTCTTCATATGAAGGTTTAGAGGTTTAAAATCACTGCCAATATAAATGGCAAACCTTGGCATCCTGCTACTAATTTACTTTGTTCTTTTTTTTTTTTTTTTTAAGGACTATTAGTATTGCTTTTGTCTGTGTGAATTGTTCAATTGCATTCTTTGCCCAACCTCCTAGTGAGGCTTCTTTCTGTCTTTCTTCTTCCTAAGACCTCTTTACACAAATATTAACACTCTGCCTTCTATACTGCAAATGAATATCCAATTTGCTGTTTACCTATTTTTATATATATTTTTTTAATTTTTAAAGTTTTTTTTTAATAGTTTTGACTAAAAGATTGTTTACATTTAAGGCCTATTGCATATTTGCTCACTCAACTTCATTCTCAGGCTTTGTTTGCTCTGTGGGGGGTGGCATCTTGCTTTAGAATCTGATCCATAATATGAAATGTCAATGCTTCTGCTGGCTATTTGTAGAGAATAGCAACTAAAAGGGAGTAGGCAGCTTCTTTCTCAGCAGCCCACGGTTAACACATCATTGGATTTTCAAAGCTAAGGCCAGTATTTGGTTGGAGATAATTGTTATCTACTTTGAATGTGATCCCTATTTGGTAAAATGTGAAAAGTTGGTGACCTTGATAGAAGCCTTTTTAGTAGAGCAGTGACAGAAACAGAGTGGGAAACAGTGAAAAGCAGCAAGCTCAGGTCACCTGACCTTCCACATAAGGTATGGTTTCCACACAGAATAGGGCTTCCATGCCAGCCCCTAAAGACATAGGAAGAAAATATAGCTCTTGAGGAGCTTTCCTGTGAAGAGGAGCTAAGAAATAGCTAGTAGCTGGAGAAGGATGTGTGAATAAGGAAGAGTCTAGATTTGGTCCATGCAGACTCTCAAACCTACACTGTGACGTGGTAGTCTTCTCCAGTTATTTTTAAAAGCATGGATTATTAAGATCTGTCTAAATTAAAATACAGTATAAGTTTTGTTCTACCATTAACTACAGGTTAACTTACTGATTTTCAGTCTATACTCAACTGTATCCCAAGTATCTTAAAGCCAAGCATTTTTAAGTTCTTCCATAATCCATTTTTTTCAATGTGTCCCCAAAGATTAGTTGACAACAATGTTAAGGATTCACAAGAAAGTTTTTTTATTTTTTTGTTTGCTTGTTTTTAATTTTTCCTATAAACTAGTCTTAAAAATTCTAATGCAATGTAAAAGGTGTGATATTCATTTGTTAGAAGTGTTGGGTGAAGTTTGATTCCTGGCTTCAGGAACTTTTCTTATAGAAGGAAGAATATATCAAGTACTGACATGAAAACAACATGGCTAATAATATCTCCTCATCTCTCTGACAATAATATTTGGCGTACAATAAATATTTGTTAAATGAATACAACTGGATCTTCTAAAATGATGCATTTAGACCTTTTCACCCCTTTTTGCAATTGCATTTCCCTGACTTGATCTTACACTATCCGGGTCACTTTGCTTTATTATTGGCTCAGGATTTGGAAATCTCTTCCAGATGACCAGCTTGCTACACTAAAGCAAATCTGCTGTGTACTGTAGTAGATATTGCAGACAGAGAGGTAACATCCTGGGCACACATTCTAACTGAAGTATCAGATGAATGAGAAAAGAGAAAGAGAAAGAGAGAAATAGATATTGAGATTATTACCATGGAGGGGAATATTTAAAGTTTGTGGGAAGAGTATAGGTGTGAGAGCTTCAGGAAATGCATTGATATTGAACCATATGTCTTTAGTATGGTTTTTTCTTTTTTTTTTTTTTATATTTGTGTTTTTGGGGAATCCTAGAGCCATTCTGATCTTGTATCCAGATAGATTCCACAAAGCTCCATACAAGCAGAAACTGGTAAAAACAACCTCAGTGTTGGCCATGTCAAAAATCCTACACCCAGTCCATCTCTGCTTTAGTGCCTCATCTTCCTTTTTGACCACTTGACTTACTTTTCCTGGATTTACATGAGCTCCTTTCACTTAAGGAAGATTCTGACCTAGCAGTTTGGTCCTTGGTATGTTCTGAAGTTCTAAAACAATTGGTCCTCTATTTCTCTTTGCTTCTGACCATTCCAAGTTCTTCTACCAAGATACCCTCTGAGCCACCGAGCACAAGTCTGGCTTTCACTCATTTGACTGATTCTCCAAAGGTACTCTGATGCCCAAACTGAAAAGAGTGAACAGTTAGTTATTTGATCTTCTCTTGATAGTATTTAAAAATAATGAGATACAATCAGATGAGATTTGATGAGTAGATGCAAGGAAAAGGCCTATTTCAAAATCTTACATAATGCTCAGAGAGAGGTGTGCGTATGCAGGAGGGTGGAGTGACTGGCTGTGGGTAGTACGGAAAGGATATGGGCTGCCAAGAATCCAGGAATCAACCTTCTGCTCAGAGAGCCCGGAACTCAGGATCAGACAGGATCAGACACTAAGCTCATCCATTGCCTGAGCTGAGAGATTTAACATTTGCAAGAAGTTGTGTTGCTTGAACTCTCTTTAACTACCAGAATAACAAGTTCTCTTGCTTCATCTTCACCAGAATGCAACGAGGGAATTGAGCCATTTGATGAGTTCAAATACTCCACGATCCTTTGGTGTGAAAGATATTGCCGAAACATGATCTTGATAAGGCAATGTGCAAAATAAGTATATACTTCCGCGACACTGCTTCCCAGTGGAATTGAAAGAATATAATGAAAATGGAATTTTTTTTTTTATTTTCAAAAAGAAAAAGATTGCTTTCAGTGAAAGACTGAGTCACATTTGTGAATGAAGTTTCTTTCTTGTTGGAGGTCTCCAAATCTAAAATAAAATATATGTTTCCTCGGAAAATCATAGGCAACTACTCTTTAGTAACTCTATTCATTGCTAATAAAGGTTCATTTCTAGAGTATATTCTACAAAAGGAGACGAATCAATTTCCTTTCCAACATGTGCATGCACACATATATTGGTTTTGTTTGTTTGTTTGTTTGGACTAAGCCCCCCTTGACTCAGGCTTAGTGAATCAACTAGGGGAGAATCTGAGTTTCCACAGTTCTGTGATAAATTCAGCACACGCCTTGTACTCAGGAAAAAGAAGGGGTTCTCTCTCCACATTGGCACCATGTGGTGTTCTTCAATTCTAAAAGGAATTGTGAATTTTGAAAGACCCTCTGTGGTAAGGTAACAACTTAAATATATATCTTAATCCTTTGCATTTAAGAAGCTGGCTGTTTGGGGTGCCTGGGTGGCTCAGTGGGTTAAAGCCTCTGCCTTCGGCTCAGGTCATGATCCCAGGGTCCTGGGATCGAGCCCCACATCAGGCACTCTGTTCAGCGGGAAGCCTGTTTCCTCCACTCTCTCTCTGCCTGCCTCTCTGCCTACATGTGATCTCTATCTGTCAAATAAATAAATAAAATCTTAAAAAAAAAAAAAGAAGCTGGCTGTTTAAGAAAAAAGAGAAAGGAAGAAAGGAAGGAAGGAAGGAAGGAAGGAAGAAGGAAGGAAGGAGGAAGAAAGAAAGGAGGGAGGGAGGAAGAAAGAAAAGAAGAAAGAAAGAAAAGCTAATTACCTTTCACCATGGTAAAGTGATGAAAAATGAATTTTCCAAATAGATAAGGCAACTCCTTTTAAAGTGGAAATTAACTAATTAACATCTTATGTGCCAAGCTGGGTATGAGGCACATTTGTAATTATTATCTTATTTACAACCTACCACACCCCCCCCACTAGGTGGGTATAATCAGGTGGTTGTTATAGTTAAGGAAATCTAATTACGCTGTATTAAGGGACCCAGTATCAGGCAGCTATTAAACACGAAGTTTTTGTGAGAAATATTATTTTAATGGTATCTTTCAACAATGTATTTTACACTTTAATTTCATTAAAACAGAAGGTAAGCATAGTTTAACTTGGTTTTGATGACTCAACCCATAACTTCAAGGAGCAGTTTCTATGGTGGCATAATGTGCTGAGAGGCAGGGGAAGGGGGTATGAAAAATCCCTGGTTTCATTTTGAAATTCGAATACTTGATCTTAATATGTTTTTCCTTTCTCCCTCTTCTATCAGATTAACTAGCTGCCACTTTGCTTTGCTCTCAAAACATTGGCCAGTAGCAATGCAATCTATCTTGCCTGAAAATTTTGTTTCTAATCTCCCAAGTAGTAGCACAGTGGGTGAATAAATGCACTGAATGGTTTATCAGCAACAAGAGCAAAAAGATCCTGAGTCAGCAAGAGGACAGAAGTCTTCTTTGCCACAAATGCATGAAGGTTTTGCATTGCTATGCATACCCTCAGAGATCCCTTTCTTTACTTCTTAGTTCAGTTTTGCCAAATGTGGCCCCTGGATAAATTAGGTTTCATAGATCAGCTCAAATCACACCTCGTTCACTTAGCCTCCCAATCTCTTTCTCTCCTTCTATCTCTCTCTCTCTTTCCTCTTTCTCTTTCTTTCCTCTCTTTCTTTCTTTCCTTCTCTTCCTCCCTCCTTCTATCTTTTTTCCCCTTTATCTTTTATTTTTTTGCACATGCATTTCAGTAACCATCACACTTGCTTTGTCTTTGAGCTTTGAGAATGGTAGATTGTTTTGCTCATCTTATATCTGCCATATAACTAACACTCGATACATGTGAATTCTATTATATTTCCAGTGTCCTTATATTTCTGAACTTTAGTGAGGACATCGTTGAAGTCAAAGAAGGCAATCGTATCTCCCTCAATAAAATAATAATGTCTACGATCTATTAGGTTTCTATGTACACCAGAAACTACAGACATCTCATTTAATCTGCACAATGAAACAGCAACGTGAGCGCTGTTACTACCATTTTAGAGGTGAGGATGATAAGCTCAAAGAGGTTAATGAAGTTGTTTTTTATTTATTTGTTTTTTCAGAGCTCGTAGGGGCCAGGCAGGGCTATTGACTTCAGACCTTATGATTGTTTTCCTGTGCCAGAATATACACACACACACTCCCCACACACACAAATGTGCATACACACGATGGAATATTATATCAGTATATAATATATACTATGTTTTCATAATATGTCTATTTTGGAATAGACATATGTGTTTATGATTTTTGGTAGAAAAGAAGAAAGGAGAGGAGAGGGGAAGGGGAAGAGGAAGGAAAGAAACTGATTATAGCCCTGCACGTAGTCTTGAAGAACAGGTTAGAGACACAATTTCCCTTATGGAAGATTCGGTTTCCAGGATGGCAGGGGACAGACTACTGGGCATGTATGTGTCCCGAAAGAATAATGAATCTCTCTGGAGCATACCATCTCTGAAGAGAGCAAGTCAGCCCAGCTCCAAAAGGTGTTCTGCACTACATTCTTGCAAAAATAAATGACTGATGATGAGGTGAGAGGAAATGAGGAGGAAAATGACATTTCAAATTGGACTTTGACATTATTAGTGGAGATGCTCTTTTGGATGACAGTCTTTTTCCTCTCCCCTTCCCTTTAATGTGCCTTTCGCCTCCTAGTCCTTCATCTCCTCTCCTACTGTTCCTTCTCCCTCTTCATTTCCCATCAATTTTATCTGTGTCTTCTAATCCAGTGACCACCGTGGAGGTATAGAGGGAGACGAAAAGACCTCAGGTTTGCTATGACCTTTGTTTGTAGAAAAATGGGTCGTCCCAACCAAAATCTCAAGTTGGGCAAAACTCAGAGACAACAAAATCCTCCGAGACTTTTCTGAACACACAGAATCATGTCTGCTAGGTGCAGGCAACAAATTAGATGCAAGTCAGTGTCTGGTACCTGCTGAGTATCAACCAAGTCAGCCTCTTCTCTCCATTCCCTTTGCTCCTGCCTTGGTGGAAACCTTCTTTGCCATCCTTCATCTGAATGAATGTACCTGTGTGTCACTTAAGTTCCTCCTTCTATCCTTATGCCTCCTTTCAAACCATTCTCACACTAAATGGCTTTCAAATCTATTTCGAACACTCAATTTATCCGTTAAAAACTGCATGGACCTTCATATATGCATATTCACTTAAAATTAAGTATGTATTATTGTATTTCTTATAGAATATCTGAAAAATAGATATTTTAAAAGGAACACTATAAAGAAATATAAATTGAAGTTCTAAAATTTTCTTCCCATACCCCAAGCACACACCCCACTCTGAGACCCATCACCTGCATTCTTCCAAGAGGTCTTTCTAGTGTGTTGAATGTTCTTTCCTGGCAACTTAAGTCTTTGAAACAATATCTCAGTCTTTAATATACTTGTGTCTTTTCATATTATGACACTTGGTTTCTATGAGGCCTCATCTTGGTTTATTTTCTCCTCTACTTGATGTTTTACTACTGCACATTTATGATTTTTTAAACAAATCATGAAATTACATGTACCCATATATTTAACACATTTTTCCTGTGCACTGAATGCTCTTCCTTCCTATTCTTCATTACAGATATAACAACAAATGCAACATTTAATCTTAGATAATGAGTCACGCTTTGCAGGAAGTCTTCCCTTAGCAGTCCTGAGTCTCTGTATTATTTTTTTTAAAGATTTTATTTATTTATTTGACAGACAGAGATCACAAGTAGGCAGAGAGGCAGGCAGAGAGAGAGGAGGAAGCAGGCTCCCCGCTGAGCAGAGAGCCCGATGCGGGGCTCGATTCCAGGACCCTGGGATCATGACCTGAGCCGAAGGCAGATGATTTAACCCACTGAGTCACCTAGGAGACCCCCGAGTCTCTATATTAACCACATCCTTTATGCCATTGATTCCCCAAATAAGGAAGATGCTCAACAGGTAAGAAAAGTAATCAATTTTGATGTGGAAAAAAATAGAACTTTTGTTGATTGTTATCTCATCTTTTTAATTTTATAACGTATTTCAACATAGAAATAAATATGTGTATATTCACATATCTGTTATATGTGCACTTCATATATAAACATTTATCTCCACGACATCATCATTTTAATCTCTATTAAGAATACACTCAGCTTGTAGATTTTATTGTTGTTCTTATCACACAGAATAATAACTTATTGATTTACAGGCATACATTTTTCCAGTTCTTATTTTTAAATTTTTGTGGCCCCAGAAGCTCAAGCACTGTTTGGCAGGGCATATATTTAATATATATGTGTTGAATTGAGTAAAGAAGGCATAATTTAATATTTAATTTCTCCTTATTGTTTCCCTATTACATATTTATTGTGCCAACAACTTTAGGCCAAAAATGTAGTATCTTTGAAAGTCTGTTGACATAGAATATAACCAATATATGAATTTTTCCCCCTAGAATCATTACAGAATTGGAAATACATATAAATTAATGATAACATCTATGTTACTAAGGAATGTCTCAGGTAAGAGGGTAAATATGACTTAATCTCAAAAATATTATTTACATTTTTTTGTGTTCTCTTAGCCATCTCATTTTTTAAAAAATCCCTGTTAAAGAATCAGATAAATGTTAGGAATGCATTTATACCAAAGGACCCATCTGGCCTGTTGGAAATGAAAGTTTAAAAGCAGCTTTTTCTGGAACTTTAATTTGCTTAAAAGAATCAATATGATAATACAAGATACTTGGGCTTTAGGAACTGAGTTTTTAGAACTTTATCATCTCTCACATTTCTTCTCATTCTCAAATTTATTAGTGGAGAGAGCCTTGTGATTGAATTTCACCTGTAAGGATTATAATGGAACATGTGAAAATTTTTAAAAGTTTAGTTTTTAACATCTTATGAAACAAAGCAAAATATTGTTTTTATTCTTGCTAAAGCTAGAGGGAATCCATTGTGGTATAATGTAATTTAGAATTTGGGAAGCAGGTATCCCTAAACAACTATCACTTTTGTTGCTTTGACCTTGAATTTAGGTATTCTGTACACTTTTCATTTGACACTGTTAAAAAAAAAATCTAGTCAAGTGAGGAATAAAATGAGCAAGTTAAAGCAATCCAGTATTATGGATTGATTATGTTCCTTTTCAAAATTTTTTGCATAAAAAAGTGCAGAACACAAATCTTTTAAAAATATACACTGACTCTTCTACAATGTTGTAAAAATAAGGTTTTCAAAGTTCCAATGTTCTTGTGATGAGAATTAAATGCCCTATTTCTAATTCTAGTATGTTGGTTCACCTGCATAAAGATTTGTTCCCTCCTTTCTACATACCGTGAGTATAAGCATTAAGTGTTATCTTTTCTAACAGGCTGACAACACATTTTGCAAGCCCAGGTTGTAAGAACAGTCATTTTTCTCTTCACTGGGGAAAGATGATGGCTTACTAATTATCTTCTTCTGATTCCATTTTGGTTTTCCACACAGAAAAAAATGTATGATTTGAACAATTAATTCGTTGATTTAAGTAATCATTTCCCCTTCCTTATGCTGGTGTTTTCTAGTTCAGGAAAAAATTATAAAGCATTTATAATATATTCTTGAATAGTATTTAATTTCCTCAGGTAAATCATAGAAAGTTATCAAAAACTTAAATAAAATATAAAAAGTCGATTCATAAAGCATGGTGAAGCATAGTTTGGCTGGCTTTCTTTCAGGGAACTAGTTGTATCACTAAGACAACTTAATACATCATTATAGTGGAAATTTATGCTAGGTATTTTTGAGTTATGAAGTATGGACATCAGGATTTTATCTGAAAAAGTTTCATTTACTGAGGTTCCATCAAGATTCTAGATTAGAGTAGCCAAATTTAGGGGAAAAAAAGGAAATGCAGGACTCCTACTTAAATTTGAATGTCAGATAAACAACAAATACTTTTTTTAGTTTAAGTATGTCTTATGCAATATTTGGAAAATACTTACATTTAAAAATACTTAGTATTTTTTGCTCCTTCAAATATTCCCATTTTTTAGGCCCCATATCTTCATTTGTTACTGTTTTCCTCCTTCATTTTGCTAAAAAGCCTACTGGATGTTTTCTATGAAAAGGAGCATTGAAAATTAAATATTTTTACTTTTTCTATGTCTGAATGTGCCATTAATTACCTAATTAGCCATACTTGTTTAATGATTGATTTAGATTGAAATTTCTTGGTTGAAAGTCTTTCTCCTGGACTTGAAAGGCATTACTCATTGTCTTCTTAATTCCAAAGTTGCTGCTGTCCAAAGCTTTTATGATTTTGTCATTGACTGGAAAACACCTGTATGTAAATATCTCATGAGCCCTTCGTCTTGAAAAAAGTTGGACATTCAAATTTTATGGTCATCCATTTGGAAAAGACAGTTAGAACCATGAAAATACAGAGTTACTACGGTGTAAAGTTGAGTATGAACTTTGGTGAGATTCTTATAGATATGGTCAAGGGTATCTGAGGAAGAAAGAAGAAAGAGAAGAGCAATAAAATAAAAGAACCAGATTATTGGCTTTGAAACAGACAAAGAAGGGAAGAATTTCAAAAAGGGAAGTGTTGTCATCGGTGCCACCAGATGAGCATTTAATGTATCTGTCACCAGTAAGATATTAACACCATTGATAGTAACTGGGATAGTATTGTGAATTGAAGGTCTCTGTAAAGAGTCTGAAACATCCCTGTACTGAGCCTCCAAAGAACTGAATTATAGCTGCTAAATTCCTGGATGCCCTTGAGTAAATCATAAATTTCTGATCTTCTGCTGCTGATCTGTAATCTGAGAAGATTGCACTCCCCTCCCTGACTTCAGATGTCCCTTTGATTTTTAACATTGTGTATCCTACGTTTTGTACATCTGAGGTGTATTCACATGTGGGAGCCCATTTGAGTCTTTAAACAATCCTATGAGGACAATACAATGGGAAGTTCTTCCTTTACTTTCTTGTATTATCCGTCCTTCCCTTTCCTAATCATTTTGTGGATAGCAGAACAAATAAACTGAGTCAAATAGATTGTTTTGCAACAGAGCCATATTTAGAACCCAGGGGTCTCATCCAGGTTAGTTATACGTGCTTTTTGCTATATGACATGAAGTGCCTGGTACACAACATATCGACATACTTTCAGAGCAAACTCATCAAAGTTTTTGCCAAAGCCTAAATCTGCATCCATTGATTCTCAAAGTGTTGTTTATGGTTTCATGAAACCAGAAAAAACTTTCGATAAAGTGATGCAAACTTCCAAAGCCCTGTCTTCTGGGTTTATAGTCAAATGATGAAAAAGATTAACAGAGTGCTTACCTGAAAGGTACAGTTGGTCTCAAGCTTCTCGGTTTTCACTTACTGTTCCTCCTTTTTAATTAGAAATTACTAGATTCATTTTAGCATTATCAGTTGAGTTCACTGTGGCTTTGTTAACCTCAGAGAACACAATGATGCATACTCTTCAATTCCAAAATATTTCTGCCTATAATCTTCCAATATTTAAATGTTAAGATGTGTATACATTGTGGTTCAAATGTGAGTCCCACAGAGGGTTATTGCAAAAGCAGATATATGGAAAGCACGTTGACCTTTAATTTTCTTTTTAGATACTAGAGTAAACAACCATTTTTATCACCGAGTTGCATTCCACCATATTCAATTCTGAATATTTTTGGGATGAAGCAAAACAAAAATCAAAATGTTTTATTCTTTATGGCACATAGAACTGCTAGGAACTTCAGGTGGCCATAGCTTTACTTGTCAGTCTATACAAAAACATGTGGGAGAATAAAATGTCAAACAGTGAGTTGCCATTGTACTTTAGATGGAAGACCGTCTTGTTTTTTGTTTTTGTTTGTTTGTTTAAGTTAGAATAAGCCAGTTGTACTGAAAATAATAAAAATCTAATAATGGACCATTGGCTTATACAAACTCATTCAAATATTCTACGTATTTTTTTTTTTTTATTTAGGATTTTGATTTACAAGTGTCTAATATGAGTTTATAAGGTAAGCAACACATAGTAGCAGACAGTGGAGCATTCTTGGTTGTCATATCCCAGTGCTCATTTCATCCAAATGTAAAATGTCAACAAACAACCTCTGTATATGCTCTAATAGTCAAATCTTTCTCTGGCCCAAAGCAGACAATGCCATTTCTTTATAGACTCAACTAAACAATTATAACTTATTGGATTCTTCCAAACCTAGGTTACTGAGGAAGAACAGAAATTGAACCCTTCTACTGGGGCACTTTCAGCATTATGGAGAGATAAAACTAAAACAAAACAAAACAAACAAACAAAAACACACAGCAGTTTACCTATATGGCAAAAGGATGGAAGAACGCCTTTGTCTTACATTTAGAACTTTTACTATAATTAGCGACTTATTCTCCACACCCCATCCCAACTTCCAAAATAAAAAAATAAATCACAGAGACCTTCTAGTCTTAATAAAATCCTACTTTGTGGGCTGATATATTATATCATAAGAGTTTATGGGGAAGAATGAAAGGTTTTCAATTTTCTGTTACCAGATATTTGGTTTACTTTATTCCATCAAGCAGACTGTGCGCTAAATGTTTATTGGTCATCAGCCATGACATTGACCTCTAGATCAGAGAGAAGATCAGCACGCAGAGAAGTTCCAAATCTTATATACATCATCTTACATATTATATACATCATCTTACATATTGAGCAAATAAAGAGGTCATTCATATTCTCAGAAGGCCATAGTTACAGTACTTCTCCAAATCTTTACTGGGTTCACCTGAAATAAAAAGGCCTTTGTATTTAATATATTTTTGTTTTATTTTGTTTTAATTGGTCAGGCTCTTTGTTTGGAGCTCAAAAATTGTGGTATTTCATTTCTTTGTTTACGTCCAAAAACACAATGAATACATTGACTTCCAAATTCTTTGGTTCCTGAAAAAAGAACGCTTATACATAATAAAAAATGTAATTGAATAAATAAGTAAATTGCATAAGTCATAAAGTTATTCCTTCTGATCATATTTCTGGCTTCATTTGAACACATCCCACATCTTTATTTAAAGTAATTAGTGGGATTGTGTTAGATGTCTGTGATTGATTGTTATTAGCAGTGATGTTTCATCTCATAAGCGTTTCAACGAGGGATATTTATTATAAACTGCCATTCAGTTTCAAAACTCTAAAAAAAAAAACTCTAAAGTAACTCACATGCTTTTATTGATTAAATGAGGTATATGTAGCATATTTCAACATCAGTAATGCTTTATATTTTGTAAGAGTTTTACAGTTTATAAAGCATTTTTATGTGCCCTAACTCATCAGATCGATGCTGACATATCTCACATCTTTAGCAGATATGGAATTCCTTTTAACACAGAAGTTGAAAATAGGGTGTGAAGTTGAATTCAGAAACCAAGAAGGGAAAAGCTGGCAGGAGATTTTCTAGAATAAATGCAGAGTCAGCTATAGCTGAAGGGCAGTCAAAGTGGGAAGGACCTAGTCCAAGAACTAACATGAGAACCAGAATCTAAGGTGTCATCTGAGGGCAAAACTGGCAATTTTTAAAGATGAGGCAAGGCTGATCCTCCCACGCATTAGTCACAGGACTCAGGACTGCTGCATTAAACTGTTGAGACCTCAGTGTCCTCATCAGTGAAATGTCAGTGATAACAATCATGTTTATCTCATAGATTTGCTCTCAGTGTGCTTCAGGAAAGAATAATTAAAATAAATAAATAAATAAATAAATAAATAACCATTGGCATTAAAGTTTCTCTGGAAAGACTGGCCAGACTATAGAGAAAGTCCTTTACAGCTACTTTCATGCTAGCTGATGGAGTCCTTGGAGAATGATCTGGAATCAGATGGCCAAACAAGCGAGAGCTCCATGGCTTTGAAAGTGACTGTCTTTGGGGATAAAGGTTAGAGATAAGAGAGATGAGCAGAGATTTAAGTGGAAAGAGGAAGGACAAGGACCACAGGAGGGCTGAGCCTGAAAATTAAGACAGCCCCGAGATACTCTGGTGGTGCTGAAGGATTTCTAGAAAAGGATGTAAAATATTAGATTTTAAACTCTTTATGGTCCAGCAATTTAAAGCTCTTATGTTGTCCTGCTCTCAGGAATCTGATATACACATTTCTGTTTATAGAGGTGTTCTATTTGGGACATAAAGAAGTCAGAAGGATTTTCAATATGGGTTTATGCATGCAAACACTGGAATAATATATGAGCAAAGTAATTTTCAGCTAGTCATGAGTTTGAGGGAGAAAAGCTCCTCTAAAAATTTTGTAGTTGTTCCCAAAGATGCTGTGTCACCTACTGGAAGTAGGATGAGTTTTAACATAACACAAATTTAACTCAGAGTTACCTCAGTGAGCATCTTGGTTAATTGATATCAATGATATGAAGTTTTTTCACTACCTCTGGCATATAAAACACTGAGAGTGATCATCATAATAATTTTATATCAAGAAGTGATTTATCTATACTGAAAGCATTTTATTTTGCAGAAAATTAAGGTTGTAACCATTCTGAAAAGTCAGGTCCCCAAGACTAACATTTGATATTCATGACATCTCTGTAAAATAGATACTTTGTGCCTATCTTTTATAAAACAAAGTGATTCTTTGGAATCCCAGATCTTAGGTAGCAGAACCAACTAGACTGAGGTCTCCTACTTCTTAGTTCTTCTTGTATGTTAGGTATATCCTCAAAAATTTTTATAATGAGGGGCGCCTGGGTGGCTCAGTGGGTTAAGCCGCTGCCTTCAGCTTGGGTCATGGTCCCAGAGTCCTGGGATCGAGTCCCGCGTCGGGCTCTCCGCTCAGTGGGGAGCCTGCTTCTCCCCCTCTCCCTCTCTCTCTGCCTCCTTGTGATCTCTGTCTGTCAAATAAATGAATAAAATCTTTAAAAATTTTTTTATAATGAATAGATTATCATATTTATCTTTAGAAGCTAAGCAATATAATAGCGTAGGAATTTAGCTATTTAACCAATGTAAAGGCAATATGCTATAGTTTTAGTTTACTGATACAGAAATATAGTGTAAAACCAAATGTTTAACAATCAGACAAAAACTTTCATATTACTAGTTAACTGCAGGTTAATTTAAAAACAAAAAAATGAAGCCAGTTAGGTGGTAGCCAAAATCCACATTGACTGATGTTTATATTGGTGAGAGGTTCTGAGAATATTTCCTTGTGTAATCCCATGTCTTAGGGAAAGAGGGATTCTCTGTGGCTTTTATTGGACTTCCCTTTTTAAAAACATTAAGTTTCCTCAAATTGGTTGAGATTGCCTCATTAAAGTACTGGAACCTCAGATTTTCTAAGGGTCATATAGTCCTAACAATGTATCATTATTTTATTAAACTAATACCTAAGAGAATGTTGGATAGCTTTTCAGTTATTCACTTCTTATAAAAAAGAAAACATGAAATGCAAACATGAATTCAAGTGTTTATTTTCAAAAAATTAGCTTAAAAATCACATATTGTTTGAGGATCAATTAAAAAAACCTTAATGAGAAGCATGGAATGCTATTCAAGTGGCTCTCATTTATGTAGTTATACTGCATAAAATTGCTTTTCACTTCAGCATCATTTTGTTCATCTCAATTTATTATTATTCTTTGTAGAATTCATGAATTTGATCTTTCTTCCAACTGTGAGTTAGGACCTTTCTGTTAAACTCATTGTCTCAGTTCAAAATCAGAATGATATTCCCATGTTATTTTGCATTCAAGACTTGCAGGAACCAGACTGCATTAAAAAGGGCATAGTGCCCATATTTTGATATGATTATCTGTTTTGTGTGTCTTGAGTTTGAGGAGTTCTTTATAGATCCTGGATATCAACCTTTTGTCTCTACTGTCATTTGCAAATATCTTCTCCCATTCCGTGGGTTGCCTCTTTGTTTTGTTGACTGTTTCCTTTGCTGTGCAGAAGCTTTTGATCTTGATGAAGCCCCAAAAGTTCATTTTCGCTTTTGTTTCCTTTGCCTTTGGAGACATATCTTGAAAGAAGTTGCTGTGGCTGATATCGAAGAGGTTACTGCCTATATTCTCCTCTAGGATTCTGATGGATTCCTGTCTCATGGTGAGGTCTTTTATCCATTTCAAGTTTATCTTTGTGTACGGTGTAAGAGAATGGTCGAGTTTCATTCTTCTACATATCGCTGTCCAGTTTTCCCAGCACCATTTATTGAAGAGACTGTCTTTTTCCCATTGTATATTTTCTCCTGTTTTGTCGAAGATTATTTGACCATAGAGTTGAGGGTCCATATCTGGGCTCTCCACTCTGTTCCACTGGTCTATGTTTCTGTTTTTATGCCAATACCATGCTGTCTTGGACAGAAGATATGAACAGACACTTCTCCAACGAAGACATACAAATGGCTATCAGACACATGAAAAAATGCTCATCTTCACTAGCCATCAGGGAGTTTTACATTAAAACCACATTGAGATATCACCTTACACCAGTTAGAATGGCCAAAATTAGCAAGACAGGAAACAACGTGTGTTGGAGAGGTTGTGGAGAAAGGAGAACCCTCTTACATTGTTGGTGGGAATGCAAGTTGGTGCAGCCACTCTGGAGAACAGTGTGGAGATTCCTCAAGAAATTAAAAATAGAGCTTCCCTATGACCTTGCAATTGCACTGCTGGGTATTTACCCCAAAGATACAGATGTAGTGAAAAGAAGAGCCATCTGTACCCCAATGTTTATAGCAGCAATGGCCATGGTGGCCAAACTGTGGAAAGAACCAAGATGCCCTTCAACGGACAAATGGATAAGGAAGATGTGGTCCATATACACAATGGAGTATTATGCCTCCATCAGAAAGGACGAATACCCAACTTTTGTAGCAACATGGACGGGACTGGAAGAGATTATGCTGAGCAAAATAAGTCAAGCAGAGAGAGTCAATTATCATATGGTTTCACTTATTTGTGGAGCATAACAAAGAACATGGAGCACATGGGGAGATGGAGAGGAGAAGGGAGTTGTGGGAAATTGGAAGGGGAGATGAACCATGAGAGACTATGGACTCTGAAAAACAACCTGAGGGTTTTGAAGGGGCGAGGGTTGGGAGGTTGCGGAACCACGTGGAGGGTAATAGAGAGGGCACGTATTGCATGGAGCACTGGGTGTGGTGCAAAAACAATGAGTACTGTTACGCTGAAAATAAATAAATAAATTTTAAAAAAAGGGGCATAGTGGTGTAAAACTAAGACATAAATATGCTGCTAATAATGGTGCATGCAATAATACTATTAATGGTGTAAGCAGGGCAGCATTTGGAAGCAACACTCCAGATGCGGAAAAGCAGATAGAATGACTCTTTAACCTTGTGATGATTAGCAAGTCCGATGACAAAATCTTTCACAAGCTGCCAGCTCTGATCTTTAAATGGAGAGTCATTTATGTGGCATCAACAAGTGATGACTGTGGTTTTGCTTTCTACTGGGAAGGATGAAAGGGTTGTGCTTAGCTTGTTGATTAAGTCAACAAAGAAACCTGCCTCTTAGAATTCAAAACACTCAAATACGAGCAATCTCACACGCATCCCTAAATATCCAGAGTCATTTCTTTATGGAGGGAATAAAAGAGTATATGGTGGTTTTGTTGTTGTTGTTGTTGTTTGTTTGTTTGTTTGTTTTTAAACATAAAGTAACGATTAAGTGGACTAGGGAAGTACTATTTTGACAAATAGACTAGATGCTTAATTTTGATGCATTTTGCAATAAGCCACATTCACATTATAATTTTTGTTTCCATGTTCTCTGTTAAGCTGGATTCTAGAGTGTTTAAATGAGGCTGATGTAGACTAATTTCCCTGCAGGAGGTTGTGGCTTTGGCTTAATTTCCAATGGGACATACTTTATCTGATTACATGTATTTCTTTTGCATTTAAAGAAAACATGGAATCTTTCACTTCCTGTTTTGTTGTACTGCAAATCTCTGAACAGCCATAGAAGGCCTACTTAGAGCTGGCTGGTTGTGATGCATGTGAGTTAATACCTGTAATCATAGGCATTCTGAGACTTTTCAGCATAAGATGCAATTATTAAGGTTGATTTGAAATGAAAATCATGAGAAATATTTTAAGCACACTGCATGATTTCTCAGAATTGAGAATAAAGTGAGTTTGTAAGTTCCAAAACCTACAGGGGAAAAAAAAATAAAGGAGAATATACCTTTTTAACTATTACCCTAAAATAATTATAATGATAATTACAAAAATTACAAAACCCCAGCTCTCTGTATTCTTTGCATATAAGACATAAAAGAGACTGAACTTTTGGTGAGGTTGGAGTTTACCTACTCTGAAGACAAAAAAAAAAGGGAAAAGGAAAAAATAAATTACATATTTGAGATTTTCTAAAATGTATTATGTACTATTCTTATTTCTTAATTTATATTTATTAACACTGTGTTCTGCTGTAATATCATTTAAGACTTGTATGTTGGGGCACCTGGGTGGCTCAGTGGGTTAAGCCTCTGCCTTCAGCTCAGGTCATGATCTCAGGATCCTGGGATCGAGTCCCACATCGGGCTCTCTGCTCAGCAGGGAGCCTGCTTCCCTCTCCCTCTCTGCCTGCTGCTCTGCCTACTTGTGATCTCTCTCTCTCTCTCTATCAAGTAAATAAATAAAATCTTCTTAAAAAAAAAAAAGACTTGTATGCTGTGTTTATTCATGGGCTCTGTCATTCAAAAACCACATTAGTTAAATGCATTGCCCTCAGCACTGGGGATATAATGGTGACCCAGATAACACGGATTCACCCTCATGATCCTATACTCTAGTAGGAGGATGGATATTAATCATATAAATTTAGTAATCACATATCTTTAGTAACCACATATATGATTAATAACAAAGAAACAAAATTTTGATTTCTCTGTTTTTGAAACAGCTTGTCCATTATTCACTTTTTTTTTTCTTTCCTGCCTAGAGTGTGTCTTTTTCCTCTGAATTTTAAGATGGGCTTCTTCTGTGCTTAGACAGTGATAGAAAACAAGGGTTCTAGGCAGGTTTTGCTAGGCAATGAAAGTAAAACATAAACCCAATTGTGTTACTGTCATATATAAGAACACTCATGAGTTTTCCATTATTCTCAGTATATATTCAAAATTCTTAATGTAGATCATAAGGGCTTCACGATGTGGACCCAGCTTCTTTTTCCAGATTCAGTTTTCAACTATTCTTACGTTCCGTGCTTCCATTTTACTGACTTGCTTTCATCTACTGGTGTGCTTTGCTCTCTTGTCATTTAATGATCTTTGACCATAATCTTCTTTTGCTGAAATTCTTCCATTATTCCACATCCCTACCCTCTCCTCACCTTACAAGTTCCCTCTTTTCCTTCCTGACTTTCTGTTTCTTTTATCCTTCATATCCTCAGATCACAATCTTAATGTCACATTTTTCATAAAGCCTTTGACTCAGCCCCCGTTGTTCATGTCCAGTAAGTGGTTTCTCCTGTGGGTTTCCTTGCCCCTGATTACTAAGCTTTCATGGTCTCTTTAACTTACACAGCACTATTACCACTACTAGATTGAAAGTTATATGGAGAGAAGTACCAAATCTTGTTCAAAGACCTACCTCCGTCCTTTGTCATGTGCTTAGCAATAATGGCACTCAATAAACTGCTTACAGGATTGAAATGTCAGACAATCTCAGATGATACTCTCTTTTTTTTTTTAAATTGAGGTGAGTCTATTACACTTTTTTAAAAAATATTTTATTTATTTTGACAGAGAGAAATCACAACTAGGCAGAGAGGCAGGCAGAGAGAGAGGAGGAAGCAGGCTCCCCGCGGAGCAGAGAGCCCGATGTGGGGTTCGATCCCAGGACCCTGGGATCATGACCTGAGCAGAAGGCAAAGGCTTTAACCCACTGAGCCACCCAGGTGCCCCTCAGATGATACTCTCTTATTTATAGTTTCCACTGCCAAGCAGGGGTAGATATTAAATTAATATTTATTGAATGTACAAATAGACGAGTCTATTGGGAGTAAGGATCTTTGGGAGTTCTCCTGGAATAATTTATAAGAAATTTGGTGCCTATTCTTCTATGGTGGTCAGAAACTTGGGTACATTTCTTATATATCTCTGCATTCCAGGCTGTGTTGTATTATAGATGGGGAAGAAAGGGGATATAGGAAGAAAACTTAATTTTTTTCATACTTACTAATGACACATATTTGATGTACGATTTTGCAAATGTTAAGCTCATGTAATCTTCAGAATAGCCCTGTGAGGTAGGAGCCAGTTTTATAGGTGAAGACATTAGGGTCCAGTTAGATTAAATGGCATAGCTGGGATTCTCATCCATATTCTCTCACTAAAAATGCAGAACTTCTTTCTGCTGTGTCAAACTGCTGGCTAACTGTGTTTCTTAAAGGCAAAGACATTGTAGAACATTGACAACAGTGGGGTTATTTTCCATTAAGAAAGTTAGTGATCAGAGAATAGTCTTACGAATGAAATTTACTTATGTATTTTAGTGTACCGTGGTTGTCTTAGTGCATTCAGACGGTTATAACAAAATACCATGGACTGGATGGCTTATAAACAAAAATATGTCTCACAGTTCTGATGACTGGGTAGTTTAGGATCAGTGTGCCAGAAGATTTGGTATCTGGAGAGGGGTGGTTTCCTGACTCACCCATGATGGTCTTTTCATCATAACTTCACATGACAGAAGGGAGAAAGAGAACTCTCTGTGGTCTCCTCTATAAGGATAATAATCCCATTCATTAGTGCCCTGCTCTCGTGACGTAATCACCTCCCCAATGCGTTACTCCCAAATACCATCTTAATAGGAGTCAGTATGCAACACACACATTTTGAGGAGACCTGAACACTGAGTCTATGCCCGTGGTCATTTGAGATGCTGTGATGGAGAAGGTTTCATGAGGGTTAACACAGGACTAGGGAGCCCTCCCAAACTATCACAACATGAAAAGAGCAATGAGTTTAGAGTCGGAAAACCGAAGTTCCAGTCCCAGTTGTATATGTTCTAGTAACTTCCATGAGCTCTTTTCTGTAGTTTCTTAACAATAATTATTAATGGACGTACGTGTGTGTGTGTGTGTGTGTGTGTGTGTGTGTCCCAAGTGAATTCCTGGTAGGTAGGAGCTGAAGGGAACTCATGTGAGTATTGTTTGACCCCCGCATCATGCCTAATTTCTGTTGCACGAAGTAAAATTCTAAAAAGTCAAATCCTTACAGAAGCTATTCTCCATGTCCCAATTACATAGGCAGGTGCTCAGATCCCAGGTTTCTACTTGGAGAAGCACAGAAACTGAGTTAAGTGACTTTGTTAAAGCCCAGAGCTTTCACCAGGGCAGGATGCATTCCCCAATAAATTTTGCATACTTTCCCAAGATTTCCCCACAGTGCTTTTTAAAAAATAAATAAATAAAACAAAAAGTGGTTTCTAGGCTGATACATTTATTTTCTTAAATGCATTTTATTTGGGACAGAAATAATAAAAGCATAGTTGGTCTATATTATGTCACTTGGGGGTATGGATGTTTTAAAGACTTTGCCAGCTAAGAAAGGAAGGAAGGAAGGAAGGAAGAAAGAAAGAAAGAAGCATTGCATTCAAACAATCAGCTACAGTTTCTTCCTTCCCAAAGGCCATTTTAGAGGTAGAATTGTCTTTCATAGGCATCCTGAAAATTACTAGCCCCATAATCTAACAAGTACTCTCAGTAAATGCAGAGTCTTCTTTGGACATCGTAGGAGCATTAGATATCAATAAAACTGATATGTCTGAATGAAAGTTATCTTTCTAGATAAAAGGGCCCCACAGTCCGGTATCTCAATCTTTTGGATGCAAAGCAGAGTAAGGAAAGTCATGCTATATTTGAACATCTTCAAAACTACTAAGGAATTCCAGCATCCTTTTATGGCTGCTGGATATGAAGGTTAAAAAAGGAAAAAAAAAAAAAAAGTAGCCACAAACCTGAAAACTCAGAAGGTCTTTTTTACTAGATTTTGAAAATTTTTTCAATAGATTTTCTATGAATGCCAGGCCCGAGTAAGCAGAGGGCAACATGTTTCGCTCCCTCTGTACAACATGCTTGGTTTTATTTCATTCAGTGTAAGAAATGAAATGACAGAAGCTAGAGCCATATGGGTTTCCCAATACCTTGTTTCATCAGAGAGGAATACTTCCAGTTAACAATAAGAAAGACATGGATACTTTGCATGCTAGAAATGCCGTGACCCAAGGCTGCTGTGCTGGACCTGGCATTGCCAGAGTTTGCAGGCTTAGAGTACACTGGGAGGAGAAAGGGTAGCGAAGGAGTCTTGTAGCAGAACAGGAATCTCTTATCGGTGGCCTCTTTGTTTCTTACCTGATTTTACTGCTACTTGAAACCAAATAATAAAGACTTTAAAACTTTTAAAGCTACTGGGGAATCAATACTTAGACTTTCCTGCCATTCTCAAGACCTTTCTGTGTCTAAGCTTGCGAAACATGGCTTTGGGGATTTTGGAAGCTTTTTTCCCTCCCCTTCTGCCATCCTCTTGTGAAGGTTTAGTCTTATCCAAAGTGAACGGTTATTTTTGGTATCAACCCTCTCTTTCCAAAGTAACTTTCTAAAGATTTTAAATGTAAATGAATCACATGGGCTGACATAAGCATATAGATTACATTTTTGTCCAAAATAAATAACACAAATGAGATTAAAGGATAAAAGTGTTTGGTTTACATTTACTGTGGATGACATCTGGTCCAAAATGCTTAAAACTAATCCCAGCCACCAGCCATCTGACAAATTCTCACAAGTTCTTCTCTCTTAATTCAAAATTTCCCTTTATTGGCACGAACTTTGGAAACAACTCTCTGGAATGAATTTCTATGAACGGTTTGGCGTGTTTGTGAATGGTGTCTAGTGAATGGGGAAACTATATGACTATAATACACTGCACCTGTTATGAACAGGCTTAAAAATATCACCAAGAACAGCGTGTGATATAAAAAGGCAATTTTACTGAATAGGACTGAATCTGGATACGAGATATTAATATTTACAATAAGGAAAACTTGAATCAAGCAGGTGTTAGTATATTAAATGGAGCTAATTCATCCACGTCTAGCAATAAATCATCTTGGAACGTATCAATTCAGATAAAATGGAATCTTTTCCTAAGGCCAGAAGCCAAATAATGCCCTGTAGTTGGATTTTAGATCTAATACTGCCAAATAGTTCTGGTAGTGTTTGTAAATAAATGAGAATAGTTAACTTTTATTTCAATTAAGGATAGGTGATTGATGTATTCCACAGGAAATGAATACATTAGCAAGATTCTGCCCCATGGCTACGTTACAGGGTGTCTTCCATGTTGTTCTAAAGTAAAGACGTGATGAAGATGCATTCTGTTGAAAGCTTAAAAGTCTTTTATACAATACAGCATTTATCTCTTATAGATATTGAGGTGCAGCTCCAAAAGGAAAATGATTTACTTGTGGACAATTTCACTGTGTCCTAGTTGACCCTGATTTCTAAATGTTCTTCAGATCACTGCCCTTCTTTCCATCACTTCCACTGTATGAACTCAGTCTTTGAATCATTTCAAAAAGATTACACCAATAGCTTTCCTTTTCAAGCCTACCAAAATACTCTTTCTGAAATCAAATCGTGTCCCTCCCTGTATTACATCCTTCAATGACTCCTCCCCCTCCAGTGTCTCTGGGGTAATATCTGGACTTTTTACCCTTTGGTTTTTGGACAATAATGTACCCTTAAAGACTCTATATTCTAATCCCAACAACCTGTGAAGAACCTGTGAATGTGTAATCAGACTGAAAAAAAAAAAGTGACAGTGAGACATGAGATCAGGGTTTGGAGTGATGCACTTTAAAGATGGAGGAGGAAAGAAACAGACTCCAAGGAATGCAGGAGGCTTCTAGAAGCTGGAAAAGGCAAGGAAATAAATTTTCTTCTGACACCTTCAGAAAAAATGAAGCTCAGCTTACATCTTGATTTTAGACTTCAGATCTCCAGAACTGTAAAATCATAAATTCATGTAGTTTTAAGCCACTAATTTGGAAGTAATTTGTTGCAGCATCAATAGGAAACTAATACAATCAATGCCTAAAGACTGGTGCATAATAAGTGTTTGATAAATAATTAATATAGAAAATAATGTTCATAAAGTCTTGTTTCTTTATGTGTTTTGCATCCATCATTGTGTATTGGATGGTAATCTTGTGACCAGGATTACAATGATATAGACTTCTATCATTGGGAAAATATGATTCCGAATTGCAATATGAATATTTGATATGGAAAGTCTAGATTTTTTTATTCTCCACTGAGGTGTACAAACTTAATCAGTGCAGTGTTGTGGTTAAGGACGTACCCTCTGGAGTCAGTCTTCCCGAATTCAAATCCTGGCTCCTCTGCTAACTGGCTATATGACACTACACGAACTTTTTAACCAAATTGTCTCAGTTTCCTTACCTACTTAATTCCTACTTAAGGATTTTGTAAAGAGCAAGTGAAATAAAATATATAAAGAACATGGGCATGTGTCCAGCCTATGTTAAGTACTTCATAAATTTTAACCATTATCATTAGTGTTGTTATTATTATATGTTAGGATTTGTTCTATAAGACTCTCATTACATATATAAATATATTGAAACCTTTTGCTTGTCAAAAGAGTTAAGAGCTCTCTTGGACTTGTTCAGCAAACACTTCAACTGGGTTTGCTCTCATGTATTGTCTTGGCAGTTGCTTGTATATAAGTCATATTCTGATACATTTTTTCAGAAATAAAAGGTATATCAGTTTAACTTTTACAATTTACCAGTTGCATGTAGCAAAACAGAAATTTTCTCAGTAATGTATTTATAGTTTTTGTGGTTTGAATTATTCAAAGAAGAAAAATTTGGGTAAACACTCACCTAGCATTCGTATCTAGCCTCATTATCTCTGACCACACATATTGACAATGCAGGGTTTTTAAATAAGTAACGGACTCTTTAAATGGGAAATGAAACCCTTGATAATCACAATGATTTGCAACAAGGAATTTTCTATAGACAGTTTTTCTTTTTATGAATACTGTGAGACAATTTTTTATTATTGTTTTGACCTAGTGTTTATGAGTTTGGAGCTTGGCAGTTTTCCTGACTATTGTTCTGATTCTGATTGAAAACCTGAAATTCATCTGCTTTACACAAATTGTTCTATTCAAATACAACGGGCTCTAAAATGTTTGATTTTACTAGCTTAGGTCATTCACAGTGCTGCTGCTGGTGCTGTGTATGGCAACGTAAAATGAACACATGATTAACTTTCACAAAGTTACAGACTTTGAGAATGAAATGGAAACCATCATATATATTACTCAGGTTCAGCTGGTTAAAGAAGACCTCATAAAAAGAGCTTGAGGTTGTCTGTTCTGTTTTATTTTATTTTTCTCTCATAAAATATTTTTAAGGAATATGTCAGAAGATCTGTTACATATGGGTATTTTATGTGTGCATATTGATGTTCTTGTTAAAAAGTGACTATTCCCTGACCACCTTGTCAAATAAGAAGTAGCTCTATCTAAAGTTTCCGTATTCTTCTAAAACAAAATCTGTTTTTAAACTTCAAGCATGGAAGACTTAGGTAGGTCTGATATTTGATACAATATTATATTTGCAATGACTACTATGTCTTTATATGTATCCGTTTATTAATAGTTTATTATTCCCAAATATTTTTTATCAACCCATTTACTTATTTCTCATTGATTCATTCATTCAATCATACATTCAATTGTTGATTGAACAATTTGGGGGCACTATTTTTTCCAGGTTCACACCAGATGTTAGCTATATACTGACATGATATACAACCCTGAACTCAGAGATTAGGGTGCAATATATAGTTTCCTTTTTACTTCATTACCAAAAAAAAACATTGTCGTTGCCATGTCAAATCTACCTTTGCTGCCCTGAGTCTGTGTGGGTCCAAGAAAACCATTTAGGACAAATTTGGATTAGAGTAATTTTAGGTTTTGTGATCCTCTGGAGATCAAACTACAAACAACATTTAACTATGTTCTTGTATATTGTGAGAAAATATTTATATTTAAAAAAGGCAAGATGCTTAAATAAGCAAATATATTCCAGTTATCACATTAATCAGTTTGAAATATATTTTTTCATATTTTTCTCAGCATGAAAATATTCAATTTCCCATTATTTCATAGAAGATAAAATCAATTAAATTCAGTAAGCATATATGTATACAATATATGTATAATATGTGCTAAGTGTCATATGCCAAAGCACATTAAGTCACAGCAGAACTTACAATGCACACATAAAGATTTGATAGGAGTAGCATAAAAATCCTTTGTGTTTTCAAATTAGTTTTGACTGGGAGAATCTGGAAAATCATCTTAGTAACATGGGCCACTCTGAGTATTAGCCTTTTGATGCTGGAGATAGAAAAGTGTTGTAGATGGCAATATAGTAAAACGATTCACTGCCTCTCCCTGATGGGACAGTTTGTAGAGAATAATACTTCTAAGCCCATTGGTCAAATTTCATCAAATAACTTTCTCTAAATAAAGTGTGCACCATTTTCAAGGGAAGGTTTTTTTTTTTTTTTTAATCAAAATTTATTTATTTATTTGAGAGAGAAAATATACATGCATGGGGCAGGGGGCAGGGAGGTGGTAGAAAGAGATTCTCAAGCAGACTTCCAACTGAGTATGCAACCCAGTGTGGGGCTTGATCCCAGCACCCCAAGCTCACGACCTGAGCCAGAATCAAGTCGGTTGCTCAGCTGACTGAACCACTCAGGCACCCCTCCAAGGAGAAACTTTTAGAGTCAACACATGGTCCCACTATCTTTTTTTTCCTTCTGCCTAGAGACTGTTTACCCTAGATAGTAGTTGATCCCTTACCCTTCTTCTGAAGATGAAGAGAACATGAAGCAAAACCACAGGCAAAACTTTATTAGCGAGAATGTGAGTGGGAAATAAACCTTTATCGTTTTAAGGCACTAGAATTTGGAGCTTTTTGTTTCTAGAGTGGAAATATAGTTAAACCAACTGATGTAGAGACAGGGCATTCTGGATGATAGCACAAAACACACAGAAGACACAAAGGCAGAGAATTAGGCAGGGGTTGTAAGTGGTTATGGAAATAATATATTTGCTTTGAAGACAAAGTAGATAAGGGAAGATATGCAAAGAAATGCAATTTGTATTTGTATTGTAGAGGACCTTGTGATCCCCTAGAAATTCTAAGAGGAAGATAAGATTAGGTGCCAGTTTTTGTGAACTTAGAATGCAAATATGATGGAGAGGCAGAAATGTCCAATGGACATCTGGAAATCCAGGTCTGGAACTGAGGAGAGATCCTGCTTCTAAAAATAGTGACTTGAAAGTTGAAATATTAGGTAATATCAAATTTCTGAGGTAGATATTTGAGGTAAAAGTTTGCAGGTAAAATTTAGTGGGTTAGGATCGTATGGGGAAGAAGTCTATCTAAAAGGTTGTCAGAGAAGCGAAAGGAAAAACCTCAACAATGGAAAAAAGGCTCATTTCTGTTCTCCTGTCATTTGGGAAGCCAAGTAATAGAGCTTAAAGAGCATGGCTTGCTACCATGTGGGTTTTGACATTCACTACCTTGGGATCTCAGTGAGATATTTTATTTCTTACTCAGTTTCATCATCTGTAAAATGGAGAAAATAAATTGCACCTTGGTTGAGATTGGGGAGAATTAAATGGCATGAATTACTGAAGCATATCTCACTGTGCTTGGCACATAGAAGGGATCCACTGTTAGTTCCCATATCTGGCATTATTATCCAGGACTGCCCTATGTCAACCTATTCTACCAACAGCGATCTAGTGATCCTACATACATATCTGAATCTGGTTGAAATGCCCCCCCCCTTTTTTAAAGAATGTTTATTTATTTATTTGACAGAGAGAGAGAGAGGGAGAGAGCAGAAGCAGGTGGAACAGCAGGTAGAGGGAGAGGGAGAAACGGGCTCCCCACTGAGCAAGGAGCCCTTCTCGGGGCTCGATCCCAAGACCCTGAGGTCATGACCTGAGCCAAAGACAGACTGACTGAGCCACCCAGGTGCTCCTGAGATCCCTTTATAAGACCTAGTTCAAATCTCATCTGCCCTACAAGGTATTTCCAGACATCCTGACCTCTTTGAAATGCTGCATCATATAATGCCTTAGTCATAAGGCTCAGAATTTATCCTTAATGTCCTGATTTCTTTCCAGACTACAGGTTACTTGAGAACAGATATTGCATCATATATTTTGATTTCCGGTACCTTTCACAGTGTTCCACTTACAAAGGGAGCTTGAAAAATAAATATCTATATTGACATTTTAATACACTGGAAGTTCTCTCATCTGACCCAAAGGGGATCTGTAGTTAAAGAATTAAAAAAAAAAAATAAAGAAAGAAAGAAAGAGAGAAAAGAAAAGAAAAACTTTTACAGGTAAAATTTATATAAAATGTAACACATAGGGAACACCCAGGTATCTCAGTCGGTTAAGCAGCTGAATTTTGGATCAGGTCATGATCTTGGGGTCTGGGATCAAGCCCCACATGGGAGTCTGTGCTGAGCAGAGGATCTGCTTCAGGATTCTGTCTTCCTTTGCCCCTCACCCCACTTGCTTACTTTCTCTAAAGTTAAAAAAAAAATAGACTTTTTAAAAAATTGTAACATGTAGACCTTACATTTTATCTCAACTTTAAAGAACACATGCAGAGAGTATCAAAAAGGTAGCCCTGAGCAAATAAACCCTAACATGGGTGGTATTAATCTCCCCAGTGTGGTGCCTAATAGTGCCTGGCTGAGTTTAAGCAGCTAGGACTGAAGTATATGGAGATGACATCTTCCACGTCACTTGGGCTCCAAACTTCAGCATGCTATATTGACTGCTCACTTGTTCCTAAGCCCTGCCACATACACAATCATCACATGCTTCTTTATTTTCCAAGTTAACTTTCATTATCCTAATATAGAAACTTGTTGCCCAACTCTAAGACCATCACCACTGCAAAGTGACTGGTCTCCCCAATTCCAGTATCCCCTTTCTCATGGTCAACACTGAGGCTTTTTTAAACTTTTCAGTATTAGAGTTGATGCATCTTCCTAGCTCTTCCTCATCTTTCCTGCTTTGAGAATTCGCCCTGATACACTGACATGCACCTAGTGTGTCATTTTGAAGTTGGAACCGGAGATGTTAAATTGTTCATGTGTGGACTCCTGACCCAAGCTAGGGCTACCAAGTAACCTCCCCAACATATTCTAAATTAGACAAAGGCCTCAAAATAGTGAGTTACTCAAAAGTCATACTGAATAAAATTAGCGTAATTTAGTTATGTTATTCTCAACAAGAGTGTTAAATGATTTATTGTCATCTAGTTGTAAGATTTCAGATTCTTAGCCTGAATAGTGAGAACTTCCATCCTCTTTTTAAAGTATATTGTGACCTTATCCCCTCCACATATTTCCTATAATTATTACCATGTGTTAGTTCAATACAACCACATAGAAATGTTGCTAAGAGCGTGGGTTTTGGCGTCACATTGCTTAAATCCAAAACTTGGTTTTCCAACTTAACTGAGTGACCTTTCTAAGCCACTTAAATTTCCTGTTTCACTTTCTTAACTTGTAAATTAGGGATAATAATGATGGTACATATTCATCGTGTCATTATAAGGATCAAGTAGTTGATATTCACAGATAGTTCAGATTAATCCTAGTACAACATTCAAGATTAAATAAATGTTACAAGAATTATTACTTGTTGTTCCTGAATTATACTTGGTATGTTACCAATCTCTGAATTACCTCCCATTACTCCTTATTTTCACAAAACTTAGTAATATCTATTGGTTAAACCCATCTCAAATGACACCTTCTCCAAAGAATCTCCCCAAGGCCCTGAAGCTAAGTGAACTTCCTTCCAAGTTATTCCCATCGCATATCGTTTTAGTGCACTCTCATCTCCTGCCCCAGAACCATGCCCACATTCTACCTTGTTTCATCGGTATAAATGTATATGCCTTATTTTTTGCTAATATAAACTCAGAGGAAACCATCTGTATGAGTGAAACGTCTTATGTTCTCCATGCTTAGCATAATGCACAAACTTAGTCTCAGAATAAATGTTTGCTAAGAAAAATAACAAGAACTATTTCATATTTTACCCTCATTTTCACCGTGTAAGAAAAAAAAGTGTATAAATAGCATCCACTTTTGACAAAGGAAGGAAATGGTTTGCTCAAATATATCAAATATATCCAAATATATCAAATATATAGTCTGTGATTTGGTAGCAGACTAGGGGTTGGAGATAGGATGCTGATGCCATCTCCCAGTCCCTTTTGCTCTGACTCATTCCATTTCTGAGCTTGGCCTTCTGGCCAGCCAGCAGCAGATATACTTAGACAGTGAGGAATTGAGAAAGCAGTAGTTAATTGTGATTGGTATTCACTCTTGAGTATAAATTTGCAATTTTAAGTGTGAATTAGAATACACTCTTCAGAAGACTTGGAGACTGAGGTGTTCTGGAAAGAGGAAGTGAAAAAAATTTTGATTTTTTTTTTTCTTTTTCATGGAGAAAGCTCAAGTAGTTGTTACTCCTTAGCTTTGCTTGCTACTGTGCCCCAAGTTTGGACGTGTGGTGAAGGGCATGGTCACATCAATGGGAGATCAACAAAAGCTGTGCCGACTGGTACAGCTGTGTCCCTTAGTACAGTGGCTTAGTAACTCAGATGCAAAGAGATTCATAGGGTAAAACTGAAACTCAGGAACAGGATAATAACGGGGATGTATAGTCAGTACCCACTCTACATTCAAATTGCTGAAATACTTTCCTTCGCTTAGCACTCATATCAGTCCAATTTAATAAGAAAATCACTAAATTTAAGATCTCGTTGTCTCCCCAGCTGATGTTTCTTCTCATCAATCTTCTCAGTGTTTGTTTTGGGCAAAACAAAAGTCTGAAAGGAGTACTCTATTCTCTTCTATTGCGTTTGATTTCAATATTGCTGAGGATATGTTTTGAAATAATGGGAAACATGATATATACATATCTTACTGCTCCCAGAATGCAGGCATGGTTTAAACAAAGAGGAAATTAAAACAATTAAGTGAGGGCTGAATTAAAATTTATAATCTCATTAAATAGTAATAGACTATCACATTGAACTTTGCCCTTCATTGACCCACTTCAACAGGAAGATGACTTGTTTCTTCAGGGTTTATTATTCTTGTTAATTGAGTGGCCAGAAATTTTTTCTTTCAGAGTTCCACTAACTTTACATAAGCATAGGATTTTAAAATCTTTCTCTTCCTTTCTTTTTCATAATCCCCAATTTATTACAACAAAAACATCATCATACCAGGGAATCTCTATGCTGATGGCATTTTATAGGTCACTCTGTTATGAAGGCAAGAATGTTAGCTATAAAGCTGTGTAAGCAATGAGAAGGTTGAGATCATTTTGTTGTGACAGAGCCCTGACTTGTTTCTTAAATTATGATTGAACAATTTCATATTCCATGTTACTGTGGAATACCATTACTGTGCGATAGTCATTTCTAATTGATGCAGATTAGAACTGGAACTCCCCAATTCTTGGGTAGAGGGGCTCCCGATGAGAGGAAACAGGGAACATCCAACTAGAGCAGATACAGAGCAGGGAAACTATGAAGGCTGTAAACCTTCTACCTCTTGTTCACCCACTGCTGTACCTCCTCAGGATTCTGTTTCCTAGTTCACCATAAGTTAGAATCAATCACCTCCATTGTTTCTAGCCTTGGAATAAATAAGAATTTAATTTCCTCCTTCCCACCTTGCAACAGTGCTTTATAAGGATAACCATTTGCATTCTCACTGAATAAACAGTTTTATGATTGCCAGCTTTAACTGTCACCCTAAAGTCAAGATACAATATATAGACGTGGAGAAAACGTAACACAAAGGTCCTGAGCCTAAGAAGTGTCAAACAGAAACTATGTATTTAGGGGCGCCTGGGTGTCTCAGTGGGTTAAAGCCTCTGCCTTCGGCTCAGGTCACGATCTCAGGGTCCTGGGATCGAGCCCCGCATCGGGCTCTCTGCTCAGCGGAGAGCCTGCTTCCCTTCCTCTCTCTCTCTGCCTACTTGTGATCTCTCTCTGTCAAATAAATAAATAAAATCTTTAAAAAAAAAAGAAACTATGTATTTAATTCACTATATTTCATCAAGAAGATGTATGTGTCATTGTACATATCATGATCACAGTTATGTCCGTGTTCCTTGACAGATAACAATTCGGCATGTGGTCTATGGCGAGATAAGGAGTAACATAGAATGACGTGGGTAAATATAGACAAAGCCAACGCAGGTTTCTCAGGCTGGATGACATATTTATTGGCAAAATTCATTTGGAAAACTATTTGTCAGGCAAGATCTGTAAGATTTTAAATTTTTGGATCTCTAAGCTAAGAGATCATTTCAGAAGACTCTGAAACCAGCAACATATGTTTTTTAATTCTGTCTTTAAAAAAGACCACTCTATCTATGCTTCTCAGAAACACACACCCACACACTCAACAAATAGGTCTTGGATTTGTTCTGTTAATACTGACAGAAGAATGAAATTGCATAAATAAACCAAAGCATCCTGATCTCAGGCAACATAAACTAACCATGGCTGCTGCCAGATCCAGTATACAAATACATAAAAGCCAATGGGACAGCGAGCTAATGTTCAGGGAGAAATAATCAACCTTGGAATTAAGGTTTAAAAAGAAATTGCATTGCCCTCAGGCAGATTTATAAGTAAAAAATAGATTTCCTTCAGGCAAATTTATAAAGGGGAAAAAAAAAAGAATCCTTTTTGAACTGCATGGTGGGAGTCACCACATTTAGGAATTTGCTGCAACTATGGTTCCTAAACCACAGGGACTTTTTAAAAAATCCAGATTTCTTGTGCACTCTCAAGACTAACTATGCTCAGTCCCAAACTCCACATTCCTCTCTAAATAGCCTATTTGACAGCTCTATGTGCAACTCGCATAAGAATCTCTGCCTTAGCACCTCCAGGAGAGAATTCTCTCTCACACTCCAGTCCCTGTTACCAAATACACCTCCCCAAACTGTCTCTTACTCAGGGTGTCTGTCTCAGTTAAAAGGCTCAAGCATTCCCCTTGTTGCATATTCTGATAATTGCAAATTACCTCCTGTATGTTTTCCTAACCTCACATACAATGCACCACCTTAATTTGTACCTCTACCTTCAAAACATATCCAAGCATAATCACTTTCACCATCTCCACTGCCACCACCCTCGTTGAAGCCACCATTTTATCATTCCTGGAATGCCCAAATCCTAACTGGTCTCCTTCCTTCCACAGTCTAGCACAGAAGGTCCCAAAGGATCTATCTGTCCATCCCTCCAATCTCACTTCCTACAAAACTCTTCACTCTTGAGGTTCCAGGAAAAAAAAGGACCAACTTGCCCATCCCCAACCAGGCCAAGAAAAAGCCTTTTCAGTGGCTGCTCTCTCTTCTTGGCATGTCTTTCTTGAGACGTCTACATGGCTTGGTGCTTCCTTCCTTCAGTTCTCTGCTCAAAGATCAGTCAAAGCTGCTTTGCCTTCTTGTTTATTCCCCATTATCTACTTCTTGGTCTGATTTAATAACACTATACTAATTATTACTACTTGAAATGCTTTTAAGTGTTTTTTCCCCCCTTTTGGCTTGCTGTTTTGCTCTCTCTCAAAATT
The DNA here is from genome assembly GCF_922984935.1 of Meles meles. Taxonomy (NCBI): domain Eukaryota; kingdom Metazoa; phylum Chordata; class Mammalia; order Carnivora; family Mustelidae; genus Meles; species Meles meles. The sequence continues at coordinate 127,011,257 of NC_060071.1, forward strand.
TAAGCACGATGAGGTCTAGCCCTTTGTCTCATACAGTGTTGTATTCACAGAATTCAGAATAGTGCTTCAGCTATAGCAGAATCCAGAATAGTGCTTCAGTTATAGCAGAAGAAATACCTACTTTATTTTATAAAAATCCCCCAAGTGATCTGCTTTTGATCAGATTATGAAGCACTGATGTATAGTCACTAAATAATTATTTTGTGTCTTCAAGAGTCATCTGGAAAGCATAGGCTACTGTTTTGTATGATGTACTTAATGCATATATTGCTTGAGATTGATTGTCTTAGAAGAGGATGCTAGTTTTTATTTCATATCTATGATCCAAAGGCTTCTTGATCTAGAGCATAACATCAATATTTTTTTTTCTCTTACCGTAATATTAATTGCTGGGAAGGAGAGACACAAACCTTAATTGAGTCACTGTTGGCCAAACATCTCTTCTTTTCAGCTAATTGACAAAATAACTCACTTGAGTGTTTTTGAGATGTTGTGGGTAGAGGGATAAAGTGGACTCAGACCACGAGGGGTTTCCATATTAATTCTATTCTTTGGTCTCTGTCATGTGGTCTTGTTTTTCCAATCCTCAGTTTATTCATCTATACAGTGGGACTATTAAACTGAGCTCTCAGGGTTATTCTGATGGTTAAAAAATATGTAAATAAGGGCGCCTGGGTGGCTCAGTGGGTTAAAGCCTCTGCCTTCGGCTCAGGTCATGATCCCAGAGATCTGGGATCGAGCCCCACGTCGGGCTCTCTGCTCAGCAGAGAGGCCTGCTTCCTCCTCTCTCTCTCTGCCTGCTTGTGCTCTCTCTCTGTCAAATAAATAAATAAATCTTTAAAAAATATGTAAATATTCATTTATTTATTTTAAGTGAAAGATTCCTGGCCTACATTTCTGACCTCGCTTACACACAGAAACATACAGATACACACACACACACACACACACACACACACACATGCATGACTTCAAGTAACACCAGAAAAGCGTGCCGCATTTGGGTTCCTCTAGTCCTTCCCCTCATTTCTCCTCTAAAAACACCATTTTGAAAGTAATTTACAAATGAACAGGGCAGGATAAAGTCCTTTTACCTCTTCTGCCTTGCTTTCTTTCACTTTTTTGTTTTGTACAGCTTCTGGTTTCCCAGGGCTTTTCAGAGACCTTGGCTAGGAAAGTGGTGGTTATTTTCCAAAAGTCAAAATATTTAAATATGAAAGTTAACTTGGAGAGGCGCATGATGGATTTCTTGGCAAGGCAAGTCTGTAATACTGCCTTTCTTTTGGGAGGTGTTACTGGCTTTTTCCTCAGATTTGCCTGGTACCATTTGATAAAGCGAAACCTCCAATGGGCAGTTGGAATGCAGATTGAGACCTGGCATTGCACGACTTTTCACAGGTCGCTGGTGCTGAGGTGCTTCCCTGTGGGCACCCAGGGAGGGATAGAGAGTTGCAGATGTCACCTTCAGAGTGAAGGATGGCACCCAGTTTTGTTGTTAACAGGAGTCGTATTATAATAGCTTCATACCTCAGTTGGAACAGTGAGACCCTCACAATTGTGGGGTATTTTAGCTAAGCAGATGTGCCTCTTCAGCACAGAGATCAGTCAATTATTTGAAAGCTCAAGAGCAGAAACGACTTTCTCATAACGCTAGACTTGGGAAATCAAGGCAGTCCATCAGCATTTCTGCCCTGAAAACTTGATGCCAGCTTGTTCGTCTGCGTTGGGAGAAATATTCAGAACTCATGGTAGCACGTTATTCACAGAGAAGAAAATGGTCTGGAAAATGGGCAGGATGACAGGGGAGGGCCAGCTCTGTCTGGAGTGTCTTCTAGAGGGGTAGCATTTGAACTACCTACTTACGAGGGGCACCATAGCCTATAATTCCAAAGCATGGGTTCTGGGGAGACAACCATTTCTGCAAATATGCTAGAACATAGGGAGAGTTTTGTTTCTATAAGAATGGTGCTAGAGTCTAATGCCTTTTCTGGGATGCAAGATTTCCACTGAGGTCTGATACTAAAACTTTGCTAAGACCTTAGAGATGACCTAGTATCTACCGTTTCTTTTGTGTATGACAAAAGAATGACTGTGGCTTTCCCAGCTTCTAACAATTAGCACCAAAGGCCTGTGCTTCCCATATGTCTCCATATATAAAAAAAACCTATTGGCTGACAGATTTCTCTCCTGATGTCCATGGGCCATAGAATGCAGGCCCTACTTGATGAGCTTTTGTTTTGAAACCAGAAAACACAGTTTCCAACTTAATTTATGCTTTAGACTCACAGTGCTCTCTCTGCATTTCGCTTAGGTATGATTCAAGCTCTGAGTTGATAATTATTATGGAATTGTGGGATCCTACTTAAAAACTAATGGTTTTCTCATGAGGAAGGAGAAATGTTTTCAAACTAATTTTGTTCCTTCATCATCATTGTTCAGTGGAAATGCTTCTGAAGCACTTAGTCTGTTAGTTCAGAATAAATTAAGAATATGTTTGCCTCCAAAGCTTGGCAAAAATGTTGTTCCTAAAGCAGAATTATTTGAGATAAGATAATAAATTCCAAGACATTACTCTCTATTTTCATCTTCAGTAACTCTTCTCTTTAACTGGAAGCCTATAAATTTTAGCAACTACTGTGATAGTCAAACTTGGGGAAGAGTCCATGAATCGATAGTCACAACAAAGAGATCTGTTTGTACACAGATGTATTTGTACATGTATAAATTCATTTATTCAAAAGTAAACAAATTTATCAGTGGCTCCTATATACTGGGCACTGTTCTAGGCATTGGGGAAACAATGGATAAAATATAAAATTTCACAATCTGATGGGATTTACATCCTAACAGATCTGTTCAAGAAGAGTCTGCACCTATGTTCATTGGTTCTCCAATGTTTAGTTTTTCCAACAGAAACACTGAGCTAGGGACAGATTTTATTTTCTTTTTGTTGAAGTTACAGACTCCAGGAAACTGAGAACAGGAAGGGATGTTGTTGATTATTTATTTGAAGCCCTTCAAATCACTTCTGAGGTGAATGCAAGAAGGCTCCAGAAAATGGCAGAACTTTCCCAAGGTCCCAACGTTGCTCAGTAGCAGATACCTTAATAGAGGCTAGGGTTTTCTACTGTTCGCTGCTTAGGGCTTCCATAACAAAATACCACAGATAGAGTGGCTTAAAAGAGCAGAAATATATTCTCTCACACTTGTGGTAGTTAGAAGTCCACAATCAGGGACTGAGCAATGTTGGTTCCTTCTGGAAGTTCTAAGAGAGAATCTCTTCCTTGCCTCTTTCCTAGCTTCTGAAGATGGCCATTATTCCTTGACATTCCTTGACTTGAAGACGCATCATTTCAATCTCTGCTTCTGTCATCCCTATCACTTTCCCTGTCTCCCTGTGTCTCTGGTCTTCATGTGACTTTTTTTCTTCTTCTTCTTTTTAAGTAAGCTATATGCTCAGCGTGGAGGTCAATGCAGGGTTTGAATTCACGATCCTGAGATCAAGACCTTAGCTGAGATCAAGACTCAGAAGTTTAACTAACTGAGCCACCCAAGTTCCCCTTCACATGACATTCTTATAAGGACATATGTCATTGGATTTAGGGCCCACCTAATCCAGTATGACTTCGTCTTAATTTGATTGCATCTGCAAAGGCTATTTCCAATAAGGTCACATTCACAGGTGCCAGGGGTTCGAAATTCAATACATCTTTTCAGAGACACAATCCATCCACAATATATACTTAGTTCTGTGTTCTTTATATAGCACCAAGCTGCTTCCATCTTTGAAGAAGCATCAACTGCCATTGTTACAAGGATTTTGTTGTTATTAGAAAGGGCTTGGAATTGGAGGAAACAATATAGATTTTAAAAATCACCTATTATCTCAGTTTTCAAAAAACATAAATAAAGCTAATTATGATTTTGAGCATAGCATGGGCAATGTGTTTTAAAAAAGTAGACAAGTGAAATAAAAGCATCATTCTGCCATACTGTATTTTGCTTACTTACATACCTAACTCTAGTTTCCTAAGTGACTAACCTCTGCAAACTTAACAAAAGAAAGAAAGAAAAATAAAAAAAAAAACCCATAAGGCTAATTGAGATGTGGTGTTCACTTCCAGACCCCAAGGGAAATGTGTCTTGGTTGCCAATTCCCAAGTACTTCCTCACTTCTATAAATTTTAGGACAACTAACTTCCTGTCCTGGGAAGATAGAACTCTTGAGGTCCTAGCTCATTTGTTAGGCATTTCCAGAATGGAGCAAAAGTTGTGCCAAGTGTTGCAAATCTTATATGATTTGTGCCAAGAGACCCTCAAATGATTTCATTTACAAGCACATAAAACTTACTGTAATTTGAACTGCGGTTCTGGAAGGAAGGGATCAGGGTGCCATTCACTCTGCTAGGGATGCTGATCTGGCATGGCTTCCTTAAGTTTTGCTGGCTGCATTTGCTACGACGTTTTACTTTTTTCTCTTTTTACTTGAAAAAGAGTCATTTGCAATGTTTAATCAAGATGACACAACTGACTATCATATTATCCTTCAATTGCCATGGAAAATAAGCTTTAAATGTCTCTATCGTAGTTTGATTTACCATAAATTAGGCAAAAAAAAAAAAAATGAAAAAAAAGGTTCATGTTGATTGAAGAAGAGCATAAAGAAATTATTAATATATTATGGATTAAGAATCTGATTGTTCTGGAGGGAATAAAACAAGAAAGGTAGATTTTCATAAAATAAAACAGATGTATTAAAATCAGACTATATTATTCAATGGTTGAATCAATTTTCTGAGAGAAACTAAAATACCATTTTAGACATCTTTTATGTGTCATTTTATAGCTTCTTAGCCTTGCAGTCTTTGTTCTAGCTGCCAGTGAGATGACTAGATCTCTGATTAACTACACACAAACACAACCTGATAATGTCTCTATTCAAATACCTCTCCACTCACACCTGGGTGGAGTGACCAACTTGTCTTGGTCTGTCCTGGACTTTCTTCCTCTTGGCACTTCCTCAAATTCTCTCATTCTGGGAAAACCTTCAGTCCTGGACACACCAGATCAGTCTGTCACCTAACTGGACCCCACAAGGCTTGGGTCACCATGGAAGGCCAGCCAATTCAGTGTTCATGGATACACAACCTGCACATGCGGGGGATTAAGAATCCTTGGGGTGAACTTTTGTCCAGCAGAAGTTGGGAGCTGATGGATAGATCCTTCCTTTTGTCTCTGGGGCTGATTGTTCTAACATCACGTGCATATGGCTTTGCAGAGGACTATCCCATGGGATTAAGTATTTACTTGCATGTACTAGCAGCTACCTGGCATTGACTTTCCCTTTTTCCCCACTTGACTATTCTTGCTTCTTACTTCCATTCCCTGGATTTTCACAACAGGATAAAGTAATAACACAGAAGACTGTTGCCTCAGGCTTCTCTTTTAGTGAACACAGGCTTCAAAAGGCACACAGAAGTGATTCCAGAAGGTAAACCTTCATCATCAGATTTGGGGGCTGGATTACTCACAGCAGTAACTACTTCACTGCTGGGGGGAATAGGATATGTGTAACCCCCAACATGCATGGAAGTTACTTAGGTTTTCATCTATGGTGAGTTAGGAAAAGGTTCAGGAGGAAAGTGAGACACTGGATAAGTGTAGCAGTGGTGCTTAGAAAACAGGAGGACAATGATAATGGTAAGGATCACAGAGTGATCTGGTCTCTATTAACTACATTAGCAATAATTATAGGTTCAGAGAAGTCAGTTGTCAGCTCATGCTCTGCTGTAAAAGCCAATATTCCTCTAAGGAAGCTTTTAAAAACATTTTTATCTCCTGCAGTTGCTGGGTACACTATGTTAAAAATCAAGATCTGGATATAATTTTAAGAGAGGCAGAGTTGCAAAAGAAACAGAATACCCATACTTGACAAATCTTCTGTGCCAAAGTCAGGCACCAGAGGAGTAGTTGAGATGGAAAATCTTGAAACCTAGATGCTCCTAAATCCTCTGGGCTGACAATCAGTTCCTTTTCCTTGGCAGAGGAGAGCAGCCTGCCCTTACTTTGAAGCTTGCTCTCCCTTGAAGCTGTTGATTTGCAGGATTAAGCTTATCCATCTCAAGACTTAACCTTGTTATTCTGTCCCTCTTTGACATCAGTCTGCTAACTAGTGTTAGGTCTTAGCACAGCACAAGCAGGAAAATATATTTTCTTCTCCAGAAGGAAATTACTTATATGCAAAAGAAATTGTAGGTTCTGGCTAATATGCACCAGACAGAATCAAAACAGGTAGAGGAGTAGATCTCGAAAACCCTAGAGTAGGTGTTGGGGTGGGGGGGAGAAAGCCTGGATAGGGGACAATGCATTTTCATAGAGAAACTCATTCATGGTTGGAGATTCAATGTACTGGCAAAAATACCTAATAGTCTGTGGGAGTAGCTACTCAAAGCTTGGGCCCAATGATGGCTGCCCCCCAAAATGAGATGGACAGGCAGGAACATTCTTGGTATAAGACTGATAGAGTAGTCATAGACTGAGAAGGACAGTAATGTTAGAATGGATTTGCCATTTAAGACTTGAGAACATTCTACTCATTTATATTCTACAGATGGTACCCTTCCCTACCCCTTCACTAAGGCAGGAAGTAATGTACTGCTGGTGTGTCTCCTTGTGAACCTCCGTGGTGGGTCTTCTCCACAGAAGAAGTGAAGAGAAATTAAGAGAGGCCACCATGGAACTAAGCTGATAATTTTTACCATCCTCTCCAAGATTGCATTTCCCTTGCAGCTTATCTGGGATGGGGGTTCTCATTACTTGTAGGCTCCTGCTTCAGCCAGGAAACATGGGAAGCTGGAAGCTGGGTCTCCCACATGGCCACTTGAGGGTTCTCATGCCAGTGGCCTCTCATCAGGCAAACAACATTGTAAGTTGGCTCTCAATGATGATCAGTTCTGATTACTGTAAGGGGCTACAGTTGTCGTCATGCAATGGGCACATCTACAACACCATCCCTCTGTTATGTCTTGATGTTTCTGTGCCCAGTGACAAGGATAAAGGGTCAAACATAGCAACCATCCCATGACAAAAGCAAGGCATCAGAGGAATCATAACCCTTCGGGATGAATCACTGGGTCACACTATCAGGTAAGCAACTCAGTCAAGGCAAAGTGCTGGCTGAGGGTGAGATAAATCTAGAATGGATGGCAGAGAAAGAAGAAATAAAAACTGCTAATTAATTCCTGTGAACCAGCTTCAGGAGTGGAGATTTTGGCTGTTACCTCACTACACTAAGTTTTTCAGAGATTGCTACTGCCTTAAAGAAGATACTGTGGAAGACTGGATTTGTAGTTTATCCCTTAGAAAAGAAGTGAAGACATCCTTTTTTCAGGAAAAAAAAAAAAGAGAGAGAGAGAGAGAGAGACCATGTCTTATTATGGGAGAATATACTCTGACCAACATGAATGGCTAGGAGGACTCAAAAGAGAATGCTGGGGTTCTAGAACTCCTACCAAGCTAGCAGAGCATAATTCTCACTGGGTCAAGGGTCACAGTGTGGAGCAGACATTGTTGATGTCTCACAGCCACATCCTCTGAGCCCATCTCAATTCACCTGCCTCTGTGGATGGTTCTAGCACGCTGGCAGATTTCCAATCCCAGGCTGACTGCTCTCTTTTCTGTCAAATGCTCTTCTCTAGTGCTGACAGTGTTGGGCACAGATATAACCCAGACGGTCAGGGTAGTTTGCACCTAGAGGCCATCTCCACTAATGAGGAATGACATTTGGTGGATGAAGTACTCAGCCCCTCATCCTCTGACCGGGTCTGTTCCACATGGCTTCTCCAAGCATGCTCAAGTACAATGATGCCCAGGTGCCCACAATGGTAAGTTATTCACAAAGACACAGCTGACCTGCCTCTCTCCCTCCTCTGATTCATACTACTTCATTACTTAGTATTGTTTTTGGAACAACCCAAATTAAGACATGTGTGGTTTGCCTAAACTCTAATCCACAATAGTAAGTATTCTGTTCCTGATGATAATAATGGTCACTAAATTTATTTACTAATTTGATCTGTGTCAGAAACTGCAAGATGTTTTATATGGGTTATTCTAGATAATTCCCATGAAAACCCTGCGAGCTAGATTCCACTAAGATCCTAGTTTCAGGGGCACCTGGGAGGCTCAGTGGGTCAAGCCTCTGCCTTTGGCTCAGGTCATGGTCTAAGGTCCTGGGATGGAGACCCGCATTGGGCTCTCTGCTCAGCAGGGAGCTTGCTTCCTCCTCTCTCTCTGCCTGCCTCTCTGCCTACTTGTGACCTCTGCTGTCCAATAAATAAATTCTTTAAAAAAAATGCTAGTTTCAGAAATGAATAAACTAAGCTTAGAGAATCTGTAGCTCTACTAAAAAATTAGATGAGTGAAAGAGTGTGATATCTCACACTAATACTCATTTTCAATAAGGAGTAGTTAGACTTGCCTTCAGGGTCTAAAGGAAATAGGTGTTTTCGTCATATGCATATTGCAGGTGAGGAAACAAGCTCAGGGAGTCTTAGGCACATGCACCGGAGGGCATATTGAAGGCTCCAGGACCCGATCATGCCATCGCCCATGTTGCAGTCTCTGCCATTCTATTTACTCAAAAGGCCAGCCTTGCTACCACATTTTTACTGATTTTTTTTTTTCTTGATATATGTATATGGTAGGAAAAAAAAAAAAAAAGAGTTAAATATAAAAAGATATGAGGGCATCCGGGTGGCTCTGTCCATTAAGCATTGGACTGTGGGTTTCAGCTCAGGTGGTGATCTCAGGGCCATGGGATCAAGCCCCACATCAGCTTTTGCCCTCAGCACAGATCTGCTTCAGATTCTCTCTCCCTTTCCCTCCCATTGTCTCTTTCTCAAATACATAAATAAAACTTAAAAAAAAAAAAACTATAAAAGGGTATGAAATTAAAAAAAATGTAAATTCTCATTTTAATGTTATCCTCATCGTAGAGGCCACAATTTTTTTTTTTTAAGATTTTATTTATTTTTTTGACAGAGAGGACATAAGTGGGGGAGTGTGCGAGGGAGAAGCAGGCTTCCTGCCAAGCAGGGAGCCCAAGGCAGGGCTCGATCTCTGAACTCTGGGATCATCACCTGAGCTGAAGGCAGACACTTAACCACTGAGCCACCCAGGCACGCCTAGAGGCCACAATAATTAACTTGTGTTCGTTCCTTCCAGAAAATTTCCATGTACATATATATGTGTACACTTATATATTATGCATCCGTTTTTTGTAAACTTATGAGCTTCAAGATTATTCTTTTAGCAGCAGCTGTGGCACTTCTCTTGCCTATTTAATGGCTTCATAACACTCCACTCTGCAGAGGTGCTATATTTTAATTAAGCCTCCTGCTGATGGTCATTTTTTGTTTTTCAGTCCTTTGCTATTGCAAACAATGCTGCAATAACATCCTGAACATATTCTTTTGAGCATGAGTAGGAGCATATCAGTTGGATCATTTCCTGGGAAGTAATATCAGATGATCAAAGGGTATTCCATTTTTTTTTCATATTAATTATCAGTTGATGTATTAAACACACGAATTCCCAGGGAACATTTCTGTGACTAATAGGTTGTGACAGCATTTCCTTCTTCAAAGAGGACAGGGGGGCATTTTCAGGTGGCAATGGTTTCTAGGGTGTTTGCAGATAAGCACTGCTTCTGGGGATGATGGCTGCTTGAGCCTGGCTCAGTTCCTGTCGGTCCCCTGCTCATTGTTTCTTTGTGAGCTCTGCCTGAGCTGTCCCAGGTGCAGGAGGCCATCACGTAAACAGACATTCCAAATACCATAGCATCTCTGTAGGGAGCAGAGGACCACGGCCAAGGATGAGATTAGTCCAGGAACTGGACACATTCTTGCTGGAGGAACGCTTGACCTTGAATCCACAGCTTAGCATGGGGTTAAAAATTCAAATATCCGATTCGTGTTGAGAGAGGGACCCTGAAAGCAGGCTGGGAGAATTTCTTCTTCCCAGACACCCTCTAATTAAAGCAAACAAAAACAAACAAAATTTGGCAAGTTTCAATGGATTTCTTGGAATGTTCAGATTGGAGTGCTAAAAACAAACAAGCAAACAAACATTCGATGAGTTTTGACACTTAAAAATACAGTGGTATAGGTTTATGACTTTGGATTTATGTACAGGACAAAAATTAGTGCACTTGGCAACCCCAGTTTCTTCTCTGTCAGTCTATCTCTGTCACTAACTCTGTCTCTGCATCTGTCTCTCTCTCCTCTCTTAAATTCAGTGCCCTCATGCCCAAATAATTTTGAAATCCCAAGGCTTGTTTATGTGCTCCTTTCCTCTATGACCCTTCGCCACAGTCTGTAGGTGAAACCATTTTCAGGAACATCCCACTCCTTCCCTCCCCTGGGGCCATTTTTGTGAGTTCTTCCAAAAATCCAAAATGAAGTCTTTCAAGAATTATAAAACTCTCCTTCGACCTTCTCTTTTTCAGTTACCAGCTCCTATTCCACAACCGTTCCAGAGGCTGCCAGACAGCCCACTCCTAAGTCCACTAATGAGCTAGCCATTTATTCTGGTGAATTATTCTCTCAAAGTAAGTGAAGTTTTTCTAAAATTGCCTTTACTGGGTTGGAGTCTCTTTTGTTGTTGTTGCTGTTCCTTCCTTTCCTTGAAGCACACACTTATTTGATCTCTGGCTACTGAAGAATACCTACATTTCTGCAAGGATCAAGTGTGAACTGGGCAGAAGGACAGGTACCAAGCAAATGTCCCCCACACCCGCTGCCGGTGCACCTCCGACACTCCTCCTTCCACAGCTGCCACCACAATTCTGCCAAAGTGTCTCTGGGCTGAAACATGGCCCCAGCTAACCATGTCAGGTCTGCGTCAGCTTAGGAAATCAGAAGACCATCAAAGACATAGACGTAGACAAAGCTGTATTTCTTTCAAGGGGTCTGGACAACTTGAACTTGGCAAAAACATCTGTGCTGACATGCCTCTTAGGATTCCAACCCTCAGGTGATAGTCTTAAATGTTTAAACTAAAATAGAATACTAGAGGTATGCAATTATAACACCAAAGCATGCTCTTATAGAGGTTTACCACCTAGATAGATCCCTTGTCTGTTAATTTAGGTATTCATCAAACGTTTCTTATAATCTGCCAGTCATGTGTTAGGTGCTCGGGCTACAGAGAGGCTTCTGCTCTTCAGCACTTAGAGGACCTAACCTGGAACTGATAATTAAATCTCGTGCTTGAAGTTCATTGCAAGGAAATTTGGGTATAAACTTTGGAAAGAGATAAGCCACAGCAAGAATGCCTATAAATACCAAATTATATTTGGCATATGCCATCTTAGTCTTAAACAGGTTTTGTAAACGTATCATTGAGAAAACGTTATTCATGCATCCATTCACGGAGCTTGCATGTCTTAAAATTATTCCAGATTGATGTCACATCATGGTGCTACACAAGTCACCTCAAATCTCTGGAGATGTTCCTATAATTGATCCACTTGTCAAGGTGGAAAATGAAATAACTTACAGTTGCTGAAAGGAAGATACTCTTAATATACTTCGCAAGCTTGTGATGGGGCCATCCACTACTTGATGAGGACCAGACTGGTGGGACTGTGCAGACAGGAGGTATGTCAGCACCATTGGCATTGGGCTTCTTTTTCTAAAAACTCAGAGGTTCAGAAGTCATTAATAACTTCAACTTTCAAGTGTATCATTCCAGTTCTTCACAAATAGGGATCACTGCTGCTAACCAAAATAAAACAATGTGAAAACAAAATAAAGCAAAGACAGGAAATTTCCTTGTCCGTGCCCTCAAGGAAAATGAGCTCAGGAAAAGAAAAGAGAAATGTATAGCTGTGGCGCTCATCTAAAAACATTGCTCAACCTCTTTTCCTCCCTCAGCTTCAGAAGTATCCTGGGGCACTCTACAATCCTTGATATGAAAGGGAGAGGGGATGCCGTGTCCAAAAATAACATAAAATAAATTACCAAGAAGAGCTGAGAAAAAAATATGGAACTCTAAAATGTAAATGAACAAAAACTAGATAATTGCCTTTCCCTCACTCCCCAAATTTACAAGCCCCTGGGTGATACTTCAGCGCTTGGGGGCCCGCTAATTTCTTTGCGTGGAATTGAGCAGGCATTTGCCATTGGAGACTTGCTGTCAGCCAATCAGGGTGAGCGATCCAGGCTGCTTTGATGTAACATAACTCACAGGGTAGCAGGTGGCCTTCCTGCTGTTTAGAGAGTGCAGCTTGGGGAGTCGTGTCAGATGTAGCAGCTCCGCTTTATCTGCATGGAATCTGTGTAAATCACAAAAGAACAGATGGAAAAATAGTCACATCGCCCTGCTCACCTCTTAGAAGCAGCTCATAAAGATTCGTACACCACCCGCCCTGTTTCAAAAAACAACCATGGGTGGGTTGGTCACCCAACTGCTACAGAGTCATCATTTTGTTTACGAAAACATCTAAATACATGAATTAGGCAGAGAAGACAAAAACTGCAAATAGTTTAAATGATCACAGCTGCTCTCTATGTGTATTTTACTATTATATTCCAGATTTAGGTTAAGGAAGCCCGGAGAAATTAGAAATTATGTCTCACCTACCAGTTCTAAACATCTGTAGAACCTCTTGGTAATGTCAAACGATGCCAATGGTTTACCATATATGTTTATTTGTGGTTGTTTCAGTAAAATTATGAAATTACCTGTCAATTTTTCCCCCCTGAAAACTCTAAATAATTTTCTAGGAATCAACAGCATGTAATTTTGCATTGGAAACCATCAAAGAAAAAAGGCTGCAAAATTGATTGAGAAAGCATGACACTTGAATTTTACATAATTGAAGGGACTGTTTTACTACTTGATTTTGTGTTGTTTGCTTAAGACAGTATGTTTTCATATATATATATATATAAATGGGATGTGTGTGTGTGTTTGTGTGTGTGTGTGTGTGTGTGTGTGTGTGTGTGTGTGTGTGTAGAGAGAGAGAGAGAATTTAGCCAGGGAATAGAAAAAAGACAAAAAGATTGGTTCTAAAGAGACAATGGCAGGAACAAAGGCACCAAGGTACCAGGAAGAATAGTGCATGATGTGAATGACACTGCACCGTTTTAGGATGTGATTTGTAAGACAAGGCATTGAAAGAGATGAAGCTATAGGTTAGCTAGGTCTGGACCATAATAGATTGAAAGGTCTAATGACAAAACATGGGCTTTGACATCGATGTGATCAAAGCTGATTACTAAATGTTGACTTTATTCTATTTATAACTTTAAAATCAGTAGAAATGATACGTTTAAAATATTAATTGTTCAAAGACTCACAGGACAGAAGTTGCCTATTAGACTGCATTGGTATTCAGAAAAGAAACAATTTCTATTTTCTTACAAATCACTATGAAGTATAGGAATGTTGTTATAGAAAATCCTCATTGTGCTGTGATGAACTTACAAAACAGGTACTACAAAGGCTTGAAAACAATGTAATAATGAAGTTCAATTTGGGTAGAAGTCAATGACCTAAAAAGTGTGTTCCAAGAGTCTTCTTTTCCGTGAATTCCAAGAGGTGAGAAAGCACATAGGAATTGTTTCTAGATCTCCTTAAATGACTTCTCTATAAATTCATGTCTGGAGAAACATGAACATATTAGACTAGTAGTTCTCAATCTTGGGCAATTTTTCCTTCAAGGGGACACTCGGTAATGTCTAGAGACATTTCTTTTGGCACAATTGGTGGGAGATAATGTTATTGACATCTACTGGGTAGAGGCCAAAGATGTTGCTAAGCAGGACATCCACCACCAACAAATAATATCTGGCCAAAAATGTTAATAGCTTTAAAATTAAGACCCCTGTTTTAGATATCTCAAGCATTTGACCATATTCCCTATTCTCAAGAGAATGAGACTCAAATTTTTTTTTCATGTCTAATATGTAAACTTGGACGTATGAGAGAGAAGTTAAGAGGTTGTTCTTAAGGTCACTAAATATATGAGGCTCTCATGAAATGAAGTCTTCAAACAGAATCTACAAAATTCTAATCAAGTTTGTGGTTTTGTTTTTTAGGATTTATTTCTTTTGGAAAGTTGTTAACGTAAAATAACTGCTGTATTAAACTAAGTTAAGCTTGAAATAAAAGTGATATTTTCCATAAAATTCCAACAAATAGCTCTCCCCTTTTAAATCCTTGTTTTGAGTTCAAGATTGGTCAAATCATTTCATTGGAGTTAGTCTGAAGCAATTAAACATTGTATTTCCAGATAGTCATATTAAAATACCTTTTATATCAAAATGGCAATGAGGATGGGACCAGACTGTCATTATTTGAGATTAAGAGTCTCTAAATAATTTATTTTTTGTTTTGTTTTGTTCTGTTTGTTTTGTTGTTGTTTTGGTAGTCAGTTGTGTTTTCCTGAGGCAATGTTTGGGATACTTATTTTGTTAGTTCCCTACAATGCAAAGTTAAAAGGAAATTTTTAAATGAAAATTTCTTCCCCTTTAGGCCTTCATTCACTTTAGATAATGTTTGTTAATTAAAACTCTCTTTTGTCACAGAGAAGATTACTACAGAGAAACCTAGCCATTCCCTATTTCTATTGCAACATTTTACTCAAGATTGCTTTTACTTTTTGTTCATTGTGCCAAAAAGTTAAAAAAAAAAAAAAAGACAGGAATCTATATTTTCTGTTCATCTAAAATGGTGTCCAATAACTTGGGAAGGACTAAATCAACTATTAATATTTATCATCAAAGATCATATGAGCTAAAATAATGTAGCAATGGCATTTTGGATTATCTTTTTTTACTTTTACAGTTAGTAAATGGGATTGGTGAGTTTCTGATGTCCACTCTACCCCTCCACTCGGTCTTCTAACTGCATCTCTCAGATTTAATTCTGAATTTTGATCTTCTAAAAATGCTTTCTTGAAGCAATACTGAATAACTAAAAAGTGAAGAACTTTTCCTAATATTGGTCTCTTAGGGATTTACAAATATGGCTGTCTTTTTAAAATTTTATTTATTTATTTATTTTTTTACGATTTTATTTATTTGACAGAGATCACAAGTAGGCAGAGAGGCAGGCAGGGAGAGAGAGGAAGGGAAGCAGGCTCCCTGCTGAGCAGAGAGCCCAGTGCTGGGCTTGATCCCAGGACCCTGAGATCATGACCTGAGCCGAAGGCAGAGGCTTTAACCCACTGAGCCACCCAGGTGCCCCAATATGGCTGTCTTTAAATACATAGCTATGTGGAAATAAGATGATTACCCTAGAATCCTTGAAAGCTGATTATCCTTAAAATTTGGTTATCCTTTCTATCCTTAAAACTTGGCTTATTAGTTTTGCAAGATGATCCCAGGGCGTGGTGGTGGGGGATAGATTCTCTGGATATTTGGAAAATGAACCCAGTTTATCACTCTTTTGCAGGGTCCCAATACACTTTGGAAAAGGAAACCAACAAAGACCAGCTTGGTTTTATTTATCCCACCACATCTCAAAGCTATTAAGATCTGATGAATCTAATGTTCCAAGTAGCAAATTTTAGGGGGAAAAAAAATAGTATAGAGCATCTGATCTTATACTTTTACTGATTTTTGTTTTGGTCTAATTGCATCTCAAGTCTCTTTCCCTAACTACTATCTACTTTATTTCTTTTTAGCACTTCCTTTGATGGTGTGAACAGGACAGGAGATTAAAGAAAGATATTTCTCTAGTATTTTCTATAAATGGCTAAGTGAGAATAGGTCCCTGCTGAGTTTTTTGTTTGTTTGATTTTTTTTGTTTTAACTACCCCAGAACCCATATCCTGAAGCAAAAATAATGAGGAATAATTAAAAAAAATGAGGAATAAGTACACACAGAAACGTCATCCAACACATTTCGTCTACTTTTGTTTAAAAAAAAAACAAAAACAGAAACAAAACCACCACATTTAAGATGTGAGTTGCATGTCTCTTTTGAGAACTTAGCACACTTTCCACCAAATATAGGGAACATTTGTTCAGCACGTTTGTGACCAAACTAAACGTTCACTTGTAGTCACATCATTGTCCTTGGTGGATCATGATGATGCTTTTTCATTTTGTTCAAACTTGATTGTCAAACTTAGTCCTTCCTCAGCTGTCTTTCCTAAACATTCTTCTGAAGACCACATTTTAGGGCTCTGCCTCTTTGTCTAAAGAAGCATTGTGGGGAAGTGAGTTTCATAGGGCAAAGTCAAGAATAGGAATTGTTCTAAATCCAAACCCTATAACCCTGTTATCTACATTGCTTCCATTGGAAATGGATGCACATATTCAGATCTGAGTGTAAATTGGCATGAACCTTCATCTGAAATGCAATAAAGTTAGAGGAGACTGGATGATTTTTAAAAATGTATCATTATTCATATTCAATGCTTCCTCTGCACTTCTGTGTACCATCTGGTCCTGATGGTTGAAGTGCCAAAATACCATAAGGAAAGTTGTTTTTTGTGGTATTTCCAGTCCAACCAGAATCAGAAAGTACCAGAAATCTCTTGAGAAAAGCTGTTGTCATAGGACACAAAGCCCAGTTTGTCAAACCAAAGAGTTTAAGAAGAAAAGTAGCTAAAATAAAACTACCATCCAAATTTAAAAATACTGAACAAAAGGAGGATGTTTTGGGTTTAGGGTTTACCAGATATCTTGTACAATAAAAATAAAAAATAACCCCACCAACTTGTATCCCATTTCTTTATAAACTACAATTCCCTTTTTACTCCTTTATTTGTTCATCTCTATTCTGTATATACATTGATTTTTAAGGAGAATATTTGTGGACAACTGAAGTCATGAAATTCTCAGGGAAAAATGAGGAAAGGAAGCATTGAATGAATGACACCATGTGAAATTCTTTATAGATTACATGTAATATGTACAAAAATACCTGATATGATTTTTATTTATGAGCCCTTTGACGTCCAAAGAATTCTTTTACATGACTTTCTACTTCTATATAGGACATCACAGCTTGTCAAATACAGGGAATCTTGAATCTTAAAAGACTCAATCTGTGCTGTAAACTTACTGCCCAGAAGGTTTAGAGTGGGCTGTTAAACTTGGCAAGATTTCTACTTCCATTCAATCCCCAAACCTTCTGAGATTTATTTGACACTGAGTTTTATTCAGCTTAATTTAGTTCAATTAAAAAAAAAACTCTAAGTAAGAGAATAGTTTAAATGATGTTACTATCGTATGACAATTAGTATGTTAAGGAGAGAAAATTAGCATAGATTTTTTTAAATAGGTTCTACACCCAGAATAAGGGCCAACTCAGGGCTGAAACTCATGACCCTGAGATCAAGACCTGAGCTGAGATCAAGAGTCAGACACAACTGACTGGCCACCCAGGCACCCTAGCATACATATTTTCTACTGAAGAAGTGTCTTATAATGCATAGAACATAACATTTTGGGTCAGATAAGAGATTCCAATCTTGGTTCCACACCTGTCAGTTGTGATCTAGGGATACTTACTACTCTGATCTTAAGTTTCCTTATCTAAAAATAGAAAATCAATTATTTTACCAGGTTGAGAGGATCCATGAGCTATTGAATATAAGGTCTTATAGCATAGCATGCACTCAGCCTGCTCACTAAAGCTAGCTGTATGTGAGGATCATGAAATGATAGACCGCTGCAAGGCAGATGCTTAAAAGTCTGGCTATTATAAGAGCATAATACTGAAGTTCTTGTTTACCCATTGAAAGAGGAAAGGATAACTCTGGGCTTGTTACTCATATGAGCTTGGGAGGTAATGATGATATTTTTCCATTAGGGATATTACATATTCAGTTCCCATAGGCAATGTTCTGAATTTTTTTTATTGCATGAAATTGTGGTGCTTCAAGAGAGGCATGGTCTGACCTGCAATATTCTGAATCCATGGAAAAATACATCTCTTATACAGGTATCACTGAATCACTAGCTATACTCTTGATCACATCCCAAAGAGAATCTTCTCCCAAAGACGACTAATGGAGGTCAAAATGATGCCAGCCAATTTTTAACTGAAAATAAAATATCTGTCTTTGAATTTTAGGTCTGTATTATCTGTTTCTGGTACATACCAGATAACACAGTTTGCTAGAAAATGATGTCTAAGACAAATAGATCAACTAGTTATTTTTTCTTGGGTCATTCACTCTCTGTTTTTAAATTCTAGTCCCAATGAAAACATGATACAAGCATGAGTGTATTGACATGCCTGAGGGCTGGTCCTTAAACCTAAAGCCTCTGGATTCCAAAGCAATGGGATCTAACCTCCAGGTTCTTCCTATCTTGGTTCTGACTCCTTTAGTTTATGTAATTTAACTTTTCTGCTTTCTTATTCCCTTGAATCACTTGAATTGAACTGAATCACTTAAATCACTCACATTCCCTTGAAACCATTTTTTCTTTATATCATTCCCACATAACCCACTTAGAAGAGCAATTAAGGTGTCATTCTATGAAGCTCCAAAGGAGTGCCAAAAACTGCCTTTTGGAGAACTTTGCCTGAACTTTTCCCCTTCAGCATTGTGCATTGCAGCAGCTGGCACTTGGTTTCTTAACTCCTGTCACCCAGCACTGGGGTTCACTGCTCAAGCAAAACTAATATGAGTGTGTGTGTGTGTGTGTGTGTGTGTGTGCGCGTGTGTGTGTGTGTGTGTTTGAATGATAAAACATGTATACTGTTTCTGCCTTGAGCATTGAGACGCTGTCCTATTAGGAATGCAATCTGTCAAGAAAAGCAAAGTGCATCCAAAGAGAACTCCATTGTCTCTGTGTTATGTTACAATACTTTTATTAGATGGTGACATTCCCGAGACAGCACCTGCTGCGTGGCTTTGGGCTGCTGGCCAGAAATGAAAGGGAAAAGCAATGTGTGGTTTAAATCCAAACGGGACAGGCTTGCATTGCTGTAACGAATAACAGGGACTGAACAGTTGGGAGGGTTGAGGGAAACTCAGTCCGTAGACACTTAAGCTCAGAGTGTGTGTGAATGGCCCGTCATTGTCAGAAATGTATAGACAAGCAGATAGAAGAAATATTTTTTGTTGGTGGTAGATTTTTTTTTTTCTGAGTACATATGTTTGACATAACTGTGTATGTTTTCTCTTCTATGCTTTTGAGAAGATGGGGTTATAGAAATTTGGAGAAGCACCTATACCTAGTGGTTTCAAGTATGGATTCTTACTAGTGTAAAACAAGTACTAAAATGTTGGTATTTCTGAAACTTTGCAATGAATAAACACAATTTAAGGCAAAAAATTTTAAATATATATGTAATTCTAATTGATGGGCCAACATAGATTTTTTTCCATAGAGAAATATGTTGATTTTTTTTAACGCTCTGCTTTATCAGGTTTTGTTACAAACATTGTAGAATATACAGAAGTTAATATTTCTTGACTTTAGAGTTGTTTTTGAGATGACCAGATGGTCAAATTCCATAAATTTAACTCACTGTTCTCTTTAGACTCCTTAATGCTACATGGTGGGGAAATGGGGGCAGGGGGGAAGGTGAGCTAAAAAAAACAATCCAGTGATGATGGTAGTAGGTAAAATTGTAAACTGTTATTTCTTGATAATTAATTAAACTTCAGAGAAATAATACCTGCTTGGGAAAATCAATGGCCTCTATTACAAGAAAAAAATTACAAATCCAATTAAGCAATGCTCTCTTTTCATTAAAGCAAGGCTTAATTCAGTGGAAACCATTGTTCAGAAATTAGACACTAAAGTCATTCTTTTTTTTTTTTTTTTTTTTTTTCCTTCTCTTAATTGATGGTGTGTTACTATTGACTTTCTGGTCAAAGGCTTCAGTCAAAAGGCTTCTTGGCCTTTCCTCCATATATCTGATGACCTTAGAAAGTGATGACTTTATAGGATGTGACCACAGGGCTCACACTACTGTGAGGTAAGTGCAGAGTTCCCAAAAGTCCCAGTGGGGGAGCAGAAAGCACCATCATTCAGAAAGAGTTATGGGGTCCCCTTGAACACGATCCCATAACATTTCTTTTCAGACTCAAAGGAAAATTTAACTTGTTTTAGGCAAATTATTGAATATGTTTCAGTCCCTACACATTTGTTTCTTGGTTTTTGTGTGTGCATGTGTGTTTGTGATTTTTATGGAAGAACAAAGACTTTATGCAATTTGAACATGCAAACTTCATTATATTCTGTTTGGCATAATTTACCCTTTCTCCTCAATAGGTCAGGACCAAGGTTACAAAAAAAGCAGGATGTCATCATGAATGCAGAATTCTGAGCACGTTAATGCTGTGTTTCATTTCTTCTGGGAATTCTTATCAATCTGATGGGTTTGTTTATGGAGCTGAGTTAGAGTCTTAAAAGCCTCTATATGCTTTACTAAAATGTGGAGTGCTTCTGAACTTTAAAATCAATTGTGTCGATTCAATTATAGAACATAAGTGAAGACTAATGGTTTTCATGTTCATTAACTGCTAATTTACATAAGATAGAAGATGTTAATATGGTCTCAGAGTATTTGTGGGAAGCCATTTTAGTTGAACTAGAGAAAATGGGACTTCCATTTTCATTTGCAATGAATCGATATTCCAAAAATTAAAATATATCATTTTCAGCTTAAATTCCATGATTTTCTCATCTTAGTTGCCTAAAAGAATTTGTGAACTCTGGGTCAAATCAGTTTAACCTCTTTATTAGCTACTCAGTTATATATACACATACATAGTTTTTTCTTAAGTTTTACCAGAAATTAAAAACAATTGGCATCAAGTTGTGATTTTTCTGAAGTACAGAAAAGTCAACCAAGATCAGACTTATGATAAAGACAAATCTTGAAATATTTCCTATTTGAATTGCATTCAAATAAATCCTGAATATTTCTGTTCTTTTCTATGAATTACTGTTTGCTTTGTTTCTGACTTTTTTTAACCCTTTATTGAATTCTAGCAATGGTATTAATGTGATCTATAAATAGAAATAATGCACTTTGTGGAAGGACCATATAAGCCTTATGGACAGATTAGCCTGGGAATTAGAAAAATCTTGAATGATTTCTTATGTCCTAGATCTGATTTTCTTCCAAAGTGTTTGTATACTTTGGAAAATAAGATAAGAATTACTCCCATGCTCTAAGTCAGTGTTTATTTGAAAAGTGCCATATAGTTGCTTTGTAGATCATTTCCTTTTTTAATTCAACATTTCTATTACTCTTATTGTTGTTGATGTAGTATCTGGTAGTATCTTTTCCAAGTAAAATTTTGTTATGGAATAGTTTCATATATGCTTCAAAATGGTTCCTAAACTAGTTTGGATTCAAAGTAAAACTCCCACAGTTTTGGTGCCTGAAGTTTCTTTAAACATTCTGAGATTCAAAATTCACACCTGTAAAATGAGAACAATATTTCTACATCTTGTTTTATTTGGGGGAGGCTTGTATAAGATAATATTTGTAAATAAGCTAGTTCAATAACTGATATATAAAAGGTGTTTAATAAATAATGGGATCTCATTTTTTACCCTGCCTGTACCTACTTTTGCCCTGAACTCTGGTGTTCTCTACCTCAGGCATTTTCCCCTCCATGGGAAGACAAGTGCTTTCTCTTATTTTCTATTTTGGTTTCATTCTATTTCCTGCAATACTTAGGATTAGGTTTGAATCCATAAGATACGATACTATTCAATGGAATTATAACATATAGTGGGGCATAAAATAATGAGCTAGAAACGAATCCATCTTTAATATGGAGGTTGGAAGTGAAATAAACATTCTCTAAAAGGCTTCAGTTATAGGAAGGGAAAAAAAGGGAACAAATAAAATTCACTGTTTCAGTCACATGTATCATATTTGACTTTAAAGTAAAGGGGGAATTGAAATTTTAAATATCCCATGATAAATAGAGTAACTCAGGTCTTTACTTGTTCAAAAACTATCTCATCCATTATAATATTAATATACAGAAAGCTATATACTTTCATACTTTTGAATGTTTATGTAATTTTTCTTTGCCAGCTCTCACACAATTGCTTTGATAGATTATAATCAAGCTGCTTAAAAGCATTTGAGCTCATTACTTATAGACACAAGGTTGCTGTCTGAAAATAAACCTTAATGTCAAATAATAAAGACATATTAACTTTGTTCACTTTGCTTTTGATATGCATGATCAAAGTCAAGCTGCGAAAGGTCACATTTTCCAGTCTCCAATACATTTGCACGTAAGAATATTCTGATTAGAGAGGTTTCTGGGGAATGGAGGATATCTTTAGGACAAAGGAAATTAAGGAAAAAGATTCAAGAAAGGATTATGAGCTTGGGTCCATAGAATGGTATGGGAGACTTCCAAAACTGACAAAGAAGGGGAAGAAAACAAATAAGAACAGAGAAAATTAAATGAGGTAAAAGTATACATTTGGCATATTTATTATGTGTATAGCTAGGTAAGGAGGATTGCTGAATTGCATGACTATAAATGAGGTAGTTGAAGAAAGACGTTTCCCTATTAATATTGCTAACCTGTGACCATGTTTCCTATTTCTATTAGCTGCTGTTACATCAGCTAACCACAATTACCAGCACCCCATGCATTTTATCTCTGACACGTCTGAAAAAGACTTTGAGGTAGGTATTATCACCTTAATTTATTGATGAAGAAATGGAGACTTAGAGAAATAAAGCAGGGGTGCCTGGGTGGCTCATTTGGTTGAACATCTGCCTTCAGCTCAGGTCATGATCTTGGGGTCCTAGGATCAAACCCTTCCTGGGGCTCCTTGCTCAGTGGGAGAGTCTGTTTCTCCCTCTCTCTCTGCCTCTTCCTCCCTCCCCCAGTTCATGCTCTCTCTTTCTCCCTCTCAAATAAATAAATAAAATCTTAAAAAAAAAAAAACAGTTATCAAAGATAATGCAATCATGGGGTTATTTTCATACAGGTTTCTTTGAGCTCAGAAGGTCATGTTCTTATAGGAAAGAATGAGAAAGACAGAGAGAGAAAGAGAGAGAATAAAATTAGGGGAAAAGTACAGATTGGGATTCTAGGCTTAGGTTCAATGGCACAGAGTAGATAATCCAAAATAACAGTGCTTAAGAGTAGAAGGGATTATTCTTTCGTGTAAAAGAATTAGAACAATAGATAATCCATTGTCAACAAGCACCCTCATTCTATAGTTTTATTTATCTTTTACGTATGGGACTTTTATCCTCAAGACTGACTCTTGGTGCAAGCAGAAGAAAATAAAACAAAAGGGATCTCCAGGGAAAACAGAAATTTATATAAAAAAAGAAATGAAGTTAGAGTATATTACTTGGCTCCACAGTGGACAGTATTTACGTAATTAGAATAGTACAGACACCAAATATTGATTTAATCAACAATTGTGATTTAAATATTAGGAGGCTGGTGTGTGTGTGCTCACGTAGGAGGCACGCACACACACACACGTTTAGGTATTTATTTCTTTATTTATTTTTAAAGATTTTATTTATTTACTTGAGAGAGCGAGAGAAAGAGAGCATGAGTGAGTGGCGTGGCAGAGGGAGAGAGAAGCAGACTTCCCACTGAGCATGGAACCCCACACAGGGCTGGATCCCAGGACCCTGAGATCATGACCTGGGTTGAAGTTAGTCACTTAACTGACAGGGCCACCGAGGCACTCCTATGATATTTTAGAAATAGATACATCTTCTAATAATTTTGAGAGATAAATCAAGAAACATCAGTGTAACAGTGTAATAAACATAGCATTGAGGAATATGGAAGTAAATACCAGAAGAAACAGCTATCAGAGTTGAAAGTAGATGTCTCTGGACAGCAGGGCCATAATAGGAATTGAAGTAGAGAAATGGATTAGTTTTTCAGCATAAGCTTTCTTATTTATTTTTTAAGCAATAAAAGTAATATTTCTTCAATAGAACCATGTGCATTATCTTAATATGATAAAAAATATTTTTAAGTACCCAATGGGCATAAATTCACAGTCCAGAAACGAACATTATTTACTTTTTTAGTGTATTACTTTCCAAATTTGCACTACAAATTCTTTTCACATAGTCCATTCATTCATTTACCTATTATTACAAAGCATCAACTGCATGCCAAACACTGGGAGAGACATTGCAGGCAAAGATGATCAGTCACTCTCTAACCTCAAGTGGATCACATTCTGTGATGGGAGTTGGGAACCAAAGTAGATCACACAACAAGGGAAGAAATGCATCAAAAAGATACAAAAAGGACAAGAGAAGAGATCAAACTGGAAAACCCCAAAGTATGTGGGGGTTAAAGAATGCACTTCTAATCAACACATGGACCAAAGAAGAAACGTCAAGAGAAATTAAAAAAAATATATTTTGAACTAAACCAAAACACAACCTATCAAAATGTCTAGGACACAGTGAAAGCAGTTCTCAGAAGGAAATTTATAGCATTGGATGCATATATCAGGAAAGAAGAAAGAGGGACAGCTGGCTGGCTCAGTCAGTTAAGCATCTGCTTTTGGCTCAGATCATGATCCCAGAGTCCTGGGATCAAGTTCCAGTCTGGCTTCTTGCTCAGAGGGGAGTCTGTTTCTTCCTCTGCCAGTCGCTCCCCTGCCTATGCTCTCTCTCCAACAAATAAATAAATAAAATCTTAAAAAAAAAAAAGAAATATCTAAAATCAATAAGTTTCCACCTTATAAAACTAAAAAAGTAAGAGCCATGTAAATCCAAAGGAAGCAGAAAAAAAGACATAATAAGAATTAGAGCCAAATCAATGAAACTGAAAACAGGAAATCAATAGGAGAAATCAATAAAACCAAATGCTGATTTCTTGAAAAGATCAATAAAATTGATAAGCCTGCTGTCAGTGTAATTAAAAAGAGAGAGAATATACACACTTTAATCATAAATTTATCCAAATTAATTTTTATTAATGGCTATGTTTAATGGCTGGCTCAAAAAATTCCTGAAAATTTAATAATCATTACTCATGAGCTCACAAGAGCTGGTGCCAGCACAGACCTGGTTGTCTTATGAGGCACTAACACTTCCTGGAGAAGGTGAAATCTCAGGTGAGTCTGAACAGGTAAGTAGGAATCAATGCCAAGTGGACTTGCACAGGGAAAGGAAGATAACACGTTAAGGCTTGAGGGTCATATAATAATGAGGGGAGCATGATGTGTGGATGGAAATATAAGCAGTTCTGTGTTTGAGGTTGAGATGAAATTCTCATAAAGCAAGTGCCATGATAGGAAACATCCTGCAAACTACATTAAGGGACTTGGAATTTATCCTACAGGCCACGGGGGACTGCTGAAGGATTTAAAGGAGGGGAATGAATTACTCAGATTTATGGTTGCGGCATGATCTTCTGACGAATCCTTGTAGGATGAATTTGAGAAGGAACAAGGCTAAAGACACATAAACCAATTAGGAGGCTGTTACCACGGTTCGGGGAAGTGATGATATGAGCTGATTCAAGACAGTCGTACTTAAGAAGAAGAGGTGACAGATTCCAGAAATATTTAGGAAGTAAAATCAGTAGAACGGATGATTGATTAAAAGTGGGCAGGGGTGAAAAAGAGGGATATCAGGGATGGCTTCCGGGTTTCTAGCTCAGCTTATGAATTTTGGGGCCATGGCCAAGAAATGGAGTCAAGGAGGAAGATTAGATTTCTGAGGTATGCTGACGAACTCTGAGTTGATAAGTGGAATGTCTCTGTGGAATATCTTGCAGGTCTAGCTAAATATAAAATTTAGAATATCAATAATACATGGGTGGTAGTTACAAACTTAGCAGTGGCTGAACTCTAGAAAGAAAAGTGGGGGCCAGTCAGGGATACAGAGTGAACCAAACCCTCAATCTGTATCTGTATCTAAAGGATTGGCAGAGGACCTAGGGCCGGCTCTGGAAACAGGACTGAGCAGAGAGGTAGGAAGCAAATAGGAGAATGTGAAGTATGTGGTCCAGGAAGAGAGACCATTAAAAAAAGCAAGGATTGGGAAATAATGTCAATAATGTCACATGAGATGCAGTTGCCATTTTTTTTTTTGCTTAAAATTAAAATATTTTTCTCATGTTATAAAATATATTATAAATAGCATCTCAACAGGTGTTCTTACTTTTAGAAAATTTTAGTGCACAAATCATAGAGATCTCCTTTGGAATGGTGAAAAAAAACAGAAATAAAAAAGAAAGAAACATAATACTTTCATCCCACTTCGCAGGGTTATTAACTGTCAACATTACAGTTTTATTGATATAGGACTTTTCTGTATGCGTGTGTATGTATATACACATAAAAATTAATATACATTTCATTGATAAGGAAATGCATTAGACTACTTCTAAAATAGTATAAATAGTGACCATAATATTCAGCATGTAGCTATATTATAATCTGTATAATCAATATCTATTATTGGAAAATTTTAATTATTATCATTATTCTCATCTATTTTAACACTTGCTATGCTAAACATCTTTGTACTTAAAACTTTTGTTATTTGTCTATTTTTTCCCCCTTTTAGGAACATATTCCAAATGTAAAATTAACTGAGTTACTGGCTATGAACAGTTTAAAGGATTGTGACACATTTTGTCCACTTGCTTTCCAGAAATTAGGTCTGATGAGATTTCCACCAGTACCCTAAAAGACGCCCATGTCCCAACACCTCGGCACTCTGCAGGTTTCCCAATTTTATCTGTGTTTTAGGATGGCTTCCTTAGATCGTTCACTTAGAATGATAAACAGATTTTAAAGCCAAACGTTTTCATATCGAATTGTAAACTAGATGTAAAACCAGAATGAACTAAGAGGAGCGGGTGATCCCTTATTTTGACAGAGCAGATTTTCACAGCTCTGCACGTATAGCCTCTGTGGTTGGGTCCTTGTCTTATGCCTTGCTCTGGCTACTGTGCTCACATTCAAACTGCCGTGCGTACCATTGTTCACGCAGTCTTCTTCCTTCTCTGCCCCTTGTCCAAACTGTAAATTTCTTAGTTATTTCTGAAAGCTTCAGTACCTGTTACGCAATACACAAGTGAACATTCAGTTATATACTCTCTTGGACTCGGTGTTCTTTACTTTTCTTACTTGGGCTGCAATGTCTTGAAGGTAAAGACACAGTCATTAAGTCCACTTTGTCATCCCTGAAACATGGGCTTGTTCTTGCATGACATTGAATGGGTACTCGGGAAATACAGAGAATAGCACAAAATCATAACCCTACTGTCTGTACTAACTAGCTAATTTCATGTTCTAACAAAACATAGAAGTTGACTAAAAAGAATTTATGAATGTTTCATAAACTGTTATACATGTTTTTTAATTGAATAGCCTTCTGAATGATTTTAGAAAGGGAAGGTGTGACTTATGAGGTGCAGGTCTTCTATATTGTAGAGGTGGTAGGAAATAGTTGAGTAGAGAAAAGGACATATCTGGATAACGTATTTTACTGTACAAAAGCTATGCTAAAGAAATATTACTTGTGTTGCTTTACAGCAAAGCTGGAGGGCACCTGGGTGGCTCATCAGTTAAGCAAATGATCCTTGATCTCAGCTCAGGTCTTGATCTCCGAGTTGTGAATTCAAGCCCTGCGTTGGGGTCCATACTGGGTATGGAGCCTACTTAAAAATAAATAAATACATAAATAAACCAAAGCTGGTAGGAGAAATGTAGACCTAGAACTTAAATGGGCTTTCTGGCCAATGCTAGTATCACGCCACCTTTAAGACTACACATTTAAATTTTATATATTTTCTTTAAAAAAAAAAATATTTTAGAAAGAGAGCCAGAGAATAAGGGAGGGGCAGAGGAGAGGGAGAGAGAGAATCTCAAGCAGACTCCCCACCGAGCTCAGAGCCTAACAAGGGGCTCAATTCCATGAACCTGAGCTCATGAGCCAAGTGGAAATCAAGAGTTGGACACTTAACAGACTGAGGCACCCAGGCACCTCTAAAATTTATGTATTTTTAGTTGTATTTCTTCATGTACAATGTATCACAGAAATATCTATAAAATCTATAATGTAGTCTCAAAAATGAAGTAAAAACATTTCAGTAACCTTACATGATCAGAGCCAGAAAGAAACTTTGTAGACTGCGTACATTTTCCATTTTTTACCATTTCTCTTATGGTAAGTTACTTCTCTACATAAATATTGGTCTTGTTTTTTCTTTGTGTATTTTCTCTTTCATAAGCACCTTCTTTGAAAAATGTGACTCTTATTTAAATACCTAGGTAATGTGGCTTTGGGTTATCATTGATAACTATTAAAGCACATGTTATTTCTTTTGAGACAATATATTGCATTTGCTATGGTTTCTACAATGTCTCTTCGTGTAAATAAAACCACAATGATCAGAAAACCTGTTTAAAAAGGAATGTCCATGGCTTCTCCGACTAGAGCTAATATATCTACGTATGTGTGATGTTTGTGTTTGCACCTGTAAATGCTTATGTAGCAGATTATAGAATTAAAACTGTTTTGTTTTTTTTAAAGATTTTGTTTATTCATTTGACAGACAGAGATCACAAGCAGGCACAGAGGCAGGCAGAGAGGGAGGGAAAAGCAGGCTCCCCGCTGAGCAGAGAGCCCGATGTGGGGCTCGATCCCAGGACCCTGAGATCATGACCTGAGCCGAAGTCAGAGACTTAACCCACTGAGCCACAGGCACCCCAGAATTAAAGCTGTTTTAATGATACTTTAGTGATTAGTGATGTAACTCATCGATCTATTGATTATGATATATGGGCTGGGTAACTGTTAAACGTTAACACATCTGTATCTTCATGCTTATACGTATCTGTGTATATCAGTATGTGTTTGTATAAGGAACTATACACACACACAAACAAACACACACCATGAATTTGTGGATGTATATATGATGCAACTGACAGGAACACGGGAAATTTCTAGCCTTTACTTACCATCAAGTGATATGATCTGCCAGTTTTTAAAACCACATTAAGAAACATTTGAATTCTAAATTTGCCATACAGAGGTATGTTTTTCTATGTTTAATTTTCTCAGCAATTAGACCTCCAGGGGAGTTGCAACAAGTGTATTCAGCTCTGTGGCTGGTGTTTCCCATCCTCTGGAGCTCTATTCCAGCCCTCGGCTTTCTGAGCAGCGTGCACACATGCCCATGGGTGTCCTCGCAGAGATTAGTGTGGGGTGTACATAATTGAGTAAAATCTGGATGTCAAGAGTTTTTCAGGCTGACCTCCAACCCCAGCTCTCTCAGCAGAGAAACACACAACTCTCATCTCCACCTGCCTGCTTGGATACCGTTTCCTTAATGAAGGAGCCCTTGTAATAGGAAGGACTCCTGTTTCAAGCTGTGTTCTGTTTCTTTCTTTATATCCCCAGGATGTAATTATCTCATGATAAGCACCTTTGTGTCTAATGACTTAATTAGGTAATCACATAAGTGCTGTAAGTGATGTTTTGTGTGATGAAAATGTGTAGTATTGAGTAAGTCATCAAAGTTCCCCAATGCTGGACAGGAAAGCATAAATACCCAGTCTAGGAGTTTAATTTCTCTCCCCGCCACCAGACTTCTTTTTTTTTTTTCCCTTTTGAGGGAAGCGGGAGGTAGGAGGAGAAAACCTTCTTTATACTAAACAGATGGGGGAGGGCATAATAGTGTTTTCCTGAGCTCTGACACTTTTTAATCTGTCCTATACACATACACACAGAGTTTAATGCACGATCGCTGCTTTTTCTCAAAATAAGGCCCATTAGCCAGAAAGCAGCAACAGCTGTTTGAGTACTGTGGGTTCTTTTTTTCTTTTGCTTTCCCTTTTCCTGACTGTATTCATGTACGTTATGGGTGTGGTTAGCAGGTAAAAATTGGCATTTGGGGAACTATAACCTTTCAGTTTTGTTCTGGCGTTCAGAGGCACACATTCAGTGAAAGTGACTCAAGATGTTGTTTTGCCAAAGGTCATTAAGCAATTTGATGTGACTTTCTCTACAAGTGTTGTACAATTTTTAGTGAAACAATAGACCCATTACTGTCTTTTTGTCTCCCTCAATTGGTTTATTATGCAGGGTCTTGTTGTGACCTTTGACAAATGACGTTTTTAAAATGCTTACTCTGCCCCGGTGTGTTAACTCAAAAACAAAATTAAGAAAAGAAAACGTAGGTTGAAAAACATTTCCTCACAATTTTCTAACTCTCTGCTCAGGTCTTCTTATATTCAAATATTGAATGGTTATTTCCCATTTATTTAATGAGAAATCACTTCAAGAAACTGGCCAAAGCTTAACCAGTCCCACTGTAAATTTGGGTAGTTGTATAAGATTTCAACCTATTCTTTCCAAATATTTTACATTTTTCCCATTTCAGTTTTGTCTTTTCCAATCACAGTAGTCTAAAATAATATTTTATTACCCTAAAATTCTGTAGCATTATCCATACCGCTGATATGCCAATTTGCCTCTAATTATTCGTACATTCATGCCTTTACTTATTTTCACTTCTAGACTTTTATACAACGCCTATTATATTTTTTATTCTAGTACTTTTTTTGTTGGACTGACTGATTTTTTTAATTAAAAATGCCATTTAATTTTTTGTTTACAGATTTATTTCATCACACAGGGTTCTAAACTTCTTGAGGGTCAAGGCCTTTAAGGGTCACGTACTATGCACAATCATCATCGGATTTTTTTGAAAACTCGATTTTGCCGGAGACCAAATCTCTGATAGCAATGTTTGTTTATTGTAATGTTACTACAAATAACAAATTTTACACTGAATATATGTGCATTCTGGAAGACGTCTCACAGTGGGTCCAAATGAAATGCAGCAAGACATATGGGTCAGAAACAGAGATGTGTTTCTAGTCCAAGAGTTTGCAGACAAGGACTTATGGTCTCATAACATGGAGAGATGAGAGCACGATGTCAACAGGGATTTACAGGATGGAATGCAGGAGTGATGAACTCTTCTGTATGCCCAACTGAGTCAGAAGAGCAGTGATTTCCAACATAAGATGCTAGGGCATCCTCAAACAGTGTAATAAAACTTTCCAATTTAGTTTTTATTGAGTTGTGTCTAGGAGGGCTCACGATCTATGACAATTTCCTTAGCATCAGTTTCTTGAATTGTGGTGAACATCAGAATCGCCTACAACACTTATTAAGCCTTTCAGCACACCCAATTTCCAGGAGCATGCCTGCAATTGTTGGTTCGCTCTAATGGATTGCCAGAATTAGGAAAGACCTGAGACATTGCAATCCAGGGATTTTTTAGAGGTACTGGGTATTGTCTTATGACTGAAAATGCTACGCACATGGAACCATCCTCATAGATTTGTCTAAGTTCTCAGGAATGAATGGATGGTGTTAAGACTCAGAAGAGAGGCATCTTTGTAGCTATGGTAGCAAAAGGGAAAAAAGAAAACTGACCTGAACAAGGCGATTAGAGGAAGGATGCTTTCAGGGTGTAAAGAAGATGGCCAACTGAAAGCCCCTAATGAGTTATGCTTGTGATCAAGCCTGGCAACTGTTAGATGGGCACCATTAGACAATCCCCAGTCATGTTATAAACTATTTGAACAGAGAATCCATCCTTACAGACACAAACATGTATAACACAGAACTGAAAGGGATACAGAAAATATTTTTTGATAATGATAGAATCAGAATTTTGTAAAAAACAAAGCAGGACTTTTGATAGAGGTGAGCAAAGCCTCTCTATATGGTAATGAACTATTCACCACTCTGACTTGCCTCAGTGAGAGGGACCATTATCTAGGAATGCTAGAAAGGAACATTAGCATAACAGCCCCCATCTACCTCATGGGTGATACTCCTTCAGGTCACTTAAGAAAATAGGTTTTACTGATTTCTGAAAGTTGGCTCGATGTAATCTTTATGGATAATTTTGAAGAAGAAATGGACATATATCCAAACTAGTTCTCAGATGCCATAGGTGATAGATATCAGATCACCATATACTCATAAAAAGATTTTCTGAATACACATGAATTGGAGGAAAGCCCTAAAACGAGAGCAGAAAACTAGGGGAGTTGGAGAGTCAGAGAATGTTTCTCTGCAGAAGTTGGGGTTCTACCCAAAAAAGAACTAAGCCCCAAATAAATGCTTATAAATTTATACAGGATACAATTAAGGTGATTAAGGAAGGTACCATGACTTAATCCAATTTTATTAGCACTGATAGCACGGTGCCTAACTCCATATGTTTTGCACAGGGATTTTTTTTTTTTTAATTTCAAGTGAATAAATAAGGTAAAGGATATCTTCCAAATAAATGAATGAAAGATGTGTGACAGCACAATGCTTTCCTTTTAAATGGCTATTTTGTGATATGATACGCTTGAATATAAGTCCCATGTTAACTGGCACCAAGAGCAGATACTTTGTCTTGCTTGGCTCTTAGAGCCTTAGTGCAACATTAGTACTAGAAGCAGAAAAATAAAACAATACATTGGGGGAGGTACGGTAAGATGATGGAGAAATGGGAGGAGGTAAATGTGAAAGTTGAGAGTGTCCATGTCAGCTTCAGTCTTCATTCTTATCACCTGGAGAACACATGACCTTTAATACTGTGGCTGTGATGAGCCATTTGAAAACCCATGTTATTCAAGTGTTCAATATTCCAATTCACCCAAAGAAAATCAAGAGTATGAGATTGAATCCATGTTATCTCATATGTTCTGTTTGTAAGAAAACTGCTGTAAGCAAATTCCATCAGGGTATTCTTCTTTAATGCCTAACTTTGATCTCTTGTGTTGTAATTGACACTCATACCCACGATTTCTGTCCCCAGTAGAGAGTAAAGACAGCTGGTTGCAATTTGAAGCACTAAGATGCTAACATAACCTTTGGCGTAATGGGAGACCATTATTAGGCTGTCTTTCAGGCTTCACTTTCCCAGGCTAGATAATTTATGTTCTTTAGGCTTTCTTTACATGCCTATTTTTTTTTTAAGATTTTTATTTATTTATTTGACAGACAGAGATCACAAGTAGGCAGAGAAGCAGGCAGAGAGAGAGAGAGGAGGAAGCAGGCTCCCTGCTGAGCAGAGACCCCCCGATGCGGCGCTCGATCCCAGGACCCTGAGATCATGACCTGAGCGGAAGGCAGAGGCTTCAACCCACTGAGACACCCAGGCGCCCCTACATGCCTATTTTTTAATCTGTGATTCTCTGAATGTATTCACACAAGGTATGATACAAGGCAGGACAGGAGCAGGGCTATATCCATGTGAAGCCTATGAGTCAAGCTCCCATTTCAGCCAAAAGAGCAAAGCAGTCTCAACCATAAACCTAGGAGTCTTAAGAAAGAGGAGCTCATATGGGGGACAAAACAAACGATTAGAGTAATCCATGGCCAGAGGAAATCAATTAGAGTGGTCAGAGAGAACCAATCAGAATGGTCTACACTCAGAGGGATCCAATCAGATTGGTGTAAGGTCAGAGAACCAATTAGAGTGGTCTAAGGCCAGAGAGAACCAATCAAAGTGATGTAAGGTTGTGGGGAATCAATCTCAGTGGCCTCAGTTCAGAAACATTCTGTGGGGAACTTCTGTGGTTTGAGCATGGTGAAGTCTGTACAGCCAACTACAGAGCTCCTGAGGGTAGGAAGAGGTCACACGACAGTCCATGTACACTTGTTCAGGGCCAAAGAGCACAGCTGTGTAGTTTGAATATCAAAGAATCTGGATGCCCAGCCCAGCTAGCCAAACTTGATAAACAAAAAGGCCAGAAAACAAGAGAGACATTCTGAACATTGAGAACACCCACGGAAGTTGGAAATGCTGATACTGGGTTTCTCTTTCGCAGGTTCTTACTGCTTCTGTTGCAGGAGCCAGTTTTTAAGACATGATGCACACTGGCCTTCCCTCTTACAATATAAGGTACATAAGTTTGCACAAGTAGCGAGGGTAAGAAGTTTGAAGAACAGTTGTAGATTTTGGATACTAGCCCTTTATCTGATATGTCGTTTGCAAATATCTTCTCCCATTCTGTCAGTTGTCTTTTGGTTTTGTTAACTGTTTCCTTTGCTGTGCAAAAGCTTTTGATCTTGATGAAATCCCAACAGTTCATTTTTGCCCTTGCTTCCCTTGCCTTTGCCGTTGTTCCTAGGAAGATGTTGCTACGGCTGAGGTCAAAGAGGTTGCTGCCTGCATTCTCCTCAAGGATTTTGATGGATTCCTTTCTCACATTGAGGTCCTTCATCCATTTGGAGTCTATTTTCGTGTGTGGTGTAAGGAAGTGGTCCAATTTCATTTTTCTGCATGTGGCTGTCCAATTTTCCCAGCACCATTTATTGAAGAGGCTGTCTTTTTTCCATTGGACATTCTTTCCTGCTTTGTCGAAGATTAGTTGACCATAGAGTTGAGGGTCGATTTCTGGGCTCTCTATTCTGTTCCACTGATCTATGTGTCTGTTTTTGTGCCAGTACCATGCTGTCTTGATGATGACAGCTTTGTAATAGAGCTTGAAGTCCGGAATTGTGATGCCACCAACTTCAAACTCAACACCCAAAGAACAAACAATCCAATCAAGAAATGGGCAGAGGACATGAACAGACATTTCTGCAAAGAAGACATCCAGATGGCCAACAGACACATGAAAAAATGCTCCACGTCACTCGCCATCAGGGAAATACAAATCAAAACCACAATGAGATATCACCTCACACCAGTCAGAATGGCTAAAATGAACAAGTCAGGAAATGACAGATGCTGGAGAGGATGTGGAGAAAGGGGAACCCTCCTCCACTGTTGGTGGGAATGCAAGCTGGTGCAACCACTCTGGAAAACAGCATGGAGGTTCCTCAAAATGTTGAAAATAGAACTACCCTATGACCCAGCAATTGCACTACTGGGTATTTACCCTAAAGATACAAACATAGTGATCCGAAGGGGCACGTGTACCCGAATGTTTATAGCAGCAATGTCTACAATAGCCAGACTATGGAAAGAACCTAGATGTCCATCAACAGATGAATGGATAAAGAAGATGTGGTATATATACACAATGGAATACTATGCAGCCATCAAAAGAAATGAAATCTTGCCATTTGCGACGACGTGGATGGAACTAGAGCGTATCATGCTTAGTGAAATAAGTCAATCGGAGAAAGACAACTATCATATGATCTCCCTGATATGAGGACATGGAGAAGCAACATGGGGGGGTAGGAGATAGGAGAAGAATAAATGAAACAAGATGGGATTGGGAGGGAGACAAACCATAAATGACTCTTAATCTCACAAAACAAACTGGGGGTTGCTGCGGGGAGGTGGGATTGGGGGAGGGGGAGCGGGCTACGGACATTGGGGAGGGGAAGCGAACCATAAGAGACTATGGACTCTGAAAAACAACCTGAGGGTTTTGAAGGGTCAGGGGTGGGAGGTTGGGGCAACCTGAGGGTTTTGAAGGGTCAGGGGTGGGAGGTTGGGGGAACAGGTGGTGGGTAATGGGGAGGGCACGTTTTGCATGGAGCACTGGGTGTTGTGCAAAAAGAATGAATACTGTTACGCTGAAAAAATAAATAAAATGAGAAAAAAAAAAAAAAAAAAAAAAAAAAAAAAAAAAAAAAAAAAAAAACAGTTGTCCTCAGCCATTAAAAAGTATGCTAAGCTCTTAGCAGTCATTACTGAGTATGTTTTGCACAAATACCTACTGCATGTCTACCATGTACCAGATGCTAAATCATTGTTTGAGTTCCGGACTAACCCCAAACGAAGTCCTCCATTCATTTTTTTCTGATGAGAGCCATAAATAGATATTTTTCATGGCAGAATATGAAGGAAATCAGAGGGAAATATAGGTGACTTCCTTAACAGAATAGTTTTTAGTTTATTTCTAAAATATTGTTGATTACTTTCACAGTTTATTACTAAATAAAATTTGGTAACTGAACTCAAGGAGCTTGCAATTAAAAGGAGCTAGTAAAATTCCACAGTGCACAGAGGAATAAAATACAAGTCTTAAATAAAAGTTAATTAATTGAGTTCTCAACCTCTTTTAGGCTAAATATAGACATGGAGATCTTACATAGCCAAACTGAGGACATTTTTGAAAACTTTTTGCTTAACCTTGTACCACGTAAAACGTTCTTTTACATTATTTCTCAGAAAACCTCCAGAGGCTTAGGCTTAGATAAGATAAAAGGAATGAGTTCCTTGAGTGAGAGACATGAGGTAAAGTTGGGTTTGCGTAGTTCACATATAACCTTTCGTATTTTAAACTTTTGTTTTAATTTTTAAATTAAGCTATTTCTCAGAATAGCAGTGAAATCAGGCAATTTTGCAGCTTAATTTTTGTAGTTTTAAAAGCGAGTAATCAAGTATATCACCAAAATTTTATAGGATAAAATATGGTTTACTTGCATCTTCTTTTCAACAATGCTCACGAGACTATTACATTAATAGTGACCTTTTAAAATAAAAGTGTTTAAAATAGCACAAATGAAGAAGATGAGGAACAGTAGGGAGGGAAAAAATAAAAATAAAAATATAGAATATGAACAACAGGCTAAGTAGCTTGAAATCTTAAATGCTAGTTATAAGACCAGACTAAAATTTTTGGTTTAATTTTAGTTGGTTTGGGACACTTTTCAAATAAATAATAAAAAATATGTTAATAATATATGAATTTTAAATTGTCAAGGGTAACCATTCTTCCTAGGAAAACATGAAATTCAGAGTAATAGTGTCTGCATTTCACCTAATCCAGGAAAGTTCAGGAATATTGATGCCAAGGGAGAATTTCCTATTTTCCTTTGAGTGACAGAATCAGATATCAACATTGTCATACAAACAGTCAGGTCTGGGATTAATTCCTTAGCAGACATGAACAGACACAAAAGACTTTCAGAGAAGCTGTGCTTTACTCCTCTCCCCATGGTGCTGGTCTTGAAAACAAACAAACCAGCCAAAAAGAGGAAGAAGAAAGCATTTTCAAACAGATGAAAACTAAACCAATAAAAGCCTACAAAGATTCATTTTAAAAAGGAAATGGGTAAGCTATTCAGTAATAATATCTGTCTTCTCCATGGCTAAGATTTTCTTTAGGCCATAGGTACTCAGTGCTAATTCCCTTGCTTAAAAGTAAGCAATTCAAACTTATTAAAGAGCACTGTTTTATATCAAAGAAAGGTATTAGGCTTAGGTCTAATGGTCCAATGTCCTGTATGAATTGTGGATATAATAATTGATCGATATTAATTTTTTTAGACAGCTGTTTTCCAGTGTCAACATACAAAGTTATGCATTTCTTGAACAAAATTTAATATATGGACTGAAAAGCTCCACTTCTCCACACACTCCCACATCCACTGAGACTCTCCCCACTCTCCACACCCCCACCCGCCACCCCCGGCCAGTCCAGACTCCATCCTGGAGCAGGATGTTTGCTGCTTTGAAACACTTCATTCTCTTTAACTTAATTATTCTACTCTTCAAATTGTTTGTGTGTGTGCATGAAATTAGTTGCCACTTTTTTCCTTGAGAAATACGTATAAACATTTATGTGTGTGTATACATATACACATATGCACACGTATATACGCACAGATCATTTTACTATACAATTATGTATTTAGAGAAGGCCTGTCTTGACTAATATCCTTTCAGAAAAGGCATTTGGACCTTGACAGTTGCTACTCTAATTTCATAATTTAATGTGAAAATCTGTTCCCAAGTTCTATTCAGGTCCCCCCTCAAAAAAATAAAAATCAAACATTAAATAATCAAGGGTATACTTGATGTTTTAAACACCGTTAAAATCTTACAGACTTCATTGAAATGCCAAGTTGAGGGAACACCCTCTCCCCCCACCCAAAAAAAAATTAACATGCGCCAGTGAATAAAGTATGACCTAATGTTTAGTTATATTTGAATTTTCGGATAGATGACATGTCCAAAATGATACAGATATTTTTAGGAAAGACCTACTAATAAATGGAATCTTTGATATAGGATAATTTGATTGAATTTTAAGGCTTCCCTTTGTGATAATGTGATTACCATTTCATTTATTAGACTTCCACACAGGCCAAATTCTATAATTAAGAGAAATGATTATGAAGTGAAAGTCATTTGGACTTAAATCCTGGTTTATCAGCTTAGTAGCTCTGTGACTGAGGCCAATTAATTAACCTCTCTGTTCCTTTTCACATGTTCAATGCAGATAACTGTGGTACCCACCATTATAAGCTTGTTATAAAAATTAAATAAACCAGTATGTGTGAAATGCTTAGAAATGTGTCTTTTGCACAGTGTTGTATAAATGTCTGCTGTTATTACTGTTATATTATTGACATATAAGATTATAAATCTAAATATATAAATATTAAAATAGGTTTCTAAATACTAGTTCAGAATTTTAACTTAGGATGGGGACAGAGAAATAGACCTAAAAATAGAAAAACAAAGGTAAAGGGCACAAAATTATATCAAATTTGATTAAATTATATTGATTTTTATTATTTATAATTAATTATATCAAATAACTATATCAATTCATAATTATATCAAATATATCAAATAATTTATTTATAATCATACATTATATCAAATAAAAAATGGCCACTGCAATCATACAACAAAAGTCCCATTTTATTAAAGCAATAAATATCTTGGGATAATTTTGTGGCAGGAAGACAAATCTTATTTGTGAGTGATTTGAAATAATGATAACAGTATTTGTAATATTTGCGTACCTCTCTTTTTGCCAGGTGTTGGTGATGAGATTCCTTTCTCAGGTGTTTGTATCTCCTTGATCTTTGAAAAGACCCTTGTTTTGGAAGGAAGGAAGGAGAGAAGGGAAGAAAAAAGAAAAAAAAAAGACTTTTATTTCTTCCAGATATTAATGACCACATTAATAACAGAATCAATTTGTGCCAAGGCATTGTGGTTTTGGACAATAATTATACGATGACTCTATGTAACAGTGAGTAGCCATAACATTGTGCACCTGCGTGATGAAGATCTATGGGCATTCTCAGGCAGTCATCAACTTATATACCCATGGTGCCCTGAGGTACTGATCATTCTCAGTCATCACCTCTTCCAGTCATCACAAACATCAGCAATACCAGGAAGATTATTTCAACCACTGTTTTTTTGTTGTTTGTTTGTTTGTTTGTTTTTAAGACTTATTTATTTTAGAGAGAGAGAGAGAGAACAAGTGCAAGTGGCAGGGGGCAGGGGGAGAGGGAAAGAATCCTTAAACAAATTCCCTGTTGAGCATAAAGCCCAACCTGGGGCTCAATCCCAGGACCCCAGATTCACAACCCAAACCAACATCAAGAATTGGACACTCAATGGACAGAGCCAGTCAGGGACCTTTCAACCACCATGTTTGTTAATGTGCTTTAGTGTTTATTGGAGAAGTCAATATGTCAAAAAAAAAAAAAAAAAGGCATGAACATACATGACATTCATTTTACATATAAGACAGTTCTTGGACTTTTCTATTTCTGAGTTTCTTATATAAAGTAAAATTTCTCAATTATTATCATAATTTCATTGATACTACTCTCACCAGAGCTCAGTGATATTGTAGCATCATCTAGGGATAAGGTGCACAATACATTATGGTGGGGGCTACTTGTTTTTATTTTAATTCAATCCGACTTTACTAAAGTGAGCTTACATTTATTTAGACAAAAACATCTTTCCATAAACAAATCTGATTATGTTATTCTCCTGCTTACAATCCTGGGCTAGAGTATGCTCAATAACAGATAAATTCCTAAATCTCTGT
Source organism: Meles meles (assembly GCF_922984935.1). Taxonomy (NCBI): domain Eukaryota; kingdom Metazoa; phylum Chordata; class Mammalia; order Carnivora; family Mustelidae; genus Meles; species Meles meles. The sequence continues at coordinate 127,051,018 of NC_060071.1, forward strand.
GACTAGACGAGCACAATACAGATTTATTAATCACGAATATCACAGTCTAGCGTGGTCTGAGAGTTGTCTTCTGTAGTTCGCCTGCTCCAAGCAGTGACTCAGGGTCCTAGATTGTTTCCATCTAGCAATTCCAGCTCTACAGCCCTGTGCTTCCAGTTATATGGCCGGAGGAGGCACCCTTGCTCTTAATTGCCTCCAACTTGAATGATACTACTTGGCATGAATTAGTGGCGTGATTCTACCTATGTAGAATATGGAAAATTGCAAGTATATGTTGATAATCTCCAATGATTTCTGCCATCTTCTCAATATGAAAAGGTAAAATTCAAGTTTTTTTGTTGGGCATATGAAACCGTTTGTGATCTAGCACTGATGGTTTCTTTCTGATTCAACTCATTTTCCCCGATTCACGCTATGCTGCAGACAGATGGAATTGTTCCATATTCTTAATACTATGATGCAGGTGGTTCTGTGTTTCCTTTATTCATTTTCTGTGATAAGGGATATGTTTTAGAGGAGGAATACTTTGGAGAGGCCTGTGCGTGCCCATAACTTGTACAAGTGCCAACTGAGCCATGGGGAGAAGGTACATTTGGAGTTGATTTCCACTTCAGTTGAGCAACTGGACTAGGTAGCTGTTCTCGTTCTGTTCTAGTTATCAAATTATTATCCCCCAGACAAAAATCAATCCTTTCCTTTCCTGCTCTGTGATAGTGGGATGGATGCTTTACATGTACAGTCTTTGCAAGGAGCACAAGGTAATACAGTAGAGGCACTGGTACAACACTGTGGATTCCCGTCCAGGTTCCGGTCCACTCCTCTTTGGTTTTATCCTTGCTTCTGCTTCTGTGGTACACTTGCCAGATGTCCTCCCCTCCAGATTGTGCAGTCGCTCAAATAGCTTGTAGCTGGGGCTCCAGCCTTGTGATTGCCTCAGTGGTCCTCCCAGGTCACACACAGTCACACCAGGCCTTGCAACATCCTGCTGGTGAACAGAATTCCAGCACCCTGAGTCCTCCTGTATGCATACCTGCGAGTATCAGTCTGCTTGTACCCTGGAATTATGTTTTCTACTTGCCTGTTGACTTGACTAGTTCTGGCCTCCAGAACTTCTTCACCATCCAGTGCAACTACAAGTCCACCTTCTGCAATAAATCTCAGCCTTGGGGTTTCCCTCAACCTCCCTTTCTGCCTTCCAATTTGTTCCTCACTTGGGTATTCTCCCTGAGACTTCAAATATCTCTCCGAGTTTTTCTTTTTTTTTTTTTCCTTTATAATTTTATGCCACTGTTACAGTTGATAGTTCTTTATATTCAGCTCTTCTTGTTTAAATTGCTGTGTGGCTTCTCTCTCTTGATTGGATCATGACTAATAAAATAACAGCACCCAGTTAAATTGGACCTGAAATTTGGATCCCTTGTTGAATAAAGCCCCTCTGAAAGATTATACAGCATTGAAATAAAATGTTATTTGGTATCTAGAGGTATGTCTTAACACATGCCAAACCATGTAATTAAATGAACGAGTATTTTAAATCAGCATTTTCACAGCTGAGAAAGATTGGCAGGATCAATTCATACACTGAAATGGACCATCACTCAGGTATGGAATAGCCATTTGTCTAAAGCTCCTACCTGATTTTCAAGAAAAGCCCTTGAACTTTAACAGACACATTATTGAATTAAAGAAACAAATGTAAGTACACATTTTAACAAAAAGGAAAAGAAAGAAGAAAAAAGAACTGACCTTCTTCTAAGTGCTTTACAGTCATGCACTGAATCTTAAAAGTGTTAAATGTGTCATGATCACAAGCAAAAGATTGGGACGTGGGGTGTGGTCATTAGGATGTAGATGACTGGAGCTGCCCAAAGTAGGTTTTGGTGTATGAATATGGTGAGAGAGAACACTCAAATGTCGACTGCAATCCTGAATAAGCAGTGAAAAGTGACTGAATGGACAAATGTATCTATAGTGTGATATTAAAAAATGAAAAGCAAAAACATACATTCAATGATATGTACTCAGCAGATTATGAATTTACTTTACTCTGTGGTTACTACTGGTAACTTAAAGGTAAAGAAATATGACTTTTGTTTTGGGGTTTTTTTTTTTTTTTGAAATGATTTTTGAAATGCGTCACGCTCTTTTTTATCTGTGGGTTCTAACATATGTTTGTTCCACCCAGAGATGTTGTTTTCCCCTCCCCCACTGGAAGCTTCCCCTGCTAAAAATTAAAAACAAAACATAGCAAAAAACACCACCGAGGGCTCTTTCCTCTTCCTGCTGATCTTTAATGATTCAACTCAGCTGCTACCTCCTTTGCAAAATCTGTGCCAGACCCACCTCTCTCTGACCTCTCCGTTCCCCTTCTCCTCCCCCACCCTCACCCCCAGCACTCCACAGGCTTAGCTACAAACACACACCAATCAAGTAGAGTAGCTGTTTAGCCTGTTGCCCCACAGTGCCATGTTCATTTTCATTTAACGTTTGTCACCTCCCATTATTTTAATCCATTTTACCTTTCTGTCTCATCCGTTCCTTGTGAACTTTACAAGGGCACAATTTTGCATCAGTTTTCTTTGCATTGAAGACTCTGGAACAGAGCTGGCCTGTAAGATCTCAATGAATGTTTGTTCCAATGAATGAATGATGCAGTGTTCCAGGCACCAAGCAAGAGGCTGAAGGTAAAACAGGGGAAATAATCCTCCTAGAGGTTACAGTCTAAATGTGGGATCTGTCTGGTAATTATCTGTTCATGCATCTGTGAGAAAATTGTTCAGAATGCTTTGGGAATTATGGTTAATCCATATAGCATTTATTGTGTGTCATGTATTACTTGGTACATTTTTGCTCTATTAATTCCTTTAATATTTACAGTGATTTGACCTGAACCAGGGTAGCCTAACCCTGGGCTCAATGTGCTTCATGATCACACTGCACAATCTGATATATGAGGGAAATGAGTATGAAGAGGGATCACATTCTTGACGTGGCTTTTCAGCTGAGATACCATGTCACATTTTGGAAACAAAAAAGAAAGCAATAAATATATCATTGTTTAATGTGTTTAACTTTGTAAACGTTTTCTTCATTGTTTTTTTTCTATGTGAGGCAACTTCTTATGCTGAGCCAGAAGCTCAGAAGAATTATTATTTTTTTAATTGAGATAGTTCTTTTCGGGGACTATTTATGTGGGCTCCCAATATTTGCCAAACATTGTACTTTGCATCAAAGAATCACAAACTAATCAACATCAGTCTGTCCTCTAAGGGCCCAACATCAAATAGGAGATTCAGATTCATTTATTGAGTGCATATTTTTTTGAGTGCTTTTACGTGTTAGGTACTGGAGAGATTCAGAGTTGAGATATTCTTTTGGGTTCGTGGACCTAGTTCCAATGTGTGTGTGTGTGTGTGTGTGTGTGTGTGTGTGTGTGTGTGTAGGCTTCCTCCTCCCAATAAATAATTCTCAGATACCAGTAGGATGTCAATTTTGACACTATCTACCTGGAGACAGCAGCACATCCTATTGGTGAATGGCTCAGACCTACCAGATTGTTCCCCCCTTCACTTTAGATGCCAATCACTAGTTCAAGTCATGACTTGTACTCTTGACTGAATGGCTATAAATCAGACATTCCTGTGACACCCTCTATGGGTTCAATTAATTTGCTAAAATGGCTCACAGAACTCAGGAAATGGTTTAACTCAGTGGATTACTGAATTTATTACAAGGGATATTAAAGGCCACAATTCAACAACCAGCGAAGAGACACATAGGGCAAAGTCCAGAACTAAGAAGCTTCTGTCCTCCTGATCTTGGGGCCTGGCATGGTGGCACATGGAAGTATTCTGGTTTCCCAATCTGGAAGTTCTCTGAGCCCCCTTCTGTTGTTTTTTTATGGCAACTTCATCACACATTAAATCATTGGCCATTGATGATTGATTCAAACTCTAGCCTCTCTCCCTTTCCCGGAAATTAGGTGGGATTGAGAGTTCCAACGCTGTATTCATGGTTGTTCCCTTGGCAACCAGCCTCCAATCCTTAGGTGCTGACCAAAAAATCACCTCATTAATATAAACCCAGTTGTGGAGAAAAGGGGCTGGTTATGAATAACAAGACTCATATTTCACCTTTATGGCTCTGAAGCATTTTTAGGAATAGAGGACAAGAGACCAAATATTATAACAAGAAGATGCTCCTATTGCTCTCATCACTCAGGATATCCCAAGGATTTGGGGAACTGTGAGCCAGGAACTATGGATGAAGACTGAATGTATATAAGAAATATAATTTGGTAATCTGAATGACAAAATATATAATTCTGATAAATCATGATATCACAAGAATATAAATCAGATGTTAACATGTGATAAATAAAGCAACCATGTATATATGCATATGTGTATATATATCTATGTGTGTGTGTATATATATATGTATATGCATATATATATGAAGTCACATAGTCTCTAGTCAAAATAATACATTTTATAGCAATGTATCTTATTTTGGAAAGGGCCTCTGACGAATTCTAACACAGTAATTCTTCAATGTATTTGAACATCAGTAAAGTTTTAGAACATAATAAAATTCATGTAAGAGAAAGCATTTAATTCATCTTTCAAGATAATAGGTCAATAAAGATATACATTTTAAACTATGTTTGGACTGTAAATAGATAGATTATAAATAAATAGATCCCACAAATTTCTCTGGTTTTGTCAAGTCTAAGATTTTTGGGTCAAGATCTACAATATCAGTGTTTGTGCTCTTCCTGGAATTATTACTGAGGCAGAAACAAATTAAATTATATAGAGCTTTTCAAAAAGCTCTATAAAATTAATTTATAATTTTATCTATTTATTAATAAATAAATATTAATTTATAATTAATTTATAAAATTATAAAATTAAATTATATAGAGCTTTTCAAAAAGAAACGGTCTCAGGAAATTTGGAAACCAGAGGAATGCTGGTTTTCTAAAAATTTAGTAACTTCTGCAGAAAACTCCTTATAAATAATTAAGGGCAGGTCGCTTCTTGGGAAAGAGATGAACAAGTAGACTTATTAGGGGTATGTGTTATAGGTGAAGAATCAATATGTTTGTATAAAGGCTGATCGAAATAAGGCTCAAGTGCAGGTTGTTTATGTTCTTTTAAGTAAAAAGACTGGAGATATTCAGGAGCCACTCTCTGAAAAGAAGAGAAAATTCATTCTGCTCTTCTTTCCTTAATTTGTCAAACTGAATCGTGTGTAGAGTAATGACAAATAATTTTCCCTCTACCCGTCGAGGATCTTAGTGGATCCTCCTCGTGATAAAAGACAGATTAACAGGAGAAAAACAAACAAGATTAATAACATGTGTACCTGTATACATGGGAGAGAACCCAGAAGAATCGAATAATACCCAGAAATGGCTCAAGCCATCACCCTAAATACCATCTCCAGCTAAAGATAAAAGAAAGATATTGGGGATGGGGTGGGGAAAGCCAGTTGTGGCTTTTGGCAGGTTACCCAAAGGCACAGGACCCAAGGGTCTGTCTGGTTGTTATGTAGGTTTCAGTCATTGCCTTCTTCATTGATAAGAATTTCTAGAGATTTGTTTCTCCTCCTCTTCCTGGAATGAGGGAGACACCCTTAACAAATGGAGATTCCCTTTATATGTGTAAATATTTCTGACCAGAGTCACTTTTCAGTTTTCTGAGCTTCTTCTCTGTCTGGTATTTCTTAAAAATAATTAGCTTAGAATAATCCTATGCCAAAGAGACAAATTTTGAGGTGAAAATTTTGCTTTCCTTCACCTGGAAGGTGCTTGACTCAAGAAAGGCCCAAACGAAGGAAATCAATGTTGTTCCTGCCTCTTCAGGAGGCTTTTACCTTTATATGATTTTAAGATAATGGAAAGTACAAGGTCACCAAAACCCAGGAAATCCAGATCAGGGGCTAAAATTTTCTGAAACTTCTCATAGTATCATTTTGTAGAGCTGCAACTAACCCAACAAGTAATTCACATAGTTTTGGGGGCTCCATGCTGGCCAAGTAAGAATGAGTTTGCAGGTTCACATGATGGGGACTCTTGGTCTATTGATCTTCCTTGCACAGAAAGCCAAAAAAGAAGAGATAAAGAAAGAGTAATACTGTGCTTTATGAGAGTTGCCTTAGGAAAAACCTAGAGAATTGACTGAGTATCAATACTCCATACTCGTATAGTCTTGAGAAGGTGAGGTTTTTTTCAATGTACTTTTCTTCCATTTGGGATCAGTTTGCTGTATTTATTGTATCTGTATCACTGGCTCCAGGCCTGTACCTTAGCCCATGACCCTTTCTGTGTTCATCATCATGAGATGCTCATGAGAAGCCATCAAGGGCATGTTGAATAACTGCTTCCTTAATTTTTAAAAAATGTTTTTAGAAGGCAGGCAAATGTACCAGTATTAGAGATGCGTAACCAACTGAGAGAACAAAACAGAGTTTATTCCTTTTGAAAAATATTGAGTGTTATAAGAGAAAATATGAACCAGCCTCAAGAAATAACAAAGCAGGGGTGCCTGAGTGGCTCAGTGGGTTAGGCCTCTGCCTTCGGCTCAGGTCATGATCTCAGGGTCCTGGGATGGAGCCCCACGTCGGGCTCTCTGCTCAGCAGGGAGCCTGCTTTCCCTTCTATCTCTGCCTGCCTCTCTGCATAATTGTGATTTCTCTCTGGCTGTCAAATAAATAAATAAATAAAACCTTAAAAAAAAAAAGAAATAGCAAAGCAAAATAGTAGTTCCAAGTATAACATAAAAGAGCACTGGAAAGGGAAGCAAGATGATGTGGGAAACAAATGCAGAAGAGACGTTATGAAATTTCCTTACTACTTAGAGTCCATTGATAAGTCCTTAAAATAGGCAGACTGACTTTTTTTTTTAGGAACTCAGCTGCCTTGACGTTAATACTTTGCTAAGGGTGAAAGGCAATCTTAGTCCAACCCCCAGGATCTTATAAGTCTACTTTAACATATAAAAATTCTTTGAAGACATCCTTTATCTCTAACACACCCCCAAGGTATATATTGGCAATCATCCCCCAAGCATATGACCCACCAATAAACATCTAAAGAGTCTTATGACTAAGGTTTTATTAGACAAAGATAAATCGCCTCTTCCTAACAATAGCTAGCCTCCTCAAGGTCCTGGAAACCTGGCTTCCAAAATTCCTTAGAGACCTACACTTACTCTAACCCTCTCCTAACTCGAAAGTTGTAAGATGCCACTCTTCATGACCCCAGTGGAGCTCTTTCTGCCCACAGGTCTTGTCCACATGCTTTAATAAAAACATCTTTTTGCACCAAGGACATCTCAAGAATTCTTTTTGGCCATCGGCTTTGAACCCTTGAGTCTCTCCTACATCAAAGAGACCAATATTTGGGGCAACTGGTGGCTCAGTGGGTTAAAAGCCTCTGTCTTTGGGTCAGGTCATGATCTCAGCATCCTGGGATCAAGCCCCACATCATGCTCTCTGCTCAGCAGGGATCCTACTCCCCCCCCACCCCCACCACCTGCCTCTCTGCCTACTGGTGATCTCTGTCTGTCAAATAAATAAATAAAATCTTTAAACAAAACAAAACAACAACAACAGAGACCAGTACTTAAGATTGAGCTCAATATCAGGGAGCACAACTTAACCCCAATGAGCCTCCGTGCTCTTCTGTATTAAGAAATCATTCAGAAGGGTGTCTCAATCTAGGTACTATTGTCAACTGGGGGAAATTCTTTGTTGCAGGGGGCTGTCCTGTGCATTATAGGGTGTTTAACAACATTCCTGGGCTCTATCCAATTGATGTTACTATAATTCCCATTCAGTGGTGACTCCCCTCAGATTTGTCAAATGTTCTGTGAGAGACAAAAATCACCACCTCTGGTTGAGAACCACTAAGGCTAACGGTCTCTAAGCCTCCTTATAGCTCAGTTTCTATAATTCTAAATAACTGAACCCCAGCCTAAGAGCACCTGAAAACACTCATTCATATCTTTTTTTTTTTTTTTTTTTTCCTCTTGGGCAAAATGACAAGAAAGTTAGCAGCACATTCCTAGGCTGAATGTTACTGAGGCTGAAGAAAACTGAAGGAAATAGGGATTTTCTACAATAATCTGTAAAGAGAAAGAAAAAAATGTCTTTCCAGTTGAGGTGATTTTCGTTTCTGCAGATTGGAAATGTGGGCATAAAATGACAAGCACCTTTGTATCTTTTGACCTTCTCTTTAGGTCATCAACCCTGGCAAATGCCTGATAACTGAGAATATCTTTTCCCTTGGCTCCCTGGAATCCCGCAAGGATTCATTAAGACCCCAGCCACCAGCTTCTGCTCAGAATCTCTTTGGGAGTTCTTTACATTCAGCACCCAATCACATTTGCATACTTTTGACTTCCTCTTAGATAATGTCCCTGCTGTGTCTGAAGAGAAAATCATCCTATTCTAGTTTTTCTCTCTTGTTTTTACAGCCAGGAGCTACCTTTGCATTTTTCTCTGGCTGTGAATATTGTTCCATTGTTTTCTTTCCCTTATTACCCTGATTACTTGATGTATTCATGACGTTAGTACTTGAACTTTTTTTTTTTTTTTTTTTTTTTAAATAAAGCATAAAGGAGTGAAATCACTAGATAGGGCCTTGGTAGAATGGGGAACATGACTCCTGGTTCCAGACTAGTCAATGAGCAGCTTTTGATTTATGGCAGTTTTCTCCTTTAAAAAGGTGATGTGTTTGAACTAAAAGATCTTAGTCTGAGATCACAACACCTCTAGAATTTTCTTGCATAGCCCTATGTTTTCATATGCTGATAGTGAACTTGCAGTTAACAAACCATGTATCTTAATTTTGAGTTAGTAAAGCATGGTCAATATATCACCCATTTATCTTTCCAGCCAACCTTCAGGACATGAGATTCTTGGGAGGCCAGATGGTTGGTACATTATTTTAGTCTCATTTGAAAACAAAGAGAAGGCATTCTCTTCTTTTGGGAACAGTGCTGCTTTTTTGCTTTTGTTTTTGTTTTGTTTATTTGATCATTACATTCAGTGCAGAACAGGGCTGGCATTCATGAAAATGTTTTAGGATCTGTCAAGAGGACTTGGGATAGCATTGCTCTAGTGCCTCTAAAATTAATGGGATCGTAGTCATTACTAGCCAATACTTGTGTGCAAATCCTACTAGATTCAAACATGGAGTTGAGGTCTGGAAAAATTCCATGCACAGTCCATGTTGAGGAAACTCCCTTCTTTTGGACAAAGGCTCATTCTGTTAGTTTTAATGGTGAAATCCATATAGTTAATCTACCTGTCTCCTATTCCAGGTAAGGGGATTAATCTGTTTCATAGTAAATGGATGTATTTCTGGGAACCAACAAGGTTAGCCAATAGGTTCATTTTCCAGTTTTTAATCATGAAATATGGGCACAGTGATTGAGGACATCTAGTAACATTTGGGGAGCCAAAATAATTTTTCTTTATAGAAAAAAAATTACCAATGCTATTGTTACTCTACCCACCCCCCTCTACTGTTGAATGTTTTAGCCATTTACCATTCTAGTAAACATATCTGTTTATGCTGTAGATAAAAGTAGAAACATCAATCTGTTGAGCTAATCCTTATTTTCTTCCCAGTGCAGGAAAATATATATATATATTTTTTTTTTCCTCTGTTTTATCAGCAATAGAACAACCCTAACTTTCAACAATTCCTTCCCAGCACTTATTTCTCTCTACCTCCCTCTTTAATAAACAAATTCAGTGTTGAACACATGGCTTTTGCACCTCTATTAATCTTGGCAGACTGTGGGGATGCTGAAACATGTTGGTGAGTAGGAAAGAAGATGCCTTTTCATGTGGCCTTGCAATGCAAACATTTTGGGAGTGTTCAGTTTCTCTGCCACTTTGGACTTAAACTCCTTTTATTGGAGCTCCAATGACTTTGTTTCCATGGGGAAATTGGTGCTCTACTGAAAAACTTTGGTAAATGGTAAGAATATATTTTAGGACTTTCTGTGGGTAAAGAGAAATATTTTTTCCCCCTGTCTGGGAAATAGAAAACAAAACCACTTTATTTATTTACTTATTTATTTTTAAATATTTTATTTATTTATTTGACAGACAGAGATCACAAGTAGGCAGAGAGGCAGGCAGAGAGAGAGGGGAGGAAGCAGGCTCCCTGCGGAGCAGAGAGCCAGATGCAGGGCTCCATCCCAGGACCCTGGGATCATGACCTGAGCCAAAGGCAGAGGCTTTAACCCACTGATTCACCCAGGTGCCCCAAAACCACTTTAAAAAGGAATTAAAATAACCTGTTAATCCTTTCCATTGAGGGCTAATTGTTATTTAGAAAACAGTTTAATATAGTCACTCAAACCAGAAATATACATCATCTGATAGAATTTTAAGGTTGAGAGAAGGAATGAATTTACTGGAAAAGCATGAGAATTTTTAAACAAAAATTATGAGAATTTTTATTAATTAAGGTAATTATAAAAATTTTCACCCAAACTAGGATTCTTTTGAGCATAGGTAGAAAAACCAGAGATAAATATGCCGAAACAACAGGTGTAATTCCAGAGGGTCCTTGGGAAACCTGGAGATATGGCAGCTCTGGAATAAGTCACCTGAGGATTGGGCAGAGGGAAAGTCACTATTTACAGCAGTCAGCTGAAAGGCAATCTCAAACCATGAGAGAATACTTCAGGATGAAGATAACATATATAATTTGCTCCAGTGTGTTTTTGTGTTCTAGTCATATTCTTTCTTTGAATAGTATCAAACACCCAATAAAATAAATCTCTAAAACATAACAACCTCTTAAATGTGCAGAACACTTTTCAATAGGAAGAATCACAAGGGGTGTGACAAACAATAAACTAAAAGAACTTTTTTTTAAATGATTAAATGCTGTCAAAATCTCTTTAAACTAAGCAATATGTGCTTTTGTAGAAGAATAGCATCTACTTTCCTATATGTCAGGTTTTTCTGTGTCAAAATGTAGCTGTAGTTAATGGTTACACAAAGTTTTAAGAAGAAAGGTTAGGAATATAATCAGAGATAGAAGTTAGTTGATGATATATAGAACCTAATAATAAGAAATCTGGTTTCATGTTTAAACATCTCATTAAACTATAAAATATATTATCCTCCTACTTTATGAGAGAAAAACTATTCACTCAGTCAACCATTCATTCAACCCCCCAATTATTTCCATAAGTATTTAGTGAATACCTATAAGACTCCTAAAACCTATGAATTTAGGTACAGAATCCCTCCCTTGCAATTCCAAAATCCAAAAAGTTCTGAACACCAAAAACTTTTATAACCTACATGAGGGCAAAAGCTGATGTGGCTTGAACTACTTCATGGAAAATCCATCCAGAATTGACATGAGAGTACTGTCAATTTTTATCTGTCCTCCTTAGAATGAATGCCCACATATTTTACTGCAGAATTATTAATGTGTTTTATTATATAATTCTGTCCAGAACAATCTCAATTATTATACAACTTGCAGTATTTTCAATCTGAGAAATTCTGAATTCTGCACTGCCTTTGACCTCAGAAGTTTTGGGTCAGGGACTATAGATCTCTAGTGTTCATAATGTTAGGAAACTGAGCTCCTAGAACTCACAAGAAGTAATATATTTCCACCCTTTTGTAGGAGAAAATAGCAGAAAACATGCTTCATTCAAAGGTTCTCACTCAACACGCATCCCTGTGAGGAGGTGTTTGAGTGTGTGTGGCTAACATTGTTTTTTAAGACTCAAAAGAATCCAATTCTCTCTCTTTGAAGGGCAGTGGACCCCTACCAAGAAGACACAGCAACATCCTGTCAAACAGTGGTGAGCACTCTCTGCCCATGTGGTCTAAAATAAAAATAATTGAAACATGGTGTTCCTGAAGTTTTCAGCTTCCCTTCACAGTCACAGAAAGGAAAAGGACAGTGAACTGGGTGGAGTTTCAAATTTCAGCCTTCCTGTTCCTTAGACATAAGCCAACTAAGGAATCTATAATCAGAATAGATAAAAACAAAAAACAAAAAACAAAACACAAAAGACTCAAGTATGATCAAGTAGAGAAAAATGTGATAGTTGATGGTCAGTAAACATATCATAAATGCTGCTTCATTCATACCTTATTTTCTTTCTAGAATTCTCTAACAGCTCACACTCTAACAGCTCACACGTACACGTAAAGGGCCTCAAGTGGCTGTAATTGGTAATTTAATACACTAAAAGTGATTATTAGGATAAAAAATGAACTGTTCTTAAGGACATCTATTATGGCTGCATATGTCTTTGGCGTTCACAAGTTACAAAAACACCCCTTCCCCCACCTCACCTCAAACCATTACATTACACATGAATCATCTTGTATAATCTTGTCCAACCTTTGCTTGGTTAGTTTCTACTTCAACTGGCAGAACAAAGAAAGGCAATGCATTTTAAACAATGGTGTATACAGAACCACATGAAAGCCCAAATGACATATGCAGTGGTACTATTCCAAATAAAAGACCAAAGCTGATTCACTGGGACAACCTCTTGGGTTACAAAGGTAATAGCTATGTACAGATTTATAGAACTACATCAGGGTGAAGTAAATGACTCTAAAGTTGTCTTTCCCGTGAATACTGAAGTAAAAACACACGGTAGTTTAAGTGGTTTTGGAAAAGAAACTTTCTTACAAATGAACTACTATAATCCTTTTTTGGATGTATATTAAAGTAGCTAAAATTAAAAACAACCCTTCTAGTTTAGGAAATAAAATGACGAAGTAATCCAGTCCTGCATATGGGTTACAATAAAGGTACATAGAGTTAAAATTGTTTTCCACGTTTTCTTATTTAATCATTCTCTTAAATAATTTGAAAAAAAAAAGTGCAGCATAAAAAATCAGTTGAGATGGAAGAAAAACAAAAGACAAGAGACTTTGACAAGACAATCCTTCATCACAGGTATTTTGATAGGATAGTTTAGATATTTTGTGTACCTATAGAAAGCAATCCAAAGAATAATATGAACCAAACATAGCCAAGCCTGTGTTTGACATTCAGTGGATTTTTTTTTTAAGATTTTTATTTATTTATTTGACAGATAGAGATCACAAGTAGGGAGAGAGGCAGACAGAGAGAGAGAGAGGAGGAAGCTGGCTCCCCACCAAGCAGAGAGCCTGATGCAGGGCTCGATCCCAGGACCCTAGGATCATGACCCGAGCGAAAGGCAGAGGCTTTAACCCACTGAGCCACTCAGGCGCCCCGACATTCAATGGATTTTAATAGCCAATGCGAGACTTCCTACTTATAAGACGACATAATTCTCTTAAATGATGGTGTTATTAGTGGCACAATAGAGAATCTCATATACAATGCTGTGGACCACTACTTTAAGTACTATGCCCAAATCATAAGAGTTCATTCTGTTTGAGGACTGCTCATCCTCACACTCTCAGGTCATGACCCGAGTGGAAATCAAGAGTTGGACAGTTCACCCACTGAGCCACGCAGACACCCCTAGACATTTATTTCCAAATCACATGAAATGACCTCAGATGGATCTATGGCAGCCATGTATATAAATGTGATTGGGTCACTCTGAGTACAGTAGACAGGTATGGATATAAAACTTAAATTGTCCTCCCTTGGTCTTTCTTCTGGAAAACTGGGATTCAAATTTACACACAGTCCATTTGTTGAACAGAGGAGATAGCAGCCCAGGGACTATGGCATGGCAGTCTTACCAGCCAAGAGAAGAAAAATTGACTAATCCAGGGCAGAGAAGGATGAATGAAACAGGTGGGTAGAAAGAACAGGACACAGTAAGTGTCATCTGGGCTTCTACTCACTTTCCATCTCCAAGTTTAGTTACTGACCTGCCTTCAATTTCTGTAAAACATTTATGTATCCTTATAATAATTTTTCTTTTTTTTTTTGAAAAATACCTTTCAAGCAAGAGCCTCTCCTTTGATTATCTATGAGTCCAGATGAAATGCATTTCATATCCTTGGAACTGTCTCTACAGTCTCAGTTCATCACCTTGCCTGCAGCCTATGCCAATGATTCTTTCCTAGGATGTCATAAGAAAATATTAAGTGAATGTACTTTGCTGTTTCGTCCTCTAATTTTTGCAGTTATCCACCAGGCACACCTTTACTGATGGTAAATGGCATCATAGCTTTCCTAGAGTTCATCTTGAAAATAATACAAAATATCTGAACCAAGCAAAAAGTCCCCTTACATCTACCATAGTCAAGGAGTGGGTGAAGTGGAGGCCATAAGGTAAAGGAACTCAATTAGTTTCACTGGTCACTTTCATACCTTCATGGTTTCTTCACTTACTGCCTGGTGTCTCAACTCTCTCCATTCCTTTTCTCATGAAAATTCAGTTCTTACTACTATAACTAAATTTATGCTCAATTTGTTGACACATTCCACCCCTTACCCCTGAACACTTGCCTCTTTTTTCCTACCTCAGCCCTTTCTGCATCCCTACAGCTAAATCTACTACTAACTTCCATTTTCAATTCTTCATTCATTCCTTGTAGAATTTACTTTCTTGGTCTGTGGCACTCATCCTTATGTTCTCAAACCTTGTATTCTTGTATTTTTCATTTGCACTTATCTATATATGCTTTATTTGATCTAGGATCAAAAGTCTTCAGGCTAATTAACTGAAAAGAATATACATGTATCTCACAATTAAAATGCTTTTCTCCCACAAGGTTGGGCCAAATAGAATTACATTACCAAATTATTTTTACTAATTCTCTGGTGTCCTCAGTGAAATCTAATGTCTTATCTTTGAGTCCTAGCTCTTGCTGGTTTACTTACCTTATATTCCAACTTTCTGTTACTACATTTAAAATAGCCCGTAGGTCCCTGGGTGGCACAGTTGGTTAAATGTCTGAAACTCTGGGTTTCAGCTCACGTCTGATCTCAGGGTTATGAGATTGAGCCCTACATCTGGCTCTGTGCTCAGTCCATGTCTGCTTGAGTTTTCCTCTGCCTCTCCCTCTCCCTCTGTCCTTACCTCCCAGTCTCTCTTTTTCTCTCTCTTTCTTAACCAACAATGAACTAAATAAATCTTTGAAAAAGCACCAAATCTTGATGGCTTAAAACAACAACTATTTTATCACAGCTCATGATTTTGTGGGTCAGGCATTTGGGTGGGACTTTGATGGGACAATTCTGTTTCACAGGTTTTGATTTGGTATTCAGTTTGTAGTTGAGCTGGGCCAGATGGTCCAAGATGATGTCATTCATTTGCCTGACACATTAAGGGGAATGGCTACCTGGAAGGGCTGGAAGGCTGGCCTGGGCTCCTCTCCTTCCATATGACATTTTGGACATCCCCACAAGGTCTCTTTAGTGGACTAGTTAGATTTCCTCGTTCAGAGAATGAGCCTTCTAAGAGTTCAGTAGTGAAAGTTTCTTAAGAGTGAGGACTGGAAATACAAGGCATAATTTGTGTTATATTCCACCAGTTAAAGCAGTCAAAATGCCTGTCCAATTTCAAGAGGAAGAAATATAGACCCTTCCTCTTAAAAGGAAGTGCTTCAATAATTTGTGACCCTCTTTAATCCACAAAACCTGAGGAAGATTCTATTCTTTGTCACCAGGTTTTTATGCAGGGTCACAATTCCAATAACCATGGCTACTGCCAACCTGTCTTCTTCATATTTCTTGACTGCCTAGATTAGTATGCCGCACAGACTGATTAGACACCGTAATACAGTGACTTATATGAACATCCACAGTAGCTCAGTCTTATCCCTTAGCCTCTTTCTATTTTCCATGATGAAACCTCTAGATTTGCCATTTAAACCAGCTTTGATTGTGTCACCATACATTGCATATGGGCAAAATGCTTAAATCAGCTAGGGGGCGTAGTTCAGAAATAGCAGTGGCTTAATTGAGATAGATCCTTCCTTCCTCCCTTCCTTCTCTCTCTCTTTCTTTTTGAGAGAGAGAGAGATAGAGAGAGCACACAAGTGGGCGTAGGGGAGGCAGAGGGAGACTTCATGCCCAGCACAGAGTCTGATGTGGGGCTAGACCTCACACTCTCAGGTCATGACCTGAGTGGAAATCAAGAGTTGGACACTTCACCCACTGAGCCACGCAGACACCCCTAGACATTTATTTCCAAATCACATGAAATGAATTAAAAAAAAATAATTAGTCAAGGACAGGTATAGTGGGCCCATATCTAGGCAATTTATTATAATTTTAACATTTTTAATACATCATTTTGAGCCTTAAAATCATGTTACAGCTGTTGTTGCTCCAGCTATCATAATGGAGTTCCAAGCAGAAAAGCAGGAAGAGGGTGGTAAGAGGGGGCAAAAAGTCATATTCATTCTCCTCCTGAGGAGCCTTCCTACATAGTCTCACCTAACAGCTTCCGCTTACTACTTGTCCTCCTGTTACTACAAGAGAAGTGGGAAAGGTAGGTTTTGTTTGGACACTTAAAAAACTAACATAAAATCAGGATTCTGTTACTAAAGACAGAAGCAGAATGGATTTTTAAATTCATTTAAAAATACATTTTAAAGTTAGTAAAACCTAACAGTTTCTTTAAGGGTGAGATCTGGAACTACAAGGCATAATTTCTTTTGTATTCTGTCAGTTAAAGTAGTCAAAGTGGCTGTCCAAATTCAAGAGGAAGAGATATACACTACATGCATTATTCAATCTCATTTTTCACTCCCTTCTTCTCCTTTAGGATTCCACAGGGTTAGGCAAGGGTAGCTAGAGATGAGCGAAGGAGCAGAAAAAATCTCTGCATGTTTTAGCACTGATGGTGTAAGCATACTGGATAGTGGACACTGTTGTGGTTTGCTGATACATCTCCAGAGCATTCCTCTTATTGGTGGTCTTTTGACAGAGAAAATCATTTTCTGGTTAGTCCATTTTAAGTGTCCTCCTCTAGAAGCCTTGCACTATCAGCGACTGCCTATCTTCTGTTAGAGCTGGATGTCAACTGCCTCGATCTGTCTTCTCTCTGGTTCATAGAAAACATGTCCTTTAGCCTTGCTCTTTGTGGATTACAGTTTGCTCCTATGTAGCTCTTTCTCTGGATTTTCCATCTTTAGGCACCTTTTACAAGATCTTCAATATGCAAGATGAGCAAAGGGTGGCAAAGCCAGGTTTTAATGATCAAAAAGCAGGGTGACATATACCCTGGTTTAGTTCAAGCTTCACAATAATAACAATGGTAATACAATAGCAACAAAAATAATTCAGTCTTGTGCCTAAATGAGCTAACACCATACTTTGGAATGGGTGGCTACTGGGTATTTATTTTTCTATCCAAACAAGACAGTAGGAAAAGTCACATTGAGCATCCTTTTACAGTAAGAGTTATGGCAAAACTACTAATAAAGTAGGGCTTTCTTCTATCCTCAAGTACCACAAATATCACATTTAGTC
Organism: Meles meles; assembly: GCF_922984935.1. Classification (NCBI taxonomy): domain Eukaryota; kingdom Metazoa; phylum Chordata; class Mammalia; order Carnivora; family Mustelidae; genus Meles; species Meles meles. The sequence continues at coordinate 127,068,458 of NC_060071.1, forward strand.
ATGGAGATTATAATAATCACTTTCACATTAATTGCTATAGAGAGAATAAAGATGATACAACTAGGGGAGTAGACATTTTAAGAAAAAAAAAAGATAAAGAAACAAGAGAACTTCTTTTTCCTTTGTCTCTAAATATCAGAAGTTCACCCAGATGAAATTTTTTAGGACTAAACCTGATAAACATGAACAACTTCTTTCAAGAAGTTTGCTTACATTCCATTGAATAAATTGGTTTAATTGATGCCTCATTCCTGGAAGTGTCCCTTACTTGATCATCAAGTAACCTTAACATCATTCTTAAGATTCTAACCGAAAGAAGTTCCAAAATTTTTCTATGCTTTTTCAAGTTACTCAATAGGATGAGACATATATATATATATATAGAGAGAGAAATAAAATTAAAACATTTGATAATTTAAAATTTCACTAGTTTATACTAGAATATTAATATGTGAAGACAATGGCACTATCTTTTAGATACTCGAGTCTTTGCTTTTATTTTTGCTTTATTTTTAAAGTTTTGTATTTTGAAATAATTATAGACTCACAAGAAGTTGCAAAAAAATACATAAACTTCTATAGATTCTTGCATTTTGTTGTGAACCTGATCATTGGAAAAACAATGTATTCATTTTATTTGGTGGTGAAATAGATTCAATATTACACTTTCAAAGTTATTAAAATGATGGGGCGCCTGGGTGGCTCAGTGGGTTAAAGCCTCTGCCTTCGGCTCAGGTCATGATCCCAGGGTCCTGGGTTCGAGCCCCACATCAGGATATCTGCCTGGCGGAGAGCCTGCTTCCTCCTCTCTCTCTGCCTGCCTCTCTGCCTACTTGTGATCTCTGTCTGTCAAATAAATAAATAAATTCTTTAAAAAAAAGAGTTATCAAAATGTTAAAAAATACTTAGAGCACTGAGGTTTATGTAATTTCTGCAGTAAGATCAATTTCAATTATTTAGTTATCATTAAAGAGCAAGCTTTTTTGCCTCATTTACCACAAACTCAACAAGAACATCAGGGATACCTGATGCTTAAGTAGGGAAAATCCTTAGGATGGAGAAGTACAAGGAAAATTCATGTATGTAAGAAATTTTTTAATGTAAAAAATTTACAAAATGTATATTTTTGTGGGTGATCAAATTCTCTAGTTTATAGTTTTATATAAAAGCATATTAGTAAATTATTTGCGACTTGTGTTGGTATAGTTCCATAAATCTTGCCCAATATGTCAAATGCTCTATTACACCAATTTCTCAAAATAAGTCAATGAACTTTGAATAGCGATTATTCCCAATTTTGAAATGAAGTTTTAGTGCTTAGAGAACCTGGATGATTCATCTTTGTTTATGTAGCTGGTTCCTGGCCCAGCTCAGACTCTACTATGCTGCATGAACCTTTTTTTCTTGATGTGGTGCATCATAAATAAGAATTTGCTAAATAAGGGGAATTATATTGATGATTTTTGTACCTTATTATCACTAGATTTGGAGGTTATATTTGATACCCAACTTCAACTGATAGAAATCTTATCGAATATGAAAACTAGTGTTTCAGAATCAGCCTTGGTGAGTACTTCTATTTACATGTTAATCCTTTCTTAAAAGATTAATTTGATAAGCATTGAAACCTATCTGGGTAGGGAAAGAGTTGATTCTCCAATAAATTATAATTAAATCTAAATGGAATTAGGCAGGTCTTAGAACCTTCACATTTTGGTTGATTATTGTTGCAATATTGCCTGGATTTGGTTAGTGCAAGCGGTATATACATCAAGATCACTATGCTATTGTTGTTGCTTTCTTTAGGGTGCAGCAAAAGTCTAATTGTACTATGTTTATTTTTTCCCACTGTGTATCTTAAGCCCTTCATCCCATGGCCAATGGTTTCCTAAAGAATGGAATTTTTATGCTTCAAATCTGTTCATTTGAAGAGGAAATATAGTGATTATTCTCAATTCCTAAACATGCATGAAAGGTAATTGCTTCAGCCGGTTCACCATTAGCCAATTCAAAGCAAAGCATTAAAGGATGGACCATGAGACAGTAACATTTGATGGCATGGGAGAAAAGATATGGTCAAAGTTTTGTTCCCCAGCTTCTCAGTAATAACATGTTTTGTGTGGTCTTGAAGCTAACCTCTTCTCCTCCCTATACTGCACTACCCATGTGTACAAAGTTATCTCCCTTGACTATTCAGATCAATCAACAAGGATACATGGACTCACAGTCACAGAAAAGCACAGTGGGGAATACAAAGAAACAGTACACGCTTTCCAGTGTCCAAACATTTAGGTCAGTGTTTATGCAAAACCGGTGGCCCTCTTTAACCCTGTTCTGATGTAACATAATAAACAAATAGGCCTGCCTCACAGGAGAGAAGCAATGCACATGAACACAATTCATAAGTTAATTAGCACAGTCTACTGTGGCCAAGTAGTGACAGATGTGACACCTGCTTTCAGGGAAAAAAATGAGAAAGAAAGAAGAACAGCAGAGGTCAGTTCCTTCTCTAGGGAGATTTGTGGTCACACACAGGCCACATTAGCTGGCATAGAAAACAGCATTTTAAATAGACCAAAGTATCTTTGAAAGGCAAATTGTAAATATGAGTGTGATTAAAAACACAAACTAATTTCTCCAACCAAATGAATGACCAAATATATGTCCTAGGGGGAGGGATCTACACAGCAACAGTTGTTTAGAATATTAAAATATTTTTCATATTTAAAAAATCAATTTATTTGCCTATTACATCATCTAAAAGTTTTCCATAAGCTTTCTTCCATTTTTTTTTAAATTAAAGAGAACTATTATTAAACAGGCCAGATCTTTATACACAGTAAAGTCAGTCGTGGAGGGAAGTGGTTTGTTGTAATATGTGAAATTTATTGTGTTTCGCCATGATATATAATATGAGTGAAAGTAATACCACCATCTAAGAATTCTGACTTAGCCTGTTTTAAGTCAAACAGGAATGATCTATGCCCATGAATTTATGTAGTATTTGATTGAAAACAATTGCTTCTTGTCAAGGTTGTAAGAATTCAGTGCCTGTTTGTGCAACCTGAAACACCAAGCAACGAACACACATAATACTGTCACCACCCACCCATTCAAGTGTTGGCGTGTTTTCATTCCAAGGCTGAGGCAGACGTTTATGCAGAAAGCGTATAGGGGAGAAGTCTGCAGACCCACATGTTTGGAGGAGTGAAGAGAAGCAGGAGGAGGTGTGGAGACAGAAGTTGAACTGCAAAGCAGTTGCAACTGGAGAGAAGGAAAAACCTTTGCTTAGACCTCTTAGGGTCCTGGGATGGACCTGAAATTTAAAATGACAAATACAGACTTGCATAAGAAAAGCATGCAAATTAATTTCAGTTTTTCAAGGCATAGAGGAGTCTTCATTAGGAAATAAAGAATCAAGAAAAAAAAATGATGTGCTTTTATGTTAAATGTATAGAATGTTGCACGGTCATGCGGGGATTGGACAGATGGGAGCATGACAGCAAACTGGGGGAAACTGAGCAAGGCCTGTTTGTTTGGGATTCTTCTTGGTGTCCCTTTGTTTTTAGAGGGAGGGCATCTCTCACAGGAGGGTTTTATAACCTGTTTCAGGGAAAAAAGGTGAAAGGGGAAGAAGTCATAGGGACCATTCTTCTTCTGCCATCTTCTTGATCTCCTTCTGTTTAAAATATTCACTATGCCAAGGTGCCATATTTGGGGGTAGTATGTCCTGAGCCCCATCCCAACCTAGGCCCTAGCTAAACACACAGTGAACTCAGACACTAGGTTGGCCATAAGAGTTGTCCCACATTGAGAGTGATCTTTTGACTTTATACCACCTGCATTTCCAAACATCATCCAATCATATATATCTTTTTGTTTTTATTTTTTAAAGATTTATTTATTTATTTTAGATATAGAGAGAGAAAGCATGGACAAGAGGAGCAGAGGAAGAGAGAACCTCAAGCAGACTCTGTGCTGAATGCAGATCTCCATACAAGGCTCCATCCCACCACCCTGAGATCACCGCCCGAACCAAAACCAAGAATTAATGCTCAACTGACTATGCCACACAGGCAGCCCTGCGTATATCTTTAAAAAAACAGCAACCTGTGAAACCTTAAACTCATTAAAATACCAAAGCCAGAATTTTCTTTTCTTTTCTTTCTTTCTTTTTTTTTTTCTTTTTAATAAAAAGACTGAGAATTCAATGACTTATGTAGGGTAATGGTTACCCAAAAGTAATCCTTTTAATAGGCACTATCAACATCACCTGGGAACTTACCAGAAATCCAAATTCTTGGTCTCCATGCCAGAGCTTCTGATTCAGTGACGGAATAGCAACCTCTGCTTTAACAGGTCCTCCAGGAAATTCCAATATTCTAGAGTTTGAGAGCCATTGATTTGGTAGTTTTAAAACATACTTCAATAGTTGGGGGAAAATGCTATTCAGAATTTTTAAAATTTTTGGTCTGGATTAGAACAAATGACCACGTAGAAGCACATAGATGAGTTAGGTTTTAGTTTACATTAGTTTTACTTGGTTTTTGGTACCTGTTTTCCTGTTTCAGCAGGTTTTGGCTATGCATGCAGGTGATATCTGGGTGCCTCATCTGAGGGATGTTTCTGCGGCAAAGACGCATTTGTGGTTTGTCCAACTATGTCCTGAGTAACATATCATTTCAGAAGGAACATATCATTTTACATGAACTGATGGGAAGAAATAAAGAAGAATTCAGAAAGACAAGGATTTCCACTTCAGGAAACCTCAACAAGATCAGGAAATAGCTTGTCTGGGACTGGATGGTGATCACGCAGTCAAATGTTTATCTTCTACAAATTTAAGATCATCCAAAGTGTAATTCAGGATGGGAATTTTGTTCTATAAGTTTACACCCAATCCTTTTCTTGGTGAACTGTTCTTGCCTGTTTACCATTAGAATGAGGTTCTTCCTAGTATTATATTGTTAGAAGAAGTGAGCTGAAACTAGTCACTTAATTCCATAGAATCAAATACTGACAAGGGGAAAATAACACTTTTACACAGTAGAAACCTGACAAATACTACTTTAACCAAGTGGTCAATGTTTATATCACCCGTGATAAGGCATGTTGAATGCGTATCCTAAATATCTTCTTCCACATGAATGTGTCCTTGTCATTCAGGATTTGTTCGAATGTGACCTTCATAGAGAATACTTTGGGCCATCTAATCCAAATTTATCTCCTACCTAGTTCTAGTCCATCCATCCTTCCTTCCTTCTTTCCTTTTCCTTTCTTTTTTTTTTTTTTTAGGGTTACTTATTGGAGAGAGGGAGAAAAAAAAAAAGAACATGTGAGTTGGGGTAGGAGCAGAGGGAGAGGGACAGGCAGATTCCAGGCTGAGCAAAGAGCCCAATGTGGGACTTGATCTCATAACCCTGATTATCATGACCTGAGATGAAACTAAGAGCCGGCACTAAAACGACTGAGCCACACAGGTGCCCCAGGTCTAGTAATTTCAATTCAAATATCTTCTTTATTTTTTCCACAGACTTTTCAAGATCTGAAATTATTCTGTTATGTGTTTGCATATCTGTGTGTATTTCGTTATACTTGTTTCCACTGCTAGATAGGAAGCACCATGAGAGTAATCAACTTCTTTATCTCATTCATCAATATCTGCCAAGGCCTTAGAATCCTACCTGCCTTATGTTAGGTCTCAGTCAATACTCTTTTAGGTAGACTCTTTTCCACCAGGACTTGTCCTTGTCTCTTGCAAGCCACATGTGTAAAAGGTGGAATTTGAATTCAGTTTATTCTAATAATCCACCATTTCTTCAAGTAGCTGCCACATCTGTAAACATAATATCATTACAGTAAATAACAGTAACTAACATGTACTGACTTGCTCTGTTTGAATGGTTTACATATAATTGAATCCCACATTTATAATTGGAATTCAGGTATTATTATCCCAGGTTTATAGACGAGGAAACAGTTCCTGAGAGAGTGATTTTCCTAAATGCACAAAATCAGGAAACTGTAGACCCTCTGAATTGGGTACTCAGGCACTTAGCCATTTTGTCAGTGGTATTCAGAATTTGCATCAGGATCACCCGAGGGGTCCTTCCAAACTCCAACTTTTCTGTTCCTATCTCCAGGGACTCAGAAACAGTGGGCGTCAGCTGGGGCTCAAGTATCAGCATTTTAACTCGCCCCAGGTTTTCAGACACAATGTAGCACAGACTACTGTGCCATATGCTGACAGTGGAGAGGAGTTTAAAGGATATAGGTTTGGGGAAAAATCCCTGCTGAAGTCTTGACTGCATAGAAGGAAAGGCACGGTTCAGGGGATGAGCCATAGCAACAATCACTCCTCCCTGCGGCCTTCTGGTCAAGTTCGAATCCAGTCTGGTTCTGATTAGCCTGTGGGGACAGATGAGATCAGAGCTAGAGTGTGTCTGGCTTCGGGGGCATTAATACACCTTTCGGATAGAATGAATGGTTCTTCACTCGGAAAGATGACAAGAAAGTGAATTTCTTGATGGGTGACTCTGGGCCGTAGGAAGAGAGGCCGAGTTTTAATCTTAGTGGAGGAGGACTTGCCTTTGACATGCTTGACTTTTGACATGAGTGTTTTAGCTGCTTGTGCTCAGGCCTTAAATTGGAGTGAGGGAAAGGCAGGGTCTGTCATTGGCTGATGATGGATTTTCATCAGCTCATAACAAAACTGAATAGCTTAGACAGCCTGTTGAAATAAATTTAATACTATTTTGAAAGAAAAAAAAAGGAAAGAAAGAGTAGATTCATTTTTGGCAGCTAAATTCAGTTCTGTGTGAAAGTAAAGATAACATAATTTGAAATGCCATAAGAACCTTAAATCTCCCCCAGGATTTCTTTGCTTGCCCCATCCTCTATCTCTTTTCCTTCAAGGAGATTAGTTTCCTGTTTCCTGTGGCCTTGACCCTGTCCTGGAATGTTTCCGTTTTCTCTGGACATTAATGCAAGCTACTCATGGTCGGGACACACTTGGTTATGAAAGTCTGTCCAAAGTCTTCCCTTGGGATTTCATCCTGCTGCCTGGATGGAAGGTCAGTTAAACTCAAGGGTTCCATGATATATCAGGTCTTTCTGTACCCCTAAAGTGGCAAAGAGCACAGCTATATAGCTCCTCATTTGGGGCAAAATTTGATTAACACAATGCCTTTTCTATTTCCTGCTGGATTAGTGATGATAAAGTTAGTTGTTTATCTTTTCTATCAACCCAAATTCATACCCTGCATCACTATTAAAGATAGCTGTGTGAGCTGAAGATGACTTGTATTTATTGATATACTAAGAAAATACATATGAAATCAAAAGAAGATAAATATAACTCATAAATTCCTCTGCTCAGAGAGGAACGCCACTGCTAACATTTTGGGATATCTTTCTAGTTTTTTGTTCATATATCTATATATGTATATGTATATAAGCAGAGACAGATTTTTATTCAAAAGAACCATGGCTTCTCTCCTAGTTTATAATCTATCAGTTTCTCTTTCTTTAAATATTATTGTACATTATTTTTGATGATTATATATTACCCAGTTATAGCTACATTATGCTATTAATTTAGCCTCTATTTTTGGATTTTATATGATGTCATTATTTGCTCTCCTATTAAAAAGTCTGTAAAGAATATCCTTCTAACACATCTCTATATTTTTGCAAAGCATATGATTTTTTTCTTTCTTTTTTTAATATATACCTCCCCATTCTTCAAAATTTTGTTAATGAGTAGTTCTCAAGGTGTGGTCTCTAGACTACCAGCATGAGCATCACCAGTATATTTGCTAATAAGACAAATTACTAGCCCCTACTCCAGACCGACTGAATCAGAAATTCTGTGGGTGTGGTCAAGATATACCAACTCCTCCATGAGATTCTAATACATGGTAGTGTGTGAGCACTGTCTGTCTAAGGTATTCAGTGGTAGGAGACAACTCTCAGGCTGGGGGTCTGAGCCCGTGCAATGTCAGTCCTATCACAATGTTGAGATGGGAAGATGAGAATGTAGATTTTCCAGGAAAATTCAGCTCTTTGCCTCATAATTTAAATTCAGCTAATTCTGTGGATAGCAAGTTTTCTGGAAGGACGTTTGTGGCCTTTATATGACCCAAATCCAGAATGGCTGGTCTTCATTCTCTCTCATTTGAAGAGCCGCACTCAGCTACTGAATTTTCTCCTTGTGTTATTTCCCCTTCCTGCAAGTCAGTCTTCATTTAATACCCAAAGTTTTATTTTTGCTCTGAAAAATGATACATAACCCCTACTTGAAAACTCATCAGCTATTTCTCCTTGTCTACTGAACAAAATTTAAATTCACTGATGTGGTATTTAAGACCCTTCCTAGCCTGGTCACTACTTAATGTTTGACTCTCATCTGCCACTATGCACCCACGTGTTTTGAGCCACAGTAGCCACTTTTGGTTCCCTGTACAAGCCTTTCTGTTTTAGGAATCCATGTCTTAACCCTCGACTTGAAATATCCTTCTAAACATTTATCATATAGAAAAATTATGTTCTTTCTTTAGAATCCACTCAAATATTACCTCATTTGTGAAGGCTTCTCTGTCATTTCAGTTCATTATAATTATTTGAATGTTCCTTTATAAACACCTCAACAGGAGTCTCTCTCACTGTCTTGTAAGTTATGTAATGTCTTTTTCTTGCCACTTGAGTGTAGAAATCAGATATTATCTTTGTTAATCTCAATACATTACCAAGCACATAACAGGTGTTTGGTGACAGTTAAATGCTTGAATAAATCTTGAAAATTCAACGTTTCCAGTATGTACAGAAGATTGTATTACCATCAAACATTTAGATGCCATACAAATTTAGTATTACTAAAAATAAGGAAGAGAAAGGATTATTAGTCTAATGAGAAGTAGAATGAATAAACACTTTGGGGCACCTGGGTGGCTCAGTGGATTAAAACTCTGCCTTCAGCTCAGGCCATGATCTCAGGGTCCTGGGATTAAGCCCTGCATAAAAAAAATAAGTAAACACTTTACAATAATAGGGCAACTTACTTAAAGTAATTTTATGTTAAATTGAAAATAATTTGACAATAAAATGTTGATTTGGTGAATTATATTTATCTTGTTTTGTTGTTCTTTTATTCAGAGAAACACAATAAAGTGAAATTATTTTGCCTTTATTGGTTGGAATGTGAAGTTGAAGATACATAGTCTTTTTTTTTTTTTTTAAGATTTTATTTATTTATTTATTTGACAGAAAGAGAGAGAGAGAGAGAACAAGAAAGGGAACACAAGCAGGAGAGTGGAAGAGGGAGAAGCCGGCCTCCCATTGAGCAAGGAGCCCAATGCAGTGCTCAATCCCAGGATACTGGGATCATGACCCGACAAAAGACAGACATTTAAGGACTGAGCCACCCAGGTGCTCCAAAGATACAGTTTTATTATAAAATGGAGATGATTTTAATGGAATAATATTGTATGGTTGAAATTGGTATTTATAAATGTTATCTGCCACCCTCCATGTTCTAAAGAAGACCAGACTAGGGTGCCTGGGTGGCTCAGTGGGTTAAGCCTCTGCCTTCAGCTTCGGTCATGATCCCCGCATCCTGGGATCGAGCCCCACATCGGACTTTCTGCTCAGCAGGGAGCTTGCTTCCTCTCTCTCTCTGCTTACTTGTGATCTCTATTTGTCAAATAAATAAAAATAAAATCTTAAAAAAAAAACCAGACTAGTTGGATAATGCTTAACAGACAGATGATTTCAGCACCCTCCTTAAACTAATGGTCCCACTCCCTTCTCTTTATTGTTATTTATCCAGCTTGTTGACCAGCAACAGAGAGATCAGTTATACCATGCCATCAAGAAATGGTTATCTGAGGACACCTGGATGGTTCAGTTGATAGAGGATGGGACTCTTGATCTTGGGTTGTGAGTTCAATCCCCACACTGGGTGTAGAACACACTTGGGGGGAAAAAAAAAAGGAAGGAAGGAAAAAAGAAATTGTTATTCCATCACTTTCCTTGGTGACCTGGGGGAAATTGTCAATCCTTTAGGGTCCGTTCAATCTCTTCATTGAAGTCCACACTTTCTACCTCTCATATTACCCAGTGATTTGGGGCAATAGGCAGACGCACAGTAGGACATGAATCAGTTAATGCTGATGGAGTTTTTTCCAACATTGAATTGTCCTTCTAATGCCTCAGGACAAAGTCTTCACATGAAATGCCCATGCCCAGCATAAGAAGGAGGGATTTCATCAGAGTTGGAATGCCTGATAGACTTTAATAGTATGCCAATAATTACTGTGCAAAATGAATCAATTTAATAATCAATATTTTAATGTTAAATAAAACTCTCTTATATCAGATTAAAATACAAGCATTTAGCAAGGCCATTGGAGGAAATGAACTACTGCTCATTTTATTTTAGAAAACGTCAACTATGAAAAACTTATTCCTTCCTACCTGAACTTTGTTTGAAGATGAAATCCACGGCTTTGTAAGGAATACAAGCATGGAGTTATATCATACACTTACTCATTCGATGCTTGCCAGGGAAGAGGGAGTGGGGGGTGGGCAAAATGGGTGAAGAGAAATGGAAATACAGGTTTCCAGTTATGGAATAAATGTTCTGGGAAGTATAGGCAATTTTATTAAATAGTGTTATGTGATAGCTACACGTGTAGTGAGCATAGCATGACACATGAACCCGTTGAATCACTATGTTGTACGCCTAAAACTAATAGAACATTGTTTCTCAACTAAACTTCAATAATGTGTAAATGCCTGTTTAGTTATTCATTAAATTGTTTGCTGAGAGCCTACTATGTGCCTGGCACACTTGCAAGTGCTGGGAAAACACTGGTGCGTAAATCATTTCTATAGGGAGGAATAGATAATAAAGACGTAAGCAAACCCTGGACACCTGGCCAGTCAGTCAGCAGAACATGTGACTTTTGACGGTGGGTCTCTTTTGGGGATTATAAGACATGTATGTTACTGGGAAGGGAATGGAGCTGCAATAATTTAGCTACCCTGGGACTTCTGTGACACCATCTAATATGGAAGTTTGCCTGGTCCTGGTGGCCTGTTTACAGAAGATTCATTACTGTTTAAACTGACTGTGTGCTACAACCCATCAATTCTTCCCTGAAGTTCATGCCCAACAGAGAGGTGTGTGGACACTCACCAAGAAAATGTATGGGGAGCACAAAATCCCCAAACGTTCATCAACAGTAGAATGTGATATGTGTATTTTTGTATATTTTCATAAAATGGCATAATGTATAGCACAAAACATGAACTAACATTTATATACAATAATATGAACAACATGCACCAATATGATGTTGAGTGAAATAGGTTAGAGTGAAAAAATTAGATACTATAAAACTCTGTGTGTGTGTTTCTGTATTTACCCTAAGAAACTAGAAAGACTTTCAAGGTGCTGTAAATACTCTGTTTACTAATCTGAATTCAGAATGCTATACAAACTATAAAAAAATATTCAGATGCATTTAAGTTGTATATCAGTATTAAGGATATTTTTTCAGCTTTTCAGGGATTTCCAGTAAAGGGTAACCTTATGCCTCCTTATAATCATAGAGGATATCAAAACTCTTGACATCAAATGGAATATATAAAACAACAACAACAATATAGATTTTCCTGTCATGATCATCCATCCACAAATATCATACCTTGGGTTATACACAGTCTGTGTGCCCAAGCTAAGGTCGGCTATAGGTCAGAGGGTCTGGCATGAGTCAATCGGTACTCCTGAACCCTCCATATTTCAAAGGGCATGAGTCAAGCTTTTCTTCACATGCATGTCAGTAGAGTGGAATCCTAGAATCACTGAAACTATGTTTTGCAGCTTTGGCATAAAGTATATTCTGAATTCAAGCTTTGTGCAGTGGCAATATCGTAGCCAATGAGGTTTATCCGAGGCACGATTATTGCTAATTAAAGCATATTCTGAATTCAAAACAAAACAAACCAAAACAAAACAGGATTCTAGAGACTTACGAGTTATCCTGCAATAGAAGAGCCAAGTTTTGGGTAACCCAGGTCATATCAGTAAAAAACATCAAGAGACAAACCATGTATAATGTTTTGTGTAAGGCCTTCTCTCGGAAGCATTACAAAGTTATTTTTGGTGGCTCACCTCTAGGAGAAAGTGGAGCGCCCTGACATCCCTGTGGGAATCTCATCATACCTGATGGATACTGACTCTATCACTCGGAAAAAATAGAATTTACAAAAATATTGCTTATATAGACAGAATCCTAGGTGATTTTTTTGTGCCTTCTATAATAACAATCCAAAAAATTTCCACCAAAATTACAGTTGCATCTTGCAATTTCCACTTTTGTTTAAGGTTAAAATACTAATTGTTGGAATTTTTTTTAGTTAAACAAATAAATAATGATGCTTAACTCCATGGACATTATACTTATTCCATTCTACTTCATCCAGCCCCACTTCAACAAACCCAGGAATATAAAAATATTAGTGAATAGCAAAGAAAAAAAAAAAACAAAACTAAGAGGGTTTATGTATTTAATTATTGCCAAGTAAAAGATAGTATTTTAATGGATAACAGTCTCTTATACTAGGACACTGATCCAAAAGCAGTAAACAAATTATGTTTCTTATGTAACTGGCTTTCTATATTCACAAAAATTCCTGTATTTTGCTGACATTAATATCAGCCATTAGAACTAAAGAAACCCACCCCTGTTCCATATGGCTAATATTTCCTTGATACCTTTGAAACTATTAACAGATTTGGTAGCTCTCTTGTATTCCTTAAATACAACCGTTGGCACATTTCAACAAATGCTAATAGAAACTTTATTAAAAAGCCTGCCTTTAACAGTCTGCTAAAAAAAATAAATAAAAAAAACAACAAAAACAACAACAACAACAACAAAAAAAACAACTCATCCATCAAGAACTGCCATGCTGGATACTTCTCACAGTTTTCTTCCTAGTTTTCTCAACCACTTTGCCCTTCTCTCAACCTGGCCACTTACCAGAAACCCTGGGACCTGCAAGTCAAGATTTCTCACACTGTAACATGTCCAATTTTCAATCCAGGAAATGTTAGCCAAATCCTGCACCCTCACACATACTGTTGTGTCTTGATTAATCATTCGTTAATTTGAAAGCAAAGTGCTATATTTCCTAGTGAAGAAAACCAAAATAATCAGATGGCTTGCATATTGTTTTCCTCATTTTGGTCCAGGGCTGGTGGCAGTGAACAAAGCAGAAACTCCTAGTTTTGAGGAAAAGCTCTCAGTTTTAGGCCTATAACCAGCACGTGCATGGCACACAGGAGTAAAACCTTGAAACATTTTTAAAAGAAGTTTAGATAAAACCAAGATAAGAATTCATTCTCAGACCTGAAATGTTTAGGGCAAATTTATAATAATTTGAAATCAGATGCTGATAGTGCTCTTGAATTATTATGACCATCCCAGGGAACAATGGAGTATTTGACAATGTGTAAGGACACATTATTTTTAATGGCAATATTTCAGATCTGTGTGGAAGTATTATTATTCTGCTCTCTCTGTTTTTGGTCTATGGTGTTTTCATCTGTGTGGCATTCTCCTTCCATGAACTATGCCTCAGGGAGCCTCTTAATCATGACCTCACCCCTCCTCCCCAGTGACAGGTATGGACCAGTCTCAGCCAACATTACTACCCTATCCACCAACAATATCAGTTGGTTCAAGAAGTGAGCTCAAGAACAAAGCTGGGCCTGAGGCCATTACCCGAAAAGAAATATGGAGACTGGGGAATAAAGAAACACTCCATCCCTAGGATGGCCTTGCCTGGGCATACAGCTGCCATATTCTCTACCACATGGAAAGATCAGATCTGCAGTTAAAGAGAATGAGACAGAAGCAGAAACAAGCAGAAGTAAGATCTGGGCAGGAGCAGTGTTCAGGTTCATCTGTTCCTTAAATTAAAGGATCTCTGAAAAGCAGTCTTTGCAAGTGGGCTATAAACGTCAGTGATGACAAACTGTATTTCCAGAGGCAGCACATGACATTTTTTATAGTTCCTATTGTTCTTCCATGATACCAAACAAAAATTTCCTCCCTGTAAGTTATATTTTGATCAGCTTTCCAGAATCATGGAATGAACCATCTATCTATGGTATGACAGCCTTTTACGTATTTAAAGATATCCTGCATTCCCTGAGCCTAGTTTCCCTCAAAATAAACTTCATTGCTCAGCTCCACTAAGAGAGACAAAGGTTTTTGCGACTGAGCATGGATCTGGTCCAGCAGGAAAGATCCTTTGCTGCCGTGAGGATTCTTTGCCAGGTCAAGGATAAAGATAAAGTAGACAGAATCTTTGGTGCTGTTGAAGTGTAGAAGGGAAGTATAGAAAAGATAGCACACCACAACACAGAAGAAGAACATCCTATGCTAGAGATAGGATGTTGTGAATTGTCTCATGAGCAGTATTATTTGCATTTTTTTTTAAATAAGGAATAGGTGGAATAAAGTTGCTGAGCAAAGATTTAAAATTTGAACAAAGTTCTGTCCTTTGCTTAGGAAGTGCTAGAGGGAGTTACTGGGAAAAATTATTTAGTAGCAAAATAAAATGGTAAGATGAAACTAATTTGAAAAATAGTGGTAATTCAGGACCCTTAAGTTAATCAATTTACCAACAGACAATCCAATTTGTTCTGAACACAGGTTACAGGAAAGAAATGAGATTAAATTGAGAATACAAAAATATGAAGATCAGAATTTAAACCAAAAGCAAAAGCGTGATTGGTTAGGGGGGCAAGTTTCCTTTGTACGACAGTCCCAAACTCCAATATTATGTCAATGCTGAAATCTTCAGGACAATTTTGTGATCTCTCACAGTTAGAGTAGTGGTTTTACAAGGTCTAATAAGTATTTCTAGTGTATGTGTAAAAAGACAATAAAATTAAATTTATTTCAATAATCATGTATTTTATATAAGGTTAAAAGATAGGGGCACCTGGTGGCTCAGTCAGTTAAGCATCTGACTTTGGCTCAGATCATGATCTCCAGTCCTGGAATCAAGGCCCACATCAGGCTCTTTGCTCAGTGGGAAGTCTCCTTGTCCTTCTGCCTCTGCCCTCTCCCCCAATCATATTCTCTCTGTTTCTTTCTCAAATAAATAAAATCTTAAAAAAAAAAAGGCGAAAGGATAAATTTTAAAAGTAGAAGTTATTTTGAATTATCTGTGTCAGTAGTTATCCTTATAAACGTGTCTTTGTGTAAGTAAATCTCAAGTGAACCCAACTTAATGTTATTTCTGCTTTTTGGGTGAAGTCCAGTAAATGACAATTTTTATACAATTCCAAAGAATATCTGTAACATGATTTTTCCTCCCTTGACTTGTATAATCTCATATTCCAATGACTGAAGAGGTGTTCTCTAGACTTCACTCTGGGGGTGATATCTCTGTCCTAGTTTATAGTATGAACCCCAAAGAGTTATTTGCTTCGTAATCAAATTTGCTTTACTACAGTGGAAGAATGTACACCAAAGTGGAGAATGGTTCTACAACCATCCTTGAAGTCGGAAAAAAACTTGGCTTCAACTCCAATCTTTCTAACATACAAATACCTTCTGAGCCCTGTTTCAATATCTATAAAACCAAAATCATAATGCTTTTCAACAACAAAGCAATCTGATTAAAAATTTAGCAGAAGATCTGAATATTTTTTTTCCCCCGGAGAAGACATGCAGATGACCAACAGGTACATGAAAAGATGACTCACATCACTAATCATCACAGAAATGCCACATCAAAACCACCATAGAGATCACCTGTCAGATTGGCTGTTATCAAAAAGACAAGAAATGACAAGTGTTGGTAAAGATGTGGAGAAAAGGGAACTCTTATTCACTGTTGGTAGGAATGTAAATTGTTGCAGCCACTGTGGAAAATAGTATGAAGTTCCTCAAAGAATTGAAAACTGAATTTTCGTATGATCCAGTAATTCCACTTCTGGGTATTTACCCGAAGGAAATGGGAATGCTAACTTGAAAAGGTATTGGCACCTTCATGTTTAGTGTGACATTATTTACAATACACAAGGCAAGGATGCAACCTAAGTGTCCATTGATAGATGAATGGATAAAGAAAATGTTACACACACACACACCGACACACACACACACACACACACACACACAGTGGAATAAAATTCATCCTTAAGAAAGAAGAAAATCCTGCCATTTGTGACAGAATGAATGGACCTTAAGGGCGTTATGCTAAGTTAAATAAGTTGGACAAAGAAAGACAAATGCATTATGATTTCATGTATATATAGAGTCTAAAAAAATTCATATTGCTTGCTTTATCATGAGGTTTTATTTTTTCCAAAGCTCTTAGCATGTTGTAAATACTAATCTAATAGAAACTTCTTTCATTACTATAAGAACTTGGATACAAGTTCTAAAGAGTGATAAATTATGATTATTAAAGTAGAAATGCATAACAAATGGAACATAATATCTATGACTTGCCTTCAGAATATGAAGATATCAGGACCATTTTTCTCTAGAACAATTTAGAAATCTTTTGCCTGGAAATATGTAGTTGAATAATATGAAGTGTCTTCCTTTGAAGAGGCTATAGTTCAGAAGCAGATGCACAAACAATTTCAGACTTGTGTGCTAACTGTAGTGTTAGATCTATCTATAAGGTGATTCAGCCCATGGAGGGAGTGTGCTACAGTCTCAAGTTAGTAAAGCAAACAATCTATCTATTAAAGATTTTTGGAGGAGTTAAGCCACAGGATAGTTTTGAAGGAAGTGCAGGAACTAATCAGGGAAGAGTATCTTAGATAGGGGAAAAAAAAAAAAAGCTGAACAAAGGTACTGAGACAGGTAAAATGTGACCAAGAAATAAAAGTCCTTGATGCCACTAGATTGATAGTTTCAGAAATACAGACTTTCAAACTTTAACATTACATGGGAATCCCATGCTTTGCCATTTTTCCAGGACAGAGAAAAAACAGAAAGTATTTCAATATAATAATTAAAGTCAATACACAAGATCATTCATTATTTTGAAAATATGGCAACAATCCCATTAAAATCAAACAAAGGATGCCCACTATTATTTAATATTTTTATGGCCTGCCTAGTAAAACAATAAAGCAGGAAATGGAAATAATATTTATGGTTAATATCAGGGAAAATATAAGACTATCATTATTTGTATTTAACAAGAACTTCTTCCTAAAAAATCCAACAGAATCCTACTATTAGACCTAAGATATAAATTTGGTTTTATCTGCATAAGGAACAAACATATAAAACTTGATGGATGTCCTATGTAACTAATAATCGGATAGTCAACATGATGGGGGAAAAGTTTCCATTCATAATAGGAGCAAAACCAAAAATGTTTGGAAGCCATCATAACAAGAACTTTTCCGAACTGAACGAATCTGAATATTTTTTTGCTGAGAGATGCAAAAGAAGATTTTAAAGTGGAGAGAAATACCAAGTCCACAGATGGGAAAATTGAATATGATAAGCCAATTCTTCCCTTTTTAGATTTTATGCAAATCCAGGAAAAATCATAGTGTGACTTTCTCTGAACTTGACAATATGAGTTTGTGACTCATTTAGAAAAAAATAATTATTGAGGGTTGTAAAGAACCATTTTAAGTATAACAACTAATTTGCATTCAATTACATATTTATAATCAGTTACATACATTTTTAATAAAACTATAACAATTAAAGTGTTTTAGTATTGGAACAAAAAATACATATCTACAAAATAAAATATTCACAAAATAGACAAACATATGAACTTATAGCAAACCAGAAGGTAGAATCAGTAAGAAAACATTATTTAAAAATAACACTAATTTCCTAACTACTTTAATTACAAGTTCTACAAGCCATACACAAATATAAATAAATTGCAGAGAAAATGTAATAAACCACATTAAAACAACTAGAAAAAGATAGGTGGAAATTTACCCAATTCAAGGATGAAGTATAGTTTTATTAGAATATCAGGAGTCACAAAAGTTATCTCATATACAAATCTAAGATTTTTGGGCTTCTAAAATTATCATAGATTAGAAGTGAAATGTGGAAACATTTGCAACAAATATAATAAAGGTTAATAGCCTTAATATGCTCTGAGAGATTTTAAAATAAAATAATAAAAACTTGGGAGAAAAAAACAGAAGCAGGGACTTATAGATTATGAAATACAAATGTCAAAGATGCATTTCAGTACATGGCTAAACTAAAGGATAAGACAAGAAGTAAGAATTAAATTGATGTATTATTTATTTTGCCAATTGAGAACAGAATAGTTTTTTGCTGTTGTTACTTCTAAAGAAAATATTCATGATTAATATTAATTGTTAATGTGTAATCTAGTGACATGAGAAGTTGAGAGCTCTAGACCAAGCGATATTCTTTCTAACAATTTTTATTAAGGAAATGAAAATCTTGAGAAATGTTTATTTTAAAAAAAGGTTTCATCACACTGTTATTTTTTACTCAAGCTCTGGATTTTAGAACAGCTTTAGACGTGTATAACAATGGCCATGGATAGTACAGAGAATTTGCATGTATCCTTTGTTCAATTCCCCTATTAGCATCTGAAATTAGTACTCTGTATTTATCACAGT
Source organism: Meles meles (assembly GCF_922984935.1). Lineage (NCBI taxonomy): Eukaryota > Metazoa > Chordata > Mammalia > Carnivora > Mustelidae > Meles > Meles meles. The sequence continues at coordinate 127,087,134 of NC_060071.1, forward strand.
GAATGAACTGATATTGACACATTACTACTTAGTGAAGTTTATACTGTTTCCCTCCATATTTCCTTAGTTTTTATCTAATCTTTGTGTTGGCCAGGATCCCATCCATGATGCCACAGGACAGGTAGTTTCATTCTTCCATAGCCTCCTCTTGCTTTTTGATGACCTTGGAAGTTTTGAGAAATATTGATCAGGTGTTTTGGAGAATGAAGCTCAACTAGATTTGTGTGATGTTTTTGTAATTATTATACTGGGTTTATTGGTTGTGTAAAGAAGACCACAGAGGTGAAGGATCAGTCACACCTCGTCATATCAAAGACGGATACTATTAACATGTCTTATCACTATGGATGTCAACGTTTTTTTTAAAGGTTTTTATTTATTTATTTGACAGAAAGAGAGAGATCACAAGTAGGCAGAGCAGCAGGCAGAGAGAGAGGAGGAAGCAGGCCCCCCACTGAGAGAGCCCAATGTGGGGCTCGATCCTAGGACCCTGAGATCATGACCTGAGATGAAAGCAGAGGCTTAACCTGCTGAGCCACCCAGGTACCCCTGGATGTCAACTTTGACCACCTGGCTGAGACAGTGTTTGTCAGGTTTCTCCACTTTTTACATCATTTACTCCTTTTATTTACTGTACTCTGGAGAAAGTCATATCATGCAGCTCTAGGATGCTAATGGAATTGGGAATGTAACTTCTGTAAAAAATTAATAGCCTTATTTTTAGAAATATGAAACTGGTTACACTGGTGCTTCTGTAAGACGAGTCATACAAACATTACAAATGACATTAAAAAAATAAAATAAAAAAAAACTGTGTGTCAGGGAGAAAATACTCATGATAGGAAAAGTGAAAGAAGTATTGCAAAGAGTATATGCATATAATAAAATATTGCAGAAAAAGTGTTTTTAAAGCTAATTAAACATTTTTCCTCTTACGCTTCTGATTTTCCAAATTCTCTACAAGTACTTATTGCTTTATCATCAAAAATACAATTTTAAGGTGATTTTCCCACTAAAAGAATATGTGTACCAGGTGGCCTGGACAGATTTATGTTGGCTGGAGAGTGTACCTCTCAGGCCAGGCTTCAAGCCCTCCAAACATTCTTTATTCTGTTCTGCTTACTTCATAACTGACTCTCCAACGCACACACACCCATACTCACACAAATAACACTTATTTTTCCTTTGGGTTTGCTTGTAACATACAAGTACAATATTAATGTTCATACATTCTCCAATGTCCTGACTGGTTACCCATTTATAGACTTGCATTGAATGAGGGATCTTCCCCATTTAAAATCTTTTGTTTGTTTGTTTTTTTGTTTTTTGACAAGATCTAGCATATTGTCGAGTTTGGGGTCATCCTTCTACTATCAAAAAGTTAATTAAATTTTTACTTTGTGAAAAATGCCAATCCACAGGCTGTCCTCAGAAAGAATATAGAGAGTTCTCAAGTACACTTTACTCAATTTGCATCAATGATAACATCACCCTTGTATAATATAGCAATCAAGATTCAACTTTGATACAATCCACTGATCTAATTCAGATTTTGTCTGTTTTCCTTGTATTCATTGGTGAGTGTGTATTTGGTTCTAAGCAATTTTATCACATGCAGAAATTCATGTACCTACCGCAGTCATCAAAATAAGAAACGGTTCTAATACTCCAAAGATCCTTCACATTCACCTTCCATCACAGCATCCACCTCCCTTTTGACGTCTTTGCCCCTTCTTTAAATCTTGGAAACCATTAATCTGTTCATTTTTAGAATTCTGTCATTTTAAGGATGTTCTATAAATAGATTCATATTGTAGGTGCCCTTTTGAGATTGGTTCCCCACTTCTGTCAGCATATAGCGCCCTTGAATTTCATCCAAGTTGTGTATATCAACGATTCTCTCCTTTTTATTACTGGGTGGTATTTCACGGAATGACTGCACCACTGCTTACTTATTCACTGCTTGCCTATTTGCCCATTAAAAGATAGCTGGATTGTCTCTGTTTGCTGTTTAGGGCTCTAATGAATATGGCTACTATAAACACTTTATACAGGTTTTGGTGTGAACCTTATTCCTTATTTTTTTCTGGGATAAATACCTAAGAATGCTTACTTGCATGTTTAGTTTTCAAGGGTTTGACAAACTGTTTTCCTTTAACTAATCCTATCCTTCCCACATATCCTATTAGGAAGGATATTAAAAAAAAAAATGGGGTGGGGGGCTGGGTGGCTAAGTCAGTTTAGCGCCCAACTTTTGTTTTTGCCTGTAGTCATGATCTCATGGGTCATGGTACTGAGCATCATGTCATGTCAAGCTCCATACTCAGCAAGGAGTCTACTTGAAAGATTGTCTCCCTCTGCCACTCTCCCCATTCACTCTCTCTCTCTCTCTCTCTCTAAAATAAATAAATAAATCTTTTTTAAAAAGGGGAGACATAAAAAAATGACTATAGCTAAAATTCTTGTTACATATGGTCAGAATAGATTTAGATATAATTACCTTTACTGGAAATTTTACTGGATTAGAATGCAACCTGAAATGCTCATGATCATTAAGTATAGTTAAATGAGCATTTACAAGATGAACATGTTTTCAGCACCTAGAACAGGTGTCAGAACATTTCTTGAATCTTGGAGGATTCCTCAAGTCCCTACCAATTGTACCCATAATCCACACCTCTGGGGTAAACATAGTCCTGATTTCAAACACTATACAGGGCCTTTGTCTACTCTTAAAATGTACGTACTTGGTTTAATATTGTACATACTTCTGCATCTGGATTTTTTTAATATTGTATTTGTGAGATGAATCCATGACTCAGTTACATTGTGGCTCATGACAGAGTTCATCCGTTTTCAATGCTGCGTACTGTTTCATTGTATGACTCTACCACAATTTAGTTACCTACTCTATTGTTAGTTACATTTCAATTGTTCCCAGATTTTAGTTATTATGAACAGTACTAGTATGTGCAATTCTTTTTTTTTTTTAAAGTATAATTTTTTTTAAAGATTTTTATTTATTTATTTATTTGAAAGACAGAAATTACAAGTAGGCGGAGAGGCAGGCAGAGAGAGAGAGGAGGAAGCAGGCTCCCTGCTGAGCAGAGAGTCCGATGTGGGGCTCGATCCCAGGACCCTGGGATCATGACCTGAGCCGAAGGCAGAGGCTTTAACCCACTGAGCCATCCAAGCGCCCATAGTATGTGCAATTCTTGTATGTGTTTCATTGTGAAGATATAGAAGTATTTCTTTTTCTTTTTCTTTTTTTTTAAGGATTTTATTTATTTATTTGACAGACAGAGATCACAAGTAAGCAGAGAGGCAGGCAGAGAGAGAGGGGGAAGCAGGCTCCTGGATGAGCAGAGAGCCTGATGGAGGGCTCGATCCCAGGACCCTGAGATCATGATCCAAGCTGAAGGCAGAGGCTTAACCCACTGAGCCACCCAGGTGTCCCTCTTTTTCTTAATAAACATTTACTAATTTATTTGAGAGAGAGAGATAATCCCATAGCAGACTCCCTGAGCCCGAGGCAGGGCTGGATCTCAGGATTCTGAAATCGTGGCCTGATCCAAAATAAAGTCAGAGCCCAAGTGACTGAGCCACACAGGCACTCCTAAAAGCATATCTTTTGAGTGTATTCTGATGGGAAAAATAGCTAACTCAGAAGATATGCATATATCAGCTTTAGCAGATGTTGCCAAATGACTTTCTGAAATGGTTGTGATGATTTATGCTCCCCCCAGAAGTATATGGGGACCCCCATATCCAAATACATGTTTTAAATCTCCTTTTTGTTGCATGTGAAAACTGACATTAAAGATTTTAAAAAGTTTTGTTTTGTTTTTTTCATGTCACATAGCTAATAAGCAGAATTCTTTGTTGTATCCAGGTTTACCTAACACCAGTAATGCTGTTTTTCTATTAGACCATAATGTCAGTTACTTGACAATCAGTATATTTCAGTATCTCCCATTTTTTCAATAAATGAATGTCTCATATATTTTTTCTTCTGATGCTCTTGTACTCAAATTTCAACCACGAAAATCATGGTTCCATCCTTAGTTCTGCCAGCTCATAGCCATCTCCTCCTGCTTTTGATGAGTGGTAGTAACTTGCCATTACATCATTTCAATAAATGCTCTTATTTAAATATTTAACTTCTACATATCCTTGGTTGAGTATCTTGTCATCTAGAGTGCAGGTTCTTTGAGAGGTAATATAGCCTTAGAGATCTATTCTCCTTATCGGTGTAGATAATTATCAATTAAAATTGTTAAATTTATAAATAAATACATAAATAAATACAATTGCTAAATTTAATTGATGTCTAGCTACTGTAAGGTTATCAATGATAACCTTAAAGTTTAAATGAGATTGCAGACCAATGGAAAGTAAAGTCTGGAAACACAGAAATTTTGAAGGAAATCCTGCACATACATGGCGTAAAATGGCAGACACCTTGAATTCCAACAAAATAAGTGGGGTTACGTTTTATTTGGCAATAGTATTTATAGCACTGGGTTCAATAAATTAGAATCAAATATAAAACTCAAATCACAAGTGAGGTGAAATATATTACTTGGGGGAAATATAAATTAAAAGTAATAAGTTGTATGCTAAAGGTTGGTTTTAGATGAAATGTGAAAGATAGGGAATTAGTGAGATGGAAACAATCTGATAATAATTATTCTCAATCATAAGGTCCACAAGGGAAATATTTTTACCTCTGCAAAGGAAATTTTGTTTAATTCATCTTTGTTAGGAGGCAACTACTACATATGTCTGAGTGTTTTAGATGCTTTGATATGAATTAACAGATGGTAGAAAGAAGAAATAATTCAAAGCCATAAGAAACCTGAAGAAAAACATGGCTAATTGTTTTGAAAATTTTTTTTTAAGATTTTATTTATTTAACAGAGAGAGATCACATGTAGGCAGAGAGGCAGGCAGAGACGAGGAAGCAGGCTCCTTGCTGGAGGGGGTGGAGGGGGTAGGATCCCTGCTGAGCAGAAAGCATGATGTGGGGCTCGAACCCAGGACCCTGGGATCATGACCTGAGCCGAAAGCAGAGGCTTTAACCCACTGAGCCACCCAGGCGCCCCTGTTTTGAAATTTTTAACATAATTTTTATAAAATGGCTTTGTTTAGCTCTTTAGAGCTTCCTATTAGGTCAATAGGATGGTGTCCGATAAAATTATACACTAAATAGAATCTATAATTAACTTATTTCAACACCAGAGCAATTCAGTTTCTAATCTTACCTGATAATATGGTTTACTGTTACATAAAGACAATTTGTATTGAGGCCACTCTACAATGGAGAAACTGAATTTGTACCATAAGTCAGTGGTGAAATCAAGCCTTGAATGCATTGCTCCTGGCATCAGTTACAGACTATGGTGAGTAAAAGAAAAAGCACAGAAGCAGAATTTCAGTATTTGATCTGAGGTCCTCTTACTTGAATATTTACATTTCTTTACTGACTGATTAATATGAAGCTATTGGAACTTTTTCTGCAATTCAGGTTTTCTAGGAATACAAAAGACAAGTAACCTAATAAAACATGCAATTGCATAATAAACATTTAAAACATGCTAAAGTTTTTCATGATCAACAATCCAAATCATAATAATGAAATACCAATTCCACCTATCATATTGCCCCAAATTAAAAGATTTATGAAATCTAATATTGGTGTGCATGCAGGGAAAGAGTCATCCCATACATATGTTGTGAGAATATTATATAATACCACACTTTTAGAGGGTAATAATAATCCAAATTTAAAAGATTCATGCCCTTTTAGTTAGCAATTTATTTGTAGAAATGTATAACTGAAAAACACTTACTGAAGTGTTTAAGGATACATGTATATGCGTTTATGTTGTGTTTAAACTATATCAGTAATAGTTATATCTATATATTTATATTTATATCAAAATAATTTGATATAGGAAATGTGTAATGTGGAAGACTGGTTAAATTTCACCTAAATATTACATAGCCATTAAAAATAACGACCATAACCGTTTATATACAGCTTTAGAAGAGTAAATGTAGATTGCTAAATATAAAAAGCCAATTATGGAAAATATGTATAAGATATCCTAATTCTTTTATTTTGTAAATGAAACTGATATAATATACTTTGTATCTTTTTAAGATTTTATTTATTTATTTATTTGACAGAGAGAGATCACAAGTAGGCAGAGAGGCAGGCAGAGAGAGGGGGGAAGCAGGCTCCCCGCTGAGCAGAGAGCCGGATGAGGGGCTCAATCCCAGGATCCTGGGATCATGACCTGAGCTGAAGACAGAGGCTTAACCCACTGAGTCACCCAGGTGCTCAAATACTTTGTATTTTTAAAGCACCTATCACACAAGAGTAAAAATCTGTGGGAGAGTGGTAAAGATCTTCTTGGATGAAAGAGAGAAAAGCAGTCCCGCTGTTAATCAGGAGGGGTGGAAGAACAGATGCAAATACAGTCAGCTACCAAGTTACCAGAAAACAATCTTTCTTCCAAAGTCATGCAGGAGGAAACTGCCTCTGAGACACTCTGAATGACAGCTTCTTTCCACTGATACACCTGGTATTCTTTACTTCTGCCATTTGCTATTGGGGATACCCAACGCTGAACCCATCCCACCTCTGACAGCTTCCAACCCCTAGTAAATCTCACTGATTTTACTCCCATCTCAGAAATCTCAACAGTCCAGAACTGAACCCATCTTCCAGTAGGTCCCCATTAGAACCTCTCAGTGACAGCCTAAAATCATATACTTGACGCTTCCCTCCTCTGGCTTGTCAAGAGCCATCCCATGGTTTCTCTGGAGCGCTTGCTCTTGATTCTCCGATCAAGAAATGAAATTTTGTCAGACTACAAATTTATCCCCAGTGTTTTTTTGACAACTTAATGAGGTTTTAACAACAACATAAATATATATGCCTGTAGAGAGGTATATGCATGTATGTGTCTACCTAATCTCCTATTATCTCACTATGTAAAACAAAGCCTTCTGGAAGGGACATGTCACATTTAAGCAGCTGTTACTCTGAAGTATATAGAGGAAGGTTGAAGAGAGCTTTTTTGGTCGTTTAAATTTTTCTTACTATAATGTTTAATGGATCTGTATTACTGTTTTTTGTTTGTTTCTTAACAGAGCAAATTAATGAATAAAAACATCATTTTACTCCAGCCAATTCTTTGTGTCTCTTGAAGTACACACACACTTATACCCACACCTACACATGAACACACATACACATATACACCCCTTCCAAGAAAACTGAGTGTCTTGAGTGTAGATCAAGAAACTATAAATATAGGCAATTATTCCTTCAATTGTTTTAAAAAATCAAATCTGTACTTTAACTTTAATCTGAAATGTATTTTTCCTCAAAAAAACCTGTTAAAATAAGAAATAGCAGATTATATATATATAATACATGATATATTTTATTTATATATAGTTTTATATGTTATGTGATATACTTTTATTGTTTGATAAATATTTTTCTACACCTATTCCCATATCCAAATATAACAATTGTCTGCTTAAAATAAACAGGGAACAAGAATCAGAATAAAGGTTTACTTGACCAGGATTTGATTAAACTGCTCTCAAGGTGTGGTTCTTCTACACATTGTTGGCAACAAAGAACATGTGGATTAGAAAGGAAACCAAGGAGTAAAGACGTAATCGTCCATAGTTTGTCTTAATTACCTATCTTTGCTGTTCCTTTTTTTCTGAAAGGGAAAACAGATGGAAAAGTAATTAATGCATACACTAATTAGTCATCTCATTTGCCAATTGTACATGATAAATAAAACAGATTGCAAGAAATACTCAGCAGGTTTAAGTAAGGTGAGGCCAGTAGGATGAGATAGATACTTACAGTTGGATAAGCATAAAACAAGTTATACATTTCCTTATATATCATTTTAACAGGGAGGCAACCATAAGGAAAGGCAAATCTTAGGTTTGTCTTTTTTTTTTTTTTAGATAAGTATGTGACCAAGGACATTTTATGCTTTGTCAACAAGTATTTTGGCAATGAGTTTGATTTAATGGTAATAATTATTATGCATAAGTCCGATTTTTGAAGGACAGATCCAATTTACCAATGTAAAAACAGCTACTGACTTTTTATAGAATGGCAAATAAATTTTCAACACTAGTCTTCAATATAAAAATAGAATTTTTTGAGTTGTACCTTCTCTTTGGAACCTTTTAGTTTGCATTAATTTTCATCAGAAAAATATTTATGCATGAGTCTTGGATATAAGACAATGTGCTAATGCTATGAATGGGATTTCTGTATACTTTTTAAAAAGTTGCAGAAACTGAAAGAAATTAGAGTCAAAGTGTAGGTTAAATTTCATCTGTCCCCAAGCCACCTTCTCAATGTTGATTGCAGAATTGAGCTGCTGGGCTCTTCTTCATAGTTAAGTGAGAAAAATTTAGAAGGATGTGGGGGGAAAAAAAAAAAAAGTCATGATAATAGGCAATTAAGAGATGCCAGTTTCCACAAGGTAAGAACAAGTAAATGAATATTGAAGAGACAGAGAAAATTTCAGACATTTTTCAGTCTTCCATCTCACTTCTTATTTCAGGGATTCCTAGCAACATTAAATCAGTTGCCTGAAGATTTAACAGTAAAAATGGAGCTAAAATACACTGACTTTCAGGCAGTCAGTTTTCCATTAACAAAGGATATCACTAATAGTGGAAGAGGATATAGAGGATGAACAGGGTCATTCTTTCAGTTAAATAAATGTGAGTCAATTTCCTTCTTTCATGTTTCATTAAGTTCAACTTATTTCCTTCTATCTCACTCTCCCTTCCTTCTGTTCTCCTTCTCATCATTCTGCATTCTTTCCTTTCCTCCTCTCTCCTTGTGTTCTTCCTCCTTCTTTCTCTCCATTCCTTTCTCTCTTTCTTCTTTCCTTTCTTTAATCCTTCTTTTGCTCCTACTCCCTATTGCCAGTACAGTAATATCAGAAGGAGAAGATGAATAGGAAGAACATGTTGTGATATTTTCAGCTATGCATAGAGCAAACTCTTCTACAATTCCCACAGGACCACTTGGCGACATATTTTGAGAAAATTTAGACCAGAGCAATATAGTAAAGTTATTTTTCAACAGCAATGGAAAGGTCACTACTGAAATATTGTTGGGGACAAATATTAATTACATGGGACTCTTTGGTACATCATTGCAGGATGCCTAGTATCCTTGGGTCTGACCCCAAAAGCCAATGATACCCTCAAGCCCCATGACAACAATAAAAGCCCCACACATTTTAAAACACCAAATAGTAGAGTGACTGTATGCCTTATTGAGATTCACTTTTGCTTCAAAAATAAAGGTTTTGATTTGAATTCAGGTTGTACCACCTAATGGCCATTAAAAAACATACAGAAAGACAGACAAACAACCTTTTTCGTCACCATAAAAAGACAGCTCATCTTCTTTATGGTTCTTTTTTTTTTCCTCCAAGATTTTATTTATTTACTTGTCTGAGAAAGAGACAGAGAGAGAGAGAGAGAGAGAGAAAGTGAGCGCAAAGGGGAAGATAGAGGGAGAAGCAAATTCCCCTCTGAGCAAGGAGCCAAATGCGGACTCAGTCCCAGGACCTTGGGATCATGACCTGAGACAAAGGTAAGCACTTAACTAAATGAGGCACCTAGGCATCCCTTCTTTATGATTCTTATGAAGTTCAGTGTGACATGTTTGTGAAAGCATTCTTTTCTAATTTCCAAAGGTCATACAAATATGAGATGTAATTTTCATTTTACCTGAACTTTGAATATAACCTTACATTGTTGTTGCCTATTTTTTTCAATAACCAAAGTGATGCTAAACAAAGAGTGATCTCCAGTTTCCTTCTAAGGAATGATGCAAGGAATCCAGCATGCTGTGTAGAAGCAACTCACTTCTATGGTTTCCAACTGCATCCTTTGGAGTCCAGAGCCCAGCTTCCCACTGAAATGTAGGCAGAAGTTGGATTAGACATTTAAGCCCCACGCTTCTCAGCTCTACTTGAAACCAAGCAGTTCTGCTACTAACTTTTTTTTCATAATGGACTTTTCTTATCTTTGAACATAAGGTTTTATAGCTTAAAAAGTTCTCACAAATATATTTATGGAGCCCATATTTCATATTTTTTCTGATTATAGTGCAGCCTAATTATAAAAAGAAATGGGGATATAATTTTGTTCTTCATGTGTAGGAAAATCCTCCATAACCCTGAGTCTAAAAATAATCACTGTTGAAATTTGGCCTCTATTCTTCCGGGGCTTCTCACTTGGATATATGTTCATATAAAAGAGATTGCATTCTGTGTACATCATAATATAAAGCATGTATCTTACCATATTCGTGCACAGTCTATGTCATCCATTTTTATAATTTAATAGTATATAATTTTCTAACTTTTCTTTCTTTGCAGCTACTTTATTTACATTTAGTACCGCATAGCACATATAATTTGCATAAAGACATGTTGTTGAGGGAATAAAAAGACAAAGAAGCAGTCCTTGTGAATCATCTACTTTGGATAAAGAGAAGTGTTTATGTATCAAAAATTAATAAAAAGACAGCTATTCATAAGTTTATTTTTATTAATAATAGGAAACTACATGCATAAGACATTTTATATTTTCAGAGTGACTTCATATGTATGATCTGTTTCCATTTCCAAACCTACCCTGTGTGGTTTGTGGAATAAACGTTGCTGCATTCATTTTACAATGAGTGAAAAGCTGAGATAGTGCAAGAAGTTGGAAGTGGCATACATGGAACCATACCACAGATATTTCAACTACTTTGACTATCTAATATTATACCAGTGGAATCACTAGAATAGCTCCATAAAAAAATTGTTTTGTTTTGATATTAAGGATTGATAACAAAACCCAGAAATAAAAATTTTTAAAGTCCCACATATGATCAAAGTCCATTAATTCTTTCCAAAATTATTATTTTCCAAAACAGCAAAAACAGTTTCAAACATATCTACATACCTACCATATTTAGAGTACACAATTCAGAGGGATATTTCACTTAACTTAAACAATAATAATGCAGCTAACAATAATAATGCGGCATAATTTTCATTGTGCACTTAAGAATGGGTCAGTCAGGGCCACCTGGGTGGCTCAGTTAGTTAAGCATCTGAATCTTGGTTTTGGCTCAGATCATGTTCTCAGGGTTGGGCTCTGGAACATGCTTCAGATGCTCTTTCTCCCTCTCTCTCTCTCCCTTTCAAAAAAAGGTGGGGGTCAATCTAATATACCAAGCACTCATATATATTATCTGTTTTAATCCTCACAACAAACATGAGAGAGTCAGTATTATTTTCTCTAATTTCCAGATGGGGTTACTGAAGTTCAGAAAGATGACATTTGCCCCAGGTCATTTCCTTAACAAAGACATATCAGTCTAATTCTAAACTCATGGAATTAACTACTGTTCTATGCTGTTTCTCAATAACAAATTACTGTAAACTATTAGCATATTTAATTCTCTAATAGAGTTCTTCATCTAGATTGTAAGGAAAATCTTAGAGTGAGGTTCTAGTGTAGTGACCTTCTATTTTCATTGGAGCATAAGGGAGATAAAGAAGCAAAGTAACAATGACAAAGAAACATCTCAATGATTAAAAAAATATTTTATCAATACAGTCACCAAAGTTTATTTTCTGCTAACTACCTTAGTAATGCAAACATTGCCCTGATGAGAATCCTGTCCTTAGGAGCTATGTTCCCACACGTGATGTTGAAGCTCTAACAGGTGTGGTCACTGAGCACCAGGGCTCTCTTGATGTGAGAGTGTCCCGGGTTATCACACTTCCGGACCAGGAGGCTGGTGTCTATGTCTTAGGGTTCTGTGGAGATTTTTGTGTTTGTAATGGGCTGTGCCATTTCGGAGAGCAATTACTATACCTGGATTGGAATAAAGACATTGTTCCATTTTTATTTTTATTATTTTGTAGTGGGAAACATCGGTCTTGAATCCATCTTTTTCATTTTTATTTCTTTAAACCTCATTCCATTTTCCTCATTTTCTTTTATGTTGTTCTGTGCATTTTGCTGTTGGAAAGTTGACTGAGAGACAGCCAAGTTTAGCTTTAGCTTTACATGAAGCTTCTTATTTGGTAGAGGTCAGAAAAAACCCAGGCATTTTTCTCTCATTTTTCATGAGTGGACTGCAGGACTTTCTAGGGAATATTTCTTGAAATGCCAAACCAGATGTTGTAAAATGTCTTCTACCCAGTGCTAAAACCTTTTCTCCTAAAACCTCTTAAACTTTAATAGCAGAAATATATCATATTAACGCCCAGAGTGCTACATTAAAGTAACATTAGTGCTCTTGAGTTACACCCTCCATGATCTAGTAAATTCTGCAAAGGAGCTTCCACTCTTGGTTTTGAGCATCAACATGCAGTAGTTAAGGTTTACAAAGGTGGATATTCAACACAGGAAATAATTTATAGTCACCAATAGGCACTGACAGCTTGGGTCCAACAAGGTTATACATTATATATTTCAACAATTGTCAGGAATATTTATTGAGAACCCATTGTGTGTGGATTGGTGGACTTCATGCTCTGTGGGGGCAGACAAAATGAAATAGATGGCAGGGACCTTTACCCTCAACAAACTTAAGGGTTTTTAGAAAGAATCCATAAATCTAGTTGAAGATTATATTAAATGACTTCTGACATTTTTTTCCCAACTCTAAGCTTCTAATAGTCTTTTATAGTGTCCTCCTTCTATATATTTCAATTTAATTCCACTTGACCAAAAAAGAAAAAAAGCAAAGAAAAGATTTGAGGTGGTTTATCACAAGGACTCATTTATTTAGTCTAGGAGTTTTCAAAATAAATGGGTAATTGTAACAGGAAGTTGAGACAAGATGGTTACTTAAATCAAGCTTTAAATTATGCTTACGTTTATTTATGAGAGTGATACCTGAAAGTCTTAGCATTCTACACTGGGGAAGGAAGAAGAAAAAGAAATAAAGCAGCTTTCTGAGACTTTCTCAGCAAAGACCAACCTGATTGCTGTTTCAAGAAAGAGAACGCAGCATTCCATTCCATTCCGTGCAATGCAATTCTGACTTAAATCAGGGAAAAACAAAAAACAAAAAACAACATTTTCTACAGTTAAAAAAAATAATAATTCTATAAACTCCATGATAGAGGAGTAGAAGCATGATTATTTATATACCCTTGTGACTTTATTATCTCCTTACTTGTGGTGTAAGTGATTGGAAATTGGGTGGCTAGAATGCCCTAAAGCTGCATTTGCTTAGAAAGCACACTGTTGGGTGCCTGGGTGGCTCAGTGGTTTAAGCCCCTGCCTTCGGCTCAGGTCATGATCTCAGGGTCCTGGGATCGAGTCCCACATCGGGCTCTCTGCTCGGCAGGGAGCCTGCTTCCCTCTCACTCTCTCTGCCTGCCTCTCTGTCTACTTGTGATCTCTTTCTGTCAAATAAATAAATAAATAAATCTTTAAAAAAAAATGGATAAGGAAGATGTGGTCCATATACACAATGGAGTATTATGCCTCCATCAGAAAGGACGAATACCCAACTTTTGTAGCAACATGGACGGGACTGGAAGAAATTATGCTGAGCGAAATAAGTCAAGCAGAGAGAGTCAAGTATCATATGGTCTCACTTATTTGTGGAGCATAACAAATAACATGGAGGACATGGGGAGATGGAGAGGAGAGGGAGTTGAGGGAAACTGGAAGGGGAGATGAACCATGAGAGACTATGGACTCTGAAAAACAACCAGAGGGTTATGAAGGGGTGGCAGGGGGGTGGGGGGGGTGGGAGGTTGAGGAACCAGGTGGTGGGTAATAGGGAGGGCACGTACTGCATGGAGCACTGGGTGTGATGCCAAAACAATGAACACTGTTATGCTGTAAATAAACAAATAAAAATAAATTAAAAAAAAAAAAAGAAAGCACACTGTTCTACCTCAGTAATTTGTTAGAGTTTGGTATGCTGTTTAAGACTTGTCAAGATGCATCCTTCAGTCTTTGCGAGATATTGATAAAACAAACATTTTCCATATTGAGAAGGATCATCAGGATTGTTTTTGGAAGACTGGCTTTGTAAGGCAGAGAAGTAGATGCTGGTGGTAGGGTTGGGGATAATGCCAATCTATGTCCCCTGCCACCCAACACTTCTTGTGACACCATCCCCATTTAAATCATCCTCCTGTCAGAGAAAGAGAAGTATTTCAGTTCTTCAGTGTAGACACTTTCTTGGCATTGGATTCTAGATACAATTTATAGATGGGCATTAAATTAAGGCATTTTGAGGGACATAATAGAAAATACCTTTAACAGGCATTTTACCGAGGCTATAAATGCCTTTTTTGTAGGGTTGCTCTCTCTCTCTCTCTTTCTTTTTTTAGTGAGCTTCAAAAACTGTTCAAGTTACAATATCAAATTGTAGTTCAACTAAACAGTATCTGTATATTCTTTTAAGTTGGAAAGAGAATTCAGAAAATCCAGAGAAATTAATTATTAAGTCCAATAATACTGTCTGGGGAAGTAATTATTGGGTCAACATCTAGTTTTTTATTTTGTTTTTTGTTTTGTTTTGTTTTGTTTTGTTTTGTTTTTTTAATTAGAGGGAGAAGAAAGGAGAAACCAGACTTTTTGAGCATGGGTAGGTCTGCTGGGTGATGGGCCAAGTGTTGTCCAATTCATCTTTTCATTTGATCTTATTTTGTCTACATAGTATTCTTAGAAGGAAATTTTACTCTTACATCTTTTTAGATCTTTTACAGGTTCAGAGGGGCTAAGTGACTTGCCCTTGATGAGTTCATGTCATGATTATTACCCCATAGCAGAGTGTGATTCCGAACCCGCAGGACTTGAAAAGCCAGGCACCTTCTGCTTCTGAGCAGCTCATCTTAATGGCCAAAATTGTCCCCTTTCAGATATCCTGAGACATCTACTTATTTAGTCCCTCATTATAGGTTTTAAGTCCTTTTGAAAATAGACTGTCTCTTGCTTTCATGTTCTTGTCTGCTGTAAGTTTTACCCCAAGGAATATGCAATAGTATATAGCCCCATTTCTAACCCAATGCATGTATATAATACAATTCAGCCTCTGTCCACCTGGCGTCTTTTCCTCTTTCCTAATTTAAGAAAATCCAGATGTGATTTTTCTAAGGGAGACTTGTTAACATTTATTTGTTGAAAACAATTTTAGAGAAACTGTACAGGAACAATTATAAATCAATGTGTCAACCAGTTTAAATTTAAAGTAGTTGGAACAGGTCACTTTAGTGCTGAAGGGAGGGTTTCATGAAATAAATACATTTCATGCCAGGTTTTGAATGAGTAGATGAAAATGGATTTCCAGAGGATGTGGGAATTAAATCTGATGACTTCAGAGTCAGCCCTGAAATGATGGAAGGACTGATTCATGTTTTTAAAAAAGACAAGATCCGTTACAAAGTGTGTTTTGACAATCAGGAGATATCAGACCATTAGTGATGATGGTATCAGTAGTTACAATTTATTGAATATCCCCTATGTATCAGACGCTATGGGATGCCCTTGGCAAACCAGTTTTTACTTATCCTTCAAAACAACCCAAGAGGTTAATTTTTTCATTCTCATTTTACAAATGACAAAATTTAGGAATAGAGTCTACATTTTTCCATCCAGGGTTAAGCAATTACTAAATGATAGAGGCAGGATTTTATCTTTTCCTTTCCTTCCCTTCCCCCTTCCTTCCTTCCTCCCTCCCTTCCTTTCTTTCTTTCTTTCTTTCTTTCTTTCTTTCTTTCTTCCTTCCTTCCTTCCTTCCTTCCTTCCTTCCTTCCTTTTTAATTTGAGTATAATTGACATGCACTGTTACATTAGTTTCAGGAGCACAACATGGTGATTTGTCTTCTCTATACATGTTATGTACAATACAGGTATAGCTACCATCTGTCACCATAAAACACTATTAAAATACCATTGACCATATATCCTATGCTTTACCTTTTATTCCCATGACTTATTCAGTCCATAACTGGAATCTCCCTGTCTCCTTCACCCATCTTCTCCATCATCTCACTTCTCTCTCCTGACAACCCTGAATTTGTTCTCTGCATTTATAGGTCTGATTCTGCTTTTTGTTTGTTTATTATTTTTTAAATTCCACATATAAGTGAAATTATATTGTATTTTTCTTTCTCAGGCTGACTTATGTCACTTAGCATAATACCCTCTAGGTCCATCCGTATTGCCTCATATGGCAGGGTCCTATCATTTTTCATGGCTGCATAATGTTCCAGTGGGTGTGTGTGTGTGTGTGTGTGTGTGTGTGTGTGTGTGTGTGTATCCAAACCATCCTTATTTGTTCATGTATCGATGGGCACTTAGGCAAGTTGCTTGCATATTAGAGGCAGGATTTAAAAGGAGGTCTCTTTGACTTCAAAATCAAAACCCTTACCTTGAAAAACAAAGTCATGTTGTGAGTGAGATGCTATGGACTCTGTTGTACTGTCTGGATTTGAATTTCAGTCCACTCTTACAAGTTTATGACCTTCCTCCTCTAGAATCTTCTGTTTTCTAATTTTATAAATTTGGGCTGTTGGGAATATTAAAATGAGAAAATATGTCTCATGCACTGCCTGACACAAAGTATGCCAAAAATAAGTACTACTTATTGTGATGGTTATGAAATTGATGAAGATGATGAATTTATGAGCTATATATTGATACTCATATCCCCAGGGTCTTGGACAAAGTGAAGAGAGTCAAACATACAGGGTTACACTAAGTTTATGTTAGTAGATGTTTGCTAAAGGAGCTTTGAGAAGGTGTAGGAAGTTATGAATCTTATTTCCGTTTTATTCTCATTTCTCTAGATAGTCATGCCCATAGTTTGTGAACCTGTCCATATCCCCATTTTGTGTAGAAGCCCCATGAATGCTGTTATTTATGTTTTGAAGGAAACTTTCTAGATGTTGTATGATTAGAATAATTACAATTGTGCCTCACCTTGGTTAGGAACATAGATACTTACTAAACTTCTACAAGAAAAAAATGAGGAAATGGTTCACTGGGCTTTATGGAGAAACTCTTCTTTAGATATTTAGTAGGGAAATGGAGAGTTTGGGGTAAATGAGATATAGAGGAAAGAGGAATTATTTATTAAATCCTTTCAGAAAATTCAGTTGACAGATCTGTTTGGAAGAATTTTGTTTTTATTCCCTCTTGAGCATTGTTAATAAGTTTTCTTATCCTTACATAAGGTCATTAAAACTATCAGCTTCATGATTTCTCTCAGGAGAACACCTTGAATTTTGTTTTGAGAATAAGAACAATAAAAAAAAAGTTTAAGGTAAAATAAAAACAATGTTGCCAAATGAACATATATTTGAGATTAAACAGTCCCTATTTTAAGTGCTAAAGGGATTTGGGAAAGACCCCATAGACTGACCCTTGACTGATTGTAGTGCTAACAGGGGAACTCTTATAAAGTAGATAACAAATGGCCATTTGCTGGAAATGAGGACAGTTTTTCAGTATGTATGTTGCTCCCTGTTGCCATTCTCTGTTTCCCTGAAGAATTCTCCAGATGTCTAAATGTTGTGTAAACTGGCTTAACGCCAAGTTTACTGGACAAACTTTTTTTTTTTCATCTTCCTTCCCCTGCTTCCTCTGTTCTGTCTCTCTCTCTCTCCCTCTCTCTGCCTCTCATTTTACTCTGTCTGCCTCCTCTCACAACCATCTCTCTCCTTCCTTTGCTTTTCAATAATAAATATCATGAGGCCTTACTTGGTCCACAGCATAGTGATAAATTTTGGACAAACAAAAGTGAGTGTCAGCTAACCCTGTTCCCAATGGCCTTATTGCCTAGACAGGAAAACAATTAGGTAAGTAGGTAGAAGGGGAATATCAAAGTAAAGTCCTGAAAGGAGTTAAACTAAAGGCAAATGGCATTCCAGGGAGAGGCAAGAGACAAGACGAATCAGTTTTCATGACAAAAATCCCAGACAGTTTACCAGAAGAATATGTCTTAAAGCAAAACTGCTTTACATTCAGTTTTATCTTTTCCATTTAATTTTTACATTTAAGTTTTGTCTTAAAGCAAAAATGCTTCACATTCAGTTTTATCTTTTCCCTGCAGTCACAGAGTAACCAAAGTGGTATGAAATATGCTTGTAGCATGTTTTCCTTTTTTGACCTCTGTATTCAATGTATATGACCTTTCCATAACTTTTGACATCAATGATCACCCTCTCTACCTCAAAATACTTTCACTATTGAATTTCTGGACACCACACTCTCCTGTTTCCACTCTATTTCACTCTTTCTCAATTTCTTTTGGTGGGTCCTTCTCATCTCTCTGACATTTCACGGTTTTAAAACCCCAGCTCTCATTCTCCAGACCTCTTTTCTATCTACTTTCTATGGCTACTACGTCATCTGGGTGGTTTTATTCAGTTTCAAGTTTAAAGATAGTACTCTAATAGATCTAGTCCAGACTTCTTATCTAAAATCCCTTGTTTCTGTTTTATTTTTCCTCCAAATACTTAATGCTTTCTAATACACCACAGAGAAATTATTTTGCTTATTTTCTATCTCCTTCTGCTTAAATATAAGCTTTACAGGAACAGTGCTTTTGTTACTTAACTATTCTTCCTAGGGGTTGGAATAATGCCTGTTCAGAGCAGGCACTCAGTAATTGTTTTCTTTTGTCTTGGGCTGCATGGGAAGAGTCAGAACTCTTCAAGACACGCAGATAGTCCATCAAAGTTTTACAAGTCCAAGAGTTGAGTAAGATCAACCACTTTAAAAGGGCAATCAGTGTGATTCCTATTCACAACTGCCACAAAATCCACTGTAAAGTTGAAAATCAGGAGCTTTCATTTTTAGATTTTGTTTTAGATGACTCTATTTTCTAACACAAGGTTGCTTTTGAGGAGATCTCCCTGTGATTTTACCAGCATTTGTTAGATTTCAGAAACTGGCCCTCCATTTCCTTTTTGAACATTCATTTATTTCACATTTGGGAGGTACCATATGCTTCATCCACAGTAACATTCTAGAATGTGAACTAAGGCAGCAGATGTGTACGCACTTCACAGGGGCAAAACTTTATTATTTTTTAAGTTCTTTATGATGCTTGGCTACTGTCATTGAATATGATATACAAGGTGGCAATTTATATAGAGAATTGAGATGGTATGTGTGAACATGAGTGGCACACACTTCATTTAATCCAGAATTCCTCACCTTACTTTTGCTTTAAGAAGTTCTATTAACCAGGGTGTAACTCATTTGTGTGCACAGTGAATAGAGCAGCCCTTCTCCACCAGTTCATAATTTAGCCAGAGGGACTCCAGATTGACTCTCAGCTGGCAGCCACACAGAACAGAATAGCTCCATAGGGCCAGATGTGAGCATTGTGCTGGTTTTCCTGCTTGTTTTTCTTTCCTCTTTCCTTCCTTTTTGTAAGTATTATTATCATGAACCATCCACCTGAAACCCAGAGAGAACTAGCAACTCATTCTTTACTCAGCAATGAAAAAGACACAAGACTTGGTTAAGCAGTTCAAATAATCACACTCAGAATCCAGGGGTTTAAACTGCTACCTGAGTATCCCTCCCCACCCATTACCAAAAGAAACAGCAACACAAGCCAATAACAAACAAAAAAACTTGAAAGAATAAAGAGGTACCATATGCCTTGTAGTGTTTCACTGCTTTGCTTTTTAACAGCAAGTCTATAACCCCCTATAATATTTTCTATACTCTTTTCTTGGGAGAAAATTATTTTTAATGTTGCATGTTAAAAATTATTATAAATGTGCCCTACTATAGCTGAGTTTTAGAACTACATTTTACACTAGCTATTACAAAATCATCTATTTGTAAATAATGTTTAAAAAAGCAAATTCTTAAATAATCCTCATGACAAAACTGGAAAGTAATTGCCACATGATAACTAGTTTAGTGGAAATGAAGTAAATAAGGATAGGGGAATAATTGCTGCCTTTGGGTTATTTCATGCCTGTAACTCACTGTGAGACTGAAAATTTTCTCTCTAAATGCTTTTTTTTAAAGTGTTATCATATTGTAAAGTGTGTCTTCTGAAATAGTTAATAGCATAACTTCACATGCAAAATCTTTCATTCCACTCTCTTGTCTATGCATTTCAGTGGGAATCTGTAAAACATTCCTGTTCTACCAAATGTAATTATTTATCCAATTGTGATTTATTTATTATTGCTATTTTACAGTATCTCAGACATGTGAAATTTGAGACAAGCACTTCATTCTTAAAAGAGAGAGTCTTCAAGTCTATGGCTCACTGTTCAAGTTCACTTTGGGGCTATTCCATCCAATACTTGCTCAGAATCTTATGTGTTACCTTCACGATTCAACTTCTATTCCCTTGTGGAAACAAACACACAAAAACAAACAAACATCATGGGGAGTAACACAACTATCTCTGTCAGTTATAATCCAGAGGCAAGGGAATGAGAAACTTTCAAGAACAAAATGTCTTACATCCTTACATACCTCAAGGAGGAGATTTCTTAGCAGAGTCATACCTTTTTTGGTGTTGGCTCTGACAGGAGAACTTATCCCTCACCTTCACCTCCCAGGGTGGAGTTTATCACATTTACTGCCTTGCTAAATGTTTTCTTTCTCGATTATACAGCTCCTAGTTCAATGTCATATACTATTATAAATATTGAACTTGGCTTTCCAGACTCACACAGTCATCTTCTGTCTACCTTTCTTGGTGGCCAGGTCTAGGGGAAAAGTCAAGCTTGAATACATAGTTTCTGCTTTATTCAGACCTTGTCTTTTAGATAACTTCTTTTCAATAAGTCCTTCAGGAAAACAAGAATGAAACACTACTTACTACACTGAGCATACATTTTGATTTAGGATACATTCTAATCTCAGAAAATTTAAAATTGAAAATAAAGGAACATAGTAATTATGGTTGATAAACTGATTATTTCTGTAATTTGGAGAGCTGATGGGAAAGTTTTGGTTTTTTCTCCCCTTTTCTGCTTCTTTCATTCTTACTCTATGAATCATGTCTTTTTTTTTTTTTACTGTAACTGAAGTTCAGTCACTAGGGAGGCCTACAGCTATTTAGAAAGCAAAACTTGGATAAAGCTTACTCATTCCAATGTTTGTATTTTGTCAAATAAAAACAAAAAAAAAAAAAACAGAAGAAGAAGAAAGAAAATTTAAAGATTTGTTGCTGTCCCTCAAACACAATTCTCAGACACTAAAAAATCATTTATGATGAAAATAAAAAGAAGCTAAAATGAACTTTCAGAATTTGAGGTGAAGGCTATCCACCTTGGAATTTACAGACTGGAGCATACTTTGGGAAGAAACATTTTTATGGCCTTTGAGATTTATGATCTACTGGTACATTGAAAATAATTGGCCATGAGAATTCACAGGAAGCTACTTGTATAGCACCCACTGGGTGAGCTCATTTTATTTAAGCCATAAATTTCATTGAAAAAATTACTGAAAGCTGATGAAAAGCCTCAACTTCTGGAAAAAAGAAAAAAAAAGCAAAACCAAATAACACAAAATTCTCCTAGAAAATCTGATAATTGGAGAGAAAGGTAATGCAATTTTTTTCAGAATCACATAGACAAATGTCTTTAAGCAAGTGCCAAGAAATGGACATTGAGGACATATTCTTGTTCAAAGCCAACGTTCAAGCCCAGGAAACTGCAACAGAAAAATACAAGGACTCTCAAGGGAAAGAGGTTAATGTGTAGTTTCTTAAAGTGAATTTTGAGGTTCTTTGAAATAAATGGCATAACTTCTAGGAAAATACATATCTGCCTGTACAGACCACACTTGCTGTAACTCACTGCTACATTCATAAAGTATTCTATCAGCACGTAATTTATTGTTACTTGACTTTATTTCACGATAGGTACAGGTATAAATACAGATATGCATATAGATGTATATATGAAGATAAAGCTACAGAAATTGGTCTGTAAAACCTTTCTTTGTTCCTCAGGATCATAGCATATCCAAATTTCCCACATCATAAGGCTGAAAAATCCCCTGAGGATAAGTTAGCCATGAATTAAATATTACTCTTCTAAAACTTTGGTGATGAATGACAATGTATTTTTTTTAGCACAATAAATGTTTCTAGTCATAGCTGAAAAAAATAAATTGATTCATCCTTACAGGTGCAAACATGAAAAAAGAGAGAGAGAGAGAGAGAGAAAAGAAAAGAAAAAGAAGAAGAAGACTGGCTCTACCTTACTCTGGTCAAAATCTGAACCTGGTGTCAACAATGATTCAGTCTGTAAAGAATGCTGACTCCCAGGCATAGGCATTCTGCTTTAACCAAATTTATTGTTTTTAGGCTGTTCAAGGTTGGAAAGGGAATTTCCAGGAGCATGTTCATTTCTTCATTTCTCCCTGCACTCTGGAAAGCATATCATTTTTACTGTCTCAGATAGTAGAGAGAATCAGATTCATTTTCTAGTTCTCCTCAGCCTGGTTGCATGAAATGTACATTAAGTGTTGCATTCATAGCAGCAAATTATATGCTGATGGAAATTTCGAATCATACCTACCACATTTTGTTTTTGCAAGTTTAGTCACCATTAAGATATAATCAAGCTCAACTATTTTTTTTTTTTTAGCTAATGTAGCTTTCAGTTTTTATTTTTGAATCATGAATACGTTTCCTCTACTTTAGAAATCTAGTTCTATTCCAATTAAGGAAAAGTTTTAATAACTTTTCTTAATGAGAGCAAGGGGCAAAAATAAAGTTGTTTGTTTAGTTATTTTGCCTGCAAAACAATCTCTAAGCTTGCCTAATGGCAAGTCCTTGTAAGCACTAAGCAAGAAACGGGGGTAAAAAGCCACAGACGTAAGGATCACATCAAAGGAAAACCAGTTACACTTTAGGCAGGAACACTGAAGGAGAACATGAATTGTTTATGCAGATGTGTTTTCCTTTATAAAGTCTTAGGTGTCTCAGCTGTGAATTTTTATCCTTAGGAAGAGTTTGCAGAGTTCAAACAACATAGGGCACAGACCTGATGTTCCCAAATGGCATCTCTCCAATTTTCTATCTAGATCCACTGACATTGACGTTTCTTCCAGTCAATCAACTGAAGTGTCCATCGAGGTGAAACCATGAAGCACTAGCACTTTTGTTGTTGTTAAATAGCAAAATAACCAGAATGTATGCATTGAAATGAGAGCTTTGCTTCAAAGTAGTTGTCTTGCAAAGTTCTAACTTACTCCAACAGTAGAGATATCTTTGCAACTTCTCAGGTAAGGTATGGACACTATTAGGGAAGTATCAGCTTGATACCGAAATTAAGGCAACATTCAAAAAGTGGAGATCAATTGCAGTTCCTGGAGTTAATTGGCTGATATTGAAGGTGTTTATAATCACTCATGTAAAAACATACATTTCAATAGACTTCTTGTTTCATTATGTTTTCAATAGGCTTAGTGTTTTAATGGAAAAAAAAATCAGGATTTAAAGTTAGAAGATCTGAGGAGAGGGGCGCCTGGGTGGCTCAGTGGGTTAAAGCCTCTGCCTTCAGCTCAGGTCATGATCATAGGGTCCTGGGGTCAAGCCCTGCATTGGACTATCTGCTCAGCTGGGGGCCTGCTTCCCCCCTCCCTTTCTGCCTGTCTCTCTGCCTAATTGTGATCTCTCGAAGAAATAAATAAAATCTTTAAAAGGAAAAAAAATTCCCTAAGGAGAAATGTCCTAGGAAAAGCAGGACCAAAGACAAAGAGGTGTCACAGATAAAATCTGGACTAGTGTTGTTATGATTCTTAGGACAAGAGGCTGGAGAAGTGTATTGCCACCACATTATTAAAGGGCTCTTTTTGTAGTATTTTCTCATCTATAAAATGAAAATATCTCTTACCCATTTTGCTGGCATAACTTGAGAACTTAAATGAGGAGATGTATGGGTAAGTGCTTTATGAAATGAGAGAAGTGTGGGGCCCATGGGTGGCTCAGTTGGTTAAGTGTCCGCCTTGGGCTCCAAGTCATGATCTCAGCTCTTGTTTGTTTGTTTGTTTTTTCTCTCTCCCTCTCTCTCTCTCTCAAATGAATAAATAAAATCTTAAAAAAAAAAAAAAAAGAAAACGAGAGATGCAAATATTAGGTTGAATGCATCAAAAGGATGAAAACAGTACTCAATAAATTGTGGAACATATGGTCCAAAGACATCCAGTGTAGGTGTGTTAAGGTCTGTAACAGTGAGGAAGCTTGGGATAGGAGTGAGGAGCAGGTTTGTAGAAAGGAAACAGAGAGAATGGTGTGGCTGGGATGACTATATGTGAGAAGCCTCTGAGGACCACCCTGCTTGTTTATTTCATTGAATATCAATCAGCGGCTTGTGTAGCATGGTGCAGGTCTGTTCTAGAGATTTCCCTAGCAGATACACATAAGCTTTGAAATGCTAATTCCTTCTCCAGTTTATGTCATAGAGTATAATTTCCTGTAACCTTCTAACCATTTAACTCTCAGTAGGGAAGTGTGAACCCTTGGACACACTAATGGATGGACTTTGTCCAGAAAAGACCATAGAAACACCATTTCTCCTTTATTGACAGTAGTATTCTGGTCTTTGTTATCAACATTTACATATACATCATCTGAAATAAGTTTAACTTGCTTTCTCCTTTAGGGAATATGTATTTGACCCTGACTCTGCTGTTTATCAACTGTTGAAAGATGGATAAATTGATTGAGCTTTCTGTGCCTCAGTTGTTGTGGGGTTATTTGTGGAAAATGAAGGTAATAGTTATTTCTTTCTTACAGACTGTTATAATATTTAATCACAGTAATTATCTTAAGGTTCTTAGTGTAGTGCCTGGATAACAGCCATCACTCAGAAAAAGAGTTATTCGTCATTACACATCATAATAACTCTAATAACACTTGCTTTAGGTCTACTGTCAGTAACATATACAAATTCATATGGAACTGATTCATATGGTTGCAATAATAATGAACATGACCTCCTTAATGAACTGGTTAATCAAAGTTGTTCTCGATGTTCTATTGTATTGAAGATAGGATTCTATCTGGCCAGAATGAACACCAGGAGATTGTGAAAGTCACCAAAACTGTTTTAAAGAGTAGGATCACTCAGCACTTTTTGTGAGTCCTTATGATTGACAAGGCTTTAGACTTACTGGTCATCAATTCTCAGCTGACTACTGTGCACTTACATCGGTGCTACAATGGGAACAGACTCTGAAGACGTGGAAAGGGAACCAGTGGGTCTGAGGTACTTTGCCCATATTGCTATAACTTGCTTACTTTTTTACTCAAATAAAGATATACAGAAAGACAATATAAGAAAATACTGCTCATAATGTTGGGAAAAGGGAAGTTCTTTCTAAGCAGGACAAAACAAATAAAAAACTTCAAAGAGAAAATTGACAGGTTTACATACTTCATTATATCTTTTTTTTAACATTTTCTTTCTTCCTTTTTTTTTTTAAAGACTTTATGTATTTATTTGACCGATAGATATCACAAGTAGGCAGAGAGGCAGGCAGAGAGAAAGAGGGGAAGCAGACTCCCTGCTGAGCAGAGAGCCCTATGTAGGGCTGGATCCCAGGATCCAGGATCCTGGGCATGGACCCTGAGATCATGACTTGAACCGAAGGCAGAGGCCCAACCTACTGAGCCACCCAACTGTCCCATATACTTCATTATATCTTAATGAGAGATTCAGAAAGACAAAATCCAAATGGCAGACAATGAAAACAAACACACACACACACAAAACAGGATTATTATATAGATTCACAGAACATATAAATAGTTCCTATAAATCAGTAAAAAAAAAAAGTGCAAAAATAGGTTCTAGGTAATTCACAGAGGAATTTAAAATAATTAATCAGCATAAGAAAAGGTACTTGATGTTACTTTTGACATAAATTCAAACTAAAATACTATGATATCTATTGCTTATTAAACTGGTAAGAATGAAAAAAACAAGGAAGTCAGAAATATTACAAATGGTCTTTGATGATCATGTCTATTCACTTCCCTTCATTCGTAGGTGGCTAAAACCCTGTATTTGCTATAGTATCCCGGGAATGTAGGAATGAAGCAACATAGAACATATAAATTGTACTCATTTTTGAAAATAATGGATTAAGGATTTTTTAAAGCCTCACAAAGATGTTATTTCACAATACTTTGAAGTCATAGACTAAACAGGGAAAAGATGATAGAAGTTTAGTGGAAAGAGAGTTTCTAATCAAAATAAACAATAATATATTCTTTTTTTGCAAATTATTTTTTCTTATTGGAAAAGTAAAACTTTACTATTATTTTTTTAAGAAATAAATAAAATTAGACACTACAGAAAAATTGTAAAAAATCAACTCTAATTCCAGCATCCAAACATAACTTCAATATTTTCACTTTTTAACCTTCAAAATAATCACATACATATTTATCTAAATAAATGAAACTGATTTTTTTGTGTGTTGTTTTCTAAACTTTCACCCAACAAATCACTGTAAAAGTCTGATATGTCAAAAGCTTTAGGTCTTCGTAATTTTAACAGTTACATGGTATCCCCCCATATGAACATGGCATACATTATTTGTCTAATCTTTTTTAAAATGGATATCTGAATTTATTCTTAAAGAATAGCTCTTTAAAATTAGACCTGACTTGCTTCCAAGGAACTGAGCACTCCTTTAATGAAAGTGAGTCAGGAGAGAATGATGGAATTAATGTAAAACAGCAATATGACTTGGTCTACTGAGATTTTTTTTTTTTTGACCCCAGGATTCTATTATTATAGAAGTGTTGGGTTGAAATAGCATCTCCCTCCCAAATTTACATCTTTTCTAGTACTTCAGAATATGACCTTTTTGGGTATTAGGATCCTTACAGATATAATTAGTTAAGATGAGGGCATATTGGAGTAGGATGGGATTTGCATACACTATGATTGGTGTCCTTACAAGAAGAGGAGAATGCACACAGACACACAGACACAAGGAGAGAACACCATGTGAGGATGGAGGCAAAGACTGGAGTGAATCATCGATAAGCCAAGGAACGCCAAAGATGGCCAGCAATACCAGAAGTTAGGAGAGGGACATACAACAGATTTTCCCCTACAGCCTTCCCAGAAAGCATGGCCACATGACACGCTGATATCTAGACTCTAGTACCTTTGAGAGAATACATGTCTGTTGTTTTAAGCCATGCAGTTTGTGCTCATTTGTAATGGCAGCCCTAGGAAAATAATATACTAGGTAAATTTTGGTAGATTGACTATGAAATGGGTGTAGACAGATCCTTACCAAAGTGTTATGCTCAAGGAAGTTATACCTGGCTGATATAAGCTGCTGGAATAGAATTCCAGGCAGATAAGAAGATTCAAAAACGTGGTTCTGTTATAAAATTCTGTTTATTGGTGGGCACCAAAAATCTGGAGAAGAGTGGTAATTAAAAAAAAAAAAAAAGGAGTGTAAAATCTGGGGCAGAACCTATAATACAATCTCTTCCTGGGCATCTCTGATGCCTCTCAAGGAACATTTCATAACTCTTTCCTTTAAGGATGACACCGAATTACATACTGCACCAGGTAAAATCAATGAATTGGGCTCCAGTCTAGGTGTCACTCTAGTCACGAATATCTTGGAGCTGCTTGCCACAGAAGAGTGATGCTCCAACAACAAATAACCCATGCTATTTGATAAACAACTATAGTATCTCGGGAACAAACAGCGATCAGCATTATTCACCTCAGGAGTATGCAAGTTAGCCAGAGGTGATCTAATCTAGACTGGGCACGACTTGGGATATTTCATATTTCCTCATGTTTCTTGACCTCCTCCTGGGATCAGTATGCTAGATGAGGCATGTTCTTCCATAGAAATAGCAGAGCACAAGAGAAGAAATCGAACGAGCAAAGTTCCTTGAGGTTTAGTGTATGAGCATGCTGGTATTTTCTCATTCTGTTGGCAAAAGTAAGTCTTTGGAGCCACTGAAGAAAACACTTCACATCCGCAGTAAGAAGGCATTACAACGTTATATGGCAAAGGGCATAGATATAGAGAGGAATGAAGAATTGGATTGACTTCCTGTTATTGCAGCAGGAAATCAACAGGAAATAAAAGGGTTGTTAATTAATAGAGACTCAGGTCACTTTCCATCGTAAATTAGTCCTAGTTTATTGTATGTCTAAAGTATATCATATTCTGTAGTATGTTGTAGTTTATATAATATCTAAAGACATCTTGAAAAATTAAAAAGAGAAAAAAATTCTGCATGTTTTCTGTACCACAATGTCTGGGATGGGTGATGGTTTGCCTTCCTCACCTCCCCATTGAAGTGAAGAGATGAATCTTGCTTTTCTTCAAAATGTTTATTTTTCATAAAAGAAAAAAAAAATCTGTATTGCTGGGTTACTCTTAGTTCTTCCCACAATTTAGCATTTCAAACATTTGGAATTCGTTTGGCTAAAAAGGAAAAAAAAAAAGAGCTTAAAATGTGAGCTGGCAATGTTCTAACATATTATAAAACAAACAAAACCGAGTCCCTGGCCACCCATGCTGGGAGATGTTTCCTGGGCCTACGTGATTAGTCAAAATGCTCTTGCAAGGACTGTACGTGTTTCTTTGGAAAATCTAAGCAGGGGACAGCAAAGATGCCACATGCTGATATCCAGGCTTTCGCCACTATCTGTTCAATCTCTTCCTGTACTTACACCAGCTTTAACTTTAGGATGTCTATTATTATTATTTTTTAATCAATGTCGAATGTTAATGGAAAAGACTGAGAGCTTGGGCTTAAGAATCAGATAGCCTTTTGTTTAAATTTTGGCTCTGCAATGCTCTGACTCTGTAGCTTTAGACAATTTAACCTCCCTATACTTCAATTTCCTGAGGGAAAAAAATGATTACCATACCTGCTTCATGGAGTTGTTACGAACATCAAGAAAGTAACATTTGCCTAGCTCCAGGCACACAGAAGCCATCAAGAAGAGGACTTCCTCATAGTGAATGTCCTGCGGTGAATGAGTCAGTGCTTGCTGACCACCCAGAGGGTTTATTTCTCACTCCTGTTTCATGCTGCTCCGGGCTGAACTTGGGCTCTGTCCTGTATCTTCTTCATGCTAGTATTCAGGGGAAAGAAGTAGTACTAATCTTGTGTCCTGGCGTTCCTGTGGCAGGCAAATAGGAGAGAGGGTGGAATGACACAGAACCTTAAAACGGGTGCTTGGAAGTGGCAAGAGTCACTTCCATTGACATTGGGTTGGCCAAAGTCACTCATGTTGCTGAGTCTGCCTCCAATTAGATGGCGAGAACACAAAGTGTCCCACAAGGACAGATCCAGTAGGGAGAGACAGGATGCAAATATTTTTTTTTTAATATTTTATTTATTTGACAGAGAGAAATCACAACTAGACAGAGAGGCAGGCAGAGAGAGAGGAAGAAGCAGGCTCCCTGCGGAGCAGAGAGCCCGATGTGGGGCTCCATCTCAGGACCCTGGGATCATGACCTGAGCCGAAGGCAGAGGCCTTAACCCACTGAGCCACCCAGGCGCCCCAGGATGCAAATATTTTTACAAGTGTGTGGCATATTCTGGCAGCTTTGCCTGTTCGTGAACGACCCAACTTTGGTGAGTGAGAACTGCACAATGAATCACAATTTGACACATGACTTCTGTTTGTGCCAACAAATGAACATTCAGATCCCTCGAACTCCACTTTGTGACCTCAAAGCACAAATTGTTTCCCACTCTACAATTTAACTGACTGAGCCACCCAGGTGTCCCTTCCCACACTACAATTTAAATGCTTAAGTAAAACTTTATTTATTTTTTTGTAGATAGAGGGTGGATTTCATTTTGACATGAATATCAGGGGCAGATTTTTATTTAATAATCAAATTCTGTGCTATAGCAAGTGATTACTCCTGAGTGACTTTGTACATAAGAAACAAGTGTGAAGAGTGGCTATGATGGTTCATTTCCTGAGCACCAAACATGTGCTGGGCACTCCTCTAGACTCCTGTGATGGGTGAAAATTTTTTTTTAATTTTTTATTTTTTTCTTATTTTTTTATAAACATATAATGTATTTTTATCCCCAGGGGTACAGGTCTGTGAATCGCCAGGTTTACACACTTCACAGCATTCACCATAGCACAAACCCTCCCCAATGTCCATAACCCCACTCCCCCTTTCCCAACCTCCCCTCCCCCCAGCAGCCCTCAGTTTGTTTTGTGAAATTAAGAGTCACTTATGGTTTGTCTCCCTCCCAATCCCATCTTGTTTCATTTATTTTTCTCCTATCCCCCTAACCCCCCATATTTCGTCTCCACATCCTCATATCAGGGAGATCATATGATAGCTGTCTTTCCCTGATTGACTTATCTCAGTAAGCATGATACCCTCTAGTCTCATCCACATCATCGCAAATGGCAAGATTTCATTTCTTTGATGGCTGCATAGTATTCCATTGTGTATATATACCACCTCCTCTTTATCCATCCATCTCTTGATGGACATCTAGGTTCTTTCCATAGTTTGGCTATTGTAGACATTGCTGCTATAAACATTCGGGTGCACGTGCCCCTTCGGATCACTACATTTGTATCTTTAGGGTAAATACCCAGTAGTGCAATTGCTGGGTCACAGGGTAGTTCTATTTTCAACATTTTGAGGAACCTCCATGCTGTTTTCCAGAGTGGTTGCACCAGCTTGCATTCCCACCAACAGTGTAGGAGGGTTCCCCTTTCTCCACATCCTCGCCAGCATCTGTCATTTCCTGACTTGCTAATTTTAGCCATTCTGACTGGTGTGAGGTGATATCTCATTGTGGTTTTGATTTGTATTTCCCTGATGCCGAGGGATGTGGAGCACTTTTTCATGTGTCTGTTGGCCTTCTGGATGTCTTCTTTGCAGAAATGTCTGTTCATGTCCTCTGCCCATTTCTTGATTGGATTGTTTGTTCTTTGGGTGTTGAGTTTGCTAAGTTCCTTATAGATTTTGGATACTAGCCCTTTATCTGCTATGTTGTTTGCAAATATCTTCTCCCATTCTGTCAGTTGTCTTTTGGTTTTGTGAACTGTTTCCTTTGCTGTGCAAAAGCTTTTGATCTTGATGAAATCCCAATAGTTCATTTTTGCCCTTTCTTCCCTTGCCTTTGCCGATGTTCCTAGGAAGATGTTGCTGCGGCTGAGGTCGAAGAAGTTGCTGCCTGTGTTCTCCTGAAGGATTTTGATGGATTCCTTTCTCACACTGAGGTCCTTTATCCATTTTGAGTCTATTTTTGTGTGTGGTGTAAGGAAGTGGTCCAATTTCATTTTTCTGCGTGTGGCTGTCCAATTTTCCCAACACCATTTATTGAAGAGGCTGTCTTTTTTCCATTGGACATTCTTTCCAATGTCTAAGATTTGTTTTGCTTTGTCTAAGATTAGTTGACCATAGAGTTGAGGGTCTATTTCTGGGCTCTCTATTCTGGTCCATTGGTCTATGTGTCTGTTTTTGTGCCAGTACCATGCTGTCTTGATGATGACAGCTTTGTAATAGAGCTTGAAGTCCGGAATCGTGATGCCACCAACTTTGGCTTTCTTTTTCAATATTCCTTTGGCTATTCAAAGTCTTTTCTGGTTCCATATAAATTTTAGGATTATTTGTTCCATTTCTTTGAAAAAAATGGATGGTATTTTGATAGGGATTTCATTAAATGTGTAAATGGCTTAGGTAGCATAGACATTTTCACAATATTTCTTCTTCCAATCCAGGAGCATGGAACATTTTTCCATTTCTTTGTGTCTTCCTCAATTTCTTTCATGAGTACTTTATAATTTTCTGCGTATAGATTCTTAGCCTCTTTGGTTAGGTTTATTCCTAGGTATCTTATAGTTTTGGGTGCAATTGTAAATGGGATTGACTCCTTAATTTCTCTTTCTTCTGTCTTGTTGTTGGTGTAGAGAAATGCAACTGATTTCTGTGCATTGATTTTATATCCTGACACTTTATTGAATTCCTGTAAAAGTTCTAGCAGTTTTGGAGTGGAGTCTGATGTGTCAAATTTTAAGAGATGAAAGTCCCTACCGTCTTGGAGCTTACATTCCAGCGGAAGAAATAGACAAATGTAATAAATATGTACAAAGAACAAGAAGCATAGTGATCTGGGTAAAACAGTAAGCGTGAAGCAAGAAGGGTCAGGGCATGCTTTTTTTTTTTTTTTTTTTTTTTTTATTTGACAGAGAGAGAGATCACAAGTAGGCAGAGAGGCAGGCAGAGAGAGAGGAGGAAGCAGGCTCCCTGCGGAGCAGAGAGCCCGACGCGGGGCTCGATCCCAGGACCCTGAGATCATGACCTGAGCCGAAGGCAGCGGCTTAATCCACTGAGCCACCCAGGCGCAGGGCATGCTTTTTAATGATCAGTCAGGAGAAGCATCATTTGCAAAGAGATTTTTGATCAATGACTTTAATTAAAGAGGTAAAAAGAAAGTAGGCCCTACGTAATGGGAATTGTTAGGGAAAAGATGGCTGCGCCCGATGTGTTTGAAGAACAGCAAGAAAGCCAAGGCGCATAAATTAAGTGAGCAAGGGGACAGATAGCAGGAGATGAGTTCTGATAGAAAAAAGGGACAGGGTGGACCCAGGGGGACAATGAACAGTATTTGGCTCTCACTCTCAGTGACATGGTGAGCCTATGGAGTATATAACTTTTTTAGAAGGCCAGTCTGCATATTTTGATGGGAATGCACTATAGGAACAACAGGCAGAAGGATGGAGCCTGTCACAAGGGCGGTATGTTTTCCACACAGAGGATAGCGGTGCCTTGGACTGGCATGCTCGCTGTGAAGGTGGCAAGGAATGGGAAGAAGCTGGAGATATTTTGATGGTAAAGCTAATAGGATTTGCTTACATGTTTGGTGACTTGAGTCAGATTGCCAGAACCAGTTTGGGCAGAAAGACGAGGAGTTGATTATGGTCACCTAATGTTGGAGCTGCTCGTTGCACAAGCAACTGGAAATGCAGAGTAGGTGTTTGGATTCCAGAAGACTTATGCCCCAGAAGTGCACACTGGAGAGTCATGGAAACTGAGCTGAGGCTGGCTATGACATCAGGAGTGACAGTATACAGAAAAGAAGAAAAAGATGGAGGCCTGGGGCCTGTGTGAGTTTCCTAAGACGTCATAGCAAAGTACAACATGCTATGTGGCTTAAAACAGAAATTCATTGTCTCACACTTCAGGGGGCTAGCAATCCAAAATCAAGGTGTCATCAGGGCCATGCTTTCTCTGACACCTAGATGGGATTTCACATGGCATTCTGCCCTCTTGTCTCTCTGTGTATCTTCTCTTCTTACAAGGACACTAGGCTTACAACATTAAGTGCTCGTGCTATGACCTCATCTTAACAAACAACATCTAAAATGACCCGAAATAAGTTCACATTCTCAGGTCCTGCAGGTTGCAACTTCGACATGTTTCTTGGTGGGGTGTGGGGGGCAAAATTCAATTTATAGCAGGACCTTTACATTTTCAGGGAAATGAAATGCACCATATCTTAAAAGTTTTAGAAGCATTGTGCCCCCGTCCCATTCATGTGTTTAAGCCCTAATCCCCAGCGTGACTATCATTAGGGATAGGGTCTTTAGGGGGGTAATTAAGGTGAAAGGAGTCATAAGAAGGGGGCCTTATCCTGCAGAACTAGGGGCATTGTAAGAAGAGGAAGACGGAGCAGAGCATGCTCTCTCTCTGCATGTACACACAGAAAAACAAACAAACAAACAAAAAACATGTGAGGACACAATGAGAAGGTGCCCATCTAAAGCCAGGAAGAAATGCCCCACCAGAAGCAAAGCATACAGACACCTGAATCTTGGACTACCAGTCTCCAGAACTGTGGGAATGTACATTTCTGTCGTTTAACCCAGCTAACCTCAGTATTTTGTTATGGCAGCTCAGCAGACCAATATACCAACCTCTAGTTTCTTTCTTCTCACCAATCCTAGAATTCCCACCTGATACTCTGCACGTACTAGGTACTCAGAGCATATTTGCCATTTGAATTTTTTGGCACCTGTTTCATCTTCTGCAGGACTCCTAAAATGAGTCTTTGAACAGGAAGGGGAAGACCAGAAAATCCAACTTGGGACCACTTACCAAAAAAGAGGAAAAGCCACATTTGGAGAGCTGTTATTCTGTGATTAGAAAACCACTGAACTCTCTAATAAGCCTTTAAACTCTGGAGAGATAAAGAAGTGTCATCCTAACAATGGATGAGCAGTTTAAGGATATTAAAATGCCCCCCTGTGCTCTGCCTGAAAGATAAAAGGAGGAGTTGCACAAGCAGTCTCAGATAACTCTTGTGCATGTAATAAGACCATCCATCCTTCTCTGTGTCAGTCTGTAGAGCTGGTGTGGAGTGATAAGGTTCCTGGCTGCTAACAAGCCAGGTGGAAAGGGACCTACCATGCAGCAGATGCTACGTACAGACTCGGTATGACCTAGTCCTTGACTGGGAGGTGAACGCAGGACCACATTATAGTTGCATGTCTCTGCTGTATTTACAATGCCCTGTTTCCTTTACCTCATCCTGCCAAGAGAAAGGAAACAGAGTATTGTTATGACTTTTTTTTTTTTTTTTTAACAGAGAAAGGAGAAATTCTTAGAAGGTTGTATTTCTTGCTAGAGGTCAATTTTAACAGTTTGTGTGTTTCCCCTCCATTTCTACCCAGCTTGTCAGATTGCTCTTGGTAGGAAAGGGAAAGAGCTCTGGTTTAGCCATGGTGTGGTGACTCTGTTAAAGATATTCAGCCATGAGGTGCCTAGGTGGCTCAGTTGGTTAAGCAACTTCTTATGGCTCAGGTCATGATCCTGGAGTCCCGGGATCAAACTCCACATCATGTTCCCTGCTCAGCGGGGAATCTGCTTCTCCCTCTTCCTCTCCCCCTTCTCCTCCCCTCTCTCTCTCTCATTCTCTTTCAAAAAAATAAATAAAATCTTTAAATT
Organism: Meles meles; assembly: GCF_922984935.1. NCBI lineage: Eukaryota > Metazoa > Chordata > Mammalia > Carnivora > Mustelidae > Meles > Meles meles. The sequence goes on from NC_060071.1 coordinate 127,122,171, forward strand.
TAAAAAAAAAAAAAGGATGTTCAGCCATGTCGACATGAATGGCTTCCTTCTTATATCTGGATCGAAATTTGTTGTTGTCCTTTTTCATTTCTCCCTCTATGTGTGTGTGTGTGTGTGTGTGTGTGTGTGTGCGCGTGTGTGTGTACGTGCGCACGTATGTGTGTGTGTGTCTGCCCACATTTTTTTTTCCATTTTATTTATTTTTTCAGTGTAACAGTATTCATTCTTTTTGCACAACACCCAGTGCTCCATGCAAAACGTGCCCTCCCCATTACCGACCACCTGTTCCCCCAACCTCCCACCCCTGACCCTTCAAAACCCTCAGGTTGTTTTTCAGAGTCCATAGTCTCTTATGGTTCGCCTCCCCTCCCCAATGTCCATAGCCCGCTCCCCCTCTCCCAATCCCACCTCCCCCCAGCAACCCCCAGTTTGTTTTGTGAGATTAAGAGTCATTTATGGTTTGTCTCCCTCCCAATCCCATCTTGTTTCATTTACTCTTCTCCTATCCCCCTACCCCCCCATGTTGCTTCTCCATGTCCTCATATCAGGGAGATCATATGATAGTTGTCTTTCTCCGATTGACTTATTTCACTAAGCATGATACGCTCTAGTTCCATCCACGTCGTCGCAAATGGCATGATTTCATTTCTTTTGATGGCTGCATAGTATTCCATTGTGTATATATACCACATCTTCTTGATCCATTCATCTGTTGATGGACATCTAGGTTCTTTCCATAGTCTGGCTATTGTAGACATTGCTGCTATAAACATTCGGGTACACGTGCCCCTTCGGATCACTATGTTTGTATCTTTATGGTAAATACCCAGTAGTGCAATTGCTGGGTCATAGGGTAGTTCTATTTTCAACATTTTGAGGAACCTCCATGCTGTTTTCCAGAGTGGTTGCACCAGCTTGCATTCCCACCAACAGTGGAGGAGGGTTCCCCTTTCTCCACATCCTCGCCAGCATCTGTCATTTCCTGACTTGTTAATTTTAGCCATTCTGACTGGTGTGAGGTGACAACTGAGAGAATGGGAGAAGATATTTGCAAACGACATATCAGATAAAGGGCTAGTATCCAAAATCTATAAGGAACTTAGCAAACTCAACACCCAAAGAACAAACAATCCAATCAAGAAATGGGCAGAGGACATGAACAGACATTTCTGCAAAGAAGACATCCAGATGGCCAACAGACACATGAAAAAGTGCTCCACGTCACTCGGCATCAGGGAAATACAAATGTCTGCCCACATTTTAATGAGGTTATGTTACCAAGGGAGGCATATGATGTTTCTGTTCTACAACACTGCCAGCTCTTATATCTGGAGCCTTTCCCCTTTCATTTAGAAGCCTTAATACATTATTTCAATTACCTCATCAGGCTTAAGTTGGCAGCAAATGGGGGGATTTTTTTTTTCTTTCTAAGGTGAGATTACATTTAAATGATAATAGTAAGTGCCAGAGTAATGTGAATGCATATGCCAAAAGGGGTGATGCCCTTCCTGGCTGACTGGGTTTCCACTGGGTGCTTGTCATAACTCATAGCCGTATTCCTTGTGTGGAGCAGAGCAAAGGGACTCCCGAGCTGATGAGAATTCTCTTCAGCAGGCCCGGGTCATGAGGCTGCCCGACATGTGTCTTGGGGGGCTTGTTTCTGTTCATTATTGCTGTGATCAGCTCAAGCTCATCATGTTTTGGCAAATGGCATTGACTTCTGTCTCTTTTCCCCCTTCACTCTCTCTATAACCTCCCTTGTTTTCATTGTTTAAAGAGTATTACCTCTGCAGGGCAGCTCCAACGAGGCCACAATTCCTTTCTCTAAAAATAGGATGTCTGTTTTATATAAAATCCCTTTCCACATAGCCTCACCCACGTTTGCTTGTTTTCTTGAGCAAAGGCCAGATTTTAAAATAATTAGTCTAAGTTGAGGGGAAAGGGAGGGGTACCAGCGGTAGGGATGCTTTGTAAAACAAGCCCCCGATAACTTGATGTTAATATTTCGTATGTTTTAAAATTGTAAAATGAGCTGAGAGACAAGAGCACGAGGCTGGTAATTCCCTCAGTCTAATCTCCCTGCTATCTATACTTGCAGATATGTTTTTTGAAATTCTTTGGTTCTTTCGTGTACGTACAAATTCTGAGATTTATATCTGGATATTTTAAATGATCGAAGTGGCACAGCAGTTGTGAGTACATTTTCTGCATTCCTAAGTGTTACAAAGGAATAGTTGAACTGTCCTGAGTGTACTAGCTTTTCGAAGAATGCCTAAAAGTCTTTATTTCATATGGTCAGTGCTTTATATTTCATTTTTAAATAAACATGCTCCATTTATATCTTTGAGAACTTCAAATTTAATTTTTAAATTGATTACTTTTCTTAATGAGCTCTAAAAATTCTTACATGAGGCTTCACCTTGAGGAAAGCCCAAAGATAGCTAGATAGGGCTCCAGAGGAGAGCAGGGAGTGCAGCAGTACGTAAGGGTGATTAAAGATAGGTACTTTACATTCTTTGCTCTCAAAAACAAAAGTCTTCTACTTTTACAAAGATCATATGTCTATGTAATTCCAGCAAAGTCAAAGGAATCAACTTTCTGTCGTCTAATTTGCAGGACAAAACTTAAAATACTTTTAAGTCATCTTTAAAGTCCAACTTGAAACAGAATGACCGTGTCTGTCATGCACAGTAGTTCAGTGGCTGGAAACTTATTAGCAGTGGGTGCATTTACATTTGTACCTTCAGGGAAACAACCCTTGGCAAAATTAATTGAAACCTCCTGGTGAAAATCATCAAAGTCCTGGGTATCTTTGGGTGTAATTTGAGACTATGCTCTTTGAGTTTGGCAAACAAGAAGAATCAGTCCAGTCTGAGAGTTCTTGTTCCCACCTTACCACTCATAAATAAACTCTGCTCTTATAGCTAATATATTCAGTACTGGTTTGTGGAATATTGGATTAATGATGAGCAGGCATTAAAATTGTTTGTATTTCAAACTTGCTTCAGATGATCTGGCAAGTTTCAAGCCCTCATTTGGAACAAGTAAGCACACTTATCCTATAAAATCATATAACCTCAGGAGGCATTTCTTTTCAAAGGCTAGTGGTACTTCTCAGCCAGACCACTACTTCTTTTTTTTATTTCCTGTGCCATTTGAATCTCTGTGGTTTCATTCTCAGTACCAAATGAGAAACAGAAACTTTAGGGGTCGTTCCAAATCCTCAAAGTTTGCTGGACAAGTTGGCCAGGAAACACACTGGAAGCCAGAAATCTGTGTGTAGAAGCTTTACTGGAGTCTGTTTTAGGAATGGCACCTGTGGAAGAAAGAGAGGGGGTGGGATTAGACAGAAGGAGCTCTGAGGTGGTCCTTCAGTGTGTCTGGAATTGAGACAAGGGGTCTGGGTGTTTGTATCCCTACAAAGAGGATCCCCAGGCATTAGAAGCAAGCTCCCCAGGGAAGAACTCCCTTGCATTGAGATAATTCTTAACGAAGAAGGAAGGATTCAAAAGGTGTGTCCATGGCAGCTTGGGGAAAAAATGACCCAGTTCCCAAGGGTTATCTAAATGGCGGGTCCTATCATCCCTCCAGCGCTCATTTCTAAAAGAGTAAAGGTTCTGAGATGCCAGGTCTTTTCTTTTTGCTTCCTCCTCTAGATCTCTCTCATTTTTTTTTTTTTTTTTTTTGGAGTGGGGGTAGGGTGTTTGTTATTGTTTGTGTGCTTGTTCTTTTAATGTTTTGCCCACTTTATCCCAATCCAAAAATAAGATAAATTTGGGAATCCAGAGAATTTCAGTTACTGTTATGATGGGATCACTTAGTTTGCATAAACTGGATGGAATGAGTAATCACAGGAAAGTATTTTTTATAATCTCAGTTAGTCACCTCTAGCTCAGAATCAGTTAATGAAAGATGGACTATTTGAGCTGAATAGAAGGTAAAAGGTGATCTACTTTAATTCTACCATTTTCAGAAGAACAAACTAAAACCCAAGGGCTTATGTTAACCAACCAAGGGTAAGGAAAAAAATAGCAGTGGGGAGGACTGGGCGTACGCAGATACACTGGTTGCGGCTCTATGAGTTTCTATCCAAGGGCTTACACCAATTTTGAGCTGTGTGACTCAGAAGTGAAAATCGTAATAATATCTAACTGAGTTATGATGTTTGCTGAAAATTAATGGAACTAAAACATAGTGGAAAACATAGAGAGCACGCAAAAAAATATCTTGTGCCCTCACCTTACCTAATATCTAATTTTCAATTCTGGTATCTGGACTTAATCTCTAAGAACAAAAAAGCACGCTCTGACACTTTTATAAACTAAAAACATCTTACTGATTATTTCATTCTCCCAGAGCTTTTTTTTTTTAAGATTTTATTTATTTATTTGACAGAGAGAGATCACAAGTAGATGGAAAGGCAGGCAGAGAGAGAGAGAGAGGGAAGCAGGCTCCCTGCTGAGCAGAGAGCCCAATGTGGGACTCGATCCCAGGACCCTGAGATCATGACCTGAGCTGAATGCAGCGGCTTACCCCACTGAGCCACCCAGGCGCCCCCTCCCAGAGCTTTTTAACTAACTTTTTCCTCTGTTACATAACAATTTATATGTTGGTGGCTATCACCTTTCTCTTTTCACATCTTTATATCTTACATATTGCTCTCAGATGAATCTTCCCAACTTAAGGTGCTTATTGTGACGTTCCCTGCAAATAAAATCTTCATAGACACCTCTACTACCTATACATAAAATCCACACTCTCTAGGTTAGCATTCAGGGCTTTTTACAATCTGGCCCAATCTGGTTTTCCAAACGTATTACTCATTTACCTTACCTTCCTTCATTAAGTAATGATTGATAACGTACCATATGGCTAGACACCAAAGATGCACCAATAAACAGAATCTACTTTCCTAGAACTTTCAACTTGTGGGTGATTTAAACTTCCCCAGAAGTGAATGACCATTGCCTACTTATCTGATTTCAATTCTGTGACCTCCTCTGTCTGGAACACCTTACCTTCAAATATACTCATAACTAAATCTTATTTTTTTTTCATAACTAAATCTTACGATCTTATCCACATTACCTCTTCCAGTTAGAATTCTACACTTCTTCGCAGCTAGTAACGCCTTTTTTTCATTTTGTATACAACATGTGCAAATTAATCCATTGTATTATAGTTAATTATATGCATTTTTTTAGTCCTTACTAGACTAGAAGTTTCTTGAAGACAAGGTGTATATTTAATTCATACTTACACAATCTTAAAGCCTGCCATATTGTTTTGCAAATAGAAGAACCTACAAAAATACTTTTTAAAAAAAGATTCTTGAATGGAGATATGTATAATTGCTCCCAATAGTGGTATTGCTGTTCAAGTAGGTGATGGAGATTAGGCTCTGCACTTGTCATGGTGAACACAGGATGATGTATGGAAGGGGTGTTAGATTACTCTATTGTCCACCTGAAACTAATTTAATACTGTATGTCACTAACTGGAATTATAATAAAAACCGAAGAAAATGGTTTATCAAAGGATTAACTTAATGGTGTAAAGAAAGCACGGTCTGGTAAACGTTGATAGTGGGGAACAAAGTGGCACTTTTTAGTGTTTTGTGCAGGAGTATTTTGTATGTAAAATGTTGTTTTTGATTGCCGATAAAAGTTCTGTTCTATTGGAGGCCTGGGTGGTGCAGTCAGTTAAGTGTCGGACTCTTGGTTTCAGCTTAGTTAGTGATCTCAGCGTCATGATTCGGGGCTGTGATCTCAGGGTCATGAGATCCAGCCCTGCGTGGAGACCTGCACCAAGCCCCAGTTTGGGCTTCGTGTTCAGTGGAGAGTCTATTCAGGACTCTCTCTCCCTTTCCGTCTGCCCCTCTCCCCACAGTCTGTCTCTCTTGCTCTCTCTCACTCTCCCTCAAATAAAATAAATAAATCTTTTAAAAAAGTCATGTTCTGTAAATGTGAATAAATTTTTTTTTTTTAAGATTTTATCTATTTATCTGACAGAGAGAGAGATCACAAGTAGGCAGAGAGGCAGGCAGAGAGAGGAGGAAGCAGGCTCCTTGCAGAGCAGAGAGCCTGATGCGGGGCTCGATCCCAGGACCCTGAGATCATGACCTGAGCCGAAGGCAGCGGCTTAATCCACTGAGCCACCCAGGTGCCCCTGTGAATAAATTTTTATATCACTAATATACTAAATTCACCATTAATACACTTTTAAAAAAATGTTAATGTTAACAGTTTCATCATTCATTGCCATCTCAAATATGGTATCTGCTGCTTTTGCATTAAGAATACTGTCTAGGAAATGTGACTTAATTGCTAGGTTAAAAAGAGAAAGTCTGCTATGTATATACAGTCTAGTCACCATAACTTAGAAATTACGATTGGACCAGAAATCCAAAAGCACAGGGGTAAGAGCCTAAGGACTGCTGAAAATTCAGTACAACCGTCTTCCTTATGAAATTATTAAAGCTACCACATGCAGTAGATAAGCTCATTAGCTGGAAAAGAGCTAAACTTTTTGGTATAATAAAAATCATACTTTTACGACTTAATTATAACCTCAATGTTGTAAAACACAATTTAGAAAAAATATGTGTAGGCAAATGTATGATCACAACATCAGGTGACGTATCTAGGTTTGAGAGTGGTAGGGTTATTATAATTTTTATGAAGTTATTTTCATTATGTCATTTCAAATAATTTTTCATTTTTTTATTTTTCAACAGTTCTCTGACATTGTACCTGTTCTGCCTTGTGCAGAAAACCATTTGAGATACTTCTAGCCGTTAAACAAGGAGAATGTCTGAGTTGCTTGAGTCTTTATTGTTTTTCTTTTCTTATCGCTACTCAAGAATCCAGCAAGTATTTTTCTTATCTTTAAAGCCAGAGCCTTGTTAGTACTACTACATAGTTGCAAATGCAAACACTATCAGGTACTTGTCAAAGCATTTCAATCTAAGCACAGTAAGGAAATTATAAAGGGAAGCCATTCAAACACTGACAAATCAAACCCTTCCTTTAAGGGGTTTCCTCAGAGTGGGGGAAAAAAGCAACTTTATAGAGTTTATAATTAGATTGGCTGATTACATAAAAAGCAATAGTATTTTTATACTTTAAGAAACGGTTGGGTTAGATTTTAAACACCTCCCAATGTCCAACTTCACTTAAAAAAAAAATAGAAAAAAAGCAAATAATTTGGACTGAATGCTAAGAACTGCCTGGATTTGTGCAGAGAAACTTGGCCATTTTTTAAAGCCATGTGGTAATGACATTAAAGCATTCAATGGCAGAGGTTGGGAGGTTGGGAGAAAAAAGAAAACATTGTGGTATCATGAGAGGAAGCCAGGCAGTCTGCTGTGGACAGGAATGGAGCAAAGGGTCAAAAGGCTTCTCCAGGATTGTTTGACCTTTGAAGAGTCAATAAACTCCTCAGAATAAAGGGTGGAAGTGAACATAAGCCTTCCTTTCAGAGCTTCCAATTCCTAGCCTTCTATAGCTCAAAAGATTATTGGGAAGATGAAGAAACTCAAGTGGGCAGAGTCTTCCCCAAATTTCTGAGACCCTGGGTGGGGGGGAGGGGAATATTTATTCCCAGAGCTTTCAACACACTGTGGAGGGTGTATGGAGCTACATTAAAGAGAACTCATTAAAACAACAACAACAACAGAAACAACAAAACTTGTATAGTGAACAGAAGGAGCTCTTTCAGTCTATTGCTGTGTTTTTGTGTTAAGTCAATCTCCTACATTTGTATTGTTTGACCCTCTGCTTGGGGATGTGTGGTCTAACACTGCAGCTCTAAGTTGATTTTTGCAATGCAAATAATGCAGCAATTGAACCAAGAGAATCAAGTGACATTAATTGAACATCATTCCCCCCTTCCCCAATTCCAGGAGAAGCTTAATGCATTTTTAGAGATGATAAAATTGAAAATCACATAGAGGAAGAGCTAGTAAGTGGAGGCAGCAGAATTTAAGCCTCATTCACTTGACTGCAAAGAAGGTAATCTTTTAACTACAGCATGAGGGAGAATGAGTCAAGGAAGCTATACCTGGCTATAGATAACCATCTGGTAGCTAGAATACTTTGGCTGAGGTGTCAGAAACTCGACTCGGACAATGGACACGTGTAAGAATGTTGGATTAAATTAGCTTTCGTTAAGGTGGGATCCACGGGCTCCTGCAGTAACACTAGGGCTCTGTCTCTGTGTTTCGGTCACAGAGTTTGTGACTGCGCTGCAGTTCTTGCAGGTAGATTCTCTATGGCAATTAAGAAGGCTTTAGCAGCACTAGATTAGTGCCCTCTAGTTTTTGCACTGCAAAGAGAACAGGACATTTCTCTCTCCTGGTGACTGCACATCATGGAATTCAGGATTCTCTAAATTCCAGGTGCTTCTTTCCCGCTGTGGTTCAGGGAGAGATATGTAAAAGAAAACAAAGGACAACCACAGCAAGAAAAACAAGATTGTCCGCTGGGCCAGTTATCAATTTATCCAAATCTATTACACTTCACTACTCATTCTTTGAAAATAGAGTTGGGCCCCTTTAAATGAATTTCCTTTGCCAGCTGGCACACTGGGAAGCTCTGTCAGTAGACAATATGGAAAAAACATTGCAGGGAGATGGGATTATCCTTTCTTGTTGTGTTGTGCTGGCTCAGCTGGCTCCTGCAGGGTGCCGCTTTTCCAGCACCCGGATCTCCCAGCACAGGCAGCTTCTCTCCTGCCCAGGACCCAGCTCTTCCAATGCACACTGGTCAGTGGCACCCAGCGGCAGGCAGCTTTCCCCAGCAACCCCCTTGGAAAGTTCTAGAATGGGATGTTTCTGTCAGGAGACCACCTACGCATGGATTTTTCCTTTCTCCAGTAGCCAGCAAGGTAGATTGACAGCAAGTTCTATCTGTGAGACATCACAGTGACTTCTACAGCTGTGAATTCCCCAGTAAGGTTCAGATCTCAGGAGGGGCGCTATTCTTTGGTCCCTGGATCTTAGTTCTAGGCAAATTAATTTTCTAGTGTGGCCATAATGAATTACCACAAACTTGGGGCTTAAAAACAAAAATTTATCCTTTCAAAGTTCTGGAGTTCAGAAGCCTAAAATCATGGTATTGGCATGATTGGTCCTTGTTGGAAACTCAAAGAAAGAAATCATCCCGTCTCTTCCCTCTTCCCATACTGCTTTCGGCGGTTGCCAGCAATCCTACGCATTCTTTGGCTTGTAGCTCCATCACTTCAACCTCTACGTCCACCTTCACATGGCATTGCCCTTTCTGCAAATGACCTTACCAGATCTAATGACAGAATATCTGTCATTAGATTTGGAGCCCACTCTAATCTCTAAGGCTTCATCTTAAATTAATTAATTATATCCATAAATACCTGCTTTCCAAAGAAGGTCATATTCTGAGGTTTAGGGTGGACACGATTATTCAACCTAGGACACCAGAGATTGTGCTGCTTCTTACAAGTGCTCCTAATTCTCTAGGGTTCTCTTCCTTCTTATTAGCTAATCTTTCCTTACTCCAATACCCTGCTATACTTGATCATTCTTTATATTAAACTTTTCTCATTCAAATAACTGTGTGGTAATTTCTGCCTCCTGACTGGAGTTTGAGCACCTTTTCAGACCAAAGGAATAGAGAAGGTAAATTATTTAAAAGAAATAAGGATTGCTGAGCAAAGAAATATAGCATATTCTACCTTTTATTTTATTTTATTTTTTTAAGATTTTATTTATTTATTTAACAGACCGAGATCACAAGTAGGCAGAGAGGCAGGCAGAGAGAGAGAGGAGGAAGCAGGCTTTCTGCTGAGCGGAGAGTCCGATGAGGGGCTTGATCCCAGGACCCTGGGATCATCACCTGAGCCGAAGGCAGAGGCCTTAACCCACTGAGCCACCCCGGCACCCCCTCTACCACTGGTAATATCAAGGATCAGAGAGATTTGTTCAGATAGTAGAAAGTATAAACGATGGCTTCTATACAGTGGCATTTAATAACATTACCCAGTGGTTAATGTTGCACAGTGGACTTCCATATCTTCCATTACTGTAGCTCTTTGGGCAGGAATCTTCTGTTTTTTAGTGATTTTTTTTAACTGACTCTCTGAAGGAAAAACAGTTCTATAATATTACCATTGATTTCCTAGAAAACAATCCTTTACCAAACCTAGTAGAGCTTCAATTTTCCTTTCCTTTCATATCTTTGGGTTCTGCCTATGAGTTTGTATTTAACTTTACTGTTTTTAGAACAATGGGTCTGTATCAATCACATATACCTTCATAACTTAAGTTGCCTAGAACATACTGGGTGCTTAGTAATTATCTCTCAAATAAATGAATTTTCTCAAATCCTAATAGATAATTTATTGAGTATTTACTCTGTATAGGCAATGTTTACAGTGCTTTCTAATCATCTACTTAATACAGCAATCATTGGAGGTAGGCACAATTATCATCACTGTTTCATACATAAGGAAAGATGCTCAGAGAGGTTAAGAATCCTCCTCAAGGCGACTCAACTCATAACTGGTGGAAATGAAGTTTGAACCAGGTCATGGTAGCAGTAAAGTCCATAGGCTTGACTTATGATACTTGGCAGTATCACGCTGCTACTGTTTCTCCAAGTAGAAAATATTCACATGGATTAAAATAACATTGTTTCTCACCACATAAGGCATAATTTGCTACTAATAACTGGCATCACATAATAATTATTGGTAGTGAATTTTAGAAATTCATACTAAATTCATTGTATCATCTCACTGCACTAAGCTAAGTGTAACACAAAGAAACACTGCTGATGAGCCACAAGTAAAATTTTAAAAATATGGCTAATAGGGAAAATCTGAGTAGTACAGAAGTTGCAAAGTGTACATGGTCTCTCAGATCTTATTCCACAAAGAAAGTGGATTGCACACACCATGGCAAATGTTCTCATGGAGAGGGACCCCATTACCTTTGTCTAAAACTCTGAAACCCCATGAGCATAATTCACTGTTCAAAGACCATGTGTGATTAGACTGACTTTACATCTGACCAAGGGTCCTGAGCTGGATTGAATCAATCACAACCTTTATACCTGGAATTGAATTGACTTATTTCATTCAAAAAATCTTAATGTACAGGTAAAATTTAGATTCTTGGGATATATTGGTGTTAAAGACAATAGATGCCTATTTCTTGAAAGTTTGCATTCTTTGTTTCATAATATCTCCCTCTGGTTGGTTTGTCCCTACATCAGAACCTTTATCTTTATCATTCGTGTTAATAAAGGTTTCTTTTATTGTGAGCAGTAGGCGCCATCTTGACTACATTCACCAAAATGAGAATTTCTCAGGAGAATTATTGAGGTGTAACTCATGTGAGGAAGGGAGAGCCAAAACTAGCAGGAATCTCTCCAGGGACCACAGAAGCAGTGCTTTGGCGATTTCTCTCTAGAGAACTATTAAGAGGACAGGTTTCTAAAACTTTTTGGGCTCTCTGTCCTTCCAAGCAAACCCCAGATCCTCAGGGAAGAGAATCTGAATATCCCAAGTTGTTAGGTGTCTCTACCCCTAGATAAGTTTCTTCTGGACAGGGTGGTGGCACAATGTAACTAGTGTTGCAGTTGGCAGCCTTGTCCTCTTCCACCAATCACCTGTTCTGGGACTCCAGTAAAGCACACAGCTGGAAGAGTCAATAGCCTAGGCTAGAATGCCCCCTGCCCCTCGCGTATGTGTGACTTTGGGGACATATTAACCAACCTAAGGCTTAGTCATTACATCTGAAAAGTGACAAAATAACAGTTGAAGTTCTCCATTCTTTATTCAAAAAAAAATCACTCTCTTCAAAACCAAGTTATTAATTCTACCTCTTCTCTCCGATTCTGGTCTTTTTATGCTGTTGTGACACACGCAGTAATTAAGATTGGGTTCTCTGGTGCCAGATTGTCTGTTCTGAATCCTGACTCTTCCATTTGTCAGTCTTAGGACCTAACACACATTCTTTAATTCTCTAAGCCCAGTTTCTCCATCAACAATCCCAAATGGGATCACTGCATGGGATCAACTGTCCTGGTTTGCCCTGAAGACATGGGACTTCCAGTGCTAGAAGCAAACCTGAATGGCTGGACATCAATCGCAACACCTACCTCAATGGACTGCTCTAAACATTAAATGAGAATGTGTGGATTTAATCCTTTGAACAGTACCAAAGGTGAAGCAAATACCCAAGAAGCATTAGCTATTATTACCATCAATCTATTATTAATCTTATTTGTAGCTATTATATAAATACTCATTTTAGGTGAATAACTATCTTTAGTATATATATACTCTCTCTCTATATCTATATCTATATCTATCTATCTATATATACTATCTTCAGAGTATGTGTATATATAGAGAGAGTATATATATTCTAAAGATAGTTATAGATATAGATATATATTTATATGTATAATATATATATCTATATCTATCTATCTATATACTATCTTCAGAGTATGTATATATATATATATATAGAGAGAGAGAGTATATATATTCTAAAGATAGTTAAAGATATAGATAGATATATTATTTATATGTATAATTATATCTATCTATATACTATCTTTAGAGTATATAGAGAGTATATATATTCTAAAGATAGTTATAGATATAGATAGATAGATATATTATTTATATGTATAATTATATATATAATTATAAATAAAGAATCTATGCTTTGGGAGACTTATTTGGTATTTAAACACAGCTCCTGTTCTTAAAGAATTGTCAGGTTTAGAGATAAAAAAAATGAACACAGAAGTACCTGTAATATCAGGAAGGATAAAACTGCAGGAGGGAAATATAAGCAAAGCATTTTAGAAAGGAGCAATACGTGAGAGCTAAGATCATTGTCAGGAGTGTGGGGACCCAGGGGCACTGGTGCTCCTGCTTCTGGTATGGCATATCTCCAGGGCATGGAGTGCAGAAGTGACATAAGTTGGAAGTGTGAGCAGGAAGTAGGAAGGTTACCATGAGGAGTGGGCTCTGTGTGATGTTCCAAGAGGGTGCAGGAGGATAATGGAACCCTCTGTTCCAGTTGATGAGGTAAGAAAGCTATTAAGGCCCTAACCAGAGTTAGAGAGAGGAATAAAAAGGCAAGACACCATTATGGAAAGAAAATATATTTAAGATTCAACACTTAAATTGACTATAATATAACCAACCACTGATAACTTATTATCATCTGTTGGTGTATACACTTCAAGTCTTTATAAATGTGTACAACCATATATTTAAAATTTGTATTAATACTCTACGACTTCTTTTTAGCCATCATCTAACAAATAATCAAACAATTTGTGAATAATTAAATCATCAAATTTGTATATATCAATTCTTTATAGATGTACTTATGGCACATACTCAAAATACTATTTGGTACTTTATGAGTTACTTTATAATTAATCTTTTTTTTTCAATTAAAACATACTTGTTTGTTTACTTTGAGATCACAAGTAGGCAGAGAGGCAGGCGGAGAGAGAATGGGGAAAGCAGGCTCCCTGCTGAGCAGAGAGCGATGTGGGGCTTGATCCCAGAACCCTGAGATCATGACCTGAGCACAGAAGGCAGAGGCTTAACCCACTGAGCCACCCAGGCACCCTGGAGTACATATTTTTTTTTTTTTCTTTTTTGATTGTTTTGAATTCTGTCAATGTTTGGTGTTCAGTTCAACTTCAAGTCAATTTGTCATTCAACTTGACATCTCAGGAAAAGATAGTTCATTTATTTCCCTTACCTTAATGAAGACTTTCTTTTTAAAATATGAGATTATTGCTGCTGAAAGATAAACGGATAAAATTTTAACATGATCCAAAAGAAATGACTTTGTTTTCTGAAGGATGAGTAAGTTTTCTTCAATAGAGAAATTATAAGAAAATTTCATCACCCTTAATGGACTCAAGAAGACTTGCAAGGTACGTAGCTATACAGTAATGTAATTTCATACCTCATAAATCATAATCTAAAACATCCACTCTTTTTAATTGCCCCATTAAATAATTAAGTTTGACTTAAGGAGAAAGTCACACCTCATCCTGGAAGAACTCCAGTGTAGACAGGCTAAATGTTTGTTTAATGAATACCTATCTTTATAGAGTTAACTGCTTTCAACACTTAAGACTGTGCTAGTGGGTATTTTTAGTCACTTGAAATCGTTCACCCAGTGATTTATATCAGATTAATGAGTGGCTGTAATTTCCTCTTGTTAATTAAAAACTTAAAAAAAACATTTTTTCATATAATTATGAATTCAACAAAAGATTGGTAGAAAGTGTCTGTTGCTTTTTTCATCATCAGAAATGTAGACTTTTAGCATAAAATGAAAACTGAAAGTCATCTATGTAGATTCCATTTTTTAAGCTGTAGAAATATTTATTTTTACAAATAAGATCTTATTCAGAGCCCCATTATACAGAGGATATTTATGTTTAACATAAGACTGTGACCCGCAGCAGAATTTTAGAGAAATCCATTGTGAAAACCATCACCATGGTCCGGCCTTTCTCATTCTTAGTTACAAGCATCAAGACTTGTGCTAGTCTCAGAGTTTTTTCACACTTATCTTCCTAAATATTTTCTTTTATTTCATTTATCTTATCTTCTGATGTTAGACTGCTTGCTCATTGAGGTCCCCAAGGGCTGTCAAGATCCCTTCTTGTTGTTTATTGTTGATGTTCATGGAAAACATGATAATCACTCTCTGAATCGTGAGGTGTGGAAAACCTCTCGCCCTTTCTTGGTCAACTCTGGCATCATCCTGAATGGGAGGCCCTGGATTTACCTTGGATGCATTTCTGTGGGAATCATTGCAGCAACACGGATGTCACATAATAAGTAACCACTTCAAAGGATAGAGGAAGAGCTTGCTACCTTCGTCTTTATTCTAATATTAGGAAGACATTCCAGAGAGAGTGGTTAAAATGACACAACTTTACACTCCTTCTGTATATTAACTCTTTTTTTATTTTCTTCTCATTGATTCAGCAGGTATTTATAATATATCTTTTTGATAGGAGTATTGAGCTATCAGTTTTATGGATAAACTCATGCAATCTCTACAAAGAAAGGGACCAGATATGTTTCTAATAACACAGTTTTCTAGTAAGTGGCACAGGGCCTGTGACAAGATCCACAATCATTTGTTATACCAAAACAATGTGTAGCTGAAGGAGGTAAGGTAGAAAGAAGGAATAGCAGACATAACGAAAACTCTGTTCTCTGTCATGAAGGAAATTTTGTGTGTAAAACTTTGCCTAATCCCTCAGCAGCCCTATTTCAGAATTATTCCAAATTTAGTTGTGAAGGAACTCCAGTTCATTAAGTTGGTGTGACTTATCTAAGTTCATGCACCAGGACAAGAATCCAAGTGAGTCTGAACAGGGAGATACAGTGCACGTTGCTTTGGGATGGTTGTTTCTCAAACATTTTGGGGAAATACAAATATATCTGATATATCTTATATCAAATATATGGGTATAAGAAATACAACAGATATATAGCATGATGCAAATTAACTCAATATTTTAAAGATGTGACAGGAAACTTCATATATTTTTGGCATCAATCTATTTCCTCTAAGCTATATTCATAGATTTTTGTCATTCAGTTTCCTTCTGTGGAATAATTTGAGGAATACTGACTCTACTATATTGTCTCTTATTAAAATAAAAAATAGAAATGTACTCTCTGATGGTTAAATACAAGATACAACATGGGACTGAAGTGTTACATATATACACAAGCAGTTTGCACCTCAAATATTGAATAGTCTTTCAAAGTTTGTTTTGGGAAAGACGAGTCAGAGATGCTGGGATATGCTTCCTATTGCCAGGATCTCATACTTTCAGTCAGAGCAAAGAGAAGTACTGAAAATAGATTATCTTGATTACTTCCTTCTGAAGCTACTTTGGAGCCTGTTGTTCCTGTATGTTGGGTGCTGCTGCTACATTTTGCTTAACAACATTCTCAGGGACTAGAAGTGGGACATGTGAACAGGAACAAAAGACCATTGATATAAATTATGCTTAACAATAAGCAACTTATACCAAGGTGTTCTTAAAACTACAGCCATGGACTGAAGTGATTTCTAAACATCATCCCTGAATGAGTCATTCGTTCAGTGAAGAAGTCAACACAGTGAGAACATCCATAACCAACCGACTCAGTTCATGAACCTCCATCAACTCAGCTAACTCGCATAGCCTCATCTACTTGAATGCCAAGGAATTTATATACCCTGTTGAACAGGATGGAAACACGCCTCACAAAGAACACTGCTGTGTTAAGAACTGTTTGTGCAGCAGGGTCTCGTGGAGAACCTCAAAATGGAAACCCATTTAACTCTTGTAGCCACAGAAAGCCTCCTGGACCAGCCTTTCTATCTGCTGAAGACAACTGATAAGAGATTTATGTTTCTATCAACAGACAAAGGTGCTTTTGTGTTGTGACCTGCTGATGTACAAGTTGAAGGCATGGCAGAGAAAACAAAGACTTACATATGTGCTGTCCAATATGGCAGCCACTGGCTACCTGTGTCTATTGAGTATCTGAAATGTGCTTAGTGCTACATATTTAAAAGATCAAACTTTGGAAATATGAGTTACATAAAGTATGTTATTACAATTTACTTTACCTACTTATTTTTCCTCTTTTCTGTGTGGCTACTAGAAAATTTAAAATTACATTATCTCTAGTGGAATGGTTCCATTAGATTATAAAGAATGTGTGTGCAATTGTGTCATTTTCTAGGTGAGATGATTAACCCATCACTGAAACAGTCACATACATTCAAATTTACCATTCACATTTTGAGTGTAAAAGCAGAATCATGTAAACATACAAGAACTACAAGCATAAATTAAAAACAAGGGGTTCCATTCTATTCAACATGAATCCAATATGAGATGAAACGCTTGACATTCTATTTGTTCAGACTGTCAATCAGGGACATAGTCTCATTTAGCTGGTAAGTCACGTTTATGAGAACCGTTAACTTTCCAAACCAACAGACATAACTGACATCAGGATGTGATCAGTTCCATTTGTTCACTATTTCACTATTGTATACATAGCACGTTGATGAGTGAATATTTGTTAAATAAATGAGTGAATAAATAGATACAATTACTCCATTTCAAGTATTCAATAATGTTAGTTTTTATTGCTATATTCTCATTTTTTTTGTCTTTAGAAAGGATTTTGCAAATGCCTACTTTGTCATTCAAATTAATACATGTGGTTTAATAAAGCTATTTTTTCATAAATTGGTTGTTTTAAAAATTGTTATGTTCTACATAAACTTTTGTATTTTACTTCTAAACCTACCAAATATTAACAATCACATTGAAGGAATCTAAACCAGATTTATTTATAGATACACTGATAAATATGTGCTTTTAAATGTTTCAATATTGTATATAAAATTAGCATGGTGATTCAAGCCTGAACTATTTTTTTCAATTAAAAATTTCAAATAATTATAAATCACAGACTAAGTTCTCTCAAATATAATATGTATTTAAATGATCAAATAAGCAAATTCCTTCAACTCTTTGGTCATCTCAATTCCTATATTTAATTCTACATCTTCCCTGTTTGAAAGATGCTTAGTACTAAAGAAATAATTGTATTATTGTTAAGTATTTGGGGCAATGCCTGTGCAGATAGGCTCCATGATAACAGAGCTATCAGCTGAGATTTTGCTTGATTTCTTGCTGGCAATGCTAATGGAAACAACTGGCCTAAAGGAGAGTCAATGAGGTGGAAAATCCTACTTCATGTGGTGTGATATCATTGTCCACATAGCTGTGTAGTTCACTCCAGAGCTGATTGCAAAATGCATGGAGTTCATTGTGGGATCGAAGTGCGGGATGCTTTTTCAAAGAACTTCAAGACCAAGTTGGTGAGAACAGAGCTTTCACCCAAGTGTAGGACGCTACTCAGCAAAGGATCTTGTATGATTGCATGGCTTACATGCCTCATTCATGTCTTTGTTCAGGTTTAGATTCTGCAACTCCCGCTTCAGCTGCATGGTTGAATTTCAAATTTTGGTGACTCTATGTGAGCTCTGAAAACCTTTGATCATGAGAACACACTGCTTCTATTTTGCTTTATTTTGGTAAAATTTTCCCCACCTGGTAGATCATACAACTCCACATATAAAACTATCTTAGTTTTTACATATTTTTCATATTTATTTTTCTCACTAAATCATAGTTTTAATGCCATTATTTTCAAAACCCTGGCATCTATCATTCTTTCTTGCTGTCATCATGCTTAAAGCTCTGAAGAAAGTCAGAAGAAATGATTGACCTAATCTTGGTTTTATCAGTCTATTCTTTCTTCTCACCTCCTTCACAGACTCTATTCTTTCTTTGTCTTTTTTTTTTTTAAAGATTTTATTTTATTCATTCGGCAGACAGAGATCACAAGTAGGCAGAGAGGCAGGCAGAGAGAGAGAGAGGAGGGAGCAGGCTCCCTGCTGAGCAGAGAGCCTGATGTGGGGCTCTATCCCAGGACCCTGAGATCATGATCTGAGCCGAAGGCAGAGGCTTAACCCACTGAGCCACCCAGGTGCCCCGTTTCTTTGTCTTTATTCTTTCCTTCTGGTCCTTCTGCAAATGTGTATTGCACAGATGCTACTTTACAAGCACCATAAAAGATGTTCAAGCAATTAAAAAAAAAAAAGATTTACAGAGAGAGAACATATGAGTAGGGGAAAAGGCAGAGGGAGAGAGAGAATCCTCATGCAGACTCCCTGCTGAGTGCAGGGCCTAACATGAGGCTCAATCCCAGGGCCCCAAGATCATGACCCAAGCCAAAACCAAGAGTCAGCAGCCTAACCAACTGAACCACCCTGGCACCCCTCTGTTCTTTATTTTTAATACTAAACCTTATATGACTCTGTTGCTGTTGAACTGGGAATATACATTGTAACAGAGTGGCGAAATATAACTAAGAAAGTAGAATCATTTCTTAAAAATTAATGTTAAAAAATTGAACTCATGTCTTTCTAATGCTTTGCAATGCCCACATTCAGCTTTTAACAGAAGTAGTACCAGAGGATCGATGGTGTTAGGTATTTTTCTCTTTAGAATCTGATCCAAGAAGTAGTGTTGAAAGTTTGGCCTGAGGTAATCCAAGGCACGGAATGAGACTACACATTCATTTTAGTAACCTCAGTCATTTGGAAAGGTGTGTAAATTCACATATGTGGGGTTGACAGAAAATGGTCAGAAGTCTTCAGACTTGCATGTGTTGGACAATACTTTGTCTTAGTCCCATTAAGCTCTCACAGTGTTTTCAAAATTAAGAGGAAATAAGATTATTTGGTTAGTATTTTGCTGTATCCAGCAAAGTGTACCTTACATAAATGTGTTTCATTACTTTGGGAAGAATACTGCTTTTTCCTAATTTATACTTATGGTAAAATAAATTTGGGAACAAAGCTATGCTTGCAGATATTCATCAGCCTGTAGCACAGGAAGCTGAGTCCTCCTGTCACAGCTTGTCTGGAATATAACTGGGTCAGATCTTATAGCAAGAATGAAATTCATCATGTTGCCACTAGAGAAGTCTATCAATGTCTTCATTTGCTTCATGATGGCCTTGCCTGATCAAACCCATTTGAATCTAAAATTTTCTAACTCTGAGGACTGACATGATGACGGGAAACAGCTGGTAAAAGGCCCCAAGACGCCTTACGCTCTTTCATGTAATTACAGGCAGTTTTCTAAGACTATTCAAAGGGATTACTTACAATTATAGTTCATTATGATATCATAGATTATTTTTCCCCCCAGAGTGGATAGTTAAAATGTATAGCTTTCTTATTGGGGAGATATTAATACCAACTTTATTTGCAAGAACAAATTACAAAAACATTTAAGGCAGAATAAACCCAAATGTATTAGATTTATTCTTTCCTTGTATTCAGGGAGGAATTATTATAAAGTTAAGATTACATGTATGTAAATTGAAAAACTCAAGGCCTGCCATCCTAACACACAGCCAATCAATCAAAAGTATTTTTCTTTTGTGCAAATGACTTCACATGTTATATATTACCTTGAATGATTTTTACATCAACCATATGAGGTGGAAATAGCTGGTATTTTATTTGATAAAACTGATTCTCAGTCTTTTGTTATTTGCTTATGATAAGAGATACGGTCAGTAGAGGTAAAGATAGATTGTCTAATTTCAAATTGATTTTTTTTTTACTTTAATAAGGACTAGAAAAGTAACATTTTTTTGAAAGTCATTCTTATAGCAGGATGTTCTTTAGTGCTCTACACATGGAGATTACTACATACTCACTGTAACTGGATTTCATAAATAGTTCTATAAAAAATTGAATTATCTGTCTCATCCATATTAAATCATGGAAAACCTAAATACAAGTTATCAAGAAAGAAAAGACATATCATCTTAATTAAACTTTATCTAAAATTAAATAAGGATAGATTAAATGCTGAGCATTTAGTTCAATCAAAAACATTTTGTTGCAAGAAAAAAACTGATTCAGGTGGTTTATGCTAAAAAAAGAAAAACATTAGAACATATGGGTCTTTTTTATTAACATAATCTTAGGACAGGAAATCTAAAATTAAATCTGAGACAAAACTCAGCTCTGATCACCTTTTATGTCTGCTTTGCTTCCTCTTATTGATGACCATTTTTTCTCTACTTTCTGTGGATGTGATTGCAGGAAAGACCCTGATAGTAACCAATCAGAAAGGCCGACGTAGCATTCTTGAACCCCATTTAAGACATACTTGCACGGAAAACTATGATTGGCCAAATTCAGCCATGTTTCCCTTTCCCTGTAAAGGAAAGTTCAGGGTTATGCACAGGAAATGTGATGACCAGCTCTTGTTTCTATGGTGTAGAGCAGGGGGAAGCTCACCACAGGTATTTATGGAATAAATGGACTCTCCAAAAGTACGTATTTCAGCATAATATTTTATAAATTGCAAAATTACTCTAGATCAGTTTTCTTTGCTATTTTCAAAGATTTTTTAACTCATTTAAATTTAAATGCCATCAAAAAGGAAAAGCATTTTATTTCTGTTTTGTTTCTTTACTGCATTACATTTCACGTGAGAATACTAACTCATACCATATTTTAAATATTGTATAGAACTCAGTCAGTGCTTGGATCAAGTGAGTAAAAAATACTATTTAAGGCACATACACATATAATACAATGTTAGGACCTTTAGGCAATTAAAAAAAAATGAATCAGGTGAGGATTCCTTGCTCTCTAAATATTTGCTTATTCTAAGTGATGTGATCTTACAAACATACTAGTCATGGTCAATTCAATATTCATTGATGTCATTTACAATTAAAATTTACAGTTGTCATTTACGGTTTTAAAACACCCTGAGGGTAGTAACTGATTTATACCCAGAGATGGCCAGTTAGTTATCCAAAATTCAGTCTCCCTTCTTTAGGAACAAACTTTTATGTTGCTGGAGGTGACCAAAAGCCTAAATATATCATTTTCTGTTCCTCCGTTGGGTAGGAGTGGCCAATGACATGTAAGCACAACCATGAGTGGGATTTCGGAGAAAATTCTTTAAGAGTGGTCTCACTGAAGTTTCCACTCTGCCTGTGACTAACTGGTAGTGAGTGGACTTATCCTCTTGCTACTCTAAACTGTAAACCCACTGTACCACAAACTGATATATTATAAAATGTGGCAGACAGCTTTTCTGATGCATTGAGCAACAGATAGAGCAGGGATGTTACCCTTCAGAGAAGAGAACACAGGAGATGACTACCCCATTCTCTAGAATAAGAGACACACCCTGGGACGCAGGACAAAACTGAGATGGACTAGACCAACCCTTACAAAGAATAAAGGATCAAAGGGTCTCTCAGTAATTTATTTTCTATAAAAACAAAAGTTAACACCTTTTGAAGATTAGCAGCACAATCCAAACACCTGTAACATCTAGTGCAAAATAAAAAGCTCTTAGTCATATGAAGAAGCAGGAAAATGTGTTCCATAATGGAAATGGAAAATTGGTGAAACAGAAAAAGATACAAATGACTGATGAAAGGTATTTTTTAAAACAGGCTAAGGGGATTATAAAGCACCAGCAGGATAGATAGGAGAGCAAGAAGGAGCACAAGAAGGAGAGAAGGGGAAGGGAAGAGATTACTGCAGATTCTACATACATTAAAATGGTAATAAAAAAAATTATAAACAACTTTGTGGCAGTCAACCTAAGAGCATGGATGAAATGAGCAAACTCTTGAAAATTAAAACCTACTCAACTGCAAAGATAAAAATAGAAAATCTTAATATCCTTATAGTTATTAAATAAATTGAATTTGTAATAAAAACCTTCCAGAAAAAATCCAGGCCCAGATGGCTTCAATAAGAAATTCTATCAAACATTTAAAGAAAGGCAATAGCAATCTTACACAAAATCTTTCAAATATAGAGGAAGAAAATATACTTCTAACATTTGGAAGGAAGGAAGGAAGGAAAAAAAATGAAGGAAGGAAGGGGGAAAAGGGAGAAAAGAAGAAAGAAAGAAAAGGTAACTGTAAGACCATATCCTTCATGAATATCAATACATTTGGCATAAATGTATGCCAGATTTCTGTACAATGAAAAAAAAATATATATATACACACATGCACACATACACACACACATAGACATTGCCAAGAGAAATTAACAACAATCTTAAAAATGGAGAGATACACCATGTTTATAGATTGGAAAATTTAACATGGCAACAGGTCAATACTCTTCATATTGATATCTAGATTGAATTAAACCCCAATAAAAATCTCAGTGGGCTAGGTTTTGTTTTGCTTTGTTTTTTCAAAACTTGACAAATTAATTTTAAAGCAGGGAAATGAAAGGAACCTAGATTTTGTAAAGGAAACCACAGGAAAATTATTTTGCAAATTTATGGCAGAATAAAACTGTTGAACAACAAATACACCAGCCTCACAAAAAGTAACCTGAACTTCTGGAAATGAAGAAAGAAGCCAAGGACTTGAAAAAACATTTGAAATGTTCATATCTAACAAAGGACTTGTATTTAAAATACATAAACAGCTACAACAAATCCATAAGTAAATATCCAAATAGCTCACTTTAAAAAATAGTTAAAAGACTAAATAACTTCACAGAAAGTGTACAGATGGCTAAAAATCACATGAAATATATCACTCATCATCAGAAGATTGCAGATTAAAATCACAATGTGATACATTAGAAAGAGTAAAATTTTAAAACCTGCCAAACCAAACATCAGCAAAGATGTGAACCAACTGGAATATTGTTGATTGAAGTAAAAAATTGTGCTACCACTTTGGAAAACTCTGGCGGTTTTTTATAAAGTTAAGCATGCTATGATTAGCATTTTCACTCTAAAATGAAGTTTAGCCAAACATTTAGATATTTATCCAAACGTCCACAAAAGTATTTGCTCAAGAATGTTTGCAGCAACTTTCTAAATAATAGACCCAAACTGGAAACAATCCAAATGTCCATTAATAGAAGAATAGAGTGGGTTGGGCCGCTGCCTTCGGCTTGGGTCGTGGTCTCGGGGTCCTGGGATCGAGTCCCGCGTCGGGCTCTCTGCTCGGCGGAGAGCCTGCTTCCCTTCCTCTCTCTCTGCCTGCCTCTCTTGTGATTTCTCTCTGTCAAATAAATAACTAAAATCTTAAAAAAAAAAAAAGATTTGATATGTTTATATAGTGGGAAATTACTTAGCAATATAAAAAGCAAAGAAGTAATGATAAATGCAACATGAAGAAGTACCTAAAATACTGTGCCGGCTGTGTGATCAAAAACAAAAACAAACAAACAAACAAAATAGGTAAAATGAATCTATAGAGTAAGAAATAAAAAGAATGTTGCTATCTAGAGTAGGGACTGATAGGAACCAAGCATGAGGAAATTCTCTAGAGTGATAGAAATAATCTATTTCCTATGAAAGCCAAGGTTTCATGTATGCATGTTTCAAAACTAATCAAATTGCATATTTTGTATTTACATGTTTCATTTCTTGTAATTTTACCTCAGATTAAAAATAAACTAAGTAGCAGACACTATGCCCATGACATCACCTTTCTTCCCCTTTCCCAGAATGCATACATGGTGGCTGGAACTTCAGCAACCATGCTCTGATATTTTAGATGGAGCGCTTATTTCAAAGCCTTATTTGTTATTTGGATTTTCTGTTATATGCAGTTGAACATAATCTTAAGCAATACTAGATAAAAAGAGAAATTATATGTGTTTAAATGAGATACAATCTCAAACATCAATTACAATATATCGTTCATAGACTGGACAGAAAGTTGTGCCAACTCATCTAATTTATGCTCTTTTATTTTGAGGAAAAATGCATATCAAATGCTGCAAAATTCTTAAAACCTGTAAAGGAAACAATAGCTCAAGCAGTTATGTATTTCAATGTCTTCTAAAGAATGGTCCAAATGCCACTTGCTGTAATTGGGGGCCATATTTCGGGGGATGGAACGTACAATTCTTGGCGGAAACATAGAATTTATCTGAGTTCATATTTAGTATGGAAGTTTTGAATGATGTCTCCATTCTGTAGGAAAGCCATTGAGGAAAAACTGTGTTTATTAACTGTTTCCTCTCCCACCCTTCCCATAGTCCTTTCTTCCCACCTCTCCTTCCTAATCCTCCCCTCTTTTCCCTTACTTTTCTTTCTTCTTATCCATTTCTCTTTGTTTTACTTTATTTTATTTATTTCTCTTTATTTATTTTCTTTCCACTACAGCTACCTTGTCATAATATTTATTTTACTATAATACTGTGTGGCTTGTTCTAGATAGGTGATTTACCTTAAGTATTGGGAGAATAGTGAGTTCAAGTTTATTTGTGTCAGGATCCTCAGGCAGCGCCAGTTAGCTCAGCCCTGTACCTGAGACCTCATTGATCCAGAGCCCCCATCTGGTATATGGGTTTACATGTATTAGTAATCCAAGTTTAAAAATATTATTTGAAGTTTAATCCAATATGATTGACTTATTATTATGTATGTTGAACTCCTTTGAACACTATGGAAATGCTGTAGCTTGCTTTCAGGATTCATGGACAATTGTGTGAGGAATTGGTTGTGATTATAGTTCAGAATTTAATACAATTGCTTACAGAGGAAAAACTGCTCTAAAATCTTCACTCTTTATATTTTGGTACTGTTTTGTATGAAAACATTCATCAATTATTCTGTTTATATTCATTGAACACCATTTGGGTGCCAAGACCTGGCCTTATGGGAGAAAGAGTTCTTGAACTATTTGAAATCTATTGTTGTCACTGAACATGACAGTTTAAGAAATGGGGGAGTAAATGTGTGACCTTCCTTTAGAGGTGATGGAAAACCTCTGTGTAACTGGAGACTATTTTTTAAAAATGTTTACCTATATAATAATGTTTACCTATATAATAATGTTTACCTATATAAACATGTTTATTGCTTTATCAGAAATAAAGCAAAAGTATTATGGCATGGTTGTGGCAAATATTCAAAAACTGAAGAATTACAGCTTATTTTTTAAATAAATAAAGTATTTGTTTCAGTAAGTAATTTCTATGTACTGAGTCCTTAATTTCATTTGAATTTTTTTATTTTAAGATTTGAAATGAAATTGAACTCACTAGTCAAGCAGATCCTTGTTCAAAAAGATTTAACAGTGTTTTATGTGCTAAACTTATCTTTGTTTCTTAATATGAGTAGCTGTAAGAGATTATAAAAAGAGTGAAATATGCTTAAAACTGTGAATAAAGAATAGGGATGTTTCAAATGATGGCATTGAAGTTTCCATTAATACTTTATATTTTTCTCATTAATTTAACAACAAATTGCACACCCATTTTTGAGAGATTCTAAAAAGAAAATTTAAATTAGTTAGTGTAATGATTTTATTCACTCCTCATTAAGTGTATTTGGAGTGTTACTATTATGCTAAAAATAACTATTCAGTAGAATATGTTAAAATATGTTCTGAAGAAATTGCAAAGCGTCACCCAAATGCTCTGAATAAATTCAAAGCTCTGTGTGAACTCAAATGACAATCCACGGTATGAGGAGATTTTGCAGGTTTAATACTGGATCATTGTTGATCTTTTGGTAATAGTGGAAACTATAGAGTCCCTAGAAAGGTAAAGAGATGCAAATGGATTCATGACATTGGAACGACAGAAACTAGTTAGATGTCACACTGTGTGCAAGAGACCCTGATATTAATTTCTTGAGAGATATTATGAAGACTTATAAGACTATTTATAAACAACTAATAAAAGAAGCTGCAAGCATTTGGAACCAGCAGGAGTTTAGTAGGAATAAAATATCCCAAATTAAACTAGTTGTTTTTTTTTTTTTAAGTTTGTTAGAAGAGTAGAGCAAGGAAATCCCATAGTTATAAAGTACCTTTTTTTTTTTTTTTTGTAAATAAAATCATTTACTATTTTTCACAGACTAATTTCATGGACGTGCAAGATAAATGAGCTCTGTGTAACAGTGACTAGAGGAATATTTATGTTTTAATAGACATTCCAAATAGTGCTGATTAAGTGGTCAATATCAATTTTAACAAATTAATAGAGTGAATTACATATTCTAATGTAGAGTAATATAGAATGAATTAGATGTGCTATATATAGCACCGGTAGATGGGGAAGAACAGATATAAGAAAGGTAGAAGGTAGTTATGGGGATATAACAATACTAACAATAAAAACAGGAACTTAAAAACAAATAGTACCAATCAAAATTAGATATATTGTTTCATGTAGGGAAGTTTCTTCATCTTGAACAGGTTCATTCAATTGAAGTTAGAAATTTTAGCCCATTCATTTATTGGCTAATTATATTCCTGATACAGGGGTCCTAAAACCCTTTTAAATTCTTAAGTGATAAGAACACTTTTTTTCTTATGAGGTGAGGAGCTGTGTGGATCCTAAATGAGGGCTAGTCATCAGAAAGACCAATCCATGATTAGAAAGTTGGAATTTTCAGCCCCACTCTATATACTTCTTAAGAGAAAGAAGAGGAGCTAGAAATGGAGTTTAATTGGTCATGCCTACTTGAAGAAGCCTCACATATAAAATCCCAACAGTAGTGGGTTCAGAGAGCTCTCAGATAAGAGAATACATCCACACTGGGAGGGTGACACACCCCAGCTCCACAGGGACAAATGCTCCTGCGTGGAGGACACTCCCAGACATTGCCCTAAGTATCTCTTCATCTGGCTGTTTTATCTGTATCCTTTATCATATCCTTCGACAAGCTAGTAAAGGTAAGTATTTCCCACGTTCATGAGTTCCTCTAACAAATTAATTGAACTTTAGGAGTGGGGCCATTGGAACCTCCGATTTATAACCAAATCAGACAGAAGTTGAGGGTAACATGAGACCTACCACTTGTGATTAGCATCTGAAGTGGGGGGACAGTCTCATAAGCCTGAGCCTTTCACCTGTGGGATCTGACACCACCTTGAAATAGATGATTTCAGAACTGAGTTAAACTGTAGGACATCCAGCTGGCATTGTGGAAAAATCACTTGGCATGAAGAAAAAAAACCCACACATTGGGTGACCAGCAGTGTCAGAAGTGAAGTGTTACGTGTGTGTGGTAAAGGAGAAACACAGGCAGGACGAACTGGGTTTTTCTCTACTTAGGAATAGACTGGGCTGTTTTCTATTCCATCTTTCACCAAGGAAAGAAAATGATTTGTTGCTCCAGCAGTCAGTCACACTGTCTCCCATTTATGAGAATTTGTATGTAAAGACAGAAGGAACTGCAAAATGGGACAAAGTCCTAGGAAAAAATGTCCATAGATTTTTTTTGTGGATTCACTCAGAGCTCCCCTGTTTTCCATCTTTCCTGAAACTTGAGTGTTCTCATTTCTGGTCTGTTATTTATGGTTTAAATCTTTAAGACTTGATCCCCTTGAAACATCATTTTGAATCTCCAATACTGGCTTTTGCAAATCACATGCATTCCCTTCAAGGAAAATATCTGAGCTTTGAGTATTTTAAAATATAGACCTAAAAATACTGTTTTTGTTTGTTTGTTTGTTTTGCTTCTTAAAAGAATCTCCAAAGAGGAAATTCACTTGAATATGAAAAGAGAATAGGCAACAGCAAGTGCTAGTGGAAAACATGGTTAATCTGAAATTTTGATTTACAAGAAAAATACCCACATGTAGGCTATTTTTTTAAATCATTCATTTTTCTTCTGTTTCCATGAAATTTACTAAGAATTATAGTAATGTGAGTGATGAATTTATGCAGATTTTGTCTATGGGATGGAGGGAAAAACCCATTAATACTCACCCATAATATCATGGTTTTTTTTTTTTTTTGCCTTATAACTTCATCGGATATTAAATTAGACCATTTAGATTTGTTGACTTAACATTCACAATTTCTACTAACACAGTATGACCCCAGATGTCCATGACCTGCAGTAATTTATGATTGAGCTATGGCACAATCGTGAATCAAGGATTTTGAAAGACTGGTGAGTAATACAGCTAATGAAGGAGTCCAATTGAATATATTGCAACCACACCTCAAAGAAGAATTGTTATTTCTTGGTTATTGTAGCTTATGCAGTAGCTTATATAATGTAAAAACAAAACAAAACAAAAAACCAAAAAACAAAGCATTGTTTTTTTGAAAATATTTCTAAAAAAAAAGCCATTGGTAGTGCTCATTAAAGGAATAAAAAACAGGTACAGAAGTCAAAGAAAATGATGATTCTTGGTAAAACATGAAATATTTTGCATCAAGAGTATTCCTCTGTCCTTGATATTTCCTGTAAATTGGTTGTTGGATCTAGAGGCTTAATCATATTGAGGTTTGATATTTAGGGAACAAGACTATTTCGTATATAGTAGCATGTCTTTCATCACGTGGCGTGCAATGTCTGGTTGCCTCTCTTTTGGGATGTTAGAACCAAGAGCAAGGGATAGTCAAAACAAGGGATGGCAAATAGGATTTTTCCTTCTTATTTGTTAAACACTTTTATTAATAGAAATTTTCTCATATTTACTATTTTGTTACCAATGACATGATTTGTGTAAGAAAGATTAAATGTTTTATTTCTTCTCTTTATTTATCTGTTTCAAAATATAGGGTTGGCTTTATAATACCTTCCAAAGGGATCCATTAGATTTTATGTGTGATAGTGAGTATCATTATGAAAGCATGGAATTTAAATACAATTGATGGATTTAAATACACTGAAATTATATCTGCACTGATATTCATATAATTTCCATCTTTGGCTGGTGGGAGCCTCTTTAAACGATTCCTGAGTCATTTTGACATGACTCTAATAGCATTTGACAGTTCCTTGCAGTCTGGTGAAGGAAAGTGACCCAAGATTATCTTGTACATTTTATAATCCAGACATAACATTACTAATTTTCTTACAAATCACTAGTTTATTTTAGTTTCAATTGGATTTCCAAGGTTATAATTTGAGAGCCAGTAGAATATTTATTGCTACCAGCTTGATCACTATTATTTTTAAGCCTTTTCAGGAGTCTGTGCTATACTATAACGTAGAAATGCAATAAGCAAAATCCAAATCATGAAAAAATCAACTAGATAAACAATCTGGTGAATCAACATTTTTCTAATGTGGATTGACCTCCAGATATAGTTAACAGGCAGCATAGTAATGTTTAGTATACATCCCAGTTTAAGTCCTCTCAGTTTGATTAAGCATTAGAATACAGCCTAGAATTATGTTTTGGAGTATTAAAGGGTTTAGGAGGCCTATAAAAAAGGATACCATTATGCAAAACTTAGTTGTTATTATCCCTTGACTAATACTATAAAAAGAAAGTTCTGTTTTGTGTGTGTGTGTGTGGTAAACTATTTAACAGTGACCAGGGGATAAGCTCAGATAACACTGAGTTCCACATTTTTCTGTGATTACTACACGATAATTTCTCACTAATCCCGAGTCAGTACACTTTATTTTTTAAGTTATGCAATCTAAGACGGAATACAAAATTTAGGTCATAATGAAATATAAAAACTAAATTGTTTAATTTTTTTTAGACTTTTTCTTAAATGCTCTAGCAAATGGTAAAGGTGCTCTCTCCAATCTTTTGTTCTTCAGTCTAACTTGCGCAGGACATACAGAGTTCCCAAATATGTCCATAGATTCCTGTGTCTCTCTGAATGAGAATGATAAGAATGTTCTCTGGCCTGTCTAGCCTGAAAGGTCATTGCAAGAGGCAATCAGAATTTTCAGGGAGCTAATACCTCAGAAACAATCCTTAACCAGTGACAGAGGGGAGGACAGATACCCAAGTTTTCTTGCCTCTCAGTGGTTAATTTATGCATTAACCCATCTTTCATTGGTTTCCTTCCATTCCTTGTGAGAACCAGAACAACCAGTCCTGTTGATTATGCAAGACTGAAAACTTAAAAATCACTCGTATCAGTTATGAAATTAAACCACAGAATGTTTTCTGACTTGCATACACATACTTCTTTGTTTAGATCTTTCTGCCTGGCTTGCACCAGACAGCTATCTTAAGAAGTGAATCAATACAATCACTTGTCACCTTCTCATGTCCCACCCTAAGTACTTTTTTTTTTTTTAAGGTTTCATTTATTTATTTGACACAGACTGAGAGAGATCACAAGTAGGCAGAGAGGCAGGCAGAGAGAGAGGAGGAAGCAGGCTCCCTCCTGAGCAGAAAGCCCAATGTGGGGCTCGATCCCAGGATCCTGGGATCATGACTGAGCCGAAGGCAATGGCTTAACCCACTGAGCCACCCAGACGCTCCCCACCCTAAGAACTTTTGAGTCCAACCCATAAGCAAAAAATATTGCACATTAGTTTTCCTGGTGATACACTACTCAAAACTGTCTATACAATGTTCTTCCTTGGATGATAGTAAATAATTAAAATTCTGTTTGCTTATACTATAACTCATTTATTTACTTGAAGAGAGGGTGTCCTATATGCTAATCTCAATTCTTCACCCCAGTTCCTGCTGCATATCTGCTTTTGTGAGAATCAAAACTAAGACAAATATGATGAAGAATATATTAAAGATTCCATTTCAATTACTGTTATATACTGTATCAACATAAAATAGAGGAGCAGGAATAAAGAATGAACCTTAAATGGGATCACCTTTTAGTAGCTTAAGTCATTTTCTTTTTTCAAGCAAACTAACTGAAACTTGTAGAGTTTAAATTTTATGTATGAGATCACATAACCAAATGCTAACAGCAAAAGTCTAATTCTCTTCCTCAACACTGTGTCAATGATTTCTTTTAGTGGTGATAGATTACACTCATATTTGACCTAACCTATGATAAAATAAATCTTTACAAGCACTTACTGGAGTTAGCTTAAAAATCCATGACTTCCTAATAGAGAGGTTTCTTCTTGAACATAAGAAATCTTGGAGTTTACCATTTCCACTTACTGTATTTATGTCCTCTCAAAACTCATACATTGAAGCCCTGACTCCCAATGTGATTGTATCTACAAATAGTCTTTAGATGGTAATTAAGTTTAAATGAGGTCATAAGGGTAGGTAGGGGTCTAATCCAATAAGATTGTGGCTTTATAAGAAGAGAAAGATCTCTCTCTCTCTCTCTGTCCTTGTCAGTCTGTCTTCTCTCTCTTCACTCACCAAGTAAAGTCACAGTAAGAAGGCAACCATATGGAGGCCAGGAAGAGCTTTCACCAGAACCTGCCATACAGGCACACTGATCTCAGACTTCCAGCCTCCAGAACTCTGAGATAAGAAATTTCTGTTGTTGAAATACTTGGCCTATGATACTGTATTACAGCAGCCCAAGCTGACTAAGACATTTCTAGATTTAGCTCATAAAAACATACTAGGCACAATTTTCCATGTTTTGTTTTGTTTTGTTTTCTTGGAAACTATGTGTGGGTGAATCCTGGCATCACCACCTAAAGGATAATCACATATTGATCATGAACACCTGTTTTAAAATTTCATGTGTTTAATCAATTTCTATTAAGTCACAAATTTGGGGGTGTATCTATTATAGTAGTCAGGGTTACCTCATAAACTGAAATTAATACCTTGCAGTAGTTGGGTGCTGACATAATGGACACTAGAAATAGTGTTTAGTGACTTAATAGTCAAGTGGCAGACAGTGAAAATGACGATTTCTGGGGCTAAACAGGTAGAGAGCCATATCATACAGTGACAAAATACTTGGGTCACCAACATCTACAAGGAAGATTACTTACCTACTAGTCTATCTTCTTAGGTACAGAGATAGAAAGCATCTTAGTGATAATGTGTTTTTTATTTTAATTTTTATCACAAGGTATAATAAGAAAATGCGGAACCAGGAAAGAATTGGTCAGTTTGAAAGCAGAGGTAAAGGGAATAGAGCAAGCCTAAATGTTGAAGGTCTCAAAGGATCAGAAAAGTGAATTGATTCTACATCCCAAACAGTAGATATCAAATTGGGAAAAAAAAACCAAACAAAAAAACAATTCCAGATTTTTGTCCTATAGAAAAACTCAAATTAACTGTGTCTCCCTGCTATGTGTCAGTGTCCCCAGCCACCTTCAGCTATATTAACCTGAAAGAGATTCATAGAGATGATAATGTATAGAAATAAATTAGCCTTCAGAATAATGTATAGGAAAGAACTGTGGTGTTGTCACTGGCATAAGGTACCAAGTGCAAGCACATAGATAAAAGAATATAAATTTTTGAATGGTATTTCTAAAAGGTCCCTGAACATGAGTTAAAAAACTAAAAAAACTAGTAACTGTTTTATCATTAAAACAACTTTTTGCATGTCCAGATTTATAGTATTAGGAAGTGAGGTATGAAAGCTCTATGTCACTCAAAGGGAAGATACTTACAAATTACCACCTCAGGTATGGGCATGTGGAATAAAGAGGAAAAAGAACTTTCTGGAGAGTGGAGCATGGCCCACAGAGAAAAACAGACAGAGGATTTCCTCCCAGAGTGTAGAATTAGTATCTAATCTGGAAATTCCCTCGTCACCAGGGCACAGAGATCTTGTGATGCCTACCTGGCACAGGTTCATCTTGTTACAAGACAGTGGCCGCCATGTATCTATCACTAATTTTGTTTTCCAAATGGGAGTATTAGTTATATTTGCCCTGTCTTCATTGTACCTTCTTGTATTGTAGAATGAGAAGTTATAGACAATTTGTCTACTTATATCATTGAAGCTGGACTGTGAAGAGTCACTTCTGGACCTGATAAAGAGATGCGTTTTGTAGTCACCCAGAGCTCCTGGACTTTGAGCTGAATGGAACTTTGGCTTATCTCTGTTGGGTAAAGGAGTGAGTATATTCTGTATGGGAGAAGGTTAAAGATATTTGATACCTCAAAGAGAAGATTTGTCAGAGATTGGATAAATATTTATCCAACCCATTTCCTCTTTCACCAAGGCTCTGAAGGAAATTACATTCTCCAGCTTTCTTTGCACTTAGTTTTGGTCATTTGAGTGGATTCTGGTGAATAGAATGCAAGACAAGGCTTAGTCCTAGGTCTGCCTCTCAAAGAGAATGAGTGAAATTTACTTATATTTTCTGTACCTTACTTTAATCCTCATCTACTCATTTTACTTTAATCCTCACCTACCCATTTGCTACAAAAATAAAAACTCAAGATAAAGTAAAACGAGTGTTCAAAATAAAGTAATTTTTTGCATGTTTTAATTGCAATATATGAATTCAACCCTACAACATCCAAAAATTGTGAGATACTCTGCAATAAAGAAATCTGTTTAACCCAGAAACTTATTTTTTAATCTTTAAACTCTGTTTTCATATAATACTTTTTAACATAAAACAGAACCGATGTGCTGTGGAGATACAGTTCACAAGGTGTCTGTGGGATAAAGATAATTATAAATTTGCAGAAGGTGATATCTTCTATGTTAGTGAGCATAGGTCTACTATTTCTTCCATGCATTGGACTGCCCTTTGTTGGTTTGTCATAAGCCCCAGTTTTTTGGTGATCCATCAAATTCTTCTAAGATGGAACCAAGCTTTAAACTTCTCTAACTGGGAAGTTTCTGATTTGGTCACCCACATTCCATAAGTCCTTTCCCTCAGTGTTTAACGTCGCTTCTATGTCCCTTGTATTCACTCTGATAAAATCCATTGTTTGTCACTGGCAGACCGTCTAATGCCAATATCACCCTGGTGTCCTTTTTTTGGATATCTAAAAAGAGTTCCAAATGAAAGGTAAGAGAACATCCAGTCTACTCCTCAAAGCATTTGGGAACTCCTCAAAGCATTAGTGACACTGAGGAGATTCAAAAGAGGTACCTAGAGCAAAGCCAAATATTTATTTATTTATTATTTATTCATTTATGCCATTTATAGGCAGGGCAGTTGTCCGTTCCCCATAATTTCCAGTCTTCCCTGGGAAGTCATATATACGATTTGCTTGAGATTATTGTTTAGTTTATCATACCTCCTGGTCACACAAGGAGTCTTTCCTTGTCTCTGCACATTCAGGATTACAAGGTGACAACAGACCCACTCTGGGGTCTGGATAGCTGAACCTTAACTTATATCCTTGAATCTCCTCCTCTATCTCTATTCCTTTTAACTACCTCTTTACAATTTTATTAACCAAAAGCTTAATGTTTCTTTTTCCTCACACAAAACTGTTTGCTGTTTGAAGCTCATTAAGACTTGTCAAAAAGGAGTTCTAACACTTATAATACTTACTTACATTATCTCTGGGTAATAATATTTTCCCCCTAGAGGGTAACGACAAATACCAGCCTCCCCTATCTAGAAAGAAGGAGAAGAAACTACAAGAAACACATTCATTTCTACCTGGTGGCTCATTCTTTTTTATGAATTGAATTGTGTCTCCCACCAGATTCATATATTGAAGACTTAACCTCTAGGACTTCAGAATGTGACCATATTTGGAGCTAAGATCTTACAGAAGCCATCAATTTAAAATGGATGTACCTTAATCCAATATGACTGGTGTCTTTTTCTAAAGGGGGAAATTGGTGACAGATATGTACACAGGAAGTATTCCCTATAAAAATAAAGGGAGAAATTGAGGTTATGTTTCACAAGCCAAGGAATACCAGTGATCATCAGCAAGTCAGCAGAAGGTAGAGGAGAGGTATAAAATAGATTCTTCCTTACAGAACACAGAAAGAACCAACCATACCAATACCTTGATTTCAGATTTCTAACCTACAGAATTGTGTAACAATAAATGCCCGTTGTTTAAACCACCCAGTTTGTGGTTATTATGACAGAAAACAAATACACTCTCCCTCAAGGACAGACTGAAAAGCATCTTGTTAATGCAGCATCATCAACCACACAACAAACCCTGGGTTCTCATATCCTGCTCCCCACAAATTCCTGCTGACCAGAAGTCCTTGATCTTATGTCTTACCAACACTTTTGTCTGAATTGATTAGTCCTCCCTTCACCTTTTCTTTCATCCAACTTTTCTGATCCTCCCTGACTGTGAGAGTGGGTGGCTACAGGTGGGGCTGTGGGCCAGGGGTGGGAATGGGTAGGGTGAGGTGAGAAATTGGAAGGGAAGAGCTCACTGTACCCTACCTGTGGAGAAATTACTCTCCTTGCCTTCAAGTTAATTCCTAATGAACTCTTACCAAGGCCACAGTATTTCAGAGAAAAAGAACATGAGTTTCATTTAGAGATAGGGATGTAAGATAAAGGTATAGACCTCAGAATCCCTGAAATACCGAGAGAAGGTGGGGATTTATAGAATGTCTCTGTATTCAATAAGGAAGACAGCTGAGGTTAGAATCCCATAAACCGACATTTAGAATGCGTGAAAGATAATAAAATACAAATACAAAATGACGTTTATTGTCCTCTTATTAAGTACTAGATACTATAAAGATAATAAGAGCTAACACATCCAATAATTTCTAGATGTCAGGCATTATCTGAAGTCCTTTTCAAATATTACCTCCAAAGTCTTTCGAAACTAGGATTGACAGTACTATTATTGAACTGATGAAGAAACAAGATCTCAGAGGTTACCAAGTAGGAAGTGGACAGCAGGTATACAAAGATAGGCCCTCTAGCTCTAGAGTCTGTGGTCTCACTGACCACAGAACACCACTTGTAAGTAAAGGTTTTAACTATAACCAACAGTAGTTTTGGTGTATGTGAGTTTACATTTGGGACATTCCACAAAATTCAGAAATATTCTATGAGGTAAGTGCTGATAAATTATCCTATTTTGCAGACTCAAGCTCTGATAGGTTAAGTAAAATTCCCATAGGTACAAAAATAGTAAATAGCAATGCTGGGGATGCATGTAGAAGCTCGTGGAATTAAAATGAGGTCTGTAGTTGCGTTGCTTGAATAGGATTGAACCAATGTCATTTTCCCAGTTTTGAGTTGTGTATTATTGTTATGTAGGGTGCTATCACAGGGGAAAGCCCAGTAAAGGATACATAGGATCTCTTTGTACTACTTTTACAACTTCTTGAATGTCTTAAACTATACAAAATTTTAAAAGTCTAAATACAATTTTTAAAAAACAGTGCTCAGTGGGAACCCTGTTTCCTCTGACTCTGAAGCACAATTCCTGTCTGCATAACACATTCTATTTTGTTCCAAGATCAGGAGTGGATAATGGACCAGGACACAGTTGAGACAAAAAGAGGAAAAATAAAAACATGTGAAAACCTATAAACAATATGTGACATTGACTGCATATTTTATTTTATTTTTTTAAGATTTTATTTATTTATTTGACAGAGAGAGATCACATGCACACAGAGAGGTAGGCAGGCAGAGAGAGAGGGGGAAGCAGGCTCCCCACTGAGCAGGAAGCCCTATGTGGGACTTGATCCCAGGACCTTGAGACCATGACCTGAGCTGAAGGCAGAGGCTTAACCCACTGAGCCACCCAGGCGCCCCTGACTGCATATTTTAAATGTATCCTCAGTGTACTTACATTATCCTTCAAGGGGATATCTTAAGTATTTTTATGCCCAGGGAAAATTCGGGGGTATTAAGTCATATAGGTTCCTTATAGGATCTGGAAATCCTCACACCTTCCTTAACTCTACACTTCTGGTCATTTCTATTATACAAAAGTTCCCTGGAAAAACTTAGAGAACCATCTCAGGAGCCAGGGCAGCTGAGGTTTCAGGGTTAGAGTAGACTCGGAATAGTAAAGTAAGTAGAACATTTGGCTGGGAAGGGGAGATGATTCTTGCAGGAAAAGCTGTTTCACAGAATGACAGGTGCAAAAGGCAGTTTTGCAGTTAGAAAGATCAAGTGGTGAAGGTATGGGGACTATCTCAGTCCACTTGGGCTGCTATCACAAAATACCACAAACTCATACATAGGTAACTCATAAACAACAGAAATTTATTTCTTATAGTTCTGGAGTCTGGGAAGCCCAAGATTAAGGTGTCAGCATGGTTGGGTTCTGACCAAAGCTCACTTCTGGTTCAGATGGTGCCACTTGCCATGTCTACACATGGTGGAATTGGTGAAGGGCGTTTCTTGGGTCATTTTTATAAGCCACAAATCCCATTTGTGAGGATTCCGCTCTCATGACTGTATCACCCTCAAAGGATCTCAACACAACCTTGGGGTTTAGGATTTCAAAATACAAATTTTGAAGGGATGCAAATATTTCATCTGTAGCAGAAATATTCAATTTAATTATCTCCTCCAAAAGTTTGCAGAGCAAAAAGCAGGTCATGGGTGAAATTGAAGAAAGGATGATGGGAAGATTGTCAGGGTGAGGGAGAGGGTGGGAAAGGCTTGAGTATGTGACTGTCCTGTAGGGAAAGAGCTTACGGGTACGAGAGATGGAACACCCTGGACTCCAAACATTTTAATAGTTTTGATTGCTTTCCAATTTCCTTTTGCATTTCCTGGAGGGGCTATCCCACTGCAAAGGAATATATGACAGTGCCATAGAGATACCAAGAATACGTACACGAATTTGGGCTTGATATTTAACAGCCCTAAATGTCATCCCACAGGTCCCAATTAATACAGTTTTACCCATAACTTGAAAGCCTCACTCCCTGCAAGAAAAGAGTATGCTCTGAAGTTGCCTGTACACACACAGCAGGGAGGGCTTCTATTCGAGTGCTGGTCAAATTCAACTTTGCTGGATCTGGCAGGACCCGACCAGATTGTTGCATGGCGGCTGAAGTTTAGGTTGCTTGCTGTTTCTTCCAGACAGCTGTCAAAGCTGATAAAACCTGTCATGCTTTCCAGGGCTGTGCAGCCATTAAATAGCAAGAAGACATCACCATAGGAAGTATAGTCAAGAGGCATCACATTTTTAGAAATGGACGGATGGATGCTTTTGTTGTGTGTCTCCTTACAACAACATAAATGTTGGACCATTCCCCAGAGGCATCCCCATCTACCCTTCCCACCTGGAGTTGCTTTGGAGTTTACTGACTAGGGCAAGTCTGATGTGTTTGATGGGCATTGTACCACCTCACAGGTTGAGAGAGAAAAAAGCCAGGAGGTTGGGTGTGGAAATGTAAGACAGTGTATTTAGGTAAGATTTAACAGCAGGGCAGTTCAGAATGTCCAAATGTACTTGATTTTCTAGACCTGTCACAAAAGGGGTTTTATTTCCTTTCAAATGTCAAAAATAATAATAATTTTAAAAACAGCTTGAATGACAGAGCCAATGACTGGTTTGATTCAGGTGCTGAAACAAGATGGAGTAAAACTGGATAATGCTGTGCTGCCAATGTGTCCTTTTAGATTCGGAAAAAGAAAAATCCAATTTACCAAAACAGTTTTGCAATTCTAGGTTTTTCACGTTTTTATTAGTCAAGGAGGAGTTGGTCTAAGAAAGAACTGAATGAGTCTTCATAGAAACCATATAATATGGAAGAAGAGTATGTTTCACAAATGGGATAGGCTCAAACATAATGAAAGTGTACAA
Organism: Meles meles; assembly: GCF_922984935.1. NCBI lineage: Eukaryota > Metazoa > Chordata > Mammalia > Carnivora > Mustelidae > Meles > Meles meles. The sequence continues at coordinate 127,161,177 of NC_060071.1, forward strand.
AGCCACAAAATAGAGGAGTGGAGAAATAATTATGTAGTCAGACACCTGTTCCCAAACCTCTCTTCTAATATTCAATACGGTCCCCTCCTTTGTTCTTCCCTCCCATTTCTCACTCTTTCTTTATCTGGTCTTTCTACACATGCATGCATTTTTATGCCTACTCAACTCTACCACTTCTTCAGTTTAAACTTTATATAAGTACATGTAGATTACGTTTTATTTATATTCCATGGGATTCATTGTGTTTTCTGAATCTAAGGACTCATGCCTTTCACCTATTTAGAAGAATTATCAGCCCTGTCCCTTTAAATTTTGAATTTTTTACATTCCCTCTCTTCTTTCCATTGAAGCTCGGATTAGATACATAGTACAGGTTTTATATCTCTTACCCTGTCATACTTTTCATCCCTTTGCCCCTCTCTGAGTCATAGCACTTCATTTCTTCCCAGCTGGACCTTCCAGTTCACTAATTTTCTCTTAGTTCTGTCCAATCTCAACTCAGCAACACTAGCTGTCCTATCAGTTTTGTAATTTTGAACACATGATTAATGGGATTTAACATAGGACTCCTGGGAGCTATAGATTATAGTTTGTTTCTATAGGGAGAATTTGCATTTCTTCTCCCAGAATACTTTTAAGGTTTGTTTCAGTTGTTTTTTATTTGTTTTGTTTTGGTTTTGTCAACTTGAGGTTATGTGTGTTCAGGAAGATTTTTTCCTTTCTTTCACCTAGATCAGAGGATGAGGCAAAAATACTGTATTTCCTCAGTGTCTACTTTTACATATCGGAGAATGTTGTCTAGACTTCTCTTTCGCAGATGGTACAGTATTTAATGCCCCTGGTTTTTGTGTGTGTTTGGTGGAAAACTGGAGAAAATTAGCTCCAACTTTACATTTTTGTTTGGATCCAAGTTTCTATATTCTGTCCTCTATATGAATCTTGATACAGAAGACCCAATTTTCTAAAATTGATAATAGCCCTCAGAAAACCCTTAATTTTGGGGCGCCTGGGTGGCTCAGTGGGTTAAAGCCTCTGTCTTTGGCTCAGGTCATGATCTCAGGGTCCTGGGATCGAGCCCCGCATCGGGCTCTCTGCTCAGCGGGGAGTCTGCTTCCTCTTCTCTCTCTGCCTCCCTCTCTGCCTACTTGTGATCTCTGTCTGTCAAATAAATAAATACAATCTTAAAAAAAAAAACAAAAACCTTAATTTCAGCTTCTGTTCACTATATTGTTCTTGGTGGTGGTTGAACATTTTCTTTATGTTCTTGTGATATTATAGATGATTTCAAAAAGATATTGACTTGCTGTGGACCAAAACCGCTCTAAAAAATGAAGTCTATTTTTTTTTTAAGATTTTTTTTTTTTTATTCGACAGACAGAGATCACAAGTAGGCAGAGAGAGAGAGGAGGAAGCAGGCTCCCTGCGGAGCAGAGAGCCCGATATGGGGCTCGAGCCCAGGACTCTGGGATCATGACCTGAACTGAAGGCAGAGGCTTTAACCCACTGAGCCACCCAGGCGCCCCTATTTTTTTTTTTTTTTTTTAAAGATGATTACTTGGTTTAGCTGGGAAGGGTTTCGGGTTTTGTTTATTTTTTATAATTTTTGTTTGTTTTTGTTTTTGTTTGTTTGTTTTTTTTGTCTTTTCCCCCCTCATGCACATGGAATAGAATTTGTTGTGGAATGCTATTTCTCAAGATAATTAGTTGTAGATATTACTAGAAATAGAATTCTTTCAAATGTTTTGAAGGAAGAACACATGTAAATATTTTAAAAATGACTTTAAGAAGATGCTTTTTAAAAACCAGAATGAGGAAGAAGTCTATTAATCTGCCTTCCATAAGAATTGGCTATTGATACAGTGAGTTTAGAACCAAAAAATGTTTGGGTATTATAATTATTGGACGATGTGTTTATTTTAGAATTAGACTGTATAATTGTTGACACTTTTTCAGATGATTGAAGAATTTACTTAAATTAATTGATTTTCAGTATTTCTACATTTGCTGAACTATTATTGAAAGTCTTAGTGTTTGCAGTAGGAAACTGTCCTAATTTTCATCATTGCTTTGTATAAAATAAGTTCAGGAAAGCATTTTTCTTCTCCAATAAGATTTCATTTATTCTTCTCCTATCCCCCTACCCCCCCATGTTGCTTCTCCATGTCCTCATATCAGGGAGATCATCAGGGGTTAAACATCTGAAGACTTTTTAAATTATATATATATATATATATATATATATATATATATATATACACATTTTTCTCCTCCAATAAGATTTCAATAAGATTTCTGAAGACTTTTTAGATTTTATATATATATATATAGAGAGAGAGAGAGAGAGAGAAAGAGATCTATATATACACGTGTATATACATATGTATATACATACATATACATACATGTATATATTACCTTCTAAAGTCTTTTGTCAGTTGTTCTTTAAATCTAGGAAAATATGATATTCCTAAAGATGATCTGATGAACAAGCATTTTATTTTACTTTTATTTTTATTATTTTTTTTGTAGAACAGGAGAGAGTGGTGGGGGTGATGGAGAACCTTGAGCAAGCTCCAGCTCCAAAAGCAACCCACCATAGGGCTGGATCTCACAACCCTGAGATCATGACTTGAGCTGAAATCAAGAGTTGGATGCTTGCTTAACCGACTGAACCACCCCGGTGCCCCAATGAGCAAATATTTTAGTAGAGACGACATTACTAGCAACATTTTACACATACATATTCCTCTTTTACTTATTCAGTCATTTCTTGATTCATTCAAGAACTTTTTAACACTTGCTATGAATCAGAAACTGTTAAAAAAGACACAAAAGAAACAGTGGAATGATTTCTTATGTAGAAACAGAGGAACTTTGAATTCTCAGTGTTATGTATCATACAAATGGGAGCATTTACAGATGGTCAGGTATGGTGCTCGTGCTTTACCAAAAACTGTACAAGACTGAGTTCAGAATAGGTTTTCTTTCTCATAAAACGTTATTCTCTGTGTGTTAGTCATTGTGATGGCCTTACAAGTCCCTAGGAGAGCCAGCCAAGCACCATAGTCTTTGCTTGAACATTAATATAGTGTATTGTATTAAGTCAATGAGTTCCCAAGGGCTGTTTAGAACATGTGTTTGTCCTTCAGTAACACATGCCCCTACCTTCTCTTCTACTTCACAGCTTACTTATTCCAGTGCTTAAGATTGTGGCTTCTGAAGCAGACATTGGGTTCAAACTCTGTCTCCTTCACATCAGCAAGCTACTTAAGTTCTTTTTGCTTCAGTTAATTTCTTAATGGGATAAAAATATTATTTAATACATAAGAGTGAATAGATTTCCATTTTGGGGATGCAATAAAAGTTAAGCAAACAGTAACTGTTATGACACTACCCTCTTGCACTTTATTTTCATGCTTGTCCCACCTACTTGACATCTGAATTTGGTATCCCTATTTTTGGGACTATAAAGTTTTAAAAGACACAAAACACAGGGAAAGAGGAGATGATTAAACTATAGCAATGACAACAAAAGTTATAAATAGAGTATTATGAGCACACAAAAGAGGGCCTTTCCCTTCCTGCCTGAGAAATCATGTCATGTTTGATATAAGAAGGGGCAAGAAAACACATCTTAAAATGTAGTGAGAATATTCTAGATCCTGGAAACATTTAAAATTTAAAAAAAAAAATGCCTAATAGTATACATCCCCTCCTCCACCACTTCCTTCAGAAAACAGTTCTTGAATACCTTCTAAATGCTGGGCTTTGAGGATAAAAATTTGAGGTAGAAAGGGTCTCTACCATTTGAGAGTTACAGAGCAGGGGTGGGAGGAGAGATGGATGTGTAACGAGGAATTACTAGTGGTATGGTGAAGGAGACCAGGGGAAGAAGTGCTAAAGTATGGTGAGATGAGAGGTGGTTCCAGGCAACAGGTGATCTAGTTCTTTGGAGAGAAGTAAGAATTACATAGATGAAAAACAGAGAAGTGTTGAGTGAGGATCATCCAAACAGAAAAGAATGTTTGAAAAAATTTCAGAATTGTGACATCTATGGTAACTTCTGGAATGACAGTAGATAGGTGAATTATGTGAATTAGAGATAATCCCTTAAATTTGTATATGGCAAATTTAGACATGACTAGTCCTTTTACAACTTTACACTTTTTCTGTAAAGTCTTTGTAGTAGTGTAATATGATAGTACATAGCATTGTCCCATCACACAAATAAGAAAAATGAGGTTCAGATAGTTACACAAAATTGTTTACATTGTTAATAAATGGTAAAAATCATATTTATTATGAAAAACATAGCAAACAGATAAGATGTGAAAGAGTTTATTTGGTCCAAATTAAATGTTATATTAAGAAAATTGGATAAGAACATGAAAGAAGCTCATTTTAGGTGAGATCAATGTTGACACAGGAAGGAAGGCCATTCTCTTAATGTCCAAGATATGTTCTGAACAACCAATTTCCCTATGTCTAGAATTTTCTGGGTCTACCTTATCAATCTTTTCTAAAATCCCATGGACCTTGGTAGAATACTTATCCTATATAGAGCTCAATGTTTAAACAGAGCAGATGACATTCACAATAAATGCATATTATTTTATAAAATTTCTCCAAGTCAAACTACTGAAAGTCTAGGTTACCTTCAGAAAAAAACTATGCTCTCCATCATTTCTCTCTTGTATATCTAAATACAAAATGTGTTTTAATTTCCCCTTGCAGTTATATATTTAAAAAGACAAGTTAAAAAATATTTCCATTTAAAAAAAAATGTTTCCATTATCTAAAGTGATCCTGTCTAACTAATGTATTTAAGGAAAAATTTCAAAACAGATCAAATGTGCTTTATACAATTCAGGTAAAATATATTAAAAACATTTTTAAAACATTTGGAAAAAGGGTCTTGGGTAAGCTTCTCTTTTCCCCCACCCTTGGTATCTGGTAGAGCTGGAATTTGCCTTAATTCTTTTTCTCACATATCATTTTATGTATTTAGAAGAAATCTCTGTTAATCTAAATGAATTTGACAAATGGATTTAACAGATGAACAGATGCATTTAAAATATAACAGATGGGTCTCCATTTTCTTAGGTGAGATGATCTATATCCATTTTATCAAGTTACAAGCATGCTGGAATATGAGGCTTAAATGGTACAAAAAGTTAGAAAATATTGATGGTATCGTGCCATAGATTAAAAGGACTTTAATGTTTTATTAAAGCTGAAATATACATATTTTGAGCACTTGAAAACTTTTTAAAAAGCTATTATTGGTAAGAATCACAAGTGTAAAAGGAATCAGCAAGCTTTCACAGCACTTGGTATTTTCAAAATATCTCATAAATTATGAGCAATAAGATTAGTTTCTGTAAACTTTACAGATGTGTGACTGTTGTGGTGGATAGGAGGAAATCATTAAAAGTATACTATTAAAAAGCTTTAGTCATTAAAATAATCATGTCAAAATGGTTAACCAACTGGATGAAAATGAACTAATGTCAGATCTCAGATTGTAACCTGGGTCCCGTGAGTTCTGTTCGAGTTAAAAGAACTATCAATAGTTCAGGAATTAATAATACCTATGGAACCTTGCCTCAGTACTGATAGTATTAGAATACTAGTTCTCAGATCCCTTTCTCCTAACACTGCTTCTCAAAACATGAGATCAGCAGATTGCTCAATCATTAAAACTTGTGAACTTTTTCTCTATTTTTTTGGCATTTTGAGATGTTTCATTCTATCTTTAAATAATAATGATGTCACTACCTAAAATACAAAATTAATTTGAGCACTTGAAATTCAATTCCAAAAATGTACCAAAACCCTAAAAAAATGTGGAACTTGAAGATTTGCTACAATAATATTTTCACCATTTTATGTTTAATTTAAAATTAAGATACCTGAAGTACCTGGGAATTATGGCTAGTGCAGTTTTTATCAACAATATAAATAAAAATATTTAAAATTCAGTAAGTACATGTAAATCACTCTCCTATTACATACTCGTTTTATCTATAACAAAACTTCAATTTGGGGGAACCTGGGTAGCTCAGTCAGTTAAATGTCTGCCTTTGGCTCAGGTCATGGTCCTGGGTCCTGTGATCCCGTCCCAGAGAAAGCTCAGAGAGGAGTCTGCTTCTTTCTCTGTCCCTCTCCTCACTTGTGCGCTCTCTCTCTCTCTCTCTCAATCTCTCAAATAAATAAAACCTTTAAAAAAATACTTCAGTTTGGAGGATTTGTTTTTTTTGCAGGAGTTTAGGTACTGCTAGATAAACTAACAACCAAACCAGAAATTTTAGTTTCTTCACAAATAAAAATGTTTGTCTATTACTGTATAAAAAACAATGCCATACTTTTGTGGCTTACAACAACAAACAGTGAATTGTTCAACATTCTTACCACAAATTCCAGCAAGTCTCAGAGGCAGGGCTCATTTCTGTTCTACGCAGCTGGAACTAGAAGATCAAGGGTGTTCTATTTACATTTTATGGCCCTGTTTTTGGCTACCAGTGTGGTACTCTGTTTCTCCTCCTTGTGGCTTTGTTTTCCACATGGTCTCTCATCATTCAGAGTATCAGCTCGTGTTTCTTTACATGGTGCCTGGCTTCTAGGAGGGTAAGATAGTGGTCCTAAACTTCAGAGAGAAGAACAAAACCAAAGGAATCACAATTCTAGGTTTTAAACTATACCCCAAAGCTATAATAATCAAAACAGTGTGGTATAGTCACCAAAATAGACACATAGATCAATGGAACAGAATTAATAACCCAGAAATAAGCACATACACATGTGATCAATTAATCTACAACAAAGGAGGCAAGAATGTACAATGAGGAAAAGACACTCTCTTCAACAAAGCCTCTTCAACAACAAAGACAGTCTCTTCTTTCTTAAAAGTAAACATGTAAGGTAAATGCTTGGACATTGGCCATAGCAATATTTTTCTACTTCTGTCTCCCCAGACAAAGAAAACAAAAGCAAAAATATTTTAAAAAATAGGAATTAAAAAACAAAAAAAAACTGAATAACAGAGAAAACCATCAACAAAATGAAAAGCAACCTACTGAATGGGAGAAGATATTTGCAAATAATATGTCTGATAAGAGTTAATATTTAAAATATATAAAGAATTCATACAACTCAATAACAAACAAACAAAAACAAATATTCTGATTAAAAAATGGGGAGGGGGGCGCCTGGGTGGCTCAGTGGGTTAAGCCGCTACCTTCGGCTCAGGTCATGATCTCAGGGTCCTGGGATTGAGTCCCGCATCGGGCTCTCCACTCAGCAGCGAGCCTGCTTCCCTCTCTCTCTCTCTGCCTGCCTGTCTGTCTACTTGTATTCTCTCTCTGTCAAATAAATAAATAAAATCTTTAAAAAAAAATTAAAAAAAAAATAAAAAAATGGGGAGGGGACCTAAATAGACACTTTTCCAAAGAAGACATATGGATAGCAATGGGCACATGAAAAAATGCTCAACATCACTAATCAAAGGGCAAGTGCAAATCAAAACCACAACATTTTATCACCTCACAGAATGGTTAGAGCAAAAAGACAATAAATAGCAAGTGTCAGTGAAGATGTGGAAAAGGCAACCATCATTTACTGTTGATAGGAATGTAAACTGGTGCAGTCACTATAGAAAATAATATGCAGGTTTCTCAGAAAATTAAAAAAAAAATACTGAATCCTAGCACCTAATCCAAAAAGATATATGCAGCACTATCTTTATTGTAGCATTATTCACAATAACCAAGATATGGAAGCAACCTAAACATTCATAGATAAAGATGAATGTGTAAAGAATATGTGATACACACACGCATATACACACATACATAATGGAATATTATTTAAGCACAAAACTGAAAGCTTTTCCGTTAAGGTCAGGAACACGGCAGGGATGTCCATTATCACCACTGCTATTCAACATAGTACTAGAAGTCCTAGCCTCAGCAATCAGACAACAAAAAGAAATTAAAGGCATCCAAATTGGCAAAGAAGAAGTCAAACTATCACTCTTCACAGATGATATGATACTATATGTGGAAAACCCAAAAGACTCCACTCCAAAACTGCTAGAACTTGTACAGGAATTCGGTAAAGTGTCAGGATATAAAATCAATGCACAGAAATCAGTTTCATTTCTGTACACCAACAAGAAGACAGAAGAAAGAGAAATTAAGGAGTCAATCCCATTTACAATTGCAACCAAAACTATAAGATACCTAGGAATAAACCTAACCAAAGAGACTAAGAATCTATACGCAGAAAATTATAAATTACTCATGAAAGAAATTGAGGAAGACACAAAGAAATGGAAAAATGTTCCATGCTCCTGGATTGGAAGAATAAATATTGTGAAAATGTCTATGCTACCTAAAGCAATCTACACATTTAATGCAATCCCTGTCAAAATACCATCCATTTTTTTCAAAGAAATGGAACAAATAATCCTAAAATTTATATGGAACCAGAAAAGACCTCGAATAGCCAAAGGAATATTGAAAAAGAAATCCAAAGTTGGTGGCATCACAATTCCGGACTTCAAGCTCTATTACAAAGCTGTCATCATCAAAAATGAACAAAATCTTGCTGTTCATGACAATGTGAATGAACCTAGAGAGTATTATGCTAAATGAAATGTCAGACAGAAGAAGACAAATACCATATGATTTCACTTTTCAAAAACAAACAAACAAACAAACAAAAAACAAACTCATAAATACAGAGAGCAAACTGCTGGTTGCCATAAGGGAGAAAGGTGGGCAGATGCACAAAATAGGTGAAGGTGATTAAGCAGTACAAACTTCTAGTTATAAAATATTTAAATTATGGGGATGAAAAGTACAGCATAAGGAATATAGTCAATAATATTATAACTTTGTATGATGACAGATGGTAGCTACATTTCTTAGGTCAGCATTTTGTAATGTATCTAATTGCTGAAGCACTATGCTATACTCATAAAACTAATATAACATTGTGTGTCAAATAACCTTCTAATTAAAAAAACAAAAACCAAACCAAACAAACAAACAAACAAAAAACACAGTACTATTAATCTTATAAGGCTTAGATTAAATGTCCTAAAGGATAAATTATTTTATCTTTTGTTCACCAAATAAATTTGCAAAACAAGGTGAGATTCTACTTCTTGATGGTAGAAGTGGCAAAGTCACATTACAAAAAGGCACGACTGGGCATTAGAAATAAGGAAAATTCTCTGGGGCACCTGGGTTAAGTTGGTTAAGTAATCTCAGGGTCCTGAGATCAAGCCCCAGCTCAGGTTCCATGCTGAGTTGGGAGTTTGCTTGGATTATCTCTTCTTCCTCCCTTCCCAGGCACCCTCTCTCTCTTTCTCTCAAATAAATAAATAAATAAATAAATAAATAAATAAATAAGAAATAAGGAAAGTTCTCAGTTTAATAATCTATGTCCCTAACATAAAAGAAAAATAAATAAAAGAACACAATAAACCCAATATAAGCAGAACAAAGTAATGACAAATATCAGAAAAAGAATGAAATTAAAAGGAAAACAACAAAGAAAATTAATAAAACCGAAAACATCTATTATACTGCCAAACCTCTAGTAAAACTAAAGTAAACAAATTGAGAGAAGGTATAAATCATCAGTATTAGGAATGTGAAAGGTATAGCACTTCAGAGTCCATAGCCATTAAAAAGATAACAAAAGAATACTAAAGTAATTTCACACTTATAAATTTGACAACTTAGGAGAAATGGATTAATTCTTTGAAATCCACAAAGTACCAAAATTTAAACAAGATGATTTACATAAACTGAATAGCCCTAGAATCTTCTAGAAATTGAATTATAATTAAAAGTCCCATAAAATGGCACAGGGTTGCAGATTGGATGAAAAGACAGGACCTGTCCATATGTTGTCTACAAGAGAACAATTTGGAACCTAAGTATACACTGAGACTGAAAGTGAAGGGATGGAGAAGCGTCTTTCATGCCAATGGGTTTCAAAAGAAGGCTGGGGTAGCAATTCTCATATCAGATAAATTAGATTTTAAACTAAAGACTGTAGTCAGAGATAAAGAAGGACACTGCATCATTCTTAAGAGTCTATCCACCAAGAAGATTTAACAATTATAAATATTTATGCCTCCACTATGGGAGCAGCCAACTACATAAGACAACTGTTAATCGAGATAAGGAGTCATATTGATAAGAATACATTAATAGTAGGGGATCTTAACACACCACTCTCAGTAATAGACAGATTATCCAAGCAGAAAATCAATAAAGAAACAAGAGTATTGAATGACACATTGGACCAGATGGACCTCACAGATATATACAGAACATTTCACCCTAAAAAAAACAGAATACTCATTCTTCTTGAGTACACATGGAACTTTCTCCAGAATAGACCACTTACTGGGTCACAACTCAGGACTCAAACGATACCAAAAGATTGAGATTATTCCTTGCATATCCTCAGACCACAATGTTTTGAAACTGGAACTCAACCACAAGAAAAAGTTTGGAAGGAATTCAAACACCTGGAAGCTAAAGATCACCTTGCTTAAGAATGTTTGGATCAACCAGGAGATACAAGAAGAACTTAAACAATTCATGGAAATCAATGAGAATGAAGACACTTCAGTCCAAAACCTATGGGATACAGCAAAGGTGGTCCTAAGTGGGGAATACATAAAAGTCTTCTCAAAAATTATGGGGACCCAGGAGTCATAGTCCCTTTTTTTGTTTGTTTGTTTATTTGTTCTGGTTTGGTTTGGTTTGGTTTCAGTTCTGGTAGTGATCTCAGGGTCCTGAGACAGAGCCCTGCATAGGGCTCCAAGCTCAGTAAGGAGTCTGCTTAAGACTCTCTCTACCTTTCCTTCCCCTCCCCATACCCCCTGCATGTTTGTGTGTGTACTCTCTCTCTCCCTTTCTCTCCCTATAAAATAAATTTTTTAAAAAGTCTCCTCAAAAATTAATCTCTAAGCTCAGACATTTTTATAAACAAATTCTACATAAATGTAAAGAATTGCTACAAATTTTATAAAATCTCTTCCAGAAAATATAACAATGAGGAACATTTTCCAATTAATTTTATAAAGCTATTGTTACCTTAATACTAAACAAACAAACAAATAAAAATAGTACAAAGAAACGGAAACTATAGATAAATATCTTTCATCAATTTAGAAACAAAAATTCATGGAAAAAATAACAAACTGAATCCAACAGTGTATAAAAAGAATTATACAGTATGACCAAGTGGGATTTATTCCAAATATTCAAGGCTGATTTGACATCCTAAATCCAATCAATGTATTTCATCATATCAACAAGCTAAAGAAGAAAACTCAATGATCTTATCCACTGATAAAGTTCCAAACATAAACATGATAAAAACACTGAGAACACTGAGAAGTATTGCCTTAATTTGATAAAAAGCATGTATGAACCACCTAGACCTATCGTCATAGTTGATGGTGAAAAACAGACTATTCTCTAACATAAGGCACAATGAAAGGATGTCTGGTTTCACTAATATTATTCAACATAGTATTGAAAATTCCAACCACTTTGATAAAAAAGAAAAACAAGTAAGTGATATATTGAAAAGGAAGAATTAAGTGTCTCTCTTGGCAAATGAACTGCTTGTGTACATAAGTAATAATTTCCAAGGACTGAACAAAAATACCTTCTAGACCTAATACGTGAGTTCAGCAAGTTTGCAGGGCACAAGACCCATGTGCAAAAATCAATCATACTTATGTACGTGAACAATGTACATGTGGAAACCAAAATGAAAAACAGAATAACATATACACCTCTCCAAAGAAAATGAAATATTGAAATTTGTATTTGGCAAAACATGTACAGGATCGATATGCTGAAAATGACAAAACCACTGATGGAAGAAATCAAAGAAGACCTAAATAAATGGAGAAAAATACTGTTTATGAATTGGAAAACTCAACATAGTAAAAATGTCTATTCTTCCTTCATTTGTTTCTAGGTTTAATAAAATTCCTACCGAATTCCAGTATGAATTTTTATAGAAATAGACAAGCTTATTCGAAAATACATATAGAAAGGAACAGGCCCTGAAGTGGCAAAAACAATCTTGGCAAGTAAGAATAAAGTGGGAGGAATCCCTCTACCTGATGTGAAGGCTTATTATATAGCTACAGTGATCAAGAGTATGCTACTGTTGGCAGGACTGACAAATGGATGACTGGAACAGAATACAGAATTCAGATATAGTATCACACAAATATGCTCAACTGATTTGACAAAAATGCAAAAGTAGTTCACTTTAGAAAATATAGCTTTATCAACAAATGTGTTGGAGCAACCAGACATTCATAAGTTTAAAAAATGAAACTTGACCAAAATCTCATGCCTTATGCAGAAACTAATTCAAAATGGATCATGGACTTAAATATAAAGTATAAAACTATAAAACATTTAGAAAAAAAAATTTAAGAAAGTATTTCAGCAAAAGGAGGGAATGAGTTCTTAGATTTGATACCAAAAACACAACTCATAAAAGAAAAGTTTGATAAATTTGATCTCATCAAGATTAAAAACACTTGGTCTGCAAAAGCTTAAAGATGAAAAAACAATCTAGATTGGTAGAGAATATTTGCAAACCATATATTCACCAAAAGTTTAATGTGTAAAATATGTAAACAACTCTCAAAAGCCAATAGTAATGAACATTTTACTGAAAAGGATATACAGATGGCAAATAAGCATATGAAGTGTTCTATGTCATTAGCCATCAGGGAAATGCAAATTAAAACCACAATGAGATATCACTACATACTTATCAGGATTATAAAAATTAAATGAAAACATCAAATCCTGGTCAGAATGCAGAGAATGTGTTACTCATTTCTGATTGGCAAATAGAATGATACAGGGGCACCTGGGTGGCTCAGTGGGTTAAGCCTCTGCCTTTGGCTCAGGTCATGATCCCAGTATCCTGGGATCGAGGCCCGCATCGGGCTCTCTGCTTGGCAGGGAGCCTGCTTCCTCTTCTCTCTCTGCCTGCCTCTCTGCCTAATTGTGATCTCTGTCAGTCAAATAAATAAATAAAATCTTAAAAAAAAATAGAATGATACAACCATTCTGAAAAACTTTTACATTTTCCTTAAAAAAACTAAACATGCAACTACTACATGTCTTACCAATTGCAATCCTGCCCATTTCTTTTGGCAAAATGAGCACTTATCTTCACACAAGAATCTGTATGAAATATTCATAGCAGCCTTATTTAGAATCGTCCTAAACTGGAAACAATCAAATGCCCTTCAATGGATGAATGGTTAAACCTGGTATAGTCAGACTATGGGATATTTCTAAGCATGAAAAAAAAAGGGGGGGTTCTGTAGATATACACAACAATGTGGATCTATTTCTAGAGAATTAAGTTAAGCAAAAAATGCCACTTCCAAAAGGTTATACACTGTATGATTCCATTTGTAAAATGTTCTTAAAAATAACAAAACTTCAGGGGCACCTGGTGGCTCAGTCAGTCAAGCATCTGCCTTCAGCTCAGGTCATGATCCCAGGACACGCTTTCTCTCCTGCTCCCCCTGCTTGTGCTCCCTCAGGCTCTCTTTCTCTCTCAGATAAATATACAAAATCTTTAACAAAAATAACAAAACTTAACGATGGAGAACAAATTAGTGGTTTTCAGAGATTAGGGGCAAAATTGGGAAAGTGTAGGAGAGTATGTCATAAAAAGGACAACATTAGGTGATTGAACTGTTCTGAATCTTGACTGTGGTTGTGGTGACATGAGTCTACACATATGATAAAATGCATACAACTAAACACACATGCACACACACAAAAGCAAAACTGTTGAATTTAAACGCTGTTGGTGGATTATATAGATACCAGGGTCCTCTTTGTAATATTACACTACACTCCAGCAAAATGGAACCACTGGGTTAATCGTAAAATGCACAAGGAATCTCCTTGCATTGTCTCTTATATTTGGTATGCATCTATATGTGGGAGATGCTAGGTGGGAGGAATTATTGTGACCCCCTCCTACATTTGGAAACAATCTACCAGCAAAAGTTTCTCTCTCACTTATGCAAATCCCAATATTGCTATGGGCATTCATGATTAGCTGAGACTCCCTCCAAGGGTGATAGAGGCTTCTTCTTTCTTGAGACTCCATCATTTTCAACATGAAGCTTAAACATGAATCATCCAAGTAGACTGTATGTATGACATACATGTATGATAGAGCTTGACAGATTTTCATGGGACAGGCCTAAAAGTGTCCAAATTTGTTTTCCATTTTTTCTATTATTTTGAGAAATTTCATTCTATATTTAAGATAATAATGGTGTCTGATAAATGATAATTTCAACACTTAAAACCCAATTCCAAAAGTGAACCAAGACTTGTCAAAATTCAAAGCTCAATTATTTGACATAATAAGATTTCTCACTATTTTTAATTTTTAATTTATTTTTAATAAATTATTTTTATTTAAATAAATATAATAAATATTGTGATAATTATAATATAATAAATATAATAAATATAATAAATAAATATAATAAATAAAGTGATAAAAAAATATCACTATTTTTAATTTAGGATTAAAACCTGTGATTTTCAAAAGTATAGTTTTAACCAATCCATTGACTGAATCCTGCATTTCACTGAAGAGAACCCCATTATTTGCCAGTACATAGCTACAACTAGGACAGGTAATGTAATCCTATTGTGCTGAAGAAGCTGCAGATTTCACAAGCTGTAGTGATCAAAGAACTCTCCCACCCAACAGTTTTGGGTGGATCATGGAGAAATTTGGGTCTAGGGTCATTCTATATCTTCTGCCTTAAAAAAAGACAAAGAGTAGTACCTAAAATTGGGTAGTGATCTAGTTTTCTAGAAATACCTACAATTTGACAAGCACAAGGTGTACTTCAGCAACTCTAAATGTTCATGCAAGTATCCCACATTATTGCTACTATGCTAAAGAGCTGCATATCACATAAGGAAGTCCACTGGAAAATCATCCCATTAAATTTAAATAAGTACTATAAATCTAGAAATAAGAATTATTAAATTTTAATATATCACTACATGAGAATATTTTTTAAAAGGCTATTAACTTGCTAATAAGTAAGACAAACTTGATTTTCTTAGGTAAGGGGTAATGGTTAACTAGAGTTTTACATAGTCATAAACATTGACTCCTGACATTTGTCTGTGTCTAAAAGAAGAGAAATACGCTATTTATAAGAACCATAGTCAAATTTGTGTTCCCATTTTGGGTCACAGTAATCTAATACCTATTTTTCCAGTGCTAAAATATAATTACATGAGTGAGTGCTTTAATAATCCTTTTCCATTATAAACAAATATGGGATGTTTACATAACTTGAAGCTAAAACAAATCCCAACCAAAATTCAATTAGGTAAAACTGTGGCAATTGTATGAAGTTTCAATAAATATTATTCATGTAGAGTGTCTTAGCTTCTCTCAAAGTTGTGCTTATTATAAATCAAGGAGCCAGAAAACATTTCAAGATGCCAAAGAGATACACTCAAACATTTAAGCCAAAAGTTCAGAAGAAAATAAATAAATATATATACTTTAAATGTTTGAAAACTTGCATTAAATAATAAGACTCAGATCTAAAGAGAAAATTCCAGCTAGGAAAACAAATTGGTAGCACTGAATTTTAGTTTTTATTACAAGGACAGTTCCCTTCCTAATTTATAATGCCACAATGAAATATACACAAAGCAAAAATAGGTAGACACCTATGTGAAAAACAAAACAACCATCCTCTGTTAATGCCCCCATTAAAAAAAAAAAAAGCCCACATTTCCAATATGTACTTCACTAAATTGAATTTCATTTTACCCACTAAAGGAATTTATCCTTCCAAAGTTATCCCATTTCACATATGTCTCCAGATTTCATTATCAAGACTATCCCAAAAGGTAAGCTAAGTGGTCGCATATTTAATATTACTTGAGATCTGGTATCGAAAGACATTATTTTCAAAATAAATCCTCCATCTGCCTTCCAGAGTCTGTGAAATTACATTATTTCAGGTGTATCCTTTACTTACAGTCCTCATGTTTCAAAAATCACTGTTAAAATACAATTAACAATGAAGGGGATTTTGGATAATAATTATACAGTATCTCTCGAGGGAGATTCTTACAGAATTAAAATTGGCCAAAATCTTTGAAACACCTTTAAAAGATTATATTTGGGCATAAAAATACATAGTGCAAAACTATTAGAAATATGAAATTAGCTTCATGTAAGATCTTTAGATACCTTTCTTAGCCCTTACAGATCAAATAGATGAGGATAATTAGAAAATCTCATATCATATTAGCATATTTCATTTAATATATGTGTAAAACTTTGTACTCCACAAATAGAGCATTCTGACACTGTATCAGTCAGCTGCTAATGGCTAACAGACAGTTCAAAATCTCACAGCATATAAAAATAAACATTTATTTCTTATGTCTTCAGATCACATGGAATGATTGTGTTAATCTTGTCTGTACTCATTTTATACATCTGGAGGTTGGTTGGGGGTCAGCAAATTTAGGGTAAGCTTGATTGAGATTAGAATCTTGAGTCAGTTGGTGGGAATACAAGTTGGTGTAGCCACTTTGGAAAACAGTGTGGAGAATCCTTAAGAAATTAAAAATAGAGCTTCCCTATGACCCTGCAATTGCACTACTGGGTATTTACCCCAAAGATATTGATGTAGTGAAAAGAAGGGCCATATGTACTCAATGTTCATAGCAGAATGTCCACAGTCGCCAAACTGTGGAAGGAGCCAAGATACCCTTCAATGGACAAATAGATAAAGAAGATATTCAATGGAATATTAAACAGCCATCAGAAAGGACGAATACCCAACTTTCGTATCAACATGGACAGGACTGGAAAAGATTATGCTGAGTGAAATAAGTCAATCAGAGAGAGTCAAGTATTATATGGTTTCACTTACTTGTGGAGCATAAGGAATAACAAGATATTCGGAGATGGAGAGGAGAAGTGAACGGGGGAAATTGGAGGGGGAGACAAACCGTGAGAGATTGTGGACTCTGAGAAACAAACTGAGGGTTTTGGAGAGGAGGGGAGTGGGAGTTGGATGAGCCTGGTGGTGGGTATTATGGCGGGCACATATTACATGGAGCACTGTGGAACACTGAAAAGAAATAAAATAAAATAAAATGAAGAAGAAGAAGAAGAAGAAGAAGAAGAAGAAGAAGAAGAAGAAGAAGAAGAAGAAGAAGAAGAAGAAGAAGAAGAAGAAGAAGAAGAAGAAGAAGGGGAAGAAGGAGAAGAAGAAGGAGAAGAAAGAAGAAGAATCTGGAGTCAGGTCTGTTTCATATGTCTCTTAGTCTCTTTGGACCCACAGGCTAGTCAGCATATTTTTTTCATGGCAATGGTAGTAGCATAAGTGGCAAGTGGAAACTAATACTTATTAAGACTTAATGTTGTAACTTGTGCACTGTCATTTCCATCTGCATTCCATTGACCAAATAAGACAGGTTGGTCCCCAATTCAAGAATAAAGGTATGCATACTCTACACACTTTTAGCTAAAGCAAGTCATGGGACTAAATTCAACATCAATGAAGCAGGGGAGTAAAATTCTCCAAAGGTAGTACAGATTAGAGGTGAAAGGTAGTACAGATTATATTTTTGAACATTAGTATACTCCAAGTTCCTTTTTAAGTATCATGGAGTGTTCAAAAATATTAATCACGAACTTAACAAGGTGTGTTTCAATGAATAACTCAAAGAAGAAATATTACAGGTCACCATTTTTTTTTAACCATAAGGCAATATGACTGGACATAATTCAAAAAAAAAATTATGCCAAAAAATAAGGTTTAAAGGACATCATAACTGATTCCCTATGGTAAGAGAGTAAAAGGGCTCTCTCAGAGAATCACTGTGTTTCTAGAAAGCTGTTACATGCTCAAAGCCTGTGTTTTATTTAGACTGATCAAGTGCTCTGCTGAGAGTTAAATTATCAGTTAACTATAAAGAAAACTTAAGTGAGATACCTAAAAATACAGTGAGCTTCTGGGGAGACAGTGTTTTCCCTGTCACAGGAGGGGCTCTGCAGTGTTGATTCAAATGGTAAATTGTGCTATGATAAAGTGTCCTCAGTCCACAACAAATAAAAACAAAGAGTGACTTTTTTTTTAATCTTTTTTTTTTTAATATTTTATTTATTTGACAGAGAGAAATCACAACTAGGCAGAGAGGCAGGCAGAGAGAGAGGAGGAAGCAGGCTCCCCGCAGAGCAGAGAGTCCGATGCGGGGCTCAATCCCAGGATCCTGGGATCATGACCTGAGCCGAAGGCAGAGGCTTTAACCCACTGAGCCACCCAGGCACCCCAAAGAGTGACTTTTCTATAAAGACAGGTATACTTAATTTCAAGGACTGCTTTTTATTATGAGATTCAATTCTTTCTATATTTAATGGTTAAGCTGCCCTTTCCATTTTAATGAAGTATTTGTGATTCCAGATGATAGTATTTTTTTGAAACTTGTCAAATATTATGAAATTTTACATGTTCCTGACACCCAAGTATCTGAGAACATTCATACAGAGTTTTTATACCTTTTCTCTTTGAGTTCTCAGGAAAGGAAAGAATTGGGTGGTCCGCTCAGTATTGGATCTTTGGCATCAGCAGTCAGTGATTGCTTTGAATAAAAGACATAACGAGAATACAATGCTGGCAGAGACCATTTAGAAGCTCACTGATCTTTTTCCCTTCTTGTAGGGAATAACTGTCCTACCTATTCCATTCTCCTCACTGTCGGTGTATTCATAGACAGTGGTCGTCCTAGAATGTAGGTGGAAGCAACGTTTGTACAGAATTGGCCCTTTAAGTTACCTGATGCAAGAGTATCTATAGCTCTTTCTTTCTTTCTTTCTTTCTTTCTTTCTTTCTTTCTTTTTTTAAAGATTTTATTTATTGATTTGACAGACAGAGATCACAAGTAGGCAGAGAAGCAGGCAGAGAGAGAGAGAGAGAGGAGGAAGCAGGCTCCCTGCTGAGCAGAGAGCCCGATGCGGGGCTCAATCCCAGGACCCTGGGATCATGACCTGAGCCTAAGGCAAAGGCTTTAACCCACTGAGCCACCCAGGTGCCCCTATAGCTCTCTCTCTCTCTCTTCTCTCTCTCTCTCTCTCTTTTTTTTTTTTTTTTTTGCACTTCCTGGCCAAATCAATTTATTTTTACACTCTTATTTCTTTATTAATGTGGACAGAGCCACATGAGTCAGTTGCTGAATATCCATGCTCCAGACAGCATTCAGATAAAGACATTGGCTCTTGTACTGATTAAAGAACCATCTGGTCACTGGGAAAATAATATAAAATTTTAGTTTAGGCTGAAGGAGACCTACTGAGGATATCTGAGTGTCTCTTAGAACTCTAGCCTGGTCAGAGGATCTGTAAGACATAGATGACTATTTTTCCTCTCTGGCCTCTGCTCTGAATAATTGCCTCTTTAGAAGATTAACTTGAAATTCTTCTTAAGAAAAAGACTCTTAAGTAACTTTTAAAATAATTTTACTAGTTATGTCGTTATGCCTAATAATTGAGGAAAAGGATACCGATTACTATTCTGCCAGTGTGTTAAGGAAAATAGTGAAAAGAATTTTAAAACTGTTTTTAATGAACTACTACAGGTGATACAGCTACAGAACTGAAAGCTCTAAGTGGAAATGACAGCCTGATGATTTCTTGTTTCCAAAAGGTTTTAAGCTCAGTGAATTGTCCATTTCACCGAAATCCTGCTGAACAAACGCACAGTGTTCCTTGAATAACGTCTCTCTGAGTTTATGTAATAGTCACAGTTTCAATATAAAAATTACTTCTGAATCCCATGGTAGTATGGAGTTTACATTATATTGGATGTCTTCTCTTTCTCTCTCTGTCTCTGTTTCTGCCTCTCTCTCTCTCTCTCTTTCCTTCTTTCTCTTTCTCTTAATTCTGTACATGGAAGATCACCTCCCCTTTTAATAACCTGTCAAATTCAACTCAATGGAAGCATTCAAGAAAACTCACACCTGTTAAAATAGTGAATATCATGTACCAAAGAGTACCTGTTCTTAGCCATATAGTCTGCCTTCCTATGACTGGGTAGTTATAATGGGACAAGAATTGGGTCAAATTGTTATATCCTCTCTTCTCTCAACTAATTTACCAACTTGATTTCCATTATTTTTAGGTTGAAAGATTTTTGTTTTCATTTTCATCAGATTCTAAATTTTCTCATCATATGCACATGGACTAGGATTTAGTTTTGAATATGGTACAAGCCCTGCTTAGAGGAAATTTCTAGACTATTTTATATACCAATATTCTGAAGTAAAGTATGCTCAAGTTTCTTGTTTAGCAGGTGATCACTTAATGATGTTGAAAAGAATAGCCTGATATACGAGATACTTTTAGGAAAAGATTTTGTGGCTACAAAATCTTGTATGGCATGGCTTGTGACTGAAACACATGATCTTTGGGCAACATTTTTCTAACCACCTTGGAGACCCAGACTACCAAGAAGAGCTGTCATTTACTGAGGTTCTGATACTTCTATGTCATCTCCAACCATCTCTAATTTGATCACTTTCTATGAAATATGTACTATAATTCCTGACATGCAGATGAAGACATGGGAGAACAATTTCTTCAAAGTCATAGAGACAGTAAATTACTCAGCTAGGATTCAAATCCATTTCTGCTCTTTTTTCCATGCTACCACGGAGAATATCTGACAAAACCATACAATGCTAAGGTGGCTAAAGTGTTGAGACAAGGCAGTGCTGGTGTTTATTTGACTGTGCAGAGACCTCTTCCGTAGAACCATGTGCAAAGTACATTTTTCTTTTTAAAAACTCCACGTATCATGTATTGTGGATTTAAGTCAAAGTGGCCTATAAAGTGACATGCATTTTCCTCTATAAACATTTAGTTTGGGTCATATATAGATTTACTCATCCAGCTGCTTCTCCCAGCAGTTGCAGCCCAAGGGCAGAGATGATTAGACTCCAGCTCTCTCTCCATAAATAGGTTCTTAGCCATTAACAAGAGGTCAAGAGGTGGGTGGAGGACTAGGTCGAAGCCTTAACCAGGTTTATGTTGACGTCTCAGTACCATAAAATGTCTGACTTGGAAAGAAGTTGAAGATCACTCTGTTGAATACCCTCATCCTGGAGAGAATGTTCAGGGCTGAAAGGCAATGTGCGCCATGCTCAAGACCACATCATCATAAGTTAAGAGCAAAGCTCAGGTCACTGAACAACTCGTGAAATGCTCTTTCTAATCTGCATTGAGATGTGTTGTCTGGATACTGAGAAAAAGGCTTATTACTCTGTGTAAGTTGTTTCATTTTTTCACCCGCGTTTCATGACTGGTGGGAGTCACATGAGCTAGGAAAGGCAGATGCTGAAACCTGGTGTGTGATGAGCAGCTTGCTAGAAGTACATATGCTTTATTTATTACTTTTATCACAATTCTTGGCATTTTTTTTTTCATAAATGAATCGTGAACTTCACGGTTGATTGGATTTTACCAGCCAATTCTTGGGAACTCTCAAGATAGCATCATTCAGGATCTTGTGCAAGAGCTGGATTTTTACAGGATGTTCCACTGTGTAATGTGGCAATGATGGAGGTGATTTTAATGTAAGGAGTGACAGGTTGAACCCTGAGCTTATTAGTGCAAATCTTTAGTAATACTGCATTCTGTGAAATCTACATGACCTTGATTTGCTGAACTGATCAAACACGAACCTGAAAATTAACTTCACATTGTTTGTTTTTTCCAGAGAGTTAGAAATGTATTAACATTAATATATTGCCTCTTTCTTTTTCTTCCTCAAAGACACACACACACACACACACACACACACACACACACACACACACGGAGTAAGGCTTAATTACAAAATATATCAGGACAAACAATTGCAAAGATACTCTCTCTGGTGACAAAATATATCTCACATATTTTCTGTGTTCTTCTCCATACTTAAATCCCTCTTCTATTAAATTCCCTATCCTTAAAAAGGAAGAAAGTTTGTCTTACCTTCCCTTTATAGTCATTCATTAAAACAACTATCATAATAAGTTTTTGCACCATCACTTTGTACTCACAAGTAACATAAAATCTGGCAAAACTCACCAAAGAAATAAAGACAAAGAGAGACACAAGCATCACATTTCAAATAGTTTGTGAGAATTCACTGACATTCCTGATCATTTTCCTTTGCTTGTGAGGCACACAAAGGCAAATACTGAACGGACAAACTGCAGGCTACAGCAACCTCTCACGAAATTGTTAGTCAGTGTCAGCAAATGAAACTGACAAAAGCATCTGGAGGAAAGATTGAGTAATTATTTTTCCCTGTTAATGGCCCTTTATTTGTGGTTTTTATGCCTGTGTTTGTTAACAGTAATTGCTTGTACTCTACTGTTTATTTTTAATGAGTCCCTTAAAAACGGAGCCCTAACTACTGTAGGATTTATTCTCATTTTGTTTAGCATAGAAAGAACAGTGGACAGCAGGACTCCATCTCCTTAAAGGGAAAGCTAATGCTGTGCATCAGTATAAGAAAAAAAAAAAAAAAAGAAAGAAAAGAAAAAAAAGAAAGCACTGTCTTTGGAAGTATGTGTATGAGGTTTTGAAAATGAAAAAGGAATCAATGCATTGCACTATCTATTGTTTGGGTCTCACTAATCCATGGAGATTCAACGGAATATAACTATTTTTTTTCTTTGTCATAATTGTTATCTTGGTTTTACAATGTCCATGGAAGAATACAAAACAGATTGCTTATAATGCAAAATAGATCTCATTTCTTTATATACTCCAATGTTCCAGATCTTTCTTTCGTCACTCTGATATTAAACTCCCTGAGGTCAGGAATCCTCAGTGTCTCAGTCATCTCTATATCATCAGTGCTTAATAGATACATGCTTTGTAGATAATAAACACTCAATATTTGCTTATTGGATAAATCAATGTAGCTATTATTAGCTTCTGGATTGAGCAAGTAGAATGACTGCAATTCTCAAATCAGCAAAATATATTTGACAGGACACATAGATGTAATTACATCTATAGTGGAAACTTTTATAATTAAAAAATGCTTATTTATCTATAAACTTGTGCATTAATTTCTTAGGGCTGCTATAACAAATTACCAGAACTGGTTGGCTTAAAACCATAGGAATTTATTCAAACCAGAAGTCTGAAGTTAAAGTGTGATCAGGGCCATGTTTGCTCTGAAATCTCTGGGAATGAATCCGTCCTTGCCTCTCCTAGCTGCTGGTGGCTGCCAGCCATCCTTGGCATTCCCAGGCTTGATGTTCCATCACTCCTCTCTTCAGCTTCTGTTTTCACATGACCATCTTCCCTCTGCACATGTCCTTGTGTCGCTGTTTGTTCTTTATAAGGACACTGGTAATTGGATTAGGACCCACTTTAACCTGATACGACATCATCTTGGCTACATCTACAAAGACCCTAGTTCCAAATAAGGCCACATTCTCTCTCTCTCTCTTTTTATTCTTTCCAACTTTATTGAGGTACAATTCACATAATTTTAATTTTAATTTTTAAATATGCATGATAACTTGATATATATAGTGTACATTGTAAAAAAAGTTCCCATAATTGTTAATTAATGTATTTGTCATCTCATATATTATCATTTATTTTTATTTTGATGAGAACATTTAAATTCTACTCTTAGCAAATTTCAATTATACAATACAATATTATCAATTATAATCACCATATTAATACATTAGCCCCCTGACCTTATTCATCTTATAACTGAAAGTTTATCACTTTCTCCATTTCCTCCACCCTCAGCCCCAGACAACCACCATTCCATTCTGTTTTTCTATGAATGTGATTTCTTTCTAGATTCTACAGATATGTGATACCATTCTGTATTTGTCTTTCTATCTGGCATATTTTTCTTAGCACGATGTCTTCTATGTTCAACCATGTTGTCACAAATGCCAGGAATCCCTTCTTTTTTTACAGCTGAATAATAGTCCATCCTCTGTGTATCTGTGTGGGTATACATGTGCATATACATATATAGGTGTGTATACATGTGTATTTATGTACATGTGTGTGTATATATATATATATATATATATATATAGATGTGTGTGTGTGTGTGTGTGTGTGTGTGTACACAAAAGTAGGGGCACCCGGGTGCCTCAGTCCATTAAGCATCTGCCTTCAGCTCAGATCATGATCCTGGGGTCCTGGGATCAAGCCCTGCATCAGGTTCCCTGCTCAGCAGGGAGTCTGTTTCTCCCTCTACCTCTGCAGCTCACTCCCCCGACCCCTGCTTGTGTTCTCTCTCTCTCGATCACTCTCTCTCTCTCTCTCTCAAATAAATAAGAAATCTTTTTTTAAAAAGTACATATACCCACACACATATATATCATACTTTCTTTATCCATTCATCTGTTGCTGGACACTTTGGGTATTTCCATGTCTTGGCTATTGTGAATAAATCTGCAAAGGACATGGGGTGCAGATACCTCTTCAAGATAGTGATTCTGTTTCCTTTGTATATATACCCAGAAGTGGGATTATCAAATACACAACAGTTCTCTTTTTAATTTTCTGAGAAAACTCTGCAGTGTCTTCTGTAGTGGCTGCACCAGTTTACATTCCCACTAACAGTAGAGCATGAGGCTTCCCTTCTCTCTACCTTCTCACCAGCATTTGTTACCTCTTTTTGTGCTAACAAGTATGAGGTGGTATCTGACTGTCACTTTGATTTGCATTTCCCTGATGATTAGTAATGTTGAGTACCTTTTCATGTATATGTATGTCTTTTTGAATATGCCTATTCAGGTCGCTTGCCCATTTTTAATTGGACTGTTTTTTGCTGTTGAGTTGTGTGAGTTTCTTGTATATTTGTGATATTAACCCCTTACCAGATACGTAATTCACAAATATTTTCTCCCATTCCATAGTTTGCCTTTTTATTTTGTTGATGGTTTTCCTTGTTGTGCTGAGGCATTTTGGTTTGATGTGGTCCAGCTTTTTTTGTCTTTTATTTTTTAATTTCAATTTTTTATTTAAATTCTAGTTAGTTAACATACAGTGTAATATTGTTTTCAGGAGTAGAATTTAGTAATTCATCACTTACATATAACACCCAGGACTTATCATAAGTGCCCTCCTTAATGCCCATCACACATGTAGCCCATCCTACTATCCATCTCCCCTTCAGGAACTCTCAGTTTGTTTTTGATTTTAGGTATTTAATCCTGTTCATTGACTTTTGTGTATGGTGTAAAACCATTGTTTCACATGTGGATATCCTGTTTTTTCATCACCATTTATTGGAGATATTATCCTTTCCCCATTGAATATTTTTGGTATCTTTATTGAAGATTAATTGATCATTTATTTAAGGGTTTATTTCTGGGCTTCTTATTCTATTCTACTGATTTGTCTGTTTTTATGCCAAACTTATATTGTTTTGACTACTGTAGCTTTGTCATGTACTTTGAAATCTGGATGTATGATGCCTCCAGCTTTGTTCTTTGTCAAGGTTGTTCTGGTTATTCGTGGTCTTTTGTTGTTCTAAACATTTTTTTTTCTACTTATTTGAAAATGCCATTGAAATTTTGATAAGGATTGCATTGACTCTATAGCTTGCTGGGGTGTATGGACATTTTAACAATATTAATTGTTCCAATCCATTTACAATAGCATCAAAAGAATAAAATAATTAAGACTAAATTTAACCAAGGAGGTGATAGATCTATACACTAAAATGCATAAAATATTGATGAAAGTGATGGAAGAAAATACAAATAAGGCCACATCTTGTGGTTCCCATTCGACATGAATTTTGGGAGAGCACTATTCATGTTAGTACACTCTGGTTGAATTTGCATCCTGGCCACGTCACTTACTGGTTGTGAGATCTTAGGCAAGATGCTTTGTATCTCTAATCCTCAGTTCCTTTGTATTCAAGAGGAGGTCAATGTTATTCCTACCTACCCTGCAGAACTGCCATGAGGACAAACTGAATGAAAGCATGTGAAACCATTAGCACAGCACCTGATATATCAGGTGAGCTCTACGAAATGACGTTGCTGAAATGCATATAGTAAAGTGCGATAAGATATTTATGATAATGTCCTTCATTACCATAGTGATGAAATGTTAGAACAAAATTCCTACACATGGTTTTATGAAACATCAGGAAATGTCATTCAGTTATGCAAATCTTCAGAAAGACCTAAGGATTCGAAAGAATAGATTGAGTAGTTGTTCCTAGGGTTTCTATTCAAATAAGATGTTGTTCCAATAGAATCATACCAAAGGTCATATTAAATGAATTCAAAAAATAATACCAACAACTACAAAAGGGAGAGGATTGGAGGTGGTGGTTTAGAGTGGAGAGTTAATGCAGTGAGCATGGACTCACAGTATTCCAAAAGGCACAGTTTGAAAATAATGAACCAGGAGAAGGATGCATCTCCTTCAGAGTGCTTTGTGAATACTGTTTCTTACAATAGAATTTGTGTTAAGAATTGGGAAGTAGGGAATTGCAGGCTAAGAATGGTTACATTCAGCTAAAGATGTGAGAGCGGAGAACAGCTTTAAATTCCTTAGATAGTAAACCCACAACAGTAACAGCAGCAACAGTAATAGTAGTCATCTTGGGAGGGAGTGCTTCATACACTGTTCTACACATGTTCTATGCATCATTCCACTTAATCCTCACTGTCTTCTGAAGGATATGCCATTAATTTTTTCCGTCTTTCTTCAAGATAAAACTGAGGCACAGAGAAGTGAAACTGATTAATGAAGTGCTACTTGGCAATAGCAAAAAAGCTTTGGAATTAAGCAGTCTGGTTCTATTGCCTCTGGTTTTGACCCTCTGTGATTTTTAATTGTATTACAAAAATAACAATATCTTCATATGTTCTGGAATGTGTGGGGAGACCAAATCACTCCTTCTATTAGTGAGTAATATGACTTTAAGAATGAGATGTTGCCTAGAAGTGAGTGCCAGGACACTAGGTAACTAGAAACTTAATTTTTTTCTGTCAATTTTATGTATTAAATTTACCGTGTGCTTCTTATGTGTTGGGCGCTCAGAATACAAAGCTTTTCTGAGCCCTGACTTTCAAGGTGGCTGTGTGACTTAGGAGACCACTTTGTCTTCTAACCTCACCCCATGACCAAAACCAAAATGACACTCTATTTAAAGTCTTGTGAAAAGCCAGCCAGCAAAGAAAGTCACTGAAGTGATTCAAACATTATATATTGGAAATAGAATTTGAACTGGACATGAAAAAATGGGTTTTCCAAAAATATATAAAGATTTGACTGAATATTCTACTCATTCGTGCTGGGTTAAAATTGATCATTTTTTGGTAGAAACTACTTCTTTCTCACCCCACTCCCTTTCAAAAAAGATATTGATTGGAAAAATCCACCATCGAACTAACTGTCAGTGTTCAAACGCTCGTTTAACTCAGAATATATCATGAATCAAATATAATCTTTTAACTTGTGCAAATGACTCATCAGGAAGGATAGTGTGATTTAATAAATGTGTCTCCCTATTCACGTTAAAATAGTTGAGCTAAAATTCGCAGCATGTCTTGTTCTTTTTCGACCTCTTGGAATGGAATGAAACACAGGAGAGAGAAGTTTCCTTTGTCTGGTTTAATAGCGTTTGGGGAGATGGACCAGTGTAAAGCCGCCTGAAGCCAACGACAAGAGTAAGAGAGGAGTTAAAGTACCATAAAAGTTGGGAATTAACCCTGATGTGGTAAACAATTTGCAGTCTCAAAGATACTTTAAGACACATTTTTCTTGCAACTTCCCTTTAGGAACAAAATAAGGCAACTAAAAATGGATATGTACCCATTGTGTCCTTAATACAAATAAGTTCATTAACATCAGCTTTGTTGCCAGAAAAACCCTTTTCTTAGAAAACTATGGGTAAATGATGAGGATATTCTGATACCAAGAAAGAGAAGGAAAATTGGTGCTATTTTAATTTGTTTTGCTTTCCTCACATCTAATGAATACGGTTTGTTCGTGCATGTGTCTGTGTATGCGTGCTTAATTACTTTAATAATTTGGAGGAAAAGGGGGTGTTGGAAGAGGTTCTCTGCAAATTCAGTAAGCCCAGAGGGAATTGTCGGACCACTTGAATAGAAAAAGAGAATGAAAAAAATTGAGTGCCTTCCATGAGCCAGACCCTGTGCAATTATCTGTATACACAAGGATGAAGATGATAAATAAAAGTTCTTGTCCTCAAGAAACTCAATGAGAACTCAATCAGAACTCAATCAGAACTGTAGGCAGAAGCGAAAGAAAGCATTCAAGAGGAGCTTGTGTGGTACTAAGTAGCCGAGGTAAGGCACAGCAAGCATGTGGGCAGACAAAAGGTGGGAGAAATAGATTGGAACCAATTTCTACAACCACTTGAATTTAAGACTAAAAAGTTGATTCCCTCCTATTTTTCTTACCTTTTTTCTATAGCTAAACAAGTAACAATGTCAAAAAAAACTACATGAAGAGATTTACTTTTTAAATAATTTCATCCATGTATATTTCATCTGCACTACAGATTGAATGTTTATGTCTCCCCCAAATTCATATGCTGAAAACGTAGTCACCAATAAAATGGTACTTTGAGATGGGGCTTTGGGGAGCTGATTAGGTCATGAGGATGG
Organism: Meles meles; assembly: GCF_922984935.1. NCBI lineage: Eukaryota > Metazoa > Chordata > Mammalia > Carnivora > Mustelidae > Meles > Meles meles. Next base: position 127,189,964 of record NC_060071.1, read on the forward strand.
AAACATCATGGGTAGGATTCATATCCTTACAAGAGAGGCCTCCAATAATTCCCCAGGTAACAAACACACACACACACACACACACACACACACACACAAAACCTCCTAGGAAGTGGACTGTCATGAGACACAGAATCCATGATCTTGGACTTCCCAGCCTCCAACATGGTGAGAAATAAATGTCTGTTATTTATAAACCACCCAGTTTATATTTTTGTTATAGAAGCCCAAACAGATCAAGACAGTCTAAAAAAGAGTTTGGAGGACAGGGATTTTATAAAGACTGTGAAACAGCTAAATATATTATCCTTGTACATTGATGTAGACATTTTTTTTTTCATTTTAAGAGAAATGGTGTGTTTTAAATTGTGTTTTTGCTTTTCTGATGTTTAGAAGTGTTTCCAGGTTTGCTTCTTGTACTATTTTAAACTTTATTTTAGGGTTTGAGTGAGAAAATTCTAAACTGTGAGTGATAATGAGAGATTTGGTCATTGTAGACACACTCTGTGGGGAGGCTGGGTTTCTATGGCTTACATATGTTTAAATTGAGGTGAATGAGTCAACCAGGGTGGACCAAAGGCTGTGATTTGGTCCTAAATTTAGGACATGCATTGATAGTGTCCCTTCTTTTAGCAAGGAGTCAACTCTGGGAGTTTTCTTTCCTTAGCACTATTTGAATGTGTAAAAACACTGCACATAACCCATGCAAGAGTCATAGGCCTGCAAATCTAGATTTTCCCATTCCCCTCGTAATTTTTAGATTAAAGCTCAAGTAAACAATGCAGCCAGGCAGTAGGCACACTTTGCAGGGACGGAGCCTGAGCAAGGGGGGTACCACGCTTTCTGTGTTCAAATCAGGAAAGTTTGTATTTGGGTACTTAATTATTGGCAGTTTGTTTCCTGCATTTTAACATTTGTAAAATAATTAAAAAAAAAAACTACCTTTTGATTGTGGCAGTTGAAACTTTGCTGGGAAAAATCCATTCCATAGCAAAAATTCAAGGTGGAAAAGAAAGTGTAAATACCCGAGGCAAGTGACTACTGTTGTTTTTGTGGGTTTTTTATCCTTTTAAATTTCCAATATGTTGAAGATCATAGCTTTTGTAGAATCCAATGAAAGTTACTGGAAAATGAAATAAAAAAACATGCAAAATATAAGCTCCCAATTTTTATTATTAGATTCAACAGATTTTTCCTTTGTCAAGCTACTCTACGGGTTTCTAAGTGCTTACAATTTCTGTTATTTATCTCTTCATATTCTGTGGAAATTCTCCAGTAAGTGGAACACACTTGGAGTAGCACAACCATAGAGAATTCTGAAAGCAGTCAGAAAATCCCAGAGCAAATGACACTGTTTAAAAAAAAAAAAAATGCAGGGTGCCTGGGTGGCTCAGTGGGTTAAAGCCTCTGCCTTCAGATCAGGTCATGATCCCAGGGTCCTGGGATCAAGCCCCGCATGGGGCTCTCTGCTCAGTGGGGAGCCTGCTTCCTCCTCTCTCTCTGCCTGTCAATCTGCCTACTTGTGATCTCTCTCTGTGTGTCAAATAAAAATAAAGTCTTTAAAAAAAATAAAAAATGCTATACATACACAGAGTTTAGTCAGGACTACCTTTGTTTCTCTGCATTAACCAAAATTGCAGCAAGTTACAAGTTGGCTGCTTTCTGATTTCTGTAGAAGTATAGAAATTTTCCTTCAAGCACTCAAGCAGTAGTTGTTGGTAGAATTCAGAACTGAAAAGCTATTTGTGTGTGTGTGTATTTATGCGTGCACGCACGTGAGCTCTCACGGCCCATGTGCAGAACAATTTTAAACAATAACCTATAATCTGAGGGGGAAATTGGGATCTTCATGAATTTTTAGCATCAAAAGAAACAATTACTTCTAGTTGTTTCCAAATTCATCTTTGTAAAATTTACAAATACAGAACGGACGCCATCTTGGGAAGTGTCACTGAGTGATATTACCTCATCTTTACAGCTATTTTTTTTTTTCCTGCTGCTTTTTTCCAGCATCCAACCTTTCCCCTCCATAAATCCTTCCCTCTGTTCCATCCACGTGTATATTTCTTCTTATTAAATGATGAGGAAGAGGCTAACAGTCATTTCAACCTACATTCCCCTTTCCTTCCAAAATTACAGAAGTCCTAATTTCCCTTTTATGGGTAAATAATTACCTATAATAATAAAAACTCATTCCCAATTGTCCCTTGCAATCAAGTGTAATTTAGAAATTAGCTGTAGACAATGGGATATGAGCAGAAGTATTGGGACCAGGTTGTAGAAAACATACTTAAAAGTTCATACTTGGCAATCACGCTTGGCTCTGTTTTGCTCTTTGCCTCTACCTAATTTCTGGCTGAAATGAAGAGTTCCATCATCTTGGTCTTGGGAGTAGGAATTTCATATGGCAGAATGAAATGCTATATAGAGTAAGGATGGCTAACCTCTCCCAGTACCATCCTGTCTCCATACCATTTCAAACAGATTTCCTCTGAAATTTTTGACCTTGAAAAATGGTAATCTTCTGCCTTTTTAAATCAACTATGGCTCAGAAACAAAACTTACCCTAACTGATAAGAGTAATAATAGAAGTATATTACAAATACATTTCCACATGTTTCAATATGGTAGCCATTAGCTACATGTGGCTATTTAAATTTAACTTAAATAAAATGTAAAATGCAGCTCCTCAGTCACCCTCGCACATTTTATGAGCTCAATTTCTGTTATTACAATTGTGTGTTATTATAATACATGCGGCTTGTGGCTACCTATTGATCAGTGCAGAAATTGTAGATATTTCCCTCACCACAGAAATTTCTGTTGGGCAGAGCTGATCCATAGGACAAGAACTGGGATACTCCTTATTGCAACAAAATAGACATTTAAAGTTTTTCATTTCAATAACTTTAAAGTATCTACATATTGAGTCCCAGCCATATAAACCAAATAAATATGTTAAAAAATATAATGACATATAGTAAATTGTGAGATAATGAAATGTTTGAAAACAAACCACAGGAAACACAAGTCTATTCCTGGGATGGACGAACATAAATTTCAGGGGTTGATCCAGGGCCTGAAATAAATAATTCTGAGTTCTTCTAGCTCCCTCCTCTAATTATCCCTCTGATTATTTCAGGTGAGAGGGAACATCAAGGATGCATACAAAGAAAAGAATGAAGAAAGGGGGCAATGAGATATAAAAGTTAAAATATATATCTTGGTTAGTAAAATAAACTAATGAAGGGCAACTGTGTTTCAGCTGATTCAGGGATAGTGAAAAATATAAGAACTGGTTTTAGTCACAATAATCTCATTTCCTTTATCTTTCTCTTTCATTTTTATTATTTTCTTTTTATTTGAAGTCACTTGCCTTATTTTCTACAAAGTACTTAGAACACCTGAGTATTACAACATGCTAAGACCTCTGGAAGTTTGTCTGTGACACATTTTCCTTACCTAAGAGTGTGAGAAAGACATTTTTTTTTTTAAAGATTTTTTTTTTTATTTATTTGACAGAGAGAGAGATCACAAGTAGGCAGAGAGGCAGGCAGAGAGAGAGGAGGAACAGTCTCCCTGCGGAGCAGAGAGCCGGATGCGGGGCTCGATCCCAGGACCCTGAGATCATGACCTGAGCCGAAGGCAGCGGCTTAATCCACTGAGCCACCCAGGCGCCCCAAGAAAGACATTTTCACAAAGATGAAATGTAGTGTATCAGAAAGTTTAGAAATAACTTCATTGTTAACACCTATCAGTGTGTTATATTTTTATTTTTGGTTTTCCCCATAAAAGATGTCCAAGCTACTGCGTTTTTCTTCATATTGTTTTTCATTCTTTTTTTTTTTTTTTCCATGTAAGCTCCACTCCCAATGTGGGCCTTTAACTCACAACCCTGAGTTAAAGTGTTGGATACTCTACTGACTGTGCCAGCTAGGCACCCCTCCTTTCTTTTATCGATTAGCAGACTATTTTTAAATATGCAAGTGTATTCCTTCTCATGAGTCCTTAGCTAAAAACAAACAAAAACCTTTATTTAAAATTATTAAGGTAGATATCATACTTTAAAGTAATTATGAAAATTGAAGACTTGTTTTCATAGTGAACTAAATTTTTTCCCATCTTTCCTTATTATTGTAAGGGATATCACACTGAACCTTATTCATATGGAAATACTATTAGAAACTCATCACAATATTATTGGCTATCTAGTAGAATTCATTATATAACAAATTATTACCAACCCACACATTGGTGCTGATTCAAGATTTCAAGATACTTATTTTACTTCAAGCCCTTTTCCCCCAGCAAGAGGTAATACTTTGATTATCTGTGCATCTTATCTGTTGCTATATCTCAACATTAGGTCACAAAAAATCATGGTTTTCCTCTTTAGAAATGCAACAGTGCAATGATGTGATAGAAAGTACACAAGATTAGAAAGAATTGACTTCAACCCTTGGCTCCTCTTAATTGTGGAACATGGAAAGCTCCCTAGCCTTCCTAGGGCTCCACAAAATGAAGCTTAGATTATTTATTTCCTTGAGGTATTATGAAAATGAGGTGAGGAGACTTATGGGACATATTAATGTATTAGTCAACTTGGGCTGTCATAATAAAATGCATAGACTGGGTGACTTAAGCATCTTTGTAGAAATGTATTTTTTCACAGTTCTGGAGACTGGAATCTGAGATCAGAATTCCAACATGGTCACATTCTGGTAAGAGCTCTCATCCTGACTTGTAGACAACAGTGTTCATGCTGTGTGCTCACATGGCTTTCCTCAACATGTATGTGTAAAGAAAGAGCATAAACAAGCTCTCTGGCATCTCTCCTTACATATAAGGCAATAACCCAGCCCATTAAACCAAACAGCACCTTGGAGGGATGGTTTGACCCAGTGATAGGTATTAAGGAGGGCATGTATTGCATGGAGCACTGGGTATTACATATAAAAAATGAATCTTGAAACACTACATCAAAAACAAACAAACAAATAAACAAACGAACACCACCTTTATAATCTCATCTCACCAAAATCCACATCTTCAAGTACTGTCACGTTGGGGTTAAGGCCTCAACATATGAATTTGTAGGAACTGTGAAATTTCAGTCCATAATAATCTGGCATACAGGAGTCTACTGGTAAGTGCTAAAAGAAAAATGATTCATCCTGTGAAGAATGAATAGGACCTAAAAAGGAAAAGTGGTCACCATCACAGATATGTGTTTGAGGATCTCTCTTTTGGTGTGAACATCTAAACCAGAATTTCCTGGATGACCCTTTGAAGAACAGGAGCTGCAGAGATACCTAAAAAGGGAAGAGAGGGTTCCCTGTTCAACAACATTTTAGAAGTTTCGCCTGAAATAAGAAAATATTAAAATACCACTTAAACCCAAACATTCTGAATTTATTTAACTGTGTGATCCTCTCATGATCTAGTCCTTACAATAAAAGAGTTTCATGAAACACAGTTTGGGAATATTTCTATTTACCAGAATCTTATAAATGAGGTTTATCATTTATTTAAAAGAACTTGCACTTAGAAGTTGCAGAGATAATTTATTAATTCGATATACACGTCTACCCATAATTGCTCTTAAGGCAGGACCTGAGAATAAAGGTTTGATGAGACTTGTTCATGTGTGTGTATATGATAATTCATATGTCTATATACACACATAGACATATAAAATATATATGTATACATAAACACGCATCTATACACATTTATGTACTCTATTAATTTGTTATACCTAGTACACCTACATAAAATAATTCAAGACAACTCAAACTCTGTTTAAAGTGGTTTATCTTGTGCTTAATACATCCATTGAAAACCAAAGCTAACACATTCTATGAACATGCTGTCATTATATGAAGTGTTCAAAATATATGTTTTTATTTAGTACTCAAAGCAGTTTTAGGAGGCAGGTTCATCTGTTAGTTTCCTTTCACAGATTTGGAAATTGATGCTTCTGAGATGTTAGTTCACCCAAAATATATTTTATTTTATTTTATTTTTAATATTTTATTTATTTGATACAGAGAAATCACAACTAGGCAGAGAGGCAGGCAGAGAGAGAGAGGAAGGGAAGCAGGCTCCCCGCTGAGCAGAGAGCCCAACGCGGGGCTCGATCCCAGGACCCTGAGATCACGACCTGAGCCGAAGGCAGAGGCTTTAACCCACTGAACCACCCAGGCGCCCCTCAAAATATATTTTAGAAGTAATCGGCACAGACCCACCCTAAGGTGACTCCCAGTGGGTTATATATACCCTTATATATACCCTCTTTCCTTAAGTGTGGCCAAAACCTGTGACTTGTCTCTGACCAACAGAATATGGCAATGGTGAAGAGGATTAACTATTTAATTCAGGAACTCAATAACTTGATACTGATTTAATTAAAAAGGAGATAATCTTAGGTAGGTCCAGCTTAATCTAGTGAAAGCCCCTAAAAGAGGAACTGGGGGCTTTCCTCAAGTACAGGGTTTCCTGGCTGACGTAGAAGAAGCAAGTCACCAGTTCCACAGCCATAAAGAATTGAATTCCACCAACAAACTGAAAGAGCCTGGGGGAAAAACCTTGGTGTCAAATGACAACATGGCCTGGACAAATCCTTGATTGCAGCCTTGGGAGACCATGAGCAGAGGATTCAGCTCGGTAGAGCCTGGACTCCTGATTCTCAAAAGGTGCAGGATAATAAATGTGTGGCGTTTTCCATCACAAAATTCATGGAAAAGCATTACGTGGCAATAGAGGACTACTAATACAATGATGAAGATGGATTTTAACCTCAACAGTCTGTTCTGAGTTTGCATTTCTGAACTCTGTGAAAACCAGCCTCTCAAAGGATAAAGCTTGGGACCCAGTATCCTAGACATACACAGCAATTTACTTTGAGGCTTAGATGTTTGTGAGGCCAAAGATGACAGCAAGGTGCATCGCAAACACATCTCATGTGGGTAATTTTTTGTTACTTGAGTTTTGTTTTGTTTGGTACTTAGGGGCACTTAGGTAACTGGTGGATAGGACCAGATATAGATTGAAGGAACAACGTTTATTTTTTTGTACTGGTTCTGCCCTTACTTGTATGACCTTGCAGGATTCCCAGGTTGCCCTCTGCCTTCTAATTTTCTTTGTGACATTGAGTTAATAGTCTCCAACTTCATGCCAAGCCTACTAATCACACCACATAATGATGACTGTAAAAAACACTCGTCTCAAATGACAAGCATCTACAAAATATTAGCTTCCACATCTAAAGTCCATTTCAAAACTCGCTTGCTGAGTGCTTACTCGGTGCTGAGTGCTATTTATCTTCACAGAGTCCTTAAGTATTGATTCTTCTTCCCTCCTTTAATACACTGGAACTAAAGTTAGTAAGTTGCTTGACTTGCCTCTATGACCATAAGACAAAAATTCAAAAGTCCTGATTTATTGGCCTATTAGATAAAAATCTGGCTTCTGGATTTTTGAATCTATGTTCATGGACTGCACATCTTCCATATGTTAAGGAACAAAGAAAAATGTCAGATGATTTTAATCGCATATTTCCACATTCTACCCGATGATGTAAAGTCTAGCCCAATTATCAGAAAAAACAAGGCAGTGGGTCTCTGTGTGTATTCTTGGCTCTCATTTAGGGAGCTGTGTTTTTGAAGGAGTTACATTGTTTTTAAATTTATTTCTTGCACCCCACCCGTTATGAATGTACCACTGCATCTACCAAGAATTTAGGCACATTAATTCTCTCTTGTCAGACTTTCCCTCTAAACACACATTGCAGAGAACCGCTAATTTCATTTTCTTTCTGTTTAATTTCATGTTTTTTTTTCTTTCTGGGATTTCTGTTTAAAAGTCTTTTAACAATCTTCAGTCACATATGGTGCATATGCTTATGGAATAGGCAAACCAGCTTGAGTAAAACAAGAATAAAAATAAACCACACGGACCTAAACTCCAAACTTTTTGGGAGGTCCGCAATGGTGCTGCCTTTTTTTTTTTTTTTTTTTTTTTGTACACGTCAATTATTCCTGTTTGGAACCAGGAATGGAATCATCCCAAATACCCAAATACGGCAAGAAAGATGGCATTGTTCTCCAGATCAAAGCATCAAACTAGGCCTAGGAGTTCTTGAAAATACTCCATTTTATGGGATTTGCAGGCTTTCTTCATGAACAAAAACCTTCAGCAAAAGATGAGAATTATTGCTTGTGCTTTGCTAAAGGATGAACTTGACCATTTCTATCTGACATATATGAAAAGGCAGACACTAAACATAAGAAGCCACATAGCAAAGCGTAAAATCCTCAAACCTAAATATTTAAATTTTAGCTACTCAAGAAGCCATGGAAATAAAATGGAATTTCCTAGTGAAATCCCTTTGGCATTGTCTTCCTGCTGAATGTTTTCAAAACATACTGAGCAGTCTGTTTCCTTAGGGATCACTTTTCTCTGGTTGCTTTATATGTTTACACATGTTCAACTACTCATTGTATTGTCTATTATAAGAGAAAATTCATACCATGCATTCAGGTTTGGATCCAGGTGATTACCAGATTGGTCCAAGATGTGGGTGTAGGATGCATTTGTGTCTAGATGCTATTTCAGCCTGTGTGGGAGAGGGGAGGAAAAAAAAAACCACACACACACACACACAGAAGGTAGGGGAAGAGAATTACACCATTTGGCTTCACTGTTTTAAACTTGCCGACACAGCCTTGGAGATCGGACAAGTTCTCTGCTCTTTGCTGCTCGAATAAGAATCAATTAGGAAATCAATTTAAAAATACTGGGTATGCAAAATGCAGAAAAGAAACATGCAGCAACTGGAGCTTCTTCTCTAGAGTTTATAAACATGATGGTGTGATAAGATAAGAATTTAAACATGTAAGTCACCTAAAGGAGAGAAGTCATCCTGCTCATCATCACTTGCCAATCATCATGAGCATGGTATAGGCTTCAAAGAGAAAATGGGGCATGGCCTGTCAGTGAAGAAACTTGTGATTTTGAGAGGGTGAAGGGGTGAAGAGGTCATGCCAGCAACTGAGAGTTCTGTGAATTAAAAGGCAGAGGGGATACAAGATATACATAGGATATGGCAGGAAGACACATTTCACATGAATTTCGGTTTAACGAGGACATAGTTTATAAACTCAGATGCTTTAAGGACAACAGTGCTGATGTAAATTAGAGAAACAAGTTGGAGGTTATGCTTTTTTCCTGAAGGCACTAACTTAAAAAAAATAATTTTATTTATCAAACAGATAGAAATATTCTTCATTTCCACAAAGAAAACAACTCCTTTCCCTTTTGTATTTTCTCTCATGCCTTTCCTCTTTGGAACATGCGCACAGAGCAATAATATTTCTCCGGTAGAAAAAGCAATGGTGTGGGCACAGGGACAAATCTCCACTGACCTTTGCTTCCCATCAGGAAACCACGGGAAGCACAGGGATCCCAGACTACATGGGCTCTGGTCCTATCTGTGAGGGGAGGCTGTTGTGACCCTGTGAGGAAAAGGAGCCATGAAAGCCAGAGCTTTGACTTTTCCAGAGAAACTCGTATTTGAGCTTTAGTGTAAAAGCTCTCAATATATTTATTATTCGGTCTTTTTAAAAACGCTGTGCAAGGAGCGCCTGGGTGGCTCAGTGGGTTAAAGCCTATGCCTTCGGCTCGGGTCATGATCCCAGAACCCTGGGATCGAGCCTAGCATGGGGCACTGCTCAGCGGGGAGCCTGCTTCTCCTCTCTCTCTCTCTCTGCCTACTTGTAACCTCTGTCTGTCAAATAAATAAATAATAAAAAAATCTTAAAAAACAAACAAACAAAAAAAAAACCAACGCTGTGCAAGCCAAAAATGCACACGTCTAAACAAGAATGCCCTCATTGGCAACCAGAGTGCCACTTCTAATTTGAAAAAGAAGAATGCCACAGGACTGCAAAGATAAGAACTTTTAGGAAATTGATGGAATTAGTCTTCAGGTTTCAGTATGTAGATCCAGATCCGGGCCCTTGCAGAGAGCCCAGATTTGATTCATTCGGTAAATGCTAAATCCATTCTATTTGCATAGCATGTTCTCTAAAGCATTTTCAATTGGAACTGATTTTGTATTTGAGAGTGAAAGAATGTATTCCGGCAAGATGATGTTTCCTTCTGTGAAGAGCTGCTTTTCCAAGGGGTTGACAAACACCCATCTTGGCCCTTCAGCATTTTTCTACGTGCTGAATACGCTCCAGGAGCATAGATCACTTTTATTGCAGCATGCAATATGTTTGATAATAAACTTTTAAGCTCTGTTTATCGGACACCACGTACAAAACCATTACTTTCTTGGCTGCCACCGATACCTTATCTAATGGGAAAGATAAAGAGTGATTTCAGTAAGAAACTTTAAAGAGAATTTGATACTTGGGAGAAAGAGTAATCAAATCACCTAGTATTTATTTTCTCCTGTATCACTGGCATTATAATATTGATTGATACTGCCTTCTATCCATCTCATACATAAGCATGTTGTCTCCTTCTGTGTGTGGTGAGCTCTAAGTAATCGTTTCCTTGGAGTTTGAGAAACAGGTTTTACTGTCTGAGCAGAAAATATCTGATAATTGCATGAAAATTGGAAGGACAGCTGACCCTTTCCCGGCTGGAAAGAGACTGACGTTAAGAACAACAAGCTATGTACATATTTAAGCTACTGGATAAAACCTTAAATGACTTGTGTGTGTGTGTGTGTGTGTGTGTGTGTGTGTGTGTGTGTGTGTATACCATCCATATACATTAAAAAAAGTAAATTGATTTTGTAACTTAAGTCAATTTTAGTCATGGTTTTTACTATTCATAACAAAAAAAAACTTTGATGCTGCAATATTTGAAGCTGACTGATGATTACTGGATAATTTATGAGCAGTTGGCCTCCTTCAAGTATAGATCTGACAAATGAGGAGGGTATTTTAATGCCAGTTGAGAGGCAAATGTATATAATACTTCATTATTTTCTAATATTTTTTTTTACTTTTATTTGATCATTTGATATATAAAATAACACTGTGAGCTCTGGTTTAAAAAAATGGTTTTAAAAAAAATGTGGTGTGCGTGTGTGTAGAAAGAGAAGTTCAGGAATTATAAACTTCACTCACACCTATGATCATTTAACTAAGTTTGAACAATGTACCCACAGTCTCACAGCTAGTTTGTAGCAGAGCTGAGCCTCTTGGCTTCCTAACCGCGGTGATTTCTATCACAATAATGAATATATTTGCCTGTTTAGTATATACTACATGCATCTCCCATTGTGTACCTGCCAAAGGTTTGAGTGGAATTTGTCCTGTCCCCTCACTGATGTAAAATAATCTTTTGAAAAGGATGCCCGCATCAAAGTGATGGGTTCACGATGGACACATACAACTAAGTTAAGCCTGCAGTTTTATTTGAGTTTATAGGGAGACACAAGTTCTCTTTCATTCACAAAATATAAAGGAGGAAAAGAGAGAGCATCTGGCCCTAGGAGCTGCTTACAGACATCTTGAAACAACACGAGTTGTCAGCTTTGAGAGGAAGCTGACCCTTTCCCGGCTGGAAAGAGACTGACGTTAAGAACAACAAGCTATGTACATATTTAAGCTACTGGATAAAACCTTAAATGACTTTGTGTGTGTGTGTGTGTGTGTGTGTGTATACCATCCATATACATTAAAAAAAGTAAATTGATTTTGTAACTTAAGTCAATTTTAGTCATGGTTTTTACTATTCATAACAGAAAAACCCTAAATGATACACAAAGTCACATCTGAAATCAAATTGCACACTCTTTCTTCTCCTTTTTTAGAGTAAGCCCTTGGACAGAGGAGGAGATACAAACATCATGGGGTAACTATTGTTAGGCTATTCCCAAATAGTTTTTAAATCTTGCTGCAGAAAAGAGAAGCATGTACATATGGGATTTGTAGGGAATGTTAAATAAAAGAAGCAGGTTTGCTGCACCTGGTTGGCTTAGCTGGTTTAGTGTCGGACTCTGGATTTCAGCTCTGGTCATGATCTACGCATCCAGGGATCAAGCCCCACATTGGGCTCCACACTGAGCAGGGAATCTGCTTGAGGATTCTCTTTCTCCTTCTCAACCCCCTTCCTCCTCTTTCTGTCTCTCTGAAAAATAAACAAACAAACAACAACAACAACAACAAAATGAAAAAGCATGTTGAAGTAGATGTACTACATTGTGTGGAACTTGGAATGAGAAAGGGAGACATTTTCTTTACTTCTTCTCTTTGCTCAGCAGTGGTCTGACTCCAGGGAATGGCAGATTTGTGAGCAATGAGGAACAATGCCCTTCAGACAGGCACTGACTCACTATGGGGGCATCAGCCAGGACAAATCTGAGGCTCCTGATAGTGATTCTGAGAACTGTTGCCATCAGTCTGGAGACGGGGAGCTGACAGCCAAACAGAAATTGTAACATAGTATGATAGGTGTAGCAGGCACACTGGTTTGCAAGCACTTTGCCTGTGTGAAGACAGTCCTTGGTTGAAGGCTACCAAGAACTGAGAAGGGCTGATATTTTACCTTGTTCACAAGCTAATGAGTTAGCATAATGCAATTTTATAAATTCTTGTATAAGAAATGAGACTCCTATGTCAAAAACAAAGCAATTTACTACTCACAACACAGCAGTCAACATGAGCACCTGTTAACCTTGTTCTGCCCCCGCCAAGTTCCAGAGGCAGTGCAAAGAAGCCCAGATGGATGCCACACTCACAGTGGGTTAGCAGCACATCTGAGCAATCCTGAGCTGAGGGAACCCAAATCTTTTATATCGGACAGTAAAAATAATAACAATAATCTACCCTCAGCTCTGGAAGGAAACACTATCGCTACTTTCTAAAATTCTTTGCTGGCTAAGCATCTCTGAAAATATGATCCAGAACCAAAAGGAAGTTAGTGTCTTTTCTAGAAAAATATACAGAATTACAAAACACCCCTGGAACACTGTCTCCCAAAAGAATTTCATATCATTGTCTGGGGTTCTTATATTGAAATATGGATGCTGAAATATTATAATTTTCATATTTAAAAAATGAGTCCATTGGGGCGCCTGGGTGGCTCAGTGGGTTAAGCCTCTGCCTTCGGCTCAGGTCATGATCCCAGGACCCTGGGATCGAGCCTCACATCAGGCTCTCTGCTCAGCAGGGGGCCTGCTTTCCTCCATCCCCTCTCTGCCTGCCTCTCTGCCTACTTGTGATCTCTCTCTCTCTCTCTCTCTGTCAAATAAATAAATAAAATATTTTAAAAATGAGTCCATTATAAGTATGTATAAAATAAATATTCACAACTGTGTACTGATATAAATAATGATCAAATAAATTAATATTTGGGAGAGGAGATAATTTACCTTCAATGAGTGAGAACATAACTCTTACTCTTTAGGTATGAACTAAGAATTGACCTCCTTCCAAAGTGTATAGTTTGGAAAGTGAGGGAAGTGATTAAAGGGTAAATTTACAGTGAAGAAACCTGACAAACACCACCTTAGTCATGTGATAAAGACCAACATCAACAGTCATATCATGTTAATATTATATACACTTCAAAAGATACAATAAAATGGCACCTTATTTTCAAGATCTTCCAATAACCCATAACCCCAGTCTTATCGTAAGAAAAATAACAGAAAAATTTCATTAGAAGGACATTCTCGAAAACATCTAGTTAGTACTCCTTAAAATTCAGTCAACAAAAATAAGGAAATTCTGAGAAACTGCCATAGCTAAGAAGAACATAGGTAGACATGAAAACTAAATGTAATGTGGAATCCCGGATGGGGTCTTGGGACAGGAAAATAAAATGGGGTTAAATCTAAGGAAAGCTAGATAAATCATGGGGTTTTGTTGATAATAATGTATCAGTGGTGTTTCATCAATTTTAACAAATATATTACAATAATGTACAATGTTATCAATAGGAGAAATTGACCGTGGGGTATATTAGCAGTTTGTCCACTAGTTTCTCAATTTTTCTGAGAATCGAAAAGTGTTCTGCAAAATAAATTATCTTAAAAATAATGAAACGTCCAATGTCCCAGCGTAAATATATATTCGCACACACACATACATACTCCTCAGCAGGGAGTCTGCTTCTGCCTCTGCCCCTCCCCCTGCTTGTGCTCTGTCTCCCTCTCTCTTTCTCAAATAAATAAATAAAATCTTAAAAAAAATAAAATCAATGCAAACAAAGTAACTTCTAATGTTACAGGTTAAGAGGGTGAGGGGGAATAACTGGAGGGGAAATATGGAACATTTGGGGTCTGACAGTGCTGGTAATGTCCTCTTTCTTGATCTGGTTTTTTGTTCCAAGAGATCTCAGTTTATAAAAATTCATCAGGTTATATTCTCATGACTTCTGCATGTTTATATATATGTTATACTTCCAATTAATTTTTTTCTTAAACAATATTTGCATTATATTTATAGGCTGTTGACATATGGTTACATCACATTCATGAATAGGTGCTTTGCAATGAGAAACTTAGAAAATTGAGTTTTCCAAACACGTTTTAGGTAAAAATGCACAGATCTAGGAAGAAAAAGGGAGAAAGTTTAAGCCTTAGGAACAACATGGAGAATATTGTCCTGTCTTTTGAACCAAAATCCCAATTTTAGCTTTAATTCCCTGAAACGAAGGAAAGGATATAACAGCAAGCAGAGTAAGATAAAGAGCAGTGAAAATAATTGTACTTATTGTACAGGCATGAACTAGCATAGGGAGAAGGACCAAATGTATCACCTCATTCTTCCAAGGGGTTAATGGGATGCTGGCCGCACCTCCTCTCATAAATGTCAGAAGGTCCCCTTATCGCAACAACCAAATGCTGTGTCACCATCAATTAGTTCATGTGCCTTTTTTAGCATGCTCATAATAAATGAACAAGTAGCAATATAACATCTATTGCTAATGAGTGTCTATTCAGAAAGGTGGTATAAAACATGAACTTTCAAGCCAGATTGCCTGAATTCAGATCCTGGCTCTATTACTTATTAACTGTGTGACCTTCGGCACGTAGCATGCCATCTCTGTGCCTAATTTCTGCTTCTGAAAATGTGGAATACTGCCAATAACATCTTTATAACACTGTAGTATGAGGATTAAATGTAAGCTCTCCTTACATATTAAACTATGATGATGTATCATGTCCTGCAAATTCATTTACTAAATTATAGAACAAACATACAAGAAAGTCACTCTTTACCTCTATCTTGTAACAAAGGAAACTGAGACTTAGAGTCTATAAATGTTTTATCAAAGGTCACACTTCTTGTAAATGGTGAAACAGAATTTCAGATTCAGATATGTGCCCTTCCCTCCCCCAATCCCTTTATTGCTTCTTCAAGCGCCTTAAATAAATAAATAAATAAATAAATAAATAAAAAATAAAAAAAATTTAAACTCCAAAATGGACTTTATTCATTAGGGATAGAATTTAGTTTGTTGTATATGGATGATCTGTGTGACCACCCTTAGGATTTTTTTTTCAGAATACATTTCCCATTATTTTGGGAAACTTCTACATGTTAGCTCATCTAATAACTCTATTCAGGTAAATTCAATCCACTTTTTTCATCTTCTCGCTTTTGTGTTGATGAAAACCAGTGCTCATTATCTGCAGTATAAAAGGCTTCTTGTTATCTGGAAAGCAATTATTAATCTTACAGGAGATAACAACTAAATCTAAAATTTCACATATTCAAGAGCTAATTGAGGGGCCTTGGGCCATGCAGTCTCATTCTCTACAAATGATCTCTGACTTCTTTGCATATCATTTTAAAATCATTTGAAATAATTAGTCACCTTAGTATATTTACAAAGGCAGATCTTGAAAATTCATCAATTACCTACTTATAAAATACTTTCTGACCTTTGGGTGAATTTGATTCAACAATATGGTATGTCTTTTCCTGCATTTTCCATTCTAGTCCCAGACCACATGTGAAACTTCAAGAAGCTGGATGAAATTCAGATTTCATGTTCAATTGTGAGTTTTGACCAAAAACTCTTCTACCTTTCATTCAAGGAGGGAATAGAAGTTGAAACCACAAAATTCCATGATTCATGCCAATTTCTAAATTTCCACAAACTCAGATTTTTTAATTTAAATTTTATAGAAAATGTCCCTGAGTACATGAGTTTGCATTGTTATATTTCTGTAATAATCACTGAAACTTTGGTCAGTTTCCATTATTTTTTGCTTGAATAAATTCCATATGAATAAATCCTATAAATCAGTATTAATATATTAGAGGGTTATTTTTGGTTAATGTATTTCTTTTCTTTTTTTTTTAAGATTTTATTTATTTATTTGACAAACAGAAATCACAAGTGGGCAGAGAGGCAGGCAGAGAGAGAGGGAGGCAGGCTCCCGGCCGAGCAAAGCGCTCAAAGTGGGACTCGATCCCAGGACCCTGGGATCATGACCTGAGTGGAAGGCAGAGGCTTTAACCCACTGAGCCACCCAGCCGCCCCTGTTAATGTATTTCATAGGATGACTCATATTGCTCTCATTACCTTGATAGTCAATACAGAACTAACCTTAGCTACTGACTCCTTATTTCAAAGTATTTGAACTACTATTGTTACTTATATATAAAGGCCTGGAGTGTTTGCAGTAAATCCTGAGTGTCTCGAATCAGGAGGCATGCTTGGTAATAGCACATGAGAAGTAGTTCAGGACCCAACATATTAAAATCCCAGGCTTTCTGCTGAAACACAAGAAGTACTAAACTTAAAAGCAGTAGAGGCTGATGCAGTCTTAAAAACACTGCAAAATACCTCAGTCAATTCTTTCCTTGATTAGATTAAGGTTATCTGACCCTTTCCAGCTGATCTGCCAGAAATAACATGAACTATCTCTGTAGAGAGAAGATGCTCTTCTAAAATTCTACAATTTGTCACATTTTATCTGCATTCAATCAAAAGTTACTAGGCATACCAAAAAGTAAGATCAAGAAAAAGAAAAAAAAAAAAAAAAACAAAACAGATATATAATCCATTAATTAGATACAGGCTTTAAAATAATTGTTATTAGTATGCTCAGGAAAATGTATAGGGTGATGGATATTCATCTTGAAGAGAAAGAAATTTTTTTTTAAATCAGTGAAAGAATCTAATGAAATTTTTAAACCTAAAAACTGCAGTAATTGAAATTCAAAATTCAATAGATGAGGCAAATCAGAATCTGAGAGGCGGTTAGACAAATGAAAGATGAACTGCCTGAAAATTTACAGTCTGAGCCTGGGTGAGCAAAAACATGAATAATATAGGCATGCTTGGCTTGCTCAGTCAGGAGAACCAGCCACTCGAACTGTGGGTCATGAGTTCGAGCCCCATGCCAGAGGAAGAAACTATAAATAAATGAATGAAAAAAAAAAAATGGAAATATACAAAAGGGCATAAAAGATAAATAGGACTGGTATAAACTGAAATGTGTTTGTATTTGGAGATCCAGAAGTATAGGAGTGAAAGAATGGGGCAAAAGCAATCTTTGGAAAGAAATGGGAAAGAATTTCCCCAAAATGAGGAAAGGTACTAACATTATCAGTCCCAAAAGCACTTCATTGAAGTAATACTGCTGATTTCCAACATCAGAGAGAAAATCTTACAAACTGCAGAGGATGGGTGTGGAGGGACATGCATGGCTTCACATCAACAACAATCTGACATCCAACTTTCAACGGAAACTACAGTGGAAATGCTATTATTATCATTACTATTATTGAGGCTATTACTCATCTTCATTCTGGTACAGTAAAACAACTTAAAGTCATGACAAAATAAAGACAGCATTAGGCATAGAAAATGTGAATGAATTTGTCACCAGTAAACCCACATTGGAGAAGATATTGAAAGGAATTTTTTTCAGGCAGAAGAAAAATTGGCTCAGATAGGAAAAAAGGCATGTAGGAAGGATAAAAACCAGTGATAAAAATAAGTGTGGGGGCAGATTCCAATGAACAGAGTATATAGTACAACAATGATAAGACTGGTAATAACTATAATAATGAAAATTATGAGGTGATAAAGGAGGATATTTCATGAACCATACTAGTTACAAAAATATGATATTTGATAAAAGGCATATGGAATGAAAGGAAGAAATAAAACTTCCATTGTTTACAAACTCATCATTATTTTTGAGGAAAATCCAAAATAATCTAGAAATTTTATATTAAACTTAATTCAAGGTAGCATGTTTTTTGAGTTTGTCAATATACAAAAATAAATTGTATTCTGTAAACCAGGAACTAAAAATCAGGAAAGTACATCTGAAAAGATACTACTTATAGCAGCATAAAAATAGAGCAAAGAAAGGAATAACATAGGAATAAATCTAATGAAAATGTGTGAGGATTTTACACATGAAATTTAAACCCTTACTGAGAGAAACATATAAAAAATCTCAATAAATGAAATATTTACCATTTTCAAAGTTTGGGAGACTCCATACTGTAAAGATACTAATTCTGTACCCTTTGAGCTATGGATTCAATACAGTAATAATAAAATATTTTAGAAGGTTTTGAATTTGTGCATATGTATATCTGTGTGTATTTGTAGAAATTGATGAGCAGATGCAAAAGCTTTATTAAAATGAAACAGGCCAGAATAACCACGACAATCTTAAAGAATAATAAAGTTGGAAGACTTATAATATCAGACACCAAGACTTAATATTTAATATAATGCCATATAAATTAAGAATATGTGATATTGAAGCAGGGTTACCTAGATCAATGGAAAAGAAGTTCAGACACAGATTTATCCGTATATAATCCCCCGATTTATAACAAAAGCTACACTGAGGTGCTGCACGGAAGGGTATTTTTTGGTTGTTTTGTTTTGGTTTTCATAGACAGAGCTAAGTTAGTTGGAGAACTGGGGATCCATGTGGTAAAAATATGAAGCTTGGTCCCTAGATTTTCCTAAAAAAAGAAAACCCTCATCTGCTACTTTCTAAGAAAAAAAGTATAAGAGAACATCTTCATATCTTTGGGTAGGCAAGCATTTCTTAAAGTGGACATAAAAAAGCACCAACCATAAAGAAATAAATAAAAAAAAAAAATAGATTACCTTGGAATGAAAAACTCCAGCTTAAAAAAAAAATTACGATAACAAAAATCAAAACACAGAGTGGGAGAAGGCGTTTATTATACATATATCCTACAAGGACTTATACCAAAAATATTTAAAGAATTTCAATCATAATAACAGAATAATAACCAACCCAAGGAAAAAAAATTGAACAAAAGACATGAAAAGACATTTACAAAAGAGAATATATAAATACCAATAGGTATATGGAAAAAAAATTGAATATTACCATGACTGAAGGGACACAAACTAAAAACACAATGAACTATCACTACAGGACCCTCGGAATGGCTTACGTGAGAAAAGGCTAACCAGACTCAGTCCTCACAGAACACAGACCACTGGAATTCTTACTCTGATGTTGGAAGTGTCATTTAGTAAGATCACTTTGGAAAAAAAATTTGGCAAAATCCACCAAAGCTAAAAATACACATATCCTCTAACCTACAGGTTCTATTCCTAATTACATACTCAGCATAATTACATACATACAATTAACTGAATTCATACAGAAGAAGGTTTATGATGGGTTACCATTCAACAGTGAGCATGAATAAACAAATCACTGCTTTACACAAAAGAAGATGCATGAATCCTACAAACACAACAATGATCAAAGGAAGAAACAGAAGATGACAAACAGTATCATTCTACTTGTATAAAAGTCAAAATAGGTCAAACTAACCTACGGAATTAGAAGTTAGGATGGTGGTTACCCCTGGAGTGTAGTAACAGGGAAGAAACTCCAAGAGTGCTTCTAGCCCATGGCAGACATATTATGGAGTCTGTTCTAGACCACTGCAGTAAAGCAAAAATCACAATAAAGAGAGTCAAGTGTGTTTCTTGCTTTCTCAGTGCATACAAGTTATGTTTATGGAACGCCTGGATGGCTCAGTCGAATGGGTGTCCAACTCATGATTTCAGATCAGGTCATGATCTCATGGCTTCATGGTATCAAGTCCTTCATCGGGTTCCCTGCTCAGTGGAGAGTCTGCTCAAGATTCTCTCGCTCCCTCTCCTTCTGCCTGTCCCCTCCTCTAAAACAGATAAATAAATGGACATCTGAGTGGCTCAGTAGGTTAAACAACTGCCTTATGCTCAGGTCACGATCCCAGGACCCTGGGATTGAGTCCCATGTCTGGCTTTTTGCTCAGTGGGAAGTCTGCTTCTCCCTCCATCTGCCACTCCCTCTGCTTGTGCTCTCTCTTTCTCACCCTTTCCCTCTTTGACAAATAAATATATAAAATATTTAAAGATAATAATAATATAGGGATGCCTGGGTGGCTCAGTTGGTTAAAAATAATAATAAAATAAAATATATAAATAAATCGAAAAAAGGTCACATTATATTATAGTTTATTAAGTGTGCAATAATACTATGTCTAAAAAAAAGTATGCATAACTTAATTAAAAATAGTTCAGTGCCCCAAACTCTAACCATCATGTGAGCTTTCAGCGAGTTGTAATCTCTATTGCTGGTGGAGGGTCTTGCCTCAGTGTTGACAGCTGCCGACTGATCAGGGTGGCAGTTGCTGAGGCTTGGGGTAGCTGTGGGAATTTCTTAAAATAAGACGACAAAGAAGTGTTCCACATTGATCAACTCCCCCTTTCTCAAATCAAAGCCATTTGATAGCATTTTACTTACAGCATAACTTCTTTCAAAATTGGATTCAATCCTTTCAAACCCTGCCACTGTTTAATCAACCAAGTGTAGGCACTTTTCTAGATCCTTTCTTGTCATTTCAACAGCCTTCACAGCATCTTCACCACTTTTGTCACTCATTCATAAGAAGAAACTCATCTGTTAAAGTTTTACTGTGGGATTATAGCGATTCAAATATAACAATAATGAAAGGTTTAGACGTATTAAGAGAATTACCAAAATGAGACAGAGAGACACAAAGTGAGCCAATACGGTTGGCAAAATGGCACCAATACACATGCTCAAGGCAAGGTTGCCACAGACTTTCAATTTGTAAGGAAAAGCAATATCTGCAGGACACAATAGAGTGAAGCATAATTAAACAAGGGATGCCCACAATGCTTTCTTTTTTTGACTTGGGTGGTGGGTACATGGTGTGTTAATGTGGTGTTACTACGATTTGAGAGACTTTCTGTATTTTGATAAATTTCAAATAAAAGTTTATTTTAAAAATGTAGCTAATATCTGCCATTAATCCACTGCAATACAGTTTATATTCCTGCCAAGTACTTAATCAAGGGAGAGAAAGTGTGTTTTTGGCGACCAAATAATAACAAAGAAGTTTAGGAATGAGTTCTCTATGAATGAATCCATCTGAGGCAGTGGCCAGGGCTAATTGTTCCTTAGAGCCTTGGGAAGTGTAAAGGCTATATAGAAAAGGCTATAATTAATGTGGCAGGAGTCCCACTGGCGGTATTCGTAGACACCAGCTAAGAGAGCTCGGAGATAGCATTCAAGCTCTCTTCCAGATGCCAGTTTCCCTCGACACTTCCAGGAAGCAGAGGAGGGAGGGAAAGGGAAGCATTTTCTTTGCCAAGGAGAGTATCTCTGTGGGAATCTCAGCACAGGGGCTTTCATGCCCTTGACTGCTCACAGTAAATGAGCTTGTCCTTACAAACATGCTTTGCCACCTGGAAGGGCGCCCCAAGCACTTTTATGAGTAACAGACTCAGACAGATAGAAAGCTGGGGGTCACTTCTTTTGCCATACATGAGCTGCTATCTTGCTTGGGAACATAGCAGTAACTTAATGGATACACAGAAACAAAAATGTAATTACTGCTGTTGAAATTTTTCCTGACACATTGTTAATGCTCCCATTCTGGGCAAGGTGATGGAGAAGATGTTTCTTGCTCCAGATAAGAGAGAGAAACTGGCGCATATTTTAGAAAACCTAGCATGTAGGCCTTTAGCACTGATGTAGGTAGGCTCAGACTTGGATGAATTCATCCTGTTTATTACACTGTCTTGTTTTCTCATCCTCACAGATAGAGCTAGTCATTTTTTTTTTTCCTTTGAGAAGAGGCATGATGAAGTAAGATAAGTGAGTAGATTAAAACAAAGAAACAAACAGTCTGGTTTCAACCTCTTATTACCTCCCTGATCTGAGCCTTAGTTTCTTCTTCTACAAGCGAGAATTGTAATTATGTTGGAATGAACTCATTACATTTATGAGCACAAACGAGATAATAAACATGAAAACATCTTCAGACTGAAAACAACTGTTAAAGCATTATTAATTAAGAACACACAAAATAAGGCTCCTTAGATTTTACCTTTTTGAAGCCTCATTGTATTACCTGTGTTGTAGATATCTGTATAGCCATCCTATTCTCCAAAGGAAAAAAAAATTCCAATAAATTTCCAATATTACCTGAGGACACTTTTTCTCAAACTTCTCACGTATTTTACATGGTGTCTAGTACATAAATGATGCTCAGTAGTCATTAGATGTCTCTATTTGTTGAGTGGAAATCTAAATCAAATTTCAAAACATCTTTTTTGTTGAGTAGACAGAGATAGTTGAACTGTGATATCGGAAAAGTAAGGCAAACAAAATTAAATATTGACTTTGGAAGAAAGTACTATGAGAAATTAGCTCGTAAAAACATTTTTACCTCTTCATAGTCTTTAATTCATTGGTTGAGTTGTAAAGATTATGCTTCTTTTGAAGTTCTGTGTTCCACCAAACAGAAACAAAATTTTCTTTTCCAAAGAAGATGATTACAGGATTATAGTTAATATTTTTGTACCCAAACATTATGAAGAGTTCGATAAATTTAAAAATTACAGTAGTGTATTATCATGAACTAAGATATTTGTGGCAATGAATCTCTCTTCTTACTACTTTCCTGTGTTGCTCTAGTAAGTATTAAGAAAAGCCTCTCCCCTCTCCCTTATCATTGAAATACAAACGCTTGCTAGCTAGCTACTTGGTAAAAACCTGAAGCACAAAAATAGTGGAATGCTATGTAGCTGGAAAAGATTAAAAAAGAAAGAATTTCCAGACTTTGCAGCCCCAAAACGTGTTAGTCTGGACCTGGGATTTTTGTTCAGAAAGGTTAAATGGAACCTGACTTTAGGTTATAGTTAAAAACTTTCCAAGCCTGAAGATCATCATTGAACATTTTTAAACCAACAATCTACTATTGGTTATGCTGGATATTCTCCACTTGCCCCTCCAGATTCACTCTTCACCCTTTTCCATCCTATGATGTGTTCCTGAAAACTGACTTTTACCTTCTCAATTAGATCCCCTTGCCTTATAGATTTTATCTGGGATAGTCAATGGAAAGCACTGGGAGGAAATTAGAAAGTTGGAAGGGAGTAAGAAGTAAAGTTGGGCATATTTTCCCAAACTCACTACTTATTGGGTCACAGGTTAGGATTCGCTGTGTTTCTACCCTTTGCCAGGTCATCTGTTAGGCATCCATCTTAGAGCTATATTCCTCTGTGTCTGGGTTCCAATGACCATGCTGTCCCTTTCCCCTTCAAATCTAGGGGCGGTAACAGTTCCCAGTTCTTGTTAGCTCTGGAATCCTACACAAGCATTTGTAATGGATCTTTTCATTATAGTTTCTTTAGTTATACCAAATGAATGCATCTCATTCCTGTTGGAACTTTGACCTATCAGTGTGATACCATGATATCATGATACCATGATTAAGAATACACAAGAAGAATGAAACTGGAAAAAAAAAAAAACTATCCTAGGTTACTTGCAAATCAACTATAGAAGGTCAATGAACAGTGCTGTATTATTTAACTATTAGGAGTTCAGAGAAAGGGGAAATTGATAATGAATACAAAAGTCAAGAAAAACTTTATCCTTCAGATCTCAGGAACATCTTTCTTGACGTTTAATGGAAAAATCCAACTATTACATGTTCTTATGGTACAGAACATCAACGGGAATGAGATGTAATTTTGTAGCTGTTGTTGAGATTTTACATGTTTTTATTTATTTAACTGACACTGGTTTCATCCACTGGATAGTAAGCTCTATGGAGGCAGAGAACACGTCTGTTCTTTGTTTTACAGTGGCAATCCCAGCACCTAACACTATGCATGGCACATAGCAAACCTTTAATATTTTACTTGTTGATTGACTACTTAGATGAGTAAGTGGATAAGGATATTAGAGGAAGTCTGGTGAAAATTTTAGCAACATCAAACCAGATTATTTACCAGGTTCAAGGATCGAAGTGACATTAAATAACTCTGGGAATCTTTCTTCAAAGATACAGAGAGATATATCCTTTTGAATAAGTTCTTCTTAGGAGTGATCAATCAAATTCAGTGACTTTTGTCCTTATCCAAAGCATAGTCTTAAATAATAAGACTTCCAGGTCAAACGTTCTATTACATAATTGCTTTTGCTGTCATGTCCAAAGACCATCAAAGACCTCTGCTTCATTTAATGACAAGTGACATTGTCTAGGGTGGATTCAGATTTACACACTTGTTGTCGGAGCGTGAGTTCCTTGAGAATGTGATTGTTTATGACCTGGGCATAAGGTTCCCAAGCTTTGGTGCATTAGAATCTCTTATTTGTTTGTTAAATGAAAATTATTTGCCCTCACCCCTAGGGTTTCCAATTCAGGAGGTCTGAGGTGGGTCCCAAGAATTTTCATTTCCAGGGGCTGCTGGTACTGCTGGTCTGGGGATAATTTTTGGGAACCGTGGCACTAAGGAAACCCTCTTTGTTAGAACTCCTAAGTATAACTCTGAACAAATCACTTCCCAACTAATAATTTTTCTTTTCTCACAATTTATATATTTTATCTTAATCTGTTATATTGTTCTTAAATATTCAACTTCAGCAAACACTTTTTGAGAGGCTACAATGTGGCAGCACCATTCTAAGTGCCTGAAACAAACAAACACACACACACACACACACACACACACACACAATTTCCTGCCCTCATGGAGTTTGAATTTACTATCTATAGCAGGAAATACCAAAACCATGTTTTGGTGGAAAGAAGCTTTCCCCAGAGTGCGTTTTTTGTTACTGTAATGGCAACCTTATTCTATCCGCCTAATTGTCAACTCCTAAGCTTTTCAGAGAAAGAACGACACACATTGCAATTAATAAATCTATTTTTGTCCTAAAAACAAAACAAAACAAAATCCCTTAACATACTAGGACATATGATACATTTTTTTCATTATTTCTTTGAATTGTATTCAAACACCTTGTCTGTTTGTTTGTTTTCCCATGGATATTCAGCAATGCCAGAGACAATGCTTGAAGTTTCTCTGCATCATATGAAAAAAACTGCCCAAGACTGAAATTTCTCAAGCTTCTCCTGGTATGTGATATTAATCATACTAGGAAAGGACCTACATAAACCAACATGGGGAATGTGCAGCTAGTAATTCCACAATCCACTTTATGGAAAGTTTGGATTAAACAGCAATAAATGCATTTTGTTTCCAAAATTGGTTAAAGCTGGTGAGATCAAAAAGTCAATTGTAATATTTTTGTTCACACATTTTTGCTACTCTTATCTTCCCACATAGAGCAACATATGTGTGCATGCATACATATATTTACAGATTATAGAGTTTTGTATTAAATTCATTGTAAGATAGAATTTAAAATATTTTTAAAGAAGGCTAATGATCCAGATAATTAAAAAAATCTTCACTAACTATTTAATAATTAAAGGACACATACATTCATTTGCATTACAGTAGAATCATATGTTAGTAACATTCTATTACTGAATGACTGATGTAGGGAATAAGATAAAGGTGGGTGGCTCAGTATCAGAGTTTAAAGTAAGTTGGGTTTAGAACATGAGGCCTTTACATACTTTGATAAGGAGTTTGAACTCTGACAAGAGAATCAGGTAACCTGAGGGCCTATCTCCACTCTACCATTAATTGAATAATCAAGTGACCTTGGACACTTTCTATAACCTCTCAAATGGTCAATTTCCGTATCTGTAAAATGGGTTTGACAACAGTACGTCAGAAGATTGCTTTGAGTTAAATCAAGTAAAAGTTCTTAGCTGAGAATCTCTCACATAGTTAAGTATGTAATACATGTTACCTATATAGGTCACAGTGCATATTAATTACAGACAGCTAAATCTGTTGACAGAGCGAGAACATGGAGGATGGACAGGAGTCAGACACAGAGGCAAGTCAAGAACCCTGAAGTGTTTCTGATCAGTGTTTCCTTCAGAGCGTAATGGACCACTGGCTAGACAGATGTTCCAAGAAGGACCGTTTCGGGGCCAGCTATATCTAGGAAACACTGAATTTTGTATTATTTTTCAGTATATACTTATGTATATATCAATATCCTTGAGACGTTTTTCAAAATCTTTCCAAACATCTCCCAGTCTTTCTAAAACTCACTAACTATGGCTCTGCTACACAGCCAATTATGTCCGGTAGAATTTTCATTCTGTAAAACATGTCGGAAAATGCTGGTCCCACACTTCATATCACTTTGGTGGGGTAAAGTGCCGGTAGTAGGACAAGAAAGCCAAGTTAGAGTCAAAAGAGATTACAAATAGAATAGACAGAAATTGTATAAGCAGAAGGACCACGACATGCATGCTTTACCTCGGTGTTAAATTCTTTTTGATTTGGACAGCAACGGCACTTAAAAAAAAAAAAATGTAAAAATCAAGAACAGAAGATTTTATAAGCAATGGCATGTGTCTGATATGGTGGGAAATAATTGTGTCAGCACATTCCACATGGGTAATTGGTTGTCATTGTGCATATTCCCAGCAAATTGGGCCCTTTGCTCTGAACTTAAACACCCATTTTTGCCTAATTATGTTGTGTATTTACATTTCACATTATCTTTGTTAGCACGTGGAAATCCAGCTGGTGACCTAGCAGGAAGTCCTTGAAGTCATAACTCTTAATTACCTTCCCTGGAGCCTAGTGGTTTGAATTGAGAGGTAGTCAGAATGGGTTACGGTAAGGATCTCAGAAACAACGTACAGATGCACCAGCCCTGGTGTTTTCAGTTATAAGCCCTTTCTCAGTGCTTTATTGTAGCAGTATAGGCTTTAGACTCAGATAAGAGCTGTGTTCAAATATATTAACTGGCTTAGGTGACTTTGACAAGTTACTTGATGTGGGCCTCAGTTTGCTCAATGTTAAAATGAAGAATAATAATACCTAAATCCATAGAACTTGAGAAGAGAAAACAGAGGACTATTTGTAAAGAACTTAACATAGCCTCTGAAATACAAGACATGCTTACTAAAGAGTGACTTTATTTTTATGCCACTATTATTATGATGATATTTATTGATTCCTTGTGTACAGTAACAAGTAGCTAAATATTTGTTGCCAAAATTATAAGTATATATAATAGATAGGAGTCATTAATAATAAGCAAATCATTGTTAATGTCTCCTTCTTTGAATGAGTTGTCAATTTGATGATTTCTATCTTCATTAAAAATTCATCCACCTTTTGTTTCATATTTCATGTTAAAAATGTTAGATTTCTTTTTGGTGCACTAACAGCATTTTTAAAAATGTACAGGGATTCAAAGATTTTAAGGGGCCAATAAATATTATTAAATAAACCATTGAAATGAAAACCAACATGTCACCAGAAACACAGGTAAATATTTCACATTTATTGAAGATGAATAAGCTTGAACAACACCAAAAAGCACATGAAGATGCTTAGCAGATCAAAAATATTAAGCCTAAGAAAGGTATCTGTTTTAGGATGAGATTCAAATGATGTAACTATGTCTTCTCTTACGTAATAAAAGGACTGATCATGCCACTGAAAATTATCTCATATGCCTCCTTCAACATGAATGTCATAATAATAGTTACTGTTTATTTTTTTAATTTTTTTAAAGATTTTATTTATTTATTTGACAGACAGAAATCGCACGTAGGCAGAGAGGCAGGCAGAGAGAGAGAGGAGGAAGCAGGCTCCCCCCCTGAGCAGAGATCCCGATGTGGGGCTTGGTCTTGGGATCATGACCTGTGCTGAAGGCAGAGGCATTAACCCTCTGAGCCACCCAGGCACCCCAATAGTTACCGTTTATTGATTCTACTCCATGCTAAGGATCACATACATTATGCCATTGACATCCGACAGAAACTCTGGAATAAGTATCATTATCCCCATCTTACGGATGAGGAAGCTGAGGGGAAATGAAAGTGGAAATTACCTAAATCCAGCATTTCTTTCTGTACCTTTCTTCTACTGAAAGAAGACGCATCACTAGCCAAAGGAGATTTGGGGCTTTAGTTGTAGCATTCCTATCATTTTCCAATATTTTCATAGAGGGACATTTTCTCCAGCTGGACCTGAGTCATCCTCATGGATTTCTCTGGCTTGAGTTTGGCAAGAAATGTTTTTTCTCTGCATTTCTGATTTAAAATTCTATGTTTGTACATTAGACACGATTCATGGCATATTTTTTTTCCTACATAGAAAAGGCCTGTCTGTACTGAAAGAGAGTCTGAGACAAAGAAAGGAAAGAGAGATATAGACAGGGTGACACCATGGATCCAATCCTTCTTCCATTTAGCTTCACTGATGCCTTTTTGTGTTCTCATTATGTCACCAACATTTTTTTTTCCTTTTAAGTGAAAGTTTGGTTTTCTAAAACTTTGAATCAGAAGAGTTCTTCTGTTTAAATCAAATTTAAATCCAAAATTACATGGCTAGTTAGTTGTAGAGGCACAAGTCAAAGCCAGGTCAGTTAATGCAAATGCCTCTTTCTTGACCACTAAGAAAATGTATCACCTTTTGACAAAAATATTCAACCATCAATTTGAGCAAGATAAACCTATCTTTTAAGACTCTTGGACATCTTTCTAATGCACTGATAATGCAGTAACAAGCAGATAAAGTGAACCCTTGAACTATCAATGTTAGTAACTACTTTCACATTAAAATCTTTTATACCAGTTAAAATAGGTATTTATGGCAGATTTTTGAATAAGCGGTCCAATCTAGCAGCTTTTCCTAAGCAGGTCATCAGTTGTGATGCCAAAACCGAAGTATCACACTCACACAGTTTTAAATTCTGTTTTTAGAAAGTATAGTTGTAGAATAGTAGCATGTTTATGGGTAGCTGCTAAAGAATAGGCACAGCACAAAGGAAAAGAGACAGGTGTAGTCTCTCTGAGCCCTTGACAATAATGTACCAACAACTCAGCTGAGAACGGAATGTTAATAGCGGTGATGAGGGTTGCCTGGGTGGCTCAGTGGGTTAAAGCCTCTGCCTTCAGCTCGGTTATGATCCCAGGGTCCTGGGATCAAGCCCTGCATCGGGCTCTCTGCTCAGCAGGGAGCCTGCTTCCCTCTCTCTCTGCCTGCCTCTTTGCCTGCTTGTGACCTCTGTCTGTCAAATAAATAAATAAAATTTAAAAAAAAAATAGCGGCAATCAGCTAATGGAAGTGTATAGTCTATAAGAGTTTCATTTTGTGAAGAACATCTCTTCTAGTTTAGAGCTGAAAATAAGCTATGAGTATGGATGTGTAAATGTAGACTTTTTCCTGATATTTTGTCTTTGAATGTTATTTATACACATATAATGGATCTTTTTTTTAAAGATTTTATTTATTTACTTGACAGACAGAAATCACAAGTAGGTAGAGAGGCAGGCAGAGAGAGAGGGGGGAAGCAGGCTCCCCACTGAGCAGAGAGCCTGATGTGAGGCTTGATCCCAGGACCCTGGGATCGTGACCTGAGCTGAAGGCAGAGGCTTTAACCCACTGAGCCACCCAGGTGCCCTCCACATACGATGGATCTTGATCTTGACCACCATTCAAGAACCTCAAGTGGATGCCACTTGGTAAGTAAAACCATCATTTTTTAGGTTGCCAGATCTGCGGGGGCTGGAGGTGACTTTATCTCCACTGGCAGATGTTATGATTCCCCACACTATTCTAGAAAGCTCACAGCTGCCAGGCTATTTCATGGGGTGCTCTTAAACATCACCCAACATGAGCTAATATTTCATTTTAACTGTAGTTCTGGGAAACACAAATGGAGATGTTGGGTTGGAAATATATGAGGTGCATTGGACACGGGGTTTTTTGATTCTGAATACAGAGTATCTCCAGAAAATATGTCCTCCTCGGAAACTGTCTCTGTATGTTTCCTGATCTACAGCTTTCACTACACAGGACATGAGGTTATCTTGTTTAATGCCTTAATGGTAAATAGATGATGAATGGAACTTTATGCCCATTCTAGCCCTTCTCATTATAACAAGATCAAAGTCAATATATTTCATTCTGCAATGAATGTATATTTTCATCCTATGCAATGCAAAAAGATGTCCCACTCCAAGAGCAACTCCAGTTTAATATACACCTAGAAAGGAAGGAAAAAATATTTTCTAAAGTTAAGGTCTCTTTTCTTCTGTAAGATTTTTTTTCAGTTATTATCACTTAATATTCACTTAATATTAAGTTTTTCACTTAATATGAAAGGGTTACAAAAATCAGAAAATTCCTTTCCTTTCTGTTATTTATCAATGTCAAATTTTGGAAAACAAAGGAAAGTTGACATTTATCAGTCATGTCAAAAAAAATTTTATCTGAATTTTGTTCTTTTGGGTTATTTGGAATTTTTTCACAATGTATTTAATTACAATAAAGTTTTCCCAGATTTCTCTATTAAAAGCACTCCTTCAACAGACATCCTATGTACCTGTTTACAGCAAATTCTTACCAGTGGGAATGTTAAGCCAAAGGGAGCATGTATTTTTTACTTTTTTACATACTGATTTTGAATGAACTCTTGGAAAGTTATACCAATTCATATGTTTGCCTGCATACTTTCAAACATTTGACTTTGTAAAAAATATTACAAAATTTATATGTTTTTATTTTTAGTTTTTATTGTGAGAAGGAGTTGAACATCTTTTCATTTGCTTGGAAATTTTGTTCCTTTGACTTTTCTGTGTCCTTTTTTCTTTAAAGATTTTTTATTTATTTATTTGAGAGAGAGTAGGGGAAGGGGCAGAAGAAGAGGGAGAAGTGGCTCCCCACTGAACACGGAGCCCTACACGGGCCTGGATCCCAGGACCCTGGGTTCATGACCTGAGTCTAAGGCAGACACTTAGCTGACTGAAGCACCCAGGTGCCCTGTCGTCTTTTCTTTCTTTCTTCTTTTTTTTTTTTTAAACTATGTTTCTTGCATATATTCCTCAGGTATCTCATTTTTTATTTGAAAACTATTTTTATATTAAGAAAATTATATTTTTATGTCTCAAATGCAACTTGAGTTTTAGAATCAATTAGTTACATGACTCTGTTAATTGCCTTTTGGTATTTCGAAGGGAACTTTTTTTATAAGCACACAAAAATGATAAACATTTATATAATTCAACTGGCTACATTCTTTAGGGGCATTTAGGCATTTTTTCCTGCTTAGAAAGTTTTATCTTAATTATTACTAAAGAAAAATTATCTATTCTTTCCTATTGATAGCTTCATTTTTACATACAAATTTCTAGTTATAGAAAATTGACTACTGCATAAGAAAGGCGGAATGGGAAGCCAGTTTAATTTTCTCCCTGCCCCAATAGATTGCCTCTTTTCCCAATTCTATTTTATTCATTAGAGAATAGAGGTGTTAAAATGGGGAAAGTTAGGTAAACTGAGATTTAAGGATCTGTCAATAAAATAATTATGATGCTTTTTCACTGGGTGACACTAAATATCCAAGAAAATAGTCAATACAAAAACAGCCAATTGGAGTGCCTGGGTGGCTCAGTGGGTTAAAGCCTTTGCCTTCAGCTTGGGTCATGATCCCAAGGTCCTGGGATCGAACCCCACATCGGGCTCTCTGCTCAGTGGGGAGCCTGCTTCCTCCTCTCTCTCTCTGCCTACTTGAGATCTCTGTCTGTCAAATAAATAAATAAAATATTTAAAAAAAAACAGCTAAAAACCACGAAAAAAATTTAAGCTTTGTTAAATTTGAATCCATTTTTTCAACTTGTGTGTACTTATATATTGTGTACAAATTAAATTTCCAAAAATGGATTTTTTTTTGTTAAAAAATGGAAATTTTGTTAAAATGGAAATTTATTTTAGTTAAAGCTATAATTTTGCATAAGGCAAAAAAAAAATCTATGCATAAATTTTTACTATAGTCTAAATGGAGATAATTTCCCATGTGACAACTGTTGACATGCTGATGACCGTTGTAGTGAGAGTATTGCAATACGCTATTGACCCATCATGTGTTGGGCCTGGGCTTTCCTATGTGATAGGACAGATGTTTTTTGAGTCACTCTCCCTCGTGACCCACCCATACCTTGAAGCTGAAAACCAGACCACAGTACATATTCAAAGCATTTTAGTTGATTAAATTTACATGGCTGGAATTGGCAGTTCAATCCCTCACTGTAACAAAGAAAATTGCTAAAGACTCCCTGTGATGATGCGATCCAATATCCTGGGATGAAACACCAGGTCCTGATTTTATTACAACTATACTTTAATTACCAATACTTGGCTGGCAACAGACCCCTATGAACTTTGTTCAGTAGGAATAGGTATTAGTATATTTAGGTTTAAAAATGCTGAAATGGAGTAGATTTAGTGACATTCACAATTCATACATTCACCTAGTGCGAACTGCCAAAAAGAAACATATTTTTTGCAATGTCCTAGGGGAAGCAGGGAGAAAAATTTTACAGAACTGAATAGGCGGGTAGCCCGTAGGGACACAAGTTGCCCTAATGGGTACTATGCCAGTGCACAGTATTGAAGGGCATAAATAAAATGTGATGGAAATAGAAAAGAAAGAGAAAGACTCCATACCCACAGGGACATATAAAGTATTGTGATAATATTCTAACAACTGTTATATAACTTGTCAAAAATCCATTCTAAAGTGGAAGATTAGAGTAGAATTTTTGTTTAAAAAAAATAAAGGTTATGTTCCCTATCAGTCATTTTCTGACATAGTGATATATTAAAAGGTAAACACATAAATAAATAGTAAAAGCTAAACACCTTTAATTTTACACATGGCACCAGAATTTAGGATAATGAACTAAACATGATATGGGACATAAATAAAACTCTGCTTTGATCTGACAACATGAAACTGGAAAGATGTTATGGGCTGAATTATATCCCCCCAGAATTCATATGTTGAAGTCTTCACTCTTAGAATGTGACTATATTTGTAGGCAGGGCCTTTAAAGATGTAATTAAGGTAAAATTATGTCATGAGGGTGGGACCTAATCCAATATGACTGGTATCATTATAAAAAGAGGAGATTAGGACCCTGGAAGACAACCATCTACAAAGCAAGGACAGAGCCTCAGAAGAAGTCAAGCCAGCTGACACCTTAGTCTCAGACTGGGTGTTTTGTTATGGAAGCCTTAGCAAACTAATGCAATAGAATTCACACAGTATTTTTTTTTTTTTTCAAAACCATTAGTTTTGCATTCAAGATCTTATGTTTTAATAACTCTGCATATGTTCTTATTTGATTCTTAGGACAAGTTTATGCTTGATGCATTATTAATTCAAATGTATGAGGAAAATGAGTTTAAGAATTTATGTTATTGGCCATGCTCACTCAGTTTATATGCCACCCAGCCAAAGATTCAAACTAGATATGTCTCATTCTGAAACATTTCTTTTAATCACTATGCTATGCATTCATGTTTGCTTATCTTTGACAAAAGATTGCCTATGAGCTGTTCAAATGGTAAACTATCTGTCAAAGGGAAAAACAAGGTTAAGGTTATTTGAGTGATGAAAATATTCAAGGGTTGCCTCCTATCCTACTTAAAATCTAATAGTTGATGATAAACTAGGAATGAAGAACACAAGTTCAGGACTAGCTGTTTCTTAAGCAAAGCTGTGTTAGTAAATGAATAATATAATCGACTTAATAGTTTTTATTGAGCATCTGTCTAAGGCCATAAACTAAGAGCCGAATACACACATAGCACTGACTTCACAGCATTTAGAACTCAATGGCAGAAAATAGGCAGAAAAAGGCAGTTACAAAATGACCAGTGTTGTGAGTACACAGAATGATATGGCAACTTAAATATGGTTTCTAGCTCAGACTTTGCAAAATGGTTTCTACCTAGGAGGAAAAGAACCTCATAAAATGGAAGAAAGTAAGATAAGAAAGCCAGATGTGTAGAGATAAATAAAGGGAAACTATGAGTGAAAATTTCTGATTATACCCCATTTCGCAACAGATTTTGAATTTCATAAAAGAAATGATACCTACAGGGCACCTGGGTGGCTCAGTGGATTAAGCCGCTGCCTTCGGCTCAGGTCATGATCTCAGGGTCCTGGGATCGAGCCCCTCATCGGGCTCTCTGCTCCGCAGGGGGCCTGCTTCCTCCTCTCTCTCTGCCTGCCTCTCTGCCTACTTGTGATCTCTCTCTCTGTCAAATAAATAAATAAAATCTTAAAAAAAAAAAAAAAAGAAAAGAAATGATACCTACATGTTCTGTTATAAAGATCATAGTCTTTCTTACTAATGTTGGGTATAATACACACATATGTATTTTTTCCTTTTGGAGCAATATGTCAGAATTCCTAGGCCTTCGCTCAATATTTTGCCTATGTTTTAGGCTTCTTTCAATAAAGTTTAGTTTTCTGAAGCCATTGATTCTTGTTCATATACTCTATTAGTTTTCCGGGACTGCTACAAATTGGGTAACTGAAAACAAAACAACAAAAACCTATTGTCTCCCTATTGTTCTGGGGGGTTAGAAGTCAGAATTCAGGGTGTTGATGGGATTGGTCCCTACTTGGAGATTGAGGGACACTCTTTCCCAGTCCTGTCCTGCTAGCTTCTGGTGGTTGTTGGCAACGCTTCCTATCCCTGCATTTACAGATGCATCACTCAAACTCTGGCTCAGTGTTCATATGGTGCTCTCCCCTTAGCCTACCTCTGCTTCCTTAAAAGACACCAGTTGGGGCGCCTGGGTGGCTCAGTGGGTTAAGCCGCTGCCTTCGGCTCAGGTCATGATCTCAGGGTCCTGGGATCGAGTCCCGCATTGGGCTCTCTGCTCCGCGGCGAGCCTGCTTCCCTCTCTCTCTCTGCCTGCCTCTCTGTCTACTTGTGATCTCTCTCTGTCAAATAAATAAATAAAATCTTAAAAAAAAAAAAAAAGACACCAGTCATTTTGAAATAAGGCTCCCCTAAGGATCTCATTTTAACTTCATTACACCTGCAAAGACCCTATTTCCAAAAAAAAAAAAAAAAAGAAAAAGTCATATTCACAGTTACTAGGATTAGAAATTGGATATATCTTTTTTGGTGAACACAATTCAACCTACAATATGTTCCTTTACCAAAAGTATCTTCTTTGGCATCCATGATGCCCACAGGAAGAATGTATCAAACAGCTATAAAGCCTCATTAACATACAGTGAAAATCATTCTTTTCATTTACAAATGTAGAGGTTGGCTGGAGGTTTTTGCTAATCTGAGCTGGGCTCTGGGGTCTCATTCTCTGGCAGTCAGCTGCAGGTAGACTAGAAGTCTTTCCTGATTTGGTTGGGTCCTCCCACATGTTGGATCATGACGGGGACATCTGAGCTGATTTCATTCCATCTCATCTTCAAGCAGGCTTGGCTGAGAAGGGAAAGAGGATGTGGAAACATCCAGCACTTCAGGTTTCTGCTTGTGTCAAATTTGGTAGTCTCACTTACCAAAGTAAGTCCTATGGCCAACCCCAGAGTCAGAGTGGGAGGACATCACGAAAAGACATAGAGAGACAGAAAAATACTGGCATCATTAATACAACCAACTTGCCATAGCCTTACTTTTCTTCTCCTCTGACTGTTCTTCATTTCCATTTTGAAAATCCCTGTTTCAGTTTTTATTTCTCTTATATAAGTGTCCCCTCCCCCAGAGCCCTCTTTTAATTTTCTTCAAGGTTGTTTTTGAATTCAGTAAACCTTCTTTTTCAGAAACAGGATTTTAGATTTTTCTCTTTCCCTACATTCTTAACACATTAAAAAAGCTCATACTTGATCATACTTGATACTTGAACTCACTCTTCTTCATAATCTATTGCATTGGACAACTTTAGCTCAAATATAATTTTGACTTTGAAACAACCTTTCCAAAGTAACAACAACAATATGGTTCCTCATTACTCAGCTTAATAATACCTAAACCTTCTGGCTGTGTACTATTTTGGTCTCACTTATTTACTAGTGTTTCCTTTTTGAATTGGAGCTTCATAGGGGCAGGACTTTGTTTCTCTTACAAATGAGTAGTATGGTGTCCTTGCCAAGCAAAGTATAGGACTCAATATATATTTCAAAGAAACATAGGATTATACACACCCTTGTTTTCCAATGAAGAAATCTCCCTTATCCCTGTCTTTGATTTTTGCTTATTTTTACTTATTTTTGCTTATTTTTACACCAGACTTATTTTTTACACCAGCCATCTTTTTCCAGTCATAAACTATCTCTCAAGTGGGTACAAAATAGAAAAAGAGAGTCCCTTTTCTCATAGTTTGTGAGGAGGAAACCATGTACATAAGAAGTAATAAAATATAGTAATTTCCATTACATAAATATTCATTAAAAACCATGGAAATATAAAAAAAGGATATCTAATCTTATATGGAAAACACAATCACATTTTCCAGAAGAATTCTTCAAGCAGAGAATGGAGCAAAGGTGGAGGCATGAAGCAGTATGGCCATGAAGGAGACAACAAAGAGAATATTATTGAAGTGTCAAATCCAAGGCACTGAGCAATGATATATAGACTGATGGGGGAAGCAGTAGGGGTGAACCATATGTTGGAGGGTCTCTTTGCCACCTTAAAGAATTTGAATTTAGTAAGTTTCCAGATGCTTAAAGATTTAAGCAAAAGAGTAACAGTTCCAAATTTACCTTTCCAAATGTGGACCCAGTGATTTCACTGCATGGCAGTTACAACTTGCATGTGCCCAGCCTCATTCTCTGAATCTTCATTTTAAACATAGTAGCTGATCTGCGAA
The DNA here is from genome assembly GCF_922984935.1 of Meles meles. Taxonomy (NCBI): domain Eukaryota; kingdom Metazoa; phylum Chordata; class Mammalia; order Carnivora; family Mustelidae; genus Meles; species Meles meles. Next base: position 127,227,068 of record NC_060071.1, read on the forward strand.
ACTTTGCTCTGCTAATGTACTAATGGCTTAATTGCTGACTCAATTGACTTTGTTCTCTGTGTCTTAGTGTTTTCAAATGTTAGCCTTCTAAAGACAGAAGGTTAGTGAAAAGGAGAAACAATAGCAGAACTTTCTAGTAATACCGCAAAAATGTGGAAGACATTTTCTTTTTGACAAATGCTAACTTTTGGTACCATTCAAATCCTAATGATGCAGACATTGCTCGCTAAGTGAATAAAAATTGATAAGGCCATTTGGGGTACTTAGAGAACGAATGTGTCTCTTTATGTTATTTTCAAGACCATTGATTTAAAAAAATAATTTAAATAAATGAATATGCTTTTGCTTAAGAATAGCCCACTAGACTAAATAGATTTCTCTATCTTAGAAGAAATAGAGTAATTTTTACTTTTATTTGCAGTGTATGAAAATACAGGGAAAAGGAATTTGAACTCAACAAAAAGTACAAGTCTGGGAATTAGAAAGCGGAAGAAGAATTTATGGAACAAATATAGATTTATTTGAAAGGCTAGATTAATTTTCACATGCTTATGCATGAAATGTTATTGCCTAACTATTCCATTATGTGTTAATAATAAAATAACCCATATGTGCAAAATGGATGTGTCACACTAGGAGAAAATGTTTAAAATGCCAAGTAAATACCACAACAAATGCATGAAAAATGCTTTACTGATGGTTTCGTTTTGCAAATTCTTTTGAAGTTCTTCTTCTTCTTTTTCTTCTTCTTTTTTTTTTTTTTTTCATTCGTCTGGATCACAGAGAGCAAGGGCTCTCTGTTCTTCATAGGAGAATCTTGTTTGAGTACAATTTTACATCCATTCAGTTTATATTTAACCAGAAACTTAAGGTAGTATGCTCTATAATTTTTTTTTTTTACTAGTATTTAAAAACATTTTGGACTGTTAGGTTGGTTTTCTAAGCAGCATGGTTTTAAGAGAAGCTTAATGGATGGTACCAAGTCCTTTCCTTCTTATACTCTAAACTTTTTCAGTTTTCCATGTTTAGAGTAGTTTTGGAAGACTAAATATATCACTTTCCTCCTTGGATCCAGTGTTTTTCTTTCTGGCAAATATTTATTTACCAATTTCTCCCCTTTGGTATCTCAAAAGGACTTCAATTTGCATTAATTCAATAAAATATTTGATTGTAGTGCACATTACCCCTGGACCCTATCTGTCATCATGAAATTCTTCTTTCGTTTATGTAAAGCTAAAGGGGTCCCTTAGCATTATAGAAGACTTTCATTACTTCACTGCTCATTTGATTCACTGAATGTATTAACCAGCCCCCTTTTTTTAATAGTTTATTTTTTTAAAGATTTTATTTATTTATTTGACAGACAGAGATCACAAATAGGCAGAGAAGCAGGCAGAGAGAGAGGAGGAAGCAGGCTCCCCGCTGAGCAGAGAGCCCAATGCTGGGCTGGATCCCAGTACCCTGGGATTGTGACCTGAGCTGAAGGCAGAGGCTTTAACACACTGAGCCACCCAGGCACCCCCTTTTTAAAATAATTTATTAGATATTTTTTTCCAAACCCACTTTACCAATATTTTGAAGATGACCAGGATTCGAGTTTGATTATTTTGTCATGATGAACATTAGCTTTAGACCAGTCTCATTTTTTTTTTTTTCTCCCTACATTGTGCTGACCATCTTTCTGTTTAATGCCCATTGGAAGGGTGCTGGTTAAATGGGATTTGCGTGGAATCACAATCTCCATGGAACTCTCAACAATAACAATTTATTCCCTATTGTCCACAGATACACTGTAGCCATGGAATGGTAGCTTCTACAAAGCTAATTGATATTCATGCCATAGGAAGGTCACATAGCTTACTTTGCAGTAAAGTTGTTTTTGATGTGACATTTTAAGGAAATCTATGGGATTGCAACTTTGCCCAGCACTCAATTATATCCATTAATATGTTCCTGGATCCTTCACCTTTCACCTTTAGTAGCATGGTTGAGAACACAGGTTTTTGGGCTCAGGAAGATCTTGGCTCTAATATTTGCTCTGCCACTTATTTGCTGGGTAATTTAATTAACTGATTTTTCTAAGATGGCAAAGACAGTGTAGACACTTCTATTTTTGGCAATTCTGGACTAGATTAACTCAAATAAACTTCTGAATTAGTTCTAATGACAACCATTAAGATAATTAAAAATAAAACAAGTGCTCGAAGACGTAAAAGAAAATCATGGTTGTGGTGACTCAAGAGGCCAAATCCCGGATGAGGAGGCTGTGTGGGTGAGAAAGAGCAGGACTGGGAGCACTCTACTCATCGTGATATTCTCTGATCCCAAAAACGTTGCCTAAACGGTAGAAGAACTGAGCAGTACTATTTGGAAGTCTCACAGGAAGTGGCAGATGAAACTGATGCTCAGGGCCACCAAGGTTGGAAAGATTGAAAGAAAGAGTCTGATTCACCTTGGTTTGGGATCATGAAGTAGGGAGTAACGAAAGAAGCCATAGAACACCACTTGCAAGGACTGAGAGCGAGAGAATTAAGGTGATCCTAGAATGTTAGTCTCTTAGCCTGACCACCTGTCAGAAGTAAAGTTGAATTATCTCTAGGGATTATAAGAACATCCAGAGCCTTGAATTATCTCTACAGCCTTTCAAATAGTGTCTAACATTTAACAATACTATTTTTTTTAATGTAAAAGAAGAAAAGCAAACAACAACAACAACAACAACAAATCTCCAGTTCCATGGAAATTGTGATTCCACACAAATCCCATTTAACCAGCACCCTTCCAGTGGGCAGTTAATTGTCATTCCTCAGCCAGGTCTCTGCTGTAGGCTGGTGCCACTTTTAATGAGGAGGGTGGTGTCCCTGCCCTGAGGATTTCACTGCAGGGAGGAAGACAAAGCTGTGTGTGGTGGTGACCAATCACAATGGGCAGAGGGAGTTTAAAAGAGCCTCCACTGGGGTGGTTTCGGTGGCGGTGGAGACTCCACAGGGAAATGTTGTTGTTGGATCGACAAAAGAAAAGTTTGATGAACTGGGGTGTCAGGATTCCTGGGGGAACTCTCTAGAACATGCTCCCACATCTTCACATCTTCACACACCACGTGGGCATGGTTTGGGTCCTGGGTCCCAGATGGGGCAAAAGACTGAGTGGTTGGTAACCAGTGTACACACTCGTGGTTGGTAGTTCAGAACTTCCCTCTGAGGGACTTGAAGGCAGAAAGAGAATCTGCAGATGCTAGCTGCTTTCCCATCTGCCAGAAAAGTGAGAGGAACATGGAATGACCTGTGAGATGTCCTGTCCTGACAAGAGAGCACAGACAGCTTATCCTGTTCCAATGCTATAGGATGCAAAGTTTGCAGTGGGCATATTCAATGTCTCCATGGGGAAATACCTGCAGTTGTGTAAGGGAAATTCTACTATATTTAATTACCCACTGATATCGGAGACCAACTTCATGCAGGTTAGCAAAGAAGGGAAGTAATCAAAGTGCCCAATCTTCAACTTGGCCAAGTTTAAGTTGTGACTGCGAGCATCAACTAGCCCCAGCCTCATGCTATCTGATGTCATGCTGCTGGTGTGATGAGCTACAAGCCGTGAAGAGTACATCCAGTGTGATCCAGCCATTCAGGGAAGAGGCCAAAGCCTACAATAGCCTTAGAACTATCCGGAATGCTTCCCTTCAAATTTGTAGAAACCTGCATTCATATTTGATCATAAAAATAGCTCTAATGCTTGCCTCCAGCAGTTCTTTTTACCTTCAGTTGTGTTCCCTTTCCAAAGCAATAGTAGGTTTGTTTGTTTGTTTGTTTTTTCCATTTATTGAGACCAAATTGTCTACTTCCTGAGTCCACCAATGGAGATTTACATCCCTATAGACCATTGTAGCTGGGGTCATAATGGATATACCTGTGTTTGAGGCAGAGGACAAGAGGGCACCATGAAGCCCTATGGAGAAAGCCATCAAGATCAGGTAAGCATCAAGAGTCTTAACACAGTTCCTTTGGGGGGGCCTCCTTTTCTGGTTATGCTGGTGGGGAAAGAATCTAATACACCTGCCAGACATCCTGTGTTCATGAAAGCACACATTTTCCTAACCATGACTCCTACAGTACTTGATGAAAGGGCATCAGGGGTAGCACCCTAGTAGGCAATAAGTCTGCAGCGACTGAGTCCACAGATTCAAGACAGATAAGCGCAGCATTGGTAGGATAGAGGGTGTTCCAGAATACCAGCAGAAGTTCCAGTCTCTCCACAGAGAATGCATTGCCTGTGGTGATTGCAGGAGCAGAGACTACCAGCAAGCCTGTTTGCAGAGACAGCCTACCAGTCAAGCAGTGAAACTCTCTGTCTCAACTTTATAGGATAAAAGCTACATAAATGAGCAGGATGGAATTCAGAGTCTCTCAACCTCCTGTTGAGGCATACAAGGGAAGAGGGAAAAGAACTCTCACCAGAAGACATGTTCATCATTATAGGATGGGAGGACAAGTCTACTCTGATATTAACTTTTGCTGGTTCTTAGCCCACCATGGAACTATTACTATTAAGGATGAACAAAAAGATAGGTCAAAGAAGCCCAGTAACGAAAGGATGCAGCTCTTTCTCCCACAAAAACACCGATCATACACTGCAAAGGAGTCTAGATGATTTCAAACTTTGATGAGTAACCAACCTACAACTAGTTAAGAATTCCAAAGCAGCTGCTCTTTCTTTATGAACTGCAAAACCCATCTTACTGAATTAAAAAAAAAAAAATAGTCACAGGTTTTGAAATTTAAGAAATTCATGTGCATGGTAATTGTTGAAAATAAAAATCTGGCCTATTACATAAACATGGCCCCAGGTCCTAAATATAACAGACCCAGAGGGACTCTTTCTTAGTGGACTTTGAAGCCAGTTCTACTAGGCAAATATGGGTCCCAGGTCCCACAAGATAGGATCCCGGAGAATCGGCTGTTTATTAAAGAACCTCAAAGCCCACTGTTTTGCGTATGATACAGAGGTGGGCATCATGTTCAAAATTGGAGAAGAGCTATACAGAGGTCATCAGGCAGTCAGCAGAAGATGATGGGGGGTTTGAGGTCACCAGAATCATGATATCAGAGACCAAGGAAACAGTATTTTTTGAAGACTACCAAAACACAAAATAAACCCCCCACACACACATAAAATAATAATAATATTAATAATAATAATGATAATAATAATAATAACAAAGCAGGATGGGGACTAAGCTATATCCAGTCTAGCAGCTTTAAAAATAATAATAAAACTACATTTTCTCAGAATGAAACTTAATCTTTTTTAATTTACATGTTTCACAGGATAACAGTGACTTCCCAATAGAATCTGTGACATGAACTATACTGCAGCCTGAGAGGCTTGTCTCCAGTCAGCATAGCCTAACATCACACTTATGTTTAACAAAACTGGTGGGGGGGGCTTCACCTTGCTTTGACCTGCCCCCCTTGGATTTCCCAAGACTTTGGCTAAAAGTCACAGTCCATTGCTTAAAAACCCCTCACTGTTCCTTCTCCTCTTCCTCTATTTCCCTCTCAAAGTCTTTGAATGTACATGTTAAGTCCATTCCATAGATTAAACAGGAATGAGAATTCATGTTCCCTCAGGATAGTCAAGGAAGGGAGGAGAGATAGAGCATTTGCTAGTAATCAGAATAAGAAAAGTTTTCATCTATACTTGATAATTTTACTTGTAGTCATGTGGCCTGGTGAAGCTCTCATACATATATGTCCCAGAGAAACAGCTATGAGAACATTTGTAGTAAAATAATTTATAAGAGAAAAACACTGGAAATAGTCTCAAATGCCCATCAGTGAGAGGACTGATAAATTTAGCATACAACACACACACACACACACACACACACACACACACAATGTGATACTATACAACAGTTGTACCTATGAACGGTGACATGGATCAGTCTCATTGAGTTAAAAAAAATCAAGTCACAGAAAAACACATGCTGTAATATAATTTACAGAACAGTTCTACAGTAGCACCAAACAAGTTATTTAGGGTACAAATCTGGCAAGATTACAGATAAACAAGATGTCTGTGGCATAAAGTAGGGATATATCATCAGAAGGATGTACATGAGTTTCAATAATTTTGGGAATTATTTTATATCATAAATAAGATGGTTCTACACAGGTATTCACATGTCAATATTTTTTAAATCAATGTGCTTTTAAGTGTTATAGTTATCATCAGCGTTTTAATAGAAAAAATTAATCATTTTATTTCAGTAAAGTTTTATATTTTATAGATTCACAAGATTGGTAAGTCAAAAACCAAAGTGTTGTATCTGCTTTTAATAAATATATAAAAAATGTTTGAAGTGACAAGAAAAAAAAAGTATTCAAGAAGAATCCTTTGAATGAAAACCAAGAGAAAGAACAAACAATACAGACACACAGGGAGTCTAAATAAAATAATTAAAATTGGTGTTGTTTTAGTTTCCTAGGGCTGCCAAACAAAATATCACAAACTGGTGGCTTAGACAACAGGAAATTATTTTCTCACGGTCTTGGAGGGTGGAAGTTGGAGATCAAGTTGGTGATGAGGTTGATTTCTTCAGAGTCCTCTCTCTTTGGGTGGTAGATGGCACTATATAGGCATGATAAGAGCCTCAAAATAATTAAAATGAAATTGACAAAAACTAATACAAAAAAAAGCAGAAAAAAGATTAAAAAAGAACAGAAAAATACAAATCTACATCCATTGTGGAACATTTTACAGTAATGAATAGGAAAAAAAAAAGGGCAAAGTCACTAAGAATAAAAAATATTTCATTAGAATGATTAACAAATTTGACTTGATTGTTATATATATGATTCCCATATAAATATCATTACTTAAGCAGGATATATATTCTTTTCAAATATGAATACAATATTTACAAAAGTTAACTATATACTGGTATCTGAGACATGTTTTAATACATTTTTACATGGTTGGAATCATACAAACTGTTTACTGACCACAGTGTTCAAATAAAATAAAAAAATAAAAAGAGGAATGTAAAATCTGCTTTATGTTTACAAATGAAAAGATGCACTTCTAACTTCTACATGGATCAATAAGAAATCACAATGGGAATTAGAAATTATATGAAACTGGGGCGCCTGGGTGGCTCAGTGGATTAAGCCGCTGCCTTCAGCTCAGGTCATGATCTCAGGGTCCTGGGATCGAGCCCCGCATCGGGCTCTCTGCTCTGCAGGGAGCCTGCTTCCTCCTCTCTCTCTGCCTGCCTCTCTGCCTACTTGTGATCTCTCTCTGTCAAATAAATAAATAAATAAAAATCTTTAAAAAAAAAAAAAGAAATTATATGAAACTAAATGATAGTGAAATATCAAAACATATGTAAAGCAGCCAGCACTGTGCTTAGAGTAAAATTTATTTTACTTGCATAAAATAAAAATAAATAAAAATAAATAAAATTTATTTTAATTGCATAAAATGAAAAGATGCAAGAAAGACATCATAACAGAAAATAAAATCAATGAGCAGTAACAGAAATAAATAATACATATAAGAAATAATAAGAACTGAAGGAAGAAATAGAAATAAAAAAGACCAATGAACAAGTTATCCATCTCATGAAGGTATATAAAGAACCAAATTAATCCCAGAGCACACCTAATGCCATAACCAGTTACTGGGTGTCCTTATTCAACTGTACTGCTAAATGATCCTTCAGCAATATTTACCGAATGGTTTTTAAATTTGAATCTAGGAAAGATTGACTGACACCTCTGATTAGCTGAATTCTAGAATGGCCTTCCAGACCTCACCCTCCTTGGTATACATACCCTGAATAATGGCTTCCCCATGAGTATGTACAGGACAGAACATGTGTATAGATAGAATAATCGTTTTATAATTTTTTAATGTTCTTTAGTAAAGGTGAATTTGTCTTGCAGGTACAATTAAAGGTTGTCCTTTTTTCTTTTTTCTTTTTTTTTTCCAGTTGATTTTGAGTTAATCAAAAGGGAGATTATTTTGAGTGAGGTTAACCTAATAAAGGGAATCCTTAAAACAGAGTGTAGGCTTCCACTCAAGAAAGATCAGAAATAAAAAGTGATGATCCATGAAGAAGTAAGCTGCCATGCTGTGAGAATGCCTGGGGAAGGTTCTATAGGTACCTAGGTAGGAAACTAAGAAGCCTCTAGAAACTGACAGTATCTTCCATCTTGCAGCCAGGAACCTTATTTCTAAAGCCACAAAGAAGGGAATTGTGACAAAAACCATGTGAGTTTGGAAGGAGATGTCAAGCACCAGAAGGAAACTACAGCCTGTTTGACACATTGATTTCAGCATCATGAGACCCTAAGCAGAGAACACTGATCTAATTCCTAAATATTAATTTTATGTAGAAAATGGATTGGCATATATATTTTTAAAATATGGAATCTTGGGATGCCTGGATGGCTCAGGTCATGATCCCAGGGTCCTAAGATCAATCCCACATTGGGCTCCTTGCTCAGCGGGTTGCCTGCTTCTCTCTCTGCCTCTGCCTGCCACTCTGCCTGCTTGTGCACTCTCTCTCTCTCTCTGTCTCTGACAAATAAATAAATAAATAATTAAAATATGGAATCTTGGTGAGGCTCTAATTAACTGATTTTCACTACATCAGGAAAGAAAATACTTGGCTCTCTTTTCAACATGATGCCTATAAGAATGATCCATTGGTACTGTGGACAAGGGGTTCTGATAGACACCCAAGAAGGGAAGGTGGGCAATGAGCCCCACAATGCATTTAGGCAGAGAAAGGCACTTCCTAAAGGACTTCAGAATATGATGAAGTTACCTATGTACTGATTACAAGAGAATTCAGGAACTGCTCCTCAGTTAATTGAGCCTGCAAGCCTCCCCTCGGGGTATAACAGTTACCTGGGCTTGGTTTCTGAATTGAGCATTGGCACTGTAAAATCTTATTAAATTTTCTACACCCTGAAAAGAAAGTAATTGTATAGAACTTAACCGTTTGAAAAGAATACAAACCCCTTGAGAGACCAGATGTATTGATTCCAATACTGCATCCTCTTGAAAGATTTGTTTGCATCCATTAAACGTGAATAACTAGTTCTTTTCTTCAATATCACCACTGTAGAAATGTTCTCTCTGGAGAAGTGATCTTTTCTTGCATTCCCATCTGCTTTTTTTTCTTTTTTCCCCCTTGAGAATCTTAGTCTGTTCTCCTCAGGTTATTCTTTAATCTTGGTTAGAAACATCTCTGTCATGAGGATAGTCAACACATCATTTTGGAAAGGTAATGAAATGAACCTATATTCATAACTAGCTAAGAGCTGAGCATTGCGTTAGACACTACAACACAGTCATAATATTTACTTATTAATACCCTTATTGTTATTTTGTCATAGCAGAGAGTTATTTGAGCATTTACTTTGTTTCCTAAACATTGTCTCAATTCTCATAATCATAAAAGTCAAACAGAATCTTTTCATTTCTACTGATGGGGAAGCTCAGAGAGATTAAGTATCCTGCACAAGGCACACAGCCAAGAAGAAAAGTATCTGGGTTCAAGCCAAGTTGGTGACACTAAGACCATAGACCTTTCACCAAATATCTATTTTTATCTTTTAATTTCTGTCTCAGTGTGTGTGTCTGAGTTTCTCCATGTGTGGACGTGTGTGTGCAAGCTGGAATTCCTGAGTTCTAATCCTGGCTTTACCATTTGGCCCATTATTCTAAGATTTCTGATTCGGTTTCTTCATCTGTAAAACAGGGGTAATACCTACTTCATGGAGTCATTGTGAATATAAACATATGAAAAATACTTAGAATGGAGTCTGACACCGGTAAATGTTATATAAGAATTGCTGTTATGGTTTTCAACCAGGCTTTTGTCAGATCAGACAATCAAACAGAAATCCTCTCTTAGATTCTTCTTTCCCTACCCTAGCTCACCTGCATCCTTCCTATCACCTCCATGGGCATGTGGGTGGGAGCTAATGCTCTACACATCCTTGCCTTAGAAGCCAAGGCAGATAGGAGCAGGCTTACTTTACTTTAATGAGCTGCAAAGCTAGAGATGGGAAATCCCACCATTCCCAGAAAGAGCCTATGAATATAAACCTAGAGCCTCATTTTTTTCCTGTAAACCAAGCTGATACACCTCCTTTAGTGAAAATGCACTATCTTTGGGATTATAACCATTCTGGCAAGAGCCACAAACTCAAACACCTGAAGCTATCCAGCATCTGGCCGTAACAAGGGTGAGTCAGGTGAACAGAATACTGGAGAGTCCATGTTCCGTAAAAGTTTCAGAGCCATTCTGCCCATTTTGGTGGAACATACAGTCTAGATTCTTTTCCAAAAACTGGCCAAATACTCACACTTATTTATGAAGCACTAGTTTTCCCAGGAACGATTCTGACCACTTTATACATATTAATTTACTTGTGATAGTTATTACTATTCTCTCAATCTTACAAATGAGGAAATGGAGACAGGGGGATGCTAAGTGTCCAGTCCAAGGTCATTCACCTGAGAAATGATGAACCTAATATCCTATGACGAGCTATACAGGGGTCACTACCACCCAGGTACACACCTGTAGTGACTTGAGTAGTATGGATATACACAGGCCAGAGCTGAGCATTTTATTGTTAAATATTTTATTTATTTATTTATTTGTCAGAAAGAGACCACAAGTGGGGGAGGAGCCACAGGGGGAGAAACGGGCTTCCTGCTGAGCAAGGACCCTGATGCAGGACTCTATCGCAGGACCCTGGAATCATGACCTGAGCTGAAGGCATATGTTTAACCAACTGAGCCACCAAGGCATTCCAGAGCTGAGCATTTTTAACACCAAAAGACACACCCTCCCTTAGCAGACAATTCATTAAACTCAAAAGAAAATACTTGTTTTTTTTCTCCCCATTCAACAGATAGGGAAATTGAGATTCAGAAAGAACAAGTGTCCTGCCCAAGGTCTTAAAACATCTTAATATTTAGGAATCTCACCAACCTTTCACTGAATTTAAGAACCTCGATTACTCTGTTAAACTTTATTATGCCTTCCTTTAGTCTCATGAAAAAAAAAAATGAAAGGGTCACAGTAAGGAAATAAGTGAAGTCTTTATTTTTGTCTGGAAAAAAAAAATTAATACCAAGACCAACTACCTATTGGCTCTGTCACAGAAGTGTTTCATGCCCCTGTTGTTCTCTGAAAAAGGCCAATTCCCTTACAGATTCCCCGGACTCTTATTCAGTGACCACTTGCTAGTGAGGGATCTCTCTGGAGGCAATGATTTATTTTTCCAGATATGTTATATCCTAGGGCAAAAAGCTTTCTGAAGGTCCTAAAGAAAAAGACCAAGTAGAAATACAGTGAACACTACAGATCTTCCAACTTTATGTCTGGAATATCATATTTATAGTTTGAGACTCTGGGATCTCATTCTTTGGTCTTGTTTCTTCTGTTTCCAGGAAATGAGGATCACTTATAGTGACATACAAGACAATTTAGAGCCATCTGAGGCTCTGCAATCTTTCACACATCTCCTATTGGTTTCCTTAAAGAAGCTTTGCCTACTACATATCTGGCAGGGTTCTGACTGACCCCTCAGCTGGACTGTAAAGGACACTCATAGAGATAAGCATTGGAATGGCTGTCTGCTGGCTCAGTGGGATGACTCAGGTTGCCTGTGGAATAAAGCAGCTCTAGGAATGATAAAAGAGTTAGGGCGCCTGGTGGCTCAGTGAGTTAAGCCTCTGCCTTCAGCTCAGGGCATGATCTCAGGGTCTTGGGATCAAGCCCCCTCAAGGTCCTGGGATCAAGCCTCTCACTGGGCTTGCTGCTCACTGGGGAGCCTACTTCCCACACCCCTCTCTCTGCCTGTCTCTCTGCCTACGTGTGATCTCTCTCTTTCAAATAAATAAATAATTTCTTAGAAAAAATTAAGGAGTGATAAGAGTTGTTTCTTTGAACTGACACCAGATATTCTTAGGGAATTAACATTTTTTTAAATCACAGCATACCCTCAATTTATAAAAACAGTCATAGTTTTAAGTATCATCCCTTTCAGAAAGCTCTCACCTTGTGTCATAAAAAGATTAAGGCAGGCATGGTGATACCTTGGTCCTTTTACATACTAGTTGTGTGGTCTTGAGTATGTTATTAGAAGTACACAACTATTACTTTTTTTCCCAGTAAAATGAGGATGCTGTAGAGAGAGATTCTATAAAAACAAGTAGTTTTCAGTGGCTAATAGCCCTATGTTTAGATTTAGATAAACATTGGTTTGGATTTTGACTCTGCTGTGTGATCTTAGGCAATTAACATGTTTCAGATTCATTTATCCACATTTTTAAAATGAGGTACTATCTATCTGGAAGTTATTATAAAACTTAAAAGAGATAATACATGCAAAGTAGTTAGCAAATTCCCTAGCACACAGTAAATCATAAAATAAATATTTGTTTATTATATCACAACTGCCACTACCTACTAGTTTTACAACTAACACTGTGATTTTGCTCAGGAGAATCTTTTCTAGGCCTGAACTTCTTGTATTAAGTAGTCCCCCCGGGGGTATGGGTTTTTCTATCAAAATGGAATAACTGAAACTGTTGTGAATGGTATAGAAAAATGAAGGAGAAGTCATGGGGGAAAAAGAGAGAGAGAAAAGTGAAACAGGAGCGTGAAGGTTACATGTGAAATGTCAGGGAGAGCAGAAAATCCAAGAGGAAAGCTTGAACATACTCAAGTGAGCATTAAGTCAAGAACAGGGATCAAAATTCCCTGAGTATTAAATGGAAATTAAATTCTAGTGTTAATTAGGTACTTATGTTCTGTTTCGTTTTTAGGGAAAAGACAGACTTTCACTTGAGTTGCAAAGGGTGAATTCATGGTAGTTGGTGCATTGATCGATGTTAACAAATCAAACAAAGCAAACAAATCAAATTTGCAAAATTAGATTAGAGTCAGGGTAGCAAGTAGAAGTCATGGGCATAGAGATCTCAGTCTGAAAGGAATCAGACAATGAAAAGGAAAATGAGCTCAGAACTCAAGGAGGAAGGAGCATCAGGGAACCCAAGAAGTTAAGCTCATTGGTAGAAGAGCATAGGATCAGAGAGCGCAATCAGTAGAGATCAGAGTGAATTTAAAATCCGCAGGTTACTTTATTATCGACTCTTCCTTTGACCTCTCCTTCCAGAACTGCAGCCTGAAAATGTTATGCCAACATAAAGAAGAGGAATTGATGGACTGTAAAGAGAACTGGGGGCTGGCCATGCAATCATAATTTTCTCTTGCTGTCACTTTTCCCCTAAATTAAGTGATTTTGACCTTGGACAAATTACTTAGCCCCTCTGAATAAGAAGTTTCTTTGCTCATAAAATGGGGATATTATATTTTCCATAGAAGACTTTTTTTTTTTAATTAAGATTTAAATGAAATGACCAATGTAGCACTCTTCACCCAGGACCTCATATATGCTATAAGCTCAATAAATCAATATTTATTCTTAAGAAAAATAAGCTTGTATAGCAAAATTAGAGTAGGTACTAGAGGCCTCCTTTTCTCTGTATATAATCTGCCTACACTTGAACATTATTCCACCAATTCTTTCCCCATTCATGTGAGTTTTTGAATTGTCCTGAACAGCACCATGAACTATAATAACTGCTGGATTGAGAACTAGTCAATCAAATATCATATGTTTATTGAATATGAACTATAAATCGGCACGCGTTAGGAGCTTTTCCCACAAAGACAAACCAGGCTAAATTCTTGCTCTTTAGTGCTAAAAATGCAATGACAAAGCAAGTGAGACACACACACACGTGCACATAGTTACACACAGACACACACAGAACATCTTTCAATACAGTGGCTTGTGGCATGTAAAAGGCAGTCACTATTTGAATAGTTCTTTTCCAGAAAATACATATTTTTGTGTGCATGCATGTCTGTTGGTATCATTAGAATTTACAACCCTTTCACACTAGGAAAAGGGGGCAGTTACCAGAGGTAACCTTCTTAAGAGCTTGAATTTCTTAAACATTTTATATCCCCAGTCAGCTTTCATTTCCAAGTGTCATAAAACAATATTGATCAAACCTTAGATGCCCTTTCTTGTCATTTTAAAGGAAGAAAAATTTTGTCTTAAGCACGTTATTTAACTGTAATGAAAGTCTTAAAATACTGGCAAATGACTGAAAATAATTTTACAGTGTGACAATTACTACACGCAATAAAAGGATATATCTACCAGTAGATTTTCAAGTTCTCAATAGATGTGTTTGTAAATTGTATAGTTATAGTTAATTAGCTACTGTATATTTAAAAGGCTGCCCCAGAGCGCTTGTTAAATTTTGCTTTTGTAGCATTAATTATGATTCAGTGGGACTTTCAACAAAATTAAATTCTGAATGAATCAAAGGAGAATTATTCCCTAGAATATTACTGTTAGGCCTACCAGTGATCCCAAGATGTGGCCTTATTGTTATTATTTCTTATAGATTAATCTCTCCCCCCCCCATGAAATTTAGTAAGGACCTGTTGTTCCTGGTAAATAAACCACAGAGTTTCTTAAAGGTACCTGTCCATGCTGATGTGTCCAAAGGTCATACAAGAGGCATCTGTAGGAAGTCCCATATCAACATCCAACAGAAATACTATTTTCCAACTGTGTAAAAACACCGTGCTCAGATGGAAAAGGGCTTGAGCTTGGGCTCTTCAAGCTGTATATTTCTGGGAATGTATATTTATTTCTGAGGCTGTTTCTGCTTCTATAAAAAGGAGATGATTATATCAGTTTTAGTTACCCTATGGGTGTTTTTAGGAATCAACATACATATGTGTGTATGTGTGTGTATGTGTGTGTGTGTGTGTGTATCATGAATAGATTTAAGATCCATCCCCATGGCTCCCTCTGAATCTAGCCTATTGTCCTGGTTCTTAAAGCTGACCTGGTGTTCTTTGGAGTTATTCTCTTTTCTGGATATGCCTCACGGGGGGCTTTGCGGCAATTACCGGTATACTTAATGAGCATGCCTAGATCCTTATATGGGCAACTATTCCTAAGTCTGCTAAATACTTCCATGGGTATAGAATATCTTCCATAGAAATACAGCTGATGGAGTTACCCAAACTTCTCGCATTTCCTAATAGGTATATGCTGATGAAGTTAACTCTGGACCATGCATTTGTGTCTGAGACTCGCACCTCAAAAAGGAAATAATGGAGCTAAAAATAGCTGAGAGAAGATATCAGTTGAGCCAGGAGCTCTCAAACATTGTGTGTGTTCTAGAATCAACAGGGAAGCTTACCAAAATCAGATTCCTAGGACTTGCTACGAGATAATCTGATTCAGCAGAAGGTAGTTTAGGAATGTGCAATTTTCACAAGTATTTGAGATAATTCTGGAATGTGAAAAAGGCTCACCAGTGCTGGCAAAACTATTTTGGACAGGACACTACATGTGTTTAATCAACATAGTGGACTAATGGCAGAAGAGTGGAAATGGGGAAATGGCCATATCTAAAATCTTCACCTGGCATGAGGTGGCTGTTAATGATACCTTTGTTTTCATTAAGTTCTTAGAAAAATTAAAAATGAACATAGAAATCTTGCATCTTCAGCCTCCTTTATTCTACATTTTTTTGCTGGGTATTATCTTCCCTCATTTTTCTTTCTCCTTAGGCATGGAGGGTGAAATGTTCCCTACAGACTGATTAAATTCACCTTCTCAAACTCCAATGTCAGAGTTTTCTCTCCAGGGTTCACTCTGGGTCCCCTGCTCTGACATACTGCAGAGCTATGTGCTGCCTATTCTTATTTATAGATCCGGGAAAGGGTCTGTAAAGAATGGATCCTGCCATTCTTTTAACTGTCCCCTTGCTCTGCTCAGGGAGCATGAATTCAAAATGTCATAATCCAAAACCAAACTCCATTCCAGCAAACATAACCCACTTTAGACATAACTATTCCTAGAACATTTACATATGAACTGGAGTTTCATAATTCTGATCATTCCCTAATCTGTAGCAAGTACTGGAATTTTTTTTTTTTTTTTTGAGTAATCCTTCACTGGCTTCCCCCATCCCCAGCCAGGTGTGAAGAACAACAGATGGAAGGAGATTTTTCTATCCATGTGACATAATGAACACACGAACATAGTCTTAGGTGCTAAACCCCAGCATGGTGGGATGAAGACTATTCCATCTCAAAGTAATAAATAGAGGGGGAAGAAAGAAGTAACTGAAATATATGCAGACTTTAGAGTCAGGAAGAATCACATTTGAATTGTACATCAGGACATACCAATTTTATGTCCGTAGGCACATTCTTAACCTCACTAAGACTCAGTTTCTAAATAAGATAACACAGAGATGTTATATACTTTGCAACATTATTACTGACATATCAAATACATTCAGCTAATGTTTCCTTTCCTTTCCTTTCTACTTCATCTAGAAAATAGAAAGCTTACATATCTTATACCAAGAATAGCAAATGCTAGAATTAAGAATAAACGTTCATAAAGAAAGATAGCGCTTCACAAACGGTCAATCCTTCTTTCTTTCACTTTTGTTTCTATATTTTGCAAATGTTCTTTTTCCATATACAGCTTAACAAGGGACTCAAATACAGTTAATTTTTCCCCCGCTTCTCTCTGGTTTTCTGGGCCCTTCACATCCACCCCATCAAGTATGACTTTCTCCTCAGACAGGCTAACAGAGCCAATGTCTCACTACCGCCCTGACTGTCTCTCCCGAATCCGTGCAAGGGTGTGCATGGGCCAACAGACAGCAGCCACCCCTGAAAGGCACAGGTGAGTAGTGAGGTTCAGTATTACAGATCAGAGGTTGTGCTGTCAGGAGAAACGGTCTTTTGCAGGTACCACCTGAGCACTCTGCAATCAGTTTTAGAAATGCCATGGGTGCCATTTTCTCATGTTAAGGACTACTAACTTTTATTTCAAATTCTAGTGGTCATAAAATCCATTTTGAAGTTAAGAATAACCCTGAAAGAAGTTTTTTCTTTCTTTCTTTTTTTTTTTTTTTTCCTTATATTGAACTTTGGGTCACATGCTGTCAGTCAATCAACCTTTAAACCCAGCAGCCTGCAAACATCCAATGAAAGACTTCATTGTTCAGGTCCTTTTTCGACTACTACTGACATGGAGGGTATGGATGAAGATTCAAGTAGGTGGCTCTTCTGCTCACAGTGCTAAGCTTTGTGGATAAACCCAGCTGTCCTCAGGGAGCTACCTGAAAAAGGAGGGAGATGGAGTATAAACAAGGAATTATAATCCAATGTGTCTGGTGCTTCCTTTAAGATGGGGGGGGGTGTCAGGAAAATGGTCACTTGTCATACAATTTTTGAGAACCACCTTAAGGAGGAAGAAGAGATTTCCATCTTCAGAAAATGGGCAGCATGCAGCTAAGGAAAGAGTCTAAGTGTGGAGGAACAAAACAGAAAAAAAAAAAAAAATGGAAGATTTGGAGAAGTCGAATAAATCAGCTGTCACCACGTAGAGAATAAAAACAAGTAGAATGGGGTGGGGAGGTGAGAGACAGAATGTGATGGTAGAAAGGGTTCTTAGTGAAGAACTTTATGGCCCCCTCTGGAATTTGTGTACATCCAGCAGGGAAAAAAAAATTGAAGTATAAATGCCACAGGAACATAGTTTATAACATAAAGGATAATTTGAACAGCAATGGGGATGGTTGATGATATTAGAAGCCAGGAAAATGGACATGGTTTTTGTTGTCAAAGACCTAGATGATAAGCTAGAGATTGCTGGTTCTCAGCTGGGGCAGATTCTCCTCCTTCCCCCATGTCCCTCAACTCCCACCACCTACACACATATACACAAGGGACAGATGGCTATGTCCAGGGACATTTTTGTTTGTCTAGGGAACTGACATGAACATCTGGTGACTGGAAGCCAGTGATGCTGCTGAACCTCCTGCAACACACAGGAAAGCCCCTCATGACAGAGTTATACAGTTCAAAATGTCAGTAGTGGTGAGGTTAAAAACCCTCCTCCAAAGACTATGCCAGTAAAGACAGAGAGAAGCCTGACTTTGAGGAAAAATTTAGAAGAAATTTGAAGGAGTTAGAGAACGTAAGGAAAAAGAAAGAATCAAAGACATCTAAAAATTTGTCAATATAGTAAGTTAGACGGCCTTAACAAATGAACTTACTTTGAATGTAATAAAAGAGGATGACATTATATTTTCTCCTTAGGGTTTTCCAATAATCTGTTATCCAGAAGAGATTGAAGGTTGGAAATAGATTTTTTAGTCACTGGCTTTTAAGTTATAATGGAGAGCATGGAAGAAGGGAAATCATTGAAGTAGAGTATGTAGGGTCATAATCAGAGTCGTGCATCGGAATCCTCAGGCCTAAGAGGACTATTGCAACTTGGTGGATTGAAAGTAAGTCCTAAGAATATGTCTCTTAAATATGCTTTCTAAAAGGATAAGCAATACCTTTTGTGATGCCTTTCTATGTGGAGGGAAGAAATACTGTAAAGAGAACAAGAGTAGAAAATAATCTGTGATGATACCTAGTTGTGTGGAATTCAGTTTGGATTCATGGAAATGTTTACATAAATGCAAAAAATAAATAAATAAAATAATATGTCCTAAAAATCTAAAGAAAAATGGAATAATATAGTTATCTATGTTTTGAGTTGGTGGCACAACAGACAATCCAGTCCAAGTGGCCTTAAAAATTTGGTAATGTCATGTAGCTATGTGCTGTGGACTGAATTGTGCTTACCTACTGACACCCATACCCCAGGAAAAAAAATCATGTTGAATCTTTAATTCCCAATATAATGGATGGTATTTGGAGATGATGCCTTTGGGAGAAAATTATGTTTATGAGGTCATGAGGATAGGATCTTCATGGTAGAATTGATAGCTTAAAAGAACAGGAAGGGATGACAGAGATGTCTGTCTTTTAGCCATGGAAGGACATCATGAGAATGTGACTGTCTTTAGCCAGGAGGAGGGCTCTCACCAGCAACTGAATTAGCCTGCACCTTGATCTTGGACCTTGAAGTCCGCAGAACTAAGAGAAAGTGAATTTCTATTGTTTAAGCGATCCAGTCTTTGGTATATTTTTATAACAACTTGAGCTGATTAAGACATGTATGTGCCAAATAGGGTTCCTGTTTTTAGTAATCCTATCAGTGGTGGCTGTGGCATAGTGCTATTCTGAGACAGTGGTATGTGCATTTTGAGCTAATATAAATGCATAATTATTCTTATGTCTTTGAGAATGGGGATTTGGAGGATGTAAAAAAAATAATGAAATTCAGTTATATGACTCATGTGGTTCAGTAAAACTTATGTATTAGTCATAATGTATTTATCTTAAAAAAATAAGTACATACTTTCTAACTCTAGCTAATGAAAATGCATAAAATCCCAGCAGAAATTAGCATTACCAGCACCAGATTGTGATGTCTCGATACCACTTCTCTGGTAAAGGAACCAAGGTCTCCTGGAGAAATGGCTAAAGACAAGTCTGTTGTTTGGTTCCTTTTTAAAAAAGATAAATACAAAAGAAAACACAACACAGTTGTCCTCCTAGGCGGATGCTAGTGCATGATTCATTATTTTAGAAACTGGTAAGAACAAGAAAAAAAACCTCTAATCTAGCATTTATCTTTAACTTTCCCTATTTATTGTGTCCCAGAGTAAAAGATTAGCTGGATGTAGATTTTTTTAAGATAAGTAATCTAGATAATAAACGAAGAAAGAATGTTGAAATTATAATCCCATTATTTTGCCACTTTAACCAACGTAATGAATCTAGGTAATAATCACTAATTGCTTCTTATGTCATAAAAAGAGAGACCCCCAAATATGACATGACTTCTGCCTTCCAAAATACTCAAACCTGAAACTGATGGATCATCTAGATTTATTTCCAGAAAAAACAGGAGATGGAGTAAATAAAAAATAACAGCTGAGGAACCAGTAAGCAAACTCCAGATGGTGAGAAACAAAAGAAACAACCCAGTTTCTTCAACAAATAAATAGTAAGGAAGAAAGAGAGACATAAAAAGAGAGACCAGGAGAAGAGTGGATAAAGAGAGATCTTAAGACACTGAAGTGACATATATCAACCACCAACTAGAATACATAATCCTTATTATAATTCTGATAGAATCAAACAAGCTTTAAAATAGCAATTTATTATTTTTAAAGATTTATTTCTTTATTTGAGAGAGAGAGAGAGAGAGAGAGAGAACATGCAAGAGAATCCCAAGCAGACTCCCACTGAGCAGGGAGCCTGACATCGGACTTGGTTCCATGATGCTAAGATCATGCCCTGAGTCAAAATCAAGGGTCAGGGGCACCTGGGTGGCTCAGTGGGTGAAAGCCTCTGCCTTAGGCTCAGGTCATGATCTCAAGGTCCTGGGATCGTGCCCCATATCAGGCTCTCTGCTCATCAGTGAGCCTGCTTCCTCCCTCTCTCTCTGCCTGCCTCTCTGCCTACTTGTGACCTCTGTCTGTCAAATAAATAAATAAATAAATAAAATAAATAAAATAAAATAAATAAATAAATAAAATAAATAAATAAAAATAAAAATAAAATAAAATAAATAAATAATAAAATAATAAATAATAATAAAATAATAAAATAAATAATAAATAAATAAATAAATAAAATAATAAATAAATAAATAATTAAATAAATAAAATCTTAAAATAAAATAAATAAAATCTTAAAAAAAAACAAAAACAAGAGTCAGATGCTTAACTGACTGAGCCATCCAGGTGCTCCTAAAATAACAATTCATGAAACAATATGGTTAATTTTAAAACTGATATCAATTTTGATTATAATTATGTTTAATTTAAATTTTAATACTGATATCAAGGAATTAATGCTACGTTTAAGTATGTAGTGGTATGTAATTATGTTTCAAGATATTTCTTTTCTAAGATATTTGCTAATGTATTTTTGGATGGAAAGAAATAACTGAGATTTTCTACAAATGAATTTGGCGATTGGGGAGTAAAAGTGGGTTTAAAAGAAACAAGTTAGTTATGAACTGAAAATGATTGAAACAGATGTATGGATGCTGATTTTTCTATTCTCTATATTTGGCATATGTTTGAAAATTTTCATAATGATAAAGTTTTGTAAAAGCTTCTCAGGTGATTATGTTTAAGCCAGGTGATTACTGGTGCAAAGTAAGAAAAGAAAGAAGGTAAGAATCCTAAGACTAGGAACATGGATTTGAAGAATTTTCTGAGTGAGAATTGACATCAACAACTGACTCTTGGAGAGAAAAGGCTGTATGACCTTTGGTGCAAATCCAGGAGACACTGGTGGAAGTTCTGAGAAGAGAAAGTTTTAATCTCTGCACTCATAGAATTAAAATTGGACTCATCCAGAGGGTTTTGTTATATATTGCTCCCATCATCAAAGACACTCTGTGTGTGTATACATGCAGACACACACACATGTATACACACATGGACACACTGGTAATTAATTACATGGTTTTCATTTGATTCTCTTATAGTTCTTCAATATCTACCAAAAACTTTGTAATATATATATATATATATATACATATATATATATACATATATATATATATATATATATATATATTTTAACCCTCTCCTATCTCCCCTCAGTGTCGTTCTTGAATTCCATCACTGTGTACATTTTTACATATTTGAACAACTGCTCAGAAGAAATGTGAAGGGCTTAGTCAAATTGAATTGGATTGGAGATAAATGAGGACACATACCAAAAGCAAGAATGTGGACCTGAGATCTGGGATTATAGGAAATGTGGAAAGATTCATCTGGAGCCCAGGAAATTTTAACAATTTGCAGAGGCTTGATCAAGCCTGGGCTCCAGATGAATCTTTCCACATTTCCTTTTTATAATGCTATTCAAGGTGCAAAAGAAGTTTTATAGGCTAAACATTGTTGAACATTATCATGAAGGGTAGCCTTAATGAGAAAAGAATTCACAACAGAACAGTGTGCCAGGTGTGTGTGGAAGAGAAGGAAAGTGGGCAGAGTATGTTGCTGGTGCTTTAAGCCCCAAAGGCTCTGACATAAGCTTCCCTCACTACTTAGGACCAGCCAGTGATAAGCCTCTGCTTTCTGTTCCCCAAACTCACCTCAACTCTCTCCAGACCATGACCAAGACTATGTCTGGACATTTAAGATGAACAGTCTATGTTAAGACCCTTTTGTAAGCCTGGCGCCCCCTAATGTCTCTGCGACTTGCTGTTCAGTGTGTCTGATACCTCCAGTTTCCAAGGACAGAAAGGTCATGGAGATTTGTGACTATCTTGTGAGAAAACTCTTCCACTCCAACTTCCTTTCTTTTTAACCTCCGAGAAATGTCATTACATTAGGACTAATTCCTCAACAAGTCAGTTTCATGTCTGAGCCTCAGTTTTCAAATTGGTCAAATATAAATGCAATTATTGATGAACCCCATATGGTTGTGAAACGTTTTAAGAATTGTTTAAGTGACTATGCATCAAACAATATGGCAGAGTTAACTGGAAAGCAAAAACGCAATGTAGCCGAGTTATTCTGCTTGCCTACTTTTCAGTTCCTTAGTGCAAGCCTCTCTGAACCCCACTGAGTAATAAGTATTTACAGTTTGGGGCTTCATTGTGCACATTTTCCTATGTGTGTGCCCCCGGTTTAACAATTCTGATTCAGGAAGTAGTTCTATTCCCTCTGAAACAGATGACAACCTGTACATTGCATAAGCTCATACTTCTCAGGGCCCAAGAGTCTATTTAAACACACATTGAATCCTGGACGCCTCAATAGAGATGTCTTGAATTACCCCCAAATAATTGTGCCATTCAGAGAACTCTAGATTGTTTCACAGGGCACTGAAGCCTATGGTCTAAGAGTTGCCTCATGTGATGGGGACATCACATGACTCAGGACAAATGGTTTATAAAGCCCAGAAAGGTTAAGAGTTGTCAGAGCCTGAATGTGCCTATTGTATTTCAGTAATTGCCACTTAGTATTTGATTTAGTGAAAGCTTAGAAGTAAGGAATGTTTCTATAGACATGGCTGTTATGCTAATTTTTACTATACCCTTCTCTGTCTTCCCAAACTACATTCAGAAACCTCTGTTTTCTATTATAGAACCACTTTCACTCCCCCTGCTTTCTGCATACATTCCCAAATCTCTCAATGGCCTCATTAAAGACAACTACTGTAAATTATAGGGTCTTTGGTTAACTAGCTCAGCCTGTCCCAATCTAAAGATGCAAATTCCATTGCATATACTGGACAAAATTTATGCCTGTCTTCTATACATGTTAGGCAATCCAATCTTCTTTATAGAAGACTGTTTCTTGGTCAAATTGGTTAACTGTTTCCAATTATGTGTGTCTTGGTGGGAACCTATATATGCATACTTGAAGCACCTTGTTATATTCTCTCAGGTCTAAGCTAGGAAAAGGTGCTTCATTGCTTTTATAAAACATCCATTGATAATAATAAAGTCAGAGAATCTGGAAGGAGCTAGTTTCATCACATTCAGCCCTTCGAGTTATACAAGCCTCTGCTGGTAATGGTAATGGAAAATAATGATTCGAAACGTCCTATGGGAACTGAAATTCCAAAGCAGGGTCTAATTAGCCATCATTAAGGTGTTACCTATTGTTCTATTGTTAACTCTACGTTGGACAGATTCCAAAACTTGAAGATCCAGAATCCAAATTTATTCTCTTATTAGTATTTACAATGATTTTCAGTCTATGCAACAGTTGGAAATTAACTGCTTTCTGCCCTGATTATAAACCCACATTCCCTTTCTCTCTCTCTCTCAATCCCTCTCTCAGTCCGTGTGTGTGAGTGTGTGCGCGCACAACTGAATGAAGGCAAAGAAGAAAATTTAAAAAAAGAGAGAGAGAGAGAAGAAAAAGACCTTGACTGTCTCTGTAATTCCATACCAAGCATCTTCTGTGCTTCTTAACACCAAATTAAATCTCTGTTCTTTGTTTTCTTGTTCTGACTGGGACCAGCAGCAAAAGATGAAAATCTACAAGATAAATTATTCTGTTTTCCAATGAAGTTGTAGATACCGCAAAAATTTTAAGAGGCAGGGGCTCTGCAGACAGGAAGTTTTGAAGAATATCAAAGCCCTAGGGCTTTCTCAGAAGATATTCAAGTCCCTAGATTATCATTTTTAACTCTTACAAAATCATTTCAAATCCTTGGAAAGGCAATACTGAAGGAAGTTAATAATTAAAATGAAAGTTATATGCAAACAATAAATCAAACAATAAATCAGGAAGCACTACAACAAAAACTAACAGTGTACTGTATGGTGGTGCCTAACATAACATAATAAAAATAAAGAAATAAATAAAAATGAAAGGAAGCTCCTGAAAGCAAAGCAAAAAAAAAAAAAAAAAAAAAAAAGAGAGAGAGAGCAAGAATGAAAGAAAGAAGGAAAGAAAGTATGAAGAAGAGCTTCAACGAGATCGATTTAAGCATTTAATAAATCAACATACAACTAAAGCAAGCTCATTAGCATGAGGGAAAAAAAATAAAAACTGGAAAAAAAAAAGTGAGGCAGAAGTTTTCTTTTCTTTTTTTTTTTCCCCCCTTGTAGTAGTTGGGAGAGGCTTCCAAAATAGCTAAGATAGACAGCTGTCTGTCAGTGTAATTTAAGGAGCCCATGGAAAGCAAGAAGGCCTGAGGACAGCTCTTCCTCAGATTTGCCACTTATGCCTAAAATTGTGGTGGAATAGAAAAAGCACCCTACGACAAGCACCTCTGGAAGAAGTAGTCTATGACATTTATTCCAAATGACTTGATTTATTAAATAATATTCAAAGCTAATTTCATCTCAGAATGAGTGGAGATACTTTGAAAACATAAGCAGCAGTTGAAAACAGAGAGACTGATCCAGAAGATCTGGAAACTGGCAGCTGATATAAAGAATAGCCTTGATTATGATATTTAGAACCCATAAAAGCTAAAAAGATTTTGCCACCCCTGTCATGTATTAAGCAGAATAAAATGATTGCATAGGTCTAGTAAATTCCAAAGGCTAATGATACTATATCCTATTTTGAGCTAATTAATCAGTCCTACTATATTGTGTCCTCTGCATTTACTCTGCCTGCCCATCCAGTACTCTGAAGGGCAGGCTGGAGAGAACTTGGACAGAAGAATTGTAGTGGAAGTGGTCATTGACAAGTCCTATATGTTTCCTGCTTTACAATTTCACCAACTGACTGACTGATTTTAGACAAAGAATGCCTTCCCAGAACCTCTCAGTTCTACTGGAAAGGAAAGTCAAGGCTTCTAGAGACATTGCACAGGGAAACCCAGACATTTTTACCTCTGTACTTGATGTGAAAGACATCAGACTAAATCCTCAGCCTCAGTTTCCTTATCATTTGCTGTTATGTATCTGACATTTCTTGGGCCCTGGCTCATGGGGAGGGTATTAGGCAATCATCAAAAAGTATAGATGAGGGCAAGAGGAATGTGACTAGAACAATCCAGGTAAGCTACAGATACAATCTGATACCTCTTCTGAACCAATAATGTCAAAACTTACCTAGACATCAGAATCCCCCAAGGGACTTGACTCTAGATCCATTGAGTCAGAATCCCCTGGACAGGATTTCTGGTCTTGTTATTTTTAATAAATTCCTCAGAAAATTCTCCTGTTCTTAGCCTGGCACTTTTCCGTGGCCTGACACTTGGGAGCCACTGTTCTTTATTCTGTTGTTTGTTATGGGCCTTTTATGTTTCATGCCATAAATCATATTCCCAAGAGCACTTTCAACAACTTTTAAACTCTTTTCTTCCATTTCTTTTAAACTCTCATTTCCTCAATGCCCTTTGCCTGTTGTAGGGATCTAATTTCCAACCCACATGCGTTTTGCAGTGCTTTCAAGTATATTTTACAACAGATTCTCAATGTGTGTGAGTCGACAGAAAGAGTGGAATCCCCTACTCCCTCTGTAACCCCATAAGGGCCTCCCTGGTTAAGCAACTCAGCTTGCACGTTTGCTGGTACCAAGTTTTAAAGAGAAGGTCAAATGTAATGTCAGAAAATCATAAGCTACTCATACCCATTTGTGAGATTCATGGCAGAATCATAAAAATAAAGCACCAAGTGAGAAGATCTAGGTTCAAGTTCCAGTGTTTATATTGATTTTTTGAACAACTTGGACGAGTCATTTAATCTCTCTGAACCTGTTTTTTCATTTGCCACTTGAGAATTTTATTATCTGCTTTATCTTCATCTAAGGGTGCCTCAAGGATCAAATTAGTAGAAAGTGCCACCAATTGGAAGGAATTACAATAAATCTAAGAAACAGCTTCAAAGATCCATTCTTATAACCTCAGGGTCAAGTTTTTTTTTTTTTTTATTATTGTTTGTTTTGTTTTTTTTAATGTTTGTTTGTTTTGTTTTTGTATATCTGTGCCCTTCTAATTATCAGTGATTCTTCTCGTGTGTAGAGATCCAGAAAGACCTGATGTGCCTTAGAAGTGTTTCTCGTCTTGAAATCTATGAAAAGGAAAGAAAATAAAGTACAATTTCAATTTCTTCTCCTTGTATTACATTCCTAAAGCCATTTTTGACAAGTTACCACAAACGAGCTATCTTTAAACAACAGAAATTTATCCTTTTGCATTTCTGGAAGCCAGAAGTCCAAAATTCAGGAGTTGGCTGGGGCAGGCACCCCTCTGAGTCTCTAGGGTAGAATCCTGCATTTCTTCCTCTAGCTTGTGGTCCCTGGGCAATCCTTGGTGTTTCATGGTTTATAGAAGTCCAGCCCTAATCTCTGCCTTTGTCCTCTCATGGCCATCTTTCGTCTGTGTGCATCTGTGTCCAAATGTCCCTCCTTTCATACGGACATTGGTCATTCTATCCAGAACCATTTTAACCCAGTATGACCTCATCTTAACTTGATTATGTCAGCAAAGATTCTATTTCCACATAAGGTCGCATTCATAGATTTTTGAGTGGGCATAATTCAGAGGGAACACTATCCAACTGGATGCATTTCTATTGAATATTTTTTCTTCTTTTTCTTGAGCCTCTTTTATGTCTAATTTTTCAAAAGCATTCCACATCTTGTAACATCATATTGTAAAAATGTATACATCTTATTTTTTACCATGGGAGAAGATTGGGATTTGAAGGTTTAAATTTGAGGGTTAAATTAGAGGCTTTAAATCTTCCTTGGAGGAATAGATTAATTCAACTGCTACTGAGAAGGTAGGACTACTGTGAGAAGCAATTCAAAGCATAGCTCATGGTCTTTAGGTCCATGACTCTATAGAACATTTTCTAGTTCTGTTAAAATATTTGGGTAAAGATGATGAGCCAAAACAAAATTATAAATTTATCTGGTGAACGTCATATTTGTGAACAATAAAGCCAAATCAGCTCATCAGGAAATAAACCTATGTCTCAATAAAAGATTTTTATAGTACTAATATCTGGAGCATTATTTCGAGTTCAATGTTTTGTTTATGAGTTGATTTCTGGGAGATTTCTGGAGAAAACGTGATTTCCAGGAGAAAGTCCACTGCAAAGGGAGAGGCTATGGATGTAGAACTTAATATTTAAACACCACAACATTTTATAAAGGATTATTTATTGGTTTGGGATATGAACACTTGAACTTGATCTCTAAAGGGAGCATGAATCTATCATGCTTTGCTTTTCAGGCTTTTGTTTTTTTTTTTTTTTAAATCATGCTTTTCTTTCTTGTCTTATTCATCAGAAAGTTCAGAGCTCAGTTTAGTCATGTTAAGACCCTATCTATTTTACTGACAGTATAAAACAGAATCCATTCATCTACTGGAGATCCCCTCCTTGTCCACGATTTTTCACTTTCCAATCCTATAGTTCTAACAAAAGTGTGGCATATGTTTTTTCCATTTTGTTGGCAAATACACTATAACAGGTAGATTAAGTGGGTGGTAGAAAATATTAGGTTGATGAACTAGATGAAATTGATCATATTCAACAAATTTTTTAAAGGTTTCATTTATTTATTTGATAGAGAGAGAGAGACAGTACAAGTAGACAGCATGGCAGGCATAGGGAGAGGAAAAGCAGGCTCAATGCAGGGCTCGATCCCAGGACCCTGAGATCATGACCTGAGCCAAAGGAAGATGCTTAACCTACTGAGCCACCCAGCCATCCCTGCCCCATGTTCAACAATTTTTATGTATACCAAAGATAACTGCATATGTTTCAAACATAAATAAATAGATAAATAAATAAATAAATAACAAGGAAATAATACCCATTAGCAGAAATTTACTGCAAACAGGTTTGCCACATGTCCTTTTTAATTTTTTTTTTAAGATTTTATTTATTTATTTGACAGAGATCACAAGTAGGCAGAAAGGCAGGCAGAGAGAGGAGGAAGCAGGTTCCCTACTGAGCAGAGAGCCTGATGCGGGGCTGGATCCCAGGACCCTGAGATCATGACCTGAGCTGAAGGCAGAGGCTTTGAACCCACTGAGCCACACAGACGCCCCCACATGTCCTTTTCTGATAGGCTTACTAGAGTATTATATTTGGGAAATGCATTCAACCTTAACGCATTCGTTAAACAAAGTTTTATTGGGCATTTTCAATGTGCTGAATGTTAGGGTCCGTGATCAAAGGAACAAGACTGACACAAAGCGAAAGTCAAGCAAAGCTTTATTTTGCACCAAACATCGAAAATCAAACCAACCAGTCAGGGCTGTCTCTTACAAAGAGGCAAGGATGACCAGAATATCGACCCCGACTACTTTTCTTACCTGAGGACTCCCCCTACCCAATGATTCCCCCATGATTCCCCCTACCCGAGGATTCCCCGACGAACCCACGACCCAAAGACCCCTGCTACCCGACGACTCCAGCTACCCGAGGACAGCCGAGCCGCTACCCTATGGCTCCCCTACCCGACGACAACACTCCTGGCGGCACTGCTCCCTGACTGAGGCCGCTTCCCGTTGACACTCCGGCAGCGCTTCTCCCCAGCGAGGCCACTCCCTGGCTGGCGAGGCAGCTCCCCCGAGATGCTCATGATGCTCCTGGCGAGGCCGCTCATGATGCTCCTGGCGAGGCCGCTCCCGATGACTATGCTTCCCCTATGATGCTGCTCTGGATGAACCCAATGCTCCCAACGCTGCTGCTCCCGACACTCCTGACGCTCCGATGCTATCACTCCTACTACCCCTCCCCTGCCTCACAGACTAACCTTTAAAGAGGTGGTTGAGCCCGGCTCACACATATGGCCAATGAGACTGCAACACATAGGGAAAATTGCACAGTCACGCTCGGTCAGCAATACAGGAGGCCAATAGAATTCCAATCCACCACAGCAAATATGTGTGTGCCCCACTGATTGGACATCTCCATCCAGCTGGCCCGCCCCTACATCCTGGGTCTGCAAGCAAGTTCCTCCGGGAGGGGCAGGGTCAATCCAAGCCCACAACAAAAGGGCTCCCTCCCCCAACCAGGCCCCTACACTGAATAACAGGAGATGTGCCAATAGACTAGGTAAAACAGACATTTAGGGCCTTCTATAACTTGCAGCCCAACTGGAGTCAAAACCATGGTGATCAATTTTTTTAAACATTCCAACCATATTTATTATGTGAAAGATAAAATAAAATATAAAATCACTCATATTAAGGAACTTCATTAAGGAACTGGAAGGCCATTAAGGCATTGGATCTTATGCACGTCCTCACTGGGTAGAACTCTGAACTTTTGAAATGAGCAAAACACCAAATAGTACAAGGTCTCTGCACAGAAACCTTCAACTTGCTATAGTAATGGACTTCTGCTTGGTTGATAACCTTAGCAACCAATTATATCTGGCCAAGATTAGTTTTCTGTTGCTAATACCAATCTGAATTCTTGGTAAACAACATGTACAATCATTTCCTTTTTGTCTTTAAAACCCCCTGACTTTTGTTCCCTAGTGGGTTACAATTTGGGTGCTACTTGAATCTGTGTTCCATGAGCTGCAGTTCCAAGACCTCAAATACATGCTTTTGTTCGATTTCAGCACTGCCTCTTTTCTTGGTCAATGATTGAAATCTTACAAGGCTTCAAGCACTTTGCTAGGCACTGAGAAGCAAAAGTGAGCAAAACATAAAAGATGATCCCTGCCCTGCCATTCTGGTCCTTTATCCTGAGCCAAGCACATCAATCGATTTCACGCCAATGATCAGTACTTTAAAAAAAGGGACACCTGTGTGGCTTAGTCATTAAGCCTCTGCCTTTGGCTCAGGTCATGATCCCAGCCAGAGTCCTGAATCAAGCCCCACATGGGGCTCCCTGCTCAGCGGGAAGTCTGCATCTCCCTCTCCTACTCCCCCTGCTGGTGTTCCCTCTCTCACTGTGTCTCTGTCAAATAAATAAATAAAATATTTTATTAAAAAAATACTTATAAAAAAAAGCAGTGTGTTAAGGGAATTCAGAATAGATGGGATCATCTGATCTTTTTTGGGCTTCATCAAGTGGAAGGTTGACTAGGAAGGAGCTGGATGAAAAAGCAGGTAAGTGGGATATTGCGGATGGGGAGATCCATGTCAGGGAAATTGCTGGCTCTGGGACTTGTAAGAATGTGGGGCTGAAGTGGGAGTAGAATAAGGTAGAGGGATCAGCATTTCAGGCAAAGGACGGCCTTGAAGCCCTCTGTAAGATCTTCATCTTGATCTTAAAATTCTAGAGAAGCCCTCAACCCTTATGCAGAGGAGTCTGAGAATCTAATTTGCATTTAAAAGATGTCTGCAGCCCCCAGAAGGAAAAAGGAATGGATAGGAAAGAAACAAGAGTAAAGGCAAGGGCAGTCTGGAGACTCCTGCATCCCAAGGACACACCGCATCTTGCATACACAGACCGTGCATAGGATACTGCACCAAGGCTGCATCAGTAGGAAACAGGGTGATGGTGACACAGCAAGGTTTACACACAAGGCACTGCTGAACTGCAGAGCAGGGGACTATCAACCAGAGCCAAGGTATGTGGAGCATGGATTCCAGATCATGCTCAAGAAGAGTTTCAAAGGGCAAGTGGACCTCTCACTGCAACTACAAATTCTTGTGCACTACCGTGTCCTATCATCTAAGGAAGCTGGAAGGAGAACTAGAGACTAGACAAGAATCCAGGTCACTTCCCATCTGTGTGTATGTATAAGTCATCCTATCCTTCCGTGCCTCAGTTTCCTCATTTGACATATGGGAATATAATGCCTTCTCTACTTCATAGAAAGAATGTTTTGATCCTACCAGAAAATGTAAGAGAATTTTGACAAAAGAGAGAATACTGTAAAAGTGTAAGTTATTATTAACTTTTTGCATAATTTTTGACAGCTTATCTTCCCAAAATATGAGAGAAAATAGGACTGAATATGTTCTTATGCTCAGAGAAAAAGACATTATTGTCTCCCTTCCCATTATGTAACTTTAAAGGTTTTAATTCAGAGCATTTTGTATAGAGCTCTGCACCCCGTGGGTGCTAAATAATTACTCGTCAACTGACCTGTTATTAAATGTTACTTTTAATCACCTTGCAGAGAGAATTTAAAGCAGGCTACAGAAGGACAAGCTCGATAACCTAATGGATCTTAAAATGTCTGGGAGTCTGCTGCATTGCATTTGAATTCATAAGCTATCAGAGCTTAATTTCTTTAGAGAGAAACTAGTGCTCAATGAGCTTTTTCTACAATAAGGAATTTTGAAAAAAAAAATCTTTCAAAGGGACAATTATTTCTTTCACAGGATAACCTTTCCTTCAAATACCTCTGGTTGGTAAAACCTCTTAAGTTTTAGAGGGAAATGAATTCTGTAGAATTATATCTGCATTGCCTTTTTTAAACAAAAGAAAGGAAAGAGGTAATTTGAAAAACTGCTCCAAGAAAATTCCAAATTCCTAGGCCAATTTTACAGAGTCTCTGTCTACGCTCAGAACATTTGGTTTGACCAACGCGTGGGAGGCATCCTTTCCCATTCACGGCCGCTCTCTGAATGTGTGAGCCTCCAGGTAACTGGATGATGGTGCACAGGGCTGTTTGGGTGAGCTGAAGGGAGCCATGATTTAGTCTTCCTTCTGAAAACATTTCAGCTTCCTCCTCAAAGGCAGAATGGTACTCTATAGCCTTTGGCTAATGGGGTCTCGGGCATGGCTTTCAAAAGCCAATGATCAAGTAAATTTGGAGCTGTTACACTTGATTTTTTTTTTTTTTTGTACCAAATTCTGGATGACTTCTAAACATTTAGAGGACTGTATTTTCTAGATTCTGGTATTTTTCCAACATTAATCACAGATATATTTGGATATAGAGATAGATGTGTTACATAGGTAACCACCTACCAGCAATGAAACATTCCTGAAATTTTCTAAGACTCTGTTTCATCATCTGAATGCTGGTGATATTAATTGTGTCAAGCCCATATGACTGTTGGCATGATTGAAAAGCAAAACTCTCAGCACATCCCTTAATCCACTGAAGTACCCAATACATATTGGTCATTGTACTCAGCTACTTCTGAGGGTCATAGTTAGAATGAAAATTATCTCTGCAGATTGGCTTCCAAAAAGTGCTAGCCCCTTCTTCTTAAGATTCTTTTTCTGAAGTAACTAATGACAAACATAAACATATTTCTATTATACAGTGTAATTACAAAAATCACATATTCCTGCTAATTAAATTATCCCATATACTAAAACAAAGGTTATCTATCGCCATTTGCTTATGTACAAGTTCTACTGAATATAATTTTTATGTCTTTATGGTATTCAAAGATGTGAAACATCCCACAATGTCTCAAGGTCAACATTATGAATTATGTATATTCTTACACTAATACAGAATGATGATTAAAAGAGTCTTGATTAATAGAATGCTACCTGACAAAACAGCCATTATGACAAAATACCCAAGGTGGAATTTTAGAACCCAAACAATATACAAACATTGTAAAACTAATGTCTCATCTTACTGAAGGAAAAATGGTTATATATCCACTCATTCATGTGTATGTGTACATAGTGGTTACACACATACATAGTAGTTAAAAAGATAAGGTCCAAATCTCAATTCTAACAGTATTAGTTATTAGATGTGTGAGTTAATATCCAATGTAATTTTCTCATCTGTGTCTTAGGGGCTGACATTAATAAAAGCCTATTTATTTACTATGTACTACTAAACTGTAAGACCCAAGAGATTATGGTTGTATTAGTTTTCTGTTGCTGCATAACTTATCACAAACTTAATGGCTTTAAACACCACTCTTTAATTATATCATACTTTCTATAGGTACTATGGGTAAAGCTCAACTGGGTTTTCTACTCATGGTCTGCATTCATTTGCTGAAATTGTCATAACAAAATACCACACACTGGGTAGACCAAAACACAGAAATTTGTTTTCTCATAATTCTGGAGGCTAGAAGTCTGTGATCAAGGTGTTGGAAGCCATGATTTCTTCTGAGGCTTCTCTTCTTGTCTTTCATATAGCCATCTTCTCTGTATCTGCACATGGTCTTTTCTCAGGACACATGCCTCCCTGGTGTCTCTTCCTATGTCCTAATTTCTTCTGATAATGATGATTCTGATCATGTTTCCTAACAGCCTCATTTTAATGTAATTTTCCCTTTAAAGTCTTGTCTCCAAATACAGTCCCATTCTAAAGTACTACAGGTTAGAGCTTTAAGACATAAATTTTGGGGGAACACTATTTAGCCCATAACAAGGTCTTATATGACCAAAGTGTTAGTTGGAGCCATACTCTCTTCTGAGCTATGAGGGTCTTCTCCAAACTCCTTGGTTGTTGACCAGTTCATTTTTGTTTGGTCTAAGTTGTTATAATGAAAAAAAAAAAAAAATAAGTTGTATATGCCCACTTCAAAAGATATTTCTTTAGAATAAATTTCTTTTTTTTTTTTTTTTTTTTTTTTTTCCCCCTTTTATTAATTTTTTCAGCGTAACAGTATTCATTCTTTTTGCACAACACCCAGTGCTCCATGCAAAACGTGCCCTCCCCATCACCCACCACCTGTTCAGGTGGTAGAATAAATTTCTTATCAAGAAGCTACCAAGATGATTTATCAAATAAGACAGAAGTCAAATTCTGGAATGAGAATTATGTATCCATTTACATATATATGTATTTTAGATCATACATTTATACACATTTTATTTTTTTTTAAAGATTTTATTTGTTTATTTGAGAGAAAGAGACAACAAGACAGGGAAAACAAGCAGAGGGAGTGGGAGAGGGAGAAACAGGCTCCCCGCTGAACAGGGAGCCCAATGCGGGGTTTGATTCCAGGATCCCAGGATCATGACCTGAGCTGAAGGCAGATCCTTAAAGACTGAGCCACCCAGGTGCCCCACATTTATACACATTTTTAAAAAGGAAGCCTTCAGTAGACTTTGGTTTAATCTCTGTGCTCCCCTCCCTATGAAATTTTGTATCTCTCAACTAGTCTGGCCAACAGAATGACCTTCACCTCAACTTTATCACCAACTGTTCTGTTTTGAAGCCACTTTTTAGATGATTTACTTATTAATAAGTCCTCCGTGGAATATATACACTTGTTCAATAACTATCAAGCATTTCCCAGTTGTTATTTATGGAAGTCTTTGATTGTATTCCATTATATGATTCCAACCACTTTAAGACTCAACAAGTACTCACTAAAGAGTGTGGATACATAATGGTGTAGTGGTCTCCTCTCTCTATCTCTCTATCTGTTCTTTATCTTGTATGTGTGCTCCATGTTCCCAGTTTTGTTATATCTGGTTAGATTTCTACAAGTTGAGATGAAGAGAAATATCACTTTCTGCTTATGATCCAAACTGAAAGTGGGGGCTTAATTTGTCAAAAACAAAAAAATATTACCTCCCATTCCTTGAGATGAGTGGCAAAACTTTCCCTGTTCCTCTACTCTACAGCCCCTTAGCGTCTCAGGGGAAATATGAACCTTTAGCAACTTCATTCTGTTTAAGTCTTCCGTGTGGGTCAGATCCTAATTTTATATGGTACTTGAGTATCTTAAAAGTGATAAATTAAACTTGGTGTTATAACAATGTTTAAAAGACAATCTATTATAAATTTTCTTCTTTAAAAATTTTCATTTTCTTTGGCTGCTTGTTCTCTAGTCCACTCAATTTTTCTTTTCATCATGCACACCCCTCCCCCTGGATTTTTTATTTACCCTTGTTAGGGCATTCTTTTGATTATTACAAGTTCTTCTCATAGTTTTTGAGAAAATCTGGATGTAATCTTATATCATTGCTAACAATTTCAGACAATATGGACTTCCTACTTATAGTTTTGACTGAAAATTCATCAATTGCCCTCAGTTATAGGGAAAAAAGGATTCTTATTAGATAATCATTAAATTAATTTTGAATCCAAAGAACTAGTTCTAGGAAATTTTGCTTATTTCCTTTGGTATTCATGGGTATTTTCAGAAATAACTAAATCTTACTTGGTACAACTAAGGCATTGGGACAATCTCTCTATTAAATGCCAAATCAAGTGCTCTTACTCTATTTGTATGCTAATCAAAATTCTTTATATCAGGCCCTTATTTTTAAAAAAGCTGTGTAAGAAAACCCAAACATAGAGACAGGAACATAAGTGGAGTTGACATTTTGTTTTTCAGAAAGTTTCCTTTTTTTTTCTTTTTTAATTGATTTCACTTATTTATTTATTTATTTGTTTGTTTGTTTGTTTGTTTTTGCCTATACATGAAGTTCTATAACATGTGGATCACTTGTTTCTGAATCACCTGGGCTGATGTTTAGTTTCATTGAGTTTTTCAACCCAAATATATGTGGCCAGCCTCTGACATACTGAATCAGAATTTCTGGAGAAAGACTTTGTAGCATCTTCAAGTTTATTAATTCATTCAACTAATATCTGTCTGTCTACTATGTACCTGGTAATTGTCCTAAGTACTGGTGATACAACTGTGAACTGATCCTGTCTACTCCTACTAGAGGGAGAGGGACTTAGAGATTTTCATTTCAGATAGAATAACAAAAGAAGACATCACTGAGACAAAGGCATGAAGAAGAGGGCGTGTTCCCACAAGGTATGTAGAAGCAAGGATTTGCCAGACAGAAGGAATGGTAGTTTAGATGTCTGGTATGTCTAAACAGCAGCAAGAAGTCCAGTATAGCTGGAGAAGCTAACTGCTATAGAGACAGTGCTGCTGGGTCCAAAGAGCATGCATTCTGCGGACAGATTGGCTGTGCCTGTGTCAATCTCTCATGTGCTGGGTGACCTCAGGCAAATTTCTTAATTGCTCTGTGCCTCAGTTTATTTATCTATAAAATGGGAATAATAATTAGACCATGATTATTTTATTATGAAATTTAGTGAGTTAATATTTGTAACCGCTTGACATTTGTATTAGTCAGGTTTCTCCAGTGAAACACAACCACAGGGCATACCTTAGATATATATAAGAGGAAATGCATTATGGGAATTGGCTCACATGTTTATGGAGGCTAAGGAGTCCCATGGTCTACCGCCTACAAGATGGAGAAACAGGAAAGCCTGCAGTATGATTCAGTCTAAGCCTGAAGACCTGGGAACCAGTGGTGTAAATCTCAGAGTCTAAAAGCCCAGTAGCTCTGATGTCCAAAGACAGGAAAAAATGGACACCCCACATCAAGAAGAGAAAAGAGGAAATCATTCACCATTCCTTCTGTTTTTGTTGTATTTGTGTCCTCAACAGAAGACGCTTATCCAGAGTGCAAGGGTGGAATTTCTTTATGTAGTCCGCTGAATCACATGCTGACCTTGTCTCGAAATACCTTCGCTGAGATACCCAAAAATATGTTTTACCACCTATCTGGGTGTCTCCTAGCTCAGTCAAATTGACACAAAGTTAACCACCACAACACTCATAAAAATAGGGAATAACAGAAAACAAGGTTAGTGGTTAAGAAGCACCAATTTGTAAAACATTCACTTTTACTCCAACTGAGTTGGGAAACTGTTACAGGTTTTGAGCAGATGAAATGTGAGATAAAACATATATTTTAAGTAGGACAAACATTTGTATTTTGTCTCATTCTCAATTAATGAATTCTCTGGAAGGAACACTTTGAAGTATAGATTCGACTTGTCACATTTATTTTATTTTATTGTTGTGGCTGTCAACATCTAAATTGCAAAAATCTCTTCATTTAAAATATCATCAGAGGGGCGCCTGGGTGGCTCAGTGGGTAAAGCCTCTGCCTTCAGCTCAGGTCATGATCTCAGGGTCCTGGGATTGAGCCCCACTCTCTGTTCCGCAGGGAGCCTGCTTCCTTCCTCCTCTCTCTCTGCCTGCCTCTCTGCCTACTTGTGATCTCTGTCTGTCAAATAAATAAATAAAATCCTTAAAAAATAATAAAATATCATCAGATATGTCTAAGGGTTAATTTATTCTCCATCATTTGTCATGTTATCCTACTAATCAGTAAGAAAATACCTCTCATATTTTCCCTGTTGTGATAACCTAACATAACTCATTACGTCCAAACTCCTTGACCCCCCAGTTTCTTCCTTCATTGCACAGGACATACATATTTTTTCAGCTTATTTCCCTGTGTTACTTGAGAGTAAAAAACGTATGTGAGCTCATTGAAATTAGCAAAATGTTATAGAAATAAGTGTTTCATCATCCATGGCATTGTGCCAACCTCTGTAAGTGTTAAAGCACTGGGCTCCCTGACTTCTCCACTATCTTTTTAAGTTGGTAAAACTCATTTGAACAGAAAATTTCTGATAATCATTTCAGACACCTGGCCGAACCATCACTCATGCATTAGAGATAGTCAGCACTCTCTGGAATATTAAGAGTCAGATTGGTCAATCACAGGGGCCAAAGGAATGCCTGTTTTGAGTCATCTCCTCAAATGTTCCCACCTCCACCAAGCCCACTCTTCATTGTTCTGAAAACGCAGTTTGCAGAAGTACCCATTCCTATTCTTTCCTTCACCCCTTTCCTGTATCAGAATAATGAGGACAGTGTCCTATTTATTTATATAAAAAGCATCTATTCGCTACATATACTTTTGGAATCCCTATTGTGTGTCAGCCACCGTTTCGAGGGTTTTTTTTGTTTGTTTCGTTTTGTTTTGTTTTTGTTTTTTTTTCCCCACTTCATGAATTACTGGTTAATCTGAAGTTTGATGTTTTGGATCTTGAGCACTTAAAGCAAAAGCGGTACCTTAAACACTGAATACCTAGATGATTGCAGAACTAAAGGCTGTCTAAAACAAAGGCTACTTTAGCATGAAGGGATGTGCCTTGAAAGTCCTACAGTTGCAGAATCCTCCAATGAAAGCCACCTGACGAAGGGCTGATGCCCACTGACACAAGTTCGTTTGGATGTTTGGGGTGAGGATGACAAGGGACTACAGACAAGTTCAGTGTTTGGATGATATTCAAATAATACAGAAGCAGGCCATAGCCTCTTAATCTCAAGACTAAGCATGTGAAATGAGAATACACTAAAATTATGTTAATTTGCAATGTAGGGGAGTATGTATATTATTATATACTTGTAACTAAGTATCTAAAACCTTGTTACCTTGACTGCTTATTAAGAACTGGGATATATTCTCTCACCAAAATGGATATCCTTTCTGTTCAGTTACTAGTTTTCTGCATGTATTCTTTTCTTTTTCTTTTTCTTTTTCTTTTTGTCTCTCATCAAAGAGCAGTAAAGTTGGTTATAAACATCAAGTGTTCAAATTGCCAGCTGGATGCTCTACTTCTAGGCAATGACAATGAGAGTAAGAAGAGGCTACTAAACAACAGCTCATGTTGCTGATGAGACACAATGAAAGGGGCAAATAAGGACAAGTGTTCCACTTGACATGCTCACACACTCACCAGACTGGTCAGATTTCACAAAGTTGTTCTATTTGTTTCAAGTGCCTAATGTTACCAGGATTCATGGCATGCCCGATTGAATTTTTGCCAGATTAACCCCATCATTCTGAAAATAACCAAGTCTAAAATAATGATGATGTCAAACACAGACATGGTTCTTCGCCCTAGGTAAAAGGAGGTCAGCACCACCCCAGAGCCGCATGGCAGCTTATTGGAAGGCTATCTGGAGCAGCGGGATGGGGCCTGGAGTCAGTGCCCATGGGAATTCCAGCAGCAGGTCTCAACTCCTCTAGGACATGGTATTTCCATGTGAGCTCATGTAATAACACAGAAAATACATCTGGGCTCACATGTAGTCACTCTTTTGCTAAAATGGTTACTGAAATTGTACTTCCAAAGTCTTATGTCTCCAAACTACTCAGTATCCCACTTTCAATGAATGTAGGATTCCATTCTGGAAGCATCAAGTTATCTTCAAGTGTTCCTAAACAATCAGTGATTCTTTTTTTTTTTTTTTTTTTAACATACCTTGGGTGAAAAATAACTGTTTTCACTTGCCAACTGAACCAGGAGAAGCCTAGCGTTTTACCCAGTGTCCATGCTAGCAATGGGGAGGCAGTGAGTATGAATGAGACTTAGGATAATAATCCTGGAGTCAGGAGGTCTGTGTTCAAATTGCAACTCTGTCATTTACTGAGAGTAACTTAGCCAAGCTACTTGAACTTGTGAAGATTCAGTTTCCTCAATGGACAAGAAAAGACAAAAACAATTTCTGAAAGCATTCTTATTAAGAATTAACGAGGGGGAAAAAGCACATAAAACAATTGGTGCATAGTGAAAGCTCAGAAAAGTTATGTAGTATTATAAATTCTTAGGCTAAAGCATTCCTAATATACAATTAAATGCCATGTGGATCTGAATAAGATTTTTATTTAATTCATTATTAACAAATTAAAAAGATAAGAAAGTTAAAACCAGGCTGAGCTTTTCTTTCTTTTGTTGGGTGTCATATTGTACTTTATAATTAAAGCATTATTCAAGACTAATTACACCCTTGATTTTTAACTCCAGTTTTGTCGATAATGAAAGTTAGAGAATTTTAATCCCTAGGTTGGAGAGGGTAAAATCGCTTATTGCTCAGTAAAAGAAAGAGATAATAAACTTATTTAGAGTCATCAACAAACAAGTGCGTGGATTTTAGGAAGAAATGGTCAATTGGGGAGCAATTTCTGAGCTCTAATAGATAAAGTAGAAGAATCTAAATTGTTAGAAGCACTCTTTCTTTTCTTTTTTTTTTTTTTTTTTTTTTTTCCCCAACACTCTTTCTTTTCATTGGCTGTGGCCACCAACTCCTTTTGTCAAACCTTTGCCCGTGCCTCGGCCTTCTGGTTTATAAAAGGATTCTACTTTCCATTATTGACAAGTCCCGGTTAATATCTGAAACCTACTTTAGAAGTATTGTCCCTCTGAGGGTTTTGCCGAGTCAGAGAGTTTACAGCAGTAGGAAAACAAAGTAATTTCGAAACCACAGTTTCCAGTGCAATGTAGACATCAACATTACACCAAATACACCCATTATCTGAAAACCCTGCTTTTGAATCAGCCTGTTCCTGCTTGTGGCTTCGTCTGCTTATGTGAATGTATTTGTGTTCACTGCCAAGTTATGCTTTGAGTTGGTGAACACAGATGCCACAACGTAGGCTGGAAATACTATGTTTTGGGAAAAAAAAAAAAAAAATTTACATCCTGAATTTCTGCCTGAACCCCTGTGTGTTTTATTCTCAGCTGAAATGTTCATATAAAAGGAAAGATGATTATGTGATTCATTTACTGGTTGCAAGCAAAGAAATGTGTGAGTTCACAGAACTGTTGTACACCTTCGCTGGCCTTCAGATTTCT
This sequence comes from Meles meles, assembly GCF_922984935.1. NCBI lineage: Eukaryota > Metazoa > Chordata > Mammalia > Carnivora > Mustelidae > Meles > Meles meles. The sequence continues at coordinate 127,267,889 of NC_060071.1, forward strand.
TTCAGTAAGCTTACGCATTTCAGACAGGAGTTACTAATAAGGGTCTTTGTTTTGCTGATTGCTGCCAAAAGAAGATATAGGAAAATAGGACTGCTCATTTCTGATTTGACGGTCCCAATCCTGTCCCGGCAGATGGGTCTCCAGAGGACCATTTAAACTGAGCTACTCTTTGGAAATGCGTGAGCCAACCTCTCCTCCTCCCACACTGGTCCTCTCCTCCTCTCCTCAAGACATACTAGCTTGCATGAGAAAAAAAGAATGCCTTTTCAAAGATTGAGTAAATTAAAGCAACTATCCTTCTTAAGTCCAGAATTCCTTGGACCTGCTTTGTCAGATTCGTAAGTTTAATACAGAGTGTGTATGAAGATCAACCACTTTGTGCCTTCCTATAAGAGGAGACATAAAGTGTAACCACCATCCCATTTATAGAAATGAGAATCACCTTCTTGCAACCAATTTCTCACCGGCCCCCACAAAAAAACATTTTGAGGAGGGTTTCATTTTCTATTTCTGTGTAACACACTACTACTGAACTGAGTGGCCTAAAACAACAAATATTTTATTTGTTCATGATGCTGCAGGTAAGGAATGTGGGCAAAGTCCCAGCTCTGTGGATCATCTGTTTCATGTGGTATCAGCTGGGGCACAAGGACTCCTGAAGGGTCCCAAGTGGCCTTATTCATATGCTGAACAGATGGTGTTGGCTACAGGCTAGGACTTCAGGCTGAGCCTCTGTTGTCTTTCACATGGCTCTCTCTATGGGCTTCTTTGACTTCTTCACAGCACAGTGGCTGGGTTTCAAGAAGGAGCATTCCAGGAAGGGTGAGAGTAGACATTTCAGATCACTGAAGGCTTGACCTTAAGAGTGACCTGGCTGCAATTCTGTAGAGTCAAAACCCCATTCCGTTAGTCAAAACCAGTCAGCAAAGCAGCCCAAATCCAAGAGGAAGGCTCATTTTTTCAAGAGTAAGTAGCAAAGAATTGGGGGTCATCTTTAATCGACCACAGCTTCAAGAAACCAAAACCAGATAAAAAGTTAGCCCTAGAGAGCAAATATTTGCTTCTCCAAGTTTGATTTTTGACTTCTATTTAAACACTGCTCGTGTAAAGATACACAAGTTTCAAGACTCAAAGATATATAGATAGATAGATATAGATATAGATATGATATTAGATAATATATAATATATTAAAATATATATAGTACATATTTTAGTATTATTGCTAAGACTATGATTATATAAATAATCATAGTCTTATTTAAAATAAACAATTATTTCAAATGAAAGGAATACATTGTTCAAAAATACCCTATATCATATGGGTGCATTTCACCAGTGAGATAGACTTACAGAATGAGCCCACATACTTAGCCTTAGAATGTTGTCATCTTTCTGTAATGCTGAGAAAGTAAACAGTAGAGCTAAAACAAAACAAAACAAAACAAATGGGGGATGTGGGTAAGAAATTGTCTTATCATGCATCAGGCCTAAAAAATGGAAAAAAAAAACAAAAACAAAAACAAAAAACAAACCTCTGATTTTGTCTGGCAATTTAGTACCTATGCACCTGAGTCTGGGTGCAATCAGATAAGCCTCGCTATTTTGCTTAGCACAGTTTGACAAGCCAAGAAGCTGGTAAAGATTCTTTATGTTCATTCTGCCATTAAGTTCAAATAGCATGACTAAACCTAACAGAATCTGAGCACACTTTTAAGATTCTCAGCTTCCCTCCCTCTTCCCCTCTTCCCCAAAATATGTGCATTCCATCTTTTTTTTTTTTTTAAGACCAAAGTCATCCCTGGAAGGTTATGAAGTCTCTTTTATTATTCCTATTTAACTGGTGGGGAAATAGGCTAGTGATAAGTGATTTGCTCAGATTTGACAGAGGCAGAACTTTTTGGAAGCTCTCATCTCCTGCCTCTCTATGAAGTGATCTTCTCCACCCCTCCACTGGCAGGAGCACAGAAGAGTTATTATATGCAATTTACTAATTCCCAAGAGAACAAAACCTTACCTTTAATAAATTGATGATGCCAAGTTCAAGAGATGTTAATTACAAACCATGTAGTATTATTTAAGTCAGGGGTAAGGGGTTTCTGGTCTTAATGATAATTACAGCAAGAATCACTGAAGCTAGAAATGCATTTTAAAACAATCTCTAGTCACCCATGTGTGCCCTTTTTCTAAAATCTTTGGCTTCGGGGCTCCTGGATGGCTCAGTCAGTTAAGCATATACCTTCGGCTCAGGTCATGATCCCAGGGTCCTGGGATCCAGCCTCCTTTGTGTTTCCCTGCTCAGCAGGAAGCCTGCTTCTCCCTCTCCCACTCCTCTTGCTTGTGCTCTCTCTCTTTCTGTCAAATAAATAATATCTTTAGAAAAAATAAAATAAAAAAAATAAGATAAAATCTTCAGCCTCCATGGGAGTGGGATAATAAAAGGAAATGTTTCAGAGGCTGGTAAAATGGGTCTCTCCCCTCATTTAAAGAACCCTCATCTTCAGTGAATTGTTGTCATGTGGCCATATGAGCCCGTGTTGCCAGATCTGTCGATATTTCAAACAAGGCCAGGAATCCAGATTTTTACATGTACTTTCCATATTTTTAAAATGTTAGCAATAATTCAAAATAAAAAGTGTGTGGGCCAGCTCTCTGGGGAGTAAAAAGAAGAAACGACAAAAACAAGCATGCATGCACAATCGCCGGGACGTTTCAAGTACTAGGCATGAGACTCCAGTGTGAGCTTCCTTACTGACTTTTGTTCTTTTATATATGTCAATGCAAGATATTGGAAACATTTCCCCTGTCTCCTTTCCTTGTCTTATAAGCCCCCTAAGCAAAACACACATAGAAATATACAATATGTAAACATAAATGTACAAAACCTATATATTCATCCAAAACGTAAGTGTGGTTTCGTGGTCTTGTCGATGTCTGGTAGATTTCAAAAATGACCATGACATCTCCCATCCAATCGCCACTTCTCCATCAAAAGGTAGTCTGTTTCTCTGCTCTTGAACCTGGGCTTGACCCTCTGACTTATTTGGTTATTGAGACACTAGCGAACGTGACACAAGCAGAAGCTTTTTTTTTTTTTTTTTTTTTTTTAGTTTAATTTGTTTATTTGACAGAGAAAGAGATCACAAGTAGGCAGAGAGGCAGGCTGAGAGATAGAGAGAGGGGGAAAGCAAGCTCCTTGCTGAGCAGAGAGTCCAATGCAGGGCTTGATCTCAAGACCCTGAGACCATGACCTGAGCCAAGGCAGAGGCTTAACCCACTGAGTCACTCAGGCGCCCCACAAGCAGAACCTTGAAAAGGGTTTGGGTACTGAGATTTGCCACTGTGCTTCTCTGTGGAAGTCTCCTGCCATCATGGGAATGCGTTCAGATGGGCCTGAAACTGCACGAAGGGGTGTCTGGCTGTCCCCGCTAGCCCAGCATACCCAGTTTGCCAGGTGAACCCCACCTATGTGCCAACTGAACCAGTCCAGTCCCAGAGAGCCACCTGGCTGCCCCAGAGAATCATAAGAAATAACAAATGTGTGCTATTTGAACCTACTTTCTGACTCCTATGATATTAAGAAAAGACAGTGGAATTTAGGGATAAGTAGTTTATTCATTTCATAGCTGCGTGAAATTGAGAAAGTTAAGATTTGAGTTTCCCTAAATTCCAGTCTCCCCAATAAATTACTACCTAAACAGATGGGAATAAAATGGCACATACCTATATCAGCATCTGTATCCACCTATCTGTCTATCACCTATCTATGTGACTGTCCATTTGTCCACCTGTCTCCTATAATATCTATCTTTTTAAAGATTTTATTTATTTAATTATTTGAGAGAGAGAGAGAGTGCACCAGCAGGGGGAAGAGCAGAGGGGGAAGGAGGGGGAAAGAATTTCAGGCAGACTGCACGCTGAATGCAGAGCCCAATGCAGAGCTTGAGCTCACAACCCTAAGAGTCAAAACCAAGAGTTGGATGCTTAACCAACTGAGCCATTCAGAAGCCCCTCCTGTCTATTTATTATTATTTAACATAGTTCTTGGTGTTAAATATCATGGAAGATATTGTCAAACATCAGTGAACCTTCTCCTTTGTTAATCATAAAGTGCCTATATAATAACGGACAATGGTTTCTGATTCCAAGGCATATTCCCAGCTTTTGTTTTGTTTTGTTTTAATTTACTCTTTCTAACAACCTTGATTAGCATGTAAGCCAACCTTCCAGCAAATTAAGAACTACTCACATGGAAACTCAGAGTCTGGCAGTTGGTTTAAGAAACAAAGTTAATGATGCTGGAGGCATAGGAAACCAAATATATTGCCTTGCTCCTTCCTCCTTGAAGAGTAAACATTTTCCTCTAGTTCCTAAGGGAAACGACGGTATCATTTGTATGTAATAGTTATCCAATTTTCAGGCCTTCAATGAAAATATTATAATATGTTGGAAATACATTGAGAAGGCAACTTTCAAGTCTAATGGAGGTGTATTTTCATAAGTGTTTTTGTATGTACATATGGAATAAAACTATGAAAGGTAAAGTGAAGATCTAAGAATTTGATGCTAATCAAAATTACAGCATCTTGTGGGAATGTTTTTTCGAACATCATTTCTCTATCTTTGAGTTGCATTGCTAATCAAATTAAGTCAAGATGCACTCACCATCCTTAAGATAGGGAATAAAAATAATGTTAGGGTTTTAAAAAACAGATATTCTTTTGTTTCCATTTTAAAACTGCCCATGGTTATACATCCAAGCTGTTGCTGTTCTCACCTTTGATCCTTTACAAAATTTGAACTTCTCCCTTCCAAACTCTGCTTCCATTTTATTATCCAGTTGTCTTTTCTCTTCTTTGCAACCCTATGACTTTAAATATGTGCTTTTGTTCTTTTTTTCTCTTCTTCCTAGCTTTTCTCATGTCACCCCCTAAATTTGGAAAGAATTCATCTGGACAGATCCTTTTTCTTCTTTCTTGGTTAAAAAAAAAAAGCACACAGCAGAACACATAAATAAAACCTAAGTGTGTCCTATCTTATGCAGAAGTCCAAAGCCACGCTTACTGACAATTCTACCTACCTGCTTAAATTGTGGCTAATATCTTCTTATCCTTTTTTTTTTTTAAGTATTTATTTACTTACTTACTTACTTACTTGCTTGTTTTAGAAGGAGAGAGCACATAAGCAGGAAGGAAGGAGAGGAACAAGCAGACTCCTTGCTGAGTGTGGCACCTAATGTGGGACTCAAACTTAGGACCCTGAGATCATGACCTGAGTGGGAATCAAGAGTCCTAAGCTTAACTGACAGAGCAACCCAGGCACCCCTCATCTTATCCCTTTATGTGTGACTCTGCCTGTGTGTTTTTGGGAACCAAGGGCTTGGTGGATTTTCATGTTTTTAAATAATTATTTGTTGTGTGATATTCTACTGTTACCATTTGTGATTTAAAAAAATAAATAAATATGCTTTCAGTGGATAAAGCATCTCCTTTCTCCTTCATTCTTCCTCTCAAGTATATGTGGGAGCTTCTATTATCACCAACATCTGGTCTTTGAAACCTAAAATTCACACTATAAACTTGCTTAAAAAAATACATGTGCACAAAAACACAGCTGTCTGTAGGTTTCTTTTGATCCCACTGTAAAAGAAGTTACATGTCATTTTCTTGATTTGAGGCTTTTCAAAGTGAGGGAACTAACAGATCCAAGGCTTCTCTCCCTCATCCTTTTCATCTTCTTCCTTAAGGCACAGCATGTGTGGGAACTGTAGGCAAAAAGACACTTTTTCATGCATTAATGATTATGTTGCATTTCGGTAGAAAAATAATTTGGACAAACTGAGGCATCCACTCATATTTTGGGGCATCTTCTAAAAGAAACCAAACATTGAAGCTGTTTCAAATTTGTTTTTCCTCCCAGGTTGTGTTTTGAGAAGGGAGTGAAGTGTTATCTGAACTTACTAGGTGATCAAGCTAATTTCAGGGTCATGTTAGTGGCAGATGAAGGGCCTGAATTTTTGAACTCATCAACTGGGAGTAAGATAAACCTATAAAATTCTTACAAGTTTTTCATGAAACCAGTATTAATGCCATATGCCATTTTCCTTGTTTATGCAGAATGAAGCAAAAACTAAAGTTAGACCTGCCAAATCTTATGTATAGGAGATTATACAGTAAAATTAGGCCTGTCAAATCTCAGCATCCTAGTATAGACACAGGAAGAGAAAAATGCCAGTAGTTTTCACACTTTGTTTAAAAGATCATTTCAATTTTTTCACATGCATTTTTTCCCTAGAGATACAAAAAAGCAGCCAAGAAGTTCATTTTCAAAATTGGCCCTAGATGATTTTTTTTTTACCTTTATTAAGGAATAATTGACAAAACTGTAATATATGGTAAGCATACAACATGATGATTTGATATATTACACATTGTAAAAGGATTCCCATCACTAAGTTACCTAACATATTCATCACCTCAAATACTTAGCTATTTTTTAAAATTTATGTTGGTAAGATCATTTAAGTTTTACTTCCTTAGCAAATTTGAATTATAATACAGAATTATCAACTGTAGTCACTATGTTTTGCATTTAATTTTCAGAACTTATTCATATTATAACTGAAAGTTTGTACGCTTTTACCAATCTCTCTCTGTTTTCCTCACCACTGCCCAACCCTGGTCCCTGTCAAACATTATTCTACTCTGTTTTTGAGTTTGACTTAAAGGAAAAAAAAAAAAAAAGGTAACATGCAATATTTGTCTTTCTCTCTCTGACTACTTCACTTAGCATAATGTCCTTTGGTTTCAACCAAAGCCATGTTGTAAAAAAAAATGGCAGAATTTCTTTCTTTTTAGAGGTTAAATATTTTATTTATAAATATAAGCATATACATATGTATATGCATGCAAGAGTAAGATATCTCTTTGAAGTAATGATTTTGTGGGGTGCCTGGGTGGCTCAGTCATTTAGGCATCCAACACTAAATTTTGTTTCAGGTCATGATCTCAGGGTTATGAGATTAAGCCCTGCATGGGGTCCTATGTCTCCACACTGGGTGTGGAGCCTGCTTAAAATTCTCTCTCTCCCTTTCCCTCTGCACTCTCCCACTAAAAAAATAAATAATGATTTTGCTTCCTTTGTATATAAACTCTCATGTGGGGTTGTCTGATCATATGGATAGTTTTATTTTTAACTTCTTGAGAAACCTCCATATTCAACCCTTCCATACATTCCATTGTTTTCTATAGTGGCTATATTATTTTACATTCCCACCAACAGTGTAGAAGGCTTCCCTTTTCCCCCACATCCTCACAGCATTTTTTACCTCTTGTTTTTTTGATAGTGTCATCTGCAAAGGGGTGAAGGGATATTTCATTGGGGTTTTGATTTGCATTTCCATGATGATGAGTGATATTGAACATCTTTTCATGTACCTGTATATCTTCTTTGGAAAAATGACTATTTAGGTGATTTGCCCATTTTTTGATAGAGCCATTTAGTTCTTTATGCTATTTACTTGTATGATTTCATTGTTTAATTTAGATATTAACCCCTTATCAGATACATGGCTTGCAAATAGTTTCTCCCATTTTATAATTTACCTTTTCATTTTGTTGATGGTTTCCTTTGATGCACAGATGCTTTTTAGTGTGATGTAGTCTTGCTTATTTATTTTTACAATAGTTACCTTTACTTGTGAAGTCAAATCTAAAATCTCATTGCAAACATACATACAAGAAGCTTACTTCCATTTTTTTTTTTTTTCCAGGCATTTTATGGTTTTGGGTCTTATGCTCAAGTTCTCAATCCATTTTGAGTCGGTTTGTGTAAGTGATATGAGATAAGCATGCAGTGTCATTCTTTTGAATATAGCCATCCAGTTTTTCCAACAGCATTTACTTTGAAGATTATCTTTTGTTATTACCTTTTTATTTTATATTTTTGGCGACTTTGTTGAAAATTAATTATCTATATATGGATTGGTTTATTTCTGGGCTCTCTGTACCACTGCATTGAACTTTGTGTCTGTTTTTATGCCAATATCATACTGATTTGATTTTCACTGGTTGCAAACAGTCTGAATTTGGGAAGTGTGATTGCTTTAGCTTTGTTCTTCTCTTTCAAGATTGTCTTGGTTATTTGTTTTGGTTTATTTTTTTTGTGATTCCATACGAATTTAGAATTTTTTTTTTAATTTCTGTAAAAAATTACCATTGACATTTTTATAGGGATTGCACTAAATCTCTATGTAGCTTTGGGTAGACCAGACCTTTTCACAATCTTTTTGTTTATTTGTATCTTATTCCATTGATTTCTATAGTATTCCATTGTTTTCAATATACATATACTTCACCTTCCTGGTTAAATTTATTAATAAATATTTTATTCTTTGTGATGGTATTGAAAACAAGATAATTTTATAAATTTCCTTTTCCAGTCATTCATTATTATATATAGAAATGCAACTGATTTTTGTATATGGATTTTGTATCCTGCAATTTTACTGAATTTATTTGTTCTAAGTTTTTGGGTTGAGTCTTTAGGGCCGTCTATATAATATCATATCACCTGCAAACAGAGATAATTTTATTTCTTCCTTACCAATTTGAATGTATTTTATTTTCTCTCTCTCAAATCAATAAGTAATAACTTTAAAGAGAGAGAGAGAGAGAGAGAGAGAGAATCACCTTATCTGGTAAATTTTGGGCTTCCTGGATCTGAAAGTCTGTCATTTCCCCCAGGTGAGAGGAGTTTCTAGCCATTGTTCCTTTGAATAAATTTCTTTGCTTCTTTCTCCCTCTTCTTCTTCCTCTGGGACCCCTATAGTGGGTCTTATTGGTCTTATTAATGGTATTCTATAACTCTCTGAAGCTATCTTTACTCCTTTCCATTCTTTTTCCCTTCTGTTCATCTGATTGGATGAATTCCATTGCCCTGTCTTTAAGTTCACTGATTCTCTTTTCTGCTTGATGCAGACTAGGTTTGAACACTTTAATTGAATTTTTAGTTTAATTATTATATTTTCCAGGTTTATGATTTCTGTTTAGTAGGGTTTTTTTAATATGTATTTTTTATCTCTTTGTTGGAATCTTACTTTAGTCACGCATTTCTCTCATAATCTCCATGGGCCTCTTTATGACCACTTTGAACTCTCTTAGTTAAACCATTTATCTATTTCCATTTCATTCAGATTCATTTTTGGAGATTTATCTTGTTCTTTTGTTTTGAATATTTTTTGTTTGTTTGGTTGGTTGGTTGGTTTTCCTTGACTCTGTGTTGCTTTCTGAATATTAGATAAAATAGTATAAATGAACCTTGGTGAAATGTGTAATTTCACCTTGTGCAAATGAAACTTGTAATCAGTCTGGTCAGAACTCCTGCTTGTTTCTCAAACTTTTGTGATTGTCCAAGCTTCTATCATTATTACTAGTGGCTCCCAGTAGTTAAGGGTGGGCCTAGACTTGTCAGTTTCCAAAAGGGAAGGTTGTAGTCATCACCCAGATGCTGACTGATTAGAAGCTAAATTTTCAGGCAGTAGCTGGGAAGTATTCAGTCAAAGTCCTTCTAGGCAAAAACTAGGAGCGAGGCATTTTTGTTGTTCCCTCTGTCCTGAACTATGATGAGTGCGCTAGCATGCCCATTAACAGCTGCTTCTTTATTTGCTATAAGCCTGTGAGACTCATGAATACAAAGCGATTTGCTTTCAGACTCAGGCTTTGTTTGGGAGCCACAAAGTTGAGGTACTGGGTGTGTAGTCCAAATATTTTGCTTCCAGGGAAAAGCTGAGAGTTAGGGTTTCCTTCCCAACTATATGCCATTACACCCAGGGCAGAGTTTATGGCAAGAGCATGTCTTAGCCTTTTCTACCCATTTCAGTGTGTATATTTTCTTAGTTGCTTAACATGTAGGAGTCATTCAACTCTTTTCTGGATCTCTGGGAGAATTGCTCCATATGTGGCAATAAATTTAGTGACTCTGTGGGATAAGGGAAAGTCAGGTGACTTCCATGTTACCATCTTGATCCAGAGTCCTAGGAGAAATGTTAGAGTCCCCTAGATAAATTTTTAAGGCAAATATGTTAACTTTTAAAAATATATTTGCTTTAAAAAATTAAGTCATGACAGACCACACACATTTTGGTAAAGTAGCTAGGTGGACCATAGAACAGATTTTATGGCTTAATAGTGCTCCTGGATTTTTGCTGTGTAATTCTTGATGCATTAATGGAATAAATCTGTTCTAAGGAAATGCATTTTTTATGTCTTAAATTGTGGTTTGCAATATTTTGGTTTTTTGAGACTGAGACAACCTTCCAAATCTTGGTTGTCATGGAAAACAACAACAACGACAACAGCAACAACAACAGCAACAACAACAACAATAAACTATTCATTCCAGACCTTATATATAAAAGTTAGGGTTTTTTCTTTCCCCAAAATTTAATGCAAAACATTTAATTATGAATTCTTCTATAGTTTTTTTTCTCAGTTATTTGTTTCAAGTCCCACATTTTATTTATAAACTATAACCAAGACATTTTGGTTTAGCAATTATAAAGGATTTAGTAAAGGGCAATTAATCTTAAATTTATAACTCCAATGGTAATATCTTATGAAATCTCATAAGATTTCAATTGCAGCAGGGTTTCAAAGATTATTATTTATGCTACATTTTTCACTCTCTACCAAAAGTTTGTCATTACCCTTATAGATATTTTGGGGTAGCAGTGAGCTACCAATGTTTTTTAGGTAGTAACTTAGTTTATTCCTATAAAAGAAAGTTCCTATTTTTTACCTTTATTTTCTATTGTACTCCATATCCCATAGTCCAAGTATATGTGTGTATGTATCAATGTACATGTGTCATATTACATATGGCATATATTATATTACATATAATAGTACATATTATATAGTTTTTTTTTTACTTTTTTGTCTAGAATAGCTCTATATAAATTGAATGTATTACTCCAGATATAATAAAGCATAATAACAGCTTAAAAAATTTTTCAAAGTGCTTTTCCATAAGGTAATGTGTGTTCCTAGAATATTAACAGTTTATTTGAGGTGTGATCATATGCACATGAAAAAACATTTAATGTAGTAATAATATGTTGATTAAAGGTTTAAAGAACTATGTAAGTAAAGGAATCAATGAATTATTTTGGCCTGAGAAGACCTTCCAAAAAAGTCATATCTTTGGTTGAATTTTGAAGTAAGTGAGAAAAATTAGTTACTGGAGAGGTGAGTCTACCATAGAGTATATAGAAATGCAAGGATAGGAATGAGGAACATGTAAGTCCTGCTGTAGGTAACCAACAAAAACCTTAGTTACATGGAGAAAGGGCCCCTTGTTGGTGATAACAACAAAATGAACCAATTAAAACACCTTTTACTGGATGAACCAGTAAAACTTCACTAAATAAAATTATACGATGGTGAGAGATAATCCAAATTTTCTGTGAACAGAGTCCCTTACATTTCCTAATTTTTTTTAAAAAATTCTTCTTTCAAGTATACATAGCAAGAGAATTCTTATTTTCCACTTAAATGTCTTGGAGAACTTACTCTAGTGGATAGATAAGAATGGCATCTAACTAGGACACTAAAATTATAGACTTTGATCTTCTCAAACAGGTGCAAGGATGTGAAAAAGACATTGTCAATAGGGAGAACAGAACAGTCATATACTCGAGAGGAAAAAAACTTGTTGACTGAATCAATTTTTTATTGATTTTAAATCCTAATCAATTAGTGACAACTTCACATAATTAACCATGCTTCCAAAAACCCACTATTTAGTGACAGCCCACACTTGTGTAAGTAAGTTATCAGCAACAGCTGACTCCAGGAACCCCACTTTTGCTTCCAAAAGATCACCATCCCATCAACTCTAATAGCCTTGTATAAGATCAGTTCTTTGCTTCATTAAGAAACCCTATTATCTACAAGCCTCATTCTCTCTTACGTATCAAGTAATACAGTTTAGTTTTACCTTTCAGGTACTGAAAGACAGCCTCTTCCTTGGGCTGTATGTAGATTTTTTTCTAGTAATTTTACTTATTAATTAATGATTAATAGAAAATCATATATTATAAAATCTGAAATGGGGAAATCTATTCATTCAGGAAACTCTTACTTGGTACTGAGAAGAAAAAAGGAAAATCCATATTTTCACAAGGCTCAGACACTCAAGCTAATCATTGTTAAGTCAATGTGTTAAATATAATAATAGGAGTGGACTTGGTGTTGTGGTAGAACACAGGAAATCAAAAAATTTAAGGTGAGGGAAATCAGAGGTTTACTTCTGAGATCACTCTTTTTTTAAAGATTTGTTTTATTATTATTATTATTAATTTATTTATCTATTTTAGAGACAGAGCATGCACCCATGAGCAGAGCAGGGTCAGAGGGGATAAAACTCAAGCAGACTCCATGCTGAATGTGATTTTATAACTCTGAGATCATGACCTATGCTGAAATCAAGAGTCAGATGCTTAACAGAGCCACCCAGTTGCCTTCTGAGTGCCCTCTTAAAAATAATAATTATAACAATAATAATAGGCAAATGGAGAGATAGCCATCAAGGATGAATAACTACTAAATGGCTATTCAGGGAATTGAACTGAATCCAATGTTGCTATCATATAAAGGAAAAAGCAGAGAACTGTGGGGGGAAAAAAAAGATTCAGATAGGTAGGAATGGGCTAGATCTACCACCAATGAGGTATGATGAGGAATGGAAAAAGGATGATGGAAGAATGGAGATGGTGGAGAAATTATTAGGAAGTAATATCAGGAAATAGAGGAAAAGACATGGGGGGAAAGGATGGGAAAAGCTGTTATTGCACAGCAAGGAGAATGATAGAACTACCAAATGTAATTGCGATGAGATGTCATGGGCCAATAGTTGAGTTCACAGTATAAATCTTTTAAATAAAAATCAATATATATCTCTCTTTACTATTTCTAAACTTGCTTCACTGATTGCCTAAAATTTGGGGGCAGTATCCCTTTTCACATATTTCAATAAATGGTACTAATTCTTTTGGAAAAGGGACATTTTCCTTGACTATAAAATGGGAAGGTAATTAGCTATGCAATGAGATCCAAATACTTGAAGGATGAAACAAACTATGTAAAATATCTGTGGGGGCATCTGGTGGCTCAGAGGGTTAAAGCCTCTGCCTTCGGCTCAGGTCATGATGTCAGGGTCCTGGGATCGAGCCCTGCATCAGGCTCTCTGCTCAGCAGGGAGCATGCTTCCTCCTCTCTCTCTGCCTGCTTCTCTGCCTGCTTGTGATCTCTGTCAAATAAATAAATAAAATCTTTAAAAAAAATAAAATAAAATATCTGTGAAGTAGCAAATATGTAAATTGTAAGAATGCTTATAACATGTCACTGGACGTAGTTTGGAACAAGATACAACTAATGTTGCAGTGTCTACTCGGTCTTTGGAATATAGTAAGCCAATCTTTGGTATCAGTTTGCTCCATGTATCCTGAACGTGAGGTGGGTATTTTTTGCCCAAGCAGAGGTCTTTGAGCAAGTGATTTTATCACTGGCATTTTTACATATTTAAAAGAAGACCTGCTGGAGGTCATAGCAAATTAAAGTTTGCTTAGCACCAAGGACAACAAACTGTAGCAATACAGGAAAACACAGGTGTCGAAACAGAAAGAGATTAGTTTACTTCTCATTCAGCAAATGTGAAAAATGTTTCTTCTGTCATATTTTCATGAGGGGAAAAAAATCACGTTTTCTAGGGTCTATGATAAGTGTTAACAGGCTTTCATCTTTGTCCTGATTTGTCAGTTGGATATGTAAACAAAGGAAATTGTGAGAGCATAGGTTTTACGAGAAATGTTTACACAATTTTATTACATAAAACAACATATGTTTTCTATTAATAAAACAGCACACAACTGAGTGAGTGAGTGAGCTCATTATTGTTAATTACATAAATAAACATGGAGAGGAGAGAAAAAAAAATTTACTTACTTAATGATAGTTTTAAATAATAATCCTATTTGTTTCAAGTTTGGCATTTTAAAATAATGCTTTAAATTTTCAGGGAATATTCTTTATTATATATATATAAGCATATAAATATTTGATCAATACAGTTAAATATATATAAATAGACACATGAATATGTGAATTCATACATACATACATGTATTTTAGGTTTGCAATTTATCACTGGAGGTACAGAAATGTTGGTATTCATTTTGACTTAGGTTATGGTCGCAAGAATTGAAAGAAACCTGGTGTCCTTTTTCCTAATCTCGTGGAAGATGGTTTCCATGCTTGGGTACTAAAATCTAAAGCAGATGTCCCTGAAGCCTAAATTTTGTAAGGTTTCCCAATTTCACCAGCCTATGTTCATGCAACATAAAACAGGTACCAGTAGTATAATTGTATTATAAAAATAAATATCTAGGACACTTTATTTGATTATCAGTTGGGAATTCACTACAACTACTGCAGGTCTCAGTTGACAAGATAATCTGCTTTTGTCACAGCTCCTTTCTCGTTGTTTGAAAATGTCCTTTAATGTACTGTGTTTTATTAATTCGTCCAGCCTCCACCACTAACTTTGCCCGTGTTCGGAACAGAATATATTCTTTTTTTTTTTTTTTTTTTTTTTTTTTTTTTTTTTTTTTTTTTAAATTTTTTTTTTCTTTTTTACAGATAGAGAGAGAGAGATTACAAGTAGGCAGAGCAGCAGCCAGAGAGGGGAGGAAGCAGGCTCCCTGCGAAGCAGAGAGCCCGATACGGGGCTCGATCCCAGAGACCCTGAGATCATGACCTGAGCTGAAGGCAGAGGCTTAACCCACTGAGCCACCCAGGCGCCCCGGAACAGAATATATTCTTGATACATAATGGTTAGATGGATGATTGAAAGAGTAGATGGGGGGGTGCCTGGGTGGCTCAGTGGGTTGGGCCTCTGCCTTCGGCTCCGGTCATAATCTCAGGGTCCTGGGATTGAGCCCTGTGTCGGACCCTCTGCTCGGGGAACCTGTTTCTCCTCTCTCTGTCTCTCTGCCTGCTGCTCTGCCTACTTGTGATCTCTGTCTGTCAAATAAATAAAATCTTAAAAAAAAAAAAAAAGAAAGAAAGAAAGAGTAGATGGATGGAAAGACAAATAGGCAAGTGAATATATTCTTCTAGGAGCATCACAGATCCTCCCATCTTATCAACTTTAGTGGGAAGTGTTTGGGCAGGTGGATATAAAGAAAGAGGACACCTTTATGTAACAGAAGGGCAGAATCAATCACAACAACATTTGGGTTTCTGTAAAACCAACTCTGTATAAATCATTTGACTACCAATCTGCATTTCCCCTAAATTGCTAAGTACCACCCACTCTACTGATTTAGAACAGTTTTCCTATACATGAGATGGGCATATGCAAATTAAAATATCAATGACTAAAACGACATATGGCTTAATCTTTGCTTTAAATGAAATCTTATTGGGCGTGAAAATCTTTAACTGAAGATGGAATGCATCCTGACGGCATGAACTTTAGTGTTTTTTCCCCCCTAACAGCAGTTATCGGTTTATCATTAGTTTAATCAGAGGCAGACTAAAATGTGTTTGTTTTGCACCTTCCTTGCAGCCAACTTGCTAAAACTAGAAGAGCATATTGGAAACATAATATGCAGTGACATTCTGAGACTAATGCCTAATTCCGTCCACCTGTTACCAGGTAAGTGCATCCAGGCGGCTTCTTGGAACATTTGAAAAGCTCTCTCAGGTACAGAGGAGATAAAAGGAGCTTTTAAAATATACATATGCTAGAAATCCAGTCCTTTCCTCTCTGGAAGACTGTATCTTTTGACCTTTTTCTATCACTTCTTTTGCTGTGGTGACTCCTCTTTCCAAACTCTCTTTTATCCATATTCTCAAAATCTTATTTTAAGCGGTGGAAAAAAAATGAAGGTCCTTTTTCTGCTTTTCTTGTTTACACTCTTTTTCTTTACATCCACACTCTGTGCCAACTTCCCCTCCAAGTATTTTTATTACCACTCTCACTTTTTTGATTTCGACAGCTAAGTAAAGGTGTCATTGAATCAACATGGGGAAGGCACATGGCTTACCTTATAGGCTTTGTCATTCTCTAATGATTGAGTCATAGAGGTGAAGGGACTTAGGGACATAGAGTGTAATTAAAAAAAAAAATTATTATAGAGACCTTTACTAGGGTGGATGGTTTGCCTCTGACCTTCTGACATGTCATTCTGAGTCTTGAGTGGTTCATGTCTCCATTTAAGCATAAAATATATCAATGGGGGGAATGCTAATCAGGGTTATGCCACTCTTAGTTGTGACCAATCACACTTATTTAACCATGATATCAATATATCCTTTGCTATATGAGAAGAAAATTGTAGTCTGATTTATTCTGTTTTATAATCCGTATCTTTGACCTGGAAACAGAAGATACAGCTAAACTTACATAATGCAGCTCCTGAGTTTAGAGAGGAGAGGGAAGAACGCTCTCACATGGGGAAAGGAGCATGACTGAATAATGCATAATGAACCAAAAAATTTGCAGCTTGTAGACTTACTCTGTTACTTACACAATTAACTTAAATTGTTTATATTAATAAATTTAGAACTGGGGCACCTGGGTTGCTAATCATCTGCCTTTGGCACCGGTTATAATCCTGGGGTCCTGGAATGGAACCCCACATCCAGCTACCTGCTCAGTGGGGAAACTGCTTCTTCGTCTTCCTTCTCTCATTCTTGTTTTCACAATCTTTCTTTCTCATGAATGAATAAAATCTTTAAAAAATAAAAATAAATTCAGAAACAAAAAAATATTTATTTATTTAACTTTAAAAGATTGTTTATTTATTTGACAGACAGAGATTACAAGTAGACAGAGAGACAGGCAGAGAGAGAAGGGGAAGCTGGCTCCCTGCTGAGCAGAGAACCTGACATGGGGCTCGATCCCAGGACCCCGGGATCATGACCTGAGCTGAAGGCAGAGGCTTTAACAAACTGAGCCACCCAGGCGCCCCAGAAACAAAAATTTATGACATTTTATGTTTACTCTTTCTGACAGGATAGTGCTTAAGTTGGCTAATTTTGATAAAATTTCATCTGCTGCTATACAATTTTTTTACCTGACCTTTTCATATTTGGTTCATCTAATGGTCATTTTGAAACAAAAGGATAGGAAATATAACATTTTTAATAAGCATGTCTTAATTTCTTAACATAAAAGTACATAATGCTCATTGTCTTGGTTTTCCAAAGTAAAATGTCACAAATAGAAAATGCAAACATTCCCACAAACTCAGTGGGAGGCAGTCACTATTAAAAATTTGTTTGTTGGGACGCCTGGGTGGCTCAGTCGGTTAAGCCACTGCCTTCGGCTCAGGTCATGATCCCAGGGTCCTGGAATCGAGTCCTGCATCGTGCTCCTTGCTTGGCGGGAACGCTGCTTCTCTCTCTGCCTCTGCTTGCTTGTGTGCTTGTGCTCACTCACTCTCTCTCTCTCTGACAAATAAATAAATAAAAATCTTTGGGGAGCCTGGGTGGCTCAGTGGATTAAGCCGCTGCCTTCGGCTCAGGTCATGATCTCAGGGTCCTGGGATTGAGCCCCGCATCGGGCTCTCTGCTCCGCAGGGAGCCTGCTTCCTCCTCTCTCTCTGCCTGCCTCTCTGCCTACTTGTGATCTCTCTCTCTGTCAAATAAATAAATAAAATCTTAAAAAAAAATTTTGTTTGACTCTATGTTATTTTCCAAAAGAGATTCATTTTTTTTTAAAGATTTTATTTATTTATTTGACAGAGATCACAAGTAGGGAGAGAGGCAGGCAGAGAGAGAGAGAGAGAGGAGGAAGCAGGTTCCCCGCCAAGCAGAGAGCCCGACGCGGGACTCAATCCCAGGACCCCGAGATCATGACCTGAGCTGCAGGCAGCAGCTTAAACCACTGAGCCACCCAGGCGCCCCAGAGATTCATTTTTTTTACAAATTTGAGATCATATTTTAAAGCAATTTCATTCTACATTTTTCAGTGATGATTATCTTAACATTTCTTTTTCATTGAATATTTTCTAAATTCTTGTTATTTGTTGCATCATATTCCGTTAGATAGATATACTTTATTTTAATTTTATTCATTTATTGAATAGATTTGTGTATGCTTTTTATCATTATAATAATATTGAATCAGACATGCTGTATAGGAGACCTGAGTGGCTCAGTTGGTTAAGTGGCTGACCTTGATTTTGGCTCAGGTTGTAATCCCAGGGTTGGGAGATCAAGCCCTGTGTCAGTCTCCATGCTCAGCAAGGAGTCTGCTTTTGATACCCTCTATCCCTCTCCCTCAGCCCTTCCCACCTCTCTTTTCATCTCTCTCTAAAATAAATAAGTAAATAAAAATCTTTTAAAAAATGCTGTATACACTTTCATATAGATCTAAATTTTGAATAATATTCTTAAGAAAGTTTTCTACAAGGAAAACAATTTGGTGATGAGTATGAAATTTTTAATTTATGTGAGTAAATACTGATAAATTATTTTCCAGAAGTTTTACCAACTATACTTATTTCAGTCATTTACAAAGGTGATTGTTTTTTATAACAGTGAGTACTATTAGTTGTCTGTTGGCAAAACATGATATTCCTTCCAGGTAGTTGGTATTTATTTTATCATGTATAACTTTGAACATACTTGCATGTACTTTTAGTCTATTTCATTTTTCTGTCGCTTGTCAGTTCATACTTTTTGATGTGGGCATATATTTGATATCCTCAACACATGGAATTAAAGACTATATGGTTTTTAAAATTTGTAAAATTTTAAAATAAAACAATATGTTATGAAAACACGTTGTATTTGCTGGAAATGTATTTTGAAGAATCCTTTTGATGATTAGATTTCTAAATTTACCTGATTGTAAAAATATGCTTACATAGTGGATGACGACTTCTGAGTTAATACTGTTCCTCAGTTTCTTAATACTTTCCACTGTCAGTACAACTACAAGGGATTTAAAAATTTGACCCATGGTGTTTAGAGTCATCTAACTGTAAGCCATTTCTAATCAAAGTGGGGGCTAATGCAATTTTGGGTCACAGACCAGTGGACACCTGAAAATTAATGGAATTTCTTCCCCTTAACCTAGGTCAGATTCATCCCCCAGCTTATGAAGGTGAAAGGCTAATATTAACTCAATTACTTTGTCATAAGATCTCCTGATTTACAGTCTATTAAGATTTGAACATTTCCAGTTAAACTGACACACTTGACATTAAATTATGAGCACTCTTCACTTTCCTTCCTTTGCTGGAAGTAGCTCTGTTTATCCTCCAAAGAGGTCAAGACCTTAAAATAAGAAACTGAATTTCTTTTATGATTTGCATTTCTTCTTTGCTCACCAGTGATAAAAAGGACTGTAGAAGAATTCTTAATTTAGAAAAGTCAGGATTCGTTTGCTTAGTTTGCAGAAGGATGGGTATATAATGAACAACTTCTTGGATCCATAAATCCTAATGTAAATATTTCAGGCAAATTGACCACATGGTCTCTTTTAAGAAGAATTTCATCAAATTATGTTTGGCAACCTAGGCCTTTAACTCATTAAAAATAAACTATATGACGTAATGAAAGCAGTTAAAGGTCCAATTAATAGAAAGACTAATTCCACTCTCATTTGGGTTTAAGAGTCAATTTATTTTTTACCATCTTCAGAACCATTGTAGTTAAAGGGTGGGTTTTGATGTTTAGTACCTATCTAATGGAGCTGCTAAGAGCATTAAATAAGCTATTAGATATAAGTCAGTGACTGGTACATAGTGAGTGTATAATAAATAGCTTCATATTGTTGATAATATCTCTACTTAACCAAATAGATGTCTCTGAAATTTCATATATATCAACACTTCTCATATCTAATATATTATAAATTTTATTGTTTAATTACATCTCTACAAATATAATAGCAAGAATATAGAAAATAATTGCGTGTTTAAGAATCCTAGATTCTTTTTTTTTCCCCTTCCCTTTTGACCAGATTTCACTTGGAAGCATTCAGCAGAGAGTACAACATTTGGAAGAGCAAATAATTGAATCAGAGTTCTAAAATGCACATGTCTCTGCAATTTAACTGCCTAGAGGTAAGATTCTCAACTCTGTTTCTTCAGAGTTTCAAGAGAATTGAAGAACAGCCAATGGCTAAATAATCGAAAACCTTGCCCATCTAAATCCCTGACCACTCCTGTGCACCAAGTATACTCTACATGATCCCAGAAATACCAGGTTACCTAATGTCAGTTTGGCATCACCAGGACACCTTGGAAGGATGGAAAGTCTGTTTCCCAGAGTCACCTTTCCTGTATAGATCTGGCTTGAAAGTCGCCAATGAGAGGAGCTCATGCTGAACTTGTAAGGTAGATGTGAATGAGAACCTGTTATGTTCTGGAAGGAGTCACAGCCAGCCTTGCAGATAGACAAAAGCACTGAGGCTTCCAGCAAGCTACTGAGATCCACCCACTTAGGCACTTCAAGATGAGATATTTAGTATCAACTCATGAGCCTGTTGATGGCTATTTCCTCAGGACCTTCAGCAGTGGTAGCTTCCCTGGCCTCTACTCTGTCAGCTGTTGGACTGATCCTATAAGCACTCAGTAATGTCAAAATATTTATATCTGGGGCAGCCTAGGCAGTTTAGTCATTTAAATGTCTGCCTTCATCTCAGGTCATGATCCTGGGGTCCTGGGATCTAGCCTACTTGTCAGGCTTCCTGCTCAGTGGGGAAACTGATTCTTCCTCTCCCACTGTTTGTTCTCTCTCTCTCATTCTCTCTCTCAAATACATAAATAAATCTTAAAAAAAATCTTTTTATCTGGAATATAATAAGTGGTTTCTATTCTCCTGATCAAACCGTGAGCAGATAAAATGGACAAATTCTAAGCACAGCTTTAAAATATTTTTGAGGTCCCACCTGTGTTTATAAACCAATGTTTTTTTCTGTATTTGACTGTACAATAAATTTCAAAAGCTATAGAAATTCCATTGAATTATATTTTAATTAATTACCTGATCTGCTAATACAAAAAACATAGGAGGTCAGGAGTGAATATATTGACTCATTTTGATTTTCTTTTCAATAACATTTTTTTTTTCATCTATAGCTAGCGGGGAAAAAAAAGCATCATACCCATAAGTTTTCATGGGCTGTGTCATGGGTTGAATAGTGTCCCTTTCAAAATCTGTATTCATCTGGAAACTCAGAACATAATTTTATTTGGAAAGAGGGCCTTTACAGATGTGATTATTTAAGGTAATTTTGGTTGAGGGTCTGGCC
Source organism: Meles meles (assembly GCF_922984935.1). Lineage (NCBI taxonomy): Eukaryota > Metazoa > Chordata > Mammalia > Carnivora > Mustelidae > Meles > Meles meles. The sequence goes on from NC_060071.1 coordinate 127,289,218, forward strand.
TTAAATTCAATGATAGTATTCTTATAAGAAGAGCTATCTACACAGGAAAGTGGACTACACAAAGATGGAGACAGATATTGGCATGATTCAACTGTTAGCCAAAGACTGTCATGAACTGCTGGGAGCCACCAAAAGCCAGAAAGAAGGGAAGAAGATTTCCTTACAGCCCTCACAGTGAGCACACCCCCACCAACACCTTGATATCAGACTTCATGCATCCCGAACTGAAAGAATCAATAACTGTTTTTTTAAGCCATCCAGTTTGTGGTAATTTCTTACTGCAGCCCTAGACAACAACTACATGCTACTTCTAACAAACTTCCAAGAGATTTATCTTATGATATTTTAAAAGTTTTGGGAAAAAAAGTGAAAGCTTCTCAATCAAGTCACCTTTCTTATCAATCTATCAACATCAAATAATAAAGCAAACAAAAACTAACCTCACATAAATTTAATGTAAGGATGTTAAAATATAATATTAACATCTCAAATATCTAAATCAACACTTTAAATTAGGGGTTAATAATTTATTATTAGCTAAGTAGGATTTATTTCAGGAATTCTAGAGTGGTTCAATACTTATAAAATCTATTGATAACAAGGACCAGAAGGGAAAATATATTATCATGTCAATGCATGCTAAAAAGATGTTCAATTAAGTTTAAAAACCATTTTTTATTTTATAGAAAGTTAATGTACAGGGGCACCTGGGTGGCTCAGTGGGTTAAGCCTCTGCCTTCGGCTCAGGTCATGATCTCAGGGTCCTGGGATCAAGCCCCACATTAGGCTCAGCAGGGAGCCTGCTTCCCCGACCCCACCTCTCTCTGCCTGCCTCTCTGCCTACTTGTGATCTCTCTCTCTCTCTCTCTGTCAAATAAATAAATAAAATCTTTATTAAAAAAAATAAAAAGTGTACAAATCTATGAGTAAAAGAAAATGTCATTTCAGTGATAGAATTATCCCCCTCAATCAAATAGTCATCACCACTAGCCAAATGGCACAATACCAGATACTTTACCATTAGGGACATGAATAAATGATAGATGTCTGCTGTGACCCCTTCTTCAGCATTATATACCAACTTTTAACCAATATAATAAGATAATGAAATAAATAAGAATTAGAAGAAAATAAATATTTTATCATTATTTGTAAAATGTATGCTCTACTTTAAAAAACCTGAACAAGTCAACTGAAAGGTACTACAATTAGAGATTTGACTGTGATAGCTAGTTATAGAAGTTACAAATAAAATAAGTTATTTTGCTAATTACTGGCCATAAAAAGGAAAAATTAAAGAAAGAAAAGAAGCTATTCATAACAACCCAAAGTATAAATTATCTAAATGAGAAATACATATGATTCTTATATAAAGTTATAATATGTTACCGTTGACCATAATAAAAGAGTTGAATAAGCATAATGATTAACCATGTTCATTTGATTAACAATCAAAATGTATCATTTTTATCCAAATTAATGAATAAATTTGGCAATTTCTACTTTTTTCTATGTTATGATAATCAAATAATTTTTGGGGAAAAAGTAACATTGACAAATATGCTTTTCTATATTTTAAATATAAAGGAGAAAAGAGAGTTATAAACACTAAAAATTACAAATAAAATTATGAGTGTAATGTTGAGGACCTCTGATCAGTGGGGAAGGGATAGATTATTTGAAAAATTAGATCTGGAGACAAACACACTATTATTAGCATATAAAAATTTAGAATTCTCTTTCATCAAATACCATAATAAATCCTTAATACAGTACAAATTTACATATAAGAAATTAAATCATAAAAGAGCTAGGAGAAAATTTAGCTAATACATATTTATTCAAGATTGGGAAAATCTTTTCATATCCGGCATCAAAATTATTGAAAGATGTGTCTGCGTAACATATTATTGTAACTTTATGTGAGGGAGAAAAAATTTAAAAAGCAGGCATTATTAACAAGGCAAAGACATAAATGCAAATTGGGAGGAAATGACAACATATATGACTGGCAAATGGTAAATATTATAAAGTGATTTTTCAAATTTGTAAATTTGAACAATATTAGGTGCTGCAGAGGAGAAAAAGCAACAAATAAATATTATAGTCTTAGCATTATACACAGAGTAACTGCCCAGTACATGGAAGCTATTATCATTTTGTTAAAAACAATATAAATAATGTAAATCAGGGACACCCAGGTGGTTCAGTCAGTTAAGCATCTGCCCTTGGCTCAGGTCTTGATCCCAGGGTCCTGGGATCGAGCCCTGCATCAGGATCCCTGCTCAGCGCGTAGCCTATTTCTCCCTCTGCCTGCCACTCTCTCATTTTCTTTCTACAAATAAATACACAAAATCTTAGAAATTTAATAATTTAAGTCATAAAAGGTAAGTAATCTGTTAGGAAAAAAATAAGCAATTGATGTCCATAGGAGAACAATGGAAAATTTCAGTGGATAATAAATATGAAGATATTTAAATAGCATAAATAATCCCACAAATCTAATTTATAAAAGTACAATATTCTTGGGCACCTGAGTGGCCCTGCCTTCGACCCAGGTCATGATCTCAGGGTCCTGGGATCAAGCCCCGCATCGGGCTCTCTGCTCAGCGAGGAGCTTGCTTCCTCCTCTCTCTCTGCCTGCTCTCTGCCTACTTGTGATCTCTGTCTGTCAAATAAATAAACAAAATCTTAGAAAAAAAAATACAACATTCTTAGTTAAAATATTGATAAAATTTTTTAAAGAATAGCAACAATTGGGCGCCTGGGTGGCTCAGTGGTTTAAGCCGCTGCCTTTGGCTCGGGTCGTGATCTCAGGGTGCTGGGATCGAGTCCCGCATCAGGCTCTCTGCTCGGCAGGGAGCCTGCTTCCCTCTCACTCTCTCTGTCTGCCTCTCTGCTTACTTGTGATCTCTCTCTGTTAAATAAATAAATAAAAAATCTTTAAAAAAAAAAAAAAGAATAGCAACAATTGCTGGGTGTCTGGGTGGATCAGTGAAGCATCTGACTCTTGATTTTGGCTCAGGTCATGATCTCAGGGTCATGAGACTGAGTCCCTGTTGGACTCCACACTCATCGTTCATCGTGGAATCCACTTACTATTCTCTGCATCTTCCTCTGCCCCTCCCCCTTCAAATAAATAAAATATTTTAGAAAAAATAGTAACGTCAATTGTTAGATAAGATATAGAAAGAGTATACTAACACATAGGTGGCAAAATTCTAAATAAAAAAATATTCTGAAGGGCAATTTAAATTATATTTAAAATAAAGAAAACAACGAAAAAGAAAATCAAAGCAAACAAGTGAACAAAAACTTCAAAAATGAATAAGCTGATGTAATTTCAGCTTTAAAAATTTATTCTTTTAAAAAAAGTGTCCAGAATGTGAAGATGTTTCTTTCAAAACTAGAACCAATCTGAATACCTAAAAATAAATGTTGAATAAGAATAGTAGCTTCTTGTAATGGAGTATTATGCTCTTTAGAACATATTATAGAAATTAAAAACAAACTTAAAAATCTGGATACAGTAAGTTCCTTGTTTTATAATTAAATTTAAGTCAGAAAGTACAGATAGAAAAATAAAAAGATGCAAATTCATATATTACATATGCATCTATATTTGGGTAGTGATATTTTGATTGATTTGTTCTTTATGCTTATCTTTTTTTTTCTGTCTTCCCATCATGAGCATGCATTTATTGAGTAATTAAAATGTTAGTTGCTATGGCAAACATGTTTATACAGACTAATGTTTATTAACATTGAATTGCATATGAAGTTTATACAGACTAATGTTTATTGACATTGAATTGTGTATGCTATATTAAATTTTATTTTCAATTTTTACCATATTAAGTTTTAAAAGATTGTTAGAAAAAACTTACTTGTTTTAAAAAACCTATAGAATAATTCTAAGATTAAACAAATATACGCATCGGGCTCTCTGCTCAGTGGAGAGCCTGCTTCCCTTCCTCTGTCTCTCTGCCTGCCTCTCTGCCTACTTGTGAACTCTGTCTGTCAAATAAATAAATAAAATCTTAAAAAAAAATATATATATATATATATAAACTGGAGTAAATAAACCAAAATGTTCTCTAATAGATGAATTTATAAATAAATAGTTTCACTTGTTTTCTTTTTTATTTGCATTTTCAATGTTTCAATAATGACTAAGAAATAAATAATAAAGTTAAGGTATTTAAAAAATATACCAAATGCCTTTGAAACTGAATGGCCATTAAGTAATTGTTCACATGGACCTCAATTTATATTTCCTTTTTAAAATGTATCCAGTAAGAATTTCAGCTGCTATGTTATCATTATTGCTGTTTTCCATAATCCTCTTTTCTCCCTTTTATAAGGCTTATTTTGCTTCCCCAGCCACACAGCATGAACATCATCTGGGGCTTAAAAGAAAGGTGGGATCTCCAGCCCTACCCCAGACTTACTGAATCCACAAGTCCACGATAGGCAGAACTTCAGGAAACTTACAGGAATATTAGTTTGTATCGTACTCAATTATGTGGGTTGAATCTACTAAAATGCCACCACTTTGTGGATGCCTGTTCTGACTAAGTAAAAAAAGCAAAACTCTTTCTCCTGATTCATTGTTCTCCATAAGCACTTATTTTTCTTTGATCTCCTAGCTTACATTTATTCATTATTATGTATTCCTTTTTTTTTTTTTTTTTAATGTTCTGCTTTCTCCGCGTTCAAGAGAATGCAATGAACCTGCGTATGTAGCTGTGAAAAGTGTTAAGAGCTCTGAATTGGAAAGCAGGACAGGGTCCAGGTCAGAAGTAGAGGTAGGATCGATTATTTATGCCACAAATACCTCTGCAATTGTCCTGTCCACCGTATACACTTAGTGTGAAAATCAGTCCAAAATTCCTGTCCTCCTGAAATGTTCATTCTCTGTCAGAATGCAAAATACCTACGTTTGGGAAATTAGGTGGTAAGCAGTGGCAGGGAAAATGTAGTGGATGAGGGAAATGAGGAGCGTTGGGGTGTGTGATGTTAATAGCATCATTAGGAAAGGTCTCACCAAGAACACTCCAGCAATGCATGCTTATATACTTCTTTACTTATTTAAGATTTAATTTATGTATTTGAGTGAGACAGAGCACACGCATGAGTCTAAAGGAAGGAGAAGCAGGCTCCCCATTGAGCAGGGAACCCAATGTGAGGCTTGATCCCAGGACCCTGAGGTCATGACCTGAGTCAAAGTCAGATACTTAAATGACTGAGGCACCCAGGTGCCCCCAATGCATGCTTATTTAAAGTCCTCTAAATACAGGGTCCTGTGGTACTAGATGAAGGGGGTAACAAAGGAGAAATTATGAATTAGAAAGGAAAGAAAAATGTATTGGTTCACATGAGATGGCTTTGGATTTTGTCATCATATCAGAAGGCTTCATAACCAGACAGTGGGAAACACTTGAAATAGCCCTCGTGGAGTCACTTAGAAGGAGTCACTGACTCCTTCCCACTGCTCTCCCGTAAAGAACTGTGTGACCCTCCTCTGTGTTCTTAACATGCTCTGAGCTTGTATTCTGATGAGTGAACGAACGCATTTGAGATTCCACTAAACTATAAGCTGCTGGAGGGCACAGCCTCTGATAGATAAATCTTTACCACTCAATCCACATAGCATAATTCAGAGCCTGACCTGTAAAAGATGATTAACAAGTATTTAATGAAAGGTCATGGAACGGAAGGGCAAGAGCTGAGGAAAAGGAACAGAACATCGACAGTGATGTTTCCCTGGGGTCGGAGAGTGGAACGGCAGCTGCATCCACAGCCTCAGAAGATTGAGAGAATATGGGGCGCTGGAGAGAACAGGGTTCCATGGCTGGGTTTGGGCTGCTAATGGCCTGAAGCCGTGGTCCTAAAATCGGGCTGGTGAACAGGAAAATACCTGGGAATCAAAATCCTGTAGAGGCATGAGAGCTAATCCATTCAGGCCGAGGGAGAAGGATAAGTAGAAATGAAGCTGTGGTGAAGGAGAGGAAAGACAACGTTTGAGCATATTTTACCGTGTTTACGTGTTTACGATAATGACCTAAATGCAAGTCAGTTGTTGATCCTTCACGGCCTCAAGAAGCATGGAGTTTCAGGGCGACAGGGGGGATGCCATGACGAAAATCAGATTCTCGTTAAAGACGCTTCTGAGGAAACGTAACTTTCAATGAGGGTCTTGATTAGTTTATGTTCTCTGGAATAGCATGAGAAGGGAAATGATGTGGGCTCTCTGTCCTTGATGTCAGGAACCAGCTGAGGTTTGGTGGTTACAGGCTTAGAAGCTGTCATGTCAGTGTGATGCTCACCGTCCTCACAGACGCTGTGGGATCCAATTCAACTGCAGGCACAGCTTTTGATGAAGCCACGTGACTGGCCACGAAATCCCTAAATTTATTGCTTACCAAAATAGAGTATCCCAACGGGATGGATGTATATAGTAGTGTTCATAAATGGCTTCACATCTTCTTTATAGGCTAATTCTGCTTGTGTATGTGAATCCCAAGAAAACGTGTTCTCTTCCTGGTATTTTAAGACATGGGTGGAAATGCATCAGGGATTTAAAGTCCTTGAATGCATTTGCTACTACACTTTGTAGATCACCAATAAGGCATCCTAGTACTCCACTCTTCCATCAAATTTCTTCCTTGGTTGTATTTTACTGGTTAACATTTCACACAGTTTTTTAAGGCAGCAGTACCCTTGAAAGGAGGCGCTTATGGATTTTCGAGTTTTCTTTCCTTTTGGTGATAAGGCTGGATGAGAATTATGAGGGAATATAATAAAGCCTTTGTCTGCATAGCCATCCAGAGATTCTTACAAAATCGGGATTTTCACAGTATAAACAAGCAATACATTCTCCTGATTAGGACTTGTTGACTGCTTGTTGACTGCCTGGGAGCATAGGGCCAAGTCTGTTGAGTTATGGTCTCTATTTTGCCACGAGCAAACTATGGAACCGTGTCCAAGTTAAGTTGCCTCTTAGCATTCCGTTTGTAGAATGGGTGTAATCAGACCTTCCTGACAGGAATGTTTTAAGGGTTAATTAATTGCAGTTTGTTAAGTGTGCTGAGATTGTCAGATTAAAGCATTAGGGAAGTGTCAAGTTTGTGTTATTATGGTATTATTTTTCTTTGTTTGGTAGGAAATGCCATTTCTGTGTAATTTACTTTAACAGTAAAATAAGCCATTTTAATCAATGCACAATCAAGCCCTTATTCATTGAGGACAAGGGTGTATACACTTAGCGAGAGCACTAGCGTCAGCTGACACAGGGCAGGAATCTGAAAATTCAGCATTGGATACAAAGAAAGCCTAGAAAATGAGACGTGGGGCAATCAGATTCTGAGTGCCCAGGAGACTCAAGTTACAGACCCAATATAGCTCGTTAATAGCAGAGAGAGAAAAAAAAGTCTGTAACCTTAGCAACTGATACCCAACTTAAAAAAAAAAAAAAGTTACCCATGTTACCAAGAAATTGTTGAAGTGATTATACATATGGCTCAGAAACTAAATATCACAAATATTTCATTAGAATCCAAAGGGGATTTTAAATGTACAGAGTTATTTAAGACTTTCTTTATAGTAACTTAAAAGTGTGCATGTTTGGATGTGATCTTACACGTATAAATACATGTTAGTCATGACTTAGGCTTTGACCATTATAATAGCTAGTGAATCTTGATTTTTCCAAAGAAAACACTGACACATATATCTGCAAACATTATTTAGCAACATATATGAGCTGTAATTTTAAGATGCTATTTTTCTAACATGTATATTACTAAATATAACAGATAATAAATAAGGTAATGAGTACTTTTACTAAAACAATACGACTATTTCAGCACAAATATTTAAAATGAAGGAAATTAAAGCATGTGATACTTCATTGATTATCAATAGGCATTTTGTAAACAATGTCCTACAAATAATGACTGTAATGACTTGCATCTGTAGTTTTCAGTATTAATCCTCTTGTGTTAATCAAGAATCGTATCTAGTTATTCAAAGTCCCACAAGCTTATAACTTTGATTGGCCACATGGATTTAACTTTTTTATTATTTTACCCTAAGTCAGATATATCTACAATCTTCATTTTGAAAAAGGACAGGAATAAATTTTCCGTTTAACCAGTTTGCAAAGTCCTATGGATGGAAGAGTCATACTTATTCCTCACTTGCGCACAGCAGTGGTTCTCTAATGATCTTTCTGTTTACACTCATTGCAATAGGGAAGCTAGAAAAATCTCTAAAATGTAAGTCAGATCATGTCACAGTTTTGTTTAAAATCCACTAATAGGGGCACCTGGGAGCCTCAGTCATTAAGCGTCAGGCTTTGGCTCAGGTCATGATTCCAGAATCCTGGGATCCAGGTCTTATCAGGTTCCCTGATCAACTGAAGCCTGCTTTTCCCTCCCTAGCTCCTCTGTGCTTGTGTTCCCTCTCTCTCTATCTCTCTCTCTGGAATAAATAAATAAATAAATAAATAAATAAATAAATGCCACCGGTAACATCCCACTGCAGTCAGAACAAAATCCAGCATGGCCCTACATAGAAGCTTCCACAGCGGCTTGTCTTCACCCATCTCCTGCAATTCTCTGTGTTTGCCCGGTTCTTGTCTCATTGCTCTCCCCGACGTATATCAGAAAACTTGTACATGGCTTTCCCTATAGCATTTGTACTTACTTCTTTCTGCAAGATTTCTTCATTCACTTTTCTCCGCTCTGTGCTCAACCATGGGGTTAGAGTATATCCCCAGAAATCCTCTGTGTAACAACGCCACTATGCCATTTCCCTATTACCTTCTACTTTAACTTTATAACAGTCTCTATCATCTGCTGTATCATACATTCATCTCTCCTTAGGGAATGGACAGTTTGTTTTGTTCATGTCTTCAATGCACAGAAGGCTACCCAGAAAATAGTAGTAGCCTAATGAATGTTTATTGAATACTTAAATAAATACTGAGATATTGGTACTTTCTAAAATATCCCATAACATCTTAGCCATCACTAACGACATCATTATTTATTGAATGGTCCCCAGTGACGGTACCTGGTTTTGAGGTGGCTTAGCAGGTTTTGAAAACAAGTCAACAATTTATTAAGGGGCATCTGTATTCTTATAGAATTCTTATAGAATATAAGCCTTAGCTTATATTCTATATATATATTCTATATATATTCAGATATATATATATATATAGAGAGAGAGAGAGAGAGAGCGCTCTCGCGCACACGTGCGCGCGTTTATATTCTATATATATATATGGGAGTAAGTTGTCTCTGAGGGCCTTATATCCTCACACATGGCAGCTCAAGAGTTAAAGGTCACTCACAAGGGAAAGCAATCCTGTGGCCTGATTGTAGAGTATGCTGCTGTTCTTCCTTAGACTAGTTATTTATTTGTTTATTTGGACTTACACTTTTATTTCTTTTTAAAATTTTATTTATTTATTTGACAGTGAGAGAAAGAGATCACAAGTAGCCAGAGAGGCAGGCAGAGAGAGAGAGAGAGGAGGAGGAGGAGGAAGCAGGCTCCCTGCTAAGCAGGGAGCCCGATGCGGGACTCGATCCCAGGACCCTGAGATTATGACATGAGCCGAAGGCGGAGGCTTAACAGATTGAGCCACCCAGGCACCCTGGACTTAAACTTTTAAATACAGAAGAAAAGTTCAGGGGAAATATGATGTGAAGCATATAAGTTTCCTAGAGGCTAATTATACTAGACATTTTTTTTATTTGATTAAACAGATACCATTTTATGGTTCCTGAGAAAATAAAGGCAAGTCTATTGCTACTTATCTGAATGTTCAGAACCCTGATTAGCCTTCAAAACCAAGCTTAAATGTTGCACTATCCCTTTCAGTATTAACTGCTCCCTCCTTGATTCTCTTCTCTTTCTAGAGAATCTGTGAGTACACATGATACAAAATTTATGTATACATTATTTCAATTTCCCATGTTGGGAAACAGGTATATCTATAAATAACACTGAGCTAATTCAGGGTAGTTCCATGCCCTAGTTCTCCTTTACCTGCAGCATCTAACTCCACATTTAGCCTGAAGTTGCCACTTAATAAGTGTTTGTACAGACATTCTAATTGGTTGGTTTCTTACTCATCTATCTTCAATGTGTGTCTGTTCAGAGTACTTCATATATCAGTTAGAAATTAAAAGCAGTTTTTAGAGTCTCTGGAAAGGTGTTGTGATATGACATCATCGTTTTTGTCAACGATGTATACGATTTAATTAAACACCTACTCTAACTCTGGGTGGTCTGTGCCTTGCTGAAAAGTTGTACTTATAACTGATTTGTATCATCAAATAATAGTTTACTTCTGCTATAAGATCTATGAAATACAAATACTTTTTAGAGGAACCCTTTGGTTCATTTCTTGTTTGCAAGAAGAATCATGTGAAATAATAAAAAGAAATGGTTTATTTTAATCATAAGAGCAGGGAATTGGAGTGTTGGAGTTACGGTTTCATTTTTTCAATGTTTGGGCTAAGGTAACCTCGTGGATGTTTTTTCTTATTTAAAAAAAATTTAAAAGATTTTATTTATTCATTTGAGAGGGAGACAGAGAGACCACATAAGCAGGGGGAGAGGCAGAGGGAGAGGGAGAAGCAGGCTCTCTGCTGAGCCAGCCAGGAGCCAATGTGGTGCTTGATCCCAGGATCTGGAGATCATGAACTGAGCAGAAGGCAGATGTCTAACCATCTGAGCCACCCAGGCACCCCTCTTGGATGATTTTCATTTGTCATTTGTAAAAGAGGTGCTGCAAATGCATGATAGCTGTTTAGATTAGCCTGGATTATCCAGGTGAGTTCATCTTAATCACATGTTTTTTTTTTTTTTTTAAGAACAGAGAAACTTTCCTGGCTATTGGCAGAGAGGGACATGTGACTAGAAAGAACCACCCAGGAGATGACACGCTGTTGCTAGCTTGGCAGACAGAAGAAGCCAACAGCTAAGGAGTGGGGTGGCCTCGAGAAGCTAAAAGAGGTAAGAAAATGAATCCTTCGCTAGAGCCTCCAGAAAGGAAAGAAGCCCTGCTGAAAACTTTAGTCCGGTGAGACCCCTGCCAGACTCCTGATTTCCAAAAATGTAAATAAATTTGTGTGATTTCAAGCCACTAAGCTTGTGGTAATCTGTTACAGCAGCAGTAGAAACCTAATACAATATCTTTTTGCTTTTCCTCTTGACAATCCTCCAAGTCCACATTTGAATGCATTATATATGTTTTATGTTTAAATCCTGATTATCATGTATTGGAGTTGTTCAAAAATGAAGTACATTCATATCAGAAATGTCTGTCTTCCAAATGTATGTATTTGATATACTTCAGAAGAACCTCTCAATTCACTGCTCGAACAAAGGATTTTGTAACTAACTCCTATACTCCTTTCACACAATAGAAATCAGAGCCTGTGAGAGCTCATGCCATTTACTTTAGTCAAAATCTGAATGATGCATTGCATAAGTAACAGCATAATAGGGCGCTCATATTGTAATCTGGGTAGATGTATGCTGTGCTTTGAAAATCAAATATTGTTCCCTTTGACGTTTTGACAAGTAATTTCGACAACAATATACATTTGGCTAACTCATGAATGTAGTACTTCTCGTCCTCTAGATTGTGCAGGGTTTGCACTATGCTAAGAATGACAACAATTATAGAACTGACTTGCATCTGCCAAGTGAACAGATGGTCTTGTAGTTTAGAGGAACAATGGTGAAGAAAGAAAGGCAAAGTGGTGGGAGGGGGAGCTGGTAGAGTGGGATAAAAATTTTGCAATCCAAAATAGTATTAATACAACTAAAGAAAAATCTAGACAAAGACATGTTACAATTTATTATTGAAAGGTATAAAAAAAAAAAAGAAGAGAAAGGTCTTGCTTATTTCATTCTTCTTTCATTGATTCTAATTCCAGGGTACTTGAGATCTAAAAAGCTATAAAACTGTAATGTTGACAATCTCATTTATGAAAATGGTTGTTTAAAAGTATTATCAATATGAGTATGATATGGGATGACATTTTTGCCTTTACACTCTATATATTTCTTCCTTTCTTTTTGTTTTGTTTATCTGTGGAACAAATAGAACACAAATAAGAATTAGGGCTTCATTCTCATAAACCTTAAATGTTTTCTACAGATCCTCTTCATATGAACAGTGAAGTAATTGTGTTCTTCGATCTCTTTTGAGTCATTTTACCTTCACTGAATGATGTAGAATATGGGTGTCTTCTTGGAAAAAATCTTCATTAAATAAATAGGTTGTGTGTATGTGTATATTTGTGTGTGTGTGCATTTGAGCATTAAGTAACCTACAAAGATAGTCCTACTTCCTTGACTTCGGGAGTCTAGATTAAATGTGATGTCCTATCTTTGAATTTAAAAATCTTTAAATATATCATTCTATAAGGATACCCTTGTTTAAGGAGTTTTCTGGTAGAGAAAACTGAATTGCTATTTGGATTATATCAAGGACAGACTCTGTACTTAGATATATAGTCTTAGAAGCTATTCAGATATTTATTTTCTCTTCCTGGAATAGAACTTACAGTTCCTAATTGCCAAACTAGTTATAATAAGTCCTACTGATTAAATATTTTGTTAGGCACTGCATTAAATATTTTATCGTATATCATCTCCTTTAAAAATCGGAAAAAGGATATCACATGTTATCGCAATAAGACTCTGAAGTAGGTAAGGAGTATTATTTTCTCCTTTTTAAAGATCAGGCAATGGAGGTCTTTGCAGTATGAACGACTTACCTCAAACCACACATTTAATAAATTGGAAGTGGGGATTGAAAGCTAGGTTTACTTAACCCCAAACTCTCTATTTAAACATTCAAATGAGGTAAAGTAAGCTAGGGAATGATAACATATAGACACTAAATGTCAATGGTTAACACAACAGCTATTTTCACTCAGATAGGAGTGATGGGGTGGTGTTCATGTCTGCCAAACAGCTCTCCCCACAGGATCAGGCACAGATCCAGGCTCTTTTGGCTTTGCCACGCAGTCATCCCTTGTGTAAGACCTTGCCATGGTATGTGTTTCCAGAGGAAGGAAAAGGGCATGGTATAGCTCCCGTGTGAGGATTTGGCAAAAACATGGCTGCTTCTGTTCCTTTGGAGAAAACTTAGTCACACGGAGCTTACCATCTCAAAAGAGTCTGGAAAAGTCGTCTAGCCATTTGATCAAAGAAAAGTAGGGATATCGGTAATCATTTAGCCATCATTTTAGTGCCACCATTTAGTATGTTTTATTAATGGATTTGTGAAAATAAGGAAGCTACAGAGAAAACCTTCATGATCTGTGGATAAAGCTTAGATGAATTGTCTTAGCCATAGCTAGCCCACAGTACAGATCTACAAGAGCCTTTTTTCCTGTCCTTTGCCTCCAAAAAGCTTGATTGATTCCAATAATTCAATGGGTTTCTTGGGACCTGGGCTCATTGTGTTGAATGGGGGGAAACACTTATAGGTTGGGGAAATGGGGAAAAGCATGTTCCTTCCTCTTAGTATCATCAGTTAGGTTTTCTCTTAAATATTTTGAAGGTCTTCATTATTAGACGGTATACTAGCACTAATAGTTGATGTTTTTATCATTATTTAATTTCAATTAATTTTGTTTGAATAAAATTTAATAGTTTCAAGATTTAGGAATTTCAAAATAATAATTCCTAGTGTCTCTTTGTTTTTTAATTAATGCCAAAGCTAATATTCATTGTTAAAACTGGCCATAATAGGAGATCAGAAACAACTCAGCACTTTTTGACTACTTAGAATGTGAGAAAGGCAACTGACAATCTTGCCATCATTATAATACTACTGCTAAATACAGTACTGCCACATTTTTCCATCACTGTCCTCAAAAGAATTGTTTCATGTAGGTAAATTTTCCATAGAGACAATACAAAACTTAACAATAAAAAGAGAAGATCTTTCCTAAATATTTTGCATAATTTCTTTATAATTTAAATTTATCATGAGATCATAAGTTTGTAAATGTAAATATCCATTATTGTATTATCTAAAATAATATGTCACAGATGTCCCTGTTTTGACAAGTCCCAAACAGCTGATGTATCTTGAATTTCTGTTTTCACTTTTTACAACTTTTTTTTGTTTTTCCTTTGATTTGCCACATTTTTACCTCCATATGTTTCAGATTTTTGTATTTAATATGTATCATATTGCATATGTTTTGCCTATATAGTATTATACATTGGAAAAATATTATATGGATTATATTTCTATATGTTTACCAACCTTGCTATAATTTCCTGCGAATCTACCTCTTATGGGATGAAACAATAGCAGATTACTCTGAATTGTGTGAATAACAAGAATCCAAAATGAGACCAATTTGCTCTCTGAAAGGCTTTCCTATGTGTAATGAACACAAACATAGGACATGGGCTCAGTCTTTTGTCCAACTATTTTCATCTCTTTATGCAAAGAGAGATTCTATGTCTTGTTTCTTCCATTCGTTGGTGTAAAGAGCATGGTGGAGGAATAAGGACTAAATGAAAGGCTGTTTTCTGGCTCTGAAATCCATGTAACTAAAGTTGGCCTAGTTGACTGCCAAAAGCATTTGAGTTTATCCTCTGAAAATAATTTCAATATTATTAATCCACTTTTATCTTTTACACTCTAAAGTTTGACATTTTTAATAATGTTCTTCCCTCTCCCCCACTTGCAAAGAGCTACCCTTAGGTATTTTCCTTTCTATTATCCATCTCTTCTTCCAGGTTTTGTTGTTATGTTTTAACAGCAGCTTTTCCTTTCAGGTGTGAATGAATGTATCCTATCTCCTTCTCCAATGGTTTCCTGAAAATTGGATCTTTCTCATTTTCCACCAATATTTAGCCTTCTTAATGTAAAAAAAAAAATCATACTATTATCTGAAAAGTAAATGATATGACCATGTTGTGCGAAATTATAAATTTTAATAGACATACAAATACACTCTGGGGAAAAATTACATTTCACAGGCCAGTTCTAACTTCCTGGACCCATTCCCCTTTGTAGAAGTTCCCCTATCCTCTAGTAGAACTCATTCTATTACTACACATATTCCTCCAGAGATATCCTGATGTCAATTATAAATTATTGGGAATTTATTGGGAATTTAAAATAACAATTTATAAAACAGAAACTAAATACAAGGTACCCCTGCAAGCATTATACATGCATTATTAACTTACTGAGTTTTATTATTATAACACTTCTAGAATAGTCCAATTAATATAATCCCCATTTCACATATGAGAAAATCACATCACAGAGAGATCTACCCATTGGTTAAATATTGCTGAGTTGAGTCTTACACTCAGGCAGACTGGATCTGTAGAAATGCTCTACAAGGGACAGAAATTAACTTCAATGTTATTGACCCCTTACTCCACACCATGCTTTGGATTAGTGACTACGGTATTTTTTAATTTACCTTCTTCCCTAATTATATAATGAATACTTTTGTCCTACTTTAAAAGAATCCCATGTATCAAAGATCTCACAGGCTGGTCTCTATAGGCAAGAGCCCTTTTGATTGCCTCATATTATATCCCATATGTGGCTACTTCTATAGTGCCAGGTTCAGGTATATTTCTTAATTATTTCCTACTGCAATCTGTGCCTGAGATAGGAAATCAGGGTGCTGTGTTTGATTTACCCATTACTCCTTCATTCATGCGCATTTACCTGTTCATCTTTGTTGCTTTACTCAGAAAACCCAGAACGTTACCAGGTCCCTAAGCACTATGGTTGTTTTGATTAAGGGAGCTCACAGTATTTGGAAAAGCTAGACATACAAAAGCTAGAGTACAATTGGTAAGTGTCACAATAGAATATGAATAGAACAGAATATGAACAGATTGCTATGGAAACATAAAAGAGAGCGACTTGCTCTACTAGCTCTCTTTGGGGGGTCAAATGAAGGCTTTATGGAGAAGACAAGAGAACCAAATCTTGTAGAATATGTAGGATTTCAGCCCATGAAAGGGGATATGTAACTTATCAAGCATGCTCATAAGCATATAGGACGGACTATGTTCAAAAATAGCTGAAAATTATACAGTGGCTGAGGTACAGGATAACTAAACTTGATGTGAGATGAGGCAAGTGAGAAAAGCCAAGGACCAATTACAAAGGGCCTTTTACCAACCTAAGAGCTCTAGAATATTCCTTATATAGTAGGCATGACATGATCACCTCAGATCCAAGCTGTGTGAGAAATGGGCAGGAAATGAAGAGATGAAATAGGAAGTGGATGAATTCCAGGCATTGTGTAGAGGTGGTGGGGAGGAAAGGCAAGGGACACACCTATGAACCATGTAAAGCTAGAGTTAACAAGTGGGAATAGATGTGAAGCATAAGGTGATAGCAGAAGTGTCAGGTAATAGTTCTATCAAAATGATTAGGAAATGCAAGGAAAAGAAGGCTTGGAAAGGAGATGATAATGTGCTTAATATTACACATGTTTAACCTGAGGCACTTGTAAGTATTCTAGGTAGGAGAGTTCAATGCATTTGAGTCTGGAAAGAAAATTTAAAAGAAGGGGGATAGAAATACACATGTGAAAAGCCATAATCAAACTGGTGATACCTGCAGCCCCTAGAAATTGATAACTACCCGGAAAAGAGTATGGAGAGGAAATGGAGAAGAGAATAGATGATACTTTGGTAGAACAGAAGTGGCAAATTGAATTTGTTTCACAAGTAGCAAGTTAAGGAACACTTAGCCGAATGCTTGATAGATTTAAAGAATAGATTTTCTTTTATTCACGCACCTTGAAAATCCTTTTCCATACCCCACTATTGGTACTAAAATTATAAGTCAGCTATACAGTAGCATTTACATTTATCTGCTTTTGTGTCTGTGCCCCTCCACTGATTATTCTTTGGAGCAAGGCTCTATGAATATAGGCTCCATAAAATTTGAAGTTCTCAGTTCTCAGGATGTGTTGGAGAGGGAACTTATTTTGCAATCAGTTTTAGACCTAAAACGAGGCACTTTTGTTGAAGCAATAGCATGTGCTTTTTTTTTTTTAATATTTCATTTATTTTTTTGACAGACAGAGATCACAGGTAGGCAGAGAGGCAGGCAGAGAGAGAGGAAGGGAAGCAGACTCCCCGCTGAGCAGAGAGCCCCATGCAGAGCTCCATCCCTGGGATCATGACCCAAGCCAAAGGCAGAGGCTTTAACCCACTGAGCCATCCAGGCACCCCTAGCCTGTGCTTTTTAAAAAAGCTCCTAATATTGGAAAGGATCTTGAACAAGGAATTAAAAGACCTGTGATTTTATTCTCACTGTGTCCATAACATACTTTGTGAAGCTCACAAGTCATAGCACCTCTTTGAATGGTGGCCATAGGGACTGTGAAGCAACATAAGCAAGGACCATGCTCTTCCAGATGTCTTCTGACTCTATACTTTTAGGACACTCTTTCCCTCAATCTTGAAATTTTGCTATTTTCAATTTTCCCTTTTCTATATACCCAGCCTTTATGAAGCTGTCATAATATTGATGTCCTTTTTTCCTTTTTTTAAGATTTTATTTATTTATTTGATAGAGAGACAGATCACAGGTAAGCAGAGAGGCAGGCAGAGAGAGAGAGCAGAGAAGCAGGCTCCCTGCTGAGCAGAGAGACCAATGCGGGACTTGATCCTAGGACCCTGGAATCATGACCTGAGCCGAAGGCAGAGGCTTTAACCCACTGAGCCACACAGGTGCCCCATGATACTGATGTTCTAAAAAATATTTGAGCTCTGCCTCCTGCACTTGAGTTTTAAGACTTGACTGGTTGGTCTAGATTGTCTAATTAAAAGTCAAGTTAAAGGCATGAATGGAGCTCACACTGGTTACCAATGCACAAAACAAGGCACTGTCCAGTATTTGTCACTGAGGAGTTCACATTAACTGGGGTCATTACTGTGTATACTCTCATGAATGGCTCAATAATAAATAAAGGCCAGAGGCTCTTCTCTGATTATGATTATAATCAATCATGGTCTCACTTGATTTTAATCAATTTTATTACTTGCCTGTAAAATGAAGGTAGGTTAACCGGGAGTAATTTTTGTCATTAGAAAAATGAGCATTTAAAAATTATTGTGCTGAGATTTAATAGGGAAAGAAACTAATAAGTATTTATGCCACCACTCCTTTTGCTTTAAATCTCATTATCTATATTTATATTTACATTTGATGGAGCTAAACTGAGCCTGAGCCCTATAAAGCCCTTTGGCTTATAGAAGATAGTGGTAATAAGCTGGTGTGGTAAAGAATTATACAGGGCTATGATATTGGGTATGATCTATAAAACTTAACAAAAATATACAATATGAGCCAACTTATGAGTAATAATTATTGATCTTTGCTTCTAAAATTACATTAAAGTAAATATTTTAGGATTAACTAAATTTAAATTGATTCTAAACTCTTTGACATCAGATATTGTGTCTTATTTTCTCTATATCTCTCCAATCTGGTCCAGTGGGCAAATATTCAGAAGCATTCAAAACTTTGGCTACATAATATAATAAGTTAACGTTATATTAGAAGGGTTCATACTTGATTTTTCACAGATACTTACTCACTCAATACATACTTATATGTACCTACTACATGTCAGGCACTATAGATTACATATGAGGGAAATAAAACATAGCATTCATAGTACTTTTAGGATCAGACTTTCTAAAAAGTATTAAAGAGAAAATTTGCAACCAAGTGTGATGTCATTAGATTTATTTGTAGTAGCCCAAGGCTGGAAACAACTCAATGTTTGTCAACTGACAATGGATAAATGCATAATCAGATAACACATGCTGATTTGGGAAGTCATAGCAAGGGAGCCTTACTTCATACAGTTAGTTATTCAGATCTTACCTGGTCCACAAATGTGGGAGTATATTATATTACTAGATATGCTCATAGAGACAGGAAGACATGCATACACATGCACCCACTCACCATCTTAGCCTGCTCCAACAAAATACTACAGACTGAGTATCTTATAAATAGCAGAAATTTATTTCTTACAGTTCTGGAGCCTAGAAGTATGAGAAGAAGGTGCCAGCATGATAGGAAGAGGACATTTTCCAGCTTGAAAACTTCTCATTGTGTCCTAATGTGGTTAAAGAGGCTAAGGAGCTCTGTGGGTCTCTTTATGGGGCACTTATCCTGTTAATGAGGGCTCCACCTTTAAGTTCTAAACCCCTCCCAAAGCCCCACCTTCTAAATACTATCACACTGGGCATTAGTTGAAGGGATACAAACATTTAGACCATAGCAGTCACTCTCTAAATTGAATACAAATGTCCCAATGTACCATTATAGCTGCTCAGAAACGTGCCAGATCCTGAGTGAGTTACATACCTTGTGAAACGGAAGAACCCAGGATTGGTTCTAGTTGTTTTACTACAATGTGAAAAAAAAAAAATCACGATTGTAAGAAACTAATAAAAAACACACTTTGTGCATCATCCTTAGGATAGATATAACAGTAGGTACCATGTCAGACTGTTACTTCCAAACCTAATACCCACATTTGGTGATTATGTTGACCTGCAAATCTCAGAAGTTATGCAAGGAAAATGTACACGGACAGTAACAGCAAAATAAAAGTTTATGTGAGGAACTTCAGACAAGACAGTGCTTTATGCAAACTTGGTAAACTGTTTATAAAGCAATAAACATGCTTTTTCTTGGTAAAGCAGAAGTAGTCACTTCTCTGGTTTGTGTGTGTATGTGTGTGTATGTGTGTGTGTGTGTGTGTGTGTGTGTGTGCACGTGCACAGGTGCACATAAGCGTTTGCTTCATGTGAGTGCTGGAGCTTTCTTGGTAGATCCTCAAAATTAATTTTCCAGCATCAGTGGTTATGATCATCAAAGTCATGTCAGGTTTTCTCTCATTTTATTTATCAGTTCGAGTTACACTATGTTTAAGGCTTTTATTTGTATTCATAAATAGAAGGCAAAGTAATTTAATTTAAAGTATCTTTATTTTTATAAAGTAAAATCTAAAAATTATTATAATATTTTACTTCAAATATCACTCCATGTCTATATATTAGGATGAACTTTTAAATAATAGAAAGATACAATATAGCCATCACAGACCTTCAAATTTGCATAATAGAAATACCATATACCATATATTTTATCCTCTCAAAATAGACTGAGTAGAAGGAAATCTTTTGACTGGTTGGGCTGTGTAGTTCATAAGCAGAATGAAGCTCAATATGGGTAGATTTCTGTCTAAGAGAACAATCCCTTCATAACACTCTAATATTTGGCTTCATTATGTAGTTACTCCAACTTAGGAACTTATGCCTTGAAAGGAAAGTTAATAATGTAGGAAGTCTAATCTTCAGCAACAGACTACCATCCACTATCCAAAATAAGGTAAATATTTTACTAAATGATAAGGAACGCAGACAGTAAAAGTAGGTGGGGATCAGTTGGGTGGATTAGCTTGACCACAGGTTCAAAATAAACTCCAAATCCATTTGTTTTGTTTGATTTGCTTTGTATTTCACCTTTCAGTTCTTCCATTGTGCTTACCTGTGGCTGTGAATGAAAGCAAAATCTCTCATCAATAATCTAGGTATTTTTTTTTCCCAAAGTGAAGTTTAAATTCATTTGGTATAATCTGCTTTACTTTCATACATCTTAACTTAAAAATGTCTTCCTACTAATCCAAGGGAAATAAAATGTTTCTTTTGACAAGTGGTGCTGAAGCCAATGAGCATCCATATGGTAGGTGAAATCTGGATCTGAGCAGTGGAAGAAACCCTACAAAACAGAGTCCCAAATCCTTGAGGTGGGAATGATAGTGACGAGCTGGAGGCAAGGGTAGTGACAAATAGGTTACACATTAGAAGCTGGCGGGGGGGCGGGGGGGGAGGCACAACATCCTGACCTTGTGACTTTCCAGAACTTGGTGTTGGCAGATCAAGAGCCACAGGTATAGAGCATGCTCTGTTCTCATCCACCTCTAACCCCAGGGAACACCAAGACTCATTATAATGAATTTGCATCAAGGTTATAGCTACCCCTTCACACACCGCACAGGAGAAAAGTTGCCACTGGTTCTGGTACAAACCTTGTAGGGTCAAAACTTCACCCTACCAACTTGTGGGAGGAGATCTCCAAATGATTGAAAGCTGTGGTCACAGCCCCTCCCAGCCCAGAGTAATCTCAACAAATAGCCAATCCTAGCATAACCTAGAGCCGATTCCATCTCCTTAAAATTGCCCTCTCTACCACCCTAAGAGTTTACTTTGGGTTTAATAAATGCTTTGCACTTGTTGCTTTCCTTCTGGCTATCTTTATTCCAGCAGGGATTCTCACCTATATCTTTTCATGGGGAATCCAGTATAAGAGACCTTATTCAAGCAATCTAGACTCTCCCACTGGTAATACATATGCAAACAAAAAGTAAAACTAAATCCATACCTGACACTGTATAAAAAAGTAGCTTAAGATGGCTTAAAGACATAAATATAAAATTATAAAATTTCTAATAAAAAATGGGAAAAAAACATGGAAGAAAACACTTGGAATCTTGGGTAAAGCAAGGATTCTTTAGTTATTACAACAAATTAGGGTCTATAAAAGAAAAAATAGATTATCAAAACTAAAAACTACTGTTCTTTAAGAAACACTATTTAGTGGATAAAAAGACAAGCCATGGATTAGGAAAAAAATATTTGCAAATCACAAATCTGTTGTAGGCCTTGCATGCAGAATACATAACAAAATTCTAAAACATAATAAGAAAACAAATAACCCAATACTAAAAAATGGATAAAAGGTTTATACAGACATTCCACCAAAGAATATTTTTGGATGGCAAATATGCCCATGGCAAGAAGTTCAACATAATTTGTTATTATGGAGATGCAAATTAAAGCCATAATGAGCTACCAATATGTATGTGTAATTAAAGTTAAAAAGATTGACCATACCAAGTACTGGTGAGAATTTGGACGTATTAGGACTCTCATGTGCTGCTGATGGGATTGAGAAATAATGAAATTTTTAAAATTATTTCAAAGTTTCTTAAGATGTTATACTCACACCTGCCATTTTAACCATCTCTTCTACTCATAGATATTTACCCAAGAGAAAAGAAAGCACATAGCCAAACAATGATATATACAAATATTTAGAGTGGCTTTATTTGTAATAGCCCAAGGCTGGAAACAATCCAAATGTTTGTCAATTGATGAATGGATTACATCATCAATTACATCAATGGAAAACATTACATACATTATATTGTATGGAGTATATCCATACAATATAATACTACCTGCATTAAAGGGAATGAACTATTGATTCATACTACAGTCTAAATGAATCTCAAGATAATTATGCTGAATGAAAAAAGACAGATAAAAAGAGTACTTACTATATGGCTGAATTGTATATAATTCAAGAAAATGGAACAAATATTAACAAAAGTCAATCAGTGATTGCCGGGAAAAAAGATTACAAACAAGCATGAGGAGACTTTCTGGAGTGAAGGGTAAGTTCATTGTTTTGATCGTGGTGATGATTTCGAACTTATAAAATCACAAAATCTAACAGATGCAATTTAGGTATGTCATTTGTACACAATAGAGTTGCTTAGTCTCTGAACTTCTCAAATTCTAAAAGTGGCTTTATTCTAAGAGAATAAGTATTTGTCACACCCATGATATGTATCTGTATATACGTGTGTGTATATATCTATTATATATATTGCTATGTATATCATATATATACAGATATACACAACTATATGCATATATATTATATATAGTGATGTATAATGATATATATGACATGTATATCATATATATACACATATACACAAATATATGTATATATATTATATATAGTGATATATATATATCACTTACAGACTATATTATGCAAACAAAACAGATATATGTGTGTATTATATCTATCTATATATATAGATAGATATCTATATATCTATTATATATTATATATTTCTATGTATATCATATATATACACATATACACAAATATATGCATATATATTATATATATAGTGATATATATATATATATCGCTTACAGACTATATCTATGCAAACAAACAGATGGTTTTGACTAGCTGCTGGTTGTTGACTCCTTTTTATTTCTAACTTCATATTTTTAAAAATTCTAAAAACAGCATAGTGACTAAGGCTTCTAACCACATGTGGGCTATTTCTCTCCTTTCCTTCTTTCTCTGTGAGAAAAGAACAGTTCTAAGGCCAGAATCATGAACTTTGAAAAAAACCCTTACTCTCTCCACTACATGAGCCACTGTCAGAGAAGTTTCCTACATGTACGAGGCTACTGGTTTTAGACTGGCTACGGGAGAGCCTTGAATGTCAGCCCTCCCAGGTATGTACCCAGCAGTACTCTCTTGTTTCTTTGATTCTACACTGCTGTAATTTTTAATTCTGACATTTTATGGTTAATCAAGAGTAAGATGATACTGATGTAAAAATCTAAAAATTAAAGATTTTGCCAATGTATACAACATAAAATTTTTATGAAGGAAGCTGAGTGAAATTGTAACTGATCTTTTTTTTCCTTTTATAAAGCCATTTACAAGGATTAGATCAATTCAGTTTCATGAGCGGCTCTTAATCAGAGGTGCCCGTCAAATTTATAGGTGGAGCCTTTTCAAAATGCACATGCCTGAACCACCATTTCACACCCATTGATTTGAGAAAAGGAAGGCAAAACCAGGAAAAGTCCCAAAAGTCATTTTGATATGAACTGCCAGTGGCAAACATTGATTTAGAAGAAAGAATTAAAACGAAATGCGTCTCTATAACTAAGATAATGGAAGGACCACAATGGTCTCATCAGCTCCCATTCTGACATTAAAATAAATAGAGTAACCTTGGCGGTGGAGCAGACTACACTTGAGTTGATCCAAAACTATTTGTGTGTTGACAAAGTTGTATCTCAGCCAGGGGGGAGGGAAGGTGTAAATGGTATAAATGCCTTGGATAGCAGACAGTTTCACCATGAGTGTGTTTTTACAGAGTTCCAGAAGCCAGATATCATGGATTTCAGTATTTGACTATTGCATATTGATTTCAAGGAAGTTTCTGTCCTTATACGCACAGAGAATCATTGAGTTGGGTTAATTTGAATATGTTAAGCTCTGATAGAAACACATTGCGCTTAAACGTCAATAGCCCTGGAGTTGTGGACCTGTACAATTGCATTGTTTGGTCCAATGCCGAGAGGTAGTAGACAATTTTAGATCTTGAGAGTATTTTAT
Source organism: Meles meles (assembly GCF_922984935.1). NCBI lineage: Eukaryota > Metazoa > Chordata > Mammalia > Carnivora > Mustelidae > Meles > Meles meles. The sequence continues at coordinate 127,313,564 of NC_060071.1, forward strand.
ATGTTTTATCTGTAATAACATTTGTCCTCCATAGGGCATATAAATTGATTGATAATCTGAACACAAAGCTCTATGGTAAACATTTTATTTTAAATATACTTTTCCTTATGATGTTCACAGCAGTCCTATGGGGTATGAATTATTATCCCATTTTATACCTGATAACACTGAAGCATAGAGAAGACCAGAATCTTGCCAAAGGGAACACATCTTTGAGGAAGCAGGGCCGGGTTTTTAATCCACATCTGTTCAATGTCAAACCTTTACCAGTTTGGCTTGAAGTTTGAGAACTACTTGGCAGCAAGCCTGAGTTTTCAGCTCAGGTCTCTTGATTCCAAAATTTTGCAATCAGAAGGAGGTGCAAGGCTTTTTTCTTCTTAGGTTTGTTCTGATCTGTTGTGCTTTGGGAAAGCTATAGGAGAGCCCTATGGCTCTTTGAAACCTATGTATTTATTTAGCAAAAGGATGGGCAGGAGTTCCAACACTCTGAATCTGAATCTTTCTTCTAGGAATTCCTAGACTATACCAGGGCTATGAAGGGCTCTCAAGATGAAACTCGGGTAATGTTTAAAAAGAAGGCAAGAATGGTTCTATCTTAACATTTGAAGGGACTTTGAGGAAAAGCAAATATAATAGGGCAACCCTTCCCCCACTGCTGCCATACAAAGTACTGTAATAAGAGTTTAACTCAGATGGAGTAATCATCACCATCATCATCATCCTGCATTTTTGAACATCTGGCAATGCAGATTCAACTCTATTTCTGGGTGTGTCTGTGAAGGTTTCTGGATGAGATTAGCATTTGAGTTGATGGACTCTGAAAAGTAGAATCCCCTCCCCAGTGTGGGTGCCGGTCAGGTCATCTGACAGGCTGAGGGCCTGGAAAGAACAAAAGGCAGAGGAAGAAAAAAATTCCTCACAGCTTTTTTTTTTTTTTTTTTTTTGTCCCCCCTTTATTCACTGATGGAGCTAATCTCATCTCTTCCCTGGTGCTTGGACAGGAACTTACATCATCAGAGTTCCTGATTCTCAGGTCTTTGGACTCAAACTGAATTATACCAACTTTCCTGGGTCCCCAGATTGCACACTGCAGATCCTGAGGCTTCTCAGTCCCCATAATTCTATGAGCCAATTCCTCATAATAAATCTCCAAAATATATAATGTTTGTGATTTCCTTGTGATCACAAACCATTGCCTGATATCATTGAGAAAAAAGTATCTAGTTCTAATAGTCAGGAGTTAAATGATTATGTAGATTTGTGGCTAATAGTCACCTTGATTCTGGTATGAGAACTCTAAGGACAGGCTTGGTCTTTAGACTGCAATAAAATGTGGTCTAAAGATGTCATTCATTTCTCACTGCTCTGATTAATTGCTCATATGGATAGCTGATTACTACATTGTCTGAAATATTAATCAGCATTCAGTTAAACAATACTTCTGATTTGGTTGAGGAGCAGTTGGCCAAGAATGAGGAAAAACAAAAGTGTCAAATACTTACTGGTAACCAAACCCCCATGATTACTGCTGAAATCTCATCAGAAATTCAATGACAGCAAAATCCAAAGAGACAATGGTTGCCTCCTGTTTCAGTACAAACTGCTATGTATAAAAACAATCCAAAATGTAGAAGCATAAAACAACACATTAGTTCTCAGAAGACTTTGGGTTGGCTAGGCAGTTCCTCAGCTATCTCTACACCACACCTCTTAGGTTACTTGTGTATTGACTTTGAGCTAGTGGGTCTGTTGAGGATTGGATTCAGCTACAATGAAAGGATGGTTACATATCTCCCTCACTGTGGTCTCAACATCTTTCTTCACACATGGTCCCTCACCATTCAGGGCCTAGACCAGGCATGTAACATAATGGCTAGGTTCCAAAAGGTAGTATTCCAAAACAATTAGACCACTACACAAACATTCTGCTTGCATCACACATTATAATGTCCCATTGGCCAAGACAAGTCACATGAACAAAGTAACAGTCAGTGGGGAAGGAAATTACAAAGAGGATGAATAATAGGAAGCTTGGTTCACTGTAGGCCACCACATACCAGTCTAATATACCTTCTGAGCCAGAGTTCTCTGGACCTTGGGCTAGACACCACCTTTTCAGCATCAGTTTCTTCTTAAGTTATATAGGTTTAAACATAGCACCTCTTTTGATGTCATAAAAATTAAGTGGGTTAGTAGATATAGTATATGGAATAGTACCTGGAACATAGGGCTCTAAAAGGCGTTGTCATTACCATAATCATTGTTATTCTTGTTGCTGAATTTTTGTGCAATATCTCTACCTTGTTATAGTGTGATATTATACATTAATTCACCTGGAGTGTTTCTAACTCCTGAGACATGATTCTGTCTTAAAGGAAATGACTCTCTAAATAACATGGCACACAAAAGTACAGAATTCTCGTACAGAATGCTTTAAGAGGGATTGGAAATCGGTGATTTAGGAAGGAGCAAAGGTGCATTTTCTCAGCTTGCCCTATTTAAAATTTTATAACTATCTCAAACTAATGCACATTTGTGTTATGCAAAATTCTAACACACAATCATAGAAATCAATTCTAAATGTGTCCAAACAAGTATACCAATTTTAAGCTCATTATCACTAACTTCATCTTTTTATTTAATATGTTAAATTTTTTATGGTTCATAGTTCAACATTTCAAGGTATTAGAATGAAGTCTCTTTCAATCTGAGTAAAGATCTAGCACTAAGAAAACAGAGATGATGGTGCTACCTGACCTTTAAGCATTTTGGTTGTATCAGTACTATTAAAATCTCCTTACAGTATGCCAAATTTCAATTCTCATAATGTGACACAGTCTGGTCGCCATAGAAGGAAATAATAAAAATAAGAGTGAACATGTATTTAGTCTCGTCTTGTTCAGGCTTTATACTCTGAGCTCTACATGTGATTCTTGTTGAGAATTCTCTGGCCTGGGCTGTGGGTTTTTGTTGTTTTTGTTTTTGTTTTGTTTTTGTTGGTGGCTGATTGTGGTACATTTTATTGGTGTTCAAAAATTTTCACTCTCCTCTCCTTATCATGGACCATATATTCTCACTCAAGTCCATTCAAGTTGGGCTCAGCTCTGTGACATGCTTTGGCCAAATGGAACGTGAGTGGACACAGCACACGCTTCATCCCCACAGGGGTGCGGTCACTACCATCTTGTGGTTGCCCTCCTCCCTTGTCTCTTCCCTCTGCAATGAGAATGGGAATGTACTAGATCAAGAGGGCTCCTTCATCTTGAATCCAGAAAGAGTAGAACTCATTGCCTGGCACTGTCTTTCAGCTTACAGTTGTATTAGCTGTTTTCTATACTCGTGTAATATTAGCAAGAAAATAAATAGTTGTAGTTGAAACCTCTAGAACTTAAGAGTTGTTCTGTAGCACCATTACTTAAGCTTAAGTTGAAATGTTTAGTTCTCCTGAGTAGATTATTTAAAACCAAACCATGCAATGGGCTCTACCTTTTCGAATAATGGTACTGAGATATAGCAATTTTGATTTTTCTCCCTCATAACTGGAGAGGAAAGGATTTACTCTAGTCTAGCACGGGCCTTCTCCCATGAGAGTATATCCAGAATAAGGAATTTTTACAACTCACTTCTAAGAAGACAAACCATGTTTTGCCTTTTTTACGATCATTTTGTTAAATAGGCAAAAAATTAAACAGGGATATCACAAAATAAGATATATGGATGACGAATAACCAGGGAAAAATGCTCAACATTAGTAATCATGGAAATGTAAATTAAAAGTGCAATGAGATATAACTAGAAACCTATTCAAATGCCTAAAAAATGTCCATAATCCCTCAAATTGTCAAAGATACACAATAACTAAAACTCTCATACACTGCTGGTAGGATTGCCAAATGGAAATCTCTGACAGTCTCCTATAAAATTGAGCATACAGTTACCCTTTAACCCAGCAATTTTACTCCCATGTATTCCCCTACATAAATGAAAATAGATGTCTACAAAAAACATGTGCAGAAATATTCATAGCAGTTTTATTCATAATAGTGACAAGGTACAAACAACCCAAATGTCCATTAACAGGTGAAGGTTAAATGAATTGGGTTATATTCGTACAGCAGAATACTACGCAGCAATACAGAGGAACAAAGTACTAATTGACGCAACAACACAGCTGTATCTCAAAAACACTGTACTGAATAAAAAAGACGACTTACTGTGTGATTCCATTTCTATAAAATTCTAGAATAGGCAAAACTAATCTTTAGGAACAGAAGACAGAATCTTCATTCATTTCTCTGGGGCTAATGCTGGACCTCCTGACTACAAGAAGGCAGAAGAAATCTCTGGAATGAGGGAAATAGTCTTAGCTGTAGTGACAGTTACACAAGTGCATAGATTTTTCCATAGGAACACTTAATTGTGTGCAAATTTTACAACAAAAAAGTAATTTAAACATAAAATAACATGGTTTATTAGGATACTAGAATACCACAAACTGGAATGGCAGTCACTAACTCCTAAATGTTTGCTGTGTACCATTAACTAGTATGAATCTCTCCTATGACTAAACGGGCCATGCTCTCCAATGCCTCTGAGTAAATGAACATATCTGATTCTACACCCTCTTTCCCGTTCTTGTTTTGCCTTGTCCTTTTGACATTAACTAGATGCTACCTACGTGTCCCTTATTTAAAAAAAAAAGAAAATTGTGTCGTAGTACTTAGTGAAGGTTAAGGAAGACTCATGTAGATCCCTACAGGCCAAATCAATTCTGGCAAACAATATAGTATCCAATAAGGCAGTCCTCCTGCTGTCCAGTACTTCCTCCTACTAGCATAATGTCAAATCTCCCCATTTTCATTCAATTACCAGTCTCCTCCTATTATCCAGAGAGGGCCTGAGAAGTATAAATCAAGTGTGATTTCATGTCAAAGTTCTATTTTTTTTTTTTAGTTATCACACATCCAGTTTGATTCATATCAATTCAGAAATTATTTATAAATAATTTTAAATGCTTCTGTATTTTTTATTAGATGGAAGTGTTTTGTGCCAGGTGACCAAAAAAAATGAGTTTTCATAGATTATTTGTTTTCAAGCTGGCATTTTAAAATTATAATTACTATATTAGAAAATATAAGCAACATGATTAAAAATAGAATTCTAAGTAGATCTCATATTTAGGTTTAAAAAAAAACCACTACATAAAATGAATCCTGAACTCTTACTGAACCATATAGAAATGGTATAAGGACTGCAATGTAAAATCCCAGATGATTGTGTTTATACACTTATACTTGATATTTATGGAAAGAACCAAGAGAACTGAGGCATTATTTTCATGGGCAACAACATTATTCTTGTTTTTTGACACAAAAAACACCTCCTAGTAATAAAAACATTTTCAACCACAAGGAAATATTTCTGTTACTTCATCCATCTCTGTAATGAAAATTATTGGTTTTTTACTATTGATTGGATGAGAATCTATTGTTTTGGAGGAAAGGAAGTTATCAGCATTGTTTGGAAAAAGAATGTGGAAATCAGTGAAAACAAAACAATGATTGGAGGTCACAAAGACCTTGGAGAGAGACAAATTCATAAACAGTGTCTTTGTGGAGACATTCTTAGATTACAAATATGAAGGAAAGCAAAAAAGCAGTTAGCAATGGAAAAAAAAAATGGAGCAGAGAGGCCAATTTAGGCTTTTCTTATATTGTGTTCTCAGTAGTTATGGACATGGGGACCTTCCTATGGTAAAAAGAATTCAACAATGTAAACATACATTAGAAGTGAAGCCAGGAGGTATTTGCAGTTCAGGTAACTCCATTTTGGAGAAGAAGGATATTAGAAGAATTTGGGGAAATGTTTATGTTATATTCCAAAAATGGTAAAGCAGTGAAGAGAAATAATATCAGTATGTAAATGGCATTAATTTGAACAGGTATGTTAAAGAAAACTTATAGTTACTATTGACCTATAATTTTTCCTGTTGGATTGATTGAATCTGTAAAAATAAGAAATTATATAACTGATGGGATTGGGAGGGAGACAAACCATAAATGACTCTTAATCTCACAAAACAAACTGGGGGTTGCTGGGGGGAGGTGGGATTGGGAGAGGGGGAGCGGGCTATGGACATTGGGGAGGGGAGGCGAACCATAAGAGACTATGGACTCTGAAAAACAACCTGAGGGTTTTGAAGGGTCAGGGGTGGGAGGTTGGGGGAACAGGTGGTGGGTAATGGGGAGGGCACGTTTTGCATGGAGCACTGGGTGTTGTGCAAAAAGAATGAATACTGTTACGCTGAAAAAATAAATAAAATGGAAAAAAAAAAAAAGAAATTATATAACTGGATATTCACTGTAAAACACTCAATGGTGACCACCCAAAAGTTATGTCCACCCAGAACCATGGAATAAGACCATATTTGAAACCATTGTCTTTGAAGGAATAAAGGTAAGGATCTTGAGGTGAGATCATTTTGGCTTAAGTATGTAGTAAATCCAAGGATAAGTGTACTTACAAGAGACAGAAAAGGGAAAGACACGCAGAGAGACTAAGAAAGGAAGGCAATGGGATGATGGTGGCAGAGCCTGGGATGGTTATGCAACTACAAAGGAAAGAACAACATTGATGCTGACCGCCACTAGAAGCCAGGACAGAGACATGGAGCAGATACTCCCTGGAGCCTCCAGAAGAAACCAATCCTGTTGACGTCTTTGATTTCACACTTCTGGCCTTCAGAATCATGACAAAATAGGTTTCTGTTGTTTTAAGCCACTGAGTTTGTGATAATTTGTTCCTAAATTCCCAGGATACTAATATAGTATTTTTGTCATTCTTAGTCTACTGCATAAATCTCTGTAGGGGTGTTGTAAAGAATACCTGATATTCATGTAAATACATATAAAGCATTTGTTCAGGGCCTGAAGATAAGAAGTTCTTGGTAAGTCTTAGTCACTGCTTTTTTGTTGGTACAAGAGTGTGTATGGGATTACTCTTATCGTGGTCACTAAAAATTATCCGGTCAATGTATTCTAAATGACAACATCAATTTACATGAGAAGTTTTAATGAAATCACAGAACTTAAGGAGCCCATATTAGCCTTTATGTGTAATTGCAGTGTTTACCAGCACATATTCTATCTTTCAGGCTTTTCCAATGAATTGTAATTCCAGGAGCTGGGTTGAAGATTCAGTCAAAACTATAGCAGCATAGACCTATCTGGAGAAACTGATTGCATTGATAATGGCTGCTGTGACTTCCAGTTCTCCGAAAACATTCCATGTTTCTAAATGAATTCAATGACCTTTAACTCAGTGCTTCTTTTAATTCTACATCTAAATGGGTTTTAGGTTGTGATGAAACACAGAACTAACTCCACCTATTAATGCAAACTCTAACCTACAATGTATGCAAATTAATGAAAACAAGGAGGAAAAAAAATCATGTTTTGTCCCCTACTGCCTCTAAGGGGATGTATGGGGAAAACTAATCTGAATTATTTTGAATGGATATGTCTATAATAGAAGAAATAAATGGGAACAGAAAGGAAGAACATATGATTGATGAAATAATGAACTTCTAAACAGAGCAAAATTGCCTCCTCTAACCGCCAATAAATGCAGAAAATATTACAGATAATTGATAATCTATTTTATACAGCTTTTTCTTGCAAACATGATGCAGCTAATATGATGTCAACTCCCTAGTTTGATATACAGCTTATTATAATTTTAAAAGCAATGTTATTATAAAAAATTCATTTGCTGTAATAATCAAATAAATTTTCAAAGGAAAAACAAATATGCATTAAAAATATTTCCACAGGGCCTTGCTCTTCTAATGGAAATGCTAAATACAATACAAGAAAGCTTTGCTAATTAAAAGCCATTTTTAAGCTTTCAGTTTCATTGTTTTCCCTACTTAATTCAGTAGGAGAGGGAACCAGTCAAACAAGATTTTTAGGAAGATCTTTAAAAAGATGCCACATTTAAGAGAAACTATTGCTGATTTATTTGATGTTCAATTATTTATTTGTTTTTGTTTTCAAAAGGAAATTGGATTGCATAAGCATAAATATATATAATTTAAAATTAAATTTGTTTTTGTGTTTAATTAAAACAGGTGTAGCTCAATTGCAAAATGGTGATTAAACTTTCTTCAGAGTCATTCTGGGATTGAGAAATGACATCAAGCTTCATGAAAGTATTTTAAAAGATCTTTAAATTTCAGTGGCTCATAGTACTTTTTTTTAATTAGAGCTAAGAATTCAGTTTTTCTCAATAAGGAGCATTCTAAGACTACTGAGCATGGTACAAAGAACATGGAGTTGGTGATTAGTTGGACTAAGTCCTCAAACTAATTTTTTCACTAGCTTGCTTTAGGTCATTCTTTACAAAAACCAGAGAATTCAGAGTTCTGATAAATTATTGGCGATAAAGCCTACTTTATGAATTTTGTAAACATATCTTAGGATACATTGAAGGAAAACTATATAGGCAGTATTTTACAAACATGAGGTAATAATAATCCTGGTCTTTTAAAAATGAATAAATGCATTTATCAGCTGAAGTTTAAATCAGGAAAATGGAAATCATCCTGAGTGTGTTAAGAAGACGATTTAAATCAGTGTATTAGAGGGTCGATACTTGTTGAAGGCCTCTTGCGATGTACAGGTCAGGAAAACTGCCAGTACCTTCAGGAAACCAGTGGATACTGGACTCAGAGGAAGGTACTTGTTCTGAGCTCAGACACCTACTTCAGCAGAACAGGTGGTTCTACAAGAGGACACCTGGAATCTCCTGGCCAACCTTCTCTTTAAGCTCATCTGGGGGTCAGCATCTGCCTTCACTGGGAACCACGATGTCTTCTACTTTTGTGGGGCCAGATAGCTGGGAAGTGACTGTCAGTTGAATCCAACCCAGAACCTGCTTCCAAGGATTCTGGGAAATGAAGTTCCCAGTCTCTTCACTTGAGTAGGAAGAATAGATACAGGAATAACAGTGTTAATGATGAATAATGTGGCATAGAATGGCAAACTAAGAGAAAAAATTAACAACCTTTTCTTTCTTTTTTTTTTTTTTTTTTCAGCACACATCAACAGATTAAGAAGGATATATTGAGACTTTGGACCCCCAAAATTATAGTTTGTACAAATAAGGGATTATGCTAATTTCACTTCAGACTGAATCTATTTTCTGGGCATCTATACATCTAATGTGTTATGCTGTTGTACCTTGTATTCAGATATGAATAACCTCATAGATAAATATTACTGAAAACGTGTTTTAGCACACTGTTTCCCCAAACTAGAATGGAGATTTGAGATCACGATAAAAGAACTTTAAATGTCTTTGAGAACTTTTAGGAAATCAGGCATGTTCTTGGTTATTAATTCATGGTCATCAATAAGCCACAACTTGAAACCTGGGCCCATAGCTTCTGATTGCTGGCATTCGTAAAGGCAGTTTGCAAGGACTTTTGGTTCACTTGGTGGGCTAATATGGGCTGCAAATTTAGGTTACAAATAGGCGGTAAATTTAGAATACCTCAGGAAGTACAGTAGAATAGTAAGAGGCCAGAATCTAGGACCACCTTATTTAAAGATTTTTTTTTTTTTAATTTATTTGACAGAGAGAGATCACAAGTAGGCAGAGAGGCAAGCAGAGAGAGTGAGAGGGAAGCAGGCTCCCTGCCGAGCAGAGAGCCCGATGCGGGACTCGATCCCAGGACCCTGAGATCATGACCTGAGCCGAAGGCAGTGGCCTAAACCACTGAGCCACCCAGGCGCCCCTAGGACCACCTTATTTAAAACCCAATTTCAAAAACATTAATCATATGACATCAGACGAGTTCCTTAACATTTCTGTGACTCAATTTTCTCATCCATTAAATGGAATGAAAACATTACCTAATTCACAAGACTTTTGTGGGAATGAAACAGTTTAATGCATGGTAAGCACTTAAAATATGATCTTAGCAATTTGCAGAATAATGTGTCATTTTGTGCTTATATGCTTAAGAGAACATTGTAGGGACTGTAGTTACTACTGATTACGTATATCATCATAATAGAGCATGATAAAATCTGTTCAGGTTGAATTTATTTTGTGCCTATCCTATATCAGACACCATGTTAAATCTTCACCCAATATCTCATTCATTTTTATGCCCCACTCACCCTGCCCATTTATCTACTGACCTGCTTTCACAAGGGTATGGTGGTTAATATAAAATTAAATTTTCTGTGTCTCTTCATATGTAAAATGGAGATACTATTAGCACTGGTCTTGTTGCACTGAAAGTTAAAATAGAACACCTAAACGAAGACGTGAACATAGTTGGTACAGTATCAGCTGCTACTATTATTATTATCGCCAAAGTGATCCATATCCCATGGACATATCAATACAGTTAAAATTTCTAGCAATTAAAAGCATTGACCTAGATTTTACATAGTTCTCTCTTGACCAATATGTATTTATATCCAAGAACATGCCTACTTTTCTAGTGTTTGCAAATATTCATTCTGAAAAGTTTGTAAAACACAAACAAAAGAAATTACCCCACAATTACACACACACACAATTATGTTTTCTAAAGGTCTATATATTTGAGCAAAACTAACAATACTTTTAACACTTATTTATAGGATTTATGGTTTTGATGCCACTTCTGCCAAATACAACTGAGAATACAGGTTTTTTGGTGTGTGGTGTTTTTTGTTTGTTTGTTTGCTTTTTTTTTTTTTTTTGCTTCCTTTTGCTAGGAAAAATGTCTTGACAAATGTTCTTCCCAAACCTTTAAATGGATGCAGTGCATACAAAATGCAATATACCTACAAATGATTTAGATATTTCCTTGTACCATAAGGAATGCTGTTTCCAGTCTCTAAGCAATGTTCAAATGAGCCCAAAGAGTCTATGGATAATTTCCTGGATTGCTTTTTTATGGATGACTGTAACCAAAACACCTTGCTAGGGCCCTAAACCCTATTTTCTCAGCTTTAGTAGTTTAATTAAGCATTAGGTTGTTTATAGCCAGGAAGCCCCAGTACAAGAGGCTCCTTTCTCAATCTGTCTCTTGAAGAGAATCACTGGATCCAATCCAATAGTAATAATAAAAAAAACCTACTAGTTATACTAATTAATATTGCTTCTGTAATGAAGATTCCAAGGCTTGGAGTGGTGCCTTGAACTTGAATGAAGATTTTTTTTTTCCACTGCATGTATTGTGTATTGACTCTGGAAAATTACTCCAAAGTCATAATCTGATTTATAGTCTTTCTTAGTCAAAGAAAGAAGTGGAAGAAAAAATATAATTTACAATCTCTTAATTTTGTGGTCTTTGATAAGCATTTTCCATTTTTGTGAAGATAACTAGTAGCTAATGTCACTGAGTCCTCCAATGATGTTGAAAAGTTTTGAATCATTTGATTCACTATATTTGCTGATTTGTATCCTTGGCCACAAAAACTTCCAGAATTTGTATAACTTTACTAATAGTTATAGAAATATATTTTATTGAATAAATTCAACCTGGATATAAAACTATAAATATATAATATATTGATTAGATAAATCTAGTTGTTACCCCAGAATATCCTAACACTTACACATATCAATGCTCAATACATGTCCCTGATCCACTCTCAATTCTTTCTTTTTTTTTAAACTGCTTCAATTCTTACATGAGTAAAATCAACCCCTTTGTTATAACATGAATTTACTTGCAGACTTTTAACTGAGGAGTTTTAGGAATCCAAGCTCATGAGAAATAGACTCAAGTAGTGTGCATTGGGCATTCTGAGAAGAGAGCTTAAGGTGTCCCATTCTTATTGGACTCCTCTCTTTCCTGATGAAGACACTGGGTTTTCTACATGCTATTTTCTCTCTGTGGGTAGCTCCCCTCCACCTCTCCCCTGCTTTGCCAGCTCATATTTTTATAGAGATACCCATATGTGTATACACTAACAACCAATACTTTTCTCTTACCATCATTTATTGCAATCATATGTTTATTTGCTTATTGTGTTTCCCCATGTCTGGACTATTAACAATATGATGACCTGACAAGGAATCTGTCATCAACTCCTGGAATCAGGTTATTTCCTGTCATTCGTAAGTTCAGGAAATATTTACATATGAGAGTCCCTGACTAGGTATAGATATAATATGTGAATAAAACAGACACAGTCCCAAGCCTCATGAAATGTAGTCTTACAGTATGGATATATATTTAAAAAATCAGGGGCATCTGTGGGGTTTGTTGGTTAAGTATTCGACTCTTGATTTCTGCTCAGGCTGTGATCGTATGGTCTTGAGATTGAGCCTTATGTTGGGCTCTGCACTGGCCATGAAGCCTACTTAAGATTCTCTCTCTCTCTTCTTCTGCACGTCCCATCCCCACCCCTGGCTCATGAGGGCTCTGTCTCTCAAAAGGGAAAAGAAAAAAGAAAAAGAAAGAAAGAAAGAAAGAAAGAGAGGAAGGGAGGGAGGGAGGGAAGGAAGGAAGGAGGGAAAGAAGGAAGGAAGGAAGGGGAAGAGAGAGAGGGAGGGAGAGAGAGAGGGAGGGAGAAAAGATGGAAGCACCTGGCTGGCTCAGTTTGTAAAGCATGTGGCTCTTGATCTCTGGGTTGTGAGTTCAAGCCCCATGTTGGGTATAGTTTACTTGAAAAAAAAATTTTTAAAATCAAGCATACCTATATGATAGATATAAATATAGATACAGATATGGATATATATACATATAGATTTTAGTCTCTCTGGCTGCCATACCATAATAACATAAACAGGGTGGTTTAAACAACAGGATTTTATTTCTCATGACTGTGGAGCCTGGGAAGCCCAAGATCAAGGTGCCAGCTGATTTAGTTCTTCAGTGAAGGCTTTCTTCCTGGCTTGCTGGTGGCCATATCCTTTCTTGGTCCTCACCTTGCAGAAAGAAAGAAAGATGAACCAAGGTCTCTGATGTCTTTCCTCGAATTGGGACAAATTCTATCATGGGGGCTAGCACCCTTATGACCTCATCTAAACCTGATTACTCCCCCAAAGACTCCATATCCAAATATCATTACATTGGGAGTCAGAGCTTCACACAGGAATACAGTGGGGACACAATCCACATAGAATGCAGATGGACGTTTAGATTGGATAACAAAAAAGAATTCCTTATGGATTTTCACAAATTGGTAACAACTTTAAGCACGGCTATAACATAATACTAACTTGATGTAATTTATATTTTTAAAAGATTATGTTGATGAGGAATTAATCGGGGGCATAAATCTGGAAATGGGAAGACAGTTAGGAAGCACTAACCGTGGTTCAAGTGGATGCAGCTGAGAAGTGGAATTAGGGTTGGGCCTGAGGTGACAGAATAATCAGTGGATTTAGATAGCTGACCAAGGCTGAAGTAATGGGCTTCATCATGATTCATCAGATGTGGATATGATGATGCAGCAGGAATCAAAGTTGAATCCCAGATGTGTGAACCTAGTACCTTGATAGATAGTAAGTGGCATTATTGAGATGAAGAAATCAAGAAAAGAAGTTTTAGGGAATATGTTCACAAGTTTAGTTCTGACATACAGGATTTATAGTGTTGCTGAGAAATATAAACAGAAAAGAATCAAGGAACCAGTGGTGATACGAGGTTGGCCATAGAGGAAAGGTCAACACTCAAGATACACATTTTGGGATCATTAAGTGCAGACTCTATGCAAGATCTGGGAGATAGGTACATTATTCTAGAAAAAGACACAGAAAAAGGAAGAGAATACAGGCCAGAGACAAAAGGAACTCCAAAATCTAAAGGTAAGGAGGAAGAAGAATGGGCAGAGGCAAGAGAGGGTGCTGAAGTCTCAGGAGGCAGTAATTAAATTAGACGTCATTGTCAAGGGAAGGTATCTTTAAGAAGAGGGAAGTGGAGGGGCGCCTGGGTGGCTCAGTGGGTTAAAACTTCTCCCTTCAGCTCAGGTCATGATTCCAGGGTCCTGGGATCAAGCCCCTCATTGGGCTTTCTGCTCAGCAGGGAGCCTGCTTCCCTCTCTCTCTCTGCCTGCCTCTCTGCCTACCTGTGATCTCTCTCTGTTAAATAAATAAATAAATTCTTAAAAAGAAGAAGAAGAGGAGAGAAAGAAGAAGAAGGAAGTGGGGGCACCTAGATGGCTCCGTCAGTTAAGCATCTACCCTCAGCTCAGCTCATGATCCCAAGGTCCTGAGGTCAAGCCCCACATCAGACTTCTTGCTCAGACTCCTTCTCCCTCTGCTGCTTCCCTTCTTGTGCTCTCTCTCACTCTCTCTCTGTTAAAAATAAATAAAATCTTAAAAAGAAAATAATAAGAAGAGGTGAATGGCCAGTGTGAATCTATCTAAAAGATTAAGAATGATGAGGAGTGAATTCAATGGTGGCCTTGACAGGAACAGTTTCAGTGCAGCCATGGGGACAGACTCCAGCCTAAAATGCACTGGAATAAAGGGAGGTAAGGAAGTACATAGGGAGCCTGACATTCATTGCCCAAGTTAGGATATAAAAGGAATTAGGAAAACAAAATCCCTGGAGAAGCAAAATATTCAAAGAAGTGGTATTTCCCAAGAAGAGATTCTAGATCAAGTTTGTGTTGTGATGGCAATAATATGGAAGAGAGGAAATAATAAATGATACAGGATATACAAGGGCTTTTGCCAAGATAAATGTACTGAGTATTATTCAATGGATAGACTCTGCTGGCCTAAAGAGAAAGACGCTTCCTTTATTTTAACAAAAGTGAAAAAAAAAATGCTGTTAGTTTGTTGATTTTACCTTGAGGAGTTAAGATGATGCCCATTTAATGGTGCCTTTTTCCTCAAGACAGATTTACCACTTGAAGGTGAAGCAGTGGGGAGGAACGGGAAATGTGAGGAACAATGGGATTGTGTGAATAATCACCTTGAAAAAGGTGGCGTTGAAATGAGGAGCCATGACAAGTGTTTCAATGAAGCCTTTGCCACCCATCCCCTGGATTTGTCTTCAGTAGCATTCAGCTGAGTTCCAGCTCAGAGAAAGTACACATAGCAGTCATTCAGGGTTTGAGGCATGTGTCGGAGCATTGGAGGTGTCTATCTACCCTAGAAGACAGTGGAATTAAAATATTTTCAAATTATTGTAACAATGGATTGCAAAGTCTGGGCTGGATTTGAGAAGAATAAAGTAGGAGGAAAAAGATGGAAAGAGGGAAGGTGGTGAGTCAATACGGAGTGAGTCAATGGTATGAAGGTCTTGACACTTCCTCTCCTGACTAATCAATTCCTAACTGCCTCGAAGTCTCAGATCAAATATTTCCTTTCTGGTTTAATGAAGTAGTTAATGAAATAACTGTAGGCACCCTGTGTTGGACACAATGATATGCTGCCCAGATCACATCAGACAAGGACTTGCTTACCCAACTCTAAAAAATGCAGTTAGTATGGAACACTCACTCCAGAGTTCCCTGCCATGTTGGCTTTTCAAGTTTGCATGGTGTTTCAACCTTCTCCATCTATTCATGTTTCCTCCCTGTTATGGACTGAATTGCACAGCCCTCCCCCAAATTTATTTGTTGAAGCCTTAACCCCCAATGTGACTTCTTTGGAGATAAAGCCATTAGAGTATTAATTAAGTCCTTAGGGTGGAGACCTAATCCAATAGAAATAGTGTCATTATGAGGAAGAGTTCTCTCTCCAACATGCACAGAGGAAAGGCCACAGGAGAGACAGAGGGAACAGGTGGCCCTTTACAATACAGAAAGAAAGATTTCACCAAAAAACAACCCTGATGACACCATGATCTTATTCTTCCAGCTTCTGGAACTTTGAGAAAATTATTTTTTTGTTGTTTAAGCCACCCAGTCTATGTATTTTGTTATGGTAGCCTAAGGAGATTAATGCACTACCCATTCCTTCAGGTTGATCCCAAATAAACATCTTATACTGCAAACACTCAATAGCTGCTTTTAGAGAACCAAAGCCTTCTTGTCTTTCACCTTGCTCCAAATAGCAACGCTTAGCTAAGCCAAGAGCGTTATGCTATTTCCTTCAGACACCCTTCATACCTCTACATAGTGAATGATTATTGAATTTTCCCCAACTACACTGTGAACATCTTGATGGCAGGAAGTGTATCTTGATTTGATCTTGACGACCTAGCATACTGATAGTCACAGAGTGACAATAACCAATACTCACTGAATGGTTAAATGGCCCTGTCTTCATCATATCATGTTTGCAAATGGTTTTCCAGTTTTCACCCACCTCTAAACTTTTTCACTTTTCAAAGCTGAGTTTTATTGACTAGTAACTTCTGACCTCCAGTCTTATTCCAGGCCATGGTGTCTATATACTCCTTGATTCAAGGTTACATTAACTTTTTATGCTTCATATAACAGTAACATGGCCCTTATCTAACAGTCCAGGACCTGAAATTAAAGGAATTTACTTTAATGTAAAACAAGGCACTCTTTGACTGGTTGGTGAGGAAATTTTGAATTGGGGTGCTCCAAGTTGCTCCTTTGGTTCCCTCTACAGAGGATAGGCATGCTGTGATCCTTAGGCTTAGAACAGAATAAAATCTAATGAATTAAGGCTGAGAACTACTGGAGTATATCTAAGTTCGGTAGGAAAGTCATTTTTAGATAAAAGAACATGGTAACATGGGCTTGATCAGGGGACAGTATATGTGAGGAAAATTAAATAGTAATTTCCTAACCTATTTTTTTTTAAATATATATAAAGATTGATGCACAGATCACCTCCTGTCTTCTGTCTTGTTTCCATGCATTCCTAGAGAGGTGGGTAAGTATATTGTGCTAACTGATGTTTAAAGGAAATGCTTAGAGCATGTTTACAAAGCTTTAATCCCTTCACTGACCACAGGTCCATAAAACAGGATTAACTTCTTCTCTGATTAACTTTTTTCCTCTGCAAAGGAACATGTAGGTCTTTCTGCATCTCCTGCACAAGCAAGCTTTATATCAATTTTGACAACATGCTGCTCTTTTCTTTCTATTACATGGTTGTATAAGTGTGTTTCTACCTTGAGGGGTAAGAGAAAATAATCAACAGGATGCTGACATTTACTTCCTGTTGTTTTCTTGCCCTCTACATTAATATAAAAAATAAATAAAATTAACACATACTTGCTGTTATTCTTACTGCTCAGGGCATGAATGACTATACCACAGTATAGTCCCAGTAACCCTCAATGACCTGTAGCCCTTGCATTCATTAAGCAATTGTCTCTCTCAGTGAAGGGGCAGTGTGATAGAATACTTACGTCAGAATAGTGCCAATTATTCTGAATTTCACTGGGATACAGCATCAGAGTTATTTCAAAGTTTCACTAGGATATTTTAATTTTTTTTTATATATTCCAAGAGGTGTTGTGCCTTACTGTTCATGTTTTGTTCCTTTTCAAAAGAAATTACGGTACCCCTATAATTTTCTTAGGGGGCAAAATGTACTGTGTAATAACTAACAAAATGCTCTTACTTAAAGTGTTCCCCCCTCTGATTTTGTTCAACGGTTGGTAATTTTTTTTTCTTGCCCCTCAAATGATGCTGTATAAAAATGCAAGCTGAAATAAGAGATGGGAGGGGGTGGCAGGACAAAAACCCTAAACTTCTTCTTTTTTTATTTTATTTTATTTCTTTAAAATATTTTTTCTTTTTTAACCAAGAATGTATTTAAGAGGTTTCAAAATAGCCTCTAAAACCATATTCTTCATGATCCTAGTTTGACTCTAGTCAGATGTCTCTGATTTCATATATACAGACAGATAGATATTATTTAGTTCAAAAAAGACTTAGTTTTTTTTATTTATTATTTATTTGACAGAGAGAGAGGTCACAAGTAGGCAGAGAGGCAGGCAGTGGGGGTGGGGGGAGCAGGCTCTCCACTGAGCAGAGATCCCAATGTGGGGCTCAATCCCAGGACACTGAGATCATGACCTGAGCCGAAGGCAGAGGCTTAACCCACTGAGTCACTCAGGTGCCCCTCTAAACTTTTTCTTAAAACAGACCACAAACTCTTTATTAAAAATTGAGTAGATTTTGTTTTGCAGTTACCATTTGTGACATATTAGAGAACTTAATGTCCAAGGGTCAGTTCATTTATCCAATAAAATATGTACCTTTTATATGTAAAATAATGTGTAATATAAATGTGCACCTATTAGTGTATAGTGGCCTATAGCCCATGTGAAACTAAGGTTACTAACCATGCTTGCTTTTCTAAATTTATTTCAGTGCCTGCTGCGGCTAAGATGTTAAACAAATGTGCCTAATGAATGAATGAATTAAAATTGCATGAGGTTTTTGTATTTAGTGAATTCCTACATTCTATGACCATCTTTTTTCAAAGTCAAAATTTTGCAAGCAGTATAAGTAGTGTGATGAAAGGAAAGCATTATTAGGACTATCTCTGTTTAGAATTTGTTAATATACTAGATAACATATTACAGAATTGGTTTTTGGGTGGGAACCTATTGGTGGCCTAAAGACAAGGGGTTGGCTAAAGTAAGGAAACGAAGCTCACCATCCACAATGTGCTCAGTCTTTAATAATGAAAAAACTAAGTCTTTTTGGAACTAAATAACTTCTATTTTGTTTTTGTCCCCACAGGACAACTACTGCTGGTCAAAAGCCCGGTCAGTAGGAGACAGCCATTCTAGCTAATTGAACCCAGTAGAAGAAAACAATTTGTTTAAGATATTGTCCTGTTGTTAACTTCCAAGTCTCTGTGAATATATTATAATAAAAAACAAAACAAACACAAGAAAACCCAGCGATATCTTGTTCGTTAATGGTATGCTACTCAACCAAGTCCTGCTTACATTTGAGATTGTGCTAATTTTTTCTTTTTTAATCAAAAATGTATATAAGAAGTCTCAAAATCACCTCTAAAACCATATCTTCATGATCTTACTTTGACTCCAGTCAGATGTCTCTGATCTTATATTTATATATGTATATATATACATTTTCCTGAAAGACTACAGGGGTAATAATAGGGGCTCAGGTGGTCTATCTAATGCAGGTCTTGTATTATGTAATTCCACTATGAGGTAATACTTTTATGATAGAGGGCTAAATGAGCCCCTCTTCAAGATGAGCAAATCATAAAAATAGTGTTACTATTGGGGCGCCTGGGTGGCTCAGTGGATTAAGCCGCTGCCTTCGGCTCAGGTCATGATCTCAGGGTCCTGGGATCGAGCCCCGCATCGGGCTCTCTGCTCCACGGGGAGCCTGCTTCCTCCTCTTTCTCTCTCTGCCTGCCTCTCTGCCTACTTGTGATCTCTCTCTCTGTCAAATAAATAAATAAAATCTTTAAAAAAAATAGTGTTACTATTAATAATATCTATAATTAATTTATTGATAGTAATAAAATTTCCAAAAAAAAATTAATCTGACTAAATGAATGATTGGATTATGTATCTCCAAATGTCTGTCCCTTTACCATTCACATTTAGCTGCTAAACAAGACTGCTTTCTTCATATCCTTTTCTCTTTCTTTAGTGAATTAAAAAAATAATAATAAATCCAGGATTTGGTCTTAAAATATAGAAGTTGATCTGGGTCATTGCAACGGAGTCATGATCAGGAAAAGTTTCCAAAAGGAAAGTAAAATACAAGCTAATATGTGAAATATGAAGAAGCATCTAACTTGTGAAGTCTGGCCTGGGGTGGGAACCCAGTGGGTGCTCAAAACTTATGACATGCATGATGGTCAGTTTTGTGTCAAATTGACCATTTTGTGTCAACTTGACCATGCCATTGAACACAGATATTTGGTCAAATATAAATCTGTGTATCTCTACATAGATGAGATTGGCATTTAAAGTAATAGACTTTGACTAAGGTATATTATCCTTCCTAATGTGCGTGGGTCCCATTTAATCAGTTGAAAGCCTTAAAAGAAAAAAAGAAAAAACAAAAGAATGAGTTCACTTAAGGAGTAGGGATTTCTGCCTCTAGACTGCCTTTGGACTCAAGCTTCAGCATCAACACTCCTCCACCTTTCTGGCCAGCTGACCTGCTCTGCATATTTTGGATTTATCAGACCCCAAAACTGTCTGTGACAATTCTTTCTTTCTCTCTACATCTTGATATACATGGACTTACACACATCTCACACACGCTTTCCTGGAGAACACTGACTAATAAAGCGTGGTCTCTGCTTCCACGGAACTGGCAGTCTAGCCAGAGGTACAAACAGAATGCGCACACACAGATACGTGCATACTCTCTCTCTCGCTCGCTCACCTACAATACCAGAAATATAAGTGGTATGGATACCCATTTATCATAAAAAATGATTTCACAAAGTCCCTAACCCTGAGTAAGAATATTCTTCCTAAAGTAGAATCGGGGCAGCAGACCTGGATGATTAATAGTACACACGCTGTCCCAGTCATGCAAAATTTACTTGGGAGACAGTGGCAGAAAGATCACCAGAGAATGTATTACACAGATAGTGTACTTGTGTGATAGATCAGTTTGATGTGTCCCAATTTCTTGCAGAAAATATCTATCAGTATCAGGAAAAAGCACAGTTAAAAAAAGAAAAAGAGAGAGAGAGAGGGAGAGAGAGAGAGAGAAGTATGTAACCTAGACACTCCTTTTTAAAAATGACCCCCAACTATGTGCAAAGCATCGCAAAGAGTATGAAAGGAGGTTCTGACCTTCAAGAATGTTAGACTATCAGGATCTAGTTAGAGAGTTAGGTGCGTATAGAATTAACTGCAATATTATGATATAACAATGGATATTTTTGTTATGAAGCATAAGACAATGTTTCTGAAGAAGAAAAGGATTCACAACCACATTCTGTCATCGACAAAACTAATACACTGTTTCATAGAATTTGGAAAACTTTATGCTCCTGCAAGGGGGAAAAAAAAAAAAAAGGCTAGGAACTGATCTTGGTACCTTCTAGGTCATGGGTTCTTATTTCTTACCCTTATTTTACGGAAGAGCTATGAAAGATTCCCAACAGAAAAGAAACAGCCTTGCTGTAACCCCTCCCCCAGAAGACTGAAAGATTCAGAGAAAGCTATTGTTATGTGGCATGATCTGAGAGAGTAAGAGGGAAATTCATGGATGAGAGGCTGACATTGCATCAGTAGGGTTCGAGATTGTTTCCTGAACTGGTAATATAACAAATTGTCAGGTTTTCACTCAGAGTCCCTGTCCTAAGAGAATTGTCTCAATCAGGGTCAGGTTCATGGAAATAATTTGAATCCTTTCTCTTCTAAGAGATGGATTTGTTTCTATTCCAAAGGGTATTTAACATTTGTTTGCAAGTAATTTCTGCTTATGGATAACCTTTAACTCTAGAATTAGACATTTGCTTACTATTTTCTTAATTGGCTTGTTGTTTGACCTTGAGTTAGTCACATATTCTTAGATAAAAAATTTGAATTAGTCATTGAGCATCTGTGTTTTTGCTGTTTTTGTCATTGGATTACCCATCTTTCATGGGAAAGATGGGTAACTATTCTCAAAGCATGTTGATATGTAGTAAGGGAAAAGAAATTATAAGTTTGCTATTGGTAATGATTATTCTGTCACGTTAATCCAATTCTACTCACCATTATCCTACAATAGACAGAGAAAGACAGTGAATAGGACCTTCATGATTCTAGCATATGCATAATTGAACAGTACTCTGGGAAATACCATCAGGGTTTCCAGAATAAGTCCTTTCTGTTTTGAAAACTGTATGTTATATTGCCCCAGAGACCTCTGTTTTAAGATACAAGCTTTAAAGCTTCATGATCTCACCATGTCTGGTCAATGCAGAATAAAAACGGAACTGGTGTAGATAAGGAAATAATACAAAAAATGAATTCGTAGAGAAAACATTGTCTATTTAGCTATGCCACTGCAGTGTAGGTCCTGACAGTTGCTTTTTTCTTTTAGTAATGAAAGTGCCTGACTTAAGCTTTGATTGTGGAAACATCCACTTCAAGGATGGCTATCTCAAATAAACACATTGCCAGCCACAATACTAGATAGAGTCTGGCGGCTGGGGTACGTCCCTCTCCCTGAGCCCTAGTGGGAGCCCTTAAGCTTTACTGTTTTAGAGATCTTGGCTGCTTTCAGTAACTGACTATTTGAGTCACTTGTTTTTTTGTTTGTTTTTTGCTTTTTTTTTCTCTTCCTGTGCTTTAAATTCCCATTTTTATGTTTTAAATGTGCTGATAAAGAGTGAGCCCTAAAACCCTAGGCTCCACCCTTGACTCAGTAAAAGCAGAACCCCAAGGCTGCATTCTCCCACTCTTTCTCTCTCTCTCTCTCTCTCTTCCCCACTCTCCCCCAAAGTTTCCTGACGGTTATTACTGAGAACCTTTTGCAATTATAAGAAGCAGGAAAGCTGGTCCAGCCTTAATACTGGCTATTGATAGACTGAGACTGGCACAAAACAGATAACTTCTTTCTAACAGGAGAAAGAAATACGTTAATTTGTATGTGATTATAAGATAAGGATATGGGTGAAATGTGCAAGAAGTCATCTTCTTGTTCTTGTTTATTGTTCATCCTCTCCCTGGTTTTCTCTTCTCTTCCTCCTCCCCTTCCTGACTTTTCTGCCATGTCTATTTCAACTGACAAGAATTTAGCAATGTAGTACTTTATTTTAAGCTAAGGAAAGATTGAATTCCTTTTTCCTAAGAATGCCTGAAGCCAAAACCTTTATTTGTATGCTTACTATAAAAATATAAAGAAAAGAATCATGGCAAAGTGAATCAGCTTTAGAATAAAACAGGCAAAATTTCAAGTGGACCATTTAATAATTGAGACAAGTGACAACTCTTGGGGCTTCACTATCTTATCTGTAAATTGGGAACAAGATGCTCTTCTTTGCAAGTTTGTGATGAAGCCAAAGAGTGGTTACTCATATTTTATAATGAATGGAAGTAAGTCCTATTATGAAATACATAATTTTATATGAAAAATCCTTTTTACTTTCATTGCCGCACATTATTTCATTATGGGATTTACATGTTTTCTTTCCTATTATGAGGTTATATGAAAAATATTTAAAATACTTAGAAATAATTTTCCTTATTTTTTTATACAAGAGCATTTAGAATATAAGGTGATAGATTATAATGTTTTGCTCTGATTAGCCTATGATTATGTTAGAATAAAAACCATAACAGAGTAACCAAATAATTAGTTACTTAATCATCAAAGGTAAATTAAATTCATGAAATCTAAGCACCATAGACCAAATTGAGATTTATATAAATAAAGCTGAGGGTACATTGATTAAAGGATTACCAGATGTTCCTGTAATAGGTTAATTATTTATTATTCTGCCATATATAATGACTATGAAACCAGTGAATGATGTTACATCTTGTTAGCTGAGTGGTATTACAGTTGATTATCAAATTAAATGTTTTTATTTTAATGAGTTGCACTGGAAGGGCATGTGTACCATGAGATCAATTATTATTGAATAATAACCATTAATTACTTCCAAAGTACAAATTCTGAGACAACTAAGGATTAGGGACAGACTTCTGTCTTACCTAATTAATGTTAACATTTTCACTATTTTTTTTATCTAAGAATAACATTTTTTATCTAAGAATATGTGACTAACTCAAGGTCAAACAACAAGCCAATTAAGAAACTAGTAAGCAAATGTCTAACTCTAGAGTTAAAGGTTATCATAAACTTTTAATTTAATGTCCCTAAATCTGGATTTCCTCCAAATAGATGAAAATAGAAATATTGTCAATGCCTCTTAGAAAAAAATAAAATATTAACTCAATAGTGTTGATAGTAGCATTTTGATATTTCTCAAAAACACCAGTTTTGGATTTCCTTATGTAGTGACCTTAATTATTAGAAAAAAATATAGAAATCTATTGCAAATTAGCAATTTTTTGCAAAATTGAAGACAAAGGGGTGCTAAGAATGACCTTTCCTAAAAAATATGGCTAAGCATTGGACTGGATATTTTACCTAGGGTAGGCCATGCATGGGACCATGGTTGTGGTTCTGTGGAAAGCTCAGTGATCTAGGAGAGCATGTCTCACCATCTCCCTCACACTAGGTGATAGAGGTGATTCTCTTAAAAAAAAAAAAAGAAAAAAAAAAAGTTGACAGAAATTGTGTGCACTCCTTGCCCTGAGGCAGACCTGAGCAGGAAGGCAGGATCTTGTGGATGGTGTGAGCACTGATGATCATAAACACTGCTGCCTCTTTCTTTCTTTCTTTCTTTCTTTCTTTCTTTCTTTCTTTCTCTCAAGATTTTATTTATTTTGACAGACAGCAATCACAAGTAAGCAGAGAGGCAGGCAAGGGTGGGGGATGGGGGAAGCAGTCTCCCTGCAGAGCAGATGCAGGGTTTGATCCCAGGACCCTGAGTTCATGACCTGAGCCAATGGCAGAGGCTTAACCCACTGAGCCAACCAGGTGTCCCCTCTGCTGCCTATTTCTTGCACTTCCTCTGTTTTCCATTTCTGCTAAGACCTAGTTCAGAACACCTCTAAGAAACTAACTATTGACTATTCTGCATTTAGAAAACATCTGAAATAAAACCCAAACGGAAAAATGATTTGAACCAAATTGGACAGAGGCAGAGTGAGCTGCAGAACAATATCAGCATTATAGATGAGTAAGTAAATGGGGATTCATGAGGACAGGAGTTGGGGGGAGAGGAAGGATTAAAAGTATTTTTAAAATAATAACTGTAGGACACCTGGGTGGCTCAGTCAGTTAAGCATCTGCCTTCAGCTCAGGTCATGATCTCCTGGTCCTGGGATTGAGCCCCTCATTGGGCTTCCTGCTCAGAGAGTCCGCTTCTCTCTCTCCCTCTGCCCCTGCTCCTGTGCTCTCACTTGTTCACTCTCTCTCTCAAATAAACAAGTAGAATATTTAAAATAATAATAGTAGTAACTGAAACCTTTCCAAAGTTGATGAAAACCGTAAATCTGAATGACTTACTTTGTTTGGGCTGCCATTACAAAATATTACATGCTGGGTGTTTATGAACAATAGAAATTAATTTCTCATAGCTTGGAGACTGGATGTCTGAGAATAGGGTGCCTGTATGGTGTGGTGAGGGTTTTCTTCCAGCTGACAGGCTTCTGGCTGTGTCCTCACATGATGGAAGGAGCTAGAGAGGTTTGTGGGACCTCTTTTATAAGGCACTTATCTGATTCATGAGGGTCCCACTCTCATAACCTAAGTTCCTCCAAAGACACACCTCCTGACACCACTGCATTGGGCATTAGGATTTCAATATGTGAATTCTGGGGGGCATGTAAACATTCAGACCACAGCACAGCATTACCCACAAGCACAACAAATCCTAAGAAGAAGAAACATAAATAGTATCAAATTGTTGAAAGTAGTGAAAAAGAGAACATGTTAAAATAAATATTTCCTCCCGCCCAATACATATCTACAGAACGAATATAAGAATGTCAGAGAATTTCTCTCTAGAAACCATGCAAGGTAGAAAACAAAAAAATGGTAGCTTTAAAAGAGTGAGAGGAAAAACAAAAACAAAAACACTTTTGTTAATCAAGTATTCTATATCTACAAAACGCCTTCCAAAAGTAAAGACAAAGTATAATAGTTGATTTTATGTACCAACTTGACTAACCATGATACCCAGTAGTGTAGATTTGGCTATGAGGGTAATTTTTAGATGTGATTATCATTTAAATCAGTATAATTTGTATAAAGTAGGTTACCCTCCATCATGTGGGTGGGCCTCGTCTGGTCAGTTGAAAGTCTTAAGTTAAAAGACTGAGGTCCCTCAAGAAAGGGACTATTCTTTCTAAACTGGTGTTAGACTCAGGAATGCAGTTATCAGCTCTTCTCTGGTCTCCAATCTGCCAGCCTGCTCTACAGATTTTTCACTTCATGGTTGTATGAGACAATTCCTTGAACTAAATCTCTCTCTCTCTCTGTATGTATAACCTGTTGCTTCTGCTTTACTGGAGAACCCTAGCTAATACACCAAATAAAGGCATTTTCAGAATAAACATTGATAGAACTCACTGCAATACAATTCATGTTTAAGGAGTTGTTTGGAAAGGAAGAAAAATGTACCAGATAGATACTTGGATCTGCACAAAGACTAGAATAACCAGAATTAGTAAATAAATATATAAAATTACATAAAGACTCCAAACCAAACTAATCATTAAGATGGGCTCTTTTACCATACTGTATGCACGTAGGTAATTTGACCATGGCTGAAAGGCATAGGCATTACCAAGATGTGGCTGGAGAGGCATAGGGGTTTGGATTTGGATATATGGAGGGTGGAATGAAATGAGACCATGGCAGATGAGGTAGGACAAGTAGAGGAAGAAGAACAAAGAAGTCCCAAGTCTAGTTGCACCTGGAGGAATTATTTACTCAAGAAAAGCAAGACATCCAAGTTTGGATTTAAGAAGACTGAAGTAGATCACAGATTGAGCTGGAGTGGATTAAGAAGCTCTTGACCAGGACACCCTCATTTAGTTGCTAAAAATATTTAAATTAATGCCATTAAGACATTAAAAATGTTAAGACCTCTTGGATTTCAGTCACTCAGAATTCTGCCCTCAGAACAAGGCTGTGTCCAGTAAGTTTTCATCACTATTTAATTAAATAAACGAATACTTACACACCCAGAAGCTATCAGGATGACATTACCCCTGAGATGAACTGTAAATTAAATGGATGGGTAGGATATCTCAGGAGACGACTAAGGAGTTGGGTCAGAAATAAAAAGGAAATAACAAGTCAGACACTGATGTTGGGTGTCTTTTCCCAAGATCTTAACCTCTGCTCAGGAAAGCTTAAGTTGATTTGATTCATGTTCATTTTCCGCAGGAACACATCCTCTCAATGGCTGCATGCAACAGTTCTAGCATTTTTTAATTTTTTTTTCTATTATTTCTCTTTTGCCTATTTCATATTTCTTTTTTTTAATTAATTAATTTATTCATTTTTTCAGTGTAACATTATTCATTTTCTTTGCACAACACCCAGTGCTCCACGCAATACGTGCCCTCCCTATTACCCACCACCTGGTTCCCCCAACCTCCCACCCCCGCCCCTTCAAAACCCTCAGGTTGTCTTTAGAGTCCATAGTCTCTTATGGTTCGCCTCCCCTTCCAATTTCCCTCAACTTCCTTCTCCTCTCCATCTCCCAATGTCCTCCATGTCATTTGTTATGCTCCACAAATAAGTGAAACCATATGATACTTGACTCTCTCTGCTTGACTATTTCACTCAGCATAATCACTTCCAGTCTGGTCCATGTTGCTAAAAAGTTGGGTATTCATCCTTTCTTTTTTTTTTTTTTTTTTAATAAACATATAATGTATTTTTATCCCCAGGGATACAGGTCTGTGAATCAACAGGTTTACACACTTCACAGCACTCACCATAGCACACACCCTCCCCAATGTCCATAACTCCCTCCCCCTCTCCCAATCCCACCTCCCCCCAGCAACCCCCAGTTTGTTTTGTGAGATTAAGAGTCATTTATGGTTTGTCTCCCTCCCAATCCCATCTTGTTTCATTTATTCTTCTCCTATCCCCCTAACCCCCCATGTTGCATCTCCACGTCCTCATATGAGGGAGAACATATGATAGTTGTCTTTCTCCGATTGACTTATTTCACTAAGCATGATACGCTCTAGTTCCATCCATGTCGTCGCAAATGGCAAGATTTCATTTCTTTGATGGCTGCATAGTATTCCATTGTGTATATATACCACCTCCTCTTTATCCATTCATCTCTTCATGGACATCTAGGTTCTTTCCATAGTTTGGCTATTGTAGACATTGCTGCTATAAACATTCGGGTACACGTGCCCCTTCAGATCACTATGTTTGTATCATTAGAGTAAATATCCAGTAGTGCAATTGCTGGGTCATAGGGTAGTTCTATTTTCAACATTTTGGGGAACCTCCATACTGTTTTCCAGAGTGGTTGCACCAGCTTGCATTCCCACCAACAGTGGAGGAGGGTTCCCCTTTCTCCACATCCTCGCCAGCATCTGTCATTTCCTGACTTGTTCATTTTAGCCATTCTGACTGGAGTGAGGTGATATCTCATTGTCGTTTTGATTTGTATTTCCCTGATGCCGAGTGACGTGGAGCACTTTTTCATGTGTCTGTTGGCCGTTCTGGATGTCTTCTTTGCAGAAATGTCTGTTCATGTCCTCTGCCCATTTCTTGATTGGATTGTTTGTTCTTTGGGTGTTGAGTTTCCTAAGTTCCTTATAGATTTTGTATACTAGCCCTTTATCTGTCATTTGCAGATATCTTCTCCCATTCTGTCAGTTGTCTTTTGGTTTTGTTAACTGTTTCCTTTGCTGTGCAAAAGCTTTTGATCTTGATGAAATCCCAATAGTTCATTTTTGCCCTTGCTTCCCTTGCCTTTGCCGATGTTCCTAGGAATACGTTGCTGCGGCTGAGGTCGAAGAGGTTGCTGCCTGTGTTCTCCTCAAGGATTTTGATGGATACTTTTCTCACATTGATGTCCTTCATCCATTTTGAGTCTATTTTCGTGTGTGGTGTAAGGAAGTGGTCCAATTTCATTTTTCTGCATGTGGCTGTCCAATTTTCCCAGCACCATTTATTGAAGAGGCTGTCTTTTTTCCACTGGACATTCTTTCCTGCTTTGTCGAAGATGAGTTGACCATAGAGTTGAGGGTCTATTTCTGGGCTCTCTATTCTGTTCCATTGATCTATGTGCCTGTTTTTGTGCCAGTACCATGCTGTCTTGATGATGACAGCTTTGTAATAGAGCTTGAAGTCCGGAATTTTGATGCCACCCACTTTGGCTTTGTTTTTCAACATTCCTTTGGCTATTCGAGGTCTTTTCTGGTTCCATATAAATTTGAGGATTATTTGTTCCTTTTTTTTGAAAAAATGGATGGTATTTTGATAGGGATTGCATTAAATGTGCAGATTGCTTTAGGTAGCATGGACATTTTCACAATATTTATTCTTCCAATCCAAGAGCATGGAACATTTTTCCATTTCTTTGTGTCTTCCTCAATTTCTTTCATGAGTACTTTATAGTTTTCTGCATATAGATTCTTAGCCTCTTTGGTTAGGTTTATTCCTAGGTATCTTATAGTTTTGTGTGCAATTGTAAATGGGATTGACTCCTTAATTTCTCTTTCTTCAGTCTTGTTGTTGGTGTAGAGAAATGCAACTGATTTCTGTGCATTGATTTTATATCCTGACACTTTACTGAATTCCTGTACAAGTTCTAGCAGTTTTGGAGTCGAGTCTTTGGGTTTTCCACATATAGTATCATATCATCTGCGAAGAGTGATAGTTTGGCTTCTTCTTTGCCGATTTGGATGCCTTTCATTTCTTTTTGTTGTCTGATTGCTGAGGCTAGGACTTCTAGTACTATGTTGACTAGCAATGGTGATAATGGACATCCCTGCCGTGTTCCTGACCTTAGCGGAAAAGCTTTCAGTTTTTCTCCATTGAGAATGATATTTGCAGTGGGTTTTTCATAGATGGCTTTGATAATATTGAGGTATGTACCCTCTATCCCTACACTTTGAAGAGTTTTGATCAGGAAGGGATGCTGTACTTTGTCGAATGCTTTTTCAGCATCTATTGAGAGTATCATATGGTTCTTGTTCTTTCTTTTATTAATGTGTTCTATCACATTGATTGATTTACGGATGTTGAACCAACCCTGCAGCCTTGGAATAAATCCCACTTGATTGTGGTGAATAATCCTTTTAATGTCCTGTTGAATCCTATTGGCTACTATTTTGGTGAGAATTTTTGCATCTGTGTTCATCAAGGATATTGGTCTGTAGTTCTCTTTTTTGGTGGGATCCTTGTCTGGTTTTGGGATCAAGGTGATGCTGGCCTCATTAAATGAGTTTGGAAGTTTTCCTTCCATTTCTATTTTTTGGAACAGTTTCAGGAGAATAGGAATTAGTTCTTCTTTAAATGTTAGTGCTTCTTTCCCCTGGGAAGCCGTCTGGCCCTGGGCTTTTGTTTGTTTGGAGATTTTTGATGACTGTTTCAATCTCCTTACTGGTTATGGGCCTGTTCAGGTTTTCTATTTCTTCCTGGTTCAGTTGTGGTAGTTTATATGTCTCTAGGAATGCATCCATTCCTTCCAGACTGTCAAATTTGTTGGCATAGAGTTGCTCATAGTATGTTCTTTAAATGTCTGTATTTCTTTGGTGTTAGTTGTGATCTCTCCTCTTTCATTCATGATTTTATTGATTTGGGTCCTTTCTCTTTTCTTTTTGATGAGTCTGGCCAGGGGTTTATCAATCTTATTGATTCTTTCAAAGAACCAGCTCCTAGTTTCATTGATTTTTTCTATTGTTTTTTTGGTTTCTATTTCATTGATTTCTGCTCTGATCTTTATGATTTCTCTTCTCCTGCTGGGTTTAGGGTTTCTTTCTTGTTCTTTCTCCAGCTCCTTTATGCGTAGGGTTAGGTTGTGTACTTGAGACCTTTCTTGTTTCTTGAGAAAGGCTTGTACCGCTATACATTTTCCTCTCAGGACTGCCTTTGCTGTGTCCCACAGATTTTGAACCATTGTGTTTTCATTATCATTTGTTTCCATGAATTTTTTCAATTCTTCTTTAATTTCCTGGTTGACCCATTCATTCTTTAGAAGGATGCTATTTAGTCTCCATGTATTTGGGTTCTTTCCAGCTTTCCTCTTGTGATTGAGTTCTAGTTTCAGAGTGTTGTGGTCTGAAAATATGCAGGGAATGATCCTAATCTTTTGATACCGGTTGAGACCTGATTTGTGACCCAGGATGTGATCTATTCTGGAGAAGGTTCCATGTGCACTAGAGAAGAATGTGTATTCTGTTGCTTTGGGATGAAATGTTCTAAATATATCTGTGATGTCCATCTGGCCAGTGTGTCATTTAAGGCCTTTATTTCCTTGTTGATCTTTTGCTTGGATGATCTGTCCATTTCCGTGAGGGGAGTATTCAAGTCCCCTACTATTATTGTATTATTATTGATATGTTTCTTTGATTTTGTTATTAATTGGTTTATATAGTTGGCTGCTCCCACGTTAGGGGCATAGATATTTAAAATTGTTAGATCTTCTTGTTGGACAGACCCTTTGAGTAGGATATAATGTCCTTCCTCATCTCTTATTATAGTCTTTGGCTTAAAATCTAATTGATCTGATATAAGGATTGCCACCCCAGCTTTCTTCTGATGCCCATTAGCATGTTAAATTGTTTTCCACCCCCTCACTTTAAATCTGGAGGTGTCTTCGCGTCTAAAATGAGTTTCTTGTAGGCAACATACTGATGGGTTTTGTTTTTTTATCCATTCTGATACCCTGTGTCTTTTGATTGGGGCATTTAGCCCATTAACATTCAGGGTAACTATTGAGAGATATGAATTTAGTGCCATTATTAGCCTGTAAGGTGACTGTTACTGTATATTGTCTCTGTTCTTTTCTGATCTACTACTTTTAGGCTCTCTCTTTGCTTAGAGGACCCCTTTCAATATTTCCTGGAGAGCTGGTTTGGTGTTTGCAGATTCTTTCAGTTTTTGTTTGTCCTGGAAGCTTTTTATCTCTCCTTCTATTTTCAATGATAGCCTAGCTGGATAGAGTATTCTTGGCTGCATATTTTTCTCATTTAGTGCTCTGAATATATCATGCCAGCTCTTTCTGGCCTGCCAGGTCTCTGTGGATAAGTCTGCTGCCAATCTAATATTTTTACCATTGTATGTTACAGACTTCTTTTCCCAGGCTGCTTTCAGGATTTTCTCTTTGTCACTAAGACTTGTAAATTTTACTATTAGGTGGCAGGGTGTGGACCTATTTTTGTTGACTTTGACGGGGGTTCTCTGCACCTCCTGGATTTTGATACTTATTCCCTTTGCCATATTAGGAAAATTCTCTCCAATAATTCTCTCCAATAGACCTTCTGCTCCCCTCTCTCTTTCCTCTTCTTCTGGAATCCTAATTATTCTAATGTTGTTTCATCTTATGGTGTCACTTATCTCTCGAATTCTCCCCTCATGGTCCAGTAGCTGTTTGTCCCTCTTTTGCTCAGCTTCTTTATTCTCTATCATTTGGTATTCTATATCACTAATTCTTTCTTCTGCCTCATTTATTCTAGCAGTGAGAGTCTCCATTTTTGATTGCACCTCATTAACAGTTTTTTTTATTTCAACTTGGTTAGATTTTAGTTCTTTAATTTCTCCAGAAAGGGCTTTTATATCTCCAGAGAGGGTTTCTCTAATATCTTCCATGTCTTTTTCGAGCCCGGCTAGAATGTTCAGAATCATCATTCTGAACTCTTGATCTGAGATATTACCAATGCCTGTGTTGATTAGGTCCCTAGCCTTCAGTACTGCCTCTTGTTCTTTTGTTTGTGGTGATTTTTTCTGCCTTGTCATTTTGTCCAGATAAGAGGATATGAAGGATCAAATAAAATACTAAAAGGGTGGCAAAGGCCCCAGAAAAATGCGCTGTAACCAAATCAGAAGAGACCCCTAATTGGGTGGGGGAGAGAAAGGGGATAAAAAGAGGTTCAGAAAAAAGAAAAAGAAAAAAATTTAAAAATTAAAACAAATAAAGAAAAAATATTAAAAAGAAAGAAAAAATATATATTTTAGATAAACTAGTCAAAAAATGTTAAAAAAGAAAAGGGTAAAAGTTTTAAAAAGTTTAGCAGAAGAAGAAAAAAGAAAGAAAAAAAAATTGAAAAAAAAAATTGAATTAACCACAAGACTGAAGAATCATGGGGAGAAAGCCATGAGTTCCGTGCTTTGCTTTCTCCTCCTCTGGAATTCTGCTGCTGTCTTAGGTATTGAACCTGCTTTCCTTGATAGATGAACTTAGTCCTGGCTGGATATTTTGTTGATCTTCTGGGGGAGGGTCCTGTTGTAGTGACTCTCAAGTGTCTTTGCCCTAGGCAGAATTGCACCGCCCTTACCGGGGGCCAGACTAAGTAATAAGCTCGGGTTTGCTTTTGGGAGCTTCTGTTCCCTGAATGCTTTCTGTAGAGTTCCGGAGGACGGGAATGAGAATGGCGGCCTCCTAGTCTCCGGCCTGGAGGGTCGAGAGCCTGCGGCCCCACTCCTCAGTGTGCCCCCAGAGGACAGCACCCAATCACTCCCGTATCCCCAGCCTCCAGCCATGCTCCGAGCTCACCCAGCCCACGACCAGTTCAAGGTAACCCTGAGTTGAGAGTTCAGTCCTCGTCTCTGTCTCTGTAGCCAGCTTCTCTGTTCTAACTCCTGTGAGCTCTGCGACACTCTGACACCCCCGATCCTTCTGTGACTCTGCGGGACCTGGGGTCATGCTGACCCCGCTTGGGCTTCACCCCAGTTTAGCCTCTGGAGCAATGTCCCTCAGTGGAATAGACTTTTAAAAGTCCTGATTTTGTGCTCCGTTGCTCCGCCGCTTGCCGGGAGCCGGCCCCACCCCACCGCGGTCTATCTTCCCATCATTTTAGATTCACTTCTCCGCCAGTCCTACCTTTCAGAAAGTGGTCGATTTTCTGTTTCTAGAATTGCTGTTCTTCTTCTCTTCGATCTCCCATTGGATTTGTAGGTGCTTGCAATGTTTAGATAAGCTATCGAGCTGATCTTCTGCTACCTGATGTAGTCTCAGCCTGCTACTTCTCTGCCATCTTGACTCCTCCTCCCAGTTCTAGCATTTTAATTTTGCCTTCAAAACACCAGAAGACATCAGGTAGATAGAAAAAGAGGTAAGGATGCAATTTGTGAGGATTAGCAGGGTTAGGAGTTGAGATAGTTCTGAGCAAAACCTAAGACATCCAATAATCTCAAAAATGTTGGGCCATTCATTGTCCATGCTCCTAACACCATGCTAGGAGAGTGATAGCTTACAGGGCAGTCCTGGCAGCGACCCTGACACAGAACTCCCCAAAGTATTGATGTATTGGAAAAATAAAAATTTTTTTTAAAGATTTTATTTATTTATTTGACAGAGAGAGATCACAAGTAACAGAGAAGCAGGCAGAGAGAGAGAGAGGGAAGCAGGCTCCCCGCTGAGCAGAGAGCCTGATGTGGGACTCGATCCCAGGACCCTGAGATCATGACCTGAGCCGAAGGCAAAGGCTTTAACCCACTGAGCCACTCAGGCGCCCTGGAAAAATAAATTTACAACTAAATTTAAGCAACCTGAATATTATTTATTTATTCATTCATTCATTCATTTGAGATTTATTTATTTATTTATTTATTTTACAGAGAGAGAGAGAGAGAGAGATCATAATTAGGAGGCGAAGCAGGCAGAGAGAGATGGAGAAGCAGGCTCAGCACCGAGCAGAGAGCCTGATGTGGAGCTGGATCCCAGGACCCTGAGATCATGACCTGAGCTGAAGGCAGGGGCTTAACCCACTGAGCCACCCAGGTGCCCCTAAAAATTTTTTAAATAAAATAAGTATATAAATATATATAAATATAATAAATAAATAATATAAATGATTGAAGAAATAAAATAATATAAATAATAGATAAAAATAAATAGTAAACTAAATTAAAATATAAATAATAATTTTATTATATATATTTATTATATGTAATAAATACATTGAATACATTAAAAAGTAAAATAAATAAAGATATTTTTAAAATAAAAGCTAGCACTTATGTAAGCAATCTTAAGCAAAATTCAATGTTGATACCAATGTCAGATATTTTTCCATTCTCTTTTAAAGAAATGATAATAAAAACCATGCTACCTCTGTCATCGTCTTCAATTTCTGGGTACTTCTTGCCTTCTATAGTCAATTTCTGGCTGTATACTCAGCTTAAGCTTAATCTTCCCTATATTAATCTTTTATATATTTTTAACTGTTTTATATATTATATATTATTTTATATATAAAATATGAAACATTTTATATATTTATAATATGACTATATATCTGTTATATCCATTTATATATATTTTTTAATTTTATGTTACCTACTATCTAATGCATGTATCTTTCTGAACATTTTTTCCACTCAACAACCTTATTATAATTAAAGCTCTAGTGTATTAATTTGAACTGGTGCATTATATTCTATTTTACTATTATGCCAAAATGCATCCATTCTCGTGGTGCTACACATGAAATAGTTTTGCAATTAACCCGTTATTTCTCATACTGGCATGATAAAAAAAAAATTTTTTAAGAGTGAGAGAAGGAAGAAAGAGCACAAGAGTGAGGGTGGGGAGGGGTGGAAGGAGATGGGGAGAGAGAGAATCTTAAGCAGGCTCCATGGTCAGCGCAGAGCCCCACCCAGGTAGGGCTCTATCTCAAGATCCTGAGGTTATGACCTGAGTTGAAATCAAGAGTTCAGTACTTAACCAACTAAGCCACCCAGGCACCCCTGGTATGATCACTTTTTTTTTTTTTAATAAGAGTGTTTGAAGGAGGAGTTGATTGTGTCTCGACTTTCTCCTGCTTTTTCTTTTTTTTTAAGATTTTATTTATTTATTTGACAGATAGAGATCACAAGTAGGCAGAGAGGCAGGCAGAGAGAGAGAGAGGAGGAAACAGGCTTCCCGCTGAGCAGAGAGCCTGATGTGGGGCTCAATCTCAGGACCCTGGGATCATGACCTGAGCTGAAGGCAGAGGCTTTAACTCACTGAGCCACCCAGGTGCCCCAGGTATGATCACTTTTTAATCTGTTTTCTTGTGCATGTGTTCCAAAGCTTCCCTAAGGTACATGCCAAGAGTAGAACTGATAGGTTACAAATTATAAGTTATTCCTAACATTAGTTTTACTGGATATTGTGAAATGACTACTAAAGTGTTTACCCCATTTCCTTATCACAGCTTGTGACTACCACTTCTTCAATTCTTACTGAAACTGGTATTGTCAACTTCTCAATGTTTATAATCTTTTGGGTATGAAATGATAACTCCTTGTTTGAATTTGTCTTTTGTAGAAATAAGGATAGATATTTCTTATATATCATCTTTTTGAGTTCCCCACTCTTTGAATCATACCTTTATATAAATTTCCCATGTTTTAAATGAGTTGTGTCTTTTGTTCTTACTGATTTGTAAAGATTTGACTCTATGGATATTAACCTCTGGGGTCATAAAAAAAATAAATATTTACTTTCTATTTGAAGTTTGCTCTTTAATTTTGTTTATAGTGTACTTTATGTTCAGAAAAAAAAATTTAATGTGTGTTAATAAAATCCTTCCTTACCCCACAGTTGTACATTTATGATCATATGTTTTTATCAGTGTTAAAAATATTTTAAATGTGTAGATTTTTATCTACCCAATGAGTAGATGATGTGAAGTTAAGTTTATTGTTGTGCCCATATTTGTAAACAATTCTGCTCACACTATTGTTTGAATGGCCTATGTTTGTTTCCCTGTTTCCTAAGATCACATTTATCTCATATGAAGAGTTGGTTTCTGGGGGTCTCTATTCTATACCATGGGTCAATTTGTCCATCTCTGAATTACTCAAATTTTTTATATCTTGTTATTTGCTTTGATGCCTACCACTTTGATGCCTTTTCACTTCAAAAGAGATTTACCTATTCAAGGCCTTTTTCTCTTTCAAATAAAGATTACAATCTACTTGTCAAGTTCGATTTAAAAATACCTTTGGATTTGCATTAGTATTTTATTAACTCATAGTATAGTTGATTTAAAATGAAATCTTTGCATTATTGATTTTTTCTATATATAAATATGGTAAGTTTTTCCATGTACTTGAGCCTTATTTTTTATGTCATTAAAATTTTATAATTTTTGTGGGAAAATGTATTGGTAATACTTTTGTGTCTTTATCCCTAGTTCTTTTTACAGCTCTTTGTTGTTTAAATTTTCAAAATTGCATTTTCTAATTTTGTAGCTAGTATATAAGAATGCAATTGCTTTTTGTTTAACTTTTATATAGCAATAGTGCTGAACTCCATTCTTGTAACAGATTCATAATCCCTTATTCATGATTTTGAAATTCAAAAAGCTTTAAAACCTGAGAGTTTTTCAAAGTAAATTTGGCACTCAATCTTATTCCAAGCTCAAATCTGATCTGAACAGATATGAGGCTCTTTACAGTCTTTGTCACAATTAATGTGAATATTCATAAGTTTTCATTGAAAATATTAATATATTTGATTAAGGGGTGGTGCTTCCAATCTGCTGATAATGTTACACAATGTATGGTTATACACCTTTCTACTTTTTGGGAACTTAAAAATTCTTAATTCTGAAACATATGGGCCTAAGTATTTCAGTTAAGGAATTGCAAAGGAAATTTATTAGCTTTCTTTTATAGATCCTCTCAGATTTTGTTTAGGATATCATATTGTTAATGATTAATAACAATGTTATTTCTTCCCCAATTTTTTTTTTTTGCTTTGTGTGAATAATTCAACATAGTTATGTATTATATCTTGTGTGTAATTCTAGATTTAGTTAACTAATATTGGCCAAATAATCTATATAGTTGTCCTTATCTGGTTTTGTTATAAGAATCTCATAAAACAAATGAAGGAAATCCCTTTTTTTTTTTCTTTTGGTATTTGCATAAGCATTGGATTTTGAAGAATATTAACCTCAACAATGATCTGAGTTGTGGTATTTTTTTTTCCCTCTCTTTTAATGGATATATTTTTAACTATTGACTCAAACCTTTAACAGTTGTCTCTTTGGGACTGATTAATATTTTAAATTAGTTTTTTTTTTTTTAAGATTTTATTTATTTATTTGTCAGAGAGAGAGAGAGAGAGGGAGATCACAAGTAGGCAGAGGGGGGGGGGGGAAGCAGGCTTCCCACTGAGCAGAGAGCCTGGTGTAGGGCTTGATCCCAGGACCCTGAAATCATGATCTGAGCCAAAGGCAAAGGCTTAGCCCACTGTGCCACCCAGGCACCTTGTGTAGGATTTTTGTTTTTTTATCATAGTAAGTATATATTATATTTGTTTTAACAAATAAACCAATATTTGTATATTATTAGTAACTCAAGCCCATTTTTTTTCAGATTTCATTAGAGTGTACCTATGTCTTTTTTTCTGTTCTAGAATTGCATCCAGGATATAACACTACATTTAGTCAGCATGTCTCCTTAGACTGCTCTAGACAATATCAGTTCCTGAGGCTTTTTTTGGTTTGGGTGACTTTGACAGTTCAAGGAGTACTGGTCATTTATTTCATAGAATGTCTCCAAGTGGGACTTGTCAGATTTGTTTGTCACATGATTTGACTGGGTTTATGAGTGTTTAGAAGACCACAGAGATAAAGCCACCTTCATCAATCATAGCAAGGACATATATTACCAAAATAACTTAGGACTGTCAATGTTAACCTTGATCACCTAGACAGGGTAATGTTTGACACCATGTTTCTCCATTGTGAAATTTACTCCTGCCTCTTCCCCATTTCCATACCATACTCTTTTGGAGTCACAATGAGCAACCTATACAAAAACAGTGAGAAATTATGCTCCTCCTCCTTGAGGGTAGACTATCTATATACATTTTTTGGACATCTTCTGCACAGTAGATTTGTTTCTTTTCTCCCATTTATTTAGAATTATATCATTTATTTATATCAGTGTAGACTCATAAATATTTATTTTATTCTTTAGTTTGTAAATCTAAAACCAGTTTATTTTACTGCTCAGAATACAGTTTGGCCCCTGAGAACACGTTTAGTTGGATTCCGTGTTCCTTTGACCCATTATTGTGCTTTGTGGGTTTGTTTGTTTGTTTGCTTGTTTTGAACAATTTCTTACTTTTCTTTCACTATGAGATTTTCTAGCATCATCTTACAGTTAGTTTCTTGTCTGAGTCCTAGAATCAACTATTTCTCCAACGGTCTTTGTTTTCTTTTTTTGTACAATGAAATTAGAAACCAAGACCTGGATGCCAGATGTTCTCATTGCTAATGGAATGTTTCTTACTGCTATGCCCTCTTGGCTTCAGAGAAGGAAAATATATGTGTCTATTCTCACCTGTGTATAGCCATATATCCACTCATATTTTTATATATAAAAATTATATGTATATAAATCTAAACATGAGTTCATTCTGATATCTCAGACTCTAATTAATTACCACGTGGATCATTTTAGCTTCATCCTCCCTCTTCCTTATCTGTAAATTCCCATTCTAACAATAAAAGTTCTGACTCCCATAATCTGCCATCCATTTACTTAATTTTCAATACTTGTATTCATATATAGCAGTATCAGAATTGTTAACCCATATCCCCATAAGAAAAGCTTAATTGACTAGAGTAGAGTTCTAGTATATGGTTTCTTTTGCCTTTAGGCTTCTAAAGGCTTCATTCTTTATTTGGTTAAATTCTATGGGTTTTGACAGCTCCATAGTGGCCTGTATCCACCACTGCAGTATATACAGAAGAGTTTCATAGACCTAAAAAATCCTGGTGTTTTAGACACTCAGCCCTCATCTCCTACCCCTGAACCCCAAGGTTTTGATATAGTGATATCAAAATATTGATATTTTTACTGGATCCATAGTTTTGTTTTTTTCCAGAATGTCATATAATTGGAAGATTAGCTTTTCCAGACTGACTTCATTTACTCAGTAATGTGCATTACAGTTCATTAGTGTCATTTTGGTTTATTGAGTCATTTGTTTGTATTGTTGAATAATATTCCATTATGAGGATGTGCATGTTTGCTTTATCCATTCATCCATTAAAGGACATCTTGGCTGCTTCCAGTTTGGGGCAATTATGAATAAAATTGTCATAAATATCCTTATCTAGTTTTTTGTGTGAACATAAATGTTTTTAAATCAGTTCAATAAATAGCAAGGATATGATTGCTAAATCATACAGTAAGCAAGTCATATGTTTTGCTTTGTAGGAAACTATTACCGCCATTGTGGCTATAGACTTTTATATTCTCACTTGCAATAAATGAGAATTCTTATCACTGCACATCCTAGTTAGTAATGCCTGTTGTCGATTTTTTGGATTTCAGCCATTCTAATAGATGTATAGTAGTATACTACAATTGTTTTTATTTGTAATTCCCTAATGGCAAATGATGTTGAGCATATTCTATGCTTATTTGCTACCTCTGTGTTTTCTTTTGTGAGGTATCTATTCAAATATTTACCCATTGTTTAATTAGCTTCCTTTTTAATTGTTAACTTTTAAGCATTCTTGGTATATTTTGAATACAAGCCATTTAATGGATATGCATTTTGCAAGTACTTTCTCTCAGTCAGTAGTATGTCTTTTCACTCCCTTAACAATATATTTGCAGAGCACATTTTAATTCAAAGTTTAATTTAAAGTTTTTAATTTTTTTAAGATTTTATTTATTTAGTTGAGAGAGAGAGAGCGCACAGAGGTAGAGTGGGAGGGAGAAGCAGACTCTTGCTGAGTATAGAGCCTGACATGGGGCTCGATCCCAGAACCCAGAGATCATGACCCAAACTGAACGTAGGCGCTTAACTGACTGAGCCATCCAGTGCCCCTAAAGGTTTTAATTTTAATGAAGTCCAGCTTAACTTTTTCTTTCATGGATTGTGCTATTGATGTTGTATCCAAAAATTCATCACCGAATCCAAGCTCACACAGATTTTCTTCTGTTTCCCTCTTCAAATTGAGGTCTATGATCCACTTTGAGTTAATTTTTGTGAAAGTTATTAGGTCTCTATCTGGGATCTTTTTTTTTTTTTTTAACATTTAGACATAGAGTTGTTCCAGCAACATTTGTTAAAATTTCTGTCCTTTCTCCATTGGATGTGTTTACTTCTTAGTGATGGTGTGCGTCCACTTCCGGACTCTATTCTGTTCTATTTACCTACACATTTGTTCTCTTACTAAAAGTATAATGTCTTAACTATTGTATTTTTATGGCAAGTCTTAAAATTGGGTAATCTGAGTAATCTGGCAATCTGGTCAATTGGGTAATCTGGTTATCTTCCAACTTTGCTCTTCAGTATGATATTGTCTATTCTAGGATCTTAGGCCTTTCCATATAAACTTTAGGATTAGTTTGTCAGTGTCTACAAAATATACTGCTGGGGTTTTGGAGGGATTGCACTGAATCTAAAGATTTGTTTGGGAAGAATAAGTATCTTAATATTATGAGTTCCAATCCACGAACATGGAATGGAATATGTCCTTGTTTGTTAGATCTTCTTTAATTTTCTTCATCAGATTTTTTGTAATATCCCATGTATAAATTTTATACATATTGTATTGTATTTATACATGAATATTTCATTGAAGAGGCTACTGTAAATGGTAGTGTTCTTTTTAGTCATAAATTCCAGATGTGTCAGTATATGGAAAACAAATAATTTCTGTATATTAACCTTATCTCATGTGATCTTGCTATATTTATTTGTCAAAGGAATTTCTATGTGTGTTTTTATTCTTTTGGATTTTCTACATAGAAACTTGTGGCATCTTTTAGCAAAAATACTTTTTTCTTTCTTTTTGATTTGTATATTCCTTATTTCTTTTCTTGTCTTGGTTCATGAATCATGACTTTTGAATCATAGTGGTAAGAGATAACATCTTTGCCTTGTTCCCAGTATTATGGGGAAAATTACTGTTTCTTACCATTGGATTTGAGCATTCTTTCTTTCACTGCGAGAGCCCTAGAGGCTTCTTCGGGGAACTTTGCTGTGAAAGTCGATGGAGCTCCTGAAAAAAAAAACCCACAAAAGTTTCTGGGTTCCTCCAAGACTGAGCTCCAGGGAATTTCTCACCCAAGTTAGTCCTTACTCTTCCTCCAGCCATTTGTCAAAATTTACACTTCATTGGTAATTGTCATTCCTACCAGTTTCTGGCACAGTGACTTCTGCTCTAGATAAGCAGTTCTGGGCTGTAATCTTGTAGACCAACCTCTCCAGGTTTTG
Organism: Meles meles; assembly: GCF_922984935.1. Classification (NCBI taxonomy): domain Eukaryota; kingdom Metazoa; phylum Chordata; class Mammalia; order Carnivora; family Mustelidae; genus Meles; species Meles meles. The sequence continues at coordinate 127,355,417 of NC_060071.1, forward strand.
GGGTGATAGTTTGGTCTGCAATCTCAATTCTCTGATGGATCCAAGAATAGTCATTGCTATTTGGTATGTTCCTTCAGTTTTTTTCTTGTTGTTAGGACAGGAGTAATGATTGTAAGCTCTCTACATGTCAAAGTTGAAATCGGAAGTCTGTTGTGTTTTTTTGTTTGCTTGTTTTGTTTTGTTTTGTTTACTTATACAGGTTTCTTTGTTCACTACTGCTCTTTCTTTCTTTTTTTTTTTTTTTGAAGGTAATGTTTTTATTTGTAAAGTTAAAGTTTTAGGATTATATATGCTTTTAATTTAAATTCAATTAGCCAACGTGTAGCACATCATTAGTCTCAGATATAGTGTTCAGCAGTTTATCAGTTGTGTATGATTGTTCTTAATATCTCATTCTTTCATTCTAGTTTAATTTCTTTCTTTTGAAGTTCAGACTTTAAAGTTATCTTATTAATGGGCTTTTAGTCATATGATCCCAGTCTTAACTTGGTGTAACATACCTTTATTTTATTGTCATTTTGAATGACAGTCTAGATTGGTAGAATTCTGAGTTGAAAATTGGGTTCTTGGAATATTTTGAAGATAGTATCAGACTCTCTTCTGGTTTCTGTTATTGTTATGGAGAAGTATGCTGTCATACTAATAGTTACATATTTTAAGTTAAACTGGTTTTTTCTCCTCTGTATAGTTTCTCAGGCTTTCTCACTTTATTTAGTGTTTTATCCATTCTCTAAAATATTTTAAAAATGGAAGCATGTCTCATTTATCATGTTTTGGGGCTGTTCTTGAATCTATCAGATTTACACTATTAATCAATTTTGGGAGAAAATGACCTATTATTGCTAGTTCTAATATGGTCTAATACCAATTTAGAATCTGCTATAAGGGTGAAAAATCCAGCATCTGGGGGATTAAGTAATTTGTGTGAGGCCACAGAGCTAATAAATAAAGAATACATAACCGAAATCCATGCCTCTTTGAACAATACAATGCTATAATCTACTTGGGTGTATGTAGTTTGTGAATAAATACTATTATCTGGAGATTTTGAATAAGTACAGAGATAAATCATTACCTTATATTTTGATTATTTTCTGTCTTCTATGTATACTGTTATTAGTTTTCTGCATGACTAAATGTTCTTCCAATCAGGTAAAAAACAAAAACAAAAACATTTATTTCTTTAAGTTTTTATAGGATTCATTATAGTAATATTCTGGTAGCTGGGATTTAAAACATATCTGTCATGTTTGATCACATAGTAAAAGAGTACTGTATTTTATATTGATAATGAATACATACATTCTATTGATTTTGTGCTGGAATAGCAATTTCTGGTTTTTCTTCAATTTTTAGGATTAACATTTTTTGAAAAAATGAATAAGAAGCGAAAAGACCCCTCAAGAGCAGAGTGATTTTCTTAAAGAACCTCGAATTGTATCACTGAGTTTAATCAAAGATTACTTAGTTGGACCTCCCTCAGTTCCAGAAATGCCAGTTTTCTGATTGATCCAATCCAAGGCTTAAAAGGTCAGAGAACTTCTGAGACTTTCAGTTTCCCCATTTGAAAAATAAAATGTTTAAATGTACAGAGTAAAATAATTCTCCATCTATATTTTAGAATTGTAAAATCTTATAAATAGGTGGAAAGAACCATGTGGAGCCTGATATCAGATGACTGTTTACCTGACATCTGTTTAATGGTTGAGAGAAATGGAATAGTAAATAAAATTTTTTATTAAGTGTGGCAGTTAGGGGTTTTTATGGATGAAAATACTCTATTTTTATAGAAGCCATATTTAGTGGCTCATGCACAATCTGCCAACCTCTATTTAATATTTGGATCCCATTTTATGGTTGAAGAATCATGAAGAGATGTAGGAAAGTTAATGAAAATGCTCAAGGCCACAGAGAAGACTAATGTCAAAATCTGCAATAATGTTCCTAAATTCCTGGGAATTCCTTCTCTATCCTGAACCTGTGTCCCTCTGTTTTCACTTAAAATGCACAAATATGGGATGCCTGGATAGCTCAGTCAGGTAAGTTTCTGCCTTCTGCTCAGGTCATAATCCCAAGGTCCCGGATGGAGTCCCACATCAAGCTCCCTGCTCAGTGAGGAGTCTGCATCTCCCTCTGCCTGCCCTTCCTCTTGCTTGTGTGATCTCTCTCCTGCTCTCTCTCTCTCTCTCTGATAAATAAATCTTAAAGAAATAAAATGCACAAATATATGCCAGTATGTCCTTATGCAGATATAGGACAAATCATTTATCTGACACAAAACTGAGTTTCTTGCTTACCGTCAAGTCATTTATTTGTAAACAATGAAAAAGAAAAACTGATCAGTGTTCATCCCCCCTACACCAATCATTGAATAATAGAAGATACATTGTCCAAATTAAAAAAATGTAAACGTCGATCTGTCTGTATATGTATATGTGTGCATGCGTGTGAATACATACATTTTGTAAAATTCATGTAAATATAATTACTGTAGGTTCCTTGTTGGTCTCATTATTTAGTTAACCCCAGGGATAATATGTAGAATAAAATCTTCTTTTCAACTGGTGATGTAAGTGACCAAGTTCTTTGATAGGTCTCTTGACTTCATTACAGAAGTCTCCTATTAGAATTCAATTACATTAAACTGTGAAATGTTAAAAGCACTTCATCACAGTGTACAGAGCTTTCCAGCTCTGCCTAAATGCAACCTGGTACTTGCCTCACCTTGAGTCTTTTGTAAGGTGTGCCTAGAGGAACTGTATTGTGGAAAGGTCAAGACTCAAACGTATTCTCAGTTCCTTAAAAATTGTTCCTTAAAAACAATAAATCTGACAAGGTATAGTATATGTTGCCTGGGTAATCAGTCAAGCTCACACAAGAAACAATAAAGGAATGAGCAGGGCTGCTGGGGTTAGTGTTTCTCATGAGGAGCCCCATTGTTCTCACAATGAAGTCCAAGGAGGCCCTAGTGGAAGACGTCCTGGGGATGTATGAGGACAGGGTATGGGGAGGAAAAATACTTAGCAATGCAAACCATAGCTGGCCTTCTAAATCTGAAGAGGACCCCCTTGCAACATGAAAGATGTTAATGTTGATAAAATCAAGACAAACAAGCACACTTAACCATTGCTGCTGTTACACCATGCTGTTTCAATATGTTGCCAGTTAGTAGATTGTAAACTCATTCACTTCACCTTTTGGATTATATCCAAGCAAGCTATCACAAAACATAAACAGCTGGATTCTTTTATCTGATAGATATAATTTGAAATGAAATGGGCTTTTAAAAACACAATTCCAAATTATGAATGGCAGGTTTGATGATTTTAACCATGGGCTCAAGGAAAATATGTTTCCAAGGTTTGATGTCTTCTCTTTCCATGACTGAAATTTTTCATTTCTTTCTTTTTCTCAGGGCAAAATGACAGGCTCATAAATGCAAAGAGTTTAATTGAACTTAACCATGTATGTATGCTTTATAGATAAAAAATATACAACTTGACAGTAGCTAGGAAGGACCTAGGAAAGAGGTAAAGGAGATAGAATTTGAGGAGGTACTCAAAGAAGATTTTGCAATTTGTAGGTTACATTTTTGTAAAGAAAAAATTCACAGGGTACTTGTGTAATTAAAGGAAATGAAAGATGAAAGCCCCCCCAATATATCATGTAATAGTCTTTTGTATAGATAGGTGCGTTTTTATTGCAGTTTTATCCAGTAAATTACATCATAAAGATAGTAACTGTTAAAGGGGTTACATATTTCTATAGAATAATATTATAATTGTGATTTTGATCAGTGATGAGGCTCATTGTCTAAAGTACCTTTCATACACTTAATAAGTAAAGTACTTGAGATTTATTTGACCAATTAAATCATCTATTCATTCATTTTGATATTGAGTGACAATTCACAACTAAATGGGAATTAATGCAAATAATTAATGCAGTGTTTACAAACAACAACAAAAATCTTAACCTTGCTGGAAATTGTTGACATAGTATTCAGACTATTCTATCTGGCCCAGCATGTGATGGGATGAAATTCATAGAGTCTTGGGAGAAATAGCATAACTTGTAGCATTATACAAATTGAAAGACAAAACTAGGAATGCCTGAGGGAGGTTAAGATACAGGTTAATGTGAATAAAGATTATATAGTCACAAAAATAGGAGATTCATTTATTCATTCTTTGAAATGCATTTCTGAAGTTTCTAACTACGGACAGGGTATTATATTATGTTTAGAGATTATAGATGAGTAAGACAGTGGACTTTAGATTTAGGAAAATTGCTGTTTATGGGGAGGGATACACACATGTTAACAAAGATATTGAAATAAATATTATAGTTACTATTACAGACACAGTTTCAGGGCAGGGGGCACACACAGAAGGAAATAATTCACTTTGCCCAAGAGAATCAGTAAAGGTTTCATGACAGAGTTGATACTTAAATTGCATCTTGTTAGGTATGGGCTCACTAGATAGACCATTATCACTGGGTAGTCATGAAGACATGTCTCCTGGCTGCGTCAAATAACCATAAGGATGGGAGAAAGAAAGGACAGAAGAAATGTATTATTCAATGTACTGTCTACAGATCAAGTAGGGCTCAATACATTTGCTATACAATATTTCAGGTTTTGACTTAAAGCAATGAAGCCTAGTATGTGAGTTTATGTTGAAATCTATATTGAATTCAAATTGTTTTCTTCACCCCCAGTGAGGAATATGACTCATTAAACAGTATGAATAATAATAATGTGAGTTATACATAAAGGTCAAATTACTATGTTAATTCAGCTTTTGTCAGCAAAAAGAAATAAAAAAAATAATAATGGTCTTCTATCATGTGTAAACTGTGCTCAAAAATTTGAATTGTAGAGCAAAAAATATCTAAAGTGAGTCTGCATCAGGCACATTATGAGAGCTTATATTATGACTTCAAGAAACCTGCTTAAGCATTAACAATTATATGAAATTAATTAATTAGTACAATTTTATTCCTCTAGGTCTTAAAGTTTTTTTGTTTCTATTTTTCAGATTTTATTTATTTATTTGGAAGAGAGAGCCAGAGGGAAGGCACGAGTAGAGGGGAAGAGCAGAGGCAGAAGCAGACACAGACCCACCACTAAACAGGGAACCCGATGTGGGGCTCCATTCCAGGACCCTGGGATCATGACCCGAGCTGAAGGCAGACACTTAAGCCACCCAGGTGCCCTGGTCCTGAAGTTTTAATTGAATTTCATATGGGTTTAGAGTTAGGGTCACAAACTGGGAGATAAAATGTTTGGTAATGTTTCAGTTATTGATAGCTAAATAACACTCCAAACTTAGTGGTTTAAGCAATAACAACTTATTTTTTATGATCCTGTTGGGTGGCTGGATGGTTCCTCTGTTGGACTTACCTGGGTTCACCAGTGTGGTTACACTTTGCAGGGAGAAGAGTGGACCTAAGCATAGGCTGTCAAGGTCACTTTGGTTCCCCTCTTTCTGGTTTCTCCGTGTGGCTCACTTGGCCTCTTTCATATTATGAAGCTCTCCAGGCAGTGATCTGCATTCCAAAAGCATGAAAACAGAAACTACAAGAGTTTATAAAGATTAGCTTTGGAAGCCACACACCTTTGGCTGCATTCCAGTGGTCAAAACGAGTCAAGGCCAAATTTATAGGGAAGAGAGGAAGATGATCACACTTTCAATTATGAGGATGGTAAAGTCTTATTGTGAAAGGCATGTGAGGTTTTGTCATGGTGGTTCTTGAAAACAATCTGCCCCTGTTGGTTAGTAGAGTTAGTTAAAAATCTTAAATACAATTTGAATGAATTTAGGCAGTGTATGCATTCTCCAGTTTTCTATCATATTCCCTTGTCTGATACTAGGACTCTTCCAACTATCTGTCTTCAAAAGTTTTAGTTTTCTACCCGTATTTTGTAGAATCCTGATTTACATATCAGAATTCAGGAAAATCGAAATGGTGTAACTGAGTGTTCATGAACTCTTCATTTTAAAATCATTACAGAACATTTATCCATTTTTATCAAGTAGAACCCAATTGATTAGTATTTAAAATTTTGACTTAAAAAACAATGAAGCAAGAAATCATTTCCCCAAAGTGAAATTTGTCCCATTAACATCATCTTTCAAAATACAGGTCTCCATAAATATTTATAATAAGGGCGAATAAATTTGAAAATATCGACTAGCTGGTTGAAGAACAGCATTAAATATGGTGTCAAGGGATAGAGCAGGGAAGGTCAGGAACCAGAAAAGCTTTCAATGACGTAGAAGCAAGTGAGAGAATAAGAATGATCTCATAATTGAAGTTTCATGGATGGGCCATAGGACCCACAAAAAAGTTTGCCTAGGTAAACTCATGGTCTTGAAACATGAGTTTGACTCATTTCTGTGTTTTTCTATTGGCTATGATTTCATTCTATTTTGTCTGTAGGACAAGTTAAATTAAGCTTGAAATTCTATGAGAAAAATCTACTCAGAAGCATTTTGAAAATATTATGGCAATAAATCTGTAGCAGAATCATTGCAGCCATGTTTGAAAAAGAAAAAAAAAAAGCATTATTTAAATTCTAGAAAGAGTAGGTGACTGGCTCAGTGAAGATAATGTCTTTAAATTTAGCATACAAGTTTTGTCATGTAAATTTGGAGCAATCAGATTATTAATGTACCGAGATTTCTATCAAATAAGCTGTTCAACAATATCATGACCTTGATTTTATAAAATTCTGGAGGGTCATAAGTTTGCACTTTCCAGGAGCTAATTTAATTTCCAAGACTCATATGGCATAGTATCCTGTGGTTTTAATGCAGTCTATTTATTGGTTTCCAGCAAAGTTGTTGTGTACACATTTTGCAACAGAAAGGCTTTAAATATAATCTCCATTGTAAATATCAATTTATAAGAAGGCAGTTATCTATTGAGATTTTGTATTTTGGCAATATTCATCTCCTGGTTTCATTTTATTAAACATGTGAAAGAAATTAAATCCTCAGAGATCCAACATTTTATAATTTTGAAATCAAATCATCAGATGCTTCTGCTAATATGACCCAATAGAACCATGGCCTAAAACAGTGATGGTAAGCTTCATTCAAGTCATAAAAATAAAAGTTTGAAATAAACCATTTTTAATGTAAGAACTCTGCCATGTTTCTGATTCTTAGTTTATATCTCTCTTCAATTATATAACGCCATTACTTGACCTTGATGTTAGTATTTGTTAAACATAGTACTTTCATGCCAACTATTTACCTCTAATGTAAAGTCCAAACACACTAGCATGCAAACATAGGCAGTCGTAATTTCTAATCACTCTAATTTTTTTTTTTTTTGCTGCCCCAGGTGTAGCTCCCAGAGGCAGCAAAGGCTTAAGCTGACTAGAGCAGCTTAAGGCTTGATGCTCTGAGTTGTTGTCCTCAAATGTTTATTACTTTTATCTTTAATTAGTGTTTTGTGGGTGAAGTCCAATGGATAGTGAAGCATGTGACGGGGGCGTGGATAATGGGTTTACACATGGTCCATGCCATCCTTCACCTTGCGAACATGTTCTCGGGCCTCCTTCCCCACACCTGCCTAGTGATCTCTGCCACCCTCAACTGGGGATGATGACTGGACTGCAATAGTAGAGCCAGACTTGAATTTCATTGCCTTTAATTTGGGGCCAGGTTGGGTCCTGGGTGTAGGTATGAGGAGAGGAGAGTAAAGGATGGCTCCAACACATTCCCCGTGGCACTCTGGGAAAGGCAAGGCTGTAGGGTCCCATTTAGGGAGGCAGCACCATGGACCATACGCCCTTTGACGTGGTGGCAGATGACTTTGTGGAAATCTTGTACACCCCTCACCGCCATTCAGGTACCCAGAACCTGTAGTGCATTCCAGCTTGGAAGTTACCATCCCCTTGGAGGATGGGACAACAGACCCTATAAGGACAGGAAATTCAGTTTTCCCCATTCCCACATAAAAAACATTCCTTTGGCAAAGGCTGTGAGTTTTTCATTTTGCACTGGGGTCTGCAAATTACATAGCTGTCCCCTACTATTTTTTTAGGAGATTTTATTTATTTGTTTGAGAGAGAGGCAGAGAGAACATTAGCAGACAGAAGGGCAGAGGGAGAGGGAGAGGGACAAGCAGACTCCTCGCTGAGCAAGGAGCCCAATGAGAGGCTGGATACCAGGACCCTGAGATTATGACCTGAGCCAAAGTCAGATGTTCAACAGACTGGGCCACCCACGTGCCCCAGGCCCCATTATTTTTATCCTCTGCCTACCTCCAACTATACTGACATACCCTGAGTTCCTCAAATATACTATCTTTGCACATTAACAGTATTCTTTTACCTGTAACAGTTTTACCACATTTGAATATCTGGAAAATTTCTATGTATTCTTCACCTAGTATAATTTTAAATTCCTCTCTGATAAATCACATCCCTTACTTATATTTCTTCAAATAGATTTAGAAATTATTTCCAGGTTGCTCCAAGTTGATTAGTGGAAACTACTCTCTGGCATTTAGCATATTGATTTAAGTGTCTTCCTTCCCCTTATTTGAAGGGCAGGACCTGTTTTCCTGTAGTCCCAGAATTTAGCATATGCAACCATATAATAAATATTTGTTGAAAACTAACATTTATCCTGAATTAGAATATTATATATTATGTATAATATTGTAGCAATACACTGAAAGTTTTCCATAATATATGGCTCTCAGTAAAATTTTTGAACAGCTACCAAGTCTACTTCACTTGAAATACAATTTCTAGAAAGTAATATTTTCCCAGTCTCATTTAAGGAACATTTATAAACACACACACAAATACGAACACTGGGAGTGTCAAATACTTGACCTTGTTAAGGACAAGTAGAGGAAATGAGCCAATTCATGTATTGTTATTTCTTTTATTTTTAAACTTAAATGTCTGTTAGTTTAAACAATACCTAACCCTGAATAATGTATGTAAATTTAGACAAGTATTATATAAGTTATAATACTAAGGATAGACTTGAGAAGTAAGTTGTGAATTCGTTTGCTGTTTTTAGGATTGGCTTTATTCCAAATGAGCTACTCTGTCTCTAATGGTTACATACAAACATCAGCTCTATTTTAAATTTATAACTAATATATGACTTGAATTCAAGCTTTTGAGAAGCTTGGGGTTTTCAAACTTTGTTATTTGAGGAATACAAACACAATTCTTGCTGTGTATTTATACCAACTGTATGATTAGATATTAACATATATTACATATTATAATATACACAAACTGTCTTATTTAGTGATTTTAAGAGAAACACATATACTACCCAAAGTGGAAAACCTGTATTGCTTCCCAGAAATCTAAAGTAAGAGGGAGAATAATTTCAATTTAATCATAATAATGTAATACATTTAAAAATATATAAAGAAATGCAAATAAGAATTTTTTCCAAAAGAAAAAAAAAATCAGGGGTGCCTGGGTGGCTCAGTGGGTTAAAGCCTCTGCCTTAGTCTCAGGTCATGATCCCAGAGTCCTGGGATCAAGGCCCAGGTCAGGCTCTCTGCTCAGCGGGGAGCCTGCTTCCTCCTCTCTCTCCCTGGCTCTCTGCCTACTTGTGATCTCTGTCTGTCAAATAAATAAATAAAATCTTTAAAAAAAATCATATCTGAAAACAAATTCCTGAATGAGAGGAAATTTTTGTAATCAGTTGGTACTAGAGGTAATCAGTTCATTATTGTTTAGTTTTTAAAAAGTTGTAGTTTTACCTCAGTTAATCCACCAATATTCTTGGAGCTTCTGCTGTGTTCCTGACCTTATTCTAGTCATCAATAAGATGACTTAGATTTTCACTTTTGAGGCTCATCAGCATGCGGAATTCCAAATAATTTGTGTATGCAGATTGTATGACAGAGACTAGGTTCTGAGCTCTCCACTTTGCCTGCCTCTCCCAAGTGCACAGCCAGGTTAATTCAGCAGTTTCCCATGGGGTGACGCTGAGCCCATCGAGTAAATGGAATCTGGCCAAACTGAGACAGACTGACTTCAACCCTGCTTTACTTTTTAGAAATGTCTTCAAGGTCCCTTCAGGCCACCTCTTCCAGAAACAGTAGCTGAGGCTGGAGGAGAGCTGCTCCAGCTGTGGACCAAGAAATAAATCTCTGTTGTGATAAGCCAATGAAGCTTTAAGGTTTGTTTATTACTGCAGCCTATCCTGGGCTATCCAAATGTAGGCAGGAAGGCAAGTGATATTTCACAGCCTTCTCTGATAAAGATAGATTCTGGCAATTAATTCACATTAAAAATGGCATAAGTGAATGCTGTTCAAAAATCTTGCTTTTAGCAAAAGGGACATAGTCAATGATATTGTAATAGCGTCAGATGATGACAGGTAGTAGCTACACTTGTGAGCACCTATAGCGTCCAATCACCCTGTTGTACACCTAAAACTAATGTAACTTTATGTGTCAACTATACTTCAATTAAAAAATAAGAAAAAAAGTAGCATGTGAAATGATTGTCAGAATGTATCCCTCTGGATGCCGCACTGTTTATCAACGCTACTGCATATGGGAAACATGTTTCTTACTTGCTGAATAGTTCCATAGGTTTTTAGAAAATTCATATAGAGATCTTTAATGATGTTTTAAGTGTATATTCATAACCTCTTGAAAATATCCTCATAATCAATAATGATTTTTTTTTTCTGGGCAATAGGGGCTTTTTTTTTTTTCTCCTATATTTTTTGTTAATTGAATAAAGGACTGAAATTAGATAACTTATTCACAGGGCCCTGGGTTTATTTTATCTAAAGTAGTGATGGAATAATTGTGACAATGTGAGGTTGTTCTAGAAGCCACACACTTCTAAATGCTTTACCAGTATCCACTAGTTTATTCTCATAGAACTTTACAAAGTAGGTACTGTGTTTCATCCCATTACACAGCCAAGAATTCTAGATGACTATCATAATGTGATGATAAGTCAAGAACCCAAATCCAGAGCTGCATTCTTGGCACACTTCGTCCTTCAGACCTGGTGGATACTATTTCTGCTTTAGAAGAGCAGGCCCTGGGTATCTGCCCTAACCCTCACTATAAACATGAGTCATTCGACATTTTATGATTTCATAGGTTCAGTTGTGAGGTATTATCTCCACTTGCTTGCTTTTAGTAAATTAACAAGAATTAACCCTTTGTAAATAAAAATCTCCCCATAATGATTTTGAATTATTCTTAATTTATCACATATAACAGTTTTTCAACCAGTTATAATTATATGATCTATCCAAAGTGATCTCAAAGACATTGGCATCTGGAACAGGCTGGCTCTACTCTTTAAAGCCAAGTTCCTAGGAGGTCTACAGTAAATGGTCAATATCTTTAGTTACTCAGAGTCCAAGAATGCACCCCTAAACCCAGAGAAATTTCCTATTTCATAAAGATATGCCACAGACAATGGGAATAATCAAGGCAAATCCTGGGGAGCATAAGAGTCGAGGTAAGGGTGGCTCAGGAGATTAGGCCGCTGCCTTCGGCTCGGGTCGGGTCGTGATCTCGGGGTCCTGGGATCGAGCCCCGCGTTGGGCTCTCTGCTCCGCAGGGAGCCTGCTTCCTCCTCTCTCTCTGCCTGCCTCTCTGCCTACTTGTGATCTCTGTCAAATAAATAAATAAAATCTTTAAAAAAAAAAAAGAGTAAAAAATTTCATGTCTCTTCCACCATGAAAAATAGATGCAATTTTATATAATTTTCTATCACTGAGTTTTGACATTTAAATAAATTAATAATAGAATTAATTTTGCCTTTGTAAAAATCAAATGTATAAAAGTAAAAAAAAAAAAAAGGAATAATAAAAGATCCCCTCAGTTGCAATCCCACCACCAGATGTAGGTAGTAACCATTGTTAACTTTGTTGCTATGCAACAAATACAGTACTTAATGCTATCCTTTCATCGTATTATTTATAGTTTTTAATTTAATTTTTTCTAGTAAAAAAATTTATCATGAACACCTACCAAGGCAGAATATATAGATTTGTTTTATCTTTTTAAAAGACTGCTTGGAATTCCATTGTATCAATACACTGTGATTTATTAAATCTACTCTCTATTGATCAACTTTTGTCTCCAGGTTTTTGCTATCACCAAAAAATGCTTCAGTGAACACATTTATATATACGTCTCGGGGATTTCATACCAGAGTATCTGAATCCTTTCAAGTGGAACTTCTTGGCAAAAGAGAATGTATCTTTTGCATTTTGACAGATACTGCCAAAACAGGCCATAATTTTACATTCAGCCAAATTAATTTTACTGGTGTCTCATGCCAGTGATTCTGTCTTCAGTGTACTCATGTAGGCAGCCAGCTGTGGATGGAAACATTTTCTGATTTGATGGATAGAATTTTACATTCAAGGCTCGCTATGATGGCTGACATCAAATAACCAGATCTGTTATCAGGATTTAAAAGAAGAAATTTAAAGATCTCAAGAGACACAAATGTTAGGCTTATCTATCCTACATATACTGTCCACCGAATTCCATTACTTACAGCATTTTCTCTTCTCCCCCATTGTTGCAAGTAATTATCAGAGAAGCTTCTGCCACATTGGAATTGACACTTCTGACAACTCTTTCCCCGTCAGCAATCCTACTGAAGAAGATGGCAGCTCAGTGGAATCTCAGTAGGTTTGAGAAGAATCAAAATTGTCCTGGTCCAACAGGGACAGTTAAATGGTGTTTGCAGGTAGGTGATCATTTACTATCAGCAGAGGAATGACTATACTTTTTGTCCAGACATGGAGAGGTTTTTGTTACTTCCACATGGACTTTTATTTAGTGGGGGAGAATATACTATGTAAGGATATACCCTAAACCTTTTTTTATTTAGTGGGGGAGAATATACTATGTAAGGATATACCCTAAACACTTTTTTTTTCCTTTTTCTTATTTTAATTTCAAAAGTAAGACTTGCAAATATGTCCTCTCATTCAAACTGGCTCATTAGTCATTTGATCCTATAGCTTCTAAACATGAATTGATTTATCACCCTAAAATATTTGTAAAATTGTCCCAGGAGTGGTTGTGAAAGCAAAGACCAGTAATCTCTCTCTCTCTCTCTCTCTCTCTCTCTCTCTCTTTTTAACGATTATATTTATTTGACAGAGAGAGAGAGAGCACAAGTAGGCAGAGTGACAGGGAAAAGGAGAAGCAGTCCCCCTGCTCAGCAAGAAGAATGATGTGGGGCTCAATCCCAGAACCCTAGGATCATGACATGAGCTGAAAGCAGACACTTAACCCACTGAGCCACCTAGGCACCCAAAGGCTCATAATCTTACAAGAACATAATATGAAGCTTTCTTGTAGCTTCTTTTGGTCTGACCTGCAACTTTGTATCTAGTGTCTGTTCTTTGAAGGAAGAGAAAACAACAACAACTACTACTACTACTACCACTACCACTACTATTGCCCAAGACAATATAATTCCTGTGTCCAGAACACAAATGTAATCTGATGAGTTTACATCAAGTTTACTGCAATCTGACCATTTATACATCAATTTCTGGTTATAAATGGGCTTTTGGTTGAAGTTCATCTGACATAGGTTATTTCTGCAGTTTTGAAATGTTGTAAATCCTGACATTGATTCTTATGAACAAAGGTCAAATATAAAACTTGGAAGACTGTTAACCTCCACCCTATCCCAATTAGGTCAAAGATAGTCCTGAAAGAACTGAAGGTATTAGCCCCACCACAACAGACTTGTTTCCCAATCTTGCTAGAGCAAAACACCGCTGGAGTCTCGAAAATGATGTAGGATTACTGTGAGTTGACTATGTTGCAGATATTGTTTCTGATGCAATCAGTTTTATATAGAATATCAGTATATTACCATGAATTTGGAATGCAGTTATTTGTATGGTTTTTATTTTTTTTTTATTCCATTGTTTTCAGACTCTCAGATGCTAGTTTCTTTTGCAGCTGAGACAGAAGTAAATATTCATTCTTGACCTTTGTTGTTAAGCCAACCTGTATGGGAATACTAAACCGCACTTGGCCTGGCTATGTAAATCTTTCTTTATATGTTACTAGATTTTGTTTGCTAGTGTTTGTTGAGGATTTCTATGTCTGTAAGAGATATTTATTATAAGAGTTATTGGTCTATAGTTTTCTTTCTTTTGGCTATTTGCCTGGTTTTGGTATCAGAGTAACATTGGCCACATAAAAAATGAGTAGGGCACTTGTTTCTTTCTCTTCTTGTGAAAAATTGTTATTAATTATTCTTTCAATGTTTAGTGGAATTAATCAGTGAAGTCATCTGGTCAGGGTTCTTCTATGTGAGATGTTTTTAATTATTAATTTGATCTTTTTTAGTTGCTATAGATCTATTCAGATTTTCTATTTCTTCTAGCTTGACTCAGGATTGGTAATTGGTATCTTTCCAAGTCCTTCTCCATTTCATCTACATTATCTAATTTGTTGCCATACAGGTGTTAATAGTATACCCTTAAAATCCTCTTTATTTCTGTGATGTTGGTAATGCCCCCTTTTTTGCTCCACATTTTAGTAAGTTAAGTTTTCTTCCTTTTTTTTTTTTTCCTTTAGACTAGCTGGAGATTGTCAATTTTATAGATCATTCCTTTAGTTCATTGATTTATTCTGCTATTTTTTAAATTTCTACTTCATTTAGTTCTGTTCTAGTTTCTATATCCTTCTTTCTGTTTGCTCTGTACTTAATTACCTTGTTCTTTTCTCTTTTTCAATAATTAGCTTATTGATTTTTTAATTTTCTTTTTAAATTTAGGTGCTAGTGGCTATAACTTTCTACCTAAGCACTGTTTTAGCAGCATCTTACAAGTTCTGAGGTTTTATTTTTATTCTCATTTATCTCAAAATATTTTATTTCCCTTCTGATTTACACACTAACCCACTGATTACCTAGCCGTGGGTTGTTTCATTTCTACATTTTTGTAAAATATACAAATATCCTTCTGTTACTGATTTGTTCTTTAATTTTATGTGGTTGAAAATATTCCTTGTATGGTACCTTTATATTCGCTAAACTTGTTTATGGCCTCAAATGTGGCTTATCCTAAAGAATGCTCCATGTGTTCATAGGAAGTGTGCATATTCTCCTGCTGTGGGTGGAGGGATCTATAGTTATCTGTTATGTTTAATGTTGTATTCAATTCTTCCATTTCATTTATGATCCTCCACATAATTCTACCCATCCTTGAAAGTGGGAGCATCTCTATTATTCCAAATTTCCCATTTTTCCCTCTAAATCTGTGAGTTTTGTTTTATGCATTTTGGAGCTCTGTTGTTAGAGGAGGAATTTATTATTACCTCTCTAGAACACACTTTTTGCAGATACCGACACTGATCTCTTCTTATTTCTTTTAGACTTCTACTCAGATATCACCTTACTGAAAGAGTTTTTCTGATTAGGCTTCTGCTAGATGACAGAGCAACAGCCAAGACTCCAGCCACTAAGCACTGCTTTATCATTTGTCAAATCCTGTCTGTAGGACCCAAATCTTCCTCATAGTATATAATCTTTTTTTATTGTTTGTCCACCATCCCACCTTAAAATATAACCTGTAAATCATCAAAGACTTTGTTTAGTTGACGTCTAAATCTCTGGCAAGGAGGCCAATGCTTAGCTTCTGGTAGGTGCTTATTAAATATGTGTTGAATGAAACAAATGAATTAACTAGAGCAGTGGTCAGTATTTATTTTTTTCTATAAAGAGGCAGATAATAAATCTTTTACTCTTCTGGGTCAAAATCTCTGGTCTCTGTCACAGCTGCTCAACTCTGTCAATGTATTTTGAAAGCAGCCATACATGATACATGAACAAATGAGCATGGCTGTGTTCCAATGAAACTTTGCTTATAAGAAAAGACAGGGCTGGGGGAAGGGCACCTGGGTGGCTCAGTCGTTAAGCGATTGCCTTCAGCTCAGGTCATGATCTCAGGGTCCCAGAATCCAGCTCATATCATGCTCCCTGCTGAGCAGGGAACCTGTTTCTCTCTCTCCCACTTTCCCTGCTTGTGTTTCCTCTCTCGCTGTGTGTCTTTCTGTCAAATAAATAAGATCTTAAAAACAAAAACAAAAACAACAACAAAACAGTGGGAAGGATTTGGCCCACTGGTTGGAGTTTGCCAACCCCGAACTAGAGAATAACAAGTACAGGAAAAAACTCAGCTACTGACAACACTGATTTTAGGAACAGCAATATTGCATTGTCTATGGATTCAGAAACTGGATGCACTTATCATATTCTGGAAAGGGTCATTATATTGTGATTGTGCCTACAAGTATTGGATTATGGTAGGCATTAAAAGCATTGGATACATGTCCCAAGAACATGGGCATATATCCTTACCACACTGGATGCATTTTTCATTCTACAAATATTTATTGATCACCTATTTACTTGGCCCTCTCCTAGAGACTGGGAAACATACATTAGACCTATTGGGCTGCAGTGTGTTAGACATGCAGTTGGGGATTATCTCATCTAGCTTCCTTTTTTGGAAAATTTCCTCACGCCACGATTTGGGCAATGGTTCCTGTCATCTTGCTCCCTGGCAGTAGCTGGTTAGATCATGATGAATGAATATTGGGCAATGACCCACAATGTGAGACTCATCTTAAAAAGATGAGCTGAGGCAGAATATTTTCTCTTAAGCAAGTAGAACTTGGAGACATAGAGATGGGAAAGAAACAGAAGTGGAGGCTCGGAGTCATTTTAATGGTGGACAGCTGGAATATGTTTGTCAACAGCTACTGGAAGATCCTAGAGCTGCTTGAGACCAGAACAACACTTCATTCCCAGCCTCACTTAGGCTTCCTTGCTATTAAGCTAAACTGGTGTAAATTATTTTCTCAAATTTTTTTCTACTTAGTCATTAAATCTCATTCTCAAGACTGTTTTCAGGTTTCTCAATCTCTTGCCTATCCTTGGAGTCTTTCAGGCAGCCCTAAAAACAAAACAAAGCTCTATTTTGTGCTTGACATTTTGATGATTTCTCTCTTTATATATGTGTGTGCTGGGTTTTTGTGTTTGTAAATATATGGATATTCATGCATGCCAACATATATTAAAATATAAGAGCATCTGATAATAAGAAATTTAGTATTTCCATTCCAGAAGAAAATATGCATTAGAGGCATTGTTTTCTTAGTTAATGAGTGCATTTCTAAATTCCGGATACAACAATGGAGTCAGCTAAGTGAACTAGGGAAAGATTAGCAGAGAGTAAGTTAAAAGTAATAATTTAGACCCAAACTATATAAAGCATAGATATATGCCTTATATATTATATATATTACATATATACATATTACATATATATATATGTAAGTCATACATAATATTGGTTGATTTTCATTCTGAGATGGGAAATTTTTGATCAGAGGAGTGACAGATCCTTTTAAGAGGATCACTCTGGCTGCCATGTTGAAATAGTTGGAAGGTTCAAAGGTGGCAGCTGTTATGACTGTACAGTCATGAGATAATGGTGGTGCCAGTCAGTTAGAGATTGTTAGAAGCAGATCTGTGGAGGGCACCTACATGGCTTAGTCAGTTAAGAATCTACCTTCAGCTCAGGTCATGGTCCCAGGATCCTGGGACTGAACCCCACAATGAGCTCCCCGTTCAGTAAGGAGTCTGCTTCTCCCTCAGTCCCTTCCCCTGCTCATTCTGTCTTGCTCACTCTCTCAAATATATTTTAAAAATCTTCAAAAAATAGAAATTAAAAAAAAAATAATTAGCTTTGTAACATTTTTCAAAGCAGAACAAACGAAATTGTAAGTGTGTCATGTGAGAGAAAGAAGACTTTTGCCTTTTTTTTCTTTTAATTATCCTTCCAGTGTATCTTCATGCATGTACAGGCAGATATAGTTAGTTTCTTAATTTATTTTACAAAGTGTTTCATGCTATATACATACTCTGACATGGGCATTTATTTATTCATTTCATTTAAGAGTATGTTTGGAGCTCTTCTCATGTCTGCATATTGGATGCACAGTCTCTAACTAGTGCTTAATAACAGACCTTTGAGCTGAATTTAGCCCCTAGCTAATAAATCCAATACTTTCATGATTAGCCTTACCAATGAGTCACTTTTGTATGTATGCAGGTTTATCTGTTAGATAAATCCCTTGGAGTAGGGTTGCTGGGTCAAAGCATTAATGCACTTATAATTTGAAGAATTAATTCTCAAATTCAATATTTGGAAAAGCTTTTTGAAAAGCTGCTGTTCTTCTCAAAAGAATTTTTTTTAAATTTGCTTCTGCAAGATCTATGTCGTTGAATGGTTTGGGTTTGTTTGGTTTGTTTGTATGATTACTCTGAAGAGGTGCAAACCAAAGCATTCTGGAGCTCAACTGCAGAAATATAAAGACTCTTTGTATTTTTTATATTTATTTTTCCTTGTCTTTATTTTTATTTCTATAATATCATCATTGTATTGAATGTTATTCTGTTAAAACTTGTATAACAAGATGACTATGGACTCCAACTGTTAGCCAGGCTAAGTGTGAATCTGAGCTCCACTCATCTGTAACCTTAGGGAATTTACGCAGACTCTCTGTGACCTGTTTTCTTAGCAGTAAAATGTGAATAATAGCCATCCTATCTCACTGAGTTGTTATGTGGTTGAGTAATTTAAAACATATAAAAGCACATAGAGCAGTACTTGACACAAATGCACACTACTAAATGCTGGATAGTTTTAGAAGTCACTTCATCAATTCTGTGAGCAGATGTAGAAACAATAATACTAATATTACTTTGTCTATACATATTCAGCCTTCATCTAGATGGGAAAGTACATATTAATGCATTAAAATTAGTTAGATTAAAATTAGATGCAATTCCTTTAATTTATACGTAACTTCCTCACATGAAAAGTATTCTAAAAATAGGACTAAAAAAGTGATTTTGGAAGCTATCCTACCTAACCAGACAGCAAGATAGTAACATAGGCATGACCTACTGAAAGCTTACAGAATTTAAAAAGAAGAGGGAAAAAAGGATATGACTGCATTAGATAATTATTAAAACTTTCTTAAGTGGGATTTTTATATTTCTAAATTAAATTGACATATGGATTTGAGATTGCTATGTGCTAGAAGATGCCCACATCTCTAGGTACTATAACAAATAAAAAGTGATTACTGACTATTTAAGAAATTGGCAGAGAATCAGTTGACTTTTTTTTTTTAAACAACCCTGCCTCCAAAAATAATTTAAAAGATGTCCATTACTTAAAAATCAAAGACATGCTGATGAGTGGTTAAGAGAGAAGATGCCATTGGTGGCATAGAAGGAAATATGAGGGGCTTCTGGGATGCTGGTGATGCTACCATGCTTGATGAAAGCACTCATTTCACGGATGTTTTCAGTTTATGGAAATTCATTTAGAGTGTTCCTGACATGTGAAGATTTAGAAATGTATTTTTTTAAGATTAAAATAAAATATTCAGCATGTGTTTATTCATGTCCCTGAAAGAGCTAAGTGTTCCTCAGAGGGCCCTCAGGTTTCACACCGGACAATGGACTGACAACCTTTCGGGGGGTAATTTGTGATTTTTCATTTCAACTTTGACCATAGCAACTTTATTTAATATTTGTTTAATATTTCAGGGTTCTAAATGAATTTTCTTAGAATAAAGATATCTGTATCAGTTTTCTAGGACTGTCCTAACCAACTACTACAAACTGGATGGTTTACGATAACAAAAATTTTTTATCTCACGGTTCTAGAAGTTGGAAGTTGGAAGTCAAGGTGTGCACAGAGCCATGGCTTTTCTGAAAGCTCTAGAAAAGGATTCTTCCCTCTGGCTTCTGATAACCCCAGGCGCTCTCTTCCTCGCAACCTCAATGCATCAATCTCTGCCTCGTTGTCATGTAACATTTCCTCTTGTTTATCCCTGTATGCTTCTCCATTTTCCTTTTTTTGTAAGACTCCCAGTCATACTGGATTAAAGGCCCCCTCTAATTCTGTATGACTTTATCTTAACTTGATGACATCTGCTCTTTCCAAACAAAGTCTCATGCACAAGTATTGGGGATCAGAACTTCAACATACCTTTTTGGAGGATCCAATTCAAACCATGATAGCAGCCAATAAGTTTTCAAAGACACCGGATGAGAAAATACAAACTCCATAGAGTCCTGGGGGTTTTCTATCCTGTTTGAATTTAAAAAAAGAAAAAAATGGCCGTGGTATAACTGAGTGCACTTAGCCCTCCAGGTGCAATGAAAAATAAGCTGTCTTAAAATATGTTGCACTGAGCTGCAAAGTCAGCTGTCCTTTTCTGTCCAATGTCTTCCCTGGGGGTGGTGGCGGGGGTGGGGGGGCGGGAATGCTAAGCCACGCTCAGGCTCATGGGTCCTGTGATGGTGCAGCATCACACTTCTTAAGAAGTAAGAGCAGACTGGTAGCTTCTCCTTTCCTCAAGTCCTCCTGTCCAGGAGCATAAGTTGATTTGGTCTTCTAGATGCTGAATTCTGCCCCGAAATTTTTAGAAATCCACATTTTTCCTGCATAAAGATGAGCCAAATGCTTTGCTAGCTCTGTTGAGTACTGGTTGCACAACGCACTTGTTATTTATGTATAAATCAACAACTTGTTCCCCTTCACTTCTCACTCCTTCAATGTGATTTAATATTTCAGCACTGGACAGAGGATTATAGATTTTATTTCATCTTGAACCACATAATTCATTTTCATATATTAGATCACAAATGATTGGAAAACAGATTCTAATTGGCAGGTAGCCATTTATGTAAAATCTCATAGCAAATGTTAAGCTCCGACACCTTTCCCTTGAAATAGCTTTTGAAATGAAATTAAAATTCTTCATTCAGAGTTGAATATTTTATGCTGCTGGGAGCTAATTACCACACGCATCTCAGAAGTGTGTGCTTATCTCTCTTCCAGGCCACTTGTCTTAAACTGTAGGCTCTAGGTTCCACAATTTATACTAAATCCTCTAGTTGCCAAGTGGGATAAGGGCTGTTTGCACAAATTATATTCTCAGGAGACTTTGGTTTGATCCAGGTGAGTGGAAATGCACCTGCTCATTGCCAGCCCTGGCAGGGTTTATTTATACTAGAGTGGGATTAGCAGCTGTCAACTCTGATATCTACCTGGGAGAAGAGAGCAGTGCATCACCAAAGCAAATATGGAAAACAGGAAGTTATTTGCCCAAGAAGCAGGCCTGGAGAGACTAAACTCGGCCCTACTGCTGAGCTAGAGTCAACTTTTCACTCCATCTAGTTGGGAAATATTAAGTTGAGCCTGACAAAGCCCAACCACCCCTCCCTCCCTTTGGTCCACTTCTTACCCTTGATCTAGACAGATCATGGAGTGATCTGTCTCTTGTGCCTGCAGCAGATTTTTAAACTTAGTTATCCATGTTCAGAAACCACACACTATCTCTCTGGAATACCTAGTTTCATCTTTTCATTTTCTAGGAAGAGCCCATTTTCCTGACTTCAACCATTCTCTCGAACAGCTCAGACCCCTGTGTCACACCTTTCTATTTAGCACCTGATGCATCCTTTGCCTTACTGACTTTGTGCTTACCCTTGATTTGGCCCTGCCTGGTGGGTTCTGTTTTTAATTCTTGCTTTTAATGACCCCTATATTGCTTTAACATCACTTCCAAAGCATTCATGTTTCAATTTACCCAGCTCCATCTGACCACTGACTTCTGAGCCTTTCTCCTATTTTTCTGTTATCCACCAGCTCAAGGAAATCAAATACCTGAGACTTGTGTGGCTATTCCCACCTCCTCACACATCGTAGACTTTGCTCATCTATCTACTCCATTGTTTGTTTCCGACCTGACCTGAGCCATGGGATGCCTGACACGCTTTTCAGACAACTGCTGCCAATGTATCAGAGTTGTCATTTGAGATGGGAGCAGTTTACTATCCCTGCCTTTATCTGGGCTTGCAGCCAGGCTCTGGGTCCTCATCCTAGGTTCATAAGCGCTCAACCCTGAATGAGTAAGTGCTCAATAAATATTGGTTAAATGAGTAAAATAACGAATGAGTGGAAAAGTGCCAGAATTCTTAGGTAACTTACGTAATTCTTATGTAATTTATATAACTGCGTGATAGGAATCCAAGTGAAGTTCCAGTGGTAACCACTTGTGTGGCTTTGAGAAAGTTTCCAACCCCTGTGAATGTATCTGTAAAATGGGTATAATGATAATAGTGCTCTCTTTGTAGGATTGTTTGTGAGACAAAGCGAGATGATATCTGTAAAGCTGTGAGCACAGTGCCTGGCATGTTATACCTGCTTAATACATCTTGGTCATTGTTACCGCTATTTTTATCAAATAACTCCTATTCATTAAAACCTATTTTTTGAACATATATTTTCAGTGTGAATTTATTTTATTTTTAATGTTTTCAATATCATTCCTTTAAGCAGTAGAAGTGATAAGTCTGCCAAATATATAGTTTCTCTTCTAATACAGGGGCCAATTTGCTATCTTTAAAATGCCCAGCAGAGAGGAAACCTCCTTAGTCAAGAAAAGCAAGATTTCCATTTTACATACACTTGGTCTGGTCCTAAGAAAGTGTTTCTCTACAGTTATATTCATAGTAAAACCTTGGCTCATGTTACAGCTAATCATTTGAAACCATTTGCTGTCTGAGCTGTTTATAGAACTATTATTATGCCAACATATACAAGTATATATTTTCTGACTTATAGTTAAAAACTAAATTAACTTTTTTCCTTTGATTGAAATTTAACTATCCAAATGGGTATACCAGGGGATGATAATAAACTTGACAGCTACACCTGGCTTTGATATTACTTATTATTGAACTCTTTTAGGGATTACACTCATGTACAGTGTCCTGAATCAAGTGATGCTTTGCCCAAATAATAGAGTTGTATTTATTGACCACTCATTTGGGAGTTTTATGTGAAATATGAATGGCTATTTATGCAAGGAGAGCAGATACAGTATTAGACCAAAGGAATATACAGCCAAAACAAGGTCATTTGCTCCCCCAGCTGTTTCTACCATCGACATAAAAACTGCATACTTTATTTACAATATTACTGATATGTTATGTGGTTATGCCAGGAGAGTGCCATTGAAGATACCAAAGATGAACTTTTGCCAGACCCAAGCTCTGATTAAATTTTTCATGGTTAATTTATTCCTAAAAGTAAGCAAACAACAAAAAAATTCTTGTCGGTGTGTATTAATGAACAAATAAAATATGTAGAAATGACTATGATTGCTAGTTTGTGAAATCTCGATTTCTCCTTTCCCTGCTTTTCATAGGAATCAAAAGCATTGGAAAAGAATAAAACAAAAATGCTGTCTTACAATGCACCTTCCTGCCAAAATGGAGCTTTTTCAAGTGTTCAGTAGCTTTTTAAGATTTGTCTAATGAAAGGCACCTCGGTGGCTCAGTGGGTTAAGCCTCTGCCTTCGGCTCAGGTCATGATCTCAGGGTTCTGGGATTGAGCCCCACATTGAGCCCCACATTGGACTCTCTGCTCAGCAGAGAGCCTGTGTCCCTTTCTCTCTCTGCCTGCCTCTCTGCCTGCTTGTGATCTCTGTCAAATAAATAAAGTCTTAAAAAAAAAAAAAAAGATTTGCCTAATGAGTCTTTTACCATTTCCCTTGAGTGATTATTGAAATTTGAGTTTCTGATGCTAATCCCTCCCCCCCCCAGGGAGCCTGTGTCCCTTTCTCTCTCTGCTTGCTTCTCTGCCTGCTTGTGATCTCTGTCAAATAAATAAATAAAGTCTTAAAAAAAAAAAAAGATTTGCCTAATGAGTCTTTTACCATTTCCCTTGGGTGATTATTGATAATTTGAGTTTCTGATGTTATTTCCCCCCCCCTCACCAAAATTTAGTCTATAGTTAGATAATTTATGTGTCAACTCATTGTTCCTATTTATTTTCTACTCCTTCCTGGAAACATACACAGTTTACCAGATTGACTTTTCCTTTTTTTTCTTACAGATTTCATAATACAAATATTGCATACATATTTCAGAGCCTGGGGAAACATTATTTTTGAGGGAAAATTGCTCTTCGGTACTAATTGCAAATACATGATTTGACAAAATCTATCCAGAGAAATAAAGGGATAATTTAAATGGCCTGAAAGCTTGGGCTCAGCTATAAGCTTCTATAAAATAAAAAGGAAGGAAAAATTATGTTCTACAGGGGATAGAGTTTCACCATATAATTTCAGTGCTAAATATAAAGGAATTAGAATGATGAAAATAACAAAATGCTAATAGAAATATGCATGCCTCAAGGTTGCCATTACGACACCACCATCATCCTTTCAATTACTTGGGTTATAGCTCTAATGCACTGTCTGTAAACTGAATGTAACTGATTAAACATGTTTATATGAATATTTAAGTGCAGCTAAAATTCATTAAAGTAAGATTTTTCCTGCTTGAGCTAAACATATCTGAATCCACAAGACCCAACCTATTGATAAAGTCTGAATCCTTTTGAAAATATCACATGATTTATCTAGGTATAAGAAACAAACAAATTTGGAAATTTCTAGAAAATCTATCAAATTTCTAAGTTTTTCTCTAGGAATCGACAGAATGTAAATGCTTAGTTGGAGACCTGAGATCAATGATTTTGATTCCCAGCTGGTCACTCTATTTCTAATCAATGGGAATATAGCTGGTGAATGTATTTCTGTTCTATTTGATTCAAATGGTTGTGGATTTGTACATTGAAATAAAATGTTCCACCTCGATGACATACAAAGATATATAACTCCTTGGATGATTAATTTAATTCAAACCTCATTTACTATCATTGGCCAGATAATATGGGAAAAGCTTGGTATCCTATAAACTATACCCCAGATGAGTCTAAGTTAAAAACAAAATGATTCTGAAATTATTTAAGTGGTTATTTTACCACTGGAGATTCTGAGCAAATAGAAGGCTGTAACTTAATCCCTAAATCTTTCTCCATTTCATGGATTTGCAAGGCTTAAGAGGCTCCCCATTCTGTCCCTAACCAATGTTCATCAAAGGAACTATATTCACAAATTATAAAACATTTCTTAGTGCATCTGACATTTCTGCTTTCACCATTACGTTGTATACATACCATGAGACATTTATTATTTAATTAATATTTATTACATATACTATGTATCAGGAACAATTCTAGGTTCTAAGAATCCAGCAGCTGAACAAACAAACAGAAAACAGATTTCTCAAAAAAGTCCCTGTCCTTTGACACATTCTATTTGGAGGAGAGAGAAGGAAATAACAGTTTGTAAATATAAAAGATATATTAATTTAGATGATGACATCAGTATTTATTGTTATGCATCATATCATTGTAGACTTAGTTGTTTCTAAAAGCAGTCGTTTGCTTTGCTTATGAACTTTGGGTGAGCTCAGCTTGGTGGTTTATATGGTCTTCCCTGAGGTCAATCATGCAGGCACAACGACCTAGTGGCTCATCTGGGACTGCAAAGTCTAAGATGGCCTCAGTCACATGTCTTGCATTTGGTGCAGACTATTGTTACCTGGCCCAGCAGGCCTTATTTTGGAAAGTTTGCCTCATCCTCCAATAGGCTTCTTCACATAGTAACCCAGGGTAGTGTTCTAGGAGTGAAAATATAGATCTGTGAAGATCTTTGAGGACTAGGCTTGAAGTTTCCACATGATCACTTTTGCAATATTCTTTTGGTCAAAGCAACTCATCAGGCTAATCCAGATTCAAGGAATGAAAAAAAAAATAGACTCCTTTGACGAGAAAATGTCAAAGAACCATTGAAAATGAACATACATACAAAGATAGAATAGATTATTATGACATCTTTTTATAACCAATCTACCTTAAGTAGTAATAAATATGGAGAAAATAAAGCAGGGGGAAAGGGAATACTGTAGTAATGGGAAATAATTCCAATTATAAAGAAGACGTGACATTAACCTGAAGGAAGTAGGGGAGTGAAGCATGTGGCTATCTGGGAAAGATATTCCACACAGAGGAAATAGCACAGGTCGTAAAGGAAGTATGTGTTTGGAATATTTGAAGAACAATGAGATGGCCAAGGTAGTGTAACTGGAGGGTCCTAGGGGAAAAGCAACAGAAGAAGAGATCAAAATTATAAATGTGGGCCACTGAAAGGTTTTTGCTTTTACTCAGAATGACATGGGAAGACCTTGGAAGGTTTTGAAGAGATGACTAAAACTCTAAAATGATCAGTCTGGCTGCCGTGTTGAAAGTAGGCTAGGGAAGGATAAAATCAGGGAGATTAATTAGGAGGCTACTCCATAATTCTAGTAAGATAGAATTGTTCCTCGGACCAGGATCATAATAGGGATTACATTCTGAATAGATTTTTAAGGTAGTGACAATTAGATATGATGACAAGTTTGATGTGAGCTATGACAAAGTGAAGATAAGGATAACTCCCATGGTTTTTGGCTTATACTATGGAAAGGCTGGAGTTGGTATTTATTAAGACAGAAGAGACTGAGGAAGGAGAGGGTTTGAGCCATACTTGGTGTTTGTTGTTAGATATTGACTTAGCCTGAAATTTCCAGAAATTAAAAATGGGTCAATAATCAAATGCAAGTAATTCACGGGGGGTATGATCAGAAAGCAAGAGTGAAGTCAGGGAGAGGGAAATAAGGAAAGATCCAACACATTATTGAATTGGTCACCTGTAAAGATCACTTGTTCTTTGATTCAAGGGGTGTTCTGAAATGCATCTAAGGATGAGCTGGTCTGGAGGGAGAAAATACTACATGTTTCCACTGGTTGTCATCCCTTTTGGGTGGCAAGTGTGTTTCCACGGAAGTCCTGCTGTTGAATCAAGAGAAGACTTTGGGGCAGGAAGCCTCCCGTTCTTTTTCTTACTTTTCTTTTTCTTACTACTTAGATTTGTGTGTGTGTCTTTCTTAACTATCCTCTACATTAGAAACCCCATTCAAGGTCACGATCTCTGCAAATACTTACTACAAGAGGGTTAGTGAAGAAACATCTTTCCCATGATCAATGTTCTTCATTACCCATTTTTCCCCATTCTAGATTTCCTTTACTCTACATGAGTACTTCATCAAATGTGGGTTGCTTGCTTGAAAGATTGATTCCTATCTTCAAGTTGAAGGGGTCTGAACCCTTAGTTACCTTGCCCATTTTGGACCACGTACCCTGTAACTATCCATTCACCATTGTTACTGGAAAAAGAAATAAAGATACCCTGTGAATCACCTAGGTTTTGGACACAATCATTCTTGGCTCCATAGGCA
The DNA here is from genome assembly GCF_922984935.1 of Meles meles. NCBI lineage: Eukaryota > Metazoa > Chordata > Mammalia > Carnivora > Mustelidae > Meles > Meles meles. The sequence goes on from NC_060071.1 coordinate 127,382,712, forward strand.
GCAACACCACTATGTCCTCTGGTAATCAGGATTGATTGCCCCAAAAGTGTAGGAATATGTTTCTTTGCCTGAAAGATCACTGGAAAGAGGAATCCAAATATTCACAAATAGTTTTAATTCCAAGTTCAATTGAACACTTACTGTACCCCATAGGAAAAACATCTTATGGAAATGCATTCATCGAGTCCAACTGAACCCAAGGCAGGTAAAAAAAAAAAAAATCTACAGCATGCCACTGAGTCTTTGAGGTAGATAGTCATATTAATGTACAAATTAAGAACATTGAGCAGCTATGCTCTATTACATGCCCAAGATCGCATAACTAAATATTTGTTGATCTAGAATTTGAGTTCAGATTTGGCTTCAGAACCTTTATCTTTAATTACAGTGCTATACTAAGTCAAGATTTCTGAATAATCTATTTATTGTTAATAATAAAATATCTTTTTGTATGTAAAAATAAGTTGCTTGATAATGTTTGTCACTGTAGCTACTTACAAGGGAAGAAAAGTTTAAAACAAAAAAAAAGTCCGTAGTTAAAAAAAGAAAGCCTTTACCATTGGAATTTAATGTGATACTTTTTTAAGATTATTTACTTATTATTTGTGAAAGAGAGCACTCATGAGTTGTGGGGGGGGGCAGAGGGAGAGGTTACAAGCAGACCCCCCCCCACTGAGAAGCCCAGATGCAGGGCTCCATCCCAGGACCCTGAGATCATGACCTGAGCCAAAGGCAGATGCTTAACTGATGGAGTCACTGAGGTATCCCACTCTTTTTTACTTTTAAAGACTTAGAGAGAAGTAGTCTGTTTTACTTTCTTTACCTGTATAAGTGAAAGTAGCCACGTTCCTCTCCTTTTTAGGCCTCAATTTATCATAATACGGAAATTCCTTCATGTTTATGATGCTTTATTCTTCTAGCAGGCCATAATTCTTCCTCTGAGCACAGAAGATTGTTCTGAAAACTAGTATTTTCATGTTACCTGCCTGGAATGAATTTATGTATACCTTTGTACATAAGACTCACTCCTTCAGTAGTTTCCAACACAAACAATAGGCCTTCGTGAACCTCCAAACTAGTTCGCTTCTAAGGACCAAGAGTTGCAATACCCTATTTGGGTCATGTAAAAACAGCCATGCTCTCATGTCCTGTAGATAATTTGTCTTATACCCTTAGCTTCCAAGACAGTTGCAGCTATTCTTCCACTGATGTGCTCTACTTTGGTTATATTAAAGATCTACCTTATAATAGATTACTCAAAATTTAGTATCCCTGCATGCCATTTTATTATTTCCTTCATGTTCCTAACTTCCTCACAGTCATTTCTATAACAGATATTTTTCTGATCTGAATTATGTTCCAGCCTTTCCCAATTTAATGTTACCAAAAAATTTCATTAACATGCTGTCTGCACCCTCTTATAGATCATTAGCACAAAACCTGAAGGAGTCCACTCCATATTTCCCCCAGAAGGCCCTAACACCCATTAATCATTATCTTTTACTTATGGTGTTTAAGTTCATTTTTAATTCAAGCAACTACATTATTCCCTGGGCCAATCTCAACAGAATTTATAAGGAAAGCTGCAGGAGCCTTGTCCTCCCAAGGTCTTAAAAGGTATTTTAAGGAATCATTACAAATATCTTATACTGTGCCTATATTTGCCTGGTAGATCAATTATAATCCTTGGTATGTCATTTAAAACACTCTGTAATTGCTTCTGTTTCCTTCTTTCCTTCCCTTCCTCCCTTTCCTTCTCTCCTTCCCCTTCCTTCCTTCCTCCCTTCTTTCCTATTATATTTATATTTTGAACTAAGTTTCCACAAATGTCCAAAACAGTCACTTCCCTTGGGCAATAGCAGCACCTCTGACAATCTTCTCTCACAATGTCTCACTGTGAAAATTGCTTTGACCAATTTTCTCTCCTGGAGTGCCCTCTTCCATACTTTAAACCAGTGCTTTTTTCCCACTCCCTTGCCACATTTTTTATTTATCTGGGATTTAAGTTATTTGCTCTTTCATTTTTGCATCTCCACAAAAAATTATTTATTCCTTCAGAGCAGTAACAATATTGCCTTCTTGTTTATCATTCCACTATCTGTGATAATGCCAGCCACCCACACAGCACATTCTTGAGTGTCGCCACTCTTCCAATTACTTTTCGAGGTATCTGTATTTTTAATACTTAATGTGGGTTTGTCATTACTGATAACTATAAATGTTCCCACTGTGATGCATAGCGTCCTGGGCTTTGCAGTTCTGGATTGAAGCCTTGCTCTACAGGCTAAAAATTCTGTGATGTTGTATAGTTATTTAACTTCTCTCAACCTTGTTTTCCTCAGCAGTAAATTCATGATGACACCATTGACTCATAGAATAATTGTGAGGATTAATTAAGATAATATCCATAAATAATCTGTTCTCCTTAATGGCATGATCAATCTCTAAAATTCCATTACCTATTTTCTCCCTCCCTTCAGGCACAGCTTACTCTTACTACTGGTTTTGTTTTCTGGATCTGCTATAAACAACAGGCTGCCCATTTATATTCCTGTTCACCATTCTAATCTTATTGATGTTTCAAATATCCATTCAGCCTGGATTTTAATTCTTACAAGGCTATTTTCTAGCCATGTGATTTGGAGCAATAACTTCTCAGAGAGCAGTTTCATCTTACAAAGGGAGAGAATAATGCTCATCTCAAGGGCGTGTGCTGAGGTATGAAGGAGAAAATGAACACAAATCGGAACCCAGTGCCTGGAATAGAGCCTGGGTTTACTCATGTCAGGACAGTTCACTGGGACCATGAGATAAGAACACGGACCCTTTATAGCCTTGGTTTTACTCCCGTCCTTGTTCCTTCCCCCTTCCCGGGACTTTTGACTTTCCTTGAAGGAGAGGGGCAAAGTGTAACTGGCTTGACTCTTTTCATTCTTCTGGGCAATGACGGACATATGCTTAACTCTAGTTTCCAGTATTTCCATGTAGAAATGACATTTGCACTTGAGGGGAGTGAGATTCCAACACCGTGTCTGTCAATGCTGTCCTTCTATACCCTCCACCCTTCGCCCCTGACCTGCCACATGCCGGCAAGGTGCTTCATGTAACTCTTTGACAAACTGAGAGTAGATAATGCTGCATGTTTTAAAATCCACTCTGTCTACAGTTTGCTTTGACTTATAGAAACATAATGTGAATATTCACATAAATTATTTTTTATTGACAAAAAATAAAGGCAGTTAAAAAAAAAGGAATAAAGTTCCTAGTTAAATATAATGATCTTACGGAAAGCCAGACTTAGACTTTGAAATGTTGTTCTTCTAAAGACTTAAATAAACCTGGGGTTAATTCATCTCAGTCTTCCAACCGCATGGCACTTTGGTATTATTTTCTTTCTTTATAAAGTAATTCATCTCCCTCCTCTAACTCAGACAACATTAATATAACCAGGAATGGCATAATTATCTTTTGTATTATGTGACAATTATCTAAGATTGGATTATTACTAAATGCAAACAATTCAAAGCAAGAGGCGCATATTTGAAAATGTTTAGGACAGCAGGGTGTTATTCTGTTTAAGGCCTTCTTAACATCAAGAACTGAATAAATGATAACTAATCATGATAACCAAGGAGCTCAGTGAAATCCCATCGTGTGCAGGGGCATTAACAGTTAATTTGATTTATAAACATTTACAAAGTATGCAAAAGTTCATTTAGGAATACAAATAATAATGTCTTCCAAATTTTAGTTCCGTATTCAACCACATGCAATGCTTGAAAAGGAGTTCATGTGAGCCCAGCAGTGTGTTAAGATAATAGACACCCAGCTGTTCCCTGGCCCTGAGGAATTTGCAACTTGTTTATTACTTTATTCACTTACTTTTGTCAGTCAAAGTCAATCCATACACATTGAGAGAATGGCAGCTACAGTTCCGGAAACATTGTTCTTGTGCTGGTGAAGAAACACACGCTGGTCCCTTAAATTTCAACATGAGTGTATATGTGATTGCATCATGGGGGATGATGGGGCAAGTGGGGAGCATTTGCTTCTATGGCCATGACTATACCGAAAAATGGGAGTCAGTTTGAATCCTTTTAAATGAGAGGTCCTATGTTTTGCTGAGCCTTTGGATATTAACCACTGGTTTTCATAATCACCCAGTGAAAAAGAGAAGTTGCTTTGAATAGTAGAATGAATATGATGTGGATTTTCCACAGACAACCTGGGAGGAAGAAAATGCACAGGGAGGCAGAGATGGAAGGAACACCAGAGCTGAGGGAGACATCAATACCGTAAATCATCAGAAGTGCTGTGTGACATGAGCTCTCTTCATGGTTCTATCAAGGTACCAAAAATATGTATAAAAACAACCATTTTATATCCGTTCCCATGGAATATCTGTTAAAAATATGTAAGTATCGGGACGCCTGGGTGGCTCAGTTGGTTAAACGTCTGCTTTCAGCTCAGGTCATGATCCCAGGGTCTTGGGATCAAGTCCTGCATCAGCTCCTTGCTCAGCGGGAAGCCTACTTCTCCCTCTCCCACTCCCCCTCCTTGTGTTCCCTCTCTCTCTGTCAAATAAATAAATAAAATATTTTTAAAAAATATACAAGTGTCTGGTGCAAATGAAGGTTCTAAGTGAAGTACACACATACACACACACACACAAAAACACACATATACATATGCATATATGGATACTCTCATACATACATACATTTTCATACACATTTATCTCTATGTAGTATCTATTATATACACTCTGTATATTTTATATATTCTAGACAACTCAGAGATGATTACATGCAAATTATATAGAATTCTGAAGGCGGAGTATGCTCCGGATCACCAGGAAATGCTTTGCAGATGTGGTAGCCTTCAAGAATGCGTAGGACTTGGCCATGAGGAATTTATAAAATTTATAGAAACAGCATTCCAGGTGGAAAAAAAAATGGTATGAGCAAAATCTTTAGTGTTCCCTTATGAGAAAGCATTATAAAATATAACTAGGGGAGGTGTATCTTGCTTCCCTGAGTGGCTTGCCTTGGTTTTAGGCAACTCTTTGCATATTAGACCTATGGATCTTTCTTGCCACCCCAATTTTCTTTAATAATTTCAAGATTAAAGGAGTTTCAGGACTGGCATGTGATTGAGCCATCCATCATTTTCAGCTGTTTGGAATAAGGGAGAGTCTGGACTTAACTAAAGCATAACTCAGTGCTATGTTCCTTGAGTTTTCTATGATGCACGTACCTCCAGAGTTCTGTGCACTGCGTCTCTAGCTGTTACTTCTTCCTCCCCCAGCAGGCAGGTGTAGGACAAACAGAGTATCTCAGCCCTTCATACCAACTTGGTCTCCAAATAAGTTGCACTCTTTTAAAATGTCTTTTTAAAGGATTGTTTTTATTTATGGGAGAGAGAAGGAGAGCAGAAGCAGGGGCAGAGGGAGAAGCAGACTCCCCACTGAGCAGGGAGCTGGACATGGGACTTGATCCCAGGACCCTGAGGTCATGAGGCAGATGCTTAACTGACCGAGCCTCTCAGGTGCCCAATAATTTGCATTCTTGTGTGGAGATTCACCCAGCTCCAATTAGTTCTCTGCCTTGCATTGCACCCAAATCCGATCTTACTACTATATCAATTTTTTTTTTTTCTTGGAGTAAAGTCTTTCAATGGCTGTCCACTGCTCTTAAAATAAGAGAACAGTAGTATTTGGCTCTACGCACATCACCGTCTCAGTTGGCACCCACAGTTTCCTTCCTTCTACTCCTTTGACAGGAGCTGTCTTTTCACTCTTCACATATGCCACAATAATACCAGGTTCAGAGTCTTCTTATAAACTCTCTCCTCTGCCCCAGCTGGCACTCATCCTTCTGTTAAGTTACTTGTCATAAGATTTCCACGTTAGCTTACTTTCTCAAGGAAGCTTTTCTTAACCTTAACAAATTACGGTGGGTCCCTTGACAAAACACTGTTTTTTCTTTGTTGTTGTTCCTTGTTTTTTATAGTGCTTACAAAATTTTATTTAAACAAATGTTTAGATAATTGCATCCATAAGGGGATGGGCCTTCTAAATTCCATCATGCTGTTATCACCTAGACCCGGGATGCTGCCTTGCCTATGAGAGGTGCTCAAATGTCACTCCACTTAATCAGCCAATGGAGTTAGGCAACTTTGGGTTGAATTCCAGCATCTCCACTTCTCAGCTGAAATATTTCAGATAACTCTTGATCAATTTCAGTTTCAGTTTTCTTACGCCAAAGATATTAAAGGTAATAATTCCCTTTTGACAGATTTTTGAAGATTAAATGAGAGGCATATGCTACGGATGCTTTGTAAACCATAAAGAGATATACATTTGATTTATTTTTCTAACTGAGCATTTATTTTCAGGATTGTATTTAAAATGGTGCTTAAAATAATTAAAGAACAGATGACAATCTGGTGTTTGACATGCCTGCATGATGATGTTTTCAAACTCACTATTTTATTTATGACATATAGGGTTTAGACTAAGAAGATATTGGAATCAGCTTTTTGCAAGTTGCGATTCTAACTACTCGGTTTGGGGCCTTGTCTGCTTTTCTAATCATCTGTATTCTGCAGGCTCTGGGTAATAATCATTTTATAGATTTAGGGTAACAGTTTCATATTATCCATTTTTAACTGATTGCTCACTTCATCAGAGTAATCATTTTAGAATCTGTTAATGATCCCCTATGACAGCTTTTATAGACACAGCACGACATACCATGTATCCGCCATGCGTAAATATCAGCGATTGTTTTTAATTGTGAGAAGAGATTTGTCCAAAAGAATCGGGGAAAGCACAAAACCACAATCCCTGTCCTATAAAAGGTCCAAATTAACATCAAGAAACATAATTACCTTGCAATTTCAGTCCATCATATATGTATGTAGATAATATGCTTCTCTAATGTGAGTACAGAGTTATTTCTGAAAGCAGATGCTTCCGACTGCCATGTGGGATACATCTGAGTGTGCCCAGGCCTTACTTCTTTGTGGCCGCCAAGATAAATTAAGCAGAACCGTCTCCTGAAAAGCACGGGCAGAATATCTGCAGACCATTAACCTTCATCATCCTCATTTTGTAGGCAGTATATATGCCACTTTGTACATTTACTTAGGGATCTTCTTTCCAACCCTTTTCCTCCTTCTCCTTCCCATCCAGCTTCACTTTGATTCTGCCTGGAATCATTCTCTTTGACAGACAGTATCTTTCCACACAGCAGTTCAAAGCTGTCAGTATCAGTTACCAACTCACCGTATCAGGCACGTGACTGTATATTATCAACCCACCGTGCCTTCCTGACTTATGGTAATAGCCATAATTTCTCATCCCTTTTTTTTTTTTTTCCCCCTTGACTCTCTAGATCTCTTCCTTTTTTCGGACACTCACCTTCAGTTCTGTATTTCTTTCTTAGTTCTCAGCTTCATGACTCCATTGCTTTGTCTGATATACCTATACTGTCATTTTAACTCCTCCCTCCCTACTTTTATGCATTATTCACCTATTCAATGATGAGAAAATTAGAGAAGTAAAATTTAGGTTGACAGATTTTACCTGCCTACCTACAAAGAAAATTGATTATTCAGTTTTCAATCAGTGGTTTTAAAACCACAGAAATGCATTTGTTTCTCCCTTGTGGCTGGGGACAAGGGAAATAGCAGTGGACTTTTACATGATATCCTTTTTGCTTTGGTTTAAAGTTCTTTTTCACTTGTTTTCCCCCCTTAATCATTGGCCAACTGAACTTAAGGTAGGACACCATTCCCTAAATTTGCTGGTTCAATACTGGATATATTGCAGATTTTCAGAATCTCTTTAGAAGTTGCTAAGAGCGACTTTCTCAGATTTTCTGACAAATTGCCCAACAGCTACTCCTGTGTCCTGATCCTTTGGAACTCATCCACCCGTGCTGTAACGGCTATAAAAGAGGACAGTGTTAAAGCAATCAAAACTGTAAATTGTAGAATTAAGAGACACTTTAGATCCTCCCAGTCCCCCAGAGAATGATGTTAGTTTTTTTTATTGCATCTTGAAAGGGCAGTACGATGTGTGAAATAACTTTTGACATTAGAAATACAGAACGGGAGGCATGTTAAGGATAGTTTTTCCTTTATTCTTTATTGAGCTATTTTGTAGTTCAGAAATGTCTCTACTGGGTTCTAATTTTGTAGTGCATTGCTCCAGTTATTTTTTATTTTGGAACGCTGGGTATCCATTAAGAGGCTCTCACATGCAGACTTCTAAAGTTTCCACTTCAACTAATTAATTAGGGACAAAATTCTCAGCTATTTGACAAAATAGGCCTTACTCTAAATGAATTCATTCAAAATTGTAAAAATAAAAACCAGATTACTTAGGGGGTCGATCTTCGTTTTAGGAAAGTAAATTGGGAAAGTTCTAGAAATTCTGAAATAGCAAGTTCTAACTGGGAGATTTTAATGTTTAGGAAAATGTGTGTGGCTTTTTAAATTTTTACTTGATAGGGGAATACTGACTTTGAATGCCTGTAACAATCTCCCACTCAGAATTTTCACCCTCTTCAAATTATTTTATCTTTGTCTCTAGTCTGTCTACCCACCTTAATTATCCACTGACATTTGTTCACCCATATATAATTTGTTTTTCACTTACTAAATGAGTGATATGTACTAAGAAGGTCTTTGTTTCCCTAGCATTTTCTGGTATCTCCACTAATGTACCTCCAGACTGAGAAACTACGGTCCTATTTTACCTTCTCTCTCCATCCCAGTGGTGGTGTTTAAACTCAAGTTTGGATTTAAAAAAAAAAAAAGAAGAAGAAGAAAGAAAAAATTGTATCTAGTTCTTCTCTCCATTCCTATAGCTTCATCCTAGGCAAGAGGCTCATCTCATCTCATCAAGGCAGGCAGATAATGAATGAACTTTTGCCCAGGCAGAAAAGCTAGCACAACAGAGTACCTGAGTCATGTACGCAGAAGTGCAGATTGACACGTATCCTTGAAAAGCAAGGGGTAATGTGATGTTGAGAGTGAGGTGATACATTAAAGAGAGAAAATTTTTGGATTTTAAGAAACTGAATGATTGCCATGTCTTTGTTACTACAGCTTAGCTTAGCCTAACTATGCGTCTTCCTCACTGTCTAGAAGAGCAGTGATTGGCGTGTAGTGAGAGCTCATAAATGGTCGCTTCCATTATTATTATTTTGGCAAGATCAAATTTTACCCATTCTTCATAGTTCACTAAATGCTATTTTCATTATTCAGTCTTCCTGATTGTTTCCTAGAAGAAAATAATATTCCCATTCCACAATTGCAAATTTTTATGTCTTTAGCAGTTTTAATTTTAAATGTATATTATACATATTTTTGCATATATATATATTTCTCATATATATGTATGTATATATATATATAAAATTAGAGCCTAATTTCCATGCAAGAAGATATTATGTCTTATTGTCTTCTATCATTCATAATTTCCACAATAATAATTATTATACATTAAATAATAAATATTTGAAGAAAAATAGTGATCAATTTCCTTTAAGACTTCACAGGATATGAAGGCATACTTCTGCAATTTTGACCAGGTCCCAGGCTGTGGGTCTGTGGCCTACAGCTGAAGGAAATGCAGTCTTCTCCTTCATGGAGCTGGGGAAAGGAAGTCCTATTGAGATGTTGACTCCTAAGGGAGTCATAAGCTAAGTGACTCGTAACTTCTCAGCAACTCAGAGGGCTGTCATTTCAAATTCTTACCTCAAAGTATGCAATATCTATGCAAATTAGAGACTTTTGTGTTACTTGGTTATGATTGAACCATAGATACAAAGTTCTGAGCATGACAATGATCTATTGTGACTGTTTTTACGTTTTTGTCAGGATAGGCCTCCCCTTTAGAGGCAGTGCAAAGCCTGGTGAGCAGGGCAGTTCATTTTTGGATAAATACACTCAATTATATTCTTTTAAGATTTACTTTATGTCTTGCCAAGAGCCCATTATTCCAATCCTTAGCTTATGCTTAGAAATCCAAATCTGACTTTTCAAAAACATCTGTTCAGCCAGCTGTTTGCTACTGTCATAGTGAGTATTCTTCCAAAGTGGAGCTGAAATATCTTTTGGCTCTTCTAATTTCAAGATCACTGCCTAAGGCTTTATAATCCCCTGTGAGGTGTCCAAATTTACTCATGTATTCATTCATTCATCATTCATTGATTCACTTGTGAATTATTAATTGAATCCATTATTTATTGAGCCCCCAAGATATTTTGGCATTGTGCTAAGAACCAGATAAGACTGGTGAATAAAACTAGCCTTGGTTCCTTACCTGGCAGGGAAGTTTGCCTCAGGTAGAGTTATTTGTTCCCATCTGCACAGTGGGTGGTGACGGTAGACAGAAAGTTTGATAACTTTCCATCTCCCTCTTGTTATGGGCACTTAGAATGAATGAATACTCCATCTTACCTTGGTAACCTAGGATCAAGATTTTACTAAACCTTCAACATGATGTAGCTGACCTTGGATTCATCACCATTTTATGGTTGGGGGTGAGTTTCTCCACCTTGCTGGGCATGCAGTTTGTCAGCCTTCTGGATTTCTTCTTCGTGACTGACAATTCACTAGCTATGGAAAAACTATAGTATTGCAACTTCACTAATGCAGTGCCCACTTCACTAATGCAGAATTTCTGCACATTGTATTCATGTCACCCACTTTGTGTCATTCTGTCACACCCCGTCCTTATGGTTATGATTAGTGTTGATCTCAGCTACCTCATGTTTTTAATTGGTTTCATGGTATACCAGTTGTACAGTTTCAACAGAGTGGATATGCTGCAGCCAATGTCCTCAACCAGTCTAACTATTCCACAGAGCTCTCGAGTGCTGTGACTCAGGTAACTTGGGTCTCCAAATCTACTTCAGTGTTTACTACCCAGATGCAGATATTATGCACAATTTAGCACTATGTAGAGCTGGCTGATTATTTAACTTGTTTTATATCTTAATGCTAATGAAGATCTTTTCATTTTGCTTTCAATGTTTAAGTCCCTAATGTTTTCCCATTATAAACATATAAAATATTCATAAGTTAAAGGTGGAAATAACGTGAATGATTAAACTCTTCATGAGAGGAAAAAGAAAAATATCCTTACAAAAATATGTAAGAAGTTTAATTAAAAATCTGATTTCTTAAACTAAAAACAAATTATTATATTGCTTTACATGAAGGTATCAGAAACTCAATTCATTTATTATTGAGCTGTTAAATGGCTGGAGAACTTAACCAAGCAATTTGGACTTAAATTTTAGCAATAATTTCAGGATTTTATTCCATTAGTTGGTGCTTTATCCCAGTTATGGCTATATTTTGCATCCTATGATGCAAAACAATATTATCATTTTGACTTTGTTTACTTATTTTCTTTTTCTTGTGATATTTATTGAATGTCCATTTAACTTAGATTCCTGTCAAGATGGAATTCAAAGCCAAGTTGAAATGAGATGTCAAAGTACTTCTACAAATCTCAACACCAAGTATGTAAAACACTTTTCTGAAGGTATCCTACATGCTACATCATGAAGCTTAATCATTTTTTACCTGAGAGATTTGGGAAATAACCTACCATTGTTAACTTGAAATTAATATGTTCTTGGCTTTTTATACCAAATTAGAGGAAAAAATTGTAAAGGCAGCTTTGTTGGTCAAAAGATCATGAAGAACAACCTCCATGATATCGTCAACCTCCTCTTGACTATAAACCGGTGATTCCTGAACTAGTTTATTATTGGAATCATGTGTAAATCTTCCTAAGTGTGTAGGTGCATTTGTGTAAAGAATCAGAACCTTCAATGATTGTTTTTGGAATTTTTATAAAATTACTCTAGTGGATTTTTTTTTAACACCTTCAGTTTTATTATTCTTGAAGTAGCATGACTTTTCTTCAGAAATTTTTCACATATACAATCCTATCCGTCCAATGGATGACCTACTGTTTGGTTCTAGCCTTATAGCCACAGGTGACTTGTCCAGGTAGAGGCCACTAGCCCAAATATACTCTGCCCCCCTCTCCAAATTAGTTCAGGAATCATTAACTGACTCAAATGCGGCCAAGTCAAGGCTTTCTCCAGGACACTTAAAATCAAGACATGCAGGGTGCCTGTGTGGCTCAGTCATTAAAGGTCTGCCTTCTGCTCAGGTCATGATCCCACATTCCTGAAATAGAGCTCCACATTGGCTCCTTGCTCAGCCAGAAGCCTGCTTCTTCCTCTCCCACTCTCCCTACTTATGTTCCCTTTCTCACTGTGCTTCTCTCTCTGTCAAATAAATTGATAAAATCTTAAAAAATAATAATAATAAAATAAAAATAGAACCAGAATGTGGCAGAGTGTGTTCTGCACAGACAGTAGAAGCTTTAGTGAAGATATGAAGCTCAACAGAGATTGTGCCTCTGTTTCCATATTTGTTTACTACACCACTATAACAAAGTACCAGAGACTGGGGAACGTAAACTTCAAAAATTTATTTTCTCATAGTTCCAGAGGGTATAAGTCCAAAATTAAGGTGTCAGCAGGATTTGTTTCTTCTTTTTTTTTTCCCTGAAAAAAAATTTTTTTTTTTATTTCTTTTCAGCGTAACAGAACTCGTTGTTTATGCAACGCACCCAGTGCTCCATGCAATACGTGGATTCTTCTAAGGACTCTCTCTTTGGCTTGCAGACAGTCTTCTCCTTATGTCCTCACATGACTTTCCCTCCAAAAATCATGTCCAAATTTCCTCTTATGAGAACATCAGCCATATATTGGATTTTGCCCCTCCTCCCCCCGAGTAACCTACTTTTAATTTATTACCTCTTTAAAGGCTCTATCTCCAAATACAGTCACAGTCTGGGGTACTAGGAGGTTAGAAGATAACGTATGTATTTATAGGGGATGTAATTCAGCACACAATAGCGACACCCTGCATCTTTTTCCAAATCAGTCCAAGAGTTAACTTACTCAAATTTTGTCTTTTCTAGGACATTTCAAACCAGAGCATGACAGAGAATGTTCTCCCATGAGAGCAGAATCTGTAGATGGGGAAATTAAACTCAAGGGGGAGATGGATTGTGGCTTTGTTTCTTCCCTATGAAGTGGAAACCTAACTACACTGACAGAGATGCCATCTGATACCTGGAGGAGACCACAGATTAACAACGTGGGGAGTAATAGAGTCTCAGAGGTGCTTAAGTCATTCTTCTTGAGTATTGACTGGATATGTATCACCTTTTGTAATTCTGTTTTCATACTCTGTCTGGTTATATTGAGTCAGTGCATTCCAATTTACCCAAACTATTTTGAGTTCCATTAGAATAATTTATAGAAAATTCAGATGTTCTTCAGGATTTTAGCATCACTGCTTTAAACTACCCCAGTTTCTGTCACTAAAGAAAATGTCAGAGGCATCTGGTGTCTCAGTTGGTTGGGCCTCTGCCTTTAGCTCAGGTCATGGTCCTAAGGTCCTGGTATCCACACCTGCATCATCCGCCCCTCTGCTCAGTGGGGAGTGTGCTTCTCCCTCCCCATCTCCCTCTGCCCCTACTGCCAGTTTGTGCTCTGGCTTGCTCTCTCTCTTTCTCTCTCTCTCTCTCAAATAAATAAATAAAATCTTAAAAAAAATTGAGATGCCATATTCAACTCTATACAGAATATGGATTTCTCCTTTAGATTCCTCTTCTACCTCTTTTTCACAGCTCATATCTTATATACCAGAATGTTTCATCTGGACGTCACATCTAGAACAAATTACAACATGGGACTGAGGATTTTTAACCAGCTTCTACTCCCTACCCCATCCCATTTCTCACATGTAAGTTAATTACTCTTGCTATTTTTATAACCCTAACCAGGGTGATTCTATATGATCATCCTATATTATAACTCAGCTTTTTAAGTAAGGTGAATTCTTTGATTTCTAGATCTGAGTTGTTATTATTCTATTAAACTGTCTAGTGCTCATTTTTACCTTAACCATTCTTTTTTTTTTAGATTTAATAATTTATTTTGGATTTGAGAAAGATAGGAGTTAAAAATATTAATTTTTCAAATAATGAGAACTAAAAAGGTGTAAAGGGATACTTTTATTCTTTGCTGCACAAATTGTTTGATTTAAAAATGCCAGGTTTCTCTGTGGTGAGTTTCAATGGGAGAAATAAATATATTTAAATTTTCTTCAATTTAAGGTATTCCACTCTTTATGACTTTTAATAATTATATCATATTTTAATATTTTTATTTAGAGCCTTAACCATTCTTAAGATTATTTTCTCCCTCTAGGCCATAAATACCAGGTTTTCTTTGTTTTTTTTTTTTTGTTGTTGTTGTTGTTTTGTTTTTTTTTCTGTTTTGTTTTGTTTTGTTTCTGGGGTACCTGCCCAAGGTGATGGGTGTGGTACACTGTTTTACCTCTTTTCCTTTTTGAGAATAAAGGAATATATATTTTTCAAATTCTTAGATGTGACTGTCTTGAAGTAATAAAAGACAGGATACAAACTTTCACAGATGGAGAAAATAGGCAGACATTGTCCTTGAATTCATTCAACTAAAAGCAAAAAATATCTTCATGAAGTTATCTATGAATGTACTAAAAATACACATAATGTATATTGTGATTTTCTTATATCCTGCTATTGATTTCTAAGATCTTATGTTGTTTAGATGGATGTGGAAATTATTTTTTAAGAGAGCAAGAATTTAAAAAAGCAGCAGTGAAGTTTTGTGGTCTGTGAAGGTTGTGGTCTGTGGGTAGCCTAGAAATGAAACTTTCAACCCGCTTCAAGAAGCACTTCTTCCCTAGCTCCATCCTTAAGAAATCTGTTTCCCTGGGGTCTCTTACTCTTCTCATTACAAGGAGCTTGAATCTAGGATCTAAAGACCTGCTGGGGAAATGACAGTCAAGGTTTTACAACAAGGCACCTTCTTTGACTTGTGCTGGCTCTGAACCTTTTAGAGGAAAGACTAGACTTTTTGTTGCATATTCTTATTTTTCTTATGGGCCCATTAAAATAATTATAGGCACCCATGTGTGTAGACTCATAGTCCCTTTACCTTAGATGCTCATAGATTTTCTGGGATGAGAACATTTAAATAAATATTTGTAAAACAAGGTGGTATATACAACAAAAGGAATACATGCTGTGTGCAGATATTGCTCTGAACACAAGTGTACAATTTGGTCCTGATGGGTTACAGGGAGAAGGGTTATGGCTCTCAAAGTGTCATAGGCTTCTCAGAGCAAGTGAAGCCTAACAGCATGATTTTAATGGATGATAAGTAAAGGATCTTGGGTGAGAGGAAGTATTGTAAGTAAAAGAAATGCCATGGGTAAATGCCAATTCCTGATTCAATGTAGTTTTTTCAAGAAACCTTGAGCAGTTCATCACAGAGGTAACAGTATGAGGCATTGTGGTGCTCTGAGGTAGGCTGGGGTGACACACGAGGCTGAAGATAAGACTTTCAACGGAAGAAACAAGAGCTAGCCAGAGGAAATTGTTAATTCAAGTTAATTCAAGTTAATCTGCTAAAAGTGTAAACTAAATGCTTCCCAAAAATGGAACAAAAGCTTTCATAGTGATTTTATCTTAAAAAAAAAAGTAACATTAAGAAAATAAATTTATTTATATTATATTAAACTTTATCCAGGTTTTTTTTTTTTCCAAGCTATGCAGTAATACTTGGAATTAACAAAAATTATATGTCTTAGACTTTCTGTAAACATTTTCCTATCAAGTTATAAGGTAATATATTTTGAGTTCTGAAATGTACATTTGACTTGAATGTTGGCAACTTCAAGAGAGTCACATTGGTAAGGACATTTGGGAATCTTATTATTTTTTTTCCCAGTCAGCCTTAATGTCTTGTAATTCACAGCATTTCTATACTTCTTAATTACAGCTTCTAAAATGGTTAACTGGCTTACACTGGCCCAATTCTTATTTGAAATTGACTTGTATAGGATTTGCAGCCCTACTGCTTGGCCATACAGCAACTCTTATTGAACTAGAAAAAAAAAAAAAAAAGGAAGGGAATAACCCCTTTCTAAATACAAAATCTTAATAATAAATGTACACTATGGGGACACCTGGGTGGCTCAGTGGGTTAAAGCTTCTGCCTTCGGCTCAGGTCATGATCCCAGGGTCTTGGGATTGAACCTGCTTCCTCCTCTTCCCTGCCTGCTTCTCTGCCTATTTGTGATCTCTGTCTGTCAAATAAATAAATAAAAATCTTTTAAAAAAGGTACAACTATGATGTTTATACAGAGAATGCCACCCCAATAGTTGTGAAGTATATAATGTGCCCAACTCTTTGTGATTGCCTTGATACTTGAGATCTTCTCCAATATTTTCATCTACTCTATTGACTCTCTCATCCTACAGATAAGCAAGATAATTTTGTAACCAATTTACCTGGCACGTAGTATAGTATAGGCCAAGGTTTGCAACTATTGCAAGCATAGGAAGATGAACTCTTCAACCAATATAATATATAGAAAAAGACATTGTTTTAAGCTAGTAACAACATTGAGGAAAAAATACAATTTTTAAATGATTAGCCAATCAGTTCGTATCATTTGATGACAATTTCTACTTCTCTATATGACCTCTTGAGGTGTTGGATAGTGTTGGCTCATATACTGAAGATGAACTGAAATAAGAGAAATAGAGATAATGGTGGCATCCTGGAAAACAAAGGCCAGAAAACAAAATACACAGATCACACAACAGACAAGGGTTGGTTGTTCGGTTAGTGTCCTAGGAATGGAAAGATCATATGGGAATCTCCAGTCATTAAGACTTCTGACGTGGGAACACGATGTGGATGAATTGGTTCTTCACCATGTAAAGGATATAAATGGAGGAGCAAAGTTAGAGAGGAAAACAAGACTAGTTCACTTTGGACCATAGATTTCTAGAAAACTGTTCCTTATCCAGACACAAATATTTAGTAAGGATGAGAACAAATGGTTCTAGAATTTGTAGGAGATGTCAAAGTTGGGGATGGAAATTTGAGAGTCATCATCATAGGGGTGGCATTTGGAAACATGGGAGGAATAAAGGGTCTTAAAGAGAGGAAGCAGAATGATAAAACGCTGATGGCAGGATCCTGGGAGATAAGGTCTTTATGACCAAATGGAGGGAAACTGCTGGCTAAGGATGAGAAGGAACATTCAAAAAAGGAAAAGAAGAACAAAGATAGAGTATAATTCTGATATCTAGATCCTGGAAAATATGACATCTACCCTCAGGGAGCTCTGATGCTCAACAGTGTCAAAGTCATAGAAAGGTCAAGTCAAGGAGGGTCAAGGAAAGTCTCATGTATTTTAGGATTATCTAAGAGGATCCAATAAATAGCTCCACTTTTCCGTGGCCAACTTTCAATGAATTGTGAAATTAGGAAAAGAAATAACAATGACTACAACAAACAATGACACAACTACCAAAGAAGGCTAAGATAAAGGATACAGTTTTGTGTGGAAGATAACAGAACACCAAAATAGGCAAACTGGTCTTCCTAGTCATTGGCAACCCTGGGACAGAGGGGGGTTCTTCCTGCACTGATGAGCTTCCCAGATACCACATATGCCATTGAGTAGCAGAGGGGAACAACTGCTCCTTATGGATGTCCTGCTCTCATGAGGGTACAAGGGAGTTCATAATTCATTGTGAAAGAATGACTAAGAACAGGAAAGAATTCAGGCAGTTGAAGATCAAATCAAAATGTCACCTTTGTCTGTTATGCAGCTGCTAGGTATGTGGGAACATGCACTTGCAAACACTATTCCGCATGACTAACATTGCTCAAGCTGTCAAAGTAAATGGGCATAGCCTTACTCTAACCCTCGCAGAGGGCCTGAGTCAGTCTTGCTGAGTTTGGCCAAGAGATTGCAGAACATACAGCCCATTTCAAGGGATATGATCCATGTGTTTACATACGGCCTCTATGCTTAGAAGGGTCCCAGCAGTGATCTGTGGTCAATGTCTTGAAATTCTTAATAATTTAATTTTAGATTATGCACTCAACTTACCCATGGCCCATCACTGGCTTTCTTCTCATCTCTTTGAGGAAAGCCTTTTGCTTCTTGGGTCCATGGCATCCCAGATCATCTAGTGTTCCCCTTCTCATCCCCCACCCACTGCCACCTCCCTCTGCCTCCCCAAACTCACCCTGTGGAGGTCTGGACTTAGACATAGGGAGGGAAGGTCTGGGTCAGACACAAGCAATCTGCCACATTTGGGGCTGGGACATGGCAGTGGTCATCCTGGTTCAGAGCTGGAAGTATTCAACCAGTGGCTCGGGGTGAGGATTAGTCCTCTTACCCACTCCTGATTCGGGTTCACAAATATGTCTCAATGTGGAGGCTGCAAACACCTGGTGTTAACCCCTTGATATAGGTTGGAAAAGCAGGTGGCAGGCTTTGGGAAGCAGAGATCATCTCCATTCCTTCCCCACCCAGCACAGCAGTCTTGCTGCTGTGGGGAGGGGAAACCTGTAAGGAATGTGCTGCTGTGTATATCACAGAATCAAGGAGCAGGGCCGAACCCTGGGAGCCTATGAGGATCACGACTACTACAGTACCTGAGGGAGTGTGACATTTAAATAGCAGATAGAAGATATCACGACAGGTTGAGAGAAAGACCACAGAAGAAAGAAACAAGTTTTATAATTTAGTAGCTTTAATGCTACATTTTTTTTCCCTTTCCTTTAGACAAGCTCCACATATCCATTTTAAAGTAGGCCCCCGAAATAATATAACAGACACCTGAAATATTCAGGATGGGCGGAACCACATATTCTCTGTTCCTTCTGTGTAAGTCACCAATGGAGGCAGTCACTCAGCAAAGGCTGAGAGAGTAAAATGAGCCCCAGAATTTTATTCAAGGCGTATTTTGTTCACATGCGCTCCGAGTGACCAGGATGTGTTCCTCCTCATGAGTCATAATGAAGCTGTATGTGCTATTAGATGGAGCCAATCCGTCTCTTACGGACATAACCTCAGATGACCCACGCAGAGTTACAGGATTTCACTTGTTTCTTTTTCAGTAGGGGAGTTTCAACTGCACTCTATACATAATTGCTCTTGTGCATGGACTTGCTCTAGGAAACGGACAGCAAAAGCTGGAGTAGGGGCCAGTGCTGTAAAGCAAGCCCCCAAGATGCCCCTCAGCCTTGGGGAATTGAAGAGATCTTATCCAGAAGGTTTTATCCTACAAAACCTTTTGTAAAGTTAAACCTCATCTCAGTGGTTAGGTCTGTTTCACACTTAAGACAGAAAAGCAGTGCTGAAGGACGAGCTCCCTTATATCCAGATCAGCTTGGAGGAAGCACCATTTGCCCAGCAGGTCACCGGCACCAGCAGGAGGACAATCAATTCAGCAGCCAACATGCTACCTCTCTAGGTGGGTCCTTCTGATTCCCTGTGGACTGATCAGAGACACATAACAGCCTGAAGTTTGGAGCTTAGGGACCACTCCCTCTTCCTTGTCCACTGTATAATTCCGGATGGGCTTAAGGCATTTGGAGTCACCTGACTCCCTGGGGGGTAACAGGCAGGACTGAGTTGACAGAGCCTGGCCTCAGTGAGCGAGTCAGAGTCTCTGCCCCAGCTGCAGTGCAGTGACTGCAAGGACTGAATCAAGCACTGCTGGGGAACTTGGGAGTTATCTGGGAAACAAAAACTACGGTGGAGAGGAGGGGCGCCAACAGTCTAATCCATGGGGTTTGGAGCCAGAACAGTTTGGGTATTCATAAAAAGGTAACCCAAGGCTACTCATGCCTGCAGCATACCCATTATTCATTCCTTTGTAATAAACCTGGAATTCAGCACTCTCCAGCTCTCTGGGCTTCTTCCTCTTCTCTTCCAAGCAATCGGCCATATTTCCTCTTTCCTGATTTAACTAGCAGGTCAGCCTTTGGGAAAATGGTGTTAAAGGGAGAAATCTGTAAAATGACATATCATTTGATGTGATTATGTCTTTTAAGAGGTTTTGGAAACAGCAGTTTCGCTGTCCCCTCGTGTTTAACTCAATTCCCCCAGCAACAAAGTTTTGGACACAAACTACTAACACTCTTCAAGTGGTTCACTCTCAAAAGAGCATTAGGATTTTTATTCCTTGGACCAACTGAGGAGAGAAAGAATGCCACAGCACTCAGCAGGGCAATTCAACTTTCACCAGCTGAGACAGAGTTAAGCCTTTAGAATTGTTGCCCCCTAAAGGAAAATAAAACGCAGGGAGAGGGAATTAAGATGATCTTGCATCATTAATCAGTCCTGTGCATTACTGAAAGATGTTGCTTTCTTATTGGGGCTATTAAGTATCACTTTGAATAATGGCTACAGAGAGCTAAATGCCAGAACAAAGGCAAAAGGAAATGTGAAAATATCATGAATTAAAGAAAAAAAAATCAGAACTGGGAAGAATAGATGTTTCCTGCAATAAAGTTTAAAGTCATAATCATGCTCACATATATGTACATAAAAGACATTTAAAGCAGAGGAGAGAATCATTTCTCTTATAAAACCATTTCTATAATCTAATGATTCTCTCTAGCTTTTATGGACCCTTCTTGTATTCTGCAATAATTTATATCTGTGTGTTCAACTTTTATTTTAATCAAACATAGAGGTTTGTACTCACTTATAATGAAACACTCTGAAGGATTGGTCTCGGAAATTTTTGCACTTAGCTGGGAGTAGCTGTTTCCTTTTCATATTGAGGGGAATAGGATTGATATATTAAGATTTTTGCAGCATAGAAAAAATGAGAATGGGGCTGACAAAGCAGTATACTCTCTCAAATATCTCATGTTTTCATTAGATGAGGACTGAATCACAGATTTAGCACCAACTGGTGGGTGTGGGTGTGAATTATATATTTTGCTTATGTTAAAAGTCTATTATTTTATGATAGCCTATGTCTTGGATTAAGAACCAGTTTATGTTATTTGGTTTAAGGAATGTGCTAATTATATTAAATTTTAATGAGTGGAATATGATGTATAAGATTATTATTTAGCTCTCCCTGAAGACTTTGGAGACCAGAACACAAGGCATATGCAAATACAGGCGTGAAAGGTGTGCTGCCCAGGGGCATTCTATGTAGTATCATATTTTCTACAAGTCATAAGTTAATAACAATGTTCTAAGTAGGTGAACATTTTGAGAAAAAAAAAAGTACCTTGATAAAGTAAAACTGAAGATCCTTTGGTGCCATCAATCAGATAACAATTTGGTTACCCAAGTAGTACTAATAAGAAGGGTACATGAAAAAAACACATGATCAGGGGCACCTGGGTGGCTCAGTGGGTTGAGCCTCTGCCTTTGGCTCAGGTCATGATTCCAGGTTCTGGGATTGAGCCCCCCATTGGGCTCTCTGCTCAGCAGGGAGCCTGCTTCCTCCTCTCTCTCTCTCTGTCTGCCTTTTTGCCTATTTGTGATCTCTGTCTGTCAAATAAATCAATAAAATCTTTTTTTTTAATGTTAAAAAAAAAGAAGAAAAACATGTGATCTAACACCTGAACTAAAAACAAGCTGTCTTCTGAAGAGGTTGAAAAGGAAAACAAAACAGAATAAAAAGAAAAGGTTTAGAGGTCATTTTGGAAATCCTGAGGTTAATTGGAGCCATTAAAGGTCACAAAATGCAAGTGTGCTACCTAGAATCACACCTATTGTGAAATCTTTTGTCTTAAGGTACACTTAGGTAAAGCTAGAGTTAATTATTGTTGGTTCCAAATGCTAGGAGTTTCCCAAGTGAAATCTGAAACTTGCATCCTTTCTCAAGGTGAAGGAGAGAAGGAAAAAAGAGGCAGGCCACTTTGTTTAGTAAGCAAAGGAAATCACATATGAAGTTTGTCATGGGCAGCTAAAAGATGAGTAGATCTCCATACCTATCAGCCAGAATGTTCAAAGTTTAGACTGAGGCCTTACCTGGGTTCAATCACCACATCTACTATCCAGGTAGTCTCAACAACACTTTGCTCTCCCAAAGCTGCATCTTTGAAAGTAGCTCGCACTATGGGAATGGAAGGCCTAGAGCATATATTCCAAGGATAGAGAAGAGGATTTGGGCTGGGGGTGTCCAGCTCATAAGTCAATCAGCAGTCATGTTCTCTCAAAAACCTACTACAACAATTACCTATTTACCTGTCATTTTCTAAACACTATTTTCTCCTTTCTGTAATGGGTCAACCAGCTAATAAAACTATAGCTTTAATGGGGGGGGGGGGTGGAGATTTAACCTAGGTCTCTCTTCCTTCTGATTTAAGGAGAATCTGAAGTCATATTTATATTGTATCATAGGTTCTTTAAATCTGATAACTTTCAAAGGTACATTTCTATTTTTCTACCTCATAGCTATACCACTACTATTACTACTACTACTGCAAGGAAAAAAGAGAGAGAACAAGAGAGAGGGATAAAGAGAGAGAAAAAAACAAGAAAATTACTCATTATCCTAGGAGAATCACAATGATAGAGATAGCTTAAAAAAACAAATTGTTCTAGACAGTAATGCTTAATTACAAATGCAATTAAGCAGAAATTGTTACCTACCCAAAATCCTCTAAAAAAATTGGAAGAGTCAGAAAGTATATTTCTCCCTACAGGGTTATTCAGCTTAGCTGAAGTTATGGAGAATTCCTCACATGAAAGAGGGTTCACAAAACATAAAATGTGTTGATATTATGGGGTCTCACTAGAGGAATCATTTTGGTTATTAGTATATTATATTCCTAAAAATTCAAAATTGAGAAACCAGAGAAATTTCATCCATCTGAGAAATTTTTTTTTAGTTTTTTTTTAATTTATTTTTTTCAGCGTAACAGTATTCATTGTTTTTGCACAACACCCAGTGCTCCATGCAATACATGCCCTCCCTATTACCCACCACCTGGTTCCCCCAACCTCCCACCCTGACCCTTCAAAACCCTCAGGTTGTTTTTCAGAGTCCATAGTCTCTTATGGTTCGCCTCCCCTTCCAATTTTTTTTTTTTTATAAACATATAATGTATTTTTATCCCCAGGGGTACGGGGCTGTGAATCGCCAGGTTTACACACTTCACAGCACTCACGATCATCTGAGAAATTTTAAGACACAGTTTTAAACATTCTATTCAGGACAAAAAGTGCCTGAACTAATTTTACTGAGGAATTGTCTAATGTTTCACATATTTGGGTCAGTTTCATAAATAAGGGATTGAAAATGCCACTTCTGCTACCCTAGAAGTTCAAATTGTTTTATTATGTAAGCTTTTTTTTTTAACTTTAAAATCTGAGTTATACGATCGAGATTTACTTGGATCAGAAGCATTTAGTCCCTTTAGTTCAATATAGTCAAATTTAGCATCATTGAAGAAATTAAAACAGAACTCCTGCCTCATTGCACAAATCAAAATATCAGGTCTTAAAGTCAAACTCAGTCTTCTTAACGTTCAATTTGAATTAATAGATTAATGCCTTGTTAACTTTGACAAGGCTCTGTGGCATAGAATTATTTCTACACACTCAGATAATTGACATAATGGCTTAAACAAATCTCTTTACCTGAGACTTACATAATCTCATCAAATATCTGGCCTTATCTCTTCTGTTGCAGGAGGATGATTGGCTACAGTGCAGCATTTTGGCTTCTCTGTATTGTTTGTTTTTTTCTGTAACAACCAGCTGTATAGTGAGAAAAGCACCTAGCTGTGAGTGCTGACAACCACACCTTGAAAAGCAATTCCTTTTCAGTTTTGGGTGCAAGCTGAGTTGATTTTGAGCCATCTCGGGACTCAGGTCAGGTGTCTAACTCCTGTTCTTGGCCTGTTTTGCATTCCCCAGGGATAGATCAAGTCCCTCATGCACCTGGCAAACAATGCAACATTAGAGCTTAGGAGGGAGGGAAAAAAGGTGATTTTTTTTTTTCCTCTGAACCCAGCTGGCATTCAACATACTCTGAAACAAGAGGAGTAATTGCCCATGTAATTTTAATCTGGGTTAATATGCATTTTTAATAAAACTACAGATGCTACTCTTCTTCATACAGTCCCCTCTCTATTGTATCACTACTCAAGTTTTGTTGCTCGTATTTGTTGTGGAAAATAACTACGTTATAAAGTGTGTAGTTCCCTTGGCCTTTGGAACTTTTCCTCTCTCTTGGCATGAATCAAATCTTAAAATTATTAATTCTCTCTGCAGACTATATAACCCAGTTTGTTACATGAGTCTCGAAAGTCTTCCTTGTTTGAAATGTAGCTGGTTCATTAAAAGTCTTAATCTTGAGGGATTTAGAACAGACAGGGATTTTTCCTTACAGGGAAAGCTGAGAATCCTTAACGGTTGTCAGATGGGGGACTATAGCCACACGGCTTCCTAAGACAAAGCCCCAAGAATGTGTTATAGTTTGAACAATTCCTATAGCAGAAAAAGCAAAAGAAGCTTTCCACTAAAGTCAGCTTGTCCTGAATTTCCATCTCCACAGAGTGATGGCTGCTTTCATACCTTTCAATAATTTCCTGGTTTGGTGTCTTCTGCGAGGTGGTGACCCACAGCTGCTACACCTGGATGATTTTATCAGCCTCTCATGGTTGCTCTTGATCTCTAACTTCTAAGGCACCTCCCTTTAACCCACTCTCTCCACACCGCTGGTTGTTATTCTCAGCCTTGGCCTTAGCTCACTCAATATTCACCATAAATTCCAATTCCCCCAGTTCAGCACTTCTAAGGGAAGGATGAGATAGTGACAATGTTCTCAGTAAACATTCTCAGAGCAGCTTCTACTCTGAACCCCAGTCCCTTAGAGGTTGAGTATTTTTACTTTTTACTTTTTTTTTTTTAAAGATTTTATTTATTTGAGAGCGAGTGAGCTAAAGAGAGCATGAGCAGAGTGAGGGGGACTGAAGGAGAGGGAAAAACACTCCCTGCTGAGCAGGAATCCCAACATAGGGCTTGACCCCAGGACTGTGGCAGGTGCTTAACCCACTGAGCCACCCAGGCACCCAAGGTTTAATATTTGTATTATTAGCTTGCTCATATAAGTAGTGAGTTTAAACGTGTCACAGTTGATGACATTCAATGCTTATCCTTGAGGATCATGACATTGAAAATTTAGACAAGAGGAAACCGAGATCATCTGCCTCCACATAGTTTGAGGTCACCTTCATCTTTCTGTATATTCTCTGCACCATGCCGACTTGACAAAACATCTAGAAGATTCTCACCTTTGCCCCTGAGAGCTGCCATCAAGCAGGGAGGTGGATTTCTTGGTCTCCACCTCATTCTGGGAAGTCCAAATCAAGCAGAACACTGTGATTCATGTCATTCTTTTTAGACATTCTCACCAGGCTGGCAACTCTCTTGTAGCAAGAACCATAATAAGCCTTAGGACTCCAGTCACTGTCTAGTTTTGAGTTATTTCTAGGTTTTTGTATATTATTTGATTGAAAATGACACCCAACAAATATGCTGCTTTGAGACATAGATGAGGGTTTGTTTTTGCTTGTTTTTGTTTCTTTGTTTTTTATAAACATGTAGTGTATTTTTATCCCCAGGGGTACAGGTCTGTGAATCGCCAGGTTTACGCACTTCACAGCACTCACGATAGCACATACCCTCCCCAATGTCCATAATCCCACCCCCTCTCCCGACCCCGACCCCCAACAACCCTGTTTGTTTTGTGAGATTAAGAGTCACTTATGGTTTGTCTCCCTCCCAATCCCATCTTGTTTCATTTATTCTTCTCCTATCCCCCTAACCCCCCATGTTGCTTCTCCATGTCCTCATATCAGGGAGATCATATGATAGTTGTCTTTCTCTGATTGACTTATTTCACTAAGCATGATACGCTCTAAAAAGCATAAGTAGCTTGGTTAGATACGCTCAGGTGATGAGAAACAAATACCATCTTTCTCGTTTTGCTTCCACAAATATTTTGTGTGGGACCAACTCACATCTGTGCTATATGACAGATACCATGGAGGTTGGCTGAGTATTTGGACATAAGGAAGAAAAAAATCAGTTTGTGCAACTCTTCATTGGAATTATTTGGTGTGTGTGTTTCACCAAAAATATGTCCTGAGACCAACAGAGGCCAAAACTTCGGCTATTTCATCTTAGAAACAAAAAGGTTAGAGACCGGAGGGGACCAGAGGAGAGGAGAGGAGACTGAAGAGCCTGGAGCCTGGAAGCCAGCTGGAGCCCCGGCCGGCCACTTACTTCAAAGTCCATTACGTGGATATCCCACCAACCATACAACCAGATCATGAATAGCTCCTGGATTTGGGGCTGTTGTAATTATAACCGCTAACATAATAAGGTCTTCCAAGTGGCAACAGTACCCAATATTAAGCGCTAATATACACACACCTAGCCGTCTCTTGGTTAACAAAGACCGAGGTCAACAGCAACTGAGCTGCCAGCACACTCAAACTAGAGGGGACCGTCCCACCGCAGACAGCACGCTCCGTGGACAGAGCGAGAGACAAAGAAGAAAACGGGAGGGACTGACTGGGCCCCTCGAAGAAGCGTGAAACCTCGCGAGAGGACGGACACCTTGTCGACTCGCTGTGGGCTGGCGAGGACGACTCGCGAGCGCCAGAAACCGGCACTGGCCGGAAGAGGTGTTGCAGGTACCGGAGGCAGACGCGGAGAGAGAAGAGGAAGTGGGCTTTGGGCAGCCTTGGTGGTGGGCTGCGTGCATGGCGTGTGCGGTTCCTGGAGGTCCTTGGAGACCCGGTCACCTGACAACCCAGGTCGACAAGACGGGTCCGCTAACACTAAGTGCGTGCGGTACAGTTTTATCTTTGCTTCAAGAACCACCTGAAACCGAGTTTATTTCACCAAGAAAGTACTCTGCTGAGCAAATGAGCCTGCATCTCAGGGTCATAGGTTTGTTACCCATTTTGGCAAAAAGGTCACTTATAAGACAAAGACTTTTGTTATTATCATTATTATTTTAAAGATTGTATTCATTTATTTGACAGAGAGAGAGGCAGTGAGAGAGGGAACAGAGTCAGGGGGAGAGGGAGAGGGAGAAGCAGGCTTCCTGCCAAGCAGAGAGCCTGATGGGGGTCTTGATCCCAGAACCCTGGGATCATGATCTGAGATGAAGGCAGACACTTAACTACTGAGCCACCCAGGCACCCACAACAAGGACTTTTAAGGCTTGTGACAAAATCCTCACCTCCCCATGTCCACCAATCAAGCACTATTACATCACAAATCTTGTTCCATCTCAATCGGTCCCCAGACTTGAAAGATGGACCTTAAACTACTTGTACCCAGGTTCTAAGGTCTCATAAATAGCTGTTACTGACTTCTTCCTTCTGAGACACAAGTTAAGGCACTCAAGATGTGTTCTCCCTTATTGGAATACACTAACCTTGGCTTTGCTTGGTCAACAGGTCATCCTGGTGGTGTTTTTGCAAGAGGGAGCAGTGAACAGAAGAATCCAGGCAATTTTCTGAAAGTGTGGTGAGTGCTACAATGTTGATAAAGAAAAGCATGCTCATTGGGGCCTCTGGGTGGCTCAGTCCTTAAGCGTGTGCCTTTGGCTCAAGTCATGATCCCAGGGTCCTGGGGGATCCTCCTCAGCGGGAGGAGAATCTGTCCTTCTTCTCCCTCTCTCACTACCCCTGCTTGTGTCCCCTCTCTCGCTGTCTCTCTCTGTGTCAAATAAATAAATAAATTTTTAAAAATGCTTGTTAAGGACTTAGAAGGGGACACTGATATAGCATTGGAAATGGAATAGGAAGATGTCTGGAGGAGGCAATGCTATATAAGCCAGCCAGGTAGAAAGACAATAGGGTAGGGAAGGGTGCTTAAGAAACAAAAGAAGGACAAAGGCAATGATTCAGGGGCAGGGCAGAGCAAAATGGGTTTCTGGGGTGGTAGTGGTTTCCTGTGGCTGGAGAACACAGTGGGAGGTGGCAAATGGCAGGAAATGAGCAGGCGAATTTAGCAGGACCCTTTAGGGTTGGTTGACTATTGGTTAGAACGTTCAGAAATGTTGAGGTTGAAATGAGACTTAATTGGGCATCTGTGTGGCTCAGCCTATTAGTACTGACTCATGATTCAGGCTCAGATCATGATCTCAGGATCCTGGGGTCAATGTCTAGGTTGGGCTCTGTGCACAGCAGAGAGTTGGCCTAAAGATTCTTTCTCTTTCTCCCTCGGCCCCTTCTCCCCAACGCTGTGGTAGCTCGCTCTCTCTCATCATCATCATCAAGAGAGATGCGATCTCTCTTGCATCTTAAAAAAATAATGAGTTAATTACCAACCAGTTTTGGTTTATAACAGATAAAAAACCAAAATTTGGGGCAGATGTTGGTAATGACTCAAGAGAAATAAGAGAACGGTTTCAGGAGTGCTGATAATGTACGCGTTTTTCATCTGTGTTCTCATCATATAACAGGGTTCAGTTTGTGGAAATTCATTCAGTGGTTAACGTTACAGCCTGCTCAATACATTGTAACAAAAACCTAAGTGAAGAGAGAGAAAGAATTATTTCTATCCACAATTAACTTACTAATGACAGACTGATTTAATGTTT
Organism: Meles meles; assembly: GCF_922984935.1. NCBI lineage: Eukaryota > Metazoa > Chordata > Mammalia > Carnivora > Mustelidae > Meles > Meles meles. Next base: position 127,411,282 of record NC_060071.1, read on the forward strand.
TAAATTTTAATTAAGGGGAAAATAAATCCAGGTAGTGTAAGTAAATTCACAACAGTATTGAAATGAATGACTGGGAACACATGTTTGACTATGTTTACATTTATGGGAATTGGGAGTTTTGACGCATGTTTGAAAAGTCTGATATTCAAGTACATTCACCTACATTGCCTGCATTCATGTAGGCAGAACATGGTTTCTCTAAATTGTGAAACGTGTTCACAAAGAAACCTTAAAAAGTGCTGGCCATTCACTAGCTTTGCGTAAAACAAACAAACAAAACTGTTAAAAATTTGTAGCTGTAAGTATAATTGTACAAAAAATAGGGAAGAACTATATATACACTGTTATGGAAACTAGAAATGATGTCCAAATGCTATTATTTGTGAAAAAACAAATTTCCTAGGATTGCCGTAACAGATTACCCCAACTAGGTGGTTTAAAACAACAGAAATTTATTTTCTTATAGTTCTGAAGGCTGGAAGTCCAAAATCAATATATTGCTAGGGCCAGGCGTCCTCTAAAGCCTCCAGGGGAGGATCATTCCTTACCTCTTCCTAGTTTCTGGTAGCACCAGCAATCCCTGGCATTTTCTGGCTTGCCTCTCTGTCAACACTTGGCATTCTCTCTGTGTGTCTCTATCTTTGTTTCTTCACCACTCACATTGAATTAATGCTTAGCTTAATGACCTCATTTTAACTTGATTACATTTACAAAGACCCTATTTCTGCATAAACTGACATTCACAATGACTAGAGGTTAGGACTTAGGCATTTCTTTGTGGTAACACAATGCAACCCATAACAACAAGGTACAGAGCTCATTTAGGTAAAAATATGTGTACATGAACATATACTTGTTTATGCAAAAACATGGGCATGACTGTAAAGAACGCTAACTCAACAGAGCTTTCCTGTAAGGGAAATAAAGGGAAGTTTTCATACTTTTGTCGAACTATTTGAACATTTTACAATGATATGTTATTACCAGTATATTGTTTATTCTTTTAGTGCATGTTGATTAGGGACCAACTATGAATTTTACATAAAAACTTGATCTGTCTTAAAATATACGTAGAAGAAACAGTATACACCTTTAAAAACCTCAAAGTGTTCAGAGGTGTAAGGGATAGATCAATCAGCATCAGTAATTTAAGATTTAGAATTTTTCAAAATCAAAACAAGAAAAAGGCATGTATGCAAATCATTTTGAGTCATATTTGACCTATTTAATTTTCATGTTCCCTAACAAACTAAATTTTATAATGTCCTCTGTAAGCCATTTTGGATTCAAGGTCAGATGACTTTATTTACTTTGATCAATAGAGGCAGTAAATAAATTATCTGGATTGGTTATTCTGTATATACATAGTCCTTAATCTAGTTAGTATGCTTCTTATCTAAAGAAATATATATGCAAACTCTCTATTCCAGTATAGTATTATATAGGCCCAATCTGCATAATTATATCAAAATAATACTTGACTGTAGTTAGATAGCCAAGATCTATAGCATTAAGTTTTCTTAAGAAATTTAAACTATATTAAGACTTAACCATCTTACTTTACCTTTAACTTGATAATATAATGTTTGTGCTGAGAATGTTTCTGCCCATTTTTCTCCCCATGTTCATTAGTTTTGAAGTTTCTGTGCCATTCTTGGTGGTACTTGGACAAAGCTGAGAGCTCTAGGCCTGGGATTAGCACCATGAAGATGCTCTTCTCTGAGGCTTTGGAAAGCTCCCTGTGACCAGCGGTGGTAGAACTTGGGAACATAAATACCTAGTTTAGACCAGCAGGCAACCTGTATTCTGTACCAGTAGGAAATCTTCCTCTTTTTCTCCTGTTTCTAAAAGCATTTCCCTCTGTTAACCTCTTCTTCTGAGACAATGGCTTATTACTCTTTTCAATGAATTTAGGTATCTATAGGGGAAAAAAAAAAAGTTCTATGGAAAGGAAATACTAAGAAGTTGGCTTTCTGGTTGTAATGGATGAGAAGGAAAATGCAAAGTTTAACACAGATAAACAGTTCAAATAGGCTCTTGCCACTGCATTATTCAGGAATGTTATCATAAAAAGTTCAACATTTGCCAACAAAACATTTGTAAACACAGAAAAGAGCAAACATTTCCTAGTTTGGAAGTGTCTGTGTTTGCTGTGGAGACTGTTTCTCATTCCTATCATGAGATGTAAGCAAAATAAAATGTATATGTTTCAAAACTATGCCTTTAACTAAACTATTAAAAGATGGATTGAATAAATGTTGGTAAGTAACTCCTCTATAATTAAGTTAACAAACCAATTTTTTTTCCCTCAGAATCTGAGCCCTGAAAAATTTTTTCATACATTTGAACACATTCTGTTTAGAATTGAGGTAGAACATAGTCAAATTCTATTTTATCTGATTTACATGAATAAGGAAATGTGGAGAAAACATGTAAAAAATATGTTGCTTAATATTTAACTTCAAGACCGCCGTGGGAAAGAATATATTGAAGAGCTTTTAGGGTTTTTACTTAAGTTGCTATAGCTTATGTTGAAAGAACAAAAATAAGAAGTGTTTCCTTCCTGTTTCTTAGCAAAATAATGGACTTCATTTGGAAATGGCTACACATTGGTGAGAATGAGCCACCTGAAGGACAGAGCACTTATAAATAGCTTCCAGCATCTTCTCTCTTCAGAATTCAGTTAAATTTTGCTGATTATATCTTCACTAGAATTTTATCAATAAAAAATGAATGTTAGCCATTTTTAAATTGGTTTCTGTTTTGTTTGTTGATTGTCAAAATTGTGGTAAGTGATCTTGTACTTCTTTGTTTTAATATTTCTCTCACCTTGTTCTCCTTCATCTTTCATACCATAGTTCCTTACCTGTCAGGAGGAGAATGGGGTACAGATTATAACACATATATGTAAAAATAGTACATCATGGGAAGAAATGGTTGTTTTGTAATATTTTCCAAAAGTACCGTATAGAAAATAGGTTTCTCACTAGTGTTTCACTAAATATTTCATTTTCCGCAGTGATTTTTACCATATAACATGATGATATTTATTCTTTCATTCAGTTATTTACTGGCTAATTCATTCAAGGGCCTTTTTTGAGTGTTTACTATAGGGTGGACATGTTGCCGAACACCAGGTATATCACTGTGAACAAAATAGAAGGAGTTTAGTTTTCTTCCATGGAATTGACCATGTTGTTTGTAGCAGTGGGGGAGGGGTTAGCACAGACAGGGATGTAGAGGAAACAGAAGTCCTATTTAAGCCAGTGGTCTTGAACTCACATTCCTGTCACGGAGAGGCAGATGAAGAAGCACTTTGCAAGACAATAGGTATTTGACTGTTTTTATTGTCATTTACCTTGTTTCAGGACTCTGTAGAGGACTGTTCCTTGTATCTCACAACAAAAATATTAATGTTCTTAAGTCCTGTAGTTTGCCGGCCAAGAGTTTGGGACGTGCAATGTAAGCCAGTGCAAAAGACTTTCTTTTAACTTCAGTTATGAGCTGTGTTTCCAGTTGACTAAAGATAAGGTGGCAACTGAGTCACATTTGAAGACTTTTTTTTTTCTTACAATAAGTGTATTTGAGAGGAGCCTGCCTACCATTTTTATTCAACCATTTCTTTACTTCTACTAAACAATATAGCTTCAAAGGATTTTACTTTTTCCTCTTATGATAGGTAAAGATTTCATTCCCTAAATGTTCCTTTTGGTGACTCACACTGATATGCAAATGTGAACTTTCTTCCTAATTTCTATAGGATATCATTCAAGCAAGAGTATTTATATCCTCTATATATCCTAATAATGTATGCTACAATAACCATGAACATATTTTTGATCTTTGAATTTTAATTATGTCAATGATATTTACTTTGATGTGAATGTGTTTTTCTCAAAAAGATCAAGGTGTAGAATATGTAGTCAGTTTAGTAAAATAGCCTTTTCATCATTTTTTATTACTTACTGAGTTTCTACAATATTCAGGGGACTTCAACTACTGCTTAAGACTCAGGTGGTGTGCAGTGATTAAACAGTATTTTGGAAGCAGCATTATACCTTTGATTTTGCTCACAGTTGTCTGCTTAGGTAGTCGTATGATATCTGAATTATTGGTTACATGATTATATGATTACTGAAACAGCCCCAGCATGTTGATGTCTTTACCACCATCCATTCATTTGTTCATTAAACTCACATTTACTGAGCATCTACAATGCGTAGAGTACTATGTGACTCATTGGGGTTATACAAATGAAGACCACATTGGCTTTTTTCAGGAAATGGAGTCATATTTTAAGATAACCGTTATAGTCCAGTGTGATGTACATATTGTTAAGTCCAGTAGGAACACAGAGTTGGAAGTGTTTAACTTGGTTTGGGTTAAGGTTGGAAAGAGACAATTTGCTTGGAAAGGGGTAGGCTGAATCTTCAAATAAAAGTAAAATATTCTCAGGAAGTGGCCTAGGAAAAGAAGTGAGACATAGAGGAGCTGTTAATCTGTGATGGTTAACTGGACTAGGGAATATTAAGATATCCAAACAAGAGGACAACACATACTTATTTACATTACATGAAATTAGAGAATACATGTCGGTTTGCATATCATTAACATCAGCACAATTAAGCATTTACTGGTGTTTATTTTTGTAGATTATGGAGTTTGTTGTGACACAAAATTCTATGGCATTGACTATAGCCCTGGGGTGTTTATAGGATGAAAAAAAGCTGGCACTTCATATTAGAAAGGTAAATATTGTTGTAGGTATATTATAATGATTTTAGAGAGGCATAATATGACAGGCTGATTATATTACTTTCGTGCAAATTTAAATATGTATTTACCTGTGAAAAATACAGTTTTGTATTAAAATAGAGGAGTTTTCTACAAATTTCTACACATTTTTAAAAATACAAATATTTCTAAAATAGAGTTCTCTAGAAATTTTATACACTTCTTTGATTTAATTTGTTAAAAATAGTATGATATTTGCAAACATTGATATCTTTGATATATACTTTCCATCTGTGATAAACTGTCTGGCTTGGTCTCAAATATATACATATTACTCAATGAGGTTTATTCTATAAGGCCCCTTATGTACTAGGTACTGCAAATGCAAAGATTAATGAAGTGTTTATTTAGAGGTTCACAATCTAGTGAAAAGAGTTAAAATCTTAACTTTTACATGTCATAAGGAGTAGAGCAGAGGGAGCATGACGCATTGTGTGGTGAGGGGTGGCAATGCCCATAAAAGCCTGGATGGGCGTCAGAAAATAGGAGTCATTTGATCTGAGATTGAAGTATGAGTAGGAAGTTACCAACAACATTCCAGGCATAGCAGGTGAAAAGATGGGGATAAGGACACTAATTTTGATATCTGCTTGTAGTTTGGTATAGCTAAAATGCAGGCTATGTACTTGTGATTTCTCTCTGTCAAATAAATAAAATATTAAAAAAAAATGCAGGCTATGGTGTATAACTATAGCAGAAATGTAATGTAGGGTTCAAAACACATTATGGAAGAGACCTTTGTTCCACATACATTTTTATTAATAACATCAATAGGATATTATTATGGGAAAGATAATATAAACTTTTAATTCTGTGGGTTTTTTTGTTTGTTTCTTTTTGTTTTATTTTTGTCTTTAAAGTCATCATGGATTTATACTACCTTTTAATATCTTTATTCTCCAATAAATACTGAATGTAACACAAAAAGTTATACCCTGAGACCTCTAGGTTGTTTGGCTATGGTTAGTGTAGCAGTGAACCTGGGAATGCATTTCAGGGAGATACTCTTTTCATAACCCCAAATCTAGTGAAATGGAATGACTAGGTGTTATGACCACATTTGGCAAAAGCCAATAAAATGTAATCCGTAAATTTCCACATTTGAACGAAATGGTATCTTTGTACTACTACTTACACATATTCCTTTCAGTGAATTTTAACACATGGAGCCCTGAGAGAAAACAGGCATCAAAATGATGATAAACTGTTTCCAAAATTATATGCATATTAAGAATTGTCTGCTTGTATTCACATTATACATACACAAACACATATGCTATTTTTGCAGATGCATAAATATTCATTTTCATGATATGGTAGTTAACAAAATTGCAGATTTGTTTTAAAGAATTGTTGATTTTTGTGTGTTTTTACCATCATCCATCTTTTTAATTTAACATATATTTATATTATGATTGCTTTAGGTGATATAGCCCATGACATAGCTTTGACATTAAAAAAGACCACTTGGTCTCACAACTTTGAAAAATATCAATTTTTAAATTTTCACTCCTTTCCTTTGTTTAAAAATGTCATTCTAATGTTTCAGGACTAGAACAAATTTGATTTTTGTAAGAAAAGCTGTAGGTAAGATAACAACACTAAAAGTGCACTTCTTTTTTCTTTTCTTTTCTTTTTTCTTTTTTTTTTTTTTCTTAAAGGTGTTTCTAATATCTCTTTGAACTTAATGAAATACTGTTAAAGAATGAAGTAAAATGCTCTTAATGTGATGGAGAGTAAGGTGATTTTGCTCCTCATACTTTGTCTCCCATTCTGAAATGCTTCGTGAACCAAAATAGAAGGCCAGCATGTTTATCTTTTTTACCTTCCCACCACAGACTCAGGGTCAAAATCAAGGCTTACCTTCTTTCTTCTGTTTGCATCTTCACAAGGACCATAACTACACAGATATTGCAAAATCTAGATCAAAACTTGTTCCAAGACTACACAATTGAGAATATATTATAAATACAGGTTTCTTGTGACTTAGAAATTAAAATGACTTATTTAAGTCTTCTTTGAAAAATAAGTCTTAAAAATCAGCCTTGGCACAGATATCAAGTTCAAAATAAAGTTACTTGGCCCATTTTTACCTTCTAAAGCATCATATGCCTTTGGTCATTAAATTTCTTTCATCATCAGGCTCCACTATATATAGGAAGCAAATGATATTCATGTATTTTTTTCTTTTTACAAAATGCCAACTTTCTGTATAGGGATATAATGTTAGCTTCGGGATAAGCTTTCTCCAGTCTTAGAGATTTTGGAGACAACACAGCCTTAAGTAAGAATTTGCCAAGAGTGAAGATAGATAGAATTTGCATAAACTGGAGCCCTTGACTTAGAAGGGCCCAGGCTTCTGTGAGGAAGTAGAGACATCAAGATGTAATCTAGTAAGTGCTGCTCCAGAGATGTGACGAATTAGGTCAAAACAATCAAGGTGGGTGTTGTACTCCCACAGCCATTCTTAGAATAATGTAGAGAGCCTTTGAATGAGCCAAATGAAAAGATGAAATTCTGCACTGGTTCCTAGTTTGTGAAAAGAACTTCCTATTGCATGGCATCTCCACTTAGTTAGAAAGCACAGAAATCCTATTCTCTATTACCTTCTGACTTTTGATTCTAATGGGCCATATGGGTCCCGATTCTTCTGTAAGTAACTTAATGCTTTGTGTAATTAAGAGGGCATATGCTTCCTGTACAAAATCACGGTTAGATCTCCTTTGCCTGGCAGAAACCAACGTGGACCAGGTTGTGATATCAGCTTTTATCTGCTGCCAGTAAACTTTAAAATTGCTTAATAAAATTCAGAGAAAATGATGATACGTCTTACAGTTTTCAAAATAACCACATGTGTTACTCTAGTTTATTCTGAGACTCAGTGCTCAAGAGAATTTAGCACCTTGTCACTCCCCATAACCCTCTCCCCACCAGCAGACTTTTATGGTGAAAATTTGACCAGATATCAGGCAAAGTTAAAATTCACTTTAGGTTCTTTTTATTCTTTCTGAAATTGATGTACTCCATAGCATCGTTCCAGCTCACTGATTTTTAAACATCTCACAGAGAACCTCCCCCCCCCCCATTAACTTCATCTCTGAAAAGGAAGAACTGCAGGTGTATGGTCAAACAAATGTGAGTCATCTGTATAATTTTGTACATGAAAGGGACAAAAGGCATATCACTTTTTGTTTCACATTCTGAGGATTGACTGTCTTTGATCTTACTTAAAATAGCCATAGAATTAAGTCCTTTATCTTGAGTCCTTACTCTGCTTCAAGTTGAAGGATGGTCTAATTCCTTTTCTTTGTTCTGCTGAACCACTTTTTAGAATTATCAGAAACTACTGATTTTTACTAAAGCAGTAACTGTCAGAGACCCTGGCTAGGAGTCATGCTGGTGGGGTTCTACACATACCAGAATCCACTGGAAGGCAATAGGAATTTTCAAACTTAAAAACTAGTATGAAAACGAAGTGATGTATATTCATGTGAGTTAAAATTGAACTGTTTGGTAGGGACATGTGTTAGATTACAGTAATAACTATAATTATTCTATGCCCATGCTCATATCCATGGCTTGGGGTGTAACTTTGTAATAACTGCCCACCATGACTAGGGAGAACCTCCCCACTTTTTTAGACGGGATTTGGCCATGTGACTTGCTTTCATCCAGTGAAGCAGGTGGAAGTAACAGTGTGCTGTTCTTAGCCTAGGTTTCAAGATACCTTGCATGTTTCTTATCGAGTTTTTAATGCTTTGACCATAGCCGAGGAAGGACATTCCTGGCAGTCTGTTCTTCTTGGGGAAAGAGAACTGTGGAGCAGAGCCAACCCACAGATAAATGAAGAATTCACCTGAGATGAGCTGAGCTCTATAAATGCATAACAAATAGTAATTTATAGTTGTAAGCTGTTGAGTTTTAAGGTGACTTGTTTTGCAACAAAAAAAGCTCAGTCTGCATTTGATGTGTTGATGTGTGCTAAAAAGAAATCTTCTGCTGGCAGAGGCTCTTGTTTTTCAAAGATTCTTCTAGAAATCTACAACAAAAGCTTTGGTAATTAGTATATGGTTTTCTACAAATAACTTTTTAATGGATGAAATGAATAATGTTTAAGGTATGTTGTTGACTCTGCCACCATAATTATTTGGGTCATACCACTCAAATAATCCAGCTAGCTCAGCCGGTAAATACCTTTCCATCAGGTCTAGCGATTCATTGGTTCTGTGTTCTCCCTACTTCATCCAGGAATGTTCTCTGACCTGAGTATGGAACTGAGTGAATCACATAAATAAATAAATAAATAAATAAATAAATAAATAAATAAAATTATCCTGTGACTGATTTTGTGCCTGATTGCTAATAAATGGTTGCTTATTTGGCAGATTTTTCTAAGACTTAATTTCATTGTGAAATATGGAGTCAATCTCTACTGTTTTGTACTAGAATGCTTCTGGCATTCAGTTGAATGAATGAACCGATATTCATGGTTAGTAAGTTATGAGGGTCACTTTTTTTTTTTTAAAGATTTTTTTTTTAATTTATTTGTGAGAGAGAGAGATCACAAGTAGGCAGAGAGGCAGGCAGGGGAGAAGCAGGCTCCCCGCCGAGCAAGGAGCCCGATATGGGACTCGATCCCAGGACGCTGGGATCATGACCTGAGCCGAAGGCAGCCCCTTAACCAACTGAGCCACCCAGGCGTCCCGTGAGGGTCACTTCTTGACTGAGCATTCAGTTGCTGCTACAAGATCTTCTAGGATTCTTTCCCTTTGCTCTCTGTCATAGCCTCTGGCAGTGTCCCTTTTAGTTGCTGTCTGCCAGTCTAGTTTTCAAAGTGAGAAAGAAGGACAAGGTCAGAGCCCTTAGTCAATGTCCAAGGGACATAAGCCTTTGTTATTTTAACCTCTGAGATTTGGGTTTTAATTTTTATTCTTTTTCTTTTCTTTTCTCTTTTTCTTACTCAAGTGTAGCCTAGGCTTATGTACCGTTTGATAAGGAGGCTATTGAGAAGAGGAGATACCGTGCTCACCTGCCTCTAATCACCTCATGTGCATGACAGCAATGAAACTTGACAGTTATTGAAAGGATAATTTGACAAAAGTGAGGTTGATATATTTCTATACCAGTGACTCAAATATAGCTCCCTCTGCCTGATTGAAAATATGTGTTGAATCTTTTCTGGCCTGAGAATTAGCTGATAGGGCTCTAATTCTTTCTCAGTCAGTATGTAGATTGCTTTAAATAGGATCCTGGTTTCTCATGACTGGGTTCTGCTTTGAAGGGGTGGGGTTGGGGGGATTGATAACTGATTGAGAGGATTCCTGATGGTTTAGAAATAAGTCATGTACAACATGGAAAAATGCGTATTTTGGAAAGTTAAGATAGTTAAAAATACTTAGAATATTTTCATTTTGATTTTCTCTCAGCAAATACTCAGGGCCAATCCTAGCAAGAGTTTTTACAGTCCAGCTGGAAACCTCCACCAGCTACCAGGAAATGGTGAGTCTTGGGGCTGCTGAGACAGAAGACTAGAGGGTGTGCTGAACATGTGAATTATGCATTTCAATATGTGTTTTGAGTGGGTGATCTTGTTTTATCTTCCCACACTGCTCTGCTCTAAGTGTGATTCTTCCTATGTTGGATTCTTCAAAAGCAGTTGAAGGTTAGGCTAGGTCAACTGGCCAAGACCACATGTACATTGAGAAAAAATAGCAAGAACACTGCTTTGGGTTCCATCTCCATGGTGGCTCCCCCTTAAAACACACTGAGCACATATTCTTAGTTCTCCTTCAGTATCCCTGAGACTTCTTCCTGGGTAACCATGCACAAGTTACCCACAGCATGCAGTGGCCCTGAAGTTGGTTATGTCTCCCTGAAGACACGTACTGCCTTTTCTCACCTCTCCCATTGGTCTCTTTTTCCTACTCTTCAATTTCTTTCCTTGCCACCTTTCCCTTTTTTATTCTTTTCCTTTTTTGCTATACTTTCTCAATTTAGTACTATTCCTTTTCTTTCTTTTTTTTTTTTAAGATTTTTATTTGTCAGAGAGAGAGAGAGAGAACACAAACACGGGGAGCGGCAGGCAGAGCCATAGCTTGAAGGCAGAATCAGGCTCCCCGCTGAGCAAGGAGCCCAATGTGGGACTCTATTCCAGGACCCTGGAATCATGACCTGAGCTAAAGGCAGATACTTAACTGACTGAGCCACCCAGGTGTCCCAATTTAGTACTGTCTCTTTAGGGATTTGGTGAGAAGAAAATGCATTAGGCTGAGATCTTTGGGTAAGTAAGTGAGGGAAGAAAGCTGAAATATTTTAGTTTTTCTTCTCCTAATGACCAGCCAAAATGAATATGATTGATGGTTGTTTTGCAATATTTCTGAAGTATGGTTAAAGATCTGATAAATGCACTTTCTTAAAGTGTTATTTAAAAAGAATAAGCTTATGTCTTATTTCTTTATATAAATCTCCCAATTGGGAGTAAAAGAAGTGAGCAAAAAGAAATGGATTAGCCTAGTCTCACATACCCAGAAACCAAGTAGAATTATATGTTTTTTCTCACTCGGAATATGCATGAAATATAAACATTTCAAGCTATGGATATCTGGGGGAAATCTTATGTTTACATGAGCATTATATTAAACTTTGGTTCTCAACAAATATGATCAGAAGATATGTTCATATCCTGTAATGTATCTGTCAAAGGGAAAAAAAATCATAATGCTGTTCAACTGATTTAAATTTGTGTCATGAAATTATAGTAGGAAGTTCTTGATCTGGTTTGACTATGGCCTCAACAATGTCAGCAGGGGTCAAAGTGAGGTTTTTGTTTGTTTGTTTTGTTTATTTGTTTGTTTTGGCTTTGTTTTGTTTTTTTGGTGCGGGGGGTTTGTTTTCTTCTTTCTGCTTTGAGTCTGTCCTGTATTCAAGATGCTGCCAGGTTTCCAGGCATTTTACAGATATGGCAATATACTGCAGCAAAAGAGACGGGTTTCTTGGGCTTTTACTTTATATAGTGAGGGAACATTTTCAAGAAGCCGTGTCTGAAGAAACCCCAAGATCTTATTGGCCTGTATCACGTTCCATGTTCACAAATAAAATGGATTGAATCTTGAGGTTGGAATAAGACCCCACACTCTGAGAGAGACATGTAAATTACATCAGTTTCAGCAAACAGGGAAAAAGGCAAATATCCATAGTATAAGAAAGTAACAATGACTACTAAAGCATTTGAATTTCCATAAAGCATTTCAGTTTCCATATTACAGTTTGTTTTTTTTCCCTGTTGTCATTCCTGCTGAAACTCATGAGTGTATGTGTATGTATTTGTTTCCCTGAGAAAGAGAGAAAAAAAAAAAAAGAGAGAGAGAGATGATTCTTACCTTGATAGATGCAGCAGGCTCATGCAAAGTAGCTTCTTGAACATCAGGAATGAATTTGAGAAAGTACATTTTGTTTCAAATGGTGAAGAAAATAGTGAATTACTTATATTTCATTCCTGCTAATCCCTCTTGGTTAACCACATCTTGTTTGTTTCTTCTCTCAGTATCTATAGTGTTTCCATCTTTAATTTAGAGATCCTACCTTGTTCTGTTTTGCATCTCACATATAGAAATAGCATTATCATTATATGTTTAACTTGTTCTCAGATTGATTAGTGATGGTATGTATTGCCAAGTACAGTACAGTATTATTTTATAGAAAAAAAATCACTCTGGGCAAAAAGGTGCTTATGCATACGTTTGCATTGTAGTGGTGGATAGTTATTGGTGAAGACTCAAATGCCTTCACCTGAAGAACAACATTTAGAAGACCCTCAAGTCACTGCAAGAAACAATGAGCGGAAGGAAACGTTAGTCAGGGGTGAAAGGCACCATATGTCCTCCAGTACCTAGGCACAACAGGGAGTCAGCCTAATAGCTGTCTTAATGCACCCTGTTGTGCGTAGGTATCAAGGACATATGGTATATTTCACCCTGAACTGTGAATTTCCTGAAACAGCTGTAATGTTCTTTTAATGTAGTTTGTGTGAGTCATTATATATAAGCAGAGATATTTAAACCATCCCCCTTTCTCCCATTCACAGTAATCAAAGGAAATTTATTTAATTTACACTTATTTAACTTAGAAGTTAATGTACACTTCTAACTATTGAACTTTTCCCATTTTGAAATGTTATCTGCCCTACCCCCCAACCCTTCCTTCTTTCCATTTTTCCACAAATCTGTTTTTCTCTCTCCATTTCTCGATCCTGTTCCCCTTTCCTCTTTTCTGTAGTTAGCAAAGGGCCACTGTTGAGGGAAAGGAGTGAATTTTTTTTTTTTTTTCAAGTTGTTCTTAAAGTCACAGCTTGCATATCGGAACTGTTTATATGCATTGTTATTTTTAAAATGTTGAATAAAATTTAGATCTCAATTTCAAATTTGGGATTTCAAATGTATTAGTAACAGTAAGAAGCTGTGTTCATTATTTCCCGAAGAGTCAGTTTTTTTGTTTGTTTGTTTGGTTGGTTATTTTTTCCCTTAGGGACATTTTATGCTTATTCTGAATTTATATAATCAGTTCTGATTTGCAACCTGTGACTTAGAAACAATGTAATAGGATTCTTAGATTCAAACACTAAAACATAACCCAATTGTGAAAATGAGAAAAAAAAAATCATATGAGAGTCAAGTGAAGAGTAAGTTATGACAAAAATCATATAAACCTATAGTCAAGCATAAGGATGAAAGATATCATTTCAGGGAAACGTGCTTGATGTGAAAATAATTTGACGTAGGTTTAACTGTTAAAAAGAAAGTTCATCTGAAATCATTGAAGGTGATTAATAGTTCAAGTAAGACACAAATGACACTATCTTATGGAACAATTATTTTTCAAGATTCATTGGAGGAAAAAAAAAGAAAATTCATAGCACTCAATTAGGATCCAAATGATTGCTTACTTAAATTAGTAATGACTCAAAATTCAAAAAGAAAATAGTGATATGTAATAGACCGTAACACTTTACCTTCATATGAGGACATTTTATTATAATTTTGAGTTATGATAAATGACAGAACTATTTCACTTTAAATGTATTTACCTAACTTAAATATATATAGTTCTGTACTCTGAAAATAGATTTTTCACATTTTTCTTGGTTGCAGTAGTAGGTGAGATGTAGCCATCATTCCCCCTTAAAGATTAAGGAACTAAAATGCACACAGAAAAGTGTTAGAGCCAAGTTGTTATTAACAAAGCCATCTGCTCAAAGATCTTTGCTTTTGGTATAAATGGAGCTGGATAGGAACAGATTAGGCTGAGAATTTTTCCAGACATTTCTTTGGTAAATAAAGGTTTTGATAACACCCTATATGCCCTAACTACACACGAATGTTTTAACATCAGTCACATTGTTTCCCAGAAACTAAAAAAAAGCATTAAAACCTGCTCTGCTACCTTGGAATTTATGATACTTATTAGCTACGAAAATGTTTATCTTTGTTCAATTTCTGATAAAAAGATTAACCAAGTAAAACTGAGCAAAAGAAATAGGATATAGAAGTCTACTTGAGAAAACTTGATTGGTGTAAGTATTTCTAAAGTTTTATATAAGATCTTTAAAACAAGCAAATTTCTGTATATTCTTTAAAGTGGAATCAAATTATCAGTATTAACTGCTCAGGGTCTTTTGATATACAAAGTGGTATTTATTTTTAAATATTTCATAATTCTCATTTAACAGTAATATGCATTCTTCTTAATTCATGCAGAGATTTTTTTTTTTCTATTTGCATCAAGGTTCCAGTCACTTAAAAAAAAAACCAAAAAACAAAAAACTGACAGTCTTTTGTGATAAAGAACATAAGGGCAAAGTGAAACCCAGCTTTTTCCTAGTTAGCTATACCAACTATAGGCAAATTATTTTTCTATACTCCTAATTACCTCATCTCCAGAGCGGAAGAGTATATCTAGAGCAGTGCTTTTTAAACTTTAATATGCATAAAAATCACTGAAGATCTTGCTAAAAGTGCAGATTCTGACTCAACAGGTCTTGGATGATGCCTACTTTTTTGTTTTTCTAAAATGTTCCCAGGTTATGCTGGTTTGCTGCTTCACTTTGAGCAAGAGGCTCATTCCAATTTCTCATATTCCTTGCCTACAAATAGAAGCATCTAGGGAGTTTTTTTTTTTTTTTTAAAGATTTTATTTATTTATTTGACAGAGAGAGAGAGACCACAAGTAGGCAGAGGGGCAGGCAGAGAGAGAGGAGGAAGCAGGCTCCCTGCGGAGCAGAGAGCCCAATGCGGGGCTCGATCCCAGGACCCTGAGATCATGACCTGAGCCAAAGGCAGCGGCTTAATCCACTGAGCCACCCAGGCGCCCCCCTAGGGAGATTTTTAAAGTAACCGATACCTATTCCCACACAGACAATTGAATGAAAGTCTTGATGTGGGGTCCAGGCATCAATATTTTTAAAGTTACCGGGTGATGTGAAAATGAAGTTACAATTGAGAACAGCTGTTTGAGATGATACCTCTTTCTGTTCAAGGTTTATAACGACCCTAGTAGACACAATGTACTTCGTAAAATCATGTGTTCTACTGGAAAATGGGACAACCCATCAACTACAGGAGATTGGGTAAGAAAATGGATAATTTTTCGGATAGTGAATTCACATTAGTGCTACATGTCTCTCACCTAAAGGAGCAAAAGAAGAAGATTGAAAATGTAATTGAATACCACCAAGAGTACCAAGGGGAGATTAAGAATCCATTAAAAAAAAAAAAAAAATGGTTTGGCTTGGTGGAAAGATTGTAACATGAAACAAAGAAAAGACAAAGGTCAAGGCCATATTTAATTAATTATTGGAAAAGCCACATGTAATTAACAGCTGTGTGGGATAAATACCCATGTCTGTGTACTTCTAAAGATGAAAAGGATCTGCTCAAGTGTGGGCCTGTGACCACAGAAGAACATTTAGTTACTCTTAGCTGGCTAACCAATCCTTTGGTCCTGTGAAACAGAGTGTCTGTAAACCACTAATTATAATTACAGCCAACTCACTCTTTAGCACCTCCTGTCCAAACTCTTGATTTAGTTTTCTGACAACTTACCAGCTTCTGACATACCACAGTATAAATTTCCTTTGTTTACATTAAAGTGTAGTGACAAAAATTTTTGTCTTATTTTCTTTCTTATATCCAGGTGCCTAAACAGTGCAGAGAGCAAAATATGTGTCTTGGGCAAATATATGTTTAACAAGTAAATGAAATGAAACAAATACATTTTAAAAAGGCTAACAAAATAGCAAAAGAAAAAGGGAAGTTGAAGAATGTAATTTTTTTTTTTTTTTTTAGATTTTATTTATTTATTTGACAGACAGAGATCACAAGTAGGCAGAGAGGCTGGCAGAGGAGGAAGCAGGCTCCCTGAGAGCAGAGAGCCCGATTTGGGGCTCAATCACAGGACCCTGAGATCATGACCTGAACCGAAGGCAGAGGCTTTAAACCACTGAGCCACCCAGGTGCCCCTGAAGAATGTAATCTTAACACCTGAAAGTAATGTAACATGTGTATCAACTACAATAAAAGATAAAGATGCTTAACATCTAAAAATATATATATATAAATTTAATCTGAGAAGGTAAAAGAATCCATTCTGACTCCTCTTACTGAGCTGGAGGAATCTTTGTATTGCTTTTATATGAAAGGTCAGCCTTTTAAATTATTGTGTCTTGAATATTTTAAAATGTCTGTACCATAATGCTGTCAAAATAACAAAATACAATTTACAATTCAGTGGGGTGCCTGGGTGGCTCAATGGGTTAAGCCTCTGCCTTCAGCTCAGGTCATGATCTCAGGGTCCTGGGATTGAGCCCTGCATCGGGCTCTCTAGGGAGCCTGCTTCCCACCTCTCTGACTGCCTTTCTGCCAACTTGTGATCTCTCTCTCTCTGTCAAATAAATAAATAAGTACAATCTTTAATTAAAAAAAAAATTCCACAAAATCTCTAAAATTTTAAAAATAAAATCTTTCAGATACCACATTTGTTACTTAAATTATTGAAGTCCTTAACTTAATTCAATTGCAGAAAATTATTTTTGCATATTTGCAAGATGAACTGAAAACTTATAAACTGTTTTTTTTTTTGTTTTTGTTTTTGTTTTTGTTTTTTGCCTTGTTCAGAGAAGTCAATAATCTTCAGATTAAAATTCTGTTTTGGGATCACAGTTGATTCTACTATAAAATAAATACAGACTCCACTAAATTCTGAAAAATATTTATTCTGAATTCTTAGAATTTAAGGTAGCAATGGGAATCCAACAATGGGACCAAGAGTGACACTTTTTCCATGTCATTACTTTTGGGTAAACACAATGGGAATTTTTATTTGCGTGTGATCTGGGTATGAAGGGAAACTTGTTTGTTCACTTTACATATCTAAGAAGTGTATAATTTAGTATATTCTGTGGTCTTTTAATGTCCTATAAGTGAAAACAAAGGAGAGCAAAAGAAGATACTGGCAGCAGTGGTGTGGTTTATGTCTCTTTTCTGGTTTGGTGTGACCTTTGTTAGCCTGAAGTCTTGATAAACAGTTTTGAGGGCCAGCTTGATAATTTCTTAATATTATTTACGGATGTTCTACTTTATTAGTTTTATTTTTCTTTCAATCTCTTTAAACTATGTACAGGAGGGGAAATGTTTATCCCAACACTTCTTTTTAAAGACTATAAACAGTTATATTTTATGATGACTATAATGATAAATTGGAACTTGATTTTGCCATGATGTCTTTAGATAATTATAGCTTTCTCTCTGCTGGGTTGTAACTTCACTCTGTTTTTTTCCCACTCTACTCCATATTAACCTCTTTTGGTTTTAAAAACCTAAATCAACAAGTTAGCTTTTATTTCTCTAAATATTGCAGAAAACAGACAGTTGAGTTAATTTGGGTTAACCTGAGTTAACAGACACTTAAAATTTGAATTTTAGGGAAAATATATTCTTATTTGTGTTTAATAATGTGGTTGAGTCAGTGGGGGGGAGAAAAGGGGGACAATTGCTTATAAAGAGAGACCTATTTCCCCTCCATTAAGTTTAATTGCAAACATTTTAGGCATAATGAATCACTGCTGACCATAGGCCACTTGATCATCATTCTGTGGTCATTGTGGTGCTTGTGGGTATAAGTTTTGTATTTCAGTTAGTAGTGGGAAGAAATTGTAAGCATGTTTGTAATATTCTAGAAACCTTTCGTAGCTTGCACATGAAAGTGGAAGAAAAATAATTCCTTAGAACCCTTTGGCCTACTAAAACCCAAAACTTTTACAACATGGAAGTTAAAAAATGATCCCTTTCTTTGTGGTTCTCTGTATTACTCAGGTGGAACAATCTGAAAAAACTATTTATGAGAAACATTAAAATATGCTTTGAGAAAACCACCATAACAATATTTTAAAATTGTTTTTGCAAAGCCTTGGGCAGTTTAAAGAGCTAAGCAAACAAAAGGTATAAAATTACTTTAGTTGTTCTCAAGCCTGCAACCATCAGAATAAAACAAAACTGGCTGCTTTGGGTTGATTGTAGAAACAAGGCAGATGGAGGCATCAATACAGGGCAGAATTTACTAGTTATTACAAAAGAGAAAATCATGGCAAGTGTGGTCATGCGGTCCTGTCACATGAAGTATCATCAACGTGCAAATATCTTCTTATGGGGAATATTTTAAAAATATTGAATAACTAGACTCAGAAGGCAGGATGAACAGAGGGGAATCACAATGGTGATATATGCCCACAATAAAGTTTTTCCTTGTTATATATAATTAGGAATTCAATTTTAGACCTGTTTGAACTAAATGTGGTAAATTCAGTGTTTAAACAAACAAGATAGAAATAATAGAGGTTGAGCGGTAGGATTTATTTTTCTTACTTGATTATGGACAGAAATGACTGCTAATTCTAGGGAATACATAGCTTCAGGGATCTGGCATAGATAGAATCTTAGATATTAAAAAAATAAGGCAAATACGCACACGCTTACACGCACGTACACAGAAACCCCCCAAATATATTGCTGTATGTACAAGTATGCATATAAACACAAAGAAAAAATGATTGGTAACAAAGGATGGAAAGTAGGTAAAGTGTTTACTTATAAAAGGGGAGATGAAATAGGGCTGGAACAAAGGGGAACTTTGTTACATAATTTTAATTTTTACCAGAAGTCATGTAGTGATTTTGTAATTATTTTTGGCAAATTATTAAAAGGAAAAAGGAAGATAAAATTTAGACCTTTGAGACAGAAATTATAAAACTAGAAGATTATTCATGTTTCCAAGTTTCAAAGTAGTTAGGGTGGCCAGAAACAGCAACTGGAAAAGTCCAGAGTTCAAACTTCAAAAATACTGTCTCCTTCAGGCCTTTGCACCTTGCTTGTTTGTTTGCCTCCTTCCACACAGTCCCATGGCTTCAGCTCTTCTCACAGATGGTTACAAGATGGATTCCTTCACTTTTTTTTTTTTTTTTTTTTTTTTGCATTTTTTGGTTTTGTTTTGTTCTTTTCTTTTTTTAAAATCTCTGATAAAATGAGATTTCTTTGGGTGGTCTAGACTCCCTTTCTTTCTTTCTTTCTTTTTTTTTTTTTTAAGATTTTATTTATTTATTTGATAGAGATCACAACTAGGCAGAGAGGCAGGCAGACAGAGAGAAGGAAGCAGGCTCCCCGCTAAGCAGAAAGCCCAATGCGGGGCTTGATCCCAGGACCCTGAGACCATGACCTGAGCCAAAGGCAGAGGATTAACCCACTGAGCCACCCAGGCACCCCTAGACTCCCCTTTCTAAAACATTGCCTGCTACTGTTCCTTCATCTCATTACCCTGAATTAGTTTCCTTCATAGCCTTTTTCACAATCTGATGTAATTTCAAGTATCATTATGTTAATATGCGTTTTGAGCACTGGAATATAAACTCCATGACAGGGACTGTGGCTTTTTCTCTTTCTCAGCACCTACAGCAGTGCACAGCATGGAGTAGCTGCTAAAAACATATGCATTGAAAAGGAGAAAAACTCTTATAGATCCTCAAAAGATGCTATTAGGACCAAAAGCCAGATAAGGTGTAATCTAAAATAGGACAGCAAACAGAATATTACCAGTTCTGATGATAGTTAATTTGTTCCACTTACAAATAATCTTTATATTACGTCTTATATTTGACATGTCTTAGATATTTGAGTGTCTCTTGATATTTAGTGGATAATTTTAAGTTAAAACTCAATGTAGAGAAAATTATAGCTTGATATTAAGTCTGGGGTGCCTGGGTGGCTCAGTGGGTTAAGCCTCTGCCTTCAGCTCAGGTCATGATCCCAGAGTCCTGGGACCGAGCCCCGCATTGGGCTCCCTGCTCTGCGGGAGCCTGCTTCCTCCTCTCTCTCACTTTCCCTGCCTCTCTGCCTACTTGTGATCTCTGTCTGTCAAATAAATAAACAAAATGTTTAAAATAAAAAAAAAAATATTAAGTCTGAACCATCTCTTCCTAATGGGACTTTTAAAAAGGTTGTTCTATAGTCCCTAATTTCTCATCACTTCTGTATATGGCAACCGTAGTGGGTCTGAAGGAAGAAACAATGGCCTGGGGTTGTTGTCTTGGCTCAAAAGCAAACTATTGCAGAAATACATACATTAATATGTATGTTGAACTTATATTTTCCTTTTCCTCATATTTTCTATTTAACAATGTACTGGCTATTCCTATAAGCATATAATACACTCAGATGTGTGAGTATTTGTTTAGAAAGCTTTTTAGTCATAGTGTCTATTCCTTGTTAAGAAAACATTTTATCTGAATTATTATTATTTATTTATTTATCTGAAAGAGAGAGAGAATGAACTGGTTGGGGGGGGGCAAAGGGAGAGGGAGATGCAGATTCCCGTCTGAGTAGGGTGTCAGACACTGATCTCCATCCCAGGACCCTGAGATCTTGACTTGAGCTGAAGGCAGATGCTTAAAGGACTGAGTCACCCACGAACACCTTGTCAGAGTTTTATACTGGATTTTATATGTCAAGTAGAAATCATTATGAAGTTCTGTTCAAAGTTGTTCAAAACTGTAGGGTTTACAAATCCCCTCTCCCTTAAACATACTGGATAGTTCAGCATTTTATAACAAGCAAGTCTTGCCTTGAATATAATAATAGTGAAGGCAGAACTCTCCAAAACTTCAACTAAAATTCAAATATTGGGGAGGACACTTTATTTTTTACCTTTTATGAGAGGAGGTGATTTTTTTAATTGATTTCTTCTCAGTCATAATGTGTCTCTTGATAGTGATTTTTTTTATTTCTCCTTGCTTATTTTATCATCAACACTCCAAAAATTAATCTCATTTTGTTGTTGCTTAATTGAGTGACTAGATTTATATGAAAGATGTTTAATATTACTAAATCCACAAGTAAAATAGTGAATTTAAATTGTAAAGTACTTCAAATAAGCATGTGAGATATTGCTGATAATGATATAAATGCTAGACACCAAAAATAGTTTTTAAAATAACCAAATATGGTAAAGAAAGAAAATGCATGTTCAGGTAAATATAAATTTCTGACACTGAAGATTATATAGGAAAAAGAGGCTTGTTTTAATTTGAATAGCTAAAAGGATTTCTCATCTGAATGGTGTGTATGTGCATGTGTATATTAATTACCATAAGGATTATGATAATTTAGAATTTTAGAATCACTCAAGGCATTTTATGACCTCCAGTCATCACAGTATTGGAAGTGGGTCTAAAAAAAAACAAGTAGGTCTTGTTTGTAAGAAGGCAAATCCCAGGACCCTAAAGTCCACCATTCTGAGTTATTTTATAATTATTTTATTTCATATATTTTTTAAAGATTTTGTTTATTTATTTTGACAGAGAGAGAGGGCATAAGTAGGCAGAGCAGCAGGCAGAGGGAGAGGGAAAAGCAGGCTTCCCGCTGAGCAGAGAGCCCAATGTGGGGCTCCATCCTAGGACCCTGGGTTCATGACCTGAGCAGAAGGCAGCCGCTTAAATTACTGAGCCTCTCAGGCACTCCCACCATTCTGAGTTTTAAAAATTCATCTCTAGGAGCACCTGGGTGGGTCAGTGGGTTAAGCCCCTGCCTTCAGCTCAGGTCATGATCTCAGGGTCCTGGGATCGAGTCCCACATGCTGAACAGGGAGCCTGTTTACTCCTCTCTCTCTGCCTGCCTCTCTGCCTACTTGTGATCTCTCTCTGTGTGTCAAATTAATAAATAAATAAAATATTTTTAAAAAAGACAAAAACAAACAAACAAAAAAAACCTCATATCTAATAGTTCTTACATACCCCAAATTTTAAGAACTACTCTTTGACAATATTATGATAGAGGTAATAATACAATAAGTGTAATAATTATAGCAATATTATTACTAATAGCTGATATTTCAAATGTACTGATTTTTACTACATTAATCATTAATCATGTTACATGTAGTAACTCCTTTACTAATTCCAGTGACCCTATATGGTAAATACAACTCAAACTCCATTTTACTATTGAAGAAAGTGTAGAGCAGAGAGGTTAAATAATTTGATTAAGTAACACAGTGTGTAAGTGGGGGAGTCTGGAGCCAACAATGGAGCCTGCTTCCTGAGTTTGCCTTATCAGCCCTTTCAGAATTCCCTTGTGTCTGATCCATGCCACACACTGTGGGTCAGAGATGAAGGTAGCATAGTCCAATGTCAAAGGCCTTAATATCCAGAGGGGAGACAAACACTGTGGCAAATGCAAATTTGATTTGGGCATAAGATGATTGGGAGAGGAAAGACTATTAATATCTACAGAAAAATCTTCACAGAGGAGACAAGTCAAACTTAAAGACTAAGTGGAAATGGCAGATAGATGATGGCAGCATTTATCTGCCATATACAGTTCCAGCCGTGCTGTACTGCAAAGTCACAGAGCATTAAAGCATGACACATTTAGAAGAAAGAAGTTTAGCGTGGTACAAATATAACGTGTAAGAGGAGGACAGTGGAAGGAGGTGGAGCTGGAGAGGCAAATTAGGGCAGCTTATGAAAAAAAAAAAGAAGAAGAAGAAAATGGCTTTAGTGACCATGCCAAGTCCATAGGCTAAGGTATACTGATTTTTTTTTTTCTATGACAACAGTGCCCTCTTGAGTTGTGCAGGGCAAAACCCTCACAGATACATGCAATGGGAGAGTGGTCATGGGACAGTGTTAAAGAGTGGAAATAGTAAGATGAGATTTGCTACAAATTTAAACCAATGATTCATAAAGCATGCATGCATAGGACCATAACCCACCTAAAACACGATTGAATTTGGGTAGATCGAGCCTCAAAAGACTTTTGCTATGGAGGTCAAAGTTCACCTATACTCTTCCTTCAGGATTTTTAAACGTGTAAATATCTTTACAAAGTTGTCACTACTGGAGGCCAAGACTCTATCAAAGAAATATTATGGACTCAAGAAAAATAATAATTGGCTTAAGACAGAGTGGCCACATAGTATACTCTTCGGGTTTTGCTCTATGTACTGGTTCCATCACTCGAGAAACTGATGGGGAGTCTAACAAACTCAATTAAAAGCACTTCTTAACAGCTTAACTTGCAGGCAGGCTGGCTTCGTCACTTGGGTATTATGGTAGGAAGACTAGTCACCTCAGCTGCTTGCTAGGGCAAGTATCCCAGAGCAGTTGCCAAAGAAGCAGGTTTCAAGTGATTCAGCAAAGCAGACAGGAACAGAGAGCAAGCTTCTTAAGGAGACAAACCATAAATGACTCTTAATCTCACAAAACAAACTGGGGGTTGCTGGGGGGAGGTGGGATTGGGAGAGGGGGAGCGGGCTATGGACATTGGGGAGGGGAGGCGAACCATAAGAGACTATGGACTCTGAAAAAGAACCTGAGGGTTTTGAAGGGTCAGGGGTGGGAGGTTGGGGGAACAGGTGGTGGGTAATGGGGAGGGCACGTTTTGCATGGAGCACTGGGTGTTGTGCAAAAAGAATGAATACTGTTACGCTGAAAAAATAAATAAAATGGAAAAAAAAAAAAAAAGAAACCTAAAGAGTTTGTGAAAGAGGCAATAAGTTAAACATTTCCAACAAATTAAAGAGTGGAGAAAAATCTATATAAATTAAGGAATGGAGAAAACTTTGTGCACTCGCACCGTAAGGTGAACTTTAGAAAAAATTATAGGAAAAGAAAAAGTTAGTAAAAAAGAGGAGAAATAATAGATCTGATAATGTTACTGTGGTGATGAGAATGATTAGGGATGTTCCTGATTTTCTGAAATAGTTATCTGGTAAGGCCCAAGCCAAGATGCAATCTCATGCAGATCTGATGCCAGGGACTGCCTTCTCTCAGGCAAAGCGATCTAACAAATTCTGTGAACCTTATTTTAATTATGATTTATTAACTCATTACACAGAAGGTCACATTGTTTCCTCAAGATGAGGTTCTACCCTAACCCACTTTGCAGGGTTGTGGGGGAGGAGTGTTTGTGCACAGTAAAGATGGATTGGGGTCATACACTCTACTTTACTTGTAAAAATATGCTCTAATGCTTTTCCTTCAAGGTAAATTAAAAATAAAATGAATATTTGTGGAATGGGGAAGCTTCTGTTTATTGAATTTTTCATGGAGACAATTGGCAATAATACTGTGTGTGTTTGTATAGAGAATTATAAATTCTGAGGAAAAGTATTAATGCATATCTTTTAAAGTACATTATGTATAGGCTGAAAAACTAGTGAAATCTCTGAATTTATACTTGACCTTGTCCAGTTTTTAGAAATGCAAAATCGGTCTTGAAGAATAGATTATGAGTATCCTAAGTATGTGGGTGAGTGAGCGGAAAAGTACATGATGCATTTCAGTGTCAGCGAGTGCAGTGTGAAGTGAAGAATAAACTACTTTAACTGTATGCACAAAAAAAGGCCTCTGAGGTATGGATTCCTATTCTTGGCTCATAGTTCACACTTACAACATTTGCCTTGCCTCTGCTGAGGCCTTATTATCCCCTATGTTGTCTGGATCTGTCATTGCATAACTTGGCCCAGCACAATGGCTTGAATGGATCAAGACAGATCTTTGAAATCTAGAAAAATTTCCCCCCGCTAACTTCAGCTCTACCCATGACTTAGTAAGAATGGCAACAAAATATGGGACATTATCAGGAAAGACACTGGAAACAGAGTGTTATCCTGCTGGCAAGGGATAGGTTGCACATGCACACCCATAATTGTGTGTATAATTATGGCTTCTGCATTTCCAGAAGATAAAATAAATGAAAAGAGAAGCAAGGCAATGTGCAATAGGTAAGAAGAGAGAAGTTATACTCCACAATAAAATTATAAAAAATCCATGAAATCCTTTAAAAAATGGAGGTGACAATTAAAAAATACCTTAAATTATTGAGGTTTTAATGAAAAAGTAATTATCGTAATAACATTCATAGTTATTCTATGTGTACTTTTAAATAAGGCATTCACTTCTTCATTTACATCTCTCAATAAGCGTGTAAGACAGAATATAATTTTTCTCTTCTTAGGCGAAGGAACTGAGCCTCAGAGTAATGACAAACCTGACCATAGATCAGGGCAAGAGTAAATTCTTGAACCTTAGGTCCAACAAATTCACAGAGTTTAGAAATCAAAATTTTTAGAATAAGAATTTAAGGCTTTATTTGAAATGGGAGTGTGTGACTTTAAGAGCAATACTAGGAAATACTATTCCATAGGGTGAAGAATGTATGCTTTTAAATTAAGAGGTAGTGTGAATAGGTTTGAAAAGGATTTGAAAACTTTACTCAGTCTCCTAAATATAGATTGGTGCTTGCTTTATCTCTAAAGTTGAATGAGGAAGATGTCCTGTTTCTTCCTGTGGAGTTCTCCCTAAGCTCCTCTTGGGGAGCGTGGTGATGCCAAAGCGTCTGGAACAACCTGCAAAACCTTTAACTTTGAGAACTGAAAATTTTAAGCTGTAGTTGAAACTCTGTTTGTGGTTGAGATGTACCAAATGAACCACTTAATATTGCCAGAAAAGAAAAAAAAAAGCATGAGGCAAAGTAGTAGATGTATAATGTATGTTAGAAATTCCATTAGCTTCTGTAACAGTTTTTCTAGGAATAGGAGATAATAATTGCAATGGAAGTATTCCTGATATACATCATATTCCAAATAAAACTGTTGTGATGCTACATTTATTCAGAGACAGAATGTCTGGCTTTATAGTAAATGGACAGAGTAGAATCAAAGACCTTGAAGAATTTAAACAGATATGACAGGTTTTTATTATCATCATTTTGAAATTTTCTAATCTGTATTTCTCCATTACAGAAAATATTGCTGTGTAAATCCAAATGATTTTCAATGTGCAAAGCTATAGAAAATACTACATTGGGGAAGCTTGTATGTATTTATTTCCTTATTTTGATTGGGCTTTGCTGGTTTGCAAAGTCTTTACTTGAGAGTCATGAAGAACGAACACAGTGAAAACACCCATTATATAACTATAATATATGCATTTGCAAAGCAATATTTGTGAAATTAGTAATAAATCATAACAAATAATGACATACTTAAAACATTATTTTAAATATTTAATAAAATGAAAAAGTCCATCGACAACCTTCAGTCTTCATGTGGACTCCAGCAGTTCACTCAAGCTTTTCAATGTCAGAGCAAATTGAGAGATCAAAGGTGACACATTTAGATGCATATTATGCCAAGGCATTCAGGTCAGACATTTTTGTAACAAGAATTATAGCTTACATTTAATAAACACCTGCTATGTGAAAAACACCATGTTAAGTACTTAATATGCAATGCATTATTCAGTTTTCATAATGATTCATGAAGTGATACTCTCATTATTTCTGTTTTTAACGGACAAGGAATTTAGCTTATTATTAACCAAAAATTAATATTTAATATTAATTAACTAAATAAAGCCAAGTGGGAATACATAGTTTTCAGTTGTCTGATTATAGATTCATGGTCTGAAACACTAAACCATAATACAGTTATATCATAAATTAATTAAAAGAAGAAATTCAGTTTATGGAGTAAACATAATCTAAAACATACTCAGTCCTCAAGCCAACCAACTAAACATATGTATATGATGGGGCAGGCAGGCGACAATGAGAAGGTTTGGTTATTCATATACAGTAAGTCATTTTATTTTATGTAAGCAGGTGATTTTTTTTTTTTAATGAAACGTAGTGGAAAGTTTCTACCATATAAACAGGTTGGAAAAGCTTTTTAAGTTTCAAGTACAAAGTACAAAGACCCTTAGTGGATACAGAGAAACTTATGGTTGAAGAATAAATATTTCCAGATGATCCCATGTAACTGGTGTTCTAGTGGAAGAGGAATAATTGGTATTAGGGAGCTATTTGCAACAATTCAAGAAGAAAAAAAAGAGAAGAAGAGAGTGAAAAAAAGGATAAAATGTCCATAGACTAAGACTACATGTGTTTGTGGAGATAGTAATGAAATTTATAGCTTGGTGTTGAAAATATCTATAACATATTTGTGTGTATATATAATATATGTATATATTATATATACATATACATATATTATGTTATATATAAAACAATCGTGTATTTGGAGATATTTTTCAAGCAATATAAATAAAAATTAGTATGTAGTAAAGGCAATTAGAACTTGAGCCAAATCATATAATACATAGTAGCTCTATAGTCATGCTCAATCACTTTAAAATACAATGATCTGGTATGCCCAGGGAAGATTTGTTAGAAACAGAAGATATGCTATTGTAACCACTGATACTTTGGTAGCTAGTGATATGGTGACTATAGATAGAAGATAATTAATTCAGAAACAGTGGCTTTTCTTGAGTATCAGGTGAAGCTGTTAACTGGGCAGGTGCTAACTGCTCCACATCTGTTTCTCTATCAGTTTTTTTAAGCCAGTATATATGCAGCGGGATTTGGACACAGACAATCATTAATTCAGGTAATCCAGATCTTTTTTAAACTACTGTTGTTCAGACTGCTGCTCACCATCTAGGATAGGGTTATGCCATCAATTTATGAGGTGTTATACATATTTACTGTGACACAGAAATGAAAGAATTGGCAATGTCCAAATGGCTCTCATGGTCAAAGGATGACAGTTTCATGAAATATTTTGTTTGTACCATAGATGTGTGTGGAGGGGTTGAGCGATGGAGAGTTACAGAGACTTATGTACAGTTCACAAAGTAAAATGTGTTTCTGCCTGTGAATGGAAACTAAAAAAAAACAAATGAACATTTCTCTGGGACATCATCATGGAAAACTGATAAAAACTCCTAATGTGGACACCCAATAATGTTGGGGTCTCCCTAGTCCAACTTTTGGGACTTTTATTTAGGAACATGATTTGTTCTACTTTCTTTGTCTGTGGAGTCTATCCTATCTCCCTATGATGTAAACTGTATTTGGTACTCAGGCAGGGGAACTTTCTAAATTGTTTCTTTGTTGATGAGTTCATCCATCTATGTTGTTTCCAAATGAATTTTCCCAACCACACCCCTGCTTAGAACTGTCTAATTGTTCTCCATATGGTCAAGGTTGATTTTAAACTCTTTAATCTGGCATTAAAAAGTTATTTAGCCATTGGTCCTTGCCAGTTTGTTGAGTCTTATTTCCTAATTACTGTAAAAAGACCTAATTTTCAGTAAGTTGAAACACTTGCTGGACCAGGTTGAATGAGGGCATTCCAGACATTCATGTTTAGGCTCAGTTCTGTCCTTATTTATTTCTCTCTTTGTAAACCAGTAAACATTCAGTTTGTTCTTTAAGTGTCTATTGTCTTTATGTTTCACCCACTATGTGAAACCTTCACTGATACTCCCCACAGAACAACAGTAAGATGGTTCATATTTTTTTTTAAAGATTTTACTTATTTATTTGCCAGAGAGATAGAGTACAGGCAGGCAGAGTGGCAGGCACAGGCAGAGGGAGAAGCAAGGAGCCCGATGTGGGACTCGATCCCAGGACGCTGGGATCATGACCTGAGCTGAAGGCAGCCGCTTAAACGACTGAGCCACCCAGGCGCCCTGGTTCATCTTTTCTGCCTTCTGTTCTTTCTCCCATTATGTTTTGTATAGTTTCTTATTCCAAATGTATAATATATTTCTTAAAAAATAGTAAGAGATTATATTAACATATATTTGTTGAATGAATAAATGTCAGTAATCATAGAGATATGTCTAAAGGTATTAATATTTGCTGGTTGCTCCTTTTTCCCAAAACTAAATAAATATTAATTAATATACCAACACTGAAAAATTGAAAATGAATTTCTACATGATATAATAGAATCATCATCATTTAGTAGACATGATGCTTTGAGCCCTGCAAATAACTGCTTATCTAAGCTGTTCTTGATGAGTTATTATTTTAGTCTGCAGAACAGTGAAGGGAAATGATTTGTTTCTGTATCTATAAATAGTTTCTGTGTCATGTGTGTTTGTGGGTTTTTGTGGACAGAAGAGAGAGAAGCATTTCTATAGAAAACATAATAGAATGGGAAAGAAAGACTTTATGAAAAGATAACAAGTGATCATATTTTTCACCAGTGATTTGGGTTTGAAGAGCATTTGATGTCTAAGTATAAAACAGAACTTAAGGTACAAAACTGTATTGAATCAGTCATGTACCCTAAAGTAATACGGATGTAGATACAAATTAAAAATTTTGTTTTTAATTTTTAAAAATAAGCAAAACTGAATTAAAATGATAATATGCTTATATTTTTAAATATAAAAAGAATGATTACCTAACATAAATTAAATTTTTAACCTTTACTATTTTGTAAAATTATACTCATCTTCCTTGTGGAAAATGAAGAATTTTCCCTTAGCCTTTGGACATACACCATAAATTAGATAATTTTTCTTGGCATGTAGCTTTTCAATCACACTACTGCTGTAATCGATAATCAAAGGAAGATTGAATCCATATCTTACAAACGTAATCGTAAATAGATATTTCACACTAATGTTGGCAAGTGTGATCTGAAATATTGGACAGATGTGTAATATAAAGAGATTACGCTGACATCTATGTTTCTGATAGTGAGGTGTGGATTCCAGAGACACAGAAAATTAGGAAATGATGGAGCTAGACATTCAAGTGTAGTGTTAAAGAACAGGTTTGAGAAATGAAGGCAATGACTCAATTTTGTAAAACATTGTTTTATGATTCCTTTTTGGCTTGACACTGTATAAAGTGTGTATTTTTATGTGTTATTTTAAAAGGAAGGAATATAACATGTATTAGGTCTTGGTATGGGTCTTTTTGGAATAACCTCTGAAGTAAATACTTTTACTCATAACCTTTTCATAGCCCATGTAATATCTTTTTTATGGGTCAAGCAGTATGTGCGTATTCCTCAAAAAGCATATTCTGTCATGTATTTAAAGTATTGTTCCCTCAGCTAGACTTGAGGCAAATCCTTGTAGGCAGACACCGCACCATTGGTAATGGTAATAAGGTTCACTTTCTTAGACTTTGTACTATAGAGGACCCTACTCTAGTCCTGCTCTAGCTCTGCCTGTTCCCATGGGACATAAAGACCATAGGGCCAGTTGGATGTATTTACCTATGGCCCATATCCTACCCTCATATGCCTCTAGTAACTGAAAATGAGCATGAACTCCTAAATCCAGCATTCAAGGCCTGGGCATGATCAAGTAATCTATCTCATTCCTGTTACCCTTTACCTTGCTCATACAGTTTTGGACAAACACTGGTTTCATTTTATTCTTTGAAACATCAAGTTCATCCTTGCCTTAGGAACTTCCATTGGATGTTTTCTCTACTTCCTTTGTTAGGTCTCCATTTTGAAAGATAAATACTTTCCTGTGGTTAGCTTTCAGATGAAATGTCACCTCCTCCAAGAGATTTTCACTGATGATCTATGTCTAATAAATTATTTTGTTTCTACTTCATTTTAAAATATTTTCTACTATATGGATATGTGTGTGTGTGTGTTGGTCTATCTGGAATACAAATTCCATGAGAGCAAGGGCAGCTGGGTGGCTCAGTGGGTTAAGCCTCTGCCTTTGGCTCAGGTCATGATCTCAGGGTCCTGGGATTGAGCCCCGCATCAGGCTTTCTAGGGAAACTAATTCCCACCTCTCTCTGCCTGCCCATCTGCCTACTTGTGATCTCCCTCTCTGTCAAATAAATACATAAAATCTTCAAATTCCATGAGGCAGAACTTTGTCTTCTCTATCATTGTCTTCTGTAAAATCTCTAGTGCCCATAATGGCCCTAGAACATAAGATATACTTAATAAACACTTGATGAATCAATGATTTTTTAATGAATTGTCTGGAATAAGCTACATATTTAATAAATACATAAAGTTTGAATAAATGAATGAGTGAATACAAGAATACATGAAAGGTCACATCATTTTATGACTCCAAAGCTTATGGTCATTTCATTATTACACAATACTTACACCTATTCTGTGAATCCAGCTGAACTCCTATACTCTCACAAAGTTTGAGACAACAGGATGGTTATACAGTGTAAAAGAAAATCTTGCAGATTCTTGTCTTTCTTACCCTTGCATTTCACATGACAGATCCTCCCATCAATACATGGAGCCTATCTCTCCTTCTTGCATATGGTCAACCATGTCAGACCCATGCTTTGCATGATGAGTCATTCTAAACATGACAGCAAGCACAGTAGCTTTCCTTCTCTTGCTGCTGTGGAAAACCCTAGGGCAGTCATTCGAAAAAGCCCTCACTGTTTTACTAGGTGGTGAGATACATGTGGCACAGTCCACTCAGTTGTCCCAAGAGTCCAGCTGTTAGCTGCCAAATGTGTAGGGGTGGGACCCTCCTGGATCACCCATCCTTCATCTGACTTTCCAAATAACCGCAGCCACATGATTGAGTTCATCAGATGTCAAGTGGGCTAGTTCAGTCCAGAAGAATTATCCAGTTAACCCAAGGAATGGTGAGTAGATGCTGTGTTAACCACTAAGTCTGGGTGCAGTTTGTTACACAGCAAAGGCTGACTGATAGTCTATATGGAAAAAAAAATAGGTCCTGCTACAACTATGTCCTTGTAAGTCAAGGTAGCTTCTTAAAATATAAATATTAAACTGGGATACAGAAGAATCACTTGCAGTGGTCATTCCTAAAGACTCTTTAGTAGTGAAACACTTCATTTGTTTGGCAGAAGAAGAAAGATTAGGATTTTCCTTGATATAATTGAATTTGATTATAAGTCATTTTTATCTATATCATAGGTGATATTTAAGTGACAAACTGAAAACAAGTCACAATTTAAATATTATACAGGTAGAGTTAGAATAGATAAAAATAAGGGTTTCTCCTAGATGCTGACATCGCAGGATTACTGTATGTTAAAGTTGGAATAGTAGTAATGGGACCACAATTTTAGAACATCCTATTTGATCCGCAGCTTAAATAAATTTTGATGTTGTAAATTATTCCAAAGTTATGGCTGAACATCAAGTCATCTTAATATCATTGAATGGCATATTTTGATACACACACTGAGAAACACCATATTATTTTTCTTAAAAAAGGAAGTTTTGGGGCGCCTGGGTGGCTCAGTGGATTGGGCCGCTGCCTTCGGCTCGGGTCGTGGTCTCAGGGTCCTGGGATCGAGCCCCACATCGGGCTCTCTGCTCCGCAGGGAGCCTGCTTCCTCCTCTCTCTCTGCCTGCCTGTCTGTCTACTTGTGATCTCTCTCTCTGTCAAATAAATAAATAAAATCTTTAAAAAAAAAAAAAAAAGGAAGTTTTGCTGAGAAAAGCTGTGACCTCCAAACATATTCTAATGAATGATTCCAATACCACACTAATCTGATACTTGAATTTGAATTGCTAATATTACAAAAATTTTCTGCTTATGTTGCCACTGTTGATACTTACTCTTGCTAAACCAGATGTCTAATATTCATTCTGCACCTATGTATTAAACTGCTAATCTTGGGGAAGAAAAAAGTGAGATAGCTTATTTTTGTCATTGTAATTGTTACAGTTCATCTTTAAGATGTAAGGGTCAGATAGATTTTTATCATAATATAATTTATTATATTGGTATATATTCCCTTTTCTTCTAGTGTCCTTCCAGACCATTTGGTACTTTGAACTATTCTGCCAATGAAAATATGATTCAGTCTGTAACATTATGGCTTCCTGGTCAGAAATCATGTATGTGATTCTCATGTTTTATATAAGCAGTTTGTCCAGGCCACTCTAAAGTTCCATCTGCCAATATAGACACTATCACTGTAATGAAGGAATGAAATGAAGTATCTCACCATTTACTAGAAAATAAATTCTGGACATAACAACAAAAAGGAATAAGGGATTGAGAATGGAGTCTCTCTGTTTCAGTCAAGTATAGACCTTTAAATAGACTAAAACCTTGTACACACTTCCAAAACACATCAAGTATCTCTTTTGCATTAGATAATTTCTTGTCTCTAAGTACAGTATCTTAGACAGTATTCCCAATGATGAAAGCCTGGATTCATCCAATCTTGGCTCTGTGTGTGTGTGTGTGTGTGTGTGTGTGTGTGTGTATTTATTTTTTCTGAGTGAGCCTTTGTCAAATACTTTACATATTCCTCCTGTAGTGTTTTAAAATATATCTAAAGGCCTTTGATACTCCTGTTCTCAGAAGGTGCAGCTTAAATTTTACCCTCTAACCACATGTGGGCTAGACTAGTAACTATCTTCTAATTAAAAAGAATGTGGCAGAAGTGATGGCGTGTGACTTTTTTTTTTTTTAAAGATTTTATTTATTTATTTGACAGAGAGAAATCACAAGTAGGCAGAGAGGCAGTCAGAGAGAGTGAGAAGGAAGCAGGCTCCCTGCCAAGCAGAGAGCCCGACGCGGGACTCGATCCCAGGATCCCGAGATCATGACCCAAGCCGAAGGCAGCAGCTTAAACCACTGAGCCACCCAGGTGCCCCGGCGTGTGACTTTTGAGACAAGGTCTTAAAAGGAATTGCGATTTCTTTCTTGCTCTTTCCTGGAGAAACCAGCTGCCAGGTTGTAAGGATGTTGAGGCAGTCCTTTGGAGAGGTCCATGTAGCAAGAAAAAGAGGCCTCATTTCAACAACCGTTTTGGAGGTTTCTGAACCATTTGAGAAACATAGCTTCCAGCTCTAGTCATGTCTTTAGATGACTGAAATTTTTACCAACATCTTGACTGTGATTTCATGATTTTCATGAAAGGACCAAAGCCACAACCACTCAGCTAAACTGAATTTCTGACCCCCAGAAACAGTTCAATAATAAATATTTGTTTTATTTTTTAAGTTTTTATTTAAATTTTAATTAGTTAACTTAGTGTAATATTAGTTAGAGATGTAGAATAAATACAAGTGATTCTAGATATATATATTCTCTATATATATTTATATATATTCTATATATTCTATATATATACTATATATTCTATATATATTCTATATACATGTGACATATATATATATGACATACATATATATATATATATATGACACCTAGTGCTCATCACAAGTTCATTCCTCAATCCCTGTCACCTATTTAACCTATCCCCCCCCCACATACCTCTTCTCTGGTAACCATCCGTATGTTCTCTATAGTTACTATTTATCATTTTAAATAATTGTGTTGCGGTTATTTGTTACAAAACAAGAGCTAACTAATACATCCACTAAAGCAACCAGCAAACTCAGTAAAGTTGTCAAATAAAAAATGTTTCTCAAATGTTGATTGTCAACACCTTTTTTCTCTGGAAACATGAGTAGTTCGTCTGAAATGCCTTCTTCCTTGTCCACGAAATCCTGTGAGTGTATGTTTAGGAAATTGTAAGTTTTATGATACGGACAGTTAGGAAAAGGACTTCATGTATAATTATAATATAAAAAGTATAGAGTTGAAAAACTATAAATACATGTATAACTATGAGTAAGTATGCATGTCTGGAGTTACCTGATCTAAGATGTTATTAATGCAAACTTGCTGGCACATAAGCACCTTTTCCTCTGTTTCTCTGTACATCAACTGGCATGTGCGGACATATTTTTTCTTTGAAAATTTATGAGGGAAGAGTTTGGGTTTGAAAATGATGATAATAGTGGGAGACTGAGTAAGATGTGAGAACATGTATGTTTCATGGCCAGCTCCTTGGGTTAAGTTTGATTTCGTACAGCAGAGAAGGAAGGGCCATAAGATGACTTAACCATTCAAGAAGGAATATGTCAGCTAAGCTGACAGTCATCTGTGCTTGTGCCTAGAGACTCATAAAATAGGACACTTAATTATGAAAGAGGTCATTTTCCTATTCTTTCATACAAACAATCAAGGTCTTGTGTTTCAACATATCTTAGAATACCTTCAGATATGTGGAAGATGCCTTATACAACAGATTTAACATCCTTAGGAAAATGGGCACTGTTACTTAGGTAACAGTGGGCAGTGGCAGGAAGGTTTCAGCATTTGACTTGATAGGCATAGCAGTGGCAAGTACACATTAAAGCAAGAGGAGAGGAATGGGGCAGACCCTGTGTCATGATTTGCACTGGACAAGTTGCTTGCTCATGTGAAAGACTTCTTTGAGGATGCCCAGAAAAATTGGGATATTCTAAAGGGGACATCTCTTGTTAGAAATCTTATAGGTGAGAAAAATACAATTATAGCCATAATCTGGGAGGTCTTAGACATACATTCAGTTTGATAAGTATGCTTCCAATTTCTAAATGTTTCTTTCCTTTCTTTCTCCTTCTCTCTTTCCTCTCAGTTCTTCCTCCTCTCTTTTCTCCCTCTCTTCATGCTTCTTTCCTTCGCTCCCACCATCCTTCCTTTCCTTTTGTTTGTTTCCTTCCATTCTTCCTTCTGTTTAACTTCCGTCCTTTTTTCTTTCCATATTTTCTTTTTACTCTCCATAGTTTGATTAGTTACCCCCTAGAATCTGGATGCATGAGCTGAGTTAGCCCCTTATTGTAACTGGCTTTATTAATATGGGCTTTTTGACACACATGCATGCATACACACACACACACACACACACCCTGCCTCATTTTAAACAACTCATTCTATTTGCTAACTCTGCCAGGAGTGGTTTGACCCTACTCTATGGCCTGTCACACATTTTTGGAATTTAGAAAATTTAGTAATCATCTTATGTCATTCCAGATTTCTATTAGTGGAGGCTGAGTATTACTCAAAGACTTTCTTATTACAGCAGGTTGAAACTTGGCATAAATTTTGACCCCTAGATGCAATATTTCTTCCTGATTGTATGGCTCATAGTCACTTAATAATGCATTGTTTTCCCAAATAAAACTCAGTGGAGGTACAACATCTGGTTTCTAGTGAAAAAACTAACTTAATTTACTCAAATCCCTGGTGTGATTTACAAAGCACCAAAGAAGGTGGAACGCTTTGACACATTGTAGAATACTGACTGTGTCTACATTGGCAAGGGTTTCCTAAATGGCTCATTTAAAGCAATCAGGGAATCTTTTATTTGGTACGTCCCTGACAGCCAAAATGTTTACATTTCTAAATGAAAACCTTTTTCTTCGGTAAAAACATTTCCAAAAAAAGTAAGCGCTTTGGTCATTACAAGCAAGGACAATGTTTTCATTTGAACAGTTGTGATTGTAAAATGTTTTCCAAATATCCCCAAACATTATGAGGCAAATATAAGTATTTGATAAATTCTTGGCTCTGAGTCCCATTATTAGTAAAAATTTCAAGCAAGTTCAGATTTTTAAGTAGGCTATCAGTTCTTTCAGTAGAATAGTTGGGTATTTGAAAATGCATCCAAACTATAACAATGGCAAATTGAATGCTGATGTGAAGAAAATCATCAGGGTAATTGAGGCCAGCCCTCACATATATGTATGATTTTTATGAATTATTAACAAAACTGGTTTCACTCTTTTGTTTTTTTTTTTTTAATTTTATTTGCTTCTTTGAAATGGTGAACCCATGGTAGCTCATGAATGAATTCACATTTATTGAGCACACTCTGCATAATGTGGCAGGTATTATCAAAGAAAAAGTCAAAATTTGGCATTGGGTAATGAAAATGTATTTTCCATAGCCATTTTTTTTAAATTTATGTGAAAATTGTTACATGGAGGGAAACAGGTGGCTAATCACTACGTTTTATGCTTGTTGAGTTCATCATAACACAATCAGCGAAGTTGTAGTGAGTTAAGTAAATAAAACTAAATTTTCTACAATAAATACAAAATAAATAGGAGCTATTGCCTTAGGTTTAAATGGCTGATGTATAATGGTAAGTCATTGTGGTAAAAGTAGAAGGTCACATGAGAAACTAAATTACAAAATTTGCAATTTTAGGATAGAATAAGTATAAATTTCATTGGAAGTAACACCATTGTGGCTAATTATATTCTTAGAGATGTCAGGGTACTTACTAGCTAATATTTTTCAGATTTTGCCCTTATTCAATTCACAAGCAATTCACAAGGTCAGTCTTTCATTCACATAATCTTGTGTCTATATGTATATTTAATATTTACATCTTTGGTTGGCTTTTAAAATCAACAATGAATTTGAAGAATTCAAACTTTATAATTTTCAAATTCCACATCTCTTATTGAATTATGATAGGCTCTCTCATATAAATTATCTCCTATAACTCTTTACAACCTCCTCATTCCATAATATTATTGTTCCTTTCTAACAAGATGAAGCAAGGCAGAATACACTCATTTGTGTTGGAAATTTAATAAAAATTCAGAATACTTGTTCCTTCTGTTTATTTACATTTACTCTATCAATAAAGTTTATGATTAACCTGATTCTCTTACTAAATGTAATACTCCACTCAACTCTATGACAAAATTATGTTTTATACTGATTACCATTTTGAACCTTAGTTTTCTTGTATCTTACATACAATTATCTTCTAAGCTGTTTTATGTGTATTAAGTATAATACATGTGAAAATTTCTGGCACTTATTTAATGTATACTGAAAGATTGGGTTAAATAAGAAGTTACACAAGATGATATTGCTGATTGATTTTACACTTTGCATATGGACATCTACAACCATTTCCTACAAATACTTGTGAAAATCACATATCAGGTACAATAGTGACTTCTTTTTTTTTTTAAGATTTTATTTATTTATTTGACAGACAAAGATCACAGATAGGCAGAGAGGCAGGCAGAGAGAGGGAGGGGGAAGCAGGCTTCCTGCTGAAGCTCGATCCCAGGACCCTA
The DNA here is from genome assembly GCF_922984935.1 of Meles meles. NCBI lineage: Eukaryota > Metazoa > Chordata > Mammalia > Carnivora > Mustelidae > Meles > Meles meles. Next base: position 127,449,346 of record NC_060071.1, read on the forward strand.
AGATCATGACCTGAGCCCAAGGCAGAGGCTTAACCCACTGAGCCACCCTGGTGTCCCCAACAGTGACTTCTGAAAGAAAGTTCTATTTGTTTTTCTGTTTTGTTATTTTGCCTTAATTATCCTGATTTAAGTTGGTCACAAAATACTATTTATTCCTACAACACACATTTCGTGAGATCCTATTATGTTTCTAAAAGTTGATATGTAATAGTTCATCAAATAAAAAAAATTGTCTAACAAATTTATATCCTAATGATGCAGGGAGAAAAAATAACAAAGGAAAAAAATAACAAAGGAACACATAATACAGTAGGTGGTAATAGGTACTTTTATCAGTTAAGGTTCTCCAAAAAACCAGAACCAATAGGTGTGTGTGTGTGTGTGTGTGTGTGTGTGTGTGAATAAAGAGATTTTAAGGAGCTGGCTGACGTGACTATGAGGAATGACAAGACCAAAATTTGTAGGGCAGGAAAGTCACATAAGTGTTGATACTACAGGCTGGTTCTGAAGGCCAGCTAGCAGGCTGAAAGTTCTTGTCTTGAAGCAGATTTTTTTCTTCTGCAGGAAACCTCAGTTTTTGCTTTCAAGGCCTTCAGTTAATTGGATGAAGTTCACTCATATTATCAATGGTACTCTTTATGTAAAATTAGCTGACTGTAGATGTTAATCATGTCTACAAAATGCCTTTACAGCAACGTCTAGACTAGTGTTTGACCAAGCAACCTGGCAGAGTATCCAAGTCAGTTGACAAATGTATTAATAATTACAGTAACTTGGGGGAAATAAAAAAAAGAAAGAAAAGTAAAGCATGATAAAGAGATGAAGTGATGGGGAAATATATGTATTATTTCAGACAGACCGGTCAAAGAAGACCTCTCCGAAAAGTCAGTGCTCCAACAGAAGCCTCGACTAAGTGAGGTATAAGCTATGGAGGGATTGTTGAATGAAACATTTCAAGTACAAGAAACTAAGTCCAAAGGCCTTAATGTAGGAACTTGGCTAGTGTAAGTTTATGAATAGCAAAGAGAAAATCTCAGTTAAAGAATAAAGAGGAGGGAGTGATAGGAACATGAAGTAAGAGAGGTAGCCTAGGACAAACTGTGTAACAACTTTTAGGTCATAGTAAACTTTGGTTTTTATTTTGAGTGAGATAAGGAGCCACCAGTAGGAGATGTGGAGCAGAGGAGGGATATGACTGTAGTGGTTGCAAGATGTAAATTAGTGGTCTCAGCAGAAATGAATATGTGCTCTACTGTAGTGGTAATTGGTGAATAGGATATGCCATGAGAAAAGAAGAGGAAAGTCAAGGATGACCTCAAATGTTCCTTGGCCTAAATTAGAGAAAACTAGAGTTACCATTTACTAAAATAGCTGGTTGGGATGGGGGCAAATAAAGAGTGAATTTGGAGATATCTCTTGAATATCCAATTGGAGATGTTCAGTAGGAGGTGAGGGGTAGCCATTAGATAGAGTCATGAGACTTTTTAAATTTATGTCAATGTTTGAACCAATAGGAGTGAAATAATCACTTGTAGAGATTAGAAAAAATAATTTAAAGAACTAAGTCTTGGGGGCGCCTGGGTGGCTCAGTGGGTTAAAGCCTCTGCCTTTGGCTCAGGTCATGGTCTCGGGGTCCTGGGATCCAGCCCCATGTTGAGCTCTCTGCTCTGCAGGGAGCCCGCTTCCTCCTCTCTTCTGCCTGCCTCTCTGCCTACTTGTGATCTCTGTCTGTCAAATAAATAAATAAAATCTTAAAAAAAAAAAAAAAAAACAAGAACTAAGTCTTGGGACATTCCAATGTTTAGATTTGGGAAATTCAAGAAATCCAATAGTAACAATAGCCAAAACAACAAAGTTGAAGCTGGGTAAACATCTAAAATTTGGAAGTGTAAACAAACATGTCTGAAAGTTTTATTCAAGGCTATATTTCTTAAACTAGTATAGAATTCTCCTCAAATAAATAAATTTTGTGTTCAAGTATATTTTCAATACCCTTTGTATTATATTGCCCTATATGAAATTCTTTTTTTAGACCAAAAAGCTATTATTTGATTTAATTATTCAGATAAAATAAAAGAACCAAAGTCAGTCATCATGCCTTCTATGAAATTCTTGATGAATATTTCTATATTAAAAGTTCTGTAGAAATGCAGTAACAAATGAACATATTTAAACTGTTCAAACTGTATAAATTTTTTTGATCATGGAAGCCTTTTGTTTTTAATAGCAGCTGATTAATTCCATGGCCCTAAAACTACTTTTGTTTCTCTTCTACATGTTAGTCCAATACCTATTTTGATGTGATTAGCCTATTTCTCTAAATCTAATAGTTAATAGCATTGTCTCCCATTTTTTCCTGACACCTATAATAATGGAGATGGGGAGAAGTGTCTAGATTTGGGATATCTTTTTAATTTCAAAATGAATAGAACTAGGTCATAGACTGAATGATGAAGGCAAGGGAAAGAGACAAGTAAGGATAACTACAAGATTTTGGCTGTAGCAGCTGGTTAAATTATTACCTGTAACCGAGATGGGAGAGGCTTTAAAGGTAAATATAATACCAGGATTGCTTTGTAAGGTAGGGACCAAGTTAAATTTCACCCAAATGAAGATGTCTAAAAGGCAGCTGGACATTTGAGTCACACTCAGAGGGAATTTATGACTAGATAAAGTTGGTGAACTAGATGAACATATTATTTATCTTCTGAACTGCATGAGAGGATTGAGGTGGAATATAGAGAATAACAGGCACTGCAGGCTGCACCTCTTCCTAACACTTAGAGATATTATAGATGGAGCAGGAAATGTGATTTTCCAGTTGTTGTTTTGATGTCCTCTATGACAGTAGAAGACCAAAGTCAGTAGAAGAAGATAACATATTACCAACAAGCGAATCTCCTGCTCTGGTCACTTATAATCTTACAATGGATGGTTCAAAACAAATAATTTCAAGTTCCATCTTTTCTACCTATTTCTAATCTAGTCCTGACAGCCCTTTCTTCCCCTCCCTCCCTTCCTCTCTCTTTTTCTCTCTCTGTCCTAACCAGTTTATCTAATATGTCATTGAAAAATGTCCTACATGCAGTATGTGGCAAGTTGAAATGCACACGCAGAATGTTTTATTTGACTTAAAAATTTCTGCTAATCAAATCGTTTAAAATAAGAGATTCTGGGCAGTTCATTTATTGAAGAATTATATTCAGTAGAACATCTTTTCCCAGTGCATTTCCTTGTTAACCAATTAGAGAATTTGGATTACTTGGTAGATACAGTCATTTTTGTCAAATCTCACTTGGAATGCTTTTGAATTTTTGTCTTTGTTTCTTCTCTCTGCATTGATTGCTGTTTGGCTTCATCAAATTAATGGTTTTGGAATCATTACACACTACAAGTCATAGATTTGGGACAAAGTCATCAAACATGAAGGGAAGGCTGATAACACTTGCTCAAAGACTTGAGTAATCGTGTTTATTTTTAAATGCAAAATTAAGCAGAGGAAAGTCAGAAAGTCAGACTTCATTAACATTAAGCAACTATTCCCATCTTCACAGTTGCAGGAGAAAAGCAAGAAATCGGCCCCATATGTCTCCACTGTACAATGATAGCTTGCACTTGTGGGGACTGCTTGCTTCTACGTGGGAAATGATGTTGTCCAGTGCTTAAGCATGTGGTGGTAGGTCTGAAATAGTACATGTGATATAGACAATGTTTTTCCTACACTACACAAAGAAAGCAGACCCAGAGAGGTTAAGTGGTTGTTCTGGCAGAATAATTGCCCCATATATAAACTGCACGTCACAAGCTCTTCCTATGGCATCAACTTTCAATATACCTAGCTCTAACTATGACTGGCTCATTCTCCTGCAGCATGGCCATGGTCTTCCTCTTGTTACATGCTGATTAAAAGAAGTTGTGCAATTTGTACAAATCCATGAGAGAAAGTCACTATAAGAAAATAGTGTCAAGCCATTGATGCTGGTCAGACTCTGACAAAGCTAACTGCAACGTACATTTGCTCATTGCATGTGAAATTAAAATAATGGAAAGTCTTAAATTCTCAAGCACAAGATGTTTTCAAAGGAATTAAATTTTTTCCAGGTATGCAAGGGTATGCTTGACTTTGGTGGTGCTTCAGGGGATTTAAACTAACCAGGCCCAGGGCACCTGAGTGGCGCAGTCCTTAAGTGTCTGACTCTTGGTTCTGGCTCAGGTTCTGATCTCAGGGGCATGAGATAGGTCCTCGTGTTGGGCCTGGACTCTGGGCTCAGGCTCTGTGCTCATCTCAGAGTCAGCTTGAGATTCTCTCTTTCCCTCTCCTTCTACCCCCACCCCCGACTCATGCTCTCTTTCTCTCTCTCTCTCAAAAATAAATAAATCTTTAAAAATGAATGAATGAATGAATGAATGGACCAGGCCCAAGAGCACAGATAGAAGAACTGTCAATAAAAATATACAGTTTTTGGTTTTGTAAGTATTTCATGACCCTTGAAAGTTATTTAAAAATATAGGACTATTTCAAAAGATAACAAAATCACCTCTAATCTTTATAAAGAGACAGCATTAAAGATATTTTTTGGTATATTTTCAGTGCATATTTTATACCATTGATCCTGCATTTGTTTAGCATTTCCTGAGACACTTTATGTTGATTGCCACATTTTATTATAAGTGTATTACCAACTTACTAAAGTTTATTAATTAATACACAAAATAATGATGTAACTTATCACATGGTACATAAGTGCTTTATAATGTATTTATTTGTTGTGCTTCTGTTGAGATTTAACATGTTCCACATTTTTGTGAACAAAGTTGTGGTGAACATGTTGATACGTGTTAAGAGTTAAAATACTTAAGGCTTAAATATGGAAGACATTTTTAAAATTATACGATATTTTCTCACATTTATTATTTAAGTTGACACAATCATGAATAAAGGAAATGCCATTTTTATAAGCCCATTCTTTGGACTAGTTGATGGGAAATTGTCAATACTATGAAATAACTCACTGAATTAAAATAAAAACGGAATGGTTTTTATATAGATGAAATTGCAAGTGTGTGTTGATTCCAGCATTTTGAAATATTCAATCCTAGGCCTGGAAAAATGGTCCAATGTTGATACAAATACTTTAGTGTGATTAAGTCTGATCTCTCCAGAAATAACCTCTGCTTTCTAGTTAAAACATGAATGAACCGAAGTTCTTCATGGATCTTTTTCTGAAAGTCTTGTTTTTCCCTTTAGACATGATGTTAGTCATTATGTTGTAATTTTTATTATTTGTAGAATGTTCTTATTTATGTAGTTGCTGACACCTCTTCCTGTCATGATTCACAAGCACATGAGTGAGTAGATAATAATGGTGATTTATTATAAGAAAAGTAAAAAAAAAAAGCCTTAAATTCATCTAAAGGATGGATTTACTCTGAAGACAGGTGGTGTATTTAGGGCCATTTATACATTTTACAGTTTTTTTTTTCCCTTCTATATTTTCTCAAACATAGAAATGTTAACTTGTTAATTGGGCAAATGACCAAGAAAGAATTCTTGAGATTTTTTGGTGCAAAAAGGTGATATTATTACAGCATGGGGACAGGATCTGTGGGCAGAAAGGACTTCACTGGGGTTGTGAGGAGTCACTGATTATATACTTTTTAATTAGTGGGGGTTGGGGATAGCATGTCTCTAAGGAATTTGGAAGCAAGGCATTCAGGACCTTGAGAGGCTAGCTAAGATAAGGTTACTTTTAGTCTTTAATAAAACATAAAAATAAAGCACTAAGGTGATCATGAGTTCCTTGAGGAAGGTCACACTGTGCATGGTTTAGGTACCCATTGGTGGGCTGCAAACTGTAAGATTTAATTTAAGTTACATTTCTCTTGCCTTTGTTTCCCTCATCAGAGATAATCTCATTAATTCATTCTCTTAAAAACTAATGGAATTACAAAAGAACAGTGGTCACTTATTAACACATAATATATTGATTAGTTGCTGTGTGTAACTTATGACTCAAAACCGTATCAGAAATTTAAATATTTCAAGATCTAGGTGTTAATAAATTATATGACCCATTCATTGATCTTTTAGTAGGGATATGGATATCTGGATTCCTACTTACCTCTGGTGTATGTAGGGAAGATCAGAGTGACAATTGTATATGATGGTGATAGTGAATTGATGTCAAAATGAAAATATATTATGCAAATGCCTTTTTATTGGAATGAACGCTACAATATTTTGTTATAATTAAAATATATCTTAATTTGTTGAGTATTTGTAGGCATTATATACTGAATTAAATGGGTTCAAATTCCAAATACGTCAACACATTGATGCTTATCAGAGGGGTAGTCGGTGGGAGGATGGGCTAAATTGGTGATGGGTATTAAGGAGTACACTTGTGATGAGCACTGGCTATTGTATATAAGTGATGAGTCACTAAATTCTCCACCTGAAACTAATATTACATTATGTTAACTAAACAGAATTTAAGTAAAAACTTAAAAAAAATAAACTCTAATATATCAGGTAAAATAAAATCATAGTTTGGACTTAATACTAACTTTTTTCTTTTTCCAGACTGCAATCTCTCTCATTCTTTGTACACTAAATTTATATCATCTCCATTCTCTTGTAGGTCACTATGTTTCATAGATTGAGTTTTCTCATGTCCCTTGTTTCACACCTTCACATATTTACTGAGTATTATAGTATCTAGTCTCCCAAGAAATAATTGCACATACTCTACAAAAAATTCTGTTGTACATTGAACAAACAATGTGGTGGTAGAGTATTTGTTACCTAAGCTCTAAATAATTAACTAAAATTTTCTTTATAGATGCATGGTTTCCAGAAAAAAAAAAAAAAGTTCTCACAGATGGGAAGCCTGTTAATTATTCTTAGTAGGGTGATTTTTAAGTGAATAAACAGGCTATTAATTTGCCATTTGGGAAGGGTTATTGATTTTTTTATGGTAAGACAGTTCTGTAGTAATGACTACATTCTGTTTCAACTCTGGACAATGGAATCAGAGGGTCTGGGTTCTGGTCCTGTCAACAGCACTCTCTGGACATGTAGTTTTGTATAAATCACTCAACTTTTTATCTGACTTTCCCCTCATTTATGAAGTGGACAGAAAGTACTTTCTATCTTGACTTCAGTAGGGTACTGAGTGATATTATATTATCATTAATTGTATCTTAATTAACTTCTCTTAACACATAGCTTCATTAAAATAGCAAATAAAAATATTCAATATTCAATAAAATTAGCAAATTTCTGAAAACATGCAATATATGACTTTATCATATATATCAGTTTGATAAGACTACCATAACAAAGTACCATAGATTGGGTGAAATTTACTTTTCAAAGCTCTGGAAGCTAGAAGTCGAAGATAAAGGTGTTTTCAAGGTTGATTTCATTTTGAGGACTCTTTCCTTTCTTTGGAGATCACTGTCTTCTCCTTTGGCCTTATCTGTATTCTAATCTCCTTTTTTTCTTATAAAGACACCAGTTATATTGGTGTCATTCTGATGACATCATTTAACCTTAGTTACCACTCAGAAGGCCCTATATCCAAGTAGAATTACATTTTGAGATACTGAAATTTGGAAACTCAACATATTTTGGGGAAATGATTCAACCATAACACTGTATGACGTTTTCCAAATGATGTTTTGCTGAACAGTAGTATTCAGATATACTTAAATAAACGTTTAAAATAGTGAAGTATAGTAAGAGAATGCTAAGTAATATGCAAAGAAGTGAGTGTTTATTTGTTTTTGAGATTTTTGTTTGTTTATAAACTAAGAAATGATAATTTCTAGGAGAAGGTTAAAAGAGGAAGGATAACCTAAATTTATTTGACCAAGGAATATGACTTGATGCTTTAGAAAAGGCTATTGCATACATATTTTAATACTTGCCATTTTTTAAAAATAGAATAACAAAAATAAAAAATCTGCCACAACTGAAATATATATCATAGGGTAGGCTGTATATATGGATGTGGTAGGTAATTACTTTACCATATTTGTGGGAAGGAGAAAAGAAATCCACTTGGTTAAAAACTGAACTATTAACATTTTTCTGATACAAGCAATTACCATTAATTGTCATTATATTTTGCTAATACAAATGTTTACTTATTTATTTATTTTTGAAGATTTACTTATTTATTTCAGAGAGAAAGAGCATATGCATAGGAGTGGTGGATTGGCAGAGAGAGGGAGATCAGAAGACTCCTTGCTGAATGTAGACCCCACATACACTTGATCCCAGGACCCCTAGATCATGATCTGTGCTGAAGCCAAGAGTCAGAAGCTCAGCCAGCTGAGTTTCCCAGGCACTCCCTAATACAAATGCTTATATCTACATTTTTTTTTCTAAGAACAGATAGTGTTTTTTTATGTAATATCAGTTATTAACATTTAAGAATAGATTAATGAAATATTAATTTATCTTTTTCTTAATAAGACCTAGAGGGAACCAGTTGTTCTCAAACCACACTATGCATATAAGTCACCTGATCAGATTTTTCAACATGTGAATGTCATGGCCCTGCCCCTAGCATATCTATTCAAATGGTCTAGTGTAGAGCTGAGATTTGAAATTAAAGCTGACCTCATGATTCTAATGTTAGTCAAGAATAAAACTCTGAATCAGAAGGGCAGGTGGTGTACAAAAGGTGTACTATGTCTGTTAGGGAAAATTCTAGAAGTATTAGGCACTGGAATAAGTTTTATTGATTTATTTACTTATTTATTTATTTTTTGGAGTAAGTTTTTATAAAATGGCAGTGGCCATTTTGTATTGTTGAAAATACAAAGATCTAGTTGATCATATGTTCTGAATTAATATTGGAAAGGGAAGTGATCAGTAGACCTCAGAGCAGCCAGAACAATTTTCCTTTTGCAAAAATGAAACTTTATACCCATTAAACAACACCCATGTTCTTCTATCTCCAACCTCTGACAACCATCATTCTATTTACTGCCTGTGATTTTGACTACTCCAGATATTTCATGTAAGTAGAATCATACAAAGTTTGTCTTATTATGACTGACTTAATTCACTTAGCATCATGGCATAATGTCCTCCCAGTTCATCCATATTATAACATTTGTAGCACACAACCAAACCCACTCGCAGACTCCCAGGACTCTAATGCCTTAAGTTCACATAAATTTTTCAGATAGAGCTCATTTTAAATAAGGGTTGTCCATTTCTCATTCAGAGAAGGCTCTGAGGAAATCTGTTGCATGGTGCTCATTTCTTTTGTTTGGATTATCCAAGAAATGTAGTGAACCATCTAGTAGGTGATATAACCGTTTCCCATCACATTCAGCAAGAAAATGAGATATAATTGGAATTTATCTCAAACATTAATTTAAAAATGAAATGTAATGAGAAGAATATATAAAGAAAAATTTAACCAAAGACCTGACCTGTCATGTGTGCTTGCTAACTACTATTTTGATTCTCTAGTGTCTTATAGGAAAGTGTATGCTTTAGTTCCTTTTCTGTTTTAGTTCTGTGTGCTTAAATAACCCACAAGAATCTGAAAATTCTAAATAAACAGATCCAGTTCTGGTGTGCTCTTTAAAATGGAGATGAAAGTCTTGTGACACTATTTAGTATTTCCAGCCTCCCCAACTCACTCTGGAAAGAAAAGGAGACTCACAGTAGCCTACAGAAGGGCATTTTTGAGGGGGGGGTTCTGTGTCCATAGGCCCAGGAGGAGAAACTGATTGAGCTTAAAAATAATTGCAAACTAAATTTAGTTTTGACATCTATCTGTCTGTAGGTTTCTGATGATGTTAGCGTGGTCAGTGTTGTATCAACTGAGATTCTTAAGTAAAAATAAAACAAAACAACTAAGGTTATACTACAGATACTTTCTCAAAATTATTTAACAAATGGATACATACAAATGAAATAAATTTTTTAAAAATATTTTATTTATTTGACAGAGAGAAATCACAGCTAGGCAGAGAGGCAGGCAGAGAGAGAGGAGGAAGCAGGCTCCCCGCGGAGCAGAGAGCCCGATGTGGGGCTCGATCCCAGACCCCGAGATCATGACCTGAGCCGAAGGCAGAGGCTTTAACCCACTGAGCCACCCAGGCACCCCCAAATGAAAATTTTAATTTAAATTTGATTAATTTAATTTAATGTTTTCTGGGATGATATGATGGTTTTCTCTGGCAATTTGTTTCTTGTTTAAGGAGATGACTGTATCTATCTTAAGGATCAGAATTAGACCAGCTGATTTTATGTAATGGCTTATTTTAAAATATATGTTACTAGTTCTTGAGCTCAAAGTAAAAGATAATTCTTTTTTTTTTTTTCCCTTTACTTCCCTACTTAACTCTTCTCAGGAGACTGTAAGAGAAGCAACTAGATTAAAAATAATGGCAAAATATTAATAATTTTAAAAAGTGTGTAATTTTATCACTACTTTAATATATGTGGAGAAATTAATTTTCACTTAGGTAGCTAACTTTTATTTCACAGGTAACTAATACTCTCTCTTTTTCTGAGCACTTTTTATAATTAACTCATTATGGTGAGTTCATGTGCTAACTGTATTGTGCTTATTTCGCAGACAAGATATCTGAAGCTAAATGGTTTTGGTAAATTGTGAATCAGAGCCAGACCTTGTTAGAAGACCAAGATAATTTCTGTTGTAGCACTTTGCCTCAAAAAGCAATAATCCCTAAGAACTTATTGATACATATATATTTCTAGTTTGTTTCAGAAATTGAACCTCAATATCATATAAAATGCATTTCTTATATCTACTTCAGCATGATTATATTGTAAAAAAAAAAAAAGGAAGAAAACACATAATCCAAATTGGATTTTCAAAAAAAACTGTAAAGATGTTGCAAAATTCACACATATTCATGCATTGATAATCCAGTAATCATGTTATTTTTTATTTTCCTGAGGAAAGGAAAGGAGAGAGAATAACAGGAGAGAAAATGAAGATTAAATGATATCCTACCATTTCTGCACCAGGCATTTTCAAATATGTCATACAATTTATAGTCAAAGCACAATTATAAGATTGAGTATCCCCATTTAGAGATGAAGAAACTGAAGGTCAGAGAATTTAGTTCAGCTCCAAAGCTTGGATTTAAGATCAGTTGTGATTTCAAAACCTTTGCTTTATCTACATCTTGAAATATGAGTGAATTTGCATGAATAATTAGTGTTGGAGGAAATCACAGAGAAAACTCATCCAAAGATATTTATTACATTTACACCTTTTGTAAAGTTTCAAGCCAAATGATTCTCAAAAGCAGAAAATGTACTTCATATGGTGATTAAGAACTTTTTAGCAAAACCAAAGTTTTCTTCTGAAATATACTGTTGTATCATGCTTCAGAATATACACTTCTTAAAGTGTTCCATTCACATTTTAAAATAGGTCTGTAAATTCCTAATTTTTGTTCTATACTTCAGAGAGAAGCTTTGCCATACATTATATCAAGACTGTGAATTTCTAGATTCATTTTATGATTAAATAATACAGAAAACATTACATCCCAATTTTCAGAGTCTTCCAAAATTACTGCTTTGATCAAGATATCTTTTCAAACTCTAGTTCAAGGGGAGCAAACCTAGGGCAACTTACCTTCAGTTTCTCTGCCCCCATTACAATTTAGTCTTGACCCTGGATGACCCATTTTTAGGGCATAGGGACAACTAAGCAGGGGTCTCACTTAATGAAAGGCAGAAGACTATGATAAAATCCACATGGGATAAAAATGGGAGGAGAGTTGACATTTTTAAAGAATAATGATGATTAGTAAAAACAGACTCTCTCCCCTTACGCCTTTTTCATTCTGTGCACAGATTCAAGGCTAGGACCCATGATTTTATTCTTAAATTTACCGTCTATAGACAGAAATATAGTAGAAGCTTTCATCACAAATGTATCTCATTACAGGAAAATTCTTACCCTTATGAAATAATACATTATCAAAGAAAAAAGCCTGCAATAACAGATAACCTGAGCTTATATTATGGTGCAGCCTCAGGCTAAGTTTGTAGGGATTAGCAAAATGTTAAGGGTTAAGCTGAGAATCAACTTTCACAGATGTATCAAGGACAGTGCAAGAGGTGTGTTTAGAGAGGTTTGGATTGTGCATTCCTCATATCTTTAAACACACCTAATTAAAATGTCATTATAAATATGGCCGTATGTGTGGAAGATGGTGATATGAATATTTTTCTGCTTTCTCTGTAGGATCTCGGACCTGGTGAGAGATTCCTCATGTCATTGAAATAGTACTTATCTCCATCTCTGCTATCGTGCCCACTCTATTTCTCTCTCTCTCTTTTTTTTAAGCCACTTTATTGAGGTGTGACTGATATAAAAACAAAGATATTCATATTTAACACATACCATTTGATGAGTTTAGAAATAAGTATACACCTATGAAACCATCACTATAATATGCCATCTAGTACCTCAAAAAGTTTTCTTCCCGTTATTATTTATTATTATTATTCTTTGTGTGTGCAAGTGTATGTCTGCATATGTGTGTGATAAGAGCACTTCACATAATACCTACCTCCTTAGCAATGGCTACTCTTTGCAAAAGTTCATAGTGTGGGCAATAGTTAACCAAGTAAACAAGTTGACTCTTTCTGTTCACCTGGTTTAGTACCATTTTTGCCGTGGATCTTCTCTGTTGGGCATTGATTTTCAGTACAATGAAACTCTTCCTTTGTGCCCACATGCATCTTTCCCGGATCTCCTTGTTGCTGACTTCCCCCGTCTTGCTCTTCCAGCCAGGTCGGTGGCCAATCAACTAAGCCATTGGGATCATGCCAACAGTGTGTTGCATACAACACAGGACTCTTGCTAGGGACCATATATCAATTAACTGTCATTTATAAGGCATTAATATGCTATCCTCTCCACTTGCTTTGAAACAGCACCCTCAGAATCCACTTCTGAGGTTCCTTCTGGATTCCTTGACCTGAATGCTGGTCAGTCCTACTGCTTTTTGGCAAATAACATCTTCCTTCCTGTAATAGATCCAGCAAGTCCTCTGTTGATCTCTGCCCTGTGACTCTGCTTATGAATATGCTCTCCTAGATCCCTAGGAGAGCAAATACTGTCCTGAAAGGCATTGGCATATTTGAGGCTTTTGTGTAATCATCAAGCGAAAGGGAGGACTGTTTCTTCCAGTAAGGCGCATGGCCCACTTCAACAGGCCTATAGGGTTTGGGAGAAACTGGGGTTTCAAGGTCATTGAATATCAAAAAGTTCTCCTTCCCAGATATCTCTCTGTCTAGTCTCAAAGTCCTCTCTTTCCCTATCAGAACCCTGATTTTTGGCATAGCAGACTTGCCCTGGCTGAGAATTTAGCATTTCTTATCTTCAGCTGGTGCCTGATCTTCAGCTATATCTGGTCTCTCCCTGCAGGAGAAGGATTCTCACTCAGTGAGTCTAAGGGGTCCTGACTCTCACACTGTAGCTTTAGGTTGTGGATTCATATATCTAAGCTTGTTATTCTTATTTTTTTTATTTTCATGGAGTCAGTGATGCATAGAGATAGCTACACAGTTCCATATATGCTTGCTATTTCTACTTCATTTCCCATTATACCAAAAATATTACACCAGCCAATGCATCTTTTTCCACCTGTTCCCATCCCAGCACACATGGGGAAGTCCTAGCTTAAAAATCACACAGTTGTAACATGTAAGGGATGAAAAGAGTACTGAATTCCTCCCACAGCCAGTAAGGGGACCATGGTTGCTATCCATCCAGGAAGAAATCAACTCCAGAATCCCATCCTTAATGTCTGCCATCTACTTCAGGTACTAACTGTCTTAGGTCATGTCTCCTAAAAGTAGAATTTGGATCAGTGAATCTTATTTAAATGATTTATTCAAGGAATGTTCTCAGGAAAGGAATGAAGGAAGCAGAATAGGACAGGGGGAAAAGCTAAAGAGTAATGTGGTCTTGGCTGGCGCTCAGCTTCAGTGTGATCCTATGAGAAACTAACTCTGGAGCACGAATTAGAACACAATCTTTCCCATGTTTTGTATGCTCTAGGGATCATCAAAAATTTTGGTAAATTTTTAATAATGTTTTAGGCTTTTGGGGCCATTTAGTATCTGTTGCAGCTACTCTGTCATTATAGTGTGAAAAACAGTGTATAAACAAATGAGCTTGGCTGTGTTCCAGTTATTCACAGAAACAGGTGATGATGGCTTGGATTTGAGCTGCAGGCTAGCTGCAGATTGCTGTATCTTGCTGTAGGGAAAATGGCTCTCATTTGGCTGAAGGAAATTTTCCAAAGGAGAGTGTAACTGTGAGTCGTGATGGTCCAACATGCCAGCAGAGGACAGTTACCAGTACACTGGCAATAAAGGGCATTTGGGTAGGACACCGTCAATATCCACTGTAGGTGGAATATCAAGAAGACTTCCAGGAGGCAGGGGCAACTGACCTGGTTCTTTAAGGAGAGCTAATGAAATAACAACATGAGTAAAAATGCAAAGGCAGGTTGCAGTGTCATGCATTCAGAGAACTAAAATCATTTTGGAATTAAATGTGATCAGTGGAAGGTGAAGCTGGAGAGATAGATAAAAAATAGGATGTGGCAGGCATTATATATTATACTAAGAACATTGCACTTTACTTTGTAGGAATGAAGAGCCATTGGTGAATTTCAAGTGGAGAGGAAAAATGGTTTTTGCAGTGAACTTGCAGGAGCCACAGATAGATATGGATAGAGAATTTTTTAAAATTTTATTTTATTTATTTTCAGTGTTTCAGAATTCATTGTTTATACACCACACCCAGTGCTCTATGCAATATGTGCCCTTCTTAATACCCACCACCCAGGCTCACCCAACCCTCCGCCCCCCTCCCCTCCAAAACCCACAGCTTGTTTCTTAGAGTCCATAGTCTCTCATGGTTTGTCTCCCGCTCCGACTCTCCCCAACTCACTTCTCCTCTCCACCTCCCCATGTCCTCCGTGTTATTCTTTATGCTCCACAAGTAAGTGAAACCCTATGATAATTGACTCTCTCTGCTTGACTTATTTCACTCAGCATAATCTCTTCCAGTCCCGTCCATGTTGGTACAAAAGTTGGGTATTCATCCTTTCTAATGGAGGCATAATACTCCATTGTATATATGGACCATATCTTCTTTATCCATTCATCCGTTGAAGGGCATCTTGGTTCTTTCCACAGTTTGGTGACTGTGGCCATTGCTGCTATGAACATTGGGGTACAGATGGCCCTTCTTTTCACTACATCTGTATCTTTGGGATAAATACCCAGTAGTGATTTTTAATCATATACTATCTGTAGCACTTCATAAAATGTGCATGTTTCAGTTTCCTTTTAGATCCAATGTGTGATGACTTTGGTCAGCTTTGATGCTGTCTGCTGCTGATGGTGGCATACATCTTCAAAGTGAGTTCCAACAGTGAAGTAGGAGTTGCATCTTTGATCAGTATTATTTTTTCCTTTTTCCTTTTTTTTCTTCCTGACTTCTTATGGAACAACAGCAGATGTTGGAAAGGTGCTTCTCTAGATGTCAGGGTAAAGTTTATGACCATGAGATGTAAGCTTTTGCTATTGCTCAATGAAGCCAACTGGTTTACATTTTAAGTTACACCTTGGTCTGCTTAGTCCCATGCTTTGCAAATAACCAAATTCATTTTGTACCAAATATCAAGGAACCACCTGTTCAAATCAGAGGTTGTCATAATGTATACAACCTACATGATCTTTTTGGAAACAAAATGCTAACAAAGACACCCCTCCATATTTGTGTGTGTGTGTGTGTGTGTGCACGCATGCATGCGTGTGCATGTGGTTTCCCTGCTTAAACCCTTCATTTTCCACTATTTAGTCCAAGACCAAAGGAGGGAGCTAGCCATTAACAACCTTTTAGAAATGCTCTTTTAAGCATATGTAGGCTGGTTTGGAATGGCAATACCCCTACAAGAAGGGAGAGCAAATAAGAGCTACCTTGATATCTTAAGCTTAAGGTGATGGTTTGAACCAGCATAGTGAGAGAATGTCTAAGGAAGTCAACTCTCTTAGAAGATGGATCATTCCATCTTCTTAAGCTTAAGGTGATGGTTTGAACCAGCATAATGAGAGAATGTCTAAGGAAGTCAACTCTCTTAGAAGATGGATCATTCAGGTAAGAAGTGGGGTCTCTGAAAAGTAGATCAAAGACTTTTCTCTTTTTTTTTTTTTGTATTTTCCTAGTATCTACAAAAAATTTATTACCATTTTATTTATAAAATTTAGTATCTACAAAAAATTTATTACCATCCACAATAAGAAACAATAAACTTCATTTTAATAAAGAAATTACATTTTTTTGCATCTGAATCTGTTCACTGGTTAAAACAAAGTCTATATGTACAAGCATGTGGCAGGCATGTGTACTAGAAAGTTATTAACATAGCTCTAATATATATGTAATACTTTTACTCCAAAAAGATGACTTCAGGTGTTTATATGTTAGAAAGGGAAAATGTTTATTAGCTGTTCTTTTGGAGCCTAGAGGTTCTATAAAATTCTGACCTATAACAACAATGTGTTGCTCACATTTAGTAGTTAGTCCCCTAACTACTAAACTGTTGTTTCTGGAATAAACAATGAAGTTTTCTCTTTGATAAGGGCAGTGCAGTACTAGAATCATGTATATTGATAGAAAAGAAGGTGTTCAGTGGCCAAAATCAGGTATTTTCTGGGAGTTATAGATTACATTTATAAATTTGCATTGAATGGTAAGGTTGTGAGGAGTAAAGTAGAACATTTTTAGAGAGTATATAATAGGTAAAAAATTACAAAATATAACTAAGTTATATAAATCACTCTTCCTGATTGCCATATAAAATAATAAATGCTATTTAATGCTCCCCATAGGGGAAAATAATTTTGCTTTCATGTCTCCATTCAGCATTCATAGCTCTGTAGAGTTAAGGTAACTTGAACCCTACTTTAAATTGAAAAAAAAAAAGTCAAAATAGTTAAAATGAGAGAATCTGCATTCACGTGAACCAGCAACCTCAATTCTTCTCCCAGTCCTCAGACCTATTCAGTCTAGCACCAAACATGGCAGCTGGCTGCTATCTTACAGGGAAACATAGGAAATTTATGGCATTATGAATTATGGCAGTTATCTCCAATAAGCAGTGTTCCTTCCCCCAGTTTCCTATCCATGTTCTTGGTCTTAAATTCCTTCCATGGACACCATATCCTCCCCCCAACCCATCCCAACCCTGATCAAGCAAAGGATTAACTTCCAAAGCCTAGTGTGCTTGGCTTTGAATTCTTTTGTGTCCTATTGCAGTAGGATCAACTATGTATCTCCTTTTCATCTTTCTCTATTTCTATATCCACAGAGAATCCTCTGGATATGATTTTATGTGTGTATATAGCTAAATTAGCCATTAGCCTTTCCCCATTCTTTTATGGAAAAAAGTACATTTTCAATATCAGTCCACATAAGTGAACCAAAATAGTTATAGATCTATGTCCATCAGCATAGTCTAGTGGGCCACCTGTCATTATAATTACTGACACCTGAAAGAGAGAGGGGCTAGTCTGAGTCATAGGTTACTTAACTGGAGGCTATGTCAAGTTTAAGAGAAAAGATGGAAGCAGGAAAGAAATAATAATTGCTCCATTTATGCTCAAGATGTGGTAAACCACATTTTAGTCAATTCATTTTTTTCAACCTTTTGCTGGCATTATGACATTCATTTTTCCCTTTGCTGTGGAGATTTCTAAAGTTGAGATCCTAATCCTTAATTACTGAAAAGGAAAACAGGATTTTATCATTGCGGTCATCATTGGAATGACTCCTAAAGAGACCATCTTGAAACCCAAGTTTTGCCACTGGTGCTAGAAAAGTAAAACTACTTCTCACCAAATATAACAGAGAAATAGTAAGTACCAAGCTTCAAGGTTATGAAAAATGTGAAGAAACAGGTTCTTACCTGCAGTATTCTAGCTCAGGATTGAAACATACATCATTGCCTACCTACTCTAATAGGACCAAAGTCAATGGAAATGTAGCATGAGACTATTAGCTGGGAAGAGACTAAGATTTAGTTCCTGAACTTTGGAAGATCTGATAAGGTCTTGTATCGGCTCTTATGTATCCATCTGGACAATATGATATGCTTGAGAGATTGATAGATTGATTTATTTTTTTTTTCCTGATGAGAAAACGAATCTTCTGTTTTTGTGTTTGGGAGAGGAAAGGAAGATGATACAGAGAATAGTGTGAGAGCTTTTAGTCTGAAAGCTTTGTTTTATGCTCTTTGGAAAGAGGGATTTTGGAGTTGCACCACTGACTAAATTTGTAGCACTGCAGATGACAGGCTATAAGAGATAACTTAAAAGATAGCTCTTTTTAGGAGCACGTGGGTAGCTCAATCAGTTAAGTGTCTGCCTTTGGCTCAGGTCATGATCCTGGTTTCCTGGGATCAAGCCCTGAATCAAGCTCTCCGCTTAAGGGGGAGCCTTTTTCTCCGTCTCTCTCTGCCCTTCCTTTCTGCCCATGCTCAGTCTCTCTCAAATAAATAAATAAAAGCATAAAAAAAAAAAGACAACTCTTTTTAAACTTCTATCCCTATTCTCACCACATACCAGAAAAGAATTTAGGAATGGCATCCCGAATGTTCTAGATCTGCCACTAACATTATTTTTATAGAGAAAACTGCTGGTGTAAGCAGCAAACAGTTTCCTAAGGAGGTTTAGATGTGAGAGTTGGGACAGGCCATATCAAGGCAAAGAGCCATCTAAGGTAAACCTTCATATGAATGCAGCCTCTTTATACCTATAGGCTGGTAAAACCTGGGGAAATATGGTTACACACCTTATAATAGAGCTAATTTTCCCCCAAGGGGGAGAGAGGGGAGGAAGAGAGAGGGTAAGGGGAAGGGCACAAGAAGGAGAGAGAATCTTAAGCAGGCTCTGCACCCAGAATGGAGCTTGATGCTAGGCTCAGTCTCATGACCCTGAGATCATGACATGACCCAAAATTAAGAGTTGGACGCCTATCTGACTGAGCCACCCAGGTGCCTCAGGTTACAAATACTATAATAATAACATAATTACAGAACAAGAAGATTTATGAAGAAATATGTCATCCCTCAATTTAAATTTTCCTCTTTACAAACTGTTTTTACTTTCTTGACTAGCAGCATATTTCTCTCTTTCTTGTCATGAACTGCTTCCAGTGACTCCTTTTTCTTACAATTTTTCCAAAATTCAGCTCACTTCCCTTTTTTTTTTCTTTTGAAGGAATAAGGGAAAACCGAACATGAATCATAGATAAAACAAAACAAATTTCAAAATAAGAGCATCAGCTTTTGTGATTCTTACCAACTTTCTCCATTACTGTTCCTACATATTTAGTCTCCACTGTTGGATCTCCTGATTTTGACATTTAGTTCTACTCATTGCCTTCCATTCCACTGCTTATTAAGACCCAGACTGACAAGGAAAAGGAGAGACAAATATTTGACTTCTACTACAACCTAGTCTTTCATCTCAGAAAAATCTCTCAAGGACAAACATTTTTCAACTGGTAAAATCCACATTTTAATTTAATTCTAACTAAGTCACTTGAACACTTTAAAAGTAGTCTTTACGTGAAACTACATATACAAGGAGAAATCACCTAAATATGAAATATATATATATATATGACTGACTATTTCTTAAAACATCAAATTAAGATGAATAATTGAAGGGATAGCATGTTTCTTCTGAAAAGTTGCCAGTGGTAGGTCTGGTAGTCTCTCCTAATCAGAATATTGATGAAATACCATGTCTATTTATGGATTTCACGACTTAAGGCAATAATAAAAATTGTGGTTTTCTGAATTTAGCTCACAACATTGAGTCTATTTAGTCTGAATCAGAAAGGGTGAGACATAATTTAATGGTCATTCTTAAATATAATTTCTCTTTTTTTGTTTCTTCTAATAGAACTGATATTTTTTTTTCCTTTGCAAACTTAACAGTTTCCTTTGTAAATGTAACAAGAAAACCACTATCAATATGATGAACATCTTCATAATGAACATTCTTGGATAATTGCTGAGGATTTTTTAGTTGCCTCTGCTGGAGGTTTTCAAGGCATATATGAATGCTTTAAATTGTCTTTTTCCAGATGAACAAAATGGTCTCTCTCATTCCCTTCCAGTATCTATGATTGCATTATTTTGTAAATTTATATTTTATGTTTTATTTGTAGTATGTGTATATATATATAATCTATCTACAAAATATATATCTATAGTGTATATTTATATAGTATTTCTATATTTTATATAATAATGTTTTGTGTGTCTATGTATATGCAGCATTTGAGCAGTGCTCTTCCAAAGAATTTTTTGTGAAGATGGAAATATCCTGTATGTGTGCTGTCCAATATGGTAGCCCCTAGCTACATGTGGCTGTGGAGTTCTTGACATGAAGCTAGTTTGAGTGGAAAACCAAAATTTAATTTTTATTAATTTTAATTTAAATAGCCTTGGTGGCTCAGTGAGTTAAGCCTCTGCCTTCATCTCAGGTCATAATCTCAGGGTCCTGGGATGGAGCTGGGCATTGGGCTCTCTGCTCAGCAGGGAGCCTACTTCCTCCTCTCTCTCTGCCTGCCTCTCTGCCTACTTGTGATCTCTGTCTGTCAAATAAATAAAATCTTTAAAAAAAAATACCCTGCATATGACTTGTGGCTACCAAATTGGAAAGTACAGTTCTACACATTGAATTTAGATTTTGGTTACTTTTAGTCTTAGTTGATATAATTAGTTTTATAGAAATGATAATTTAAGCTTTAACATTGGAATGGAAGGAGAGTTAGCCGCTAGTGTTAATGTCTGCCTTCTCCTGTGACACACATGAATTGATACATTTTGTCAGTAAGGAGTATTTATGGTTTCATTTCTCTTTCTAGATTTTGAGTGAAGAACCTAACTATCTGTTGAAAAGGTTGAATCTCCTTCCTGAGACACATTCATAATATGTCCTGAAGATATTTTAAGAGAGTAAGATTGATAGACATTGTGTAAACAGGAAAAGTAAAGTTAATATAAATCTTTTCCAGTTTGGGATGGTGACATTTATGGAGAAACTCTCCCCTCCAGCTTTAGAGATGATGCTATTTCACCAGCTATTAGAAAAAATTTTCTCTCTCCACTCACCTTATAAACAAAATCCACTAACTGGGCCCAATTCATATCTCTTGGTATGTAGAATGATTCTAAAGAACTTCTGTATTATTTTTCTTGCTGTCTCTGCAAAATTTGTACTCAGAGACCCAGAGACATTAGTTTGGAATAGAAACTAATCAAATAGCATTCTTCTCCATGCTCCCGTTGGGGGAATGTGCTCATCCCGTGTCTCTCCTCTTTTGCCCATACATCTCCCATACGGTGGTAGAGGAGCTCAACTCATTATTCACTTTCAAAATATTGCACCCTTTATGCCAGCAGCTTATTATCTTTTTTTTACTTTAGAAACTTCTGAAATTTTACCCAGTGATGTGCAGAAGTCAGTCACTGTTCACTGGAATGTTCGCAAGAGCTTAATGATTAGAATTTTCTGTTTTACTTTCTGTCACCCTGGGCTTAGAGCAAAGTACCCTGGATAAATGTTGACTCAGCTATATCTGCTTCTTAAAGTGCTTTACTTTCTGTGCCCCAACTCTTTAAGCAAATACAGGAAACAACACAAATGAAACAACTTCTTCATGTGCCATATGGTTTCAAAATCAATAGCACTTTAATTGCCCAACAGATTTTTTTAAAACTTTAATGAAGAATGGATTAGTTGGTGGAATGGGTGAAATTCAAGCCTCTATCATTAGTTCTCTTCTAGGGTCCTTGCAATATTTTCTGAAATCTACTAAGTCACTGTTTCTGGCGGCTCCTGTTTCAGTACCCCACGTTTTTAAGTGAGAGGTATCTAAATTGTTTCAAAGGAAAAGGCTGTCTTTTCATGGCCGCATACTCATAATCGTTTCATCAGAAATTTACAGACATTGCTACGGTCACTTCTGTTCAACAAAGATTGTTTGCAAGGGAATTAGATTGAATTTTGAGTGAGTAGGAGTTTGGTGACACTTTTTTCTCTCTGATTTGATCTTCTGTTGTCTTAAAATTACTTAAACTACTTCTGTTGCCCAAAACTTAGCTCCAGACACACAATGAAAGTTAGTATTTATCTAATAAACAGTGAATTCTGTAAGGAAACTGGCCTTCTGTCTATGTAATCTTGAAATGAGTTTAGTTACATAAACAAAAATAGCCTGAAAACCAGGTATGAGTTCAATGTTCTATTGTTTCAGTTTGAATCTAGTTGAATTTCTTCACTTTTATCTCCAAAAGACCAACAAACTACATTTTAATAATAGTCACATAATTTTTTCATGTATTTGCATGAAAGGGTAATAGTTGAAATAAATTCTAAATTCCCCACAGCTGATTTTTTGTCAGCTGTACGTCATCTGATCCAGCCAAGAGGATTTCTATAAGTGGGGGCACAAACAAAGAAAGAAAGAGTTGTCATTTCCGGCTCTATTTGTGTGATTTTCATTTATTCATTCATGGAACAGATATTTAAGCAAAACATTCTGTAGCGTAAGACTCTAGTACTGTGAAAAGAGATAAAAACATCTCTGTCTTCATGGGTATTTCATTGTAAGAGAAGAATATATAAAGAATACAGAGAGAGATAAATATCAGATAAAATATATAACATTAGTTTGCAATAGTGTTATGAAGAAAAACAAAGCAAGGGAGAAAATAGGGTGTATGTACCCTGAAGGTGGTCACGGGTGACTGCAGTTTTAAGCATGGTTTCTAGGAAATTCTTCTTTGTGAACATGACACTTATAGACATGAATGAGGAGAGGGTGGCAGGCCTGTAGATACCCAGGAAACTGTTGCAGGGAGCAATAGCAATTACAAAAGTCCCGAATAGAATCATGTCTGGCATTGTTATAGCAAAGATGCTGACGTGGCTGGAGGTTGACTGAACAAGATGGATGGTATTAGGCGATGAGGTCAGAGAGATGCATGGGGGGAGGAGTTGGGAGGGTTATGAGGAGTCTTATTAATGCTTATAGGGACTTTGGCCTTTACTCTGCATAAGATGGGGAGATTTCGGGGATTTTGAGCAGAATAAGGTCATGATCTGACCTCTGCGTTAATAAGCTTATTCTGTATGCTTTGTTCATAATAAACTGTCACAGAGCCATACTAGAAACTATGACAGTAAAATTTTAGCAAAAGATAATAATTGTTTGGACCTAACATGTAGTGCTTAAATGCAGTGAGAGTCCAGATATATTGAAAAAATAGAGGAAAATTTAAATAGCCGATACATTTCAAGTGTGGTATTAGCCAAGGGGCTGACCCAAGGACTTTTTGGACCTATTACCTGTGCGACAATTTACAGACAGCCAGCTATTGATGGTGCCGGTAGAGCACATGTATGAATCTGTCATCAGAGGAGAAGTCCAGGCTGGGGATTTAAAAGTGAGAATCTTCTGCTTTTTTAAATTCGTGAGACTGGCTGAGAGCTTTCGGAGCTAGTGAGTATAGGAGCAAATAGCAGAGGCCTGGGAGCACTCATGGGTCACTCCAACCTTTAAAATTCAGAAAATCAGGAGACTTAAAAACAGACAAACAAATAAAAAAACAGGGAAGGGATGACCAGCACAGGGTGGGGGTCTGTTGACCTGGAAGGCAAGTGAAGAGGGTGAAGAGGAGGGGATGAGTCAACTGTGTCAAATGCTGCTAATAGATAAGTACCGAGGACTGAGAATGATCTTTGGGATTTGCCGCTCCTTTGGGGCTTTGACGGCAGCCCTCCTGGGGAAATCTGGTAGGGAAAGTTTGGTTGGAATGTTAAGGGGGGCCCAGAAATGGAATGGTAGCCAGAGTGGTGTGAGGGATCAAGAGAGGTGTTTTGTTTGTTTTTGACAGAGGAGAGGAGCAGAATTGCTGAAGGAAAGTTTTGAAAATATGAACAGCTTGTCACTAGTGCATAAATAGAGGCATTGAGCTTGGCCCAAAGAAGGTATAGCCCTCCATAATCACAGGAGGGAAAGCCAACACACGGGAAACAGGAGCAAGTAAACAGAGAAATGGAAGAAATAGACGAAACTTTTCTCCTGGGCGCTTCCCTTTTATCTGTGAAGTCAGAAGCAAATTTATCAGGTAATGGAAATAATAGGAGGAGGAACCAGATATTTGGAAGAAAATAACCATTTATGACAACAGTCTTTAAAATATTATTTAGATTTTCCCTATAAATGAGTTCTGAGAAATACTATTGAATCCTCTCAAACATTTTAAAACTAATCTCTACAATTTTTCATTCTAATTTTTAGTATCACAAAAGGTAGTCTCTGATGTAGGTAATCACTGACATTTATAAATTAAAATTATGCATCATTTAAAAATGTTATTCAGTGGAATCTAAATAAGTATTCTAAATCCACCAACATCCATTTAAAAATGTTATATATACAAGCTTTTCTCTACTGGAAATGTTAGCATTATCTCTTTTTCTCCTTGAAATGGAACTCCAGAATTTAAACCTAAAGAGGCATGTCAATGCTTGAAAACCTTTTACTACTCATCCTCTCATACTGCTCTGTAAGGAAACTAAGTATACAAACAGAATTTTAAAAACTTTACTGTGTGGTAAGTCAAGAGTTTAAAATTTTTTTCAGCAGTGAAACAACTTTAAAAGTATTTGTGCTCCATTGACAAGTGTAACAATATATTAATAATTACACATTATAGATTATAAAACTATCAAACACTGTGTTACTTGGATCACTCTGGAGGCACACACTGTGAGTTAGAACTTCAAGAGGTTTGCTGAGTGTGAAGTGGGGATTGAGAAATGGAGAAAACCTGAGAAAATTAATAGACAGAGGAAGGATTGTGTGGGAGAACCTCGGATCACAATGTATGTCTGACCAAGTCTAACCAACTCACCAGAGACTGCAGAGCAAAAATCACCCATTAGAGAAATCTTGCACACAGCCGCTGTGGCCAAGCCCCGTCACCACCCCTTACTCAATCCCTGGCTGAGGGTTGTCCAGGAGGAGGATGGCCTTCACTGGAGAGCTGACACATCAGATCTCAAAGGCACTAAGAGCTGAGAGCTTTCGGGTAGCTGCAAGCCCTGCGGCTCAGCAAAAGAGCGATCCAAGTAGTGTTTTTCCATCGCTGCAACAGCAGACATACAAACTGTTATTGAAAATGCACTTAATGAGATGGATGGACTTTCTGTATCAAAGTTCACTTATCTGTGTGGGTAAATATTGCTTCATTATTATAATGATTCAGGGTTCAGCATCGATTACATTTTGTAGGCTCTTAAGCCCTAAGAAACTATATTCACATAAACAAGCATATTTTTTACTTCCTTCCCAATATATAGCAACTATCCAATAATTTTAAATCATTGAGAATTGTTTCTAATAACCTATCAGCTAACAACTCAGTTTCACGCAATTCAAAAATCATAAAATCTGCCTGCAGAATCCCCCCCACCCCCAATTTGTTAGTCATTCACTTTCTCAGTGCTTAGCAACTTTTCTTTAAAAGTTTCGCCAAGATTTATTAATCATAATTTGCTATGCATATTACTTTTTCATCTAGAGATCCTATGTTGAACCTGTATAATCAGAAACTATTATAAATTTCCAAATGTTTTTAGCATATATGTATGTATATATCTTTGCTAAGCCAGATAACTTTTGATACAATGTTTTTTATTTTAACATACATTTTAAATATATTTTCATCACATCTTTTTAGCTATAGCTTTAGCTCACTCAGTTTACAAAACATATCTGTCAGGGAATCTAATTAAAAAATCAAGTCCTCATTTCTAACCATTTGTCCAACTCAGTTGCATTTTTTCAGAAAACTTTTCTTTATTTTTCAATTCAGATACTACGGTTAATGCATATCTCTGTCTCTAAATTCTAACTCCATTGTAAATAGATATAAGACATAGACTTTTGCCATAAGTTTGTTCTTTTGATGAACTGCCATTTTTAAATTTTTTACACTACTGTCTGCTTTGGTCTCACAAGACACTTCTTTTAAGAGTTATTCTTTCTTTGACAATAGCAAGGGGAAGGAAGAGGTGAGTTAGTTAAATAAAAATTGCCAGTATTTCTGTTGCATTGCTTTACAATATATTCCAGTATAACTGATTTCAGAATATTTTGCCACCAGCCAAAGTACAATGTTTCTAAACACTGTATTTTGTCCTTAACAGAATGATGTGGATAAGATAATACAAGATAAATACATGGGCCCTAACATGGTGCCTTGATTACAGGAGGCTCCTTATTACCCAGGCTTCAAATTCTGAAATTATTCTTTAGTTTGGTGTCCCACAGTTTTTATATATGGGACAATTCACCATAGTAAGATTCCGGATGACTGTGAGATGGACCTTTTATGAAAGTTTTGAGGATGACTGGGAAGAGGGAACTGGAAGGAGGAAATGGCCTAATGCCTACCCTGCAAGCATGTTTTTAGATCCATTTAAGGAAAAGTACCAATGGAACATCTCCATCTGGAGATTGATTTCCCTAGAACTATTTATGTTATGGAAAAGCTTTGTGTACTCCCTGGGATACAAATATTCCAAAGAGAAGCCTTTGGTCAGGAAAAACAGGTGAGTGAGGATTCTAGTGGTTCTCAACTTGCAATGATTTTAACCTCTCAGAATACATTTGTCAATGCCTCGAGACATCTTTGGTTGTCCTAAGCCAGAGATGCTGTTAAAGGATCCTACGCTGCATGGGACAGTCCCCACAACAACCAGTTATCCAGTCAGAGTACCAATAGTGCCAAGTTAGAGAAACCTATTCTAAGTCTCACTAGTGAACATGATGTCCAAAGGCCAGCCCATCAACATCACCTGGAAATCTGTTAGAAAATGCAAGATCTGGAGTCCCAGATGATTCATATTTATGTTAAAAGTTTGAGAGACCCTGAACTTGGGAGATGCAGTGGGATCGCTAACAGCTCTCATGGTCTAGTCTGCACGCATTCCAGATGTACTGTGAGAAACTGTTTTCTACATTTTGAAAAGTTTTATTTCCTTCATTCAGATTTGTAGGATATGTGATGAAAATACTTTCAGATTAACTAAATACAAGATAAGCATTGTCTTTATGCATCTTTAAACAATGACAATGGATTAGATATAAACTAAAGCCTTTGTGAAATAGACAATATTACATTTGAAATCAAGACATCCATTTTAACAGATAGTAACCTTTTTGTTGTCTTTCCATTTATAAAATTTAATTTAAACTTGGAGGCTATTTAAAAAAGACAAAACACATCTGCTAACACATCTGCCTCACATGCAATTTACATGTAAACGTTGTTCCTGTCCCCATTTTGTTTTGGGTAATTTATATGCTCAGAATTCAGCACAACTCCTCAAGCCATAATACTTATTTTCCTTTGCTTTTTAATTTAGAATTGTTTTCAACTAAGAAAAGCAGAGAGAGATAAAGTATACAATAATTATTAAGCTAAAATATTGTAAAATATCACAAGATAAAATACCAATTAGAGCTAAATTCATACTACTAACCCTTTTTCATCCTCTTTCAAACTATTCCTTGGTGGTAAAGGTCATTAATTATTTCAGGATGGTAAAATGGCAATTGAAAAATTCCAATTTCTCTTCACTAAAATAAACAATCAATTCTATCAAGGTACTGTTATCTGAACTTTTTCAGAAACATCTAATATTCTCAAGGGGCCCATCCTCCTTAAGAAAATCTGGTATAGCAGAGAGTATTATATTTAAGCGAAAGCTATAGTTTCTTGAGAAAAGTTGAGTCTGTTCATATTACTGAAAGTTTTCTTTCTTACTAGTATTGCTCCCAGCATTTAAGCTTAGTTTCTTTAACAGAATTCCATGGGGGATAAAATAAATGTTCAATCCGTTTACAGATCTTCTGATAAAAGTCTTCTGCAGTGTAGAGATTTAAAAAAATATATATTCAGTTAAAATCATCTTTATTCACCATAATCACTGAGTGAAATAAGTCAAGCAGAGAGAGTCAAGTATCATATGGTTTCACTTATTTGTGGAGCATAACAAATGACATGGAGGACATTGGGAGATGGAGAGGAGAAGGAAGTTGAGGGAAATTGGAAGGGGAGACGAACCATAAGAGACTATGGACCCTGAAAAACAACCTGAGGGTTTTGAAGGGGCGGGGGTGGGAGGTTGGGGGAACCAGGTGGTGGGTAATAGGGAGGGCACGTATCGCATGGAACACTGGGTGTGGTGCAAAAACAATGAATACTGTTATGCTGAATAAATAAATAAATAAATAAATAAAATTTTTAAAAAATCATCTTTATTATTTACCTCAACATATTCTTATTGGAGACTCTCATCACTTTGTGCTTCAGCTGCTGTAGTAAATGATTAACTGCCTTCTCTAACTGGGGCACCTCCTACTGATCCTTTTGTGTGTCTTTTCATGACTTTCTACTTGCCATGACTCTTCTCAGAGCTCATAGGCTCTCTTCCTCAAGTTGACCTAGAAATGTTCCTGCAGCATAGGCTTCTCTCTGGCCTTCAAGGCTCTCCACTGTGTAGCTACAACCACTTCATCTGTCTTCATTCACATTGACTATTTCCACCCCTGCTTGGAACATGCCATCCTCTTCTCTGCCCCATATACACTGTTATCAATTCTGCATCTATAATCTTGCTCATTGTTTGCTTTTGGCCTGTTTGGTGTATCCTGACTTCTGCCCTCTGCTGGTCTAAATCATAGCCATCAACGAAAGGCTGGTTCATTGACACTTTCTTAATGAATCCCTCCCTGATGGATCTTTTTTTAAAGAATATCCTTAAAAAAAAATGTTCTCCAGCAGTCAGAGTATTACTAAATGTATTGTATGATGGGGAAAAAGTCTCTTATTATTTCTTCTTGCTTCTCAGTATGATGCAGCTGTGGTTTAATGCATGGACTTCCAGTTATACCTAGCGTGGAATGCTAGTTTAACAAATCGTTCCTTAGCCTAGATTAATGCCAAAATTACTTGATTTTTATGTGCTGCGGTTCTACATTTGTGTAATTTTACTTAACTGGTAGGATTATTGTGAATAACTACTTAATATATGAACATGAGTGATTGTTCTATGGAATGGACTTGTCAGAGTGGTAAGCGCTCCATTCAGGTGAGAGCCACATTGTCATCATCATCATCGTCATCACCTCTTTGGTAGAATATAAGCTGAGACAGCGCAGAGGGTCAGCTTTTATACTTGCCCTGCAACCCTATACACATAATCAGTGTTGAGCATATTGCGGTGGCAATAAATATTCAATGATCAATTCATTTTAGTCATATTTGGCTCCAGCTTCTACTCCCCAGGTTGTGCTGAGTCCCTCTCTTACTGTCTCACTTCAGAGGATATTATTGTGTACTGTAAAATCCCCCAGTCTTTATTTTTCCCCTGCCCTGAGCATCCTTATCAGAGAAATGTGGTAAGCTGGACATTTGACATGTATTCTCATTAGATCAGGTCTTCTGCAGACAGACATGAATAGTGAGTTTCATTGTAACCGTTATAGCATAAAACTTGCTTACAAGAAGCCTCAGAGTGCTATAAAACTTCATTCTGGGCATATTTTCATTTTGCTTTGTATGTGTGTCTTTTTCTTTCAGTGTTTCTGGAATTCCATAAACGTTGTTTATGTCCTTCTCATGGAAGGCCATACAATCACCTCTATTAATTTACCATGCTATCTCATCTGTTCCTCTCCACTTCTAAATAATCCCAGATATTACATTAAAGGCAGTTTATTTGTAAAATGGAAAAAAAAATGTCCTACCAAAAATGGCAGTCCTTATAAGTGAGGGTTGGGGATTAGAGAGATGGTTGGTGGTAGAGAGTCTTGTTAAGAAATCCAGTCTGAAAAATAGGCACACACATACAAATATACACACTAATCCTTTAGAAGTATAGGTCTGCTTTTGAATCTTATGGGGTCTAAGATCTTAGGGTATGTTCATAGAAATATGGAGATTCATAGCTATATTGTTTTCTGTATTGATCCATGTGGAACAGTATACATAATCTTTGCAAAATAGTTATTAAGACCTATATACGAAAGGCAATGTTACTGTGCGCCATGGTGGATACAAAAGTGATAATAACCCAAATACTCCTGGCAAAATTTTGTACAATCAAGATTATTATTTGAATCATGTCTAGAGTTTTTGATCAATACACTTAGGGTATGCTATAAATCGTATTATATTAGTATGATGAAAGGAAAAGACATTTATTTATAAAAGGGTTATTTGAAATATATGAAAATACTAAGCCAAGAGAGAGGACTGAAAACCTTTTTGATAGTTACTTTCAAGTATTCCATCAAGTGTATCTGGAAAATATCTCTCCTCTGGATTAGTCTGGAGAACATAAATAGGACCAAGAAGAAAGGGATATAAATTTCAATTATGAAAAAGAGTCTAATGATTAAGCTATCTAATGCTATAAAAGCAGTTGCTTGGCAAGGAAAAGACCTCCTGGGACTGAATAATAATGACAAAATAGTTCTAAATGTTGAATATTAGGAATGCTGTAGAGGGAAATCTTGAATGTGATGAAAGATTAAATTATACTTTCTCTGTAGACACCCTTTAAATTTACGAGTTAATATTTCATGATAATTTGGACAAATAGAAACAAGTTGATTTTCCTTCCTACTAAGTCCTTCTGACTTTTAAAATTAACTTATTTATATTTGAATAGTTAATATTTTAATTTTCCAAATATCATAAATCATAAAACATTTATTCTTCTAGAAATATAATAAAAATTGAGTATTTTGGGTAAAGTTTATCCTACTGAATAATTTTCCTTGGGCTTGCTTGAGTGGTGGTTTTCAAACTTTCACAATTGCACAACAACGAGCAATAATGGGAACAACCACAAAACTGAAAACAAAATAAAGATTGGACTCGTATGGATTGTATTTATTTGTTTTATATGTACACACACACACACACACACAATGGAACAAATATTTTTGTATATTATAGAACATTCTTAAATAGAAATTTCATAAGGATGCGTTAAAGAATATTTAAAATATTTTAAATAAGTTTACCTTTATTAATATATGAAATTATTGTATTTTTTAATGACACCAAATATTTTGGTTGTGACTTAAATTACATTTAATAATGCTCAATGCGATGACTTCATGTCATTATTAATGACATAGAAAAGTACAGAAAAGCAACATATTTTTTAATAATAAAGAATATATATCTTTTTCAAATGTCCATCTTAATTTTGAAAATTTTTGGCCACCTTCTTTTCAGATGTATACATAAACTGTACATTGTAATTATACTGATAATGAGCTTTTTCTAGACAGGGAACTGATGGTTCTGCTATTTTATTGGTCTTTTATATGCTTGTGAATGTTTCTGTGTGTCTATTGGGTATATGCATGAAATGCATGAACCTTCTTTGGAACTGCTTTAGAGAACAAAAGAAATAAAATTCCTTATTACTTGCTTGAGGAACTTCCTTAAAACTAATCTAGAAGACTTTCTTAATAACCGAGATGCCATACCATTTAGAAAGCAATTCCAATGCATACATTTTAATGGGTTAAAAATTGTGAGTTCTAGATTAACTTCAGACCCTCCTTAAAGGACAACTGTTTCCTCACAACAGTATGAAACGAAATGCGTTCTCCAACTGAGTAGAGCAGGTCTCCAATTCCCTGCAGATGAGAAGTGGGAGTCCTATAATTTAATTCAGTTATGCAGTAACTACCCAGATTTAGTAGGGACCCCACAAGTAAGACTCGATCCTACAAGACTGTCCCCAGTGCAGACACCAATCACAAGTATTAGGTCCCTAGGTTACTCATATTTCTGTCCAGCTTGGCTACAAATCAAGAATTCCCACAACCCCTTCCTGAGGTTTGACAATTTGCAGTAATGGCTAACAGAATCCGGGGAACTATTTTATTAATTATTACTTAATTATTACAAAGGATACAAATGAACAATGAGCTACATAGGGTGAAGTGTGAAAGTGCCCTAAATGCAAGAGCTTCTGTCTCTGTGGAGTTTGGAGTGTGTCAGCCCCTTAGCATGTGGATACGTTCATACTCAAAGGTCTCTGAACTCCTTCATTTAGGGTTTCAACGGAGTTTCCATTACATAGGCATAGTTGATTTTATCATTGTTCACCAGTGATTAACTAAATCCCCATCCCTGCTCTTCTCCAGGAGGTTGGGAGCAGGGGGGCTGAAAGTCCCAACCCTCTAATCACTTAGTTCATTCCTATGGTAACCAGCCCCTATCTTGACTCTTACTAGGAAGCCATCAAGAGTCACTTCATTAACATAAATTTAGGTATACTTGAAAGGGGGTCATTATGAATAACAAAAAAAAAAATGACTCACTCTATCACTCAAGAAGTTATAAGGGTTTTTATGCTCTGGGCCAGGTTTTGAAAACAAATATCCAATATATTTCTTATTTATATCTCACTTTCACTTTTAAAGAAAATTATGTATGTATGTATGTACGTATGTATGTATTTATTTGAGAGAGAGAGAGAGAGAGGGTGTTCCTGCATACCTAGTGCATGAGCAGGGGAGAGGAGCAGAGGGAGAGAGAGAAGCAGGCTCCCCACTGAGCAGGGAGTCCATATGGGGCTGGATCTCAGGTCCTGGGGATGCTGACCTGAGCCTAAGGCAGATTCTTAATCAACTGAGCCACCCAGGAGCCCTTAAACGTTTTTTTAGAAGGAAATTTTGCTGTGAAATACAGTGATTTATGAACCAGACATTTTTCATTCCATGGTAGTCTACAGAAGATTGTCCTTTTAGTGGGGTTATGCTTAGGAGAAGCCCTAAAAGGGCTGTAAACTGACAAGAACTGTGAATAACTTCTCTAGTGAAACAAAGAAAAGGTATTCACTGAGTCATCAAGAAGAAATGGTAGTTTTAATGAATTCTGGATAGCTCAGCATCAGTTACAGGTAAGTCTGAAGATACAAGCTTCTTTAGGACTAAATAAAGCACTAATTAAGGGGACTTTTAATAATACAATTAAACCTTCCTTTTACTGAAGTTTTTCTTTTTGGTATTATCCTTTTTTTTTTTTTTAAGATTTTATTTATTTATTTGACAGACAGAGACCACAAGTAGGCAGAGAAGCAGGCGGAGAGAGAGGAAAGCAGGCTCCCTGCTGAGCAGAGAGCCCAATGCAGATGTGGGCTCCAATTGGGTAGTAAACAGTAATGTGCCACTATCACTTCACTCTTTCTAACCCTCAGAAGTACCTTGAAATACTGGACTTATTCTCATTTTATTAAAAAAAAAAAGGCATTACCTCTCTGATAATTAACTTCCCCACAACATGGGTGGAATCAACCATAATTGGTCCTCAGTGTAACTCCAAACAGGTTTTTTCACTATATCATGTTGTCCTCTCTTTATAGGTATTTAGAGAAAAAAAAAAAAAAAAAAAAAAAAACTAAAACAACTTTTTTTGGCCACTTGACACTAGTTGCATCAGAGAGAGAGCATCAGTAGTAGATTAATCATATGATTTCTCCCCCCACTTTTCAGTTTCCCTTGCAACTAAGAAGAGAATATATCTTTTTACTCTCATGCCATTATCAGGTAGTTTCAGCCTAAAAGAGTATGCTTAACATGCATTTGTTGAAGAAAACATCTGATCTCATGTCTTCTATACAGAAAGACCATGAAGAAAGTGATTTGGTGGAAAATGCCCTAAATGAATTCTGGAATTTCAATATGAACGAAAGATGTGAATAAGGAAAGAAACGAAAAATATGCTCTTAAAGGCTTTTTTTAAGACTGAGTAGGCTTTTCCATTTGTGTACTATATAAGATTTTACTAGAATGTTCAAAATTAAACCACATTAAAGTAATCAAAGCACTCTTAGAAATCATTCCATAATAATGATTGGGACTTGAAGATACAGCTGTTTTTGGTTAAGAACTGGCTCTTGAAAATTATTTGAAGTAAAATGAAAAGTAAGAAAAAATTTCCTTTTTAATTGTCCATATTTTAGAACATTAATATAGACTGTGATCGAGTGGGAAATATGCCACTCTGATAAATTGCTCTAGTTTTTAAATTCAGTGTCTTTTTGAAACATCTATTGAAAGGCCTGACAATTTGGCAAAGCTGTTTGTATCAATCAGATATTGCCAAACTTTGCTCTCTACATGCCAGGAAATTTCTCTCTCGTTTTGCTTACTGTGACTTAGGCAACCAAATTTAGTAACAGAGGTCTTTTCCCCAGCTCCATTCCCACCTAGACCCCCTCATTCACTCAGCAGATTTTCTTTACCAGTTTCCTATTCTCTTCTGAAGGAAGTTTAGACACATTACACCACGAATGGGCTGGTTTTGAAGACAAGCCCTGGGCTGAATGGGCCCCTGACTCTTCTTCCTGAAGAATCTACCTATAAACTGTTCTGAGATTTGCTTGGCTGAAGATGTTAGCTGGTTATAATAGAAATACAATGCAGTGAACCAAAAATTTTAACTTCACTTCAAAATGCAGTTAATACCAGGCTACTTAATGCATTTCACTAAGCATGACTCAGAAAACATTTTAAAACAGTAGACACTCAGTGTAATTGTATTCATGATGATGGTGATTATTAATATTAAAAATAACACCTATTCTATCTCATCTTTTTGGATTAACTGCAGAAAGAGGTATACTCTTCCCAAAATATCTTATCCTTTTTTTTTCATATTTTCATTGTTTTACTCCCTCTATCTCAGTTCTTATGTCCTCACCTTCTGCATTCTTTATGTGGAAGTCTATGATTAGTTTTCAGAGATCTTCTCAAAAGAGTTCTGTTCTAACCCCTTTCCTGGACGGCTCTTCAAGCAATCCCAATTCCTTGGTGGAAATATTATATCCTTCATTTTCCCTTGCTCATGTTCACCCTAATCTCTGTCCCGTTTCCCTTATTCCATTTCTTCTGCAACATGAGGAACTTGACTTAGGAAATTTCACCTTCTGGTTATGACATGTCTCTTGTCTGGAAACGTCAGATTATTTGACTAGTTGGTCAAATGTGTTGAGTGAAACTCTCAGCAGTAATTTCCTTCCTTTCTCTGGTATTGAGACTTTATGGAAAGCTTGTTGCATACAGAAATTCTGTTTTGTTTTGCTCTGATCTGTTCAAATCTGCAGTTTGCTCCATGATCTTCAAAAGCCCCCCAAAGAGAGCCAATAACAGTTTTTTATGTATTTGCTCTCAAACAACACAGGAATTCTTGTTCAGATTAGCATCAAAATATGTGCTCTAAGGGCACCTGAGTGGCTCAGTTGGTTAAGCATCTGCCTTCAGCTCAAGTCAAGATCCCAGGGTCCTGGGATGGAGTCCAGAATCAGGTTCCCTGCTCAGCGGGGAGTCTGCTTCTCCCTCTCCCTCCCCACCCCCATGCTCATGCTCTCTCTCAAATAAATAAATAAAATCTTTAAAATCATATGTACCCTAACTTAAAGAAAATTCACATGATCTCAGTTGAGTTCCCTACTTACAATTCCTTTCCTGATACTCTCTCACCATGCTCAAGCATGCTAAAAATAGGTAACAAGGTAACAACATGGTAAAAATAGGTCACAAACTAGGTAACAATAGGTAAAAATAGGTAAATGCCTATTACTTCTTCAGAATTTCTGGTTCGATGACATTCTAATATTTTAGTGCTTCAGTTTATGTTATGGAATTTGTTTAATTCATAAATAATGTTGGGCATCTTCTTCCTCCTCTCCCTCCCCACTCTTCCTCCTACTTTTTCCTCCTCCTCCTCCTCCTCTTCCTTCTTCTTCTTCTCCTCCTCCTCCTTCTTCTCTCTCTCTTTCTTCCTGTCTTTATGGATTATGTACATAATTATTTTGAGCTTTTTGTGGTATGATACCCTACTTGCAGAAACATTTCTTATATTAAAAAAATGTCTTATAAGAAATGGATATTTTTATCTAATTGTTAACTACCCTAATGAAAAGTGGAAAATTAATCTCTTCTTGACCTAATTCTGATTATCTAGCTGTTACAAAGCATACAGAGACTTAGAGTGTCGACCAAATTTTTCATGTCATTTCTGAAGTTTGTGTCATCAGGTAGAGTAGAATTTTCTCTCTTAAAAATTTTCTCTCTCTCAACGTATATTTACTCAGCTCTCTTACATTTTTGTTGTTTTTCCCTATGCGTTTATAGTGCTGTGAAACCAAGAAGGATGTATAAATAGTAGGTAAAGGAGACAAAGAGTGATATAGAATCATGCTAAGTGAAAGGATTTTTATGTTTCGGGTTTTAAAGAAAAATAGAGTATATTCTTAGGAGAATAGGTTCATATGTAAAATATTAATAACATTTCTTAATAGCAATGAGGAGCTAGAAGCTTCTTTTTACATTTCAGTTTTAAAACCATTTGTGTGTAACTTCACA
Organism: Meles meles; assembly: GCF_922984935.1. Lineage (NCBI taxonomy): Eukaryota > Metazoa > Chordata > Mammalia > Carnivora > Mustelidae > Meles > Meles meles. Next base: position 127,485,933 of record NC_060071.1, read on the forward strand.
CCTAAAATAAAAATCATAAATTTTCTACTATCACTAACACCATAAAACAGGAATGTTAATTACATTTGTACTTTCAGTTCTAAAAAACAGTAATTCCTTCCACTCTGAAGATATGCCAAGACCACAAGAATCTGAATGCCACAGAACACCTGCAAACCAGGCAAAAAGGAAACGAAGAATTCCAAAGGTCAGAATTTTCTTTATTTGGCTTTTTTGCTGTGAAGTATGTATGAGTAGTGTTTGTTATTTCCTTAAATGGCAACATTTTTAAATATAAGGCATTAAAAACATGTAAAACTACATATTCTAATTATAGAAAGACCAGAATTAAGCTACTATTAAATGTCAGTAAATATATAATAAAACATAGCATTGTATGTGTATATTGGGGTCTCTCTAAATCGTTGAGATTTAAAAAAAAAAAAGGTTTCTTTAATTCATGCATTGTGACAAAAAAGAGTTCAGTGACTTTTCTGGATGATTCTAGAAAGGCAGAATAGAGTTTAAGGTCACAGCTGTGAAGCTAATAGCAGTGGAAAGAACGGGAACTGAATCTTAATGCGTTCACGTGTGTGCATGTGACCATGCACACACATGCACACTAATGCAGAAAATGGGAGAGAAGAGAGGATTTTTTTTTTTCCTTTAAAGAACCATCTCCATGGATACGTTTTGTCCCCACTTTCACTCTCAAAGCCTTGGTGAAAGATAGCTTCAAGTTGGATAATTGAACAAACCAGGAAAAGAAGAAGGTGAGGGAGCCTGGCTATCAGTCACAAAGAACCAGCAGCCAATTAAATCAAAGTGATCCATAGGACCTCAGAAGAAAGCAATAATGGTAAAACGCATTTTTAAAATTCTACACTGTTTATAAGTAACTTTACCAATGCAGGTCACATTATTCCTCTATAAAATGGAAATAATGAAGCTATAATCAATGTATGGGAAAAGCACCTAACTCAGTATCTCAGTAACTAATCACTATAAGACAACAAGAATTATAGTTAGTAGCAATAGTAATAATAATACACTACAAAATATATTCAAATTTCTGTCATGTTTATTCTTCCAGAGAAACCTTTGAAATCTGTATTTTTCACTTAGTACTTAAGACAATAAAAGTGACTTGGATAAAAATCATAAATTTATAAATTATTTTTATAAATTGTATTCTTTACTAATTACAGGTAATAGAATATAGGTCTCCTGACCCCCCTATGCCATCTTTTTTTTTACCCTTTCCCCTTCCCAGCTGGTTCAGAGAGGTTATTGCCTATATGGTCATGAACCCAAATTTCAGTTCCTTAGATCATTGCTATTTAGAGTGTCTTCCCATTCTAGCAGCTTCAGAATCACTGGGAACAGATCAAGAAAATAATCTCAGGCCCACCCCAGACCTACTGAATCAGAGTCTGCATTTTAACCAGATCTATAAGTAATCCATATGTACATTATAGTTTAAGAAGTATTGCCTTAGAACCCTCAAACCAGGCTGTGCCCAAGGAACCTAAAAAAAAAAAAAAAAAAAAAAAAAAAATTGATATCCAGAACCTGGACTGACTATATCAGAATTTATGGAGGTGGTTAAAGATTAGGCTTTTTGTGTTGTTGTTGTTGTTGTTATTGTTGATGTTGTTTTTAAGTGCTCCAGCTCCCCAGTCATTCATATGTATAGCCTGTGGTCTTTGCAACTGGGTGGCTTGGAAGAAAGTATAAATGTGGAAAGGATGCTGAACACTTACAAAATAGTTACCTGGTTAAGCCCACTTCAATAATTCAAAGGGGAAAAAAAAAAGAAAGAAAGAATTCAAAGGGAACAGGAAAGAATCAAACAGAACTGATAATTCCAGTGCACAAAGAACAGAGTATAATCGCAAGGCTTTGCATATAGCTGAGTCCCACTTCATTTTCTGGCATTCTCTCTAGGGGTAGTGTGCGCCAGATATCCAGGTTCCCAGACCTACGACCTTCTTGCTAAGGTTTTTAGTCAGCTGTCTTGGTGAGATAAGATGACAATTTCTCTCTTCCCTGAATCCCCATTTCTCACACAGCTAATTTCTACTCCTCTGTCTCAGCCTAAAAGGCCATCTCTGACCCGCTGCACCTGTTGAAATCAGGTTCCCCAGCCTTTTAAAATTCTTTTCTTTCCTTTAGAATGTCTACCCACATTTTAATTATGAATTCATTCATGTGGCTATTTACTTCTCATTAAACCAAAATTGCCACAAGGGCACAGGCAACGTTGTCTGTGTTTGGAGTATACTTACAAGCAAGAATTTGACTGTCTTACTGAAATAGCAACATGATTGGGCTAAGGTACAGGTACAAGAACATTCACTCACACATTAGTGTAATTAAAAAAATATAAAATACTCAAATTTTTTTTAATAAAGGAATAGTTAACTTATAGTGCTAAACCTAAAGGAACCCAAGCCATCATTAAAATGGAGGAAGTAGATATATATGAATGGTTGTGAAAGATATCTGCCCTGACAATATTTTTTAAAAACCAAGTTGCATAAAAATTTGTAAGCTGCGATTCTATTTTATGTTTATAATGTGTTACGTTTTTCATAAATGCATGTGTCCATGTGCGTACAGGTACACACACTAAACATGTTTCCTCAGGCACACTGGTTTACTTTCTGTCCCTTGTATCTGCCAGCGTTCTTTGTACCTTGGGGCCATTATAGTTGTACCCTAGAATAATATTCTTTCCTTCCTTTAGTTGGTGAACTCCTGCTTATCATTCAGATCTTAGCTCCTTGCTAAAGTCAGTGTCTTCTTTGACACTCCTAATTAACTGACACTCCCCTCATAATATGTCCCCATGAGTGCCTCTCCTTTGTTGCACTAATCCTGTCATTTTACTGTCATCCCTATGACTCTTGAGGGGGCACATTTATCTGTCCCACCAAGTGGAATCTCTGGGAGGTTGCTATGTGTGGTGAGTATACATCCTTGTATTTTCAGAGTGTAACGCAATGTCTGGCATTACATAGAATCAAAATTTATTATTTAAATAAAATTTATAAATTAGTGAATTCTCATTCTCCACCTTATGTATTGGGAAACCTCGTCTCTGAATAGTTAGGCAACTTTCTCAGAGTATTTATCTAATAAGTAGCAAGCCAGAATTTAAAGTACATTTGACCTCACTCTCCAACTTGTGCTTTCAACAAGTAATAAATTACCAAGTTCGAGTTTCAAAATCAGATTTTACTAAAATGAAAATACCAAACCCAGGAAACACTGCAGCAAGCACTCTCTGTGTTTCTCAGAGACATCTCAATGGACCATTGCTGTTATACCCTACATGAGGAGGAAGGGGAAGGAGCATAAGAATCTTCTTATCCTTAGGGTAAATACCCAGTAGTGCAATTGCTGGGTCATAGGGTAGTTCTATTTTCAACATTTTGAGGAACCTCCATGTTGTTTTCCAGAGTGGTTGCACCAGCTTGCATTCCCACCAACAGTGGAGGAGGGTTCCCCTTTCTCCACATCCTCTCCAGCATCTGTCATTTCCTGATTTGTTAATTTTAGCCATTCTGACTGGTGTGAGGTGATATCTCATTGTGGTTTTGATTTGTATTTCCCTGATGCCGAGTGACGTGGAGCACTTTTTCATGTGTCTGTTGGCCATCTGGATGTCTTCTTTGCAGAAATGTCTGTTCATGTCCTCTGCCCATTTCTTGATTGGATTGTTTGTTCTTTGGGTGTTGAGTTTGCTAAGTTCCTTATAGATTTTGGATACTAGCCCTTTATCTGATATGTCGTTGCACTACTGGGTATTTACCCTAAAGATACAAACATAGTGATCCGAAGGGGCACGTGTACCCGAATGTTTATAGCAGCAATGTCTACAATAGCCAGACTATGGAAAGAACCTAGATGTCCATCAACAGATGAATGGATCAAGAAGATGTGGTATATATACACAATGGAATACTATGCAGCCATCAAAAGAAATGAAATCTTGCCATTTGCGACGACGTGGATGGAACTAGAGCGTATCATGCTTAGTGAAATAAGTCAATCGGAGAAAGACAACTATCATATGATCTCCCTGATATGAGGACATGGAGAAGCAACATGGGGGGGTAGGGGGATAGGAGAAGAATAAATGAAACAAGATGGGATTGGGAGGGAGACAAACCATAAATGACTCTTAATCTCACAAAACAAACTGGGGGTTCCTGGGGGGAGGTGGGATTGGGAGAGGGGGAGTGGGCTATGGACATTGGGGAGGGGAGGCGAACCATAAGAGACTATGGACTCTGAAAAACAACCTGAGGGTTTTGAAGGGTCAGGGGTGGGAGGTTGGGGCAACCTGAGGGTTTTGAAGGGTCAAGGGTGGGAGGTTGGGGGAACAGGTGGTGGGTAATGGGGAGGGCACATTTTGCATGGAGCACTGGGTGTTGTGCAAAAAGAATGAATACTGTTACGCTGAAAAAAATAAATAAAATGAAAAAAAAAAAAAAGAATCTTCTTATCCACTGACGATCAAAGAACCACAATTGGAAGTTCTTTCATTGATAAATTACATAATTTTATACTGCTTTATAAGACTTTGTGATTTGCCAAAGCCAAAAGTTCTGATAGATTTCTGTCCATGACTAACGCTTTGTTTCAGTGAAAGACTGTATTCTCACCTATATCCGAAGTTCAACCATGTTCATTTCCACCAATGGGCAGTAAGGACTTCATTTAAAAAAAAAAAAAAAAAAAAAAAAGGTGGAGACTGAGTTAAAAATGGAAAACCACTGCACTTAGAATTAAAGCAAGTTCCATTATGAATCTGTTGGTATTTATGTCCTCTTTAGCACAACCTATAGGTTTGATTTCTAAACAGGTAATAAGGGGTACAGGGTGGTTCAGTCCATTAAGCCTCTGATTCTTGGTTCCTGAGATCCATGAACCCCGCCTCTCTCCCTCTCCCTCTTTCTCCCCCGCAACTGCTCCTCCCTCTCACCACCAGCTAGTTCTCTCTTCTCTCTCATGTACTTTCTCACTAGCTCTCTAAAATAAATAAATAAAATCTTAAAAAAAAAATGTGTTATAAGCAGGTAATGACCCTAGGTAGGTATTAGAATGGATTGGTAGAGGCAGTCATTCAAGATGAAAACATTCTACTGTTTCCTTAAGATTGAGAGAAATACATTAAAAAAAAATTTATAGCAGTACCATTAATATTTTCACATAGCTTTCACAACCTGCCCCCCAAAAATTTGGCTTAGGAAAATGTCCATTAAGATTTGAACATAATATGATTTGAGCAAGACTTCCAAGAATGCTATTTCAAAGTTTATTTTATATTCATATATACATATGAAATTATATTAACATTATATAAATTATATATTATATGAATTATAAAACCATTATATGAATTATAGTTATATATGAAATTGCTTATAAGGCCTGCAGTGTTTTCTTTTGAATATTCTCAATGGTAGTAAATTGGTTCCAGAAAATCAGTTCCACTCTTAAAGTTTAGGCTTTGTCTGTGAATACAGCTATCTAGCTAGCTGTCTCTACACACACACACACACACACACACACACACACACACACACACACACATATATATATATATACATATCTTTGAAAGGCCATTGTTACCCAGCTGAAGAAGAACTGGATTTTGAAACAGAGGACTCACCTCTTCTCTTAGCTCAAAGCCCCGAGGATACCCTATATAAAGCATTTCCTGCTTCCTCCTTTCCTTGCTTTCTTCATCTGATAATTAATGGCATGGAACTAAGTGACTCTTCAGTTCTGATTGATATTCTCTAGTTTTCCTTTCTTTTCCCTCTCTTACCACTCAGCATACTTAAAGAACATTTTTTTTTTTTCTCCTGAGCTTTGAATTGATCTACATCTTATGAGGAGATAGTTTTGTTTATAATTAGCCATGATTGTTTTTCTATGTCTAAGAAATGAGACAAGGGAAAGATACCCAGCTGTCTTTTGTACTTCAGATATCTCTTACAGCATGACATTTTGATAAATTAAAGTGTAAATGAATCAAAGGTAGACTTTGTAATCTTTAAAATTCACATGGGGTTGCATACTAGGAAAGATCTGTTTTAGTGTGCTATTCTTAAAACATTTGAAAAAATAATATGACATCTGTCAAATATCAAATGGAGCAGTGTGTCTTCAGAGGTGTGTGTGTAAAGACAGGACTACATTTACATGCATACATATTATAACAAAATCATAAAATAGACTTTTTACCAAAAGTACTGGAAATTCTATGTCTAAGGAATATTTGATCCTTCAAAGAAGTCACCATGGAAGGCTCTAAACTTATCCCAGTTAGATTGTCATTGCACAAAACAGATCAGGAATTTCTTTTTAGAATTGCTTACAGTGTTTTCTTCTGAATATTCTCAGTGGTGGTAAAACTTTGTTACAGAAAATCAATTCCATCCCTAAAGGTTAGTCCAAATACGATTTGAATTGGTGTGAAATTTGGCATAATGCCTGTCTGCTTAGTCCTCACTGTAGAACTTATTCCTGGCAGCATCCACAGCAGAAGTATCTCATTATAAAGCTTTTTCACTTATAAGATGGCCCCATGGCATGGATCCCAAGTGTCATGTTCTGATAAGCCCCATTTGTCACGTTGGTAAAAAATTAAATGCACTTTATGCTCTAAATTTGAAATGGGGATGCAGTGGAATGTGAGAAATATTTCTTTTCAATTTGGAAGGCAAACTCATCAATCACCCATTAGATAAATGATGCATTTACTTTAGGCCTGTCAATAAAAAGATCAATTAACATTACCATTTCCTCTCTTGTAAGAACACAATTGGATACTACTTTTCCTTGACCCTATTAAGAAATCAGATTTTTTATCTCCAGTTGTTGAACCAAAATATCTTCATTTAAAGAAAAATTCTAATTGATAATTTTAAAATAATAGAAAAATATATACTTTATATATATTATATATAGTGTATAAAATATATACACTATATATAGAGTGTATGTATATATACATATATACATATGTGTGTGTGTGTGTGTGTGTTTGTGTGTGTGTGTGTGTGTGTGTGTGTGTGTGTATCTCCCTCTCAAGTTCTTGGAACAGATGTCCTAAAACCTTTGTAATTATCTACATGATAATAGCAAGAAGCATCCTTGTTCTAGTATTTGGTCTCTGACTCCCAGTCCTGACAGAGCTCTTAAGTCCCTTGGAATTTCCTCGGTGATAGGAGTGTCTTTTGTTCTAATAAGGTGAAACTTTTTTTTTTTTTAATTTATTTGACAGAGATCACAAGTAGGCAGAGAGGCAGGCAGGGAGTAGGGGAGCAGGCTCCCTGCTGAGCAGAGAGCCCAATGCGGGACTCAGTCCCAGGACCCTGAGATCATGACTTGAGCTGAAGGTAGAGGCTTAACTCACTGAGTCACCCACGCACCCCTTAATGAGGTAACTCTTGATGGGCTCCTGGGTAGCTTCAGGATGGGACTGGTCACTGGAAAGATCAAGCCATGATTAGAAGCTTGGAACTTCCAGCCCCATCTTCCTTTGCTAAATTAATAATCAAGCATGCCTACATGATGACACTTCCATAAAAAATCCCAGAACTATGGAGTTTGACAGGATTCCAAGCTAGTGACTATATCCATGTGCTGGAAGGGTGGTGCACTCAACTTCTCAGGGACAAAAGCTCCTGTGCTATCAAGCACAGGATATTCTTCTAGATTTTGTCCTCTGTATCTTCTCATCTGACCATTCATCTCTATCTTTTATCATATCCTTTATCATATAATAAGAGGATAGGATTATTAGAGTTAGGGTAATTTCCTGGAGTCTGTGAGATGTTATGACACATTACTGAAACTAAAGAGGGGGTTGTGGGAACCCAAGCATATAGTAGTTATTCAGAAGTACTGGGCACAATCTGGTATTTGTGGTTGGCATCTGAAGGAATAGTCTCCTGGGACTGAACCTTTAATTTGTGGGAAATGCTGCTAATTCCAGGTAGGTAGTATCAGAAGTGTATTGAACTGTTGGACGCCCAGCTGGTGTCAGAGAATTGGCCCACGTTGGAATAAACTCACTCATCTGGTGTCAGGAGTGTTGTGAGTGCAGTACTCGTGTGAGAGTCAAGGAACATATGACGCTTTTTCCTGGACAATAATTTTGAATGAATCCTGTCATATTTTAAAATATTTTCCTTATTTTTTAGTATAAAATATTTCTCTGAGGTTTCTTAAAAATAGAATCCATCAATTTCTACTCCAATTCAGATTTTCATGGGATTCTGTGATCCTCTTAAAAGCAGTAGCATTATTTCAGTGAATTAGAGGGGAAATATCAATCATCTGTGACTCTCTCTCTCTCTCATCCTGATGTCTAGTCTGTCTTTAAATGTGCTTGACTTGTCCAGACAGCAGGTTGCAAAGCCATGTCTATCCATCCCCGCATCAGGGATCCCCACCAGTCATTACCTTTGGCCCAGATTATTACAATTGCCACACTAACATGGCTCTCCAATTCCAGGTTTTTGCATTCTTTATTCTAAAACAGTGTTTAGACAGCTTTATTTCTTTATTTTAACAGAGTTGTTTGATCACCTAATTTCCCATTCAAAAAACAAGCAGAACAAAACAAAACAAAAACTCTGAAGACTCTCCATTACCTCCTTAACTCCTTTAGTGTAAATTCCCCCTGATGTACAAGGACAGTCCTGTCTTCACCAGTGCTTCCAATTTTATCATTATTTGCCTTTCAAATATTCTACACTCCATGTTACACTCTGATACTCCAGTTCCTGTAATTTTTGTCATGTTATTCCCTTAGGCTGAAAATACAATGATGATTGCATTTCTTATTTATGTTTTTTTTTCTTTAAACAAAAACAATTTAATGCTTTAACTTTTAATAAAACTTCTCTGTCCTGCCTACTTGGAAGTTCTATCTTCCTAATCTGATTCATACAGCAAATGGATTTTCCTCCACTGTTTACTTAGAAAATTGCTTTTATTCCCATGTTTTAAAAGATCTTTTATCTCCCATAGATGGAGAACTCATTGAGGGTAGAAGCAAGTCATTATTCATTGTTAGCGATCTTTGCTGTGTCTTGCACAGCAAATAAATATCTGTTTTATTGAATGCAACTACATAGATATGACACACACAATGTTTATATTCCTAGAAAGTTTTCTCAACCAGATGGTAGTTACTCTAGGAATCGAGAAACAGTGGGGAAAGAGAACATTTTGATACCAGAGCTATCATGCCTGTATCCCTTCCACTCAGAGGGAGTGCAAAGGAAGGAACCCCACACCAGCAGCTTCTATCTAATTCTTCAAACTGTACACGGTATCTAAAACAACCAGACAAAAATTTAATATCTTAAGGCATCAGTTTTCTTCCTTGAAAATGGAGAGGATATTGTCTATTATATACACTATAGTTACTGTATCTTTTCACAAGAATTTGTAAAAAGAAAAAAAGGAGGTTTACCATCTAGAAGCAATTTATAAACTTTAAAACATTATGCAAAAGGAAATCTTTAAAGAAACTTGCAGTTCATCCACATCCATCTCCTGAGATTTATAGGTTCAAAAATATCCATCTCCTGTTAACAGACTTGTCTGGTGTGATACTCAACAAAAGGACCAGTATCTCTTTCTTTTCCTTTTCTTCTTTCCCCATTTCATTGAAAATCATTTGTAGTGTTTCATGTATCATAAAATGTGAAAATCCATTAATTATCATTTTCACAGTGAGACAAAGTGGCAATTCATTTTATTTAGGGCCAGTGTGGTGACTTAATATCTGTTATTTTTTCCTAATCAGTGTGAGTTGGAAACACCATGTTTCTTCTCTGGATACCACTGGGTATCAATCACCACAAGAATGAATTTTATTTGAAGCTACAGTATAAACCAGAATATAATGTAATTTCATATTTTCCTTTAATTTAGCTGTCAACAAAATGAAACCAATGGATGGGCAGACAGAAAAGATGAGTATGTTTCAAATCAGAGAGTTCAAAGCAATAAAACAAAATAAATAGCCCTTTTAGAGTTAGATAATGCCATTTCTTACTAGACATTTGGGAGATTCACACCCTTAAAAAGGCAAACACGGATACCTTAAATCGAACCTTGCCTGAGGGAGCGGCAGAAGAGAGCTTCGAAGGGATGTCAGTCTGTGTGGGAAGATGTAGTTGTGCAAACCTTGTCCAATTTCTTCTCTGGAAGTTTTGTCTTCCAGTTGTAGGAAGCTCTTAATTTTTTTTTTCTTCATCACTTCTACCAAGCAGCCATGCTCTATTTCTCTCCCTTCCCTTTCATTTTTTAGTTTTGGAATGAGGCCAGAATTTTTCAAATTTTTTGAAAGTAAAAAATAGCATATGAATTTTTGACCAAAAAAAAAAAATACTCTAATGAAAAGCATACAAAGACCATTTTGCTTTACCTTCAGTAAAAATACCCCTGAATTTTCACTGATACTTTTACATATTCTTCTCTCTGGACTCCTGCTTTCACATTAAAATAACATTCCCCTTCCTCCTCAGGTATGGTAAACATCTGGAGACCAGAGGATCAAGAGTAGGCGACTGAGAGGAGAATGGTATAGAGAATATAATGTATTTCTTGAATTCAGGTAACTGTGGGTTTGGGTGCTTCTTAAATTGGGTACTGTTTTGGGTGTCACCAGTAGTAAAGAGCCAATGCTAAGAGAAGGAAGGCTCAGTCCTATCCACTGGCCAGCCCTCAGTTTCAAAATTCTGGTTCATTGCGATGGGAATTAGGGGTGATTCCTGGAATTGGTTGTGCATTATTATCTGTGGAAGAAATCAAGAAGATAGAAGAACTGAGATAGCATGAACAAATTTAGGTAAAGTGGCTGGGATGGGGAAGTTGGGACGGGAGTGAGGAAATCTGTGGATGGAGGGCTCCTGAACACCAAGGTTTTACATTAATATCGTCAGTTCTAGAGTTTATCAATAGCTGATGCTGAACTTACTGGTGTCCTGAAATGATGGTAAAGTTCAAATACCAAATGCAGCCAAGAGTGCCTATAATTGATGGGGACATTTTTAAGAAGTTTTATACCTGAGTCTATATTGGTAGTACAGTTATCGAATCATTTTTTCAGGGAATTAGGGTTTGTCTGTGTTCATTTATCTAGCCAGCTGTCTATGTACACATACTGACAAAAAGATCACCCCTGTCTACTCTATTTTTTCTGAATAGACAAAGTTTCCTGGGGAGGTACATTGGTAATCATGAGCAAAAGGGCATAAACTAAAAACTAAAATTCTGATTCCATACTTTTTAGCCTCACCTATCTGAAAGAAAGATTTGTGATGACAAATACTTTTGGTTAACATTGAAATAACTCTTCCATACTTGTTTTGATAATTACTTCAATACAGGGAACTTTTCACTCAGATTTTTTTCAGCCAAGAATTACATCAAGAATTTTGTTAGCTTCACCCAAAGTCAGTTTTATCTCAATTCCTTTCTTATAACATGCACAAACACACTCACACACACACATTTATTCATGTACAGCTGTCTAAAATTTTATGGTTTTTACTTGTATATACTCTATAAAGTAGAAAGCAAAACCTGAAGATCAAAGTTACCAATAAATGTGATATTATTAATTTCATATTATCTTTAGCAATGCACATTAAAGTCAGAACAAAAGGGAGTGAAACACAAAGAAAGAAAGTGGGGAAAAGGTGGGAAACAGTTTTATGTTGGTTTTTATCTTAGATGTGTTTTTAAAAATTATTTGTGAAGAATGGATTTGCTTCTATGACTATCTTTGCCATACTATATAAATAATTCTCTAATGACCAAAGTGAAAAAGTAATTAAAATTGGTTATTTGGATGAACTGATCTAGTTTATTAAAATAGGTCAGTAATGTCAATCAAAATACTTTATCTGGGAGTCCTGAAATAAGTATTTTTTAAAAGATTTTATTTATTTATTTGACAGAGAGAGAAGGATCACAAGTAGGTAGAGTAGCAGGCAGAAAGAATGGGGAAAGCAGGCTCCCTGCCGTGCAGAGAGCCCTGTGGGTCTTGATCCCAGGACCCTGAGATCATGATCTGAGCTGAAGCCAGAGGCTTAACCCACTGAGTCACCTAGGTACCCCCTTAAATAAGTATTTTATGGATAGTTAGCTTTCGTATTCAAGTCAGAGAGCCATCATATATTATTTGTGGTGAAAAGCTGAATTTTTCTTTGGTCTCTCAAATTGTTTCTTTGTAGCCTGGTTAAATTAGACCATTAATTATAAGTAATTTAGATAAAAACACTATTTATGTAAACAATAAACTATAACATAACTTGATAGGCAAGAAATATTTTTTCCACAAAAATATTTCTTAATACTTAATACTTAATTGACACTCAAAAATTGAGCCTGAGGGACGCCTGAGTGGCTCAGTTGGTTGGATGACTGCCTTCGGCTCAGGTCATGATCCCGGAGTTCCCGGATCGAGTCCCGCATCTGGCTCCCAGTTCCATGGGGAGTCTGCTTCTCCCTCTGACCTTCTCCTCGCTCATGCTCTCTCTCACTGTCTCTCTCAAATAAATAAATAAAATCTTTAAAAAAAAAAAAAACCTTTAAAAATAATTGAGCCTGAAACAAAAATAAGGGCAGAATTTTTCATTTCTGCAAAGAAACAGTTTATTTTACCAGGAGTTCATGGAAGAATAAGAACATCATTATTTTTCTGCTTCTTCTTGTGGTATTCATTTACTTTAAAACGTAGAGTTTGAAAATTGTAATAACATTTTAGCCTGACTTGTTACTCATGTTTTATATTTTAAGTTAACCAGAACTGAAGTTCACACTGGTGATTTCAAACTCTGTTTCAAGTCACAGAGGACTGTATTTAGTATATTCATGTGGCTTAACTGTCTACCAAGATTCAATAAAAATGTAAAAGAAATGAAGTCAGTAGAGAAAATGATTTTTATTTGCCTTATATATCAAGAAAATTTTTTTGAAAATGTTACGGCATTAGGTAGTATTAATTGATATAATGATAATCGGTATAATTAGCCTATGGTTCTAACACCTCAGGGCGAGACCACATAAACAGTCTTTTTTTTTTTTTTTAGGATTTTATATATTTATTTGACAGACAAAGATCACAAGTAGGCAGAGAGGCAGGCGGGGTTGGGGAGGGGGGGAAGTAGTCTCCCTGCTGAGCAGAGAGCCCTATGCAGGGCTTAATGCCCAGCTCAATGCCAGGCTCCATCCCAGGACCTTGGAATCATGACCTGAGCTGAAGGCTGAGGCTTTGACCCACTGAGCCACCCAGGCACCCCCATAAGGAGTCTTATATGAAGACCATCTTATTTTAATTTGGATTATTTAAATTACTGTAAGAGAATAAGTATTTTGGCCTTCCATTTATCTTTCTGTCTTCTTCGTGTAATTACTCAGAGGTAGTAGGGGTCACATACATGACAGCTGGTTTCCAAACGACTGTTCTTTTTGACTCTTTTTCAACATTATATATACTTATTAATATTTGAACCTCATAAGCTTCTTGGGTGTGCACAGTTTTAATCTCGCAGCCTTATGTTCTATATAGGATGACCTTTTTGAATCTCCAGTAGTTTAGAATTACATGAACTTCAGTTCAAATGAAAAACAGTAAGAACTAGAAATGTGAAGTTTTGGAAATATATTTGGATTTTATCTGAAATGAATTTGTGGGGTATCATCAGAAGAAAATGGTGTTTTGGATACAGTTTCTCACTTTCTACCCTGTCCTCACTTATGTATTTCTTGGTTCTGCCTCATGGTCATGTACCAGCTACTCTAAATAACGTTCTCTGCCTCCAAACAGAAAATATTTACAATTTCCCTCTTTCTAGTTATAAAAGAAGATTATCTGTAATAAAAACATGAAGGACTTCTGTGCCTAGAAGAAAATCTTGCCAACATTATGAGATCAATAGCAGAAAAACTAGATTGGTATATGTGAATATACCAACTGTCAGACATATGTGTGTAGAGTTAATAGGTTTAGTTTTGGGAACAAGATGATAATATTACAAAAAGATAATTTATTCAAGTGATAAAATATAGATAAAGAAAACTGATCAAAGGAAAAATAGCAAAAGTTACATTAGGAAGACTCTATCAATATGGTAAATTGTTTCTTGTACTATAATTCCATGAATTTGTTTGTATGTGACTACATACATATGTACATAATGGGACTCTGAACTCTGAAATCAAATAAATTTTAATGTTCTAACATAGCTTTTCATTGGTAAAATATGCTTTCATTCATTTCTAGGCAAAAGTTGAAAGCTAACTAATAACTGGATTTTAGGATTGTTTTTGGATAATGAAAGCTGGGAGCGGGAGGGTAGAGGTAATATTTTTTCTTCTATTTACACAATAAATCATTTTCTTCTGGGTTTCTTCTGTTGTTGTTTTTGCTAGCTATTTTATATGATTCGTCCCTGTGAGTGGGTTAGGGCAATTGGGATAGGTTCTTCCCCATGGACTTCATTACTCTGCCTACTTTGAAAGACACACAGGAGCAGAGGGTCTGTACATACGTGATAATTTTTTCCGTTATAGATGTGGGTGAGGAGAGGCAGAACTATTTAGTTCTGAAAGAGGCTTTAGAAAGTAGAACCAACATGTTACTAACTGATCGTAAAGGTAGAGCTTTCTCTAAATAATGTCCTGTCCTGGGCAAACATTGGAAAACACTATCATCTATCAGGATAATTGGAAAATTAAAGACTTAAGTCTTTAATTCATGGGCACGATTAAGAGATGTATATCATGGGAACCAAGGCTTTGAAATATATTCCTCCACTAACTTTTGGTGTAATGAACAAGAAAAGAATTAAGACACACCATTTCTTGTGGAAAGGCACTTCATGTGGAAAGTAAACTTTAAAAGTACATATACAGTAGAATCTTCTTGCATGACCACTCAGCCTTTGTGAACACAGGCAAGTGATAAAATATCCATTCCAGAGAATTCAAAATAACTAAGGCATCGTTTAAAATACAGATTAATTAAACAAGACTAATGTTAAAAGATGAAAAGTTAATATCATTTATGGAAAAAATAAAAAAGAGTGCCTTACTTATGCGCTTAGTAGTTTGAAATGTTATAAGCATCAAACCTTAAGTAAAATATTTCAACCATGTTAAAAACGATAAAATGGCATCTCTACTATTATGTTAACCCTGTGTATATGTTACTGATACATGTTTCTTAAAGGGTCATTTCATGCCATTTAATGTGACACTAATCTATACCTTAATTATAAAAACATTATTTTATCTGTCAGTGCTACATCTGGTTTTTCCCTCCGGGGAGCTCTCAGTTTCCTCGTTAAAAAATAAAGCAGGCCAAATGTGTCTGCTTAGTTCCTCTAGCTTAGTGGTTCTCAAAGTTTTGTCACTGGAAAAGCAACATGAGCATCACCTAGGAACTCATTAGAAATGCACATTTTTAGCTCTCTCTGAGGCCTGTGAATCAGAATCCCTGGGGACAGAGTCCAAGAACAAGCCTCCCAGGCAATTCTGACACATGCTGAGGTGTGGGAACCTCTGTTGCAGGTCAGCACATTCCCAGGTCCCTAACTATCAAAACTCAAACGGTTCCTTCACTTTTAAGGGCTTGAACCGCCAACACCTCTTCATGAATGTTCTAAACTATTGGGCACTCTTTCCCTTCCTTAATATTCTGTTCAAATTTTATCTGTTCTCAGTCTTATTGCTTCAAGACTAATTCTGAAAACGGAAGTCATATGACTAAACTTATGCCTATTTAAATTTGTATGTTACCCTTGTGAAAATAATTGATATTTAAATCTGAGCCCCAGGAAGATGTATAGTAATTATATGTAGTTATTTAGCCCTAAGGGCTCTTCTCTTGAATGGTGCACTTTTTAACACCGTGACATGTTTCAGATTGTTCTCTAATTATATTTCGGGCCCAATATATACAACCTGTTTGTGCACGCTACCTATATGAGTTCCTGACACATATTAATATAAGAGAATTTCTCAAATTGAATAATTCAGTAACATGTCAAGGAATATAGAAGAAGTGTCATGTGTGTTCTTAGAAACTATTAAGCCTAAAATTTCAGAGGGGATAGAGGAGGCAGTACAGTTATGATGAAGTAAACACACTTACATCCCAGACGAGAAGGCAAAGTTTTCATGATTTTTTAAGGTATATGTAAATCTTTATAGAAATACCAAGAGGGTGCTGTGGCTTTAGAACTTCCTCCCCAGCTAGGTATAATTGAATAAAAAGTTTTGGAAGCCTTGTGGGGTTAGAGTAGATTTTCTCCAAGGCCCCCTTTCAATTCAGACCATAGAATCTCGTTTGACACAGGCAGTGTGTTGAATGGTTAGTAGAGGCTTAAGAGGAAAGGCATTATAAAGAATTCAGTAGTTCGAAAAGAGGAGTAGAGAGCAAAACTTCAGTGAAATATCTCTTTCAGTGAAGTATAGTAAGAATATATTTTGTGCTTCATTACCATGGAAGAAATGCTTTTGAAAAAATCTCAGAAGACTCCCAAGAAGAAAGGTAGAGAAATAACTGTATAGATTTTTTTTTCCATTAAACTTTTTTTTCTGTAACATGTAGCAAATCAAAGCAAAGAAATTAAAGTTAGTTTTGAAACACAGAACGAAATGAAGAAAAAAAAAAAAGAAAGAAAGAAACTTACCACCAAGATCCCCTCGCTTTAGGCCCAGATGGTTCACTTTTTCTAAAATATAGGCAATGCTGTGGCCAAATGCTTTGGTTGTCACTGTTGATGAGAGTAGCTTGGTGATAAGGCACGGTCTCTCTGAAAAGCAACAGGTGCTCACAATTTCAGCTGGTGGCTCTCTCCCTTTGAAAACAGTTATAATTTAACCGAAGGCTAGCTGCTGATAAGTACGCAGATGGGTAGAAATCAGCTAACAAGCTACTAACTTGTTTTATTTGCTTTGGAATGAACTGAGTGTAAACAATTAGAGCCAACATGTGACATCTCACACAAACTTCTAAGAAAAGTGACACTTATTAGAGCTTTAGAAGGATATAATCCATATTGAATACTTATACACTTAGAGCCTGAGAAAAGGTTCAGGAACTGCTATATATAATAGTCAAGGGCTGCCCAGAATGCATTTAGTTAAAGGCATTGCATTTGTTTTCTATTGCTGCTGTAACAAATTACCACAAACTTAGAAACTTAAAAAACACGCATTTATTATACCAGTTATGGAGGGTGGAAGTCTGATGCCTCTCTCACTGGGCTAAACTCAAGATGTCAGCAAGCCATCTGTCTGCAGGATTTAGGGGAGAATCTGTTTCCCAGCTTCTAGCGGCTACAGCAATCCTTGACTCATGCTCTCTTCTTCACCTGTAAAACCAGCAGTGTGGCATCTCTGTCGCACTGTTCTCCTGAAGTCATATTTCCTTCAACATGCCGTCTTCTGCCTCCGCTTTTAAGGACCTTTGTGATTACGTTGGGCACATCTGGATCGTAGAGAATAAACTCCCCCATCTTAATGTGCCCCCCCCTTAGTCGCATCTGCAGAAGTCCCTTTTGCCATCCAAAGTGGCATATTAACAGATCTGAGGAGTTAGCATATGTACCTTTTGAGGGGATCCGTATCCTACCCATCACAAACATTGATGAAATTCCCAGAATTCTTAATCTGCTTTCCTCCCCTATCATTTGCCTGAAGTTGGCTGCTCAAATCTTATAAAATATTCTACCAAGAGTCGAAATGTTGAGAGATGATTTTAAAACTAATAAAGTGTCTTCCATTATTAAACAAAAATCTTGAGAATATAGAAATCATTTCTTTTTCCTTTGTTTTATGTGTAAATACAGATGGATACTGTTGTCTGTTAATGCTTGTTGCCTATAAAGTGATAAGTTGAGGAAGGCAAGCTTTTCAGTTTCAAGCATAGACATTTACTGAGCATTGAGTAGGTGGTGGACATTACACTAGATATTGGTTATATAATGATGTATGAAATAAAATATGATTCTGTATAGATTATGCACTGATCTTCCCTAGCATCCTATTAGGAGGAAACACACACAATAATAGTAGATTCTCTAGTGTTAAATATAAAGATAAGTATCAAGGAGCTCTGATTGATAACAAGAGGTAATTTAAGTATCTTACACCTTGGGTGTAAGATAGGGTCTCTAAGGAAGAAACAGTTAAGCAAAGACAAATGCTAGTAGTAGAAGGTATCAAAGGCCCTGCATTGATAATGAGCTGTTTGTTTTGGGGAGAAAAGAAAGAAAACTCAGATTATTGCTATAGCTAAAACGCAGAGGGAGAGAGCAGTGAGACGTAAGATTGGTAGGTGGTCTCTTTGCAGAGTTTGAATTGTATCATAATTCAAAGAATAACACTGAAAGCCTTTAAGAAGGATAGAGATTGGAGGTGATTTATATTAAAAGCTACTCTGAAAATGGAGAAGAGATAATTAGGTGCTAAAACCATTAGGAGATCATTGAATTAATCCAGATGAGAAGAACTTGGTGATTTTGGTAAATAGGGTATCCATAGAGATGGAAAGACATATAAAGATGTCATATTTTGGAAACAGAATACTGACTTAGGACTTAGCATCAGGATTTACTCTCAGATTGTTGATTTTAGCAACTTGACTGATGTTTGATTTACTGAGTTTCGGAAACTATATTCCCACTTATGCATTCTGGATGATCTGAAGAGCAATATTTGCAGTTTTGAGGAATCATAGACCAAGTTAAAAAATTCAAACACAAAATTTTGCACACAATTGTTGAGGGTTAACAAATTCCCTTAATACTGTTTCACTTTCTAGATTCAAAACCACTGCAGTAGAGATCTTCTGCAAATAGAATTTTCCTTCTTTAGAGTAAACTTCTACATATAAACACAGCTATTGCCTTTTTAAAGATAAGCTTATGTTCTTTTGTGACCAAAACGTTATTTTGCTAAAACTAGGTCATCAAATTCTGTCATTCCTGATCGTAGAACTATGTTGTATCCCTGGTTAGCACACATTTTTATGTATTTGTTCTTTTAATGCTTTTTCATTTTACAATTAGTCTCTTCCCATGACATTTCTACCCATTCGAAATCTACCACCCAAAGTCCCTTATCCATGAAGCTTTTTTTTCTTTTTGTACCAAATAACATTAACCATTCCTTTCATTGGTTCTTTAAAGTGTTTGTGACCCTGTATGTCTCTCCAGCTAGAATAGGCTCACTGAGTACAGGAATACAATCTGGCCTCATTGAGTCTCTATTACAACCAGCACAAAATAAGCTTTAATAAATCGTTATTGAATTTAATGATTGAACTAAATTGATATTTCCCAGTTTCCTACTGATGATAGTATGCCTTCCAAAGGCATATTTGTTAGATAGAAGGTTCACCTAATAGCTTGCAGAAAGTTTTCCTCCATAAACAAAGATATGCCATGTAGCTTCAAATATTAATCACTGAAAAATGACCTTCAGAGGAGACAAATGATTCAGTTCATGGAAATATGTGTCGTTGCATTGAGCACTAAGACCTTGCATCAGGCATCTAGAATTTAACTAGCCTTGTGGAAGTCATGGCGGTTTCTCAGTGTTTGTAGTGTACTTTGACTTTCTGTTAAAGTCTGATGAACTATAAACTTCCATACAAATTGCCTTATTAAGTAATTTATAGTATCAAGACTGTGATCTATTAAAATAAAATTTTGAGGAATTTGTGTGACTTTTTAATTGTTTTTATTCTTAAAGCAAATCAAAAGATTATGAAGTGCACTCAAGTGGTAATAAGACTTGCCAGTTTCCTGTCCTGCATTTTGTGCCATTTCTTTGACGTGATCAGAGACGCTCTGATTCCTAGGCAAGTGTTCTGTTGCCCCCTCTATAGTACTTCTTTGACCTTCAGCTATATGTCTCTCTGTCCATTTCCTACTTGGCACTTAAAAATGTGAGCTCATAGGGGCAATGAGTGGCTCAGTGGGTTAAGCCTCTGCCTTCGGCTCACTGTATTTCCAGTGATGCCACGAACTATACACATGACTATCTGTGTAAGTGCCAAGTCAGTTTACCTTTTTAACCTCAGGGCCTATATTCTTCAAATAGGGATATTAATGTAACTATCTCATGGGATTAAATTACATAACATGCACTGTGCTTATCACAGTGCCTGACATATAACAGGCCTCAAAAATGTGTGCTGATACTATAAGTATTAATATTAATTGTTATTAATATTATTATTATTAGAATTATGTTGGTGTAGGTAGTAAAGTTCAAATTTAGCAGAAGTTTCCCAAGGGCTGGCTTTAAAATAGCTCCAAAATAATCCACTGAGAACACCACGGCAGTGATGGTAATTGGTAGTGTGGGAAATTGCAAACAGGAAACCTAAAGCTCATTATTGTGCGTTATTTCTCAGTGCTGAACATTACAAGTGCTGAGCTCTGTAATCTGGAATAAAGACAAATTGACCTCCAAGTTTTTATTGCAATCGTCAGAGCTGCTCAAAATATCTCCTCCATAGCAGTCGCACAAAGAAATGTTCTTGTGTTTGTAGTTAAGCTGGAATAGATAGCATTGCTTCTCAGCCAACAAATTTCATGTTTTGTGAGTTGTCGCCAAATATATTCAGATCCAATGGTCCAAATTAGGAATTGAAAAAAGAGTTTGGTAGAGAATAAGAATTCACATCTTCTCCTTGTTCGTTCACTGGAATGCCACAAATCAACTTCATGGGAAAAATTTTATTTTGATGAAAACCAGGAGAAATTTCATAGAAACATTTAAATACAATTTTCCCTGAATTTAGAATGGGAGTTTCAAAGGATTTTAAAAAAATCCTTGTGAAGGAGATGGTCATTTTGGAAGCAATTATACAGCAGATTTTTTTTTTTTTCTTAAGAAAAATTCCTTCATCTTGAAATACTTTCAAAATGTCATGACCTTTATTGGCCCTTAACTTTATCTGGAAAAGATCTACAGGTGTCTGCCTTTGCGTTATTTCTTTTCTGCAATATTAAGTATCTCATGAAGCACCTACTGAGTGTGGCGTGCTTGAAGAGCAAGGAAGGGGCACATAAAAGATACAGAAAACTTAACTCACATACTGTTTTTTAAATGACATCCAGAAACTGTGGTGTATTCTTCAGAGAGTTTCAGGTTAAGAATTCATGAAATTTATAGACATCTTTCTGTTCACAGCAAAATCAATAATATGGAAATTGCATTTTACTTATTCTTTAGTTCTATATATCAAAATAAAATAGTAATTTTTTTCCTGTAGTAAATCATGATAATTTAAAAAGCATTTTGCTGTAGCTAATTGCTTGGTAAATTTCACTGAGGAAGTTTTAGTGTTAGTATTATTTTCCTGGAAATTATTCTCAAGGAATTTTCTTATATTGCTTTTACCTTCCAAAAAATACAGCTAATTGAAAATTAAATTGTATTTCTCTTGGAAATTAATAAAGGCTTTTATAGAAAATCTTGGAAGATTAATTTTCAGTTTTTCTACTATTCTGTATTAAATTCCATGCTATTATTCACCCTTAAAATTATAAATTGCTTTCTATCTTTTATTGATTATTCAGCAAACTAAACAAAGACTGACAGAAACTGTTTCTGATTATAGATAATTCAGAGAATAAAAGAACATGTGGACTTTGATTTCTTATACATCAGAGATTTTTCATAAAAATGATCTAACTTCTGGGTTGTCATGAAGATGGTAATAAGTTTGAGTTCTAAAGGGATAATTTGCAGTACACATATTCTAAAAATATAATTTCAATAAAAATCTTTGAAAACATCACAGTTTCTGCAATAGTAAGAATCCTTTAAAGGACACCTGTCAGCACTTCTCAAAGAGAGGTTGGAAGCATATTAAAGTTTGCTCAGATACCTTTGAAATAACATGACTAAGATATGTTGTAAATTCATTTCTTCTGGGATTTCTAACACCCCGCATTCTTGTTCATTGATGACATGTTGAGATTCTAAGGTCTAAAAGTTGTTGTGTCCACATAGTGTCATCTACTCAGACTGAAAGCTACTTGCATGCAAAACCCCATTGCTTGGGGCGCCTGGGTGGCTCAGGGGCTTAAGCTGCTGCCTTCCGCTCAGGTCATGATCTCAGGGTCCTGGGATCGAACCCCACATCGGGCTCTCTGCTCCGCGGGGAGCCTGCTCCCTCCTCTCTCTCTGCCTGCCTCTCTGCCTACTTGTGATCTCTCTCTATCTGTCAAATAAATAAATAAAATCTTTAAAAAAAAAAAACAAAAAAACCCATTGCTTAGTGTCTACAGTGACACAAAAGAAGGAAATGCCCAGCATGCAAATATCTGACCTTGACATTATCGGGAGGCAGAAGATTGTATCATGTGAACTAATCCTATCCCCAACATCCTTTTGCATTTTTTTGGTGCTGCTTTTTTTTTTTTTCCTTTTTCTTTTTAAGAAAGTGTTTTTCTTACTGACCTACCAAGGTAAACTGTACCGTTGTTATTGTTTCTTATTCTAAAGTTTTTATATAAGTTTTAAAGACTTTATCTTAATAAAAACTACCAGGCTTCTATGTGATTTTTTTTTAATTTACAAGTAACTAATTGCATAATATATTAAAGAGAGGGGGGAAAAGAGTTACATACAGGTATGAGTCTTTGCTTTACTCCTTACCAGATGTATGGTCTTGGAAACATCTGCTAATCTATTATAAATCTCTGTTTTCTCCATACTAACCAATACTTAGAATTGTGTGGATTCACTAATATAAAGGAAATAAAGCATCTAGCAGAGAGTATACAATAAACACTAAAGAAATATTAGTTGCTACTCCCCTTGCCCCATACTGTGAGAATGCAAATCTGGGTAATGGGCTTGTTGCCAGCTTTTTGCTGGATGAGATGCAGTAGGTGTGAATAAAACAGCAATTCAGTGCATCTTATATGTACCAAAGAGGCCATTTGATCAGGAGATAATGCAAAAATATAAATATTAATTATATAAATTAAAAAAACACATTTTCTCTCACCAAATTCAGAGAAAAGTTGATTCAATGTTCTTTGCTTTTAGGTAGGGAAGATAATCCTTTATTATTCTTTTCTGTTTTCCAGACTAAATTTGGTATATTTTTGAGGTGCTTTCAGAGGAATAAAAATATGACTAAGTAGAAGGAACTGGGTACAAAAACGTAGAGCATGAGTAGTTTGGGCTCCCTGACCTTCTGTTTTAGGCCTAAAGGTGACTCTTGGTAAGAAGCTGTTCTTTCTCTAGAAATTTTTATTTAGGAAGGAAGCACTGACAGCCAATAATAAATGCTGTTTCATTAATTCATGTATCCAAGTAATAAATATTAAGCATCAATTCTTCACTCTGTCCTGTGCTATGGGTAGAGATACAGTGATGGAAAAGGTATGTATTGGTTATCCCCTCCTGGCATCTATAATATGAAGAGGTAAATAAAAGATTGATGGTGGTAAAGGTAAGGATGAGTTTGTGGGAACCAGTATGTGATATCCTGGGAACACAAGAGGTTCATCTTACTCAGAGCTTAAAGGATATCAGGGCATTCAAGGGGAAGAAAATGCTAACTTATGTAGGGAAGGGTACTTCCAAGACAAGAAATGGCCTGCTGGCTGTTGATGGAGTTCCTGAGCTTCTGTAGAGGTGGGAGAGGTGACAGAGCTGGGGGGATTTAGGGAGCTGGCATCTGCAAACAGGAATACCTATGGGATGAAAGCCGGTGAATTCTTCAGAGAATCCATGGAGGCTGTGCTGGTCATTGGTTCCTTCTTCAGTGGCATAATCCTTTGAGTGTGACTGCAGAGCCTGTCTTTGTGAGCCACATTTGCTCCCACTGTGTAACTGCTATTAACACCCTCTGCTTTGTGTCTTTGGTATTTAGTCTTATATAGTTTTATCACATTTGTAGGTTTATGTATCCACACCAGAGTCAAGACACTGAACAATTCTAGCACAAGGACACTCATGTTGCCCTCTATAACCACACGCACCTATCTGGACACATGCCCCTTCACTGACTCTAATGTATGGAAGCTTCTAATCTAGCCTCCATTTCTAAAATGTTGCCTTTTCAAGATAAATAAATAAAATGTTGTTTCTCAAGAATTTTATATAAATGGAATATAGATTGTTGCATATATCTGTAGTTCCTCCATTTATATTGCTGAGTAATATTATAAAGTATGTCAGTACCAGTTGTTTAATCATTCATCTGTTGAAGGACTCTTGCAGTTTGGGGCCAATACAAATAAAGCTCTTATGAACATCTCTGTAGAGGATTTGTATAAACATAGTTTTCGTTTCTCAGGAATAAACACCAATAGCCAGCCCAGGCCTTTGTCATAAGACGAATATTGGCAATTTTATGCTAACAAATTGGATAACTTAGAAGAAATGGATAAATTCCTAGATATATATAAACTCCCAAGACTGAATCATGAAGAAATAGAAAATATGAACAAATAATAATTAAGGAGATCGAATTAGTAATCAAATAACTCCCAACCCAGAAAACCCCAGGGCCAGATGGTTTCACTGGTGAATTCTACAAAAAATGTAAAAGAATAATTAATGCCAATCTTTCTAAAACTCTTCCAAGTAAGTTGAAGAGGAAGGAAGACTCCCAAACTCATTTAATGAAGCCAACATTACCCTGATACCAAAGCAGACAAGGACACTAAAGGGAGAGAAAATTATAGGCCTTATGATGCATATATATCCATTTATCTTGGATGGAACTTGAAAAACATTATCCTAAGTAAAATAAGTGAAACAGAAAAAGATGAATACTGCATGATGTCACCTATATGTGGAATCTAAAAAGAATCTAGAACAGAGTAGGGTGGTGGTCACTAGGTGCTGAGGGCTGGGTAAAATGAAGAGACATTGGTCAAAGGCTACAAACTTGCAGTTGCAGAATGAGTAAGATCTGGGGATCTAATGTGCATATTTATTATAGCTAATCATACTTTAATATATACTTGAAAGTTGCTAAGTGACTATACCTTTAATGTTCTTACCACACACACAAAAATGGTAATTATATGATGGGATAGAGGTGTTAAATAAAGGTAGGGCAATCATTTTACATTATGTAATGTGTTAATTCAACATGTTGTACACTTCAAAATTAAAAATGTTTTGTGTCAATTATATCTCAGTAACCCTGGAATAAAAAAGGAAAATCTGATACTTCATGTATTAAAATGCCTAGTTTTCTTCATTAATAACTCAATCAGGGAAACTAAAAAAAAAAAAAAAGAAAGAAAGTAGTTCACGTAATAGAGTAAAATATCTAGAAATATTTTTTTTATTTTTTTATATACTTCACAGTTTCATTGTCAAAAAAAGAATGCTTAAATAAAGAATAAGAATTTTCTTATTATCCAATAGAATTTGCTGAAGACAATAGCATCTAACTGTAGACTGATAAAACATTGATTCTGAATTTTTCCAAATCATACAAGACTGAAATCTAAGGAAAATATCTTGCCACAATGCTAGTGGAAATGGTTGAAAAGTCATCTGGAACATCCTATAAGTCACTATTTATTCAGATGCAGTGAAACTTATAGTTCATTTTTTTCCTTAACCCACCAAAACTAACTCATTCCTCCTATGTCCTGCCTAATGTTAGACATAATTTGAATGTCAGTCATCATTTTGTCTTCAGATTGGCTTTGCTTGGTCTACTATTGCATAGTACTCAAAGGTCACAAAAGCCATGGACACTGAAGCATGACAAAAGGCAGAGGAAGGCTGTTATGTTTCCACTTAAAATTTCTTTTCTGCTGATTCTGAGAAGGTTCACTCACTGGAATATGCTTTGTCTCAAAGAATAAAAGGATCACCTTTTCCTTGACATCATGACTGTTTCATCCTTTCTGCCGTACATAGGAATTCATCAAGAGAATGCAGGATTGGTGATGGATTTTGGATTTTGTTAATTGGCACAAATTACCACACGGGTACACGGCAGATAAAACAGATGATGCATGACTCAACAAATAAACTGGAAAGGCACTGTACAAATGCCAAAACATATCCTGATACTTGGCATGTTGAATTCATCTTGTGACAAAAATATTTGCTCTGAAAATCTTTCATCAACATTGTGAGATAGGACGTTATGATAGATTTCTTGCTAAAAAAGGGTGAATGTATTTTAAAAAATGGCTTTTTAATGATGAAGATTTATGAATGGAAAAAAAAAAGTTCTTGGCATCTTACACTATCCTCAGTGATACTGCCTTCAGTATATATGGAGAATGTCGGTCCCACAGAGAGGTTGGGACTGAGTTTAGTTTATTTTTTCCTCAAAAAAAAATTCTGAAGACTGTGAGAAGAGTCTTATAAATTGCATCTTGTGAAAGAATGAGCTGAATTACGGGACTACAGCAGATGACGTTCTCCATAAGATGACTCCTTACCTTAAAAGATCATTTCAATACTCATAATGTGATAGCTTATATTTTATCCATAAGAACTCCAGACTTATCTTTATGTACAGTAGGATTGTCACAGTATATTAAGACCCTAAGATAAATTTTTCCATCCCTCCAGATTTATATTTAAGGAAAATAAAAACAAACTAGTGTCAGGAAGCTACTAGCACAGATTCCTTGTGTTCACTTGGATCCAGGATTGGCTTTAGTGCGTGTTACTTAGGAAACATGGTATTCTCTTGGTTCAAGACCAAAGAAAATATGAAATAAACTAGAGTTTATTATACTGAAGATAGTGTTTATATTTATCATCTCCACACTGAATTGAGGCTTGACTTCTTGGGCTGTTTTCACTGTTCTCCCTGAACTGAAAAAGGATCTGACTGAACTACCCAAATATAATTTGCTATATTCTCCCCTAAAGCCCTGGGCATCTATTAACCACACAACTGTAACCTTAGACAAGAAGCATCAGCAAACCCAATTCTGCATGTTTTAATTAGGCCCCAAGTACTCTCCCTGCCTAAGGATTTTATGATGATTTCACCAGTATTCATTTGACCTCTGTTCATGGGAAAATAATCACAATTTTGAGAGATGAACACCAGCTCATCAGGAGTAAACTCTAAGGGATAGACTGCACTTCAGGAGTCAGGCTTAAACCAATTAGCACATGGCATTCTCCAGGTTACAACAAATGTTCAGGACTTAATGCAGGTGAAAGAGACGTAAGAGTTTCCTGGGATTTCTTGTGAGAGAGCCATACTATCGGATGGTGACTTTTCCTCTGGTTTCTTTTTTGCAGAGATGTAGTCCCAAAATTATTGCAACCATTTTGCCTGAGCAGGAAACAAACACAGCCTTAACCAGAGCCTGGAGTATTGTAGAAATAGTTCAACCCTGAAGTCTGCCCTACCTCTGAACTTCCCATTATATAAACCCAAACAGTCTCTTTTCATTTAAAAGACTTTGAGGTTGGTTGTCTGTTATTTGTAGGCATTAATTCTAATGTGTATAACTCTTTGGAACTTCTTCAAAGTTCAATTTACCTAGATTCCTCTCTATTAGTAATATGTAACATTTTTTTTCCAGGTGCTATTCTTAGTATTGTGTATAAATATATTAATGAACCCTCTTAACATCCTTGTGGAAGTGTTCTATCATATTCTAAAATGTGTAAGATCACAAAGAGATTAGATAACTTGCCCAATGTCCTACAAATAGCAGGCAAAATAATGTTTAAACCCAGGCAGTATTAAGTTCCAAGCTCAACCATCACATGATACTGTACTATTATATGGTAAAGTTCACATTAGCTCCATATAAACTCTTCATTTAAATTTTTTTAACATTTATTGTCTTATTTTTTAAAAATTTATTTTCAGTTTTCCAGAATTCATTGTTTATGCACTGCACCCAGTGCTCCATGCAATCCATGCCCTCCATGATACCCACCACCAGGCTCACCCAACCTCCCATCCCTCTCCCCTCCAAAACCTTCAGTTTGCTTCTCAGAGTCAGTTTCTCATGGTTCATCTCCCCCTCCAATTTCCCCCAACTCACTTCTCTCCATCTCCCCATGTCCTCCATGTTATTCCTTATGTTCCACAAGTAAGTGAAACTATATGATAATTGATTCTCTCTGTTTGACTTATTTCACTCAGCATAATCTCTTCCAGTCTTGTCCATGTTGACACAAAAGGTGAGTATTCATCCTTTCTGATGGAGGCATAATACTCCATAGTATTTATGTACCATGTATTCTTTATCCATTTGTCTGTTGAAGGGCATCTTGGTTCTTTCCAGTTTGGTGACTGTGGCCATTGTAGGTATGAACATTACTATAGCACCAAAAACCATAAGATACCTGGGAATAAACCTAACCAAAGAGGTAAAGGATCTGTACTCAAGGAACTACAGAACATTCATGAAAGAAATTGAAGAAGACATAAAAAAGTGGAAGAGCATTCCATGCTAATGGATTGGAAGAATAAACATTTTTAGAATGATTATACAGTCTAGAGCAATCTATACTTTCAATGCCATTCCAACCAAAATTCCACCGCCATTTTTCAAAGAGCTAGAGCAAATAATCCTAAAATTTGTATGGAACCAGAAGAAACACCAAATTGCTAAGGAAAGGTTGAAAAAGAAAAATAAAACTGGGAGCATCACGTTGCCTGATTTCAAGCTTTACTACAAAGCTGTTATCACCAAGACAGCATGGTACTGGCACAAAAACAGACACATAGACCAGTGGAACAGATTAGAGAGCCCAGATATGGACCCTCAACTTTATGGTCAAATAATCTTTGACAAAGCAGGGAAAAACATACAGTTGAAAAAGACAGTCTCTTCAATAAACGGTGCTGGGAAAACTGGACAGCTGTGTGTAGAAGAATGAAACTCGACCATTCTTTTACACCATACATAGAGATAAACTCGAAATGGATAAAGACCTCAACGTGAGGCAGGAATCCGTCAGAATCCTAGAGGAGAACATAGGCAGTAACCTCTTTAGCATTGGCCATATCAACTTCTTTCAAGATATGTCTCCAAAGGCAAAGGAAACAAAAGCAAAAATGAACTTTTGGGACTCCATTAAGATCAAAAGCTTCTGTACAGCAAAGGAAACAGTCAACAAAACAAAGAGGCAACCCATGGAATGGGAGAAGATATTCATGAATGCCAGTACAGACAAAGGGCTGATATCCAAGATCTATAAAGAACTCCTTAAACTCAACATACACAAAACAGATAATCATGTCAAAAAATGGGCAGAAGACATGAACAGACACTTTTCCAAAGAAGACATACAAATGGCTAACAGACACATGAAAAAATGTTCATCATCACTAGCCATCAGCAAGATTCAAATCAAAACTACACTGAGATACCAACTTATACCAGTTAGAATGGCCAAAATTAACAAGACAGTAAACATGTGTCAGAGAGGATGTGGAGAAAGGGGCTTTACTTCTGTTGGTGGTAATGGAAGTTGGTGCGGCCACTTTGAAAAACATTTTGGGGATTCCTTAAGAAATTAAAAATAGAGCTTCCCTATGACCCTGCAATTGCACTATTGGGTATTTACCCCAAAGATAGAGATGTAGTGAAAAGAAGGGCCATCTGTACATTTATTGTCTTAATTGTACCAAATACCAGGTATTAAATTGTCTGGGCTATCATCACCTTATATTTTTACATAATGTATTTTTTTAAAGATTTTATTTATTTATGTCACAGAGAGAGAGATCACCAGTAGGTAGAGAGGCAGGCAGAGAGAGAGGGGGAAGCAGGCTCCCCACTGAGCAGAGAGTCCGACATGAGGCTCGATCCCAGGACCCTGGGATCATGACCTGAGCCAAAGGCATAGGCTGAACCACCCAGGCGCCCCTACATAATGTATTTTATATTTACTGTTTTACATGTGGATGTCTAATTTTTCTTTTTTGCCCATTTCCTTTGGAATGGACTCTCCTTTGGAGAATTCTTATATTGTTGTATAATTGTATATTGTATGTTTTGTAAATATAAGAGATCCAGTATGCTTATAGTGTACTATCTCAGAATCATGATGAATTTGGCTACAATAAACTTAGTCACCATATTGTAGCATACTTGAAAAATGGGCTAATACAACAGCTCTCTTCCCCACTGCCTCCCCTCATTCTGTGTTCCTGAAAACTCCCTTATCATCATCTAAATTCAGCCAATCTAATCATCACTGTCTCTTCTCATCCATTTTGTAAGGCAAATTCTTCTATCATTGGTTTGCTTCCCATCCCCTCTTGCCTGGTAACCTTGGTTCATTGACTCTTTCTTTCTTTTTTCTTTTTTTTTTTCCTGCTTAGATAACCAACTTCTTTCTTTACTGGCTCCTTGACTTTGTAAACAATGTTCAAATCCTGTCTTAGGAACAATTAAAAGACTGCTTCCTTCTGGAATTCTCTCTCTTAGCTTCAAGATTCCTTTCTTTGCTTGTTGACTTCTTACTAATATGCTTCTAGATTAATCATGGGATTCTCTGCCTCCATCAGCATTTTAATTGCTGGTGTTTCTTATTCTTGTAACTGGAGGCTTCATTTATTCCCATGTTCTTGTTTACTTCTATTGTTAAATAGAAATGGAGGATTTTTATATTGTGAAAAGTAGACATTTTTCTCTATAAATTCTGTCTTGCCTGATACCTGAAATTCTAACATGAGTGCTAGGCTGTCAATCAAAATATTATATAAGAATAAAACAAGGCTTTTTAGTTTATCTTTCAATAAGAATAATGGTCCTAAGCAATATGGATTTCTGGGTAGTGTCTGTGAGAAAAACGGAGACAGGACATTGTAGAAAAAAGTAGTGAGGACACGAAGGTTATCTTTTGCTGAGTTGGTTATTTTGTTGAGCAGTTTAGCTATATAAACAAATCATAAATGTTTCCAACATAGATGGGTCAGGCAACTTTTTATTATCTATTTTTAGGCTAAAACAGCTGAAAGTAAACTAAAAAAAAAAGTTCATCATTTGATTTCAAATATCTTATTTTAACTGCGCTAATATTTGACAAAAGGAAAAGAGCTTTAAATGTTGGGTGGGGGTCTATGTTGTTGCCTTATATTGTATTAAGTACTCTACATTTGAACTTGGGTTGTTAAAATGATTTCATTCATGAAAGAAGAATTTTTAAAATTATGAAGAAAGGGGAGGAGAAGGGGGACTAAAAGAAGGGAAGAAGGAGGGACAGGAGGAAAAAGGAAGAAAGGGAGAGAAGAAAGAAAGGAAAAAAACAAGATTATATATGCAATTCAATATACTGTAATTTCAAACTTTCTTAATGATCTTATATAGAACATAGGTGAAAGGAAGAGGGAGAAAAGGAAGCTTACTGAATCTGAATGGATTTAACGAAGGGTCTCCTAATAAATGTTGCTATAGTGTTTATGGTACAACAAGGGGAGCCCATATTACCTTTAAGTTGTGCCTTTCCCATGGCCTGTATTGTCTAACCTTGTACTACATTTAATCAAGTTTGATGGGCTGCATAACAAAGGAGGAATTCCAGATAGTATTTGCTCTCATTCTTTTATTCCCTGGGTAGATACAGGGAAGAGGCCAGAACATGAGTCTGAGGAATGAAGAAGTTTCAGCATAATGCACTGACCTCTAGAGCAAACTCGTTCCACATGAGAGTGTTCACGTTAATAAAAAGGTTAACATCATTAATTCCATGATCTCTTGTTTTGACAGCCAAGATGAATCTGTCTGTTTTCTTAAACATTCTGTCCTCTTTCCTCGATAGAGATTACATCTACAACCATGGCAATCAGCAAATTAATACACTTTTTTGAGAGGATATATATAATAATGACCATCAGAAAAATTTAAAGAAATATTCAGGATATTCATAACATAAATCTTTACAGTGGTTTTGTAGATGTTGCCAAAAATTTCCTTCAAATCTTTTCCCATATCTATATCTACTTTTGAAGTCATTGGGAAATGAAATGATATAATCATTGTAAAGTATACAAAGTTAAAAGAATTAAGTGAGGGGCACCTGGGTGGCTCAGTGGTTTGGGCCGCTGCCTTCGGCTCAGGTCATGATCTCGGGGTCCTGGGATCGAGTCCCACATCAGGCTCTCTGCTCTGAAGGGAGCCTGCTTCCCTCTCACTCTCTCTGCCTGCCTCTCTGCCTACTTGTGATCTCTCCCTGTCAAAAAAAAAAAAAAATCTTTAAAAAAAAAGAATTAAGTGAAAAAAAGAGCTGTATTCTCTTTATGGAACAGTCTAAAAAAAATTCCTCGTGAATTGATTGCAACCTTGAGTAACTATGTTTTCGTTCCAGTGCTTTCCAGATACAAAGGACCTAATAAACTTCTACATTGTTTAGCTAATCTAGTAGCTCTCTAAAGCTATGCTGAGCATCAAGAATAATTTTCTAAATGACTTCTTAGAGCCATAGAATTCAAGGAGTCAGCTTCCAAAGATCAGAACTAGATTATAAAGAGGAGATAGTTTGCTAATGCCCTCTTCATTCTTTTCATAATATGCCTATATCTGGCTCAGTTAGAAAGTATGTGTGTGAACACATAAGCTTAAGGGTTTCTTGGAAAGATAGGCCATGAATAATCAGATACTGAAGACACAAAGAAGAGATGAGTATGACCCCAAAGTATGTGCACATCCTAACATAGCATAAGATGAATTCTTAGGCACAGACATATTTTCCATCATGCCTAAAGTCTAACCACATGCCAGTATTTGCATTCTAACTTCAAATTGTGAAGCACTTGGACAGTCAAATCAAATCTGGATTTTCTTCTACTTTGGTTGTAGTCTGTCTTAATTGGCTACTCAAAAGACATTTCCAACCTCCTTCTTTCTTTCCACCTCCAAAAAAGAGGCTGGAAAGCCAATTAATTACTTTTCCAGGGAACTTTTCTGTAATAATAGCTATTTAGTCCAGTTCCTGCCTGTGAGAAATAAAAACTCTGGTAATAAGAAAAGTTTTAGTTTTGGGAAAAACAACAACTACAACAACAACAACAAAAAAACACCTTTCTTAATAACAAAGGATATGGTAGATTTTCTTCTTGCCTTCAGAATGGGTGACATATCCAGAACTGCCCCTTGCCCATATCACCATGAGGACATAGACAAGTTGGGAAGACCAACAGTTTTAGGAGGCCAAAGTAGGAGGAGCCTAACTCTCTTGATGGGATGCTTGAGTGCCCAAGCAAATGCCAACAAAACCTACACCCAGATTATGTCTGTACACAAAATAACTACTATTGTTTAAGCCACTGTAGTCTGGCTTTCTGAATGTTGCCGCTCAATACATGTCTATGTGATTCAAAGTCTTCTTCAGGGAAACGCGTTTGGTATCTTGTAAATTGTAGACATATTTGGTTTTATTAATATGCACCTGCACAATCTCTTATTGAATTGTCAAACTGGTCACTTTAAAAAAGTCTAGAATATCCAAAATATCTATGGAAATCTCGTGTTATGTAAACAAAATATTTTAACCACTTGGCATGATCTCAGAAATCTGGGTGGAGTTTTATATTTCATCTCTTTTGTCTCACTTATCACTTGATTTATCAACTCTTTAGCTTCGTATGAGTCTGTCTTCCTAGCATTCCCTGTAGTGATAATAAAAGGACACTTCATGATTCATGAATTGTGCCACTAGAAAAGGCATGTAGAATTCTTAAAAAAGTGACTTCATTTTGTCATGCAATAAATCATTTTAATAATTATAGTTTCATGCTCAGCATTTGATAGACTTCTTTAATTACATAGTATCAGCTGCCATAGCCAACCCAACTTTTTTCCATTGCTCTTATACCAACTCAATGAAGTACAACCCAATCCAATAAAAATAACAGAAAGGGTTACGTCTGAGTAGTTGGGACGCAACCTTCTGTGTGGCTTCACATAATTTCATCACTCTCTGCTTAAGCTCCATTCTCCATAACATGGAGATAATTTTGCATATTATTTCACAAGCAAATAAGAGTTATACAAATAATACATTGTGAAACTTGGCACATATTACATACTCAACATACATCAACAAATTTCTATCCTTTCTGATATATTCATTCATTTTTGTTGTTGCTGTAAGGGGATTCATATTTATTTCCATTGGATGCTTATTGAGGTAAAATGTATATAGGTCAGTTTGTATTGGTAGGAGCCAAATCTCCTACCTTTCATGTAATAATCTGTAGGGCATTAAAGTTAAAATAGAAATTGTATTTCCTGATTATATGATGATTAACATGTTGAATGCTGACCACGTGTTTGACATCTGTTAGGGCTCTGAGTGGGTTATCTTTTTTTAAAGTTCTCAAAAACCCTGTCAGTTAGCTACCATTTTGATCATGCCTATTTTACAAATGAAAGACCAAAGATTCAGAGAGTTTGAAGAACCTACTCCCAAGTCCAGTAACTCATTAGTAGTGGGATTTGGTAGATGTCGGATTTGAATGAGATCTCCATTAGTTTAGAGTCTAGTCTTAAGTGACCTTTATACACTGCCTCAACAGAGCCAGTTGATAATATATAATTGATCAAACACTATAAAATGGAGAAAATTTTCCCTAGTCTTTAGAAACCTTTATACATTTTTTTTAACTGAAACTACTCATTTTCATACTCTCTTGATTCTTTACAGGGATGTAATTTTCTCAAATAATGATCTGCTTATAATCCATATGACACATGGTTCAATTTCTTTATTAAAGAGTATATTACAATATTGAAAGCATGGAAACTAAGAAAAATGGTAGTTACCAGGAGATAGAAGTTCGGGGGAAAGGGGAGATGTTGGTCAGAGGATACAACTTCAGTTATAGAATTAGTAAGTTTTGGGGTGCTTGGGTGGCTCAATTGGTTAGTGTCTGCCTTCCACTCAGGTCATGATCCCAGAGTCCTGGGATGGAGCCCCATGTCGGGCTTCCTAATCAGCAGGGAGTCTTCTTCTCCCTCTTCCTCTGCTCCTGCTCTGTCACTCACTCTCTCAAATAAACAAAATCTTTAAAAAAAAAAAAAAGTTCTGGAGATCTAATGTATAGCATAGTTAATAATAATGTATTATACGCTTTAAATTTGCTAAGAGTATATCTCAAGCATTCTCACCACAACAAATAAAAATATAGGAGCTGGTGGGTGTGTGAATTAGCTTGATTGTGGTAATCATTTCATGTGCATACCAAAACATCATGTAGGTGAACCTAAAATATATACAATTTTTATTAGTAATCATACTTCAGTATGGAAAATACTTTCAGATGGAAAATAAATACATTAATAAACAAATAGACAACTCCACTTCAAAAAGAAAAGGAAAAAAATAGTTTTTCAGATTTTTTATTAAGTCTGAGATCTAAGATGTGTCTTTTACTTCAGTAGCTTTTATGCTATGTCAGCAGATAAGAACAGATCAAAAGGCCTACTTAAAGCCAAAAAACCAAAAACCTGAATTATGTTCTGCTGCTTTCAAATAAATATTTCATGCTCTTACTCAAGGATTTTCATATGTGACAAACAAAAATTTTTAAATAAATTGCTTAGTTTCATTTATTCATATCCTTAGGAGATGCATGTAAGCAGATCTATAGGCTTGCTTAACTTTTAATGCATTTATTTATTTATTTATTTTTACAAAAGATGTGAATTGTGAAAAGGCTGTTGGAAGCAAGCCTTATAAATCACCTGAACTGTTCCACTATTGGCATGTCTTGGAGTCATTATGTATAATTGGTTAATGGTGTATTTATTCTCACATTATTGGTTCAGCTCCAGGGATAATCACTGATGAGTTTCAAAACTCCAGGAGGATTTCTGTGCAGAGGTAAATGAATTAAAAAACAAGATAAAACTAATTACTTTTATTTAAATTCAATTTTGGGGGTGATTGTTCTGTCTTGGGGGTCTTGCAGCAGTTTTCAGAAGTGATAAATTTGCTTTAGTTTGCTCACTTGCATTACCCTATGCTCAGAAATTAAATCATTGGTGATGAAAATAGAAAGGAAGTCATTCAAACTAAAGTTCATGATCGAATTTCCCACCTTAGTTCTTCATGCTTTCTTTTCTTTTGATCCCTTATCTTATTTAACTTGGCCTTTAGAAACGTGATAAATAAAACTATTTTCAGAGACAAAATCAAGTGTACATTACTTTTAGATGTCAGGATTTCCAGAATCTGTACAAACACCACAGTAGAGAAACGGGGGATGTGCACTTCACTGAAGGCATCTGCTCTGACTGGACATAAAACATGTTGACTGTGTATGGCTATAGTTTTCATGTAAAGCAAGTGAATATAGTTAAGTAATAAAAATTCAAGAAGTTTTACTTCCATATGCTTGGCTGGATTAGTATATTTTTAATATTTTATTTATTTATTTTAGAGAAAGATAGAGAGTGTGTGAGTGGGAGGGGGGCAGGGAGCAGAGGGAGGGAGAGAGAATCCTAAGCAGACTCCATGCCAGCATGGAGCTTGACAGCAGGCTCAATCCCATGACCTTGACATCATGACTTAAGCTGAAACAAGAGTCAGATGCTTAGCTGAGACACCCAGGCACCTCATGGATTACTTCTTCTTTTTTTTTTTTTTCAAGATTGTATTTATTTATTTGAAAGAGAAGGGATAGAGAAAGGATAAGAGAGGGAGGGAGAAGGACAAGCACACTCCCCTCTGAGGGCAGAGTACAATATAGGGCTGGATCCCAGGACCCTGAAATAATGACCTCAGCTGAAGTCAGAAGTTAAGGGACTGAGCCACCCAGGTGCCCCATGGGTTATCTGTTTTTTGTTTTGTTTGGTTTTGTTTTTTTGTTTTTAGTCTGATTTGATACTACTAGAGCCCATTTCCTTTGACATGAGGGCATATATATTATTCAAGAGTGAGTATACCTGGGTTAGTTTCACAAATTAAGTATTACACCTAATGTATATTCCATGAGAGAAATAGAACCTTTCTTGACATATAATGTAGGATAGGGAAGGAGGTGCAATGAGAAATGAATTCATAAGGCTTTAGTGAGTATATAAATTAAAATTAGATTCAGGTACACATAAATGAAGATCTAGATAAAAGTGGCTAAAATAAGAAGGGAGTTCCACCATGAAAGAAGTCTGGAGCTGAGTATTGCCCAATTAGTGTTATTATGTTGTCATCACCAGGGATCAAAGGCCCTTCTATTTCCTTGTTGTTGTTGTTATTGCTGCTGTTGTTGTTTTAATACCCTTTCTTTTTTTTTCTGGTTCACTAACCTGTTGAAGCATGAATGTCCTGATTGAGTGGTTGAGAAGAAAGATGACAGAAAACTAGTAT
Source organism: Meles meles (assembly GCF_922984935.1). Lineage (NCBI taxonomy): Eukaryota > Metazoa > Chordata > Mammalia > Carnivora > Mustelidae > Meles > Meles meles. The sequence goes on from NC_060071.1 coordinate 127,523,274, forward strand.
AGAAATTATCATTGCCATTATTCAACTGTTTGTGGGCAATAGATGTAAAGAAAAGCCAAATCACCAGAAATCAGGAATTTCAGCAACAAAATAGAATAAGGCCTACCCATTGAACTGAAAAGAGATTTTTTTAGGAAAGTTCAGCCATCTCTGGGTACTTAAGGACTTCAGTATCAATGGAACTGAGCTAAACCGTGACTTTTCCTACTATTTCTCCAATATTTTTCACTCTTTCTTTAGTTCAATCAAAGGGGAAAGAACTTATTGCTCTTGTAATATGTGTATGTATATATCAAATTTAAACCAATGACAATTTCAGAAAGCCCTGTTTCATCATTTGTGTCTAATGGCATGCCTTGTAAATCAAAAGATGCCATAAAAACTGAATTGTATAAAACATATAAAATGAAACGTCATTCAATGAAGAATTAACTTAATGCCCCCTCATGGCTTTCTACATAAAATGCTAAGCTGTGATATTTAAAAATTTTCCTTGAGGGAATAAAAATTTAGTGGATGAGACATCCAGTTTGTGACCTAGATTAAAGATCTTGTGTCTATTTTGCAGTTTGTTGTTATGGGTTCACAAAAAAAGCAATGAATTTATTGTCAGTGCCCATTATAATGCATGAAATGTAAGAGATTCTTTATAAATGTTTTTGAATAACTGAAGTATAAATAAATTAAAGAATTACTTAAGAGAGGGCGCCTGTGTGGCTCAGTGGTTTAAGCCGCTGCCTTCGGCTCAGGTCATGATCTCAGGGTCCTGGGATTGAGTCCCGCATTGGGCTCTCTGCTTGGCAGGGAGCCTGCTTCCCTCTCACTCTCTCTGCCTGCCTCTCTGCCTACTTGTGATCTCTCTGCCTACTTGTGATCTCTCTCTCTGTCAAATAAATAAATAAATAATCTTAAAAAAAAAAAGAATTACTTAAGAGAGTCACTGTAAGATAAAGATTTAAATTTCATCATTATTAGTGTTTACGAACCAACCAGTTGCTGTGTTTCTTCATGTGTACTATAAGCGGATTCTGTCACAAAAAATTACAATAAAACTGCATTCAGCTTTTAGATAACTGTCCTCTTAGAGATCATGCCACTGCTAAATAATGAAATTCTTCTCTTCTGTCAAAAAGAGTTAAAGCTGGTGAAATACATTTTTTTAAAAAATGTGTATACCATATGTGGATGACTTACCATCATGCTCTTTTTACAAAGCCCAAATATGTGAAAATCAGACCTAGTACAGGGGTGCAAGTTCAAGAATGATACAGCTTTTTGAAATCCTATGTAAATTGCTTTTCCTGCTTTATAATTCCAAGTTCTTGCAAACTTGCCAGTCCTTGGATCTTTTAGTTCATCTTTTTATTTTTTTTTTCAGTTTGTCTTATTCACAATTCTACTTGAGGGTTTGATGAGCCAAGGATATTATATATAAGCCTTATTGTCAGCTTACATTGGATAGCGGTAGAGAAGGGACTCAAAAGGGACTGTTGCAGAAGACCCAAGACCCCTCCTCTTGGGATATATAAGCACCACTTTCATTCAGGTCAAGGAGATAAGAAGAGGCTGGTAAAGAGCTGTAATACAGCATCATGTAGTATTTACTTACTTACTGATTTTTATTCCCTTAATCTCGCTTTAAGAAAAGGATGACTAGAAGATATAGCAGACTATATTTCATTCTGAACTTATCTTTTTTAAAGATTTTATTAATTTATTTATTTTAGAGAAAGAACATGAGTAAGGGGAGGGGCAGAGGGCAGAGGATCTCAAGCAGACTTCACGCTGAGTGCAGAGCCTGATGCGGGGCTCCATCTCAGGACCCTGAGTCATGACCTGAACCAAAACCAAGAGTCAGGTGACTACACTACTCAGGAGACCCTTAACCTATCCTTTTGAGAGATTTTTTTTTTTTTAAGTTTTAGTATAAATAAATATCACCTATAGACCCTGAAGAATAGATTCACTCAAGTAATTCTGATTCAGTGTGTCTGGGATGAAGCTCAAAGAGCTACAGTTTCAATGATACCCCAGGTAATTTTAATATAGGCATTTCTTGGACATTTTGGAAAACACTAGTTTTGGGGACTGTGTGTATTCCTCTAATCTGACTATGGGAGCTCATTGTGTGTGTATTTTTATGATAAACATAATAGATTTCCACTTTTAAAATAAATTATTCTAGGTATTTGCTTAGATTTGTAAATATGTACATGACAACAGGTGATTTTAAGGATATAAAACATCCTTCACCTCATCCCAGGTGACCTGGTAAATCCTATGCAGAATGGCTTAAATACTAACTTGATATAATACACCATGGGTTCATCAAAAATTCAGTCTTAAATGTATTTGTAACAAAGTTTCTAAGAGTAATGTACACTTACAATATGATTTCACCCTAGACAGTATGGAAACACCACTTTCTGATAGCTTTCTATTATTCCTAATGAATGTTTGAATAAATTTACTGGCTTCTAAATTAATACCTACAAAACTCATAGAAGTCTGATATGGAGAATATTATTAAAATATAGGGCACCTATTTCCTTTGTGATTCTTGCTGTCCTTATTTTAGAATTTATTATGAGTCTGGAATATCTTCAGAAATTGAGTTGATATTTGCTTTCTCCAGGGATTCAGTACGTATAGAGAAATTTTCTGGAATAGGATTCAGGTTGAAATCCCAAATCACTTTCAGGTTTTATCAAAGAAAATCTCTAGGTTGGGAACACTCCAGAGCAATACCTCTCTTAGGAAGATAAGGCAATCCTTTTTGACTCCCAAATTCCTCACCCAGTGCCACCCACCAAATCCTCCCCTTTACCTGGACTTCTTCCTCTAAAGTAGCTTCTCTGGCTTCCTGGCTCCAGCCAACGTACTATTTGGTTTATATAGCCATATTATTTCTGGCTTCCAATTTGCATTCTCATATCCAACAACTGACTGTTTTTCCATGTATGAAATACATATATTTTTAAAATCCAGACAAAAAGGATAAAAAATCTAACCATATTTCAGATAAAAATGGATCCTCATTATTATATATCCTGGGAAAATTCTTGGGGACAAGGAATAAGATATGAGTATGGGGACACATGAATATTTGTTTTGATGGTTTAGTATACCAATTAAATTAGACTTTGCAATACAGTGAAATAATTATTAAAGTGAAATTTAGCTTAAAATATATTACTTGCATTTCACAGTTCATCTTTCAAGTTTTCAATTGATTTTTGGGTAACATTGCTAAACACTTCATTGTATATATATATATATAGAGAGAGAGAGAGAGAGAGAGAGATTTTATTTATTTGACAGAGATCACAAGTAGGCAGAGAGGCAGGCAGAGAGAGAGAGGAAGGGAAGCAGGCTCCCCGCTGAGCAGAGAATCCGACATGGGGCTCGATCCCAGGACCCTGGGATTAGGACCTGAGCCGAAGGCAGCGGCTTAACCCACTGAGCCACCGAGGCACCCCATAGATATATATTTTTAAGATTTTATGTATTTATTTAAGAGACAAAAACCAAGACAGCCACAGAGAGTACAAGAAGGAAGGAGAGGGAGGAACAGACTCCTTGCTAAGCAGGGAGCCCCATGCGGGGTTCCATCTCAGGATTCTGGGATCATGACTGGAGCCAAAGGCAGGTGCTTAAAGGACTGAGCCACCCATGTGCCCTTATTACATTCTATGTTAGCTTTATGGCTTTACCAGTTTTTAACATATGTTGATGCAAAAAATATACATATTTATTTAAAAATGAATAAACAAAAATTAAGTAAATACATCTATTCTTTAATGTCACTTTAAATAAATCTAATTTGTAACTAGTATGCAGGATAGATTTGGATATTCCAAAATATTTTAAATTGAATTCATGGTTGAGAAACTATTATATGGTAAGATGCCACGTATGCATTGTTCCTCCTTTATCCTTCCCAGGTTTTTCATTCTTGGATGCAGGATGTAAATTTGTGGAATACGAGTGATGGAAGAATACTATGATTGTTGACTTCACATGGGCACAAACCAAGGTGAAGCAACATATGTATTTATCTTTCCATTTATCTGGGACAGAATGGAGTGTGTTCTGTCCCAGAGCTGACATTCATGACAATGCAGTGGGGCCATGTCAAATTGGACAAATGGAATCATCTTAGAAACACAGATGAAATAGAAAAAATATTCCATTTGTCTAATGTCTCACTAGAGGAATGCACAAAATGATTTATTTGCCAATGAGATCCAAGGCTCGGAAGTGATAATTTATTAATGGCTAATGATGAATTAAATGTCTCCCTTTGACGGAAAAGTTAATATAAGATGATATTTTTTAGTCAGAAACAATAATGCTTTCTGCTTTCTGTTTTATGTGGGCTGTTTCAGAGAGGATGTGCAATAGGGTCAGACCTTAAAAGCATCCTTATTTTAAAGATAATGTTTGTAATGTGGGAAAACAAAGTTCAAGCTACAAAAATAAATAAACAAACAAACTAAAAAGATTAAGAAGACCAGTGTTTATTTTATAAATTGCCAGCCATGTCCGCATGCAAAGTACAAAGCAAAATGAAATACTTGCTGAGAGATTACTCTAGCTTCTAGCAAACCTGGAAAAATATCCACCATGTTTGTCACCCATCTCTCTCTCTCTGTGTCACATACATGACCCATACCCACCTACGCCCCCACACACACATACACACACACCGTATGCACTAGGCCTGAGAAAACCATTTCAGAAGATGCTAGTCAAAGTTCTGGCTTGCTGGAAGTTTCCTTACCAGTAGCTATTTTGGAACCTTCAGAACCCCTGATGGTTATTCTGAGGAGTTTTCTTCTATGCTCTTGAGAATCATTAATTGGGAAAACAATTCTTTTTTTTTTCCATTTTATTTATTTTTTCAGCGTAACAGTATTCATTCTTTTTGCACAACACCCAGTGCTCCATGCAAAACGTGCCCTCCCCATTACCGACCACCTGTTCCCCCAACCTCCCACCCCTGACCCTTCAAAACCCTCAGGTTGCCCCAACCTCCCACCCCTGACCCTTCAAAACCCTCAGGTTGTTTTTCAGAGTCCATAGTCTCTTATGGTTCGCCTCCCCTCCCCAATGTCAATAGCCCGCTCCCCCTCTCCCAATCCCACCTCCCCTCTAGCAACCCCCAGTTTGTTTTGTGAGATTAAGAGTCATTTATGGTTTGTCTCCCTCCCAATTCCATCTTGTTTCATTTATTCTTCTCCTATCCCCCTACCTCCCCATGTTGCTTCTCCATGTCCTCATATCAGGGAGATCATATGATAGTTGTCTTTCTCTGATTGACTTATTTCACTAAGCATGATACGCTCTAGTTCCATCCACGTCATCGCAAATGGCAAGATTTCATTTCTTTTGATGGCTGCATAGTATTCCATTGTGTATATATACCACATCTTCTTTATCCATTCATCTGTTGATGGACATCTAGGTTCTTTCCATAGTCTGGCTATTGTAGACATTGCTGCTATAAACATTCGGGTACACGTGCCCTTTCGGATCACTATGTTTGTATCTTTAGGGTAAATACCCAGTAGTGCAATTGCTGGGTCATAGGGTAGTTCTATTTTCAACATTTTGAGGAACCTCCATGCTGTTTTCCAGAGTGGTTGCACCAGCTTGCATTCCCACCAACAGTGGAGGAGGGTTCCCCTTTCTCCACATCCTCTCCAGCATCTGTCATTTCCTGATTTGTTAATTTTAGCCATTCTGACTGGTGTGAGGTGATATCTCATTGTAGTTTTGATTTGTATTTCCCTGATGCCGAGTGACGTGGAGCACTTTTTCATGTGTCTGTTGGCCATCTGGATGTCTTCTTTGCATAAATGTCTGTTCATGTCCTCTGCCCATTTCTTGATTGGATTGTTTGTTCTTTGGGTGTTGAGTTTGCTAAGTTCCTTATAGATTTTGGATACTAGCCCTTTATCTGATATGTCGTTTGCAAATATCTTCTCCCATTCTGTCAGTTGTCTTTTGGTTTTGTTAACTGTTTCCTTTGCTGTGCAAAAGCTTTTGATCTTGATGAAATCCCAACAGTTCATTTTTGCCCTTGCTTCCCTTGCCTTTGCCGTTGTTCCTAGGAAGATGTTGCTACGGCTGAGGTCGAAGAGGTTGCTGCCTGCATTCTCCTCAAGGATTTTGATGGATTCCTTTCTCACATTGAGGTCCTTGATCCATTTGGAGTCTATTTTCGTGTGTGGTGTAAGGAAGTGGTCCAATTTCATTTTTCTGCATGTGGCTGTCCAATTTTCCCAGCACCATTTATTGAAGAGGCTGTCTTTTTTCCATTGGACATTCTTTCCTGCTTTGTCGACGATTAGTTGACCATAGAGTTGAGGGTCGATTTCTGGGCTCTCTATTCTGTTCCACTGATCTATGTGTCTGTTTTTGTGCCAGTACCATGCTGTCTTGATGATGACAGCTTTGTAATAGAGCTTGAAGTCCGGAATTTTGATGCCACCAACTTTGGCTTTGTTCTTCAATATTCCTTTGGCTATTCGAGGTCTTTTCTGGTTCCATATAAATTTTAGGATTATTTGTTCCATTTCTTTGAAAAAAATAGATGGTATTTTGATAGGGATTGCATTAAATGTGTAGATTGCTTTAGGTAGCATGGACATTTTCACAATATTTATTCTTCCAATCCAGGAGCATGGAACATTTTTCCATTTTTTTGTGTCTTCCTCAATTTCTTTCATGAGTACTTTATAATTTTCTGTGTATAGATTCTTAGTCTCTTTGGTTAGGTTTATTGCTAGGTATCTTATAGTTTTGGGTACAATTGTAAATGGGATTGACTCCTTAATTTCTCTTTCTTCAGTCTTGTTGTTGGTGTACAGAAATGCAACTGATTTCTGTGCATTGATTTTATATCCTGACACTTTACTGAATTCCTGTACAAGTTCTAGCAGTTTTGGAGTGGAGTCTTTTGGGTTTTCCACATATAGTATCATATCATCTGTGAAGAGTGATAGTTTGACTTCTTCTTTACCAATTTGGATGCCTTTAATTTCTTTTTGTTGTCTGATTGCTGAGGCTAGGACTTCTAGTACTATGTTGAATAGCAGTGGTGATAATGGACATCCCTGCAGTGTTCCTGACCTTAGCGGAAAAGCTTTCAGTTTTTCTCCATTGAGAATGATATTTGCGGTGGGTTTTTCATAGATGGCTTTGATAATATTGAGGTATGTGCCCTCTATCCCCACACTTTGAAGAGTTTTGATCAGGAAGGGATGCTGTACTTTGTCAAATGCTTTTTCAGCATCTATTGAGAGTATCATATGGTTCTTGTTCTTTCTTTTATTAATGTGTTCTATCACATTGATTGATTTGCGGATGTTGAACCAACCCTGCAGCCCTGGAATAAATCCCACTTGATCGTGGTGAATAATCCTTTTAATGTACTGTTGAATCCTATTGGCTAGTATTTTGGCGAGAATTTTTGCGTCTGTGTTCATCAAGGATATTGGTCTGTAGTTCTCTTTTTTGGTGGGATCCTTGTCTGGTTTTGGGATCAAGGTGATGCTGACCTCATAGAATGAGTTTGGAAGTTTACCTTCCATTTCTATTTTTTTGGAACAGTTTCAGGAGAATAGGAATGAGTTCTTCTTTAAATGTTTGGTAGAATTCCCCTGGGAAGCCATCTGGCCCTGGGCTTTTGTTTGTTTGGAGGTTTTTGATGACTGTTTCAATCTCCTTACTGGTTATGGGCCTGTTCAGGTTTTCTATTTCTTCCTGGTTCAGTTGTGGTAGTTTATATGTCTCTAGGAATGCATCCATTTCTTCCAGATTGTCCAATTTGTTGGCGTAGAGTTGCTCATAGTATGTTCTTATAATTGTCTGTATTTCTTTGGTGTTAGTTGTGATCTCTCCTCTTTCATTCATGATTTTATTGATTTGGGTCCTTTCTCTTTTCTTTTCGATGAGTCTGGCCAGGGGTTTATCAATCTTATTGATTCTTTCAAAGAACCAGCTCCTAGTTTCATTGATTTTTTCTATTGTTTTTTTGGTTTCTATTTCATTGATTTCTGCTCTGATCTTTATGATTTCTCTTCTCCTGCTGGGTTTAGGGTTTCTTTCTTGTTCTTTCTCCAGCTCCTTTACGCGTAGGGTTAGGTTGTGTACTTGAGACCTTTCTTGTTTCTTGAGAAAGGCTTGTACCGCTATATATTTTCCTCTCAGGACTGCCTTTGCTGTGTCCCACAGATTTTGAACTGTTGTGTTTTCATTATCATTTGTTTCCATGAATTTTTTCAATTCTTCTTTAATTTCCTGGTTAACCCATTCATTCTTTAGAAGGATGCTGTTTAGTCTCCATGTATTTGGGCTCTTTCCAGCTTTCCTCTTGTGATTGAGTTCTAGCTTCAGAGCGTTGTGGTCTGAAAATATGCAGGGAATAATCCTAATCTTTTGATACCGGTTGAGACCTGATTTGTGACCCAGGATGTGATCTATTCTGGAGAAGGTTCCATGTGCACTAGAGAAGAATGTGTATTCTGTTGCTTTGGGATGAAATGTTCTGAATATATCTGTGATGTCCATCTGGTCCAGTGTGTCATTTAAGGCCTTTATTTCCTTGTTGATCTTTTGCTTGGATGATCTGTCCATTTCAGTGAGGGGAGTGTTAAAGTCCCCTCCTATTATTGTATTATTATTGATGTGTTTCTTTGATTTTGTTATTAATTGGTTGATATAGTTGGCTGCTCCCACGTTAGGGGCATAGATATTTAAAATTGTTAGATCTTCTTGTTGGACAGACCCTTTGATTAGGATATAGTGTCCTTCCTCATCTCTTATGATAGTCTTTGGCTTAAAATCTAATTGATCTGATATAAGGATTGCCACCCCAGCTTTCTTCTGATGCCCATTAGCATGGTAAATTGTTTTCCACCCCCTCACTTTAAATCTGGAGGTGTCTTCGCGTCTAAAATGAGTTTCTTGTAGGCAACATACTGATGGGTTTTGTTTTTTTATCCATTCTGATACCCTGTGTCTTTTGATTGGGGCATTTAGCCCATTAACATTCAGGGTAACTATTGAGAGATATGAATTTAGTGCCATTATTAGCCTGTAAGGTGACTGTTACTGTATATTGTCTCTGTCCCTTTCTGATCTATTACTTTTAGGCTCTCTCTTTGCTTAGAGGACCCCTTTCAATATTTCCTGTAGAGCCGGTTTGGTATTTGCAAATTCTTTCAGTTTTTGTTTGTCCTGGAAGCTTTTTATCTCTCCTTCTATTTTCAATGATAGCCTAGCTGGATAGAGTATTCTTGGCTGCATGTTTTTCTCGTTGAGTGCTCTGAATATATCATGCCAGCTCTTTCTGGCCTGCCAGGTCTCTGTGGATAAGTCTGCCGCCAATCTAATATTTTTACCATTGTATGTTACAGACTTCTTTTCTCGGGCTGCTTTCAGGATTTTCTCTTTGTCACTAAGACTTGTAAATTTTACTATTAAGTGACGGGGTGTGGACCTATTCTTGTTGACTTTGAGGGGGGTTCTCTGCATCTCCTGGATTTTGATGCTTGGGAAAACAATTCTTATAATATGTGGTATCAAATGTTTGTGTCTCAATTAAAGTTAGCAGCCATTGGAGTAATTTATATACCTTTAAAATCTTTGCTTGTCAATTGCTTTAAATGAAACATATTATTGTAGGTCTGCCATAGTCTGGCAAGAGGAGCGAGGGTTTATGTCATGTTTGATTCGTTTTCCTTGGTTTACTACAAAAGAACATTTAGGGGAGGATAGAAAATAAAACAGCTGTGTCACAAGAACAAATTATGTCATCAAGACCAGGGTACTTTTTTATGGTCACATATTTATATGTGGTCCTGTTATAGCATAAGCTCTATAACTAGTTACTGCTCCCAGCAGGGGAGTTCAATTTGCAATTCACGTATCACTTAGGTTGCAATTTTGCTGTAAAATATGATAATTTGTTGGTTTAAATAGACCTCTGATCTCAAGTATGGATGCTAATGCATAAGGGTATTAATGCCCTCAACCACTGATAAAATGCACAGAGTGTAATATACTGAGGCATTAATGAAATGTTCCTGCAATAGCACTACTTTATGAAATCAAATTTGATGCCTTAAATAAGGGTTGATGTACAAATTTTATATTATGTCCTAAATAGGGTGCTAAACTGTTAATACATCATTTAGTCTTCCTTCATGTAAATATTAGCCAGTATTTAATATGTATTTATGATGTACCCTCCACACCCTTTTTTATCAGGGTCAGAAATATATTTCTGGGAATAACTTGTCATGACTTTAAAGATTTATCTATCATCTATCTATCTATCATCAATCATCTATCATCAATCATCTATCTATCTATTTTACTGAGAGATGGTGTGTGTGCACAAGCAGGGGGAGGGGCGAGGGAGAGAGAGGGAGACGAAGAGAGGCAGAGTCCCTGCTGCACATGGAGCCCAAGACCATCTGAGTATCACAGGATCACTACTTGAGATCATGACTTGAGCTAAAATAAAGAGTCAGAGGCTCATTGAGCCACCGAGGCAGGTTGGAATGACTTTGAAGATAATCTGCCTGGATGGTTTTTAACAGTTAGTGTGTAGTGTCAATAGCTCAGGATTTGGAGTAGGAGCTCTGTAGCTATGCTGCCATTCCTTATCCAATCTTCACTTTTGAGGTGGTTTTGAGATTCATAAAAATAATTTATATAAGACACCTACAATGACATCTGGAACAGAGGACGATCTGTGTCTATAGATCCTATTCTATTTTTTAAAATAATGGCTAGTATGTGTGTGTTTTCCCTTTGTGCTTTTAAAAATGAAAAGCGCATGCCTTTTGCCTTTTGCCTTTTTTTTCCCCCCTAAGAAATCATTCCCTGCTTATTTGGGTATATGGGTACCACGAATGCATGGGGCAGACACACATACATGTAGTATATTTTGTTTAAAATATAAAGTTTCTGGGATTTTATTTCCTAATCTGATCATTGATTGGATTGGAATATCTCTAAATTTCCTCACATAAAACTGTGATGGAAAGTTGTATGTGTTAACTTGACCAAGCGAAGGGATACCCAGATAGTTGGTGAAACATCTCTGGGTGTATCTGTGAGGATGTTTCTGGAAAAATTAGCATTTGAATTGATACGCTGAGTAAAGAAGATTGCCATCACCAATGCAGCTGGGTATTATCCAACTCACTGAGGGCCAAAATAGAACAAAAAGGTGAGGAAGAGTCGATTTGTTTTCTCTGAGTTGAGATCTTCATCTCTTGCTCCTGATTCTTGAGCCTTTGGACTCAAACTGAGCCTTCAATATAAGGTCTTCTGGTTCTCAAATCTTCACATTTGAACTAGAACTACATCACCTGGACCTCCAGGTGATAGATCGTGGGACTTCTCAGCCTCTGTAATTGCATGAGCCAATTTCTTATTTTATATGTATATAATATATATATATATATATATATATATATATATATATGGCTATCCTTTTGGTTCTGTTTTTATGGAGAACCTTAACACAAGCTCTAGAAGTCTATTATGAGTCGAGTCTAAAAGTGAATCTCTTTGATGTATAAAAGTTTAAAAACACAGAAAAGAAAAATGTTTCAGGATATGGGGTGTGAAGGAGGTAGGAAGTGGAGAGATAGGAGTAGATAAATTGTCAGCTTTAAAAGAGTTAGAACCATGCCTATCCTGTTAATTCTGCGTTAATACTAGATGGCACGTATTACACACTTGAAATTTATTGAATGCGTCCATTCATGCACGAGTGGCTGGTTGGATGGATGGAAAATATGACAGAATCCAGCTTAAGAAAATGCATATCAAATGACGCAATATTGTGAGAATAGTGACATGACCTATGGGGCAATTAAGACATGGGTTCAAATCTTAACCTGCGAGTTATCAGTTATGGGATTCTGGACAAGTTGCAAACTCCTTGAGCCAGATTTCCTCCTTCTGATAACTCTAGTTAGTGAGTATTACTATTTTCTCCATGTTTTAGATGAGGACAGTAAGACAGGTAAAACATTGTGCCTGTCTCAAAGTCAGTGGTCAGAACTAATTGTGATGATGGTGAGGATTACCGCTGAAGAGCTATAGAATCTGACCGAATTTATATAGTGTCCACTCCTTCAATTACTACTTTCAGTTTATTATAGAAATTCATCCAACTTACATTTTTCTCATACACCACTTAAATAAAAGACAGTATGACTACCTGGCTCATTTTGATCTCCAGTGTTGTTATAGTAGATTCCTTGCCACCTTACGTACGTAATTGCTTCAGTTAGCTTTTTTTGCTCTCGAATACCTTTAGAACTTAGTGGCTTAACACAGTAGACTTTATTCTCTCTCACGATTCTCCATGTCCTCTGGGCTAACACATATGATCTTCATCGTTAGACAGCAGTTGAGCTTGGGCTGATGTTGTCTTTCACAGGTGAGAAGTTGGCCTGCTGTCAACTTGGACTATAGTAATTACTTGCCTGTATGTCTCTCATTATCCAGCAGGCTATCTTGGGCTCATTTACATGACGGTGGTTATGGAGTTCAAAGAAAGGGCAAATCCCAGTCTAGAAGCACTTTCAAGCTTTACTCATACTATTTTCCTAATAACTCATTAGACAAAAGAAGTCACATGGGCAAAACCAAATTCAGAGAGTGGGAAAAATATTCTTTACCACTTGCTAGAAGAAGCTGCAAGATCCATAAGTTATATATATAGGTATGGGAGGAATTTATAGCTATTGCAATCATTGTGGTATTGAAATCTACCACATTCTAATCTATAGCTATTCACTGCTAAAACTGACCATAAATCCCATCTACTATCCTTTGCCTTCTGTATCATCCATGAATATTGTGACTTGCTCATAGTAGTTTCTGATTACATGTGATTGAATAAGCAATTTTGATTAAAGAGGAAGAATCCAATCCTCATTGAGTCATTTTTCCTTTGTAATTTATACTTCTAGTTAAACTGCTTATTTTATTACTTTTATTTAAAGGTACAAAATATGACTCCTATTTTTCAGGTATATAGGAAGACTTGTCAGGTAGAAAAAAAACAATAATTTTATTTAAAAGCCTCGACATTTGCTCTCTAGCAAGTCATTTAAACTTACTTATCTGGTTCTGTAATGAAAATGGGAAACTAATTTGATTTTCTTACCTGGGAGACAAATGAGACAACATATGTGGGAACATAGCATCAATTACAATGTGAGACAAAATATCTTAATAATAAATAACCCAGAAATTAATGTCTTTGAATTTAGTTATTTTAAAAATGAGACCTTGTTTATTTGGTTGTCTATCTCTATATGAATTTAAAAGTCTTGTAACAAAAACCAATTACCTTTTGATTAATTGCATTATAAATATGGAGCCATGATCTATCAGAGATAGTTGAGGTATATAGTTAACAGTCTTAATAGCATGAGTTTTCCCCCAGTCTTCTAATTTTGTTGTTCTTTAGGGACTTACTTAAAAGGACATATTGCTATGACCGAGTATCTAGATTTTTGATTTTCCCAATCTGGAGAAATTGGGTGCTGGCATCTAGTGAGTAGAGGCCAGAGATGCTGCTAAATACCCTATAATGCACCGGGCAGTCCCTCCATTCCACAGCAAAGAATTATTCAGCCCAAATGTCAGCAGTGCTGAGGTGGACGAGCCTTGCTTAACGGAGTGAAGAATGGACTGTAGTGTAATTTTATAAGGAAGGCAATTGATGAGGAGCATGATGACGACAGTGGTGCAGAGGGCAAGGTGGAGAGGGACTTCTTTTCTATTCTAACTCTTCAGAAGTGCCCCGCTTCCCACAAAGGACAGGATGGCATGGAGCAGTCCCAGATCTCTCAGCTTATTGGGTGAACCCCTGCACATCTGGGGTCTCTCAGTGCTCACTCAGCATTTCAGCTGCCTTCTTCTTATCCAGTTTATCCTAGCCTTTTCCTATTGTTGTTTTCTGGAAGCATTATCTGAGCTACTGACTAGGTCTTTAAAATTGATGAGGTACCATCAGCCATTTCAGTTTTTATCAAGGGAGCTGAGGCAAAGGGGAGTTGAGTTCTGGCATGTGTTTGGGAGGTGTTTGTTTTGACTGTCTGATGGCTGCATACCAGCCTGAGGGAGTCACAAATGTCACTGGTGTGCAGTGGTATAATTTTCCTGCCGCTCCAAAGACTCTTCTGTGTTAATCTCCCGGCATGTCTGGCAACTTTCAAAATAGAAGTTAAAGGCAATTCCATGGAGCAGTGAAAAAAGATTCAAAGTTCCCATTCGTCTTTGTAAGGACAGAGAAAATTGCTAGTGTGCAGTTGGTCTTTTTCATTATTGAGTACATAGAGCAGCTCGGTTTTCACCAGAGCTAATTGATTTTCACAGCTGGTGCAGCAAAGTCAAAAGATGATATGAAACTTGAAAAGTCCCTTTGTCCAGACCCTGAAGCGCATGGGTTCTGCAGGGACTTAAAATTTGGGCTTTGGTAAGAGATGCTAAAATCTTCTGAAATAACTTTGGGCACCATCTGGAAAAGACTTACTTGTTCATGTAATACATGGTGTGAGTATGGCCTGTCTTATGGTATCCCTATAAATTCGTTATTTTTTTCTTTTACATTAATTAGCATTGTGTTCTGTGGCACAAACCTGATTCAAACCTTGGTACCAAATAATTTTCCCATCTAATATGACATGCTGGATGATATTAAATATCTGCTTTCATCTTCATACAGATGACAGAGGATACTACTTCCTGACTAGGAACTGGTCTGCTCATAGACATGTGTAACTTAATTTCTCTACCATAGGAGATAATTGGTTCTTATTATATATTTAGTATTCCTTATTATGAAAAGAGCAAAAGGCAGTAGGAATCTAGAGCAGGGTTTCCATAGAGAAACACAAGGTCAAGATGTAGTTACTGGAGCTGAGTTGAAAAGGGAGGATTTGACCGCATGGAATAATGTCAGTGTCCTAATGGCCTGGACACGTTTATGAGAGATAGCATAGTGCAGGGAAAATAAAAAGCATGGGCAGTGGGGTCAGATAATTCTGTGCTCTGAGCTCAGCCACTGTGAAGTTAGGGGATCTCATGTAAGTTCCATCAGCCTCACTGCGGTGTCATGAAATCTAAAATGCATGTAAATGGGCCAGGGATATAATAACACTTGGCTTACTCTCCTCTTTCTCTTCCATTTGTCTTAATGGAAGTTAAGTTTGAAGTCTGAGTCTTGCTCGTCAAAGTTTACTTGATGTTGAGCCTGAACCATGGTGCAGCCCTTCCTGTATTTTCGACACCAAAAGAATCAGTCTTCCATTTTTGGGTGCAAGTGGAATGCTATTTTACTTGGAGAATGTCTGTGTAACACAAATAATAGTGCTAAAACACATCACTAAAGCCACTAAGACTGTTATCTGAAGGAAGAGCCAGCACACATTTGATCAGGGTCCACAGAGACAGAGAGCCATTTGTCCCTTACTCAGCATAATGCTATTTTCTTTTTTTAACAAATCAACGTGATAAGTACTTAAAAAGAGAAAAAAATTGCTTCTGATGACACATGATTATTCTGTATTATTTACTTTGTAAAAGAAAAAATAGTTATGTGATGTTTTATTAGATCACGATGTTTGTAAAACTATGTAGACATTGAAATTGACCACATAGTAAAGTGATTTAAAAAGGAGAGTGTTTTAGCAAATAGCCCCAAAGAAGTGTAAACTTAAAAGCAAGCTAGAGATTGGCAGGTGGTATGTTACATATACATATACATATGCGTATGCATATACATATATGTGTACGTTTATTTATACACATACACATACTATATGTATATATACATGTGTGTATATATACGTACACATATGCACATGTATATATACATATAGTATATGCATATGTAGATGCATATATATATCTGCACACACACAAGTAGATATTAAAATATGTATTAGGGATAACAGTGGAGAGTGATTATAATGCATACTATAGTTATTGCAAACATATTTATTGATCAAAAGTAGTAAAGACTCAAATATTTATTAGTGCACAATTTACTATTATCTGTGTACTCACAATAAATAAAATAATAATGAAGCTGAATTTTTTTTTATAAATATAAAGGAGAAAAGATCAATAGTACTGTGTTTAACTCCACACATTGCCAATCACATACTGATAGAGAGCATACTTATTGAAAACTGTCAACTTTTGAAACTTTATGGGTAGGTTTGCATAGTGGGAACTTTATAGCATTGTTCAGCAGACAGATTTGATGGTAAAATATTAATTATAGTTGCCATTAAACTGCCTTAATGTCCAGCTATGCTTATTTTGCCGTGTGAGTCCCAAAATGCTTCCTTACTTTGGTATTCCTCTTAAGCAACTATAACATATTCTCATTTGCCCTTGAACTAGCTTAATACTGCAGACAAAAGATTATACCTGCCTTGCTATTGCTTCCTGTAGCAAATTGTCAGGAGAAAGGCTTCAAAATAGTATACAATTTTTTAATCATTACATTTTTATCTATTATGATTTTTCAGATATTTTTGGTATGTTTTGCTTTAGCCACTTCTTTTTCCTTCCTTTAAAATTAAACTCAGAGTGGGTGCCTGGGTGGCTCTGTGGGTTAATCTTCTGCCTTCAACTTAGGTCATGATCTCAGGGTCCTGGAATCGAGCCCTGCGTCCGGCTTTCTGCTCAGCAGGCAGCCTGCTTTCCCCTCTCTCTGCCTGCCCCTCTGCCTGCTGGTGACCTCTCTCTGTGTGTCAAATAAATAAAATCATTAAAATAAATAAATAAAATAAAATAAAAATAAAATGAAACTCATAGCTTAAAACTCATTGACATGTTGCTTATAGAGATAGTTTTAAAACTGGAAAAAAATGAACTGCTTAAGTTACTCAAAACACAAATTTAATATTTCTCACTATAAACTCACTGAATATTGCTCAGATGCCCTCTGTTTCATTTCAATTCCATTTGACTAAAAAAAAAAGCAAAAATGACCCCTGATAAAAACAAGTGGTAGAAACCCAATCCAGACTTACTCAACTTATTTAATTAAACTCTATAATCTAAGTAGATAATACCTGAATTAATACATTGATATAATTTATTACTATAAATATTTTTGAACTACATGACATCTATCCTTGAGGTGTTGCTAATTGTACATTCCACCATTGAAATATATTCTGACATTTTTGATTTTATAATTTAATCCACTTATTAGTCCATCCATTTTTTAAAGAGCTGTATACATTTTAAGTGGGAATATTTGAAGACAATGTCATATTCTTAACTTTTCTTCATTAAAGAAATGCCTAGTCCCTTGTATTCAGAAAGAATCCTTGTGCTGGATGTGTTCTCTGTCTGGAGTACATTTGTGCTCTGTGGTTCCTTATCATTTGAGAGCTTGGAACAAAATGTTTTTTGAACATGGACAGGATTGTAACCTACCTAATGACTGGTTGAGACTTCATCTTGAATTTCAGCTCATATTCTTCCCATTGAGAGTGGGCACTTCTGAGGTTTCTGTAAATGTTCTACTAATGAACGAAATGTCTCTTAAAAATTGCAAACTTTTCTTTTGATAATTTCCTGTGTGGACTCCCCTCTGAAAATTCTAGCAGTTTTCACTTGCAATATTTACCAATAATTGTCAAAACCAAAAGAACAAGGTAATTAACTTCTATTGTCTTTTTTTATTATTTGTTTATTTTCAGCTTAACAGTGTTCATTGTTTTTGCACCACACCCAGTGCTCCATGCAATACGTGCCCTCCATAATACCCACCACCTGGTTCCTCAACCTCCCCACCCACCCACCCCCCGCCCCTTCAAAACCCTCTGGTTGTTTTTCAGAGTCCATAGTCTCTCATGGTTCATCTCCCCTTCCAGTTTCCCTCAACACCCTCTCCTCTCCATCTCCCCATGTCCACCGTGTTCTTTGTTATGCTCCACAAATAAGTGAGACCATATGATACTTGACTCTCTCTGCTTGACTTATTTCGTTCAGCATAATCTCTTCCAGTCCCGTCCATGTTGCTACAAAAGTTGGGTATTCGTCCTTTCTGATGGAGGCATAATACTCCATCGTGTATGTGGACCACATCTTCCTTATCCATTCATCAGTTGAAGGGCATCTTGGTTCTTTCCACAGTTTGGCGACCGTAGCCATTGCTGCAATAAACATTGGGGTATTGTCTTTTTTTTTAACCAACTCTTACACTCCTACCCCTGTTAATACAGAGTTGGAGGAAATTATGTGCATCGTATCACTGTTTACTTCTCTATCCACCAGTTCCTAAGACCTACCAGGACTTAATAAATATTTCTGACATGAAATTTTAAATGATCTGTTACATAAGATCCTTCATGATTTGGTCCCAACCCCAATTTTATTTATTCTACCAAATGCCCTAGATCCCCAAATAATTTCTTTATGGTTTCTTTCTTTATGTATTCCCTTAGGCAGTAAATTTAAACTTTTACTTTTTCTGTTCCATAAGATGGAAACAATATTAATAACATTATCTACACAAAAAGTTCTCATAAGATTTAAACAATGCTCTACACCAAAGGTACTTAAAATATTCCTACCACAGGGGGCGCCTGGGTGGCTCAGTGGGTTAAGCCGCTGCCTTCGGCTCAGGTCATGATCTCCGGGTCCTGGGATCGAGTCCCGCATCGGGCTCTCTGCTCGGCGGGGAGCCTGCTTCCCTCTCTCTCTCTCTGCCTGCCTCTCTATCTACTTGTGATCTCTCTCTATCAAATAAATAAATAATCTTTAAAAAAAAATATTCCTACCACATAATTAATGCTACATAAGTTTTGACTGTCATTTCTCTTTCTCTTTGCAGCCTTTGTAGACAAATAATTATAAAAGTGTTAGTGGTGTTCCTATTATCTCTATTAGGTTGCTGCTTACAATTTGAAGGCAGGTTCTAGATAAGGATTTATATTATAAACGGCTATGTATTTAAAGCAGGATCTCTAAGGCAGTAGATTCAGTGCAGTAGGAAGGTTCATGGTGCACGTACGTACCTCCATCAGAACACCCACTGAAATAACAGCCCGCCGGAGCCTGTTGTGTTACAAAGCCCTGTTTACCCATTTATCCATCTAATAAAAGTACAGGTGATGTAATTACCCAGACCGTGATTAATGCAGAGAATGATGATGCTGAAACAGAGAAGTCAGGTACAATTCATCTTACTACATTCAGAGTAAATATTCCCAGACTCCGTTTGCCATATCTATTAGTAGTACGATTTTAAATATGTTATCCTACAGTATTGTTAGTCTATATTTGAAACTTTAAAATGTCTTATCCCATTCTCTCACTGTGATTCATTTGGTTAACATATATTTAATCCTGGTGAAGAAAGTACAAGAAATCATATGGGAGAAGCATCAAGAATCTGAAGTACAGGGGTTTGGTTGGTCACCTGCCACCGTCGTGACTAAACTCTACAGGAAAGATGCAGAAGCACTTTCCCATTCCTTAGTGTCATTCTTTAGTTCTTGGAAAAATGGCCCAGCTGTGGAAATCTGAAAGCAAAACAATTCTTTCACAAAACAAAGGATGGTATTTGGAAAGAATTTCTTTCCTAACCATGCATAACAAGATACCAACAGTCATAAACCCTAATATTTAGTGGAAAACATTTTTTGCAAATGTAATCAATTAGTCCACATGTATTTATTGAAAACTCACTGCATAGTCAGCCTTATAGATGCTCAATGGGAGAGAAATATTATTGATGCTGCATTTCATTTTGAAATGTAATGTGAGTCATCTTATGAGAGAAACGATTTTAAATAAATGATGAAATGAAAAGAAAACATAAAGCTAAAACAGTAAGTAAGAATAATAAAATTACATGCTGTATAGTTCTGGGCAGATGCTAGCAATGGACTATTAATTTGATTTTTCTATCAGCCAGAACAAGGAGCAAACAGCCAGAGAAAAGAAGACTTAGAAATTTCATGGTAGCCATATTTTTGGAAAAAAAAAAAAAAAAAAAGTAAAGAAAAACTGTGAAGACAGGTGTTTTATTATCTTTTATATTTTGTTCTCTTTTATTCTCTTTATACTAAAACCACATTATTGAGTATATGTAGGTATTCCAAAAATACATATTGAATTAGCAGGTAGGCTATTTTTTTTTTAATATTTTATTGATTTGACAGACAGAAATCACAAGCAGGCAGAGAGGCAGGCAGAGAGAGAGGAGGAAGCAGGCTCCCCGCGGAGCAGAAAGCCCGACACGGGGCTTGATCCCAGGACCCCGAGATCATGACCCGAGCCGAAGGCAGAGGCCTCAACCCACTGAGCCACCCAGGCGCCCCAGGTAGGCTATTTTTAAATTTGGAATACTTGACATTAAATCTCACATATTACACCTTTATTATTTTTTTATTTTTTAAAGTGAGTTTTCTTTTTTTTTCTTTTTTTAAAGATTTTATTTATTTATTTGTCAGAGAGAGAGAGATCACAAGTAGGCAGAGAGGCAGGCAGAGAGAGAGGGGAAGCAGGCTCCCCGCTGAGCAGAGAGTCTGATGCGGGGCTCAATCCCAGGACCCTGGGATCATGACCTGAACCACAGGCAGAGGTTTTAACCCACTGAGCCACCCAGTTGTCCCCGTATTACACCTTTAGAGAAATAACCTATATAGGAAGACGAAATCTATCTTTAGAAATCCATAACACATTGTCAACATTGTTGCTTCCTTCAAAAAATTAATTAAAAAATTAACAAAATAGCATTAGTTTAATTTTAGAGCTTTAGTTTTATTACTTATGGTAAAGAAATATCCCACCTCAAAAGCCAGGTAAAAGGTCTTAACTTGTCTTATAACCAGTATTTTAAAGTAAATAACTTCTTTTTTTTTTTTCCCTAATAGATAAACTCTGCTCCTCCATTTCTTCCAAGACATATCACAATCAATTTAAAGTTCAATGAATGCTAATGAAGAGCCAGGGATAAATCTAATTAAATTTGTGCCAATGTAGCATTTTGATAATTGCTTTTAATTTGAAAAAAAAATTCTCTCTTTTTCTCTCTGATGAAGCAAATCACAGCACAGTAACATGTCTTCTAACCCTCAATATCAGGGAAACTGAATTTTCTAGAGCTTTCCATCCTACTCTCTCTTTATCCTGGAAATATCTAGGTAAATACATCCTACTAGCTTAATAATTTATATTAAGACTCATACAAGGGATCCAGAAATGGCCCAAATCACAGTACCACAACATAGGTAAAGTTACAAAAATTCAATATCCATATCCCTTGCCAGTGGGTCTCCAATCAGGGGCTTTTCATTCTAAATATTAGGGTTAACTGGATATTGCTATGTTCTTTCAAACTTTCTCATGTGGATGACCATAGGGACACTGCCACCTGGAATGCATTATAAAGGTTAACATAAAAAGTATAAGGAGACAGGGAAAAAGGCCTTCTGCCTCACCTCTTTTCCTGTTTTCCCTGACCAAACAGCTGAGATTGTTGATCCTCTTAAAAAAATGAAAAAAAAAAAAAATCTGATCAAGATCTATTCACTGAAATTGATAAAATGCTCCATTACCTCAGGATCAAAGGGAAGTCAAGAAAAAATTACACGTAAGGGGACCTGGAGAGTCCATTTGAAGCCTATCAACAGACAGGTGAGTGACAGACCAGGAAGCAATTGTAGAGCCATCAACCTAACTGCCTGTGAAATCTACCCTGGACCCGTGTTCTGCCACCCGGAGAATATCATCTCTCAAAGAGAGCACCTGGGAACTGTCAGTCATCCAAGCCCTGAGAATTAAGAGTTATATTATAATTGTCTCCATTTCATAGCCTTTGTTGTCAATGAACTGGAAAAGTACTAGACTCAAAACAACTTGTTTTTTAAAGGATTCTAGGAGATAAATAAAATGATGCTATTTCTTATGGTTGTTAAGATAGAAATGCAGAACAAACTGTACTGAACCTTACAAAAATAGTATATTAATAGATCATAATAGTATATTTTATTTTTAATGGTCATTCCTAAAATACTATCTGGATGACTAATTAATTGCTACCAAAACACTATCAATATTGCTTGATAAATATAGAACTATAAGGTAACTCTACTGCAGGGACATTTTCTGTACACACAATTGGTTTTTACCAGTTTCTCTGCTTTAACAACATATTTGCTTAAATCACAAACCAAAAATTCAATAACTTTTGAATGAGTCTTGAAGTTATAAGGTTTATTGAAAAAGGCTCATTCCATTAAAATAAAAAAAAGAACAAAACAGTTCATTTGTTTTTGTTGGCATTATGGCAAACTATAGTTTGTTGATTTCTTTTAAATGCTGTCCTTTTTAAGGACCTTTATGCTAATAGTGATGTAATGTTAAACCCAATGACTAATCTTGAAAAGAACACAAGTTATTACTATATTAACAGGCTCACCAGATCCTTTCTTGATGAAAATGAAGACCATTCTCAAAACGGCCTAAATAACCAAGTTTTGAATACAAAAAGAGACTAATTTGAAGCCACAGGTCTGAAGCTGCCCTTTATACTTGAGATGACCATCAGAACCACTTATGGATGTATTTGATTAGTGATGAATGGTAGCTCACAGTCCATAGCATTTCATACTTCAGAAAATGTTTTCACACGTGCTATACCACTCGATCCTTATAATAACTCTAGGAGACAGATTCTCATGCTGTTATTTTCTTCATATGTGGTCCTTCTCTTTAATGCTAATGGTAGCTCATGAAAGTCAGATTATTAATTTTTCTTGAGCACAGTCCCACGGTTAGTCAGTGGTAGACCTGGGGATTGTTTTGGTTCAGGCCCTGGTCTCCAAGCCTCTGTTGTTTGACTCTGTCTAGCTGACTTAACAAAGTAGAGCGGATTGACTGCTGTTGTCACAATGTAGTAATTTGTCTCTTGTCCCAAAGGTGTTCACATGGTTTTATTACCTGAAGTTTACCTATCGCTACAATTTATAAGTTTTACATAGCCACATAAAATATTTTAAATTGTAATTTGGTCAACTTTACGCTCCAAAGCTGCTTGCATCTGCCTCAGACTCATGAGGATTCCAAGTGCTGTTTCAAGATCAATGGAATTTTCCTCTATTTGCTTGACAGAGAAGCAAATATTAAATACGTGGCTTATATTTTTCCAATAGCATGCATTCTAATCCTGTTAATGACAAGAACTTGCTGGCTAAATGCAACTTACAGTGCACTTCTGCTACAGATGTTCTTCCTCAAGGATTTGCCAGATCTTTTCCTTTGCATTGGAGACAGCATTGGTATTAGCAATATGCCTTTGATTTTCTTTATCTTCCTTTTGGTTATAACCACTTCCTTTATAATGCTTATCACAAACCTACCTCTGTTTGCCAAAATGATTATGTTACCATTGCACTGCTGTTCCAAAAACCACCATCCGTTGAACTCCTCCTAGGTTCAGCCAGCTGGCACTCCCTGACTCAGATCACACCCAGACGGGCTTAACTATCCTGTGTTTCACTTCCTCAAATCCTGTTGTCTTCACCCTGCTACCCATTCATTCTCAACATGGTACAGAATTTCTTCAGCATCTCTACAGCTGCATTTTCCATATCTATCCCATTCCCTCTTAATTCATATTTACCATGTCTTTCTGATTTATGGTATGAATGGATTTGTTAGTATGTTACACTAACCAACAGCTTCATATGGAAAAGTATTGGCTGCTAAGATGTATTTCTTCCCATTAAAAGTATTTTCAGATTGCATTTTTTAAAATTTTATCTTTTTATACTTTATCTTTTGGAATTCTAAACTCTATAGAATATAGAATGACATTAGGTGAGAGAATTTTGTTTGATTGGAGTTACATTTTGAGATTTCCCTGTTTAGAAAGAGTGTGGTAGTGTTGCTTGAATGGAATCATCATATTTGAAAATGTGGATGAAGCCATTGACTTTTTTCACCCAGAATGGCTTCCAGTGATGCTGGTGGTTTAACCAGTAATTAGGGCCATTGTATGTACATCAACAGAAATGCTTAGTCCCAGACCAGATGGTTTAAACTATAACATTTGAGAGTGAAATCTAAATGACATTTTTCTTCCAGTCCTAGAGAACACTGGAAAGTTTGTAGTAAGGCAAAGTCCTTCTTGGAAAGCCGCTTCTTCAGATAAACTGTAACTTGTGAGTATAGGTGGGATACTGGAAGGGACATCTGGACATGGGGAGGATTTCCACCAAGCACAAGAGTCCCTTAAACAATATTGCTGATATTGGGTGGCATCCATCCTCTTTTTCTTTGCCACAATCAGAAACTGCCTGCTTCATTATTGGGCAGCTTCCTGCTGAGCCTACTAAGACCTCCTTAAACTTTTGAAACTTGTGATACTCCTTCTGTCAAATGGAGTAACAAATAATTAGTTGATTCTTTTCTCTACCACAAAACATCTTGAACGGAGTGAACAGAAGTATTCCTTCTAAGCCACCTAGCCCCATTCTGCTCACCTCGTAACCCTTCTTTTATGCAGTGCACTTTGGCTTTCTCCCAAGTAAAAATACACTAAGTATCCTGAAACCAGCTGAGGAATTCAAGTTAAAAATCTATTATTTAAAAGAAGAAAGAATATGAGGAGAAAGTAATGGAGAACTTTCTAGTGGGTGGCATAAAAGTGTGAGGAGCTGTGTTGGAACGGAGTGGAATTTTAATGCTCCTCAAATCACTAGAGTGACAGCTGCTTTCCTAGTCTGCTCATAAAGGTAG
The DNA here is from genome assembly GCF_922984935.1 of Meles meles. Classification (NCBI taxonomy): domain Eukaryota; kingdom Metazoa; phylum Chordata; class Mammalia; order Carnivora; family Mustelidae; genus Meles; species Meles meles. The sequence goes on from NC_060071.1 coordinate 127,548,093, forward strand.
TCTCATTCAAAACACTAATCTTCCATGGCATCTCCCATACTGGGAATACCAGTAATGCCTGATCAGCTATTTTTGAGTCAAGGGTATAAACCTCTTGATTGAACCTCAGAAGAGAATATTTTCTTCCTTCTTTCTCCATATGGCATTGTTGGCTTTATCCACAAAGAACATTAGAAATAGTCACTACGTCTTGAGAAGTATCCAAATCAGGCATAAGCAATGTTGCTTGAGTGGAAGGAGGAGGAGAGAGAGGAAGGGAATGTTGAGAACACTGAAACCATACCCCTCAAAATAATAAATGAAGGACTTCCTTTCTTCCACAGAGCCATGCCTTTCTCTCATGCCCCATTTCCTTAAAGCTAATAAACCCTAATGAGAAAGTGATGTCTGTACACTTCTGTGTTATACAGCTATCCTTTCTCACTTTGACTCCTCCAGTGACCAATTTGTTCCTCTCACTACAAATGCTCACTCCTTCCCTTTCTCCCCCTTCTCCTTTGTCATTCATTCTCATTTCTCTGATTCCATCTCTCTTTCCCTCTCCCTCCTTCTCTCTCTCATTCAGAGATAAAGAAAGCAGGACATTTGTACTTCATTATCATTCCCTCAGAGAAGACATGAGTGACAGAAAAAGCAAAGGATAAGAGGTTGTCATAATGTTTCTTGAGTTTGAACTGTCAGTCCAACAAATTAATAGCAGGGGCACAGCATGGAATCTATTGACTATTGAATTATAATACTGGTATTCTCATGTCGGATATTCCCTCTTTTTTTCTCTTCCCCAACACAAAATTAGTGTAACGGTAACTGTAGTTGGTATGACTAATGGTGTCTTCTAAGATGTGTTCACTTTGAATCTCTGTACTCAGATTCATCACAACTGTACCAGTCTCATAGGGACTTCTGGAAGCTTTTTTGGAAGGAAAAGCAAAAACCAACCAACCAACCAACAAACAAAAATACCCAAAAAACAAGAAAAGAAGAAGCAGTGCAATGTGAAACCTCTCCCATCATAAGTCAGAAGAGTGACTTCTGGTCTCTTCTATAAGGTGATTACTAAAGGACAGGAAGATCTGGGAGACATATAATAATGGCACATACCTTACAACCACTTTTTTTTTCCACTTAAAGTTTCAAAATAGCAGAAGTAGCATACTGCTTTGCAAGTTTTAAAACTCCTAAGTATTTAATTTACCTATTTATGATTCATTGACAATGAGTCACAAAGCTCATCCCAATGATGTTTGCTGAGGGTGATAGTGTATTGAAGAGGACTTCAAAGGGCTTTGTTTTGTTTGGTTTTGTTTTTTACTAGAAATTTAAGGGTTGCCAAGAATAAAAACAACCCACACTAGACAAATTCTAAGTTTGCTCCCAGCTAGAACTTGAGAAGGTGTAACTCTCCTCTAGGGATGCCAGACCTGATGCATTGACTCAGGCTTCTATCCCAGTGTGGTTGATGGGATTGTTTATATGAACTAGAAAACTTTCCACTCCCTTCCCTAACTATGGCCCAAAAGGAGTAAAATGCTATTTCATCACTTTAACATTTTAAAGATGGAATTAGGTCTGGCCTTTCTTAGTGGCCAGAATGTATTTTATTCTCCCTTCAAAGAAAGCATTTGGCAGGAACTAATGTACAGAAAAGACAAAAAAAAGACAGACATTAAACACTACAAGATGTGAATTGAATGGTTAGAGGATAATTTGCAGATTTTGCTGACAAGAGATACACATGATAGTGGGAAACAGCAGAGAGGTTCAGATGAGCTGCAGGATGAAGGAGATGCTCTGAGAGGGTGACAGCAGAGGACCTGCAAACTTTTTCTTTTTTTTCTTTTCAGGACATGTTCAGATTGGGTTTCTTGGACAGTGGTTCTCATACTTTCGGGAACTGATGATCTCAGGACAGCGTGTTGTTTCCTAATGCAAGAACACCTAATCTTAATGAAACGGAAAAATGTGGGTGGCCGGGCTGGCTCTGTCAGGGGACGTGTGACTCTTGATTTGGGGGTCATGGGCCAGAGCCCCACATGGGTTGTAGAGATTACAAAAATAAATCAACTTTGAAAAAACTGAAAAAACTAGTTGCTTTGAATGAGTTAGAAATAAGAGAATAAATTCATATTTTTTTAAAGAACACAGTATCATTATAAAAATACCAATGACAAGTAGATCAGCTTATTATGCTACCTCTGACTTTCATAGACAACGATTAAAGTACCATCTCTACTTTTGCTTCCTAATCTCAAATCGGCCTTGATTCAGTGGCATTAGGAATTTCTGTCTCATTAAAGATAACTGGCCCAGGTAGACTAGAGTATTTTGGAAATATGCAGTGTTGAAGCTACCTAAGACAAATGCCGTGGATTTGGATTTCTTGCTCTTGTTTTTGCTCCCAAAAGTTGTAGTGATATTTGCAGAACAGTAAGACCTGGGATTAGTTTTGTCCAAACGACCATCTTCATTCGCCTGACCTATTTGAGTGGCCACCTAAAATGACAAATCTCCCGACATCAGCCCTTGCTCTCATAAAATTAAATCTTGTAGTGTAATCTAGGGGATCTTTTTTTCTAATTTTATCCACTTTGTTGATATGTAATTCATGTACCATAAAACACACTTCTTAAAAGAATAAATGAAACAAGATGGGATTGGGAGGGAGACAAACCATAAGTGACTCTTAATTTCACAAAACAAACTGAGGGTTGCTGGGGACAGGGGGGATTGGGAGTGGGGGATGGGGGTTATGGACATTGGGGAGGGTATGTGCTATGGTGAGTGCTGTGAAGTGTGTAAACCTGGCGATTCACAGACCTGTACCCCTGGGGATAAAAATACATTATACATTTATAAAAAATAAGAAATAAAAAAATTTTAAAAAAAAGTTACAATTCAGTCAGTTTCGGAGTAGTAGCCGACTTGTAGGAAAATAACCACTGTGGGATTTTAGAGCATTTTCACCCTTGTAATGTCTGTAAGCATTTACCACTTTTGGACTTTTTACGTAAATGGAATCACATAATATGTGGTCTATTGTGATTGGCTTCTTTTTCTCAGTATAATTTTCAAAATTTATCTATGCTGTATCTTGTACTAGTATATCATCCCTTTCCATTACTGAACCATATCTCATTGTATGAAGATACCACATCTGCTTATCTGTTCATTAGTCGATGGCCATTTAGGTTGCTATCACTTTTGGGTTGTTATGAGTAATGCCGCCGTGACATTTGTACACAGGTTTTGTATGGACATTTGCCTTTGATTCTCTTGAGTAGATATTGAGAAGTAGAGTTTCTAGGTAATACGGTAACTCTCTGTTTCGGATTTGGAGGAGCTAGCAAACCATTTTCCAAAGAGATTGTATCACTTTATATTTCCATCAGCCACATGGGGATGTCAATATCTCCATATCCATGCAGCACTTGTCAGTGTCCCACTTTTTGATTGTAGCCACAAGTGGATGTGAAGTGGTACCTTATATTGTGGTTCTGATTTGCATTTCCCTGATGACTAATGGTGTTGAGCCTTTCTTCATGTGCTTATTGATATTTGTCCATACTCTCTGGAGGAGAGCACTCAAAGCCTTGTTCATTTTTTTTTTTAATTGGGTGTTTGTCTTTTTATTATTTAGTTGTAAGGGTTTCTTTATATTTTCTAGACAATAGTCCCTTATCAAACAGATAATTTGCAATTTTTTTTTCCATCCTGTGGTTTCTTTTCACTCTTTTGATAGTGTCCTTTGGAACACAAACACTTTTAATTTTGTTAAAGTCCAAACTGCCTTTTTCTTTCTTTTGTAGTTATGATTTTGGTCATATCAAAGAACAATTACCTAACTCAAGGTTATGAAGATTTACTCCCATGTTTACTCTGCAGTTATATACATGCTTTTGACTCTTGTATCTAGATCTCTGAACCATTTTGAATTAGTTTTTGTCGACAATGTTAGGTAAGTGTCCAGCTTTATTCTTTTTCATATGGATATCCAGTTGTACAGCACTATTTGTTGAAAAGACTGTGCTTTCGATACTCTTGTTTAGAATCACTTGACTAGGCATGCCGGGGTGGCTCAGTGGGTTAAACGTCGGCCTTCGGTGGCTCAGGTCAAGATCCCAGGGTCCCAGGCTCCAGCCCTGCCCGCTCAGCAAGGAGCCTGCTTCTCCCTCTCCCTCTGCTGCTCCTCTTTCTTGTGCTCGCTCTTTCTCTCTGTCAAATGAATAAATAAAATTTAAAAAAAAATCAATTGACCAAAAATGCAAAGGTTTATTTCTGTACTCTCAATCCTGTTTTATTGATTTATAGCTCTATTTTTATAACAGTGTCATGCTATCGACTATTGTAGTTTTGTAGTAAGTTTTGAAATTTTTAGGTTTGAGTCCTTCGAAATAGTTTTTTGTTTCTCTTTTTTCAAGATTGTGCTGGCTATTTTGGGTCCCTTGCACTTCTAAATGAGTTTAAGCATTGACTTGCCAATTTCTGCAACTAAGGCACAGAATTGGAGAGGGATTATTGTTGAATTTGTAGATCAGTTGTTTTTAAGAGTATTTCTATGTAAACAATAAATATATAAATAAATAATATGAATAAATAAAAATTTAAAATATAAATAAATAAATAAATTTTCTAATTCATGAACACAGAATGCCTATCCATTTTAGCCAGGTTATTTTGGGGTTCTTTCAATGATATTTTATAGTTTTCTATGTGACTCTTGTACTTCTTTTGTTAAATTTATTCCTAGGAATTTTATTATTTTCGATATTATTATAAATGGATTTTTTCTTAATTTTATTTTCACATTATCATTGTGTTAGTGTAGATAAATATGTTTTCCATATTGACCTTATATCACGCAAATTTGCTGGACTCTTCATAGCTATAGTACTTATTTGTGGATTCTTTAAGGTTTTCTACATCCTTTGCTTGTTATTTATTTTCCATTATGGATAGCTTTCATTTCTGTCTCTTACTTAATTCTTTTGGCTAAAAATTCCAGTACAATTTTGAATAAAAGTGGCAAGAATGGAAATTTTTGTCTTATTTCTGAGAGCAAAAAAAGCTATCAATCTTTCACCTTTATGATTTTATGATGTAAGCTATAATTTTTTCTTAGATTTCTTTTATCAGATTGAGAATATTCCCTTCCATTTCTAGGATGTTTTAGTGTTCTTAATCATGAAAGTGCTTTGGAATTTGCAAAATGATTTTTCTGCATCTATTGAGATCATGTGGTTTTGCCATTTGTTATACTAACATGGTGTTTTACATTGATTTTTGTATGCTGAAACAAATTTGCACTCCTAGCACAATCCAAATTGGTCATGGTATAATTTACACACACACACACACACACACACACACACTGCTAGATTTATTTTGCTAGTATTCTGTTGAAGAATTTATGTCTGTATTCATAACAGATATTAGTCTATTTCTTTATGTGTTGTCTTTTACTTTGATATCAAGATAATATTGGCCCCATGGAATGCAGTGGGATGTGTTCTTTCTTCTTCTACTGTTTGAAGTGGCTAGTGAAGGATTGAAGTTAATTGTTCCTGAAATGGTTGGTATAATTTACATTAGAAGCTATTTGAGCTTTGATTCTCCTTTGTGGGAAATTTATTAAATACTAATCCAGTCTTTCTAGCTGTTATATGTATAACCAGATTTTTAAATTATTTTTGAGTGAGTTGTGGTAATTCCTGTCTTTCTAGGAATGATTCCACTTCATCTAGGTTAGCTCACTTTTGGCATATAATTATTCATAGTATTTCCTTATAATCTTTTTTATTTCCCTAAAGTCTGTAGTAATGTACACTCATTTATTCTTATTTTATTAATTTGTGCCCTTTCCCCTTTGTGCTCTTGGTTAATCAATCTAAAGTTTCATCGATTTCATTGATCCTTTCAAATAAAAAGTTTTGGCTTTGTTGATTTTCTCTAGAATTTTTCTATTACATTTTTATGTATTTACAATATGGATTTTTTTCTTCTTTCTACTTCCCTTGTATTTAGTGTAGTATTCCAGACTTTTAAATAAATCCTATGAAATATCTCTCTATAGAGAACATTTTAAAGGATAAATGTATGAATGAATAAAGAAGAAATGTGTAGAAGTCTCATTGTCAACTCTGCATCAATTCTTTTTACAATAATGCCAGATAACATGGAAAGTTAACCATACCATAATTAGCAATTGAAATTGAAAGAGCTAAAGTTCATTATTTTTGGCAGACAGAATGCTGTGAAGATTTGTCAAGTAGGAAAGAATTAGTTCTTGTACAGTCTTTTATTTTTTTTTTTAACTAGAAGTATGAACTCTGAAGAGACCTATCTATTTTGAATGTCTTACTTAAGCTAAGCATTTTCCTTGCTGCTTCCTGATCCTTACTGTGTCCCTCTCATCATCAGAAGTATTCCAGATCCAGATTTTCTCTTAATACCCTTCCCTCACTTTGTTTCTATGTTCTGTCAAAGGGAAGCCCAAGTCAGAGCAAATTCTATTAAAGAAAGACTTTAAAAAGAAGCAGATCAATCCAACATAGCAAAGAAATTCCCTAGAGATTTTAAAGCTGAGAAGAATTTGTCACTGGATCTTGATTGATGGTCAATGCTAAGAAATGTGCAGGTGTCTTATACGTTCTATTAAAAACATGAGGATGATTTTCAATTATGTTAACCTATGTCCCTTTAAAAAAAAATCTGAGAATAAAATGGTAATTCATGGTTCTATAATCAACATGTCTTTACTTCAGTGGGGCACTTCAACAACGACACCACCACCAACAACAAAAGGTTAACAACTTAAAAAAGAAAAGTCAAACAATAATGAATATATTAGTATTTGGCTCAAAGAAATTACTTAGAACAGAGGACTTATTAATCCACAGGTTTGTTTTTTTCTTAATGAATGAATGACTACACACACACATATATACAAATATATAATGAATACAATCGATACATGAAAGACATGAAATATAAATGGTCAAAATGGTCAAGTGAAATGAATAATAAAAATTTCCCTGACTCATTTATATAATGGTGTTTGCAAGCATACATAAAAGCCATTTTCATATGGATTCTCTAAAAATATGTATCTTACCATATGTGAAAATAGAACAAGTGGTTTTTGAAAGGCTATAAAACAAACATCATAAATTATATTTTAGTAGGCTATTGAAATTCTTTTTCTCCTAACTATAAAATGTTGTATAGTTTTATTATAAATGTTTTGAAATTCAATACCTCTTGAAACTGATAATCATGATGAGGGTATGAATGGCTTTAAAGCAGCAGCTGTGTGAAAGCAGGATGGCAGAACATTGGCTTTACTGTGGCTGGAAAGATAGCCAAAATGAATATGTCATTTTCTTATAGAAACTGGGAATGGAGATGTGCCAATATTGGGAAGATGTTCCCTGAATAGAATGACAAGTCATAGAGTTTGTATTCTTGATAAACAAATTTGATGAATGGTCTTAGGTAATGGAGCAATGTAGCATAGGTCAGAAGGCTATAGAAAACATTAACATTAAACCATAATTTATTTTATCCTGTAAGCATAAAAATTCATTATTTAGATGTATTACAACAAGCCCATCACCTCTTAAAATATTATTTAATGCAAAGGGTGCCAGTTTTTCTTGGGTGACCCTGGTGTTTTTATATCCATTAATGGATTAGTGATCTCTCAGTATCCATGCCTAAAGTTCATTTTAAGTCTTGAGATAGTGGAGTAGAGATTTACAGAGCTGCATCCCAGAAGGGGCAGCAAGCCCAGCAACACTTATTTTATTTTGTTTTTTTAAAGCCTTGTTTATTTGAGAGAGAGAGAGAGAGAGAGCACAGGTGGGGGGAGGAGCAGAGAGGGAGAGAAGCAGACTTCTGCTGAACAGGGAACCTGAGACAGGCATGAATCCCAGGATCATGACCTTAGCCCAAGGCACAAACTTAACAGACTGAACCACCAGGAAACCCCAGCAACACCTATTTTATTCTTTTTCTTTTGCATGAAATTTTATCTTTCTCTTCAAAACAATATTATAACATGAGTGAGTGTTCTGAGCCAATTTCGATACTGTCCAATAGAAGAAACCAATTGGCAAGTAGAGGATTTTGTCAAAATTTCTTACTGAGAAATAGAACAGAATTTTTCCCTTTTATAAACTAGTTGCTGGGAACAAAACTAGAAGATATGATAGAATTTAATAGAATTAGATGCAACTAACCTTCCAGCTCAAATTGGATACATTTATGCAGTACTAGTTAGATTTTAAGACTGAATGATGAAGTCAAATTGAAAATCCCCAGGTTTTTAGAATTCTGAGCCTTGGTAATCATATACATGCTTCTATGTATGCGAATGCTTGTTGAATGTATGAGTGAGCTACTTAGCTATTAATGATTTACTTTAAAATAAACCACAAAATACATGGACAACTTTTTCCTCCCCTTTTGGGGATTTTTTTTAACTTACTCATAAACTTAGCAATATATAATAAAACATTATTTGTTGACATTTATCTACTGGCATCTATTTTTTAGTTGGGAGAGGGATTTGAATATTATTTATTGAGAATTGGAATAGCACCATATAGTATCTAATGTTTTTAAATTTATTTTTATCTTTATTTTAGATCTTATTTATTTGAGAAAGAGAGAGTGAGAGAGAGCAGGAAAGTGGTGTGAGGAGCAGAAAGAGAGGCAGAGTCCTCATTGAGCAGGGACCCCAATGCAGGGCTAGATCCCAGAACCTTGCGATCATGACTTGAGCTGAAGGCAGACACTTAACTGACTGAGCCACCCAGGAATCCCTGTTTCAGTTTTAAATGCCTCAAATGCACATGTGGGCACACAGGAACTTCATAATTATCTAATATTTAGACTGCATCTTTCACTGAACTAACTGAATAATTCAATTCACTCATTTTCTTTATGATATGCAATTTTAACACTAAGAAATACATGGATTAATGACAAGATATTATGTACTAAATTTTTTCAAGGACAGACTTCCAAATAATTTTTTGAAATATGTGTTTGAATATGGTTAAACTTGAAAGTTTTAAGCCAGTGTTGACTTTGCCGTTGTCATGAATGAAAGTGAAATGCACACACACACAAAGTATAAATCATATGGGAAAAGATCTATCTTATCTGTATTTCACCAATAGTGACAAGCACTTGAAATTTCTTTAATGCTTATTATCAATAAGAGTGGGAGGGTACATTCTTGACTGAAACTTTCCCTTATTAGTGTTTCATTAAAGGGTTAGGTAATAAATTTTGAAGAGTACCCTGCTGTATTAATGAATTTCAGAAGTTGAATCATCCCATTTAGTGATGTGGTCTGGGAAACAGGAAACAAGATTAATTTTCACAGTTCTTTGCTTCCTTCTGATGTTTGAGATTTAGAAGTTTAGGGATGATGGAATGTTCTTTGCACATGGCCATGTCAGAAGATCTTATAATGGTGGGACTGAACTTTGATACCCAGTCCAGAATGTCTCTGAGACAAAAAGATATACTGTAATTCAGGAATAACCTCTATACTTGGATGCCCAAATTTAACATTGTAGAATTACAAGTATGATAAGTTTTAAGGGTAATCTAGCCCATCCTATTCATCTCCTTTTTGAAGAAACTGACATCTAGAATGGGCTAATGACTGATCTGTAGCCAACAATCAAATTATTAGAAGTGCTGCCAATGTTTGGCTGGCTCTCTTTTACAAAAACTATACTTTTATAATGGAAAGAGTGCTGGAGGAAAGAAGACCTGAGAGCTAAGTATTGACTGTGTTTATGAATTAACCAAGCAGTGGACTGGACTCTAAATTCAGTGAATGAGGCTGAAGTTAAGTAATATCACAATTAGTCTTAAAAATCTTTTTCCATCATCTGAAATGTTTAGTATGCATGAATAAATCCAATTTTGCCAGTTTTTCCTCCAGTATTAGAACACATCACTATTTATTTGGCAAATATAGAAGAAATAATTGAATAGGGTTTAAGTAACACTTTACACAAAAGATGCAAAGCTTTTGAAGTTTACTTATTGGTTATTAATAACTAAGTTCAGTCAAATGTACATGTAGTGTGTTTCTTCCATAATATGTTTGTGTGATCCTAAGAAAGTAAACTAACAGCGTTTAATTCTATTTTTTAAAACTCTAACTTCAGTTAAAAAAAATAAACTGTTTTTTAAGCTTCCTTTCAACAGTAGAAAGTTATTTTTTTTTTTAAAATACAATGCTATTCAGTTATTAACTAAAATGGTAGACTAAAGACTATGGTCATAGACTAAAGCTATGGTCTGTGATCCTTACCATTTTTTATACACCATTATATCTAGCACAGAATCTATACATGGGAGTTTCTTAACAATTATTTGTATGTGATTAAGTATTACACTGATGTAATTATTGAGTTGTGGTTGTTGAATGTAGTTTAAATTTTTCTTAATATTACTATATTTAAATATTTATTTAGATTCTTTTCACTGCATTTATACTTCTATTTAAATCCCTTCCCTATAGTCAGTGAAAACTAATTTTATTTAAAGGATCTTAAAATACACAGTACATGTACACATATATACAAAAAACATTTTTTTTAAGATTTTATGTATTTATTTCAGACAGAGAGAGAAAGAGTGAGCACAAGCAGGGGAGAGGGGCAGAGAGAGAAGCGGGCTCCTAACTGAGTAGGAAGCCTGATGTGGGGCTCGATCCCAGGACCCTGGGATAATGACCTGAGCTGAAGGCAGATGCTTAACCAACTGAGCCACCCAAGTGCCCCACATGTTTATATATATATATATATATATATATATATATGTGTGTGTGTGTGTGTGTATATATATATATATATATATATATATATATATGCATATATGAATATAGCAAATCCCAACCAGATTGCTTCTTTAACAATCTATAAGCAATAGATTAAGTGGGCCTAAGTCCATTGGGTTATGAATGTCATATAATTATAAAAAGGATAGAAGATGAAAGGTGGAAAATAAAGACAGCTACATGACCTCCACCTATGTCCATTACAACAGAGAAATGTCATTTTCTGTGAATTCTTGCAGTTTAGTATTACTTTCCCCCTAAAAAAAACACAGCAAACCTGAAACAACAACAAAACAAAAGAGCAAAAGCAACAAGAAACCTGGTTTTATCTTTTCAGAATATTGAAAAAAAAAAAAAAGACGCTGCTTTTCTTTATATTAAAATATAAATTTGCTGCTACAAAACATATTGTTTTTGGGCACCTGGGTGGCTCAGTGGGTTAAGACTCTGCCTTCGGCTCAGGTCATAATCTCAGGGCCCTGGGATGGAGTCCCATATCGGGCTCTCTGCTCAGCAGGGAGCCTGCTTCCCCCTTTTCTCTCTCTGCCTGCCTCTCTGCCTGCTTATGATCTCTCTCTGTCAATTAAATAAATAAAATCTTAAAAAAAATATCGTTTTTGTAGCTACCCAATGTCAGTGATAAAGAACAAGCCCTAGGTAAAATATGGCATATAGAACACTGAAGTCACTGTCATCATGCTCAGGAAAAGGCTCCAGACCTCCAATGTTACAGTCAAGTACTCACTGTTCCGTGTTGTTAGAGAAGAGGACTTGATTTTCACGTCCACGGCAAACCAAGAATATTGGTAGGCTCCTTGGCCTTGATCTGGATTTAAAGGTTTCTGGGGTTGGGTTGAGTATTCAGAATGTTTAAAAGCCTTGTACTCTGGCAGTCAAATCACCAAGCAGAAAAACAACATAATGTTAGTGTTTTTCCCAACAGCTAAAGACAGAGCTGCTGACGTTCGGAGAGTTGCTTTCATTAAGTTACCTCCCACTCCGTGAAATTCAATTTGAGAACAATTCATCCACTTGCCTAGTATCAAACCTTCTTCACTGAGGACTTACTAAATGGGGCCTATAAACACCACACCAGAGGGATTCCCTTATTGCAGACCGGTTTGTTCCTTTAATGAGGCTGAGCAAATCTTGGTGCTCATTTAGCAAATTCACATATTGCATAGTGGTATTTTTAGGGTATTATTGGCCCCAGGAGGTACGGCTTGGTCCTCCATAGATCATATTCCTGACTCCCGTTTTCAGAATTATTCCTCTTCTCCTCTCAGGTTTGCAGAGTCCATAGTGCATTCATCAGAGTTTAGCTGGTGCCATATATTTAGATGGAGAGACGCAACACACTTTCCCATACTAGAAAAAAGCAACAGATCCATATGCCAGAAGGCCAAGTTCTGCTCCTATATCGAGTCCTGTCTGCATTGGAATAAGGAGTCAGTGCCCCTTCCAGCAGGTTCTCCTTATTGTGACATCCATGTGAACTGAATTTTCATGTATTATTGACAGATTTGGTCCAGAAACCAGAAAATAAAAAGCACATTAAACACACCTACCTAGAAGAGTGAAGAAAACAGAAATACATCAATTCAGGAAAGTAGGGAGAGGTTCCTTTTAACAATATTTGCTCTTGAAAGACAGATATTAATCTGAGTCAGTAGATTACTAACTGCCTAGGGGATAAAAAATGTTGTCTTAGGGAAAAAAAAGGAAAAAAGACACTCTTTGGAGAGTGTCACTTTATGGATAATGAAAAACAAAGAACCTGGGATCTGGATATGAACAAGAAAGAAGGAAATGAAATTGTGACTCTTCATTGGATTTGAGGTGATTTTGAGAATGGATCAGCTGTGTTGAACCTGCAGGATGGATTTGGCATAGGACTTGTTTTAGGATGGCACAGAACTGGGCAAAACACAATTTGTGGTCAAAAATAAGAAGACCTTTATTTACTATTATTTCATTCTAGCTCATTTTATCACATACGGTGTTTATTTTGACATTTTATTTAATGTTGATATTACCAAATATCTGGGGGAAAGGTCACAAAAATCTTAGGTAAAACTAATTGCATAAATCCATATGGACCTTCAGATTCTGTTGTGTCCCCAGATCCAACAGGCGACCTACTTAAGTTATAAAAGTACTTTGGATATCACCCTAAAGAGGAGTTCAACTTCAGATGAGACGATGTATGCAGAGTTGTGGCCCCTAAATCACATAGTTAAGAGAGAGATTTTGTTTATTGAAATAGTTTGGTTTGCCTTTTTCTTCTCAATTGAGTTAACACACTTGTTTGGGCATCATACCGAGATGCATGACTGTGATGTCAAATGTCATTCTCATCAATAGCAACCTTTTTTATGGAGTTTGGTGTGGCCCTCTGAAATGCAAAATGTTCATTCTCTAGGCTTTAGGATGGTGTCATGCAGCTAGAACTTTTAGATATTTTTAGTTTTTCAAAGAGACAATACAAATCCATGATCATTCCTAATTTGCTATAAATTTTTGCCATTTCAAACCAGTGTATACTTGGTATAAGCAAAATTACATCCCACTTGTCATTTCCTATACCTCGTCTCTCCTTAGTCGCCCCCTGTTTTTTTTAATCTTCTGTTGAACAGGTTTTGTTTTAACTCCTTGTTTTTATTTCTTTATAACACTTTCACTAAATTCACAACCTTCAAGACCCAAGAAGTTAATGTGTAGCATAGAAATTTTGTCATATGTTCTTCTTCCTGATTGTTATTTAGATTGCCAAATGGGATCTGATGCCTAACCACCAGCCTGGAAAACAAGCTGGGTAGCAGGCTCATTGCAAACCAGAGGGATCAGTACCAGGATAAAAATTGACTCAAAGACTTGCAGTTTGCAGCCAAGTAGAAAGTTAAACGGAACCCTCATGAAGAATCAGAAAGTCAGGGAAATGTGACAAGAGACATCCTTTGTCCAATTAGAATAGTTACAACTGTTAAGAGAAAATTTACCACTACTGCCACTGTGGCAACACTATCAACAATTAAAAATTGTTTGCTAAAAAATAAAATTTCTCACTCGGTAGATGGCTGCAACCTATAGCCACCATTCTCTTAGAAGGAAAGTATTTCACAAAGTGCTTTATTCATTGTACCAAAACCAGAAGCAGATTCTCAAAGGACCCATGGCAGAAAGTGTGAGCAAAGTTTCTCACCAAGAGAGAAAAAAGGGAGATAGATTGTGACTAGGAGTAAAGCACAATCCCTAAAGGACATTTGAACATAGTCATCTAAACATGTTAGTCTACAATCAGTAAGCATTTAAGAGGGACAATATTGAATGTTCAAGAAGAAAATAAATCTGTTATTTCCTAGTAGCTAATACACCCTGAATAAATGTTAAATTTGAATCACTTGAATAGAACATTGGCAAATGTTTCTTGAATGATAAATTATTTTATTGCATATTATTATAAAGAACTAAGCTAATGGTATTCCTAAGTATTGTAACAGATTGCCACAATAATTGAAAGTGATATTCTAAACCTTCTTTTCATTTCCTCATGAGTTTCTGTCAAGTCAATAAATTCTATTTTAAAATAACCTTTTTAATTTTTTTCTATTTGAGTGTGCCAATAGTATTAAAAATACAACAAAAACTTAGAATATCTTTTTATATAACAAAAGGTATAAAGTCAAGAACAAGGGCAACTTACAAGTGACATTAAATAAAATAAAAAAGAAATAATGGCAAATAAAATTATATTGGCCTTGGATTAATGTTTAACAAGAGAAAATTAATTTTATTTCTCAAATACAGTTATAATTCTATTTAAATCCTGTGTAATGATCAAAAAGTGTTTCCAGTATGACTGGAACATAGAAAGTGAAAAACAAAATTGCATTACACTGAATTTGAAAGGCATAGACTAAGTGGGGCTACGTTAAATTAAACTGGTATTTTTAGAATATATCTCAAGGACAACAGGAAGACATTGGAACATTTGACATGATCAGATTTGCATTTTCAGAAAGTTTATCTTCAACAGTGTGAAGAATGGATTGGAAGAAGGCAATGCTGAAGGCATTCATTTCAAAATCACATGCTGTTTGTCAAGTAATATGTTCTTAGCATGGACTAAGGTGTGTTGGAAGATCTGAACAGACTTGTTAAATACTGCTAAAAGAAAAATTTCACAGATACATAAATTTTAGGTCTATTGGCTTTATTTAATAACTAAAGAACTGGGAGCTTCAAAGTGTTGTATGAAGAAAGAAGGTTTTCTAGACCACAATGAGTAGAAGCAAGGAAGCTCTGCTGGGCAAACACTGGTTATAATGGGGTTAATTTCCTTATATGGGGCAGAGAGAAGTATTGGAGCTAGCTTGTGAAAAACTAAAACTCAGCAAGTACACTTTTTTGATAAAGATTTTATTTGCTAGAGAGAGAAAGAGAGAGAGAGAAAATGAGCAGGGGGAGGGGGAGAGGGAGAAACGGACTCCCGGCTGATCAGTGAGCCCTAGGCCAGGCTGGAGGATCAGGACCTCAAGTAGAATATATTAGCCATGCTTATGGAGATTGGAGGTTAGAAAATAGAGGTGGCTAGAACTTACAGACCTAACACCTGGAAAAGATGGAGCTAAATAGAGAAAGAGCTTCAGAAATCTGTATAGTAGCGCCCTTGAGTGGTATACACAGAATGGTGCAGAGGTGGGAGGAAGAAAAGAAATTAGATATTCCCAGAGCTCACACGAGTTGGGAAAATGTTTGACTTATGTTTAGCCAGAATAGCAAGACCTTGCTGATCAATTAGAGCTATTAGTAGAGATCTCCAAAGATCACCCTTTAAAAAGAGCAGTTCATGTCTAAAATAAATGCTACTTAATGCCACTATAAATAGGCTTAATAATAAATCCTGAAAGGATCATGTTGATCAATAAGAAATATAAAGGCCTTATAAAAACAGATTTCAAAAAACCAGACTTCAACTCTTTATAAAAGCAAACATAAAAAATCCAAACACAACAATGCAACATTTACAATACACTTTTTTTCCAAAGAAATTATGTGAAAAATGAAGGAGCAGCAAATTGTAACCAACTGAAAGAAAAATCCATTGATTGAAACAGACCCAGACATGCCAGAGATTAAATATTAAAAAATCTTTAAGAAAATCTATTATAAATATAAATATGATCAAAGATTTAAAGGAAGATATGCACATAAGAGAAGAGAAATAAAAGACATGAAAAAGAATTAAATGAAACTTTTAGAGAGAAAAAAATGCAATCTGAAATGAAAAATCTGAAAGGGATTAATGGCATGTTGAAAAATATTCCAAGTGAAGCACAGAGATAAACATATTGAAACATAATGAATATCCCCATGCATCTGTGGTACAAAATCATGGAGTCTAACCTGCAGGTAATTGGAGTCACAGAAGGAGAGAAGATTGAGGGAAGACATAAAAAAATATTGGAAGAAATAATGGCTGAAAGTTTTCCAGTTTGATATCAAATATAAACTTACTTGATCAAAAAAACTTTAATAAATACCAAGTAGGATACACACAAACAGAAAACACTCAAAATATCAAAATCAAATTGATGAAAACCATTGTTAAAAACAAAATCTTCAAAATGGCAGGTTAAAAAACAAAAAAATACATAAAGAAAAACAGAGCAACTTTTACCAGAAGCTATTAAGACAGAAGAATAAAACTTCAAGTTGCTAAAAAAAAAAAAAAAAAAAAAAAAAGTGTTGCCTGTTATTTTGATGTTAAATCCAACAAATGATTGCCAAAACCAGTTTTTTCAAGTTCTTCCCCTATATTTTCTTCTAGTATTTTTATTTTATTTTTTAAAATATTTTATTTATTTATTTGACAGAGAGATCATAAGTAAGACAGAGAGGCAGGCAGAGAGGCAGGCAGAGAGAGAGGGAAGCAGGCTCTCCACCAAGCAGAGAGCCCAATGCGGGGCTTGATCCCAGGACCCTGAGATCATGATCCATGCTGAAGGCAGAGGCTTTAACCCACTGAGCCACCCAGGCACCCCATTTCTAGTATTTTTAGTGCTATGTACATCTTTAATTCATTTTGAGTTGACATTTTTGTATGATACAAGAATCAAATTTTACTCTTTAGTCATGGGGATGTCGTTTTCCCAATATCATTTATTGAAGAGACTATCCTTTCCCCATGTATTCTTGGCACCCTTTTCAAAATTACTTGACTGTATGTTCATGGATTTATGGCTTTATATGTAGAAGTCAAATGAATGTTAAGATATAAGATGGAAGAGTAGAAATAAAGGCCTACTGTGAAATTTCTGTGTTATGAAGGGATGTAGTATTATTTAAATATAGAATTTGGTAAGTTAAAGATGTTTATATTAAATCCTAGATGTACAACTGAGATGTAAAACAAAAATATGTAACAATAAAAAAAAATGTAACAATAAATTGTGAAAATAAAGTGGAACATCAAAAAATTAATTTATTTTGGGGCACCCTGAGTGGCACAATCGGTTAAAGAACCCAGGTCTTGGTTTCTGCTTGCATCATGATTACGGGGTCATGGGATTTGGCCCATGATTGAGTCAAATTAGCACAAGTTAGCACAAGCACAAATTAGCAGAGTCGGCTTGTCCCTCTCCCTCTGCTCTTCTTTCCACTCATGTGCTCTCTCTCTCTCTCAAATAAATAAATAAAATATATTTAAAATATTAATCAGGGGGATTCAAATTAAAACCACATTGAGATATCACCTTACACCAGCTAGAATGGCCAAAATTAGAAGACAGGAAACAACGTGTATTGGAGAGGATGTGGAGAAAGGGGAACCCTCTTACAATGTTGGTGGGAATGCAAGTTGGTGCAGCCACTTTGGAGAACAGTGTGGAGATTCCTCTAGAAATTAAAAATAGAGCTTCCCTATGACCCTGCAATTGCACTGCTGGGTATTTACCCCAAAGACACAGATGTAGTGAAAAGAAGAGCCATCTGTGCCCCAATGTTTATAGCAGCAATGGCCACGGTCGCCAAACTGTGGAAAGAACCAAGATGCCCTTCAACGGACGAATGGATAAGGAAGATGTGGTCCATATACACGATGGAGTATTATGCCTCCATCAGAAAGGATGAATACCCAACTTTTGTAGCAACATGGACGGGACTGGAAGAGATTATGCTGAGTGAAATAAGTCGAGCAGAGAGAGTCAATTATCATATGGTTTCACTTATTTGTGGAGCATAACAAAGAACATGGAGGACATGGGGAGATGGAGAGGAGAAGGGAGTTGAGGGAAATTGGAAGGGGAGATGAACCATGAGAGACTATGGACTCTGAAAAACAACCTGAGGGTTTTGAAGGGGTGGGGGTGGGAGATTGGGGAACCAGGTGGAGGATAATAGGGAGGGCACGTATTGCATGGAGCACTGAGTGTGATGCAAAAACAACAAATACTGTTACGCTGAAAATAAATTAAAAAAAAAAAAGAAACACACGTTATCACTTGGTTAAAAAAAAAATATCTATAACTTTCAAAAAGATATTAATTTATTTTAAAATGTATTATGAGATGAAAGAAAAAGGTCATATAAGATGAATAAGAAATATATAGCAAAAAAGTAAACATTAAATGGAAATGATGAGAACAAAGGAATAAAAAGGCAGAGATTGTTACAGTGTGTGGGGGGAAAAGCAATATACAATTAAATATATGCAATAAACATACTCTCTAAATAAAGAGACAGATCAGTAAAAAGTGAAAAGATGGAAAAAGATTCAGCAGATGTCCATTAATAGGTGATAGGATACTAAAATTATGGAAATAACCATCCAATTTAAATTACTCAGTAATTTAATTTAGGGCATAAATTAGGAATACATGTAAAAACTGGATAAACCTGAAAGACATTAAATTTAGTGAAAGAAAGTCATATAGAAAAGAGTACCTATTACATTGTTTTATTTTTATGAAATTCCACAAAGTATAGACAAAGCTATCCTGAAGTGCAGAAAGCATATCGGGCTTTTCTAAGGCTAGAAGGTGAGTGAGTGTGTGTGTGTGTGTGTGTTGGAGTATCGACGGGTAAATTGCAAAGCAGCATGAGAGAACTTTTCATGGTTGTAGACATTTTCTATTTCTTGATTGTGGTTGTTACATATATTTATGAAGTTAATCAATTCTACTTTTAAAAAAAAAAGATTTTATTTATTTATTTGCCAGACAGAGATCACAAGTAGGCAGAGAGGCAGGCAGAGAGAGAGGGGCAAGCAGGCTCTCCACTGAGCAGAGAGTCCGATGCAGGGCTTGAACCCAGGACCCTGTGATCCTGACCTGACCCAAAGGTAGAGTCTTTAACCCACTGAGCCACCCAGGTGCCCCCCCCCTTTTAAAAGATTTTACTTATTTATTTGACAGTCAGAGATCAAATTCTACTTTTTTTTTTTTTAAAGATTTTATTTATTTATTTGACAGAGAAAGATCACAAGTAGATAGAGAGGCAGGCAGAGAGAGAGAGAGAGAGAGAGAGGGGGAAGCAGGCTCCCTGCTGAGCAGAGAGCCAGATGCCGGACTCGATCCCAGGACCCCGAGATCATGACCTGAGCCGAAGGCAGCGGCTTAACCCACTGAGCCACCCAGGCGTCCCCAAATTCTACTTTTAAAATAGATGCATTTGGGGCACCTGAGTGGCTCAGTCAGTTAAGCATCTGCCTTCAGCTCAGGTTGTGATTCCAGGGTCCCGGGATCAAGTCCCAAGTCGGGCTTCCCGCACTGCAAGGAGTCTGCTTCTCCCCATGCCCATTTCTCTACTCCTCTTAATTTCTCTCTTGCATGTGCTCTCTTTCAAATAAATAAATAGCTTTTAAAATATTTGCATTATATGTGTGTATGTATGTATGTATGTATGTATGTATGTATTTCACGTTTGACCACCTTCTTCCATGTCTCCCTCTCCTTACTTTGTCTTTAGCAACCACTAATATAGTTTCTGAGTTTCTTTTCTTTTTGTTTTTGTTTTTTATAAGATTTTATGTATAATACAGATCATATGGTATTTGTCTTTCCCTGTTTTATTTCACTCAGCACAATGCCCTTGAAGTCCAACCATGTTGTCTAAAATGGCAAGATTTTATTCTTTTTTATGGCTAAATAATATACTATTTTATATGCATACAACATTTCTTTATCCATTTATCAGTCAGTGGAAATGTAGGTTGTTTCCACATCTTGGCTATTGTAAATACTGCTACAATGAACATTGGAGCTGCCCAAAGCAACTTTGACATAACAACCTTCATAACAATGATGTATTTTTTCCCTCAGTCTCCCTCCAAATTTGGGCTACTTTACTGTCACTAATTTCAGATTATTATAAGATTTTCTTTTTGCACTTTTTATGCTATTTCATTCATATTTAACACACCACACAATACCAAACACTGTGTTTACACATGCATTTTTAATTGTATATGTTTTAAAGTTTATTGCTTATAGTATTTTCTGTCCTCTTCATTTTGTCTTAAAATAGAAGTTTCTGGGGCGTCTGGGTGGCTCAGTGGGTTAAAGCCTCTGCCTTCAGCTCAGGTCATGATCTCAGGGTCCTGGGATTGAGCCCAGCATCTAGCTCTCTGCTCAGCAGGGAGCCTGCTTCCCCCTTTCTCTGCCTGCTTCTCTGCCTACTTGTGATCTCTGTCTGTCAAAGACATAAATAAAATCTTTAAAAAAAAAAGAAGTTCCTGTTATGATTTAGCTTATTATATATTTTAAGCATTTTCCTCAAATAGATTAATTGGCTGATATAGTAATTTTTAGACCATATTAAATTTTCTCATCCTGAACAGATGAATATATTAGTTGGTAATAGAATGCTTACATTACAGTCATTTTACCTCAGTTGTATGTTGGTGTTATTCTGCCATTTCATAATGTCCAGTATTACAGATGGATAGTGTGATGCTCTTATTATTTGCTTTCCCTTTAAACTTTTCCTTTAGTCTTGAAACTTGTTTAAAAAAAATCACTTTATTCAGGCAATTCAGAATTTTTACCAAGAGCTTTGTCTTTTCATCTGAACGTGGAAGAGAATTGCTTCCTAAGAATGAATGTATAGATTTGGGGAGGCAAAATAAGTTGCATTTTGTTAAAAACATTGAGAGTAGGGGCACCTGGTGGCTCAGTTAGGTGTTTGACCTTTGATTTCAGCTCAGGTTGTGATCTCCGGGGTCTTGGGAACATGCCCCACATAGGGTTCCACGCTGGGTGGGGAATGTGCTTGAGATACTCTCTCTACCCCTCTCCCTCCTCTGTCTAAAATAAATAAATTCATCTTTAAAAAACTGTGGAGGGTATTTTCACTTAAATTTGGAAAGGATTTGATTAGATCTGGCCCCAGCCATGTGTGACTGGGTCCAGTGAACCACATGATATTATTGGTATGTAATTCCTCCTCCCATCTCTTCTCCCATTCTGTTGATGAGCTGGCCTAATTATGTCAATGTTCTCTATGTAGTTGACATCATTACTTGAAACTCTTATTCCAGAGGAAATAAAGGAGCCTCCTTGTCATCTTCAGTAAGGAAAATTCCAAGGCAGGACTTAGATTGGCTTGCTTGTGTTACATAACCATCCCTGTGTCAGTTTTTGGCACTCAAAATATGGAGTTTTAAATTGGGCTGAGTCATCTGTCCAGACCTATGTTAGTAGAATATTGTGATGGGCAACTGCAGGAGAATAGGAGTGTGACTCCAGAAGGAAGAAAAACTTGGCAAAAAGGTGGGATATCATTACTAAAAGAAGGAATCTGTGAGGGTAAGGCATAAATGACAGATGTTCATCAAGTTCTACTAGATCATGCTTCTTTGATATGGTTATGCCAACACAATTTTATTAATTCATTTCAGAGAAGATTTTCCAGGTGCAAGGCATTTGATATAGTAGGGTGTGAAAATTACTGTTATTAGCTGGATAATAATAGCTTAATAAAACTGAAAATAATTCAGCTTACATTCAGAAAATGGCAAGAAAGATATTAAACTCACCATTTAGAAAGTTTAATCCTGTCCTATAAACATTTCCCAGCATATTTTGAAACAATAAAATGTGAATGGATATAGCATAATAATGAAAACCTTTTTATTCCTGATTCTAATCATGCCCTAGTTTTATTCCTGATTATGTTAAGTGTTGTATCATTCAAAAATTATAGAGTTTAAAAAAATGAAAGTAGATGAAATTTTGGTTAAGTGTGGGGTGCACAAAGAGGTTTAAATAATAAAATGAATTTAATAAAACTGTATGATGTTATGTCCTATAACATGACACAATGCCAATTTTGTAAATAGCATGATTGCAGTATTTTATTATTTTGTTTTATATCTGTGACATACACAATAAAATTTAATCAATTCCACAACTCATGGATATTGATGACATCACAGCTATAAATATCCTATATTTGTATGTAGGTATTTATCAGGTACTTATATATTTATATTTAGGTATTTATCCCTCTTCAGATAATTATTTTTTACCAAATTCTAATTCAATATTAGTATTTTTACCTATCCATGTCCATATAGTGAATAAAGAATTTACTTGGTAAAATTACACATGAAAGTTAACAATTAACAAAACATAATTTTGATAATTTCTCTGATTTACATTTAATTGTTGTGTTTTCCTAGTAAAACTCAAGCAATGAATATTTAAAATTTCCATAAATTTACTGAAATAAAGAGATTGCATAAATTTTTATTTTTATTTTCTTAAAAATTTGACTACAACACCAAACTCAGGTGTTATTGGAAAACTCTGGGAATAACAATAAGGAAGACCAAATAGATACTAGGGAACTAAGAAACTACTATCATGTAACAATCTGTGTATCTACACATAATATATGGAAGTAGAATGCACCAGATAGACATAAAATCCTAAGAAACCATTGAAAAGAGTGCACCTGAGGAAAATAAAACCAAGGAGATTTTTATTTAATTTAGAAATTAAAGTTTAGTGAACAAAGGAGTGTATGAATGAGTGTTGCGTTACTTGAATGTCAATCACAACGCTGTTAGGGTATAAAAATGAATGTCTCACTATCTGATTTTAAGGCAGTTATTGTCTATAATAAGTATAAATATACAAAGAATTACATTTAATAAAATGATAGTATTCTTGTGGGCAGGGTACAGTAGAAGTGAGAGAGAAGAGAAGAAGACAGATTGTATCAGGGTAATGAGAAGCTGAAATGATTCCACCACAAGAAGTACAAGGACATTAAAAGGAAATATACCTTAACTTCTGTAAATATCTGAGGTAAAAGTTAGTGTTAATTTTGAAGAACATGCTCAGAGATGAAACAAATCCATTCCCCACAGTTCTCAAGCTATGTAACTGCTTTATATTAAATGACTCCTGAAGGGAATCGAAAAATGAGTTCTAGTTTATCAGGCTTTTGGGGGAATAGAGGTAGCCATAAGAATAAGATTGCTTACTCTTTTGTCACAAAGAAACATAAATGGAGACTAGCAATCTCCAGACCAAAAGAACAGTTAGCAAACTACCTGGGGTTTAGTAAGGCTGCAATGGAGATTAAGGGGAGCAGAGCAGAGCAGAGCAGTGAGTCAGATAAATAACTAAGAAAGACCAGAGGTTAAATCAGGTCAGAGATGATTTCATATGAATGTCTTTTTTTTTTTTTTTTGAACTTTATTCTGTAAACAACATGAAGCTGTCAAAATATATTTTAAGGGGGCGCCTGGGTGGCTCAGTGGGTTAAAGCCTCTGCCTTCGGCTCAGGTCATGATCCCAGGGTCCTGGGATCGAGCCCCGCATCGGGCTCTCTGCTCGGCAGGGAGCCTGCTTCCTCCTCTCTCTCTGCCTGCCTCTCTGCCTACTTGTAATTTCTGTCTTTCAAATAAATAAATAAAATCTTTAAAAAAATATATATATATTTTAAGCAAACCAGTGCCATGATTTGATGTGCATTTTAGAAAAAAATATATTCTTTCAGAAGTTTGGAGGACTATTTGACAAATAGGTTTTCTTTTTTTCCTTCTTTTGGGAGGACAAAATTAATTCCATGAAATGTTATCAATAATTTTTTTAAACCTATGAGAGAGTAGGAGAGAGGGAGAGAGAGAGTTCTTAAATTCAAATGAATTTGAGAAACTCTATTGAATAAAGTAATCTAACTAATATCACAACTTCAGTTATGATTCTCCAAAGTAATGTGAAACACTCAACCTTTCCTAGATTGTTTGATAAAGGAATTGTTCCTTCCAGAAAATTTGTCAGTGCTAGTTTGGGAAATGTTGTCATAAAGTCTGAAATGGAATGCACTAGCCTGGAGGTGGGCATTACTCTTAGGAAGTATTGAAATATTTCAAGCAAATTGACGAGTGTTGGAAAGGAAGAGGTAGTATGGTTGGATAGGGTGAAACAGATCTTAGGGGGTTAGAATACAAAAAATTTGATGTTGGGTATGATTGCCCAGAGATTGGTGGAGTCAAATTATTCTTTGATTTCTACCTGTGTTTTCTATCTGTATTAATCTATTGTTGCATAACAATTTACTCTAACACATACTGGTTTTAAACTGCAGACATTGTTTTATAGTTTCTGTGGTCGAGAAATTTAGCATAATGTAGCTAGATTCACTGCGTTTGCATCTCTCATAACTCTGCAATCAAGGTGACATCTTGGGCTGAGATCTCACCTGTAGGGTCAACTGGGGAAGGATCTATTTCTAAGCTGATTTACCTGTTTGTTGGCAGAATTCAGTTCCTCTGAGGCTGTTGGAATGAGGACCTAAGTTTCTTAGTGGCTACTGTCCAGAGTTTACTCTCAGTTCCTTGCCACATGGATTTTCCATATGATAGCTTGCTTCATCAGAGTGAACAAGCAGAGAGAGTACAAGCAAAAGAAAGATTGCTAGCAACAGAAGTCATTGGCTTTTATAGCCTAATCTTAGAAGTGATATCCAATCACATTTGCCATATTCAATTTGTTGAAAGCAAGTCACTCTGTAGGTCCAGCCTGCACTTAAGAGGAGGGAATTAGACAAGGACATGAATAATAGAAGACATGAATCATTGTGAGCCATTTTAGAAGGCTGCCTGCCACATTATCTAATGGTAGATATGAAGAGAAATCCTCAGGGGCTTTTCCCCTAAGAGAGAGAGACTGTTGATTAAAGCAACAGCAGGAAACACACACACACACAAACACACACACACCCCATGTCTCTTCCTCTAAAGTGAATTATAATTATTTCTTTTAAAAGAAATAAAGTTTATTGGACAACTACCCTTTAAAACTATATGATGCACCATGGCATTTTTGTAATTTATGAAATCCATGAGCTGAATCTGATTAAGTGATCTGTGTACCGAACTGTGAATATTTTACAATGTGTTAAACACAAATACAGCCTAAATAAACATAATTACTAATTAGTAATTTGTTTTCAAGAACAGTTTTTATTTTTACTAATATATATATATACATTTTTTTTTTTTTTTGCATTACAACACAATACTATCATTCTTTTTCCCTTTCTCCCTCTAATGTTTTACACATGGCTTGAGAAATCATATGTTCCTAGTTAAAGACTTATTGTTTGCTAAATTGTTGTGGCCTTTCAAATTCTTTACACTCCTTTATCTTCTCACCCCCACCTCTCAATTATATAAATATACATATACATGCAGTTTTCAGCTAATGGAGTACTCAGTCCCCTGGGTGATCACACTCAAAGCAGTTTAAAAGAATGTAAACACTGGTATGAGGAATTTGGTCTGTGTTTCAACTTTCTAACTCTTAACTCCAGTCAGATTAGGTGGGCTTGATGATTTAACCCAAGTACTTGAGAGTTACCTAGACTGGTCTGAAAGATTGGTATCTGGAAATCACAATTATTGATCACATCCTGAACAAAGATGGAATGCTTCTTTTGCTTAAAAAGGTATCGAGATACATTGCCTAATACTTTTCTAGTAGGTAGGACTAAATAT
Source organism: Meles meles (assembly GCF_922984935.1). Taxonomy (NCBI): domain Eukaryota; kingdom Metazoa; phylum Chordata; class Mammalia; order Carnivora; family Mustelidae; genus Meles; species Meles meles. The sequence goes on from NC_060071.1 coordinate 127,573,967, forward strand.
AGTTGAAAGGAAGTAAAATACAAATTCTTTTTGTGTAAGGTGTGTGTGTGTGCATGATCTAATATGGGGTGTCAGTATGGAAAATTGCAAGGATAATGTTTTAGGGAACAAACAGCCATGCTGCTTAAATGTTTTTGAATTTAAACTATTTAATCTGAACCATGATTTTATCATCTATTTAAAGACATTAATAATAATACTTATCTCAAGAAATGGTTGATAATTTTAAATAAGATGATCTGAGGTTGTAGTTATTATTGTGATTGTTGTTGTTATTATTGTTTTAAAGGCAGAGGCACATGGTACTCAGGGTAAAGGAAGAAGCTGGTTATCTGGATGGTCAGCAAAGGTTTCTATGAAGCAGCAACAGTGGAGCTCAGACTTGAATGGGATATGCAAAAGATATGAAGGCTAGCAAAGACATGAAGAAGAATTTTCCCAGCTAAGAACACCTGGAAAATGCAAAGGACCTAAGGCAGGAAGAAATTTGTTGTGTTTGGCTGAAAGAAAAAAGTCCCATGTAGTTATGCTGTATAAAGATGATGATTAGGAAAATTGGAGAAGGACAAAAAGCAAGGCCAAGTATCCCTCACATAAAGCCCTTATAGGTCGTTCAAGAGGATTAAATTTTATTCTATATGTAATTGGAAGCAAGTGAGAGTTATTAGTAAGGAAAATGTGTGGCATAATTTATATTCTAAAAAGGGAGAGATTACTCTGTATAGTCTGCATGGAATAGATCATACAGGAATTAAGGGTGGATTTTAAAAAAATCTGAGGGACGCCTGGGTGGCTCAGTTGGTTAAGCGGCTGCCTTCCGCTCAGGTCATGATCCCAGCGTCCTGGGATCGAGTCCCATATCGGGCTCCTTGCTCGGCAGGGAGCCTGCTTCTCCCTCTGCCTCTGCCTACCTCTCTGCCTACTTGTGTTCTTTCTCTCTCTGTCTCTCTCTCTCTCTCTGACAAATAAATTAAATCTTTAAAAAAAAAAATCTGAGATGATTTAGGTAGTTCAAGCTAGGGATGATGAGTTTTTGGCAGGTGGAGGAAAGAGATAGAAAGATGTGGAACAATTCAGAAAACATTTCTGAGATCAATCCAGGGGAATTCTTTGACAGACTGGATTCAAACATCAAAACGAAAACAAAAACACACACAGAGAAATCAAACTTGAACCTTAGTTCATTGAATTAATTAGCTGTGTATATATTGAATTTTACTATGAAAGGCCTGACCTGATTTGGGGTAAGGTTTTGGTAGTGTTAATTTTGAGAAAATAATTGTTCGGTAGAGGTGGTAAGTAGGATATATGATACTGAACTTCAGTGGATCATGACTAAAATTAATATTTGAGAACCATTGGAATATAAATAGAGTATTTGTAAAGAACTTGGAAATGTCTGATAGGAAATACATGTGATCTAATTGCTGAAGTTGTTCTACTGTCATTATTTCTTTTATTGATGCATAAAATACGGGAAGAGAGGAGAACAGATGATCAGTTGTTATTATAAAACAATATTCCACCCAAAATATTATTATATTCCAATAGTTAAAAGTGACCATAAGAGGAGGCACTAGCAAAGGTAGTTTAAAAAAAGAAAAAAGTAAATTAAGAGGAAAAATAAAAGTGCCATTGTTTTTAAATATGAATGTGGTTAAAGAAGTACAAAATAGGTATCTGGAAGAAATGGTATTGAGAGGAAATAAGAGATGAGTATAAAGCTAATTGTTGCACATGGCAGCGTGCAGGTTACTGTAAATCTCAAACTAGGGCAGTTTCAGTGTGTTTGAAGTTTATTTCTCAGTATTTTATTTATTCTTTTTGGTGCAATTATAAATGGAATTGTTTCTTCATTTCTCTTTCTGCTATTTCATTATTAGTGTATAGAAATGCAACAGATTTCTGTATATTAGTTTGTATCCTGCGACTCTGAATTCATATATCATTTCTAGTAGTTTTTTGGTAGAGTCTTTAGAGTTTTCTGTATGTAGTATCATGTCATCTACAAATAGTGAAAGTTCTGCTTTTTCCTTAGCAACTTGGAAGGCTTTTAATTTCCTTTTCTTGCCTAATTTCTCTGACTAGGACTTTAAGTACTATGTAGAATAAATGCAGTGAGAGTGAACATTCTTGTCTTGTTCCTGATCTTAGAAGAAAAGCTCTCAGTTTTTCACCATTGAGTATGATTTTAGCTGTGGGATTTTCATATATGGCCTTTATATGTTGAGGTATATTCCCTCTAAACCTACTTTGTTGAGATGTTTTATTATAAATGGATGTCATACTTTCTTTGTCAGAGGTTTTTCTTCACCTATTGAGATGATCATATGTTTTTATTCTATCTCTTGTTAATGTGAGGTATCATGTTGATTGTGAATATTAAACCACTCAGGTCCCAGGAATAAATCTCACTTCATCATGGTGAATGACTTTTTTATGCATTCTTAGATTTGGTTTGCTAATATTTTGTTGAGGATTTTTACGTCTATGTTCATCAGGGATATTAACCTGTAGTTTTCTTTTTGTGTGTGTGGTGTTTTTCCCTGGTTTGGTATCAGGGTAGTGCTGACCTTCTAGAATAAATTTGGAAGCTTTCCTTCCTCTTCTATTTTTTGGAGTAGTATGAGAATATATATTAACACTTTTTAAAATGCTTGATAGAATTCACCTGAGAAGCCGTCTGTCCTGGGTGTTTAATTTGTTGGGAATTTTTGACTACTATTTCAATTTCATTGCTAGTAATTGGTCTATTCAAAAAAAATTTTTTTTTCTTGATTAAGTTCAGGGAGGCTCTATGTTTCCAGGAATTTATCCATTTCTAGGTTTTCCAATGTTTAAGCATACAATTTTATCATAATAATATAATACTTTATATTTCTGCGGTATCAGTTGTTATTTCTTCTTTTTCACTTCTTATTTATTTGAGTCCTCCTCTCTCTTTTTCTTGGTAAGTCTAGCTGAAAGTGTATCAATTTCGTTTATCTTTTTTTTCAATGTACCAGCTCCAAGTCTTATTGATTTGTTTTATTGTTCTTTTAGTCTCCATGCCATTTATTTCTGCTGTAATTTTTATTATTTTATTCCTTCTGCTGGCTTTGGACTTTGTTTTTCTTCCTTTTTATTTTCCTTTGGATGAAAGATTAGATTGTTTATTTGATATTTTTCTTATTTCTTGAGATAGGCCTGTAATGCTATCAACTTGCCTCTTAGAACAGCTTTTGCTAAATCCCAAAGATTTGGGACCATTGTGTTTTCATTTTTATTTGTCTCCAGGTATTTTTTGGTTTCCTTTTTGATTTCTCAGTTTATCCATTCATTGTTTTGCAGCCTGTTGTTTATCTTCTACGTATTTGTGCTCTTTCCAGATTTTTTTCTTGTGATTTATTTCTAGTTCCATACTGTTGTGGTCATGATACCTTTTTAATGTATTGAGATTTGATCTGTGGCCTAACATGTGATCTGTTCTGGAGAATGTTCCATGTTCACTTAAATAGAATGTGTAATTCACTATTTTGGGATGGAATGTTCAGAATTTATCTGTTAGGTCCATTTGGTCTAATGTCACGGTTTTGTTTGTTTGTTTGTTTGTTTTAATCTCTTATGGTGTCGTTCAAAATAGGGATAGGTGGAAACTTACAATAGAATATAATAACTGCTGTCATTGAGGAATAAGCTAGTAGGAACATCTAACCAAGTTATCAGATGAGGGCATATTCACTGAAATGCCTAGATATAATTCCCTAGTAATAATTAATAAAATATATTTTTACTGGGGTTCTGGAATGGAAGATGCTTCTTAGAGCTTATGTCTTACTTTTACATTCCCAATATTATTTATCTGTATTTTTTGAATAAGTATACCAAATGCTTATTTATTTATTTATTTATTTATTGTTTTTATAAAGATTTATCTTTTTTTTTAGATTTTATTTATTTATTTGAAAGACAGAGATCACAAGTAGGCAGAGGGGCAGGCAGAGAGAGGTGGGGAAAGCAGGCTCCCTGCAGAGCAGAGGGCCCAATGTGGGACTCGATCCAGGACTCTGGGATCATGACCTGAGCCGAAGGCAGAGGCTTTAACCCACTGAGCCACCCAGGTGCCCCTCAAAGATTTATCTTTTGTCTTTACTTTTTTTCTCATGTGTCTCTGGTTTTATATTCTATTGATTTTTTGTTCTTTATGGTTTCTTATTTCTGCTTGCATTGGTAACATTATTGATTGCTTTGTAATTACTTATGTTTGACAAATTACTCATTAACAGTTTTCTTCTTGAAATATATACTGTCCAAATATATATTTGGTTGAAATATATACTGCCCAAATTCATATATTGAAATCTTAATGCCCCAGTACCCCAACGGTGACTCTCTTAGAAGGTAAGTCCTTTAAATTGGTGATTAAATTAAAATGAGTGTAGTAGAGTGGGTCTTAATCCCACCTTGATGTCCTTATAAGAAGAAATTTAGACATAGACACTAGGGGTATGCATGTAGGAAGGAAAGGCCATGTGAGAACACAATAAGAAGGTGGCCATCTGGAAGCCAAATAAAGAGGCTTCAGGAGACACCAAACCTGCTAATACCTTGATCTTGGACTTCTAGACTCCAGAAGATTGAGAACATAAATTTTTGTTGTATAAGACACCTAGTCTCTGGTGCTTCATTATGGCAGCCCTAGCTGACAGATACACTTCTTTCCTATGATAAAATGCAAACGCCATACGTTTTTCTCTAAGTGCCATTTAAATTGTGTCACAGGTTTTCGTGAGAAGTATTTTCATCATATTTCATTTCTAAATAGGTTCTTTTATTTTTTAAGACTTTATTCATTTGAGAAAGAGAGAGAGCTTGGGGGGGATGAAATGTAGGGGGAGAACCAGAGAGAGAGGGAGAAGCAGACTCCCCGAGGAGCAGGGAGCTCAAATTGGAATTCTATCCCAGAACCCTAGGATCATGACCTGAACTGAAGGCAGATGCTTAACTGAGTGAGATACCAAGGTGCCCCATTTCTAAATATTTTCTTTTTTCTTTCTAAATATCTTCAATTTTTGATATTATCTCTTTTTTTTTTTCCATTTTATTTATTTTTTCAGCGTAGCAGTATTCATTCTTTTTGCACAACACCCAGTGCTCCATGCAAAACGTGCCCTCCCCATTACCCACCACCTGTTCCCCCAACCTCCCACCCCTGACCCTTCAAAACCCTCAGGTTGTTTTTCAGAGTCCATAGTCTCTTATGGTTCGCCTCCCCTCCCCAATGTCCATAGCCTGCTCCCCCTCATGAAAAAGTGCTCCACGTCACTCGGCATCAGGGAAATACAAATCAAAACCACAATGAGATATCACCTCACACCAGTCAGAATGGCTAAAATTAACAAGTCAGGAAATGACAGATGCTGGAGAGGATGTGGAGAAAGGGGAACCCTCCTCCACTGTTGGTGGGAATGCAAGCTGGTCCAACCACTCTGGAAAACAGCATGGAGGTTCCTCAAAATGTTGAAAATAGAACTACCCTATGACCCAGCAATTGCACTACTGGGTATTTACCCTAAAGATACAAACATAGTGATCCGAAAGGGCACGTGTACCCGAATGTTTATAGCAGCAATGTCTACAATAGCCAGACTATGATATTATCTCTTTTATAATATATAGATTATTCAGACCTATGTTTATAGACTATCCAAATATAAGTTTTTTCACATATTTTTATTATTGATTTCTAATTCAATAGTAGTATAGTATAGCAAACATACTCTACATGATTCTAAGTCCCTTAATTGTACTAAGGTTTTGTGACCTAGGATAAGAGCCACTTTTATAACTATTGCATCTATACTTTGAAGATTATGGATGTTCCCTTTTCTGGTGGAGCTTGGTTGTCCATATATCTATTAAACGGGACCTCTAATTTTATTGTTCACATCTCCTATATTCTTACAAATATGTGGGGTTTATCCTATGAATTTTCAATAAAAATTGTTTATCTCACACCAATTGGATGAATTTACTAATTTCTACATTCTAAAATTTGGTTTGTGTATTTGAGGTTATTTAATAGGTTAATTTAAATATAGATGTATTATAACTTCTCACAGACTTGAAATTTTTATCTCCAATAGTGTATTAATCTTAAAGTCAATTTTGTTTGAAACTAGCAAAGGACATCAACCTTCTTTTCTAGAACATATAACTGTTTCATCTTTTGCCATCTTTTGTTGTTGCTACTGTTTGTTCATATTAGATTTTGCTCCTCTGATGAAAATAAATTTCATATTTTGTATGCCAATCCCAAAACTGAGTGACATACTCTCAATTATGAAGGACATGCTAGAAAAATGGAAAATGGAAGAGGAAAAAAACAATTGGATATACCCTCTAGCCCTGCACCAGCAGTTTTATTCCCTTCCTCCCTCCCAATGACAATCTGATTTCCTTTTCATGGTAACTTCAGCCTCTTACCCAGCAGGATTACTTAGGGCTCACTTGATCAAATAATTTTCTCTTTGTCTAAGAAAAAAGAAAATTAGCTTTAACATTGGTAAACAAGGAGGATATTGAAATACTTGTTCTCTGTTCCAGTGCACTCTATTGCATGTATAAACACATCTACAACGTTAACAGCCATCTGCTCAGTAAATGAAACTTTATGTAAAGTTATGGCATTGGATTGGTGAGCCATATGATAGTTCTGAGTTTTTTGACTCTGGGATCGTTTGTTTTTAAAGTGTCATGATTCTGCTATTAAAACCAAACAGACTACCTCCTTCTTAAATTAAGAAAACAGATTATATTTGAGATTTACGTTCAGAGGAGTGGCTAACCTATTCAAAAATGAACAATGCCAAAGATATATTTGGAAAAGTTGAAAAAGCCATTGGCTACTTTCCTTAAATGATGTGGGTATCAGTAAGGATCTTCTGTGAACCAGTCTCAGACTAGGACACATCATGTCAGGCTGTTCACGGCAGGCTGCATTGAAGAATGCACTAGTCACATAATAGATATCTTTCATTAGTCTGGAAATTATTTCTATTATTTTACGATTTTGCTAAACCCAAAGATGGATGATTTTCACATTTATTATAAATTTTTCTAGAAGGTGGAATATTTATTCTAATAAATCAGTACATTTGGATCTTAGAAAAAAATAAAATGTCTTATTCTATTGGGATAGTACATTTCAATTTGTTTCTGTTTACAGAGGCATGAGTTAGATAATATAAATACCTTGCAAACCTACCATATTTTAAAAACATTTAAAATAAAAATAAAAATAATTTAAAATGTTAAATCGTTCTCTGGTTGATATGACTATGGATATGTCTAAAACTTCTTTTTGTATTAATCTATTGGCTCTATATAATGTTTCACATTGCATCATATGGTCTAATATTTGTTTATTGTGCTAGAATGATATTGTTAGGCTCCTAATTTAAATCTACAATTACTTTTCTAGTAATATGAATTGGCAAATAGTAACTAATTTTCATTTACAATTAACAAGTCACAAAATAGAGTGAGTAATAAAGTAGAAATTAATACATAGTGGTCCACTAATTATATTATAACAAGTATTTATTTGATGCAACAGAAATTTCATGAGTACAGTTTTAATTCCTATAACAATTTTTCAGTGAAGTAGATAATATTTTACATTTTTAAAAATTTGGGGTACCTGGGGGTGTTCAGTTGGTTAAGTGAGCATCTGATTTCAGCTCAGCTCATGATCTCAGGATTTCGGGATCCTAGGGTCTTGTCCAGTCCACACCTCTGCGCTCAGCCGGGAGTCTTCTTGTCCCTCTGCCCCCCCATTCCTATTCTCTCTCAAATAAATAAATAAAATCTTTAAAAATAAATAAACACTTTTTTATAAATTCTATGTTACAATACTAAGCTGTCATTTGTCCACTGGTCAGGAAAATAAATTCTCAAAAAATTGTTAGGAAAATAGTAGAAAGCCATTAGAGATGAAAAGAAATTACAATTACTTATATAAGTGAATAAAACTTTTGAGAAAATAGGCAAAAGTCAGAAAATAGTAATAATTTTAAGGCTATTGATTAAACCATAATATAGCAGAAGATATTCACAGAATATAGATATATATACAGAATATAAATATAATTTCTGTACCCATGTCAGTCACAATAGATGAATTCTAGGAAAAACAGGACTACCCCAAAAGCCTACATTTGACTGTCTCATAGACTTTGTTTTAGTAAAACAAAATATGCCATTTCTGATTTAGATAAGATGGTGTGAAATTTGAAATTTGAATATTAAGGTTTTGGTCCCTTTTGTTTAGAATCATCCACTTAGATTATAATCTTTTATTAACAATAAAAGATGATATATATAGGAACTTTTTAGAAATATATAACCCATTTTTTTGTATATGGTGAAAAAATTATTGGATCATAGTTACTTTGTTCTGTCTCAAATAATTTTTTTTCTCAAATTTTGTTAAATTTGTTTTAGGGATGGAAAAATCAGTGATTAAAAAATTTGACTGGGTCCAAAGTTTGCCGGTTTCATCATAAAATTCATTGTAACATGAATAAAGAAAATGCATATCACCAACAGAATGAAGTATTCTGAATTGAAATATGATTTTTAAAAATATAAATATATTTCTGTATGACAAAAATTATATAAAATTATATAAAATTATATTTTATTATTAAAATTATTAATAATTATTATTATTAAATTATATAAAATTATATAAAAATGAGAAAATGTTGTTTTTGAATACATAATCTACATAATTTTGGCAAGGCCATGTCTAGTCTTGAGATGATCATCCAGAAATAATGTGAATGTGGGAATATTCTTCATTTGGCAGGAATCACAACCAATTTTTTTATAACATTCTAGTAGATTTTTTTTTCCTTTGAAAATAGAATAATTTTTTTTCCCATTTTATTTATTTTTTCAGCGTAACAGTATTCATTCTTTTTGCACAACACCCAGTGCTCCATGCAAAATGTGCCCTCCCCATTACCCACCACCTGTTCCCCCAACCTCCCACCCCTGACCCTTCAAAACCCTCAGGTTGTTTTTCAGAGTCCATAGTCTTTTATGGTTCGCCTCCCCTTCCAAATTTTTATTTTATGCAGAATGTAAACCCTGATACTAGAAAATATTTCACATTGTTTTATACATTGATACACAAACTCAAATGATCAAACTAAGAACAGCTGCAGTGGAATAAATTATATTGAATTAAAAAATGCTTAATATTACTCAATTATTACAATTCCTGATGTAAGTCATAAAGAAGATATCATTATTTTACAAATTTTACGTATGAATATATGTAAGAGAATTTTGTTCAATACTTGATTGGAGAAAATATATACAAAATGTTAGTTTGCCATTTAGACAAACTAATACAATACACTAATAAATTCAAATGAGAGAATGCACCCCAACTCATTTTATAAGGCTCAAAAATTTTGTTATCCAAACCGAAGATATGAGAAAGAAAAAGTAGAAGGCCAAACACATTCATGAGATACGATAGAGTATTGTGAACAAATTAGTTTTGTGGTTTTTCTTCATTGTACTTATGACTGTGTAACATACTATTTATTCAATTTAAAATATTTATTTGTAGTGTTTCCTTCCAACTACAACATAAGCTTCATTAAAGCATATTTTTTGTGAGCTACTAAGGCCTATACTAGACCAGGACCTTATAAGGTAAATTTTCATGTGCATGTTGAATGAATTAATCCCAGAAATGAATGTAAATTAACTTTAGAAAATAATTATAAATATAATTCACCAAATGAAGTGATTAAAAGAGAAAACCATATGAGTCTCAATAGATGCAAATAAACCAGTTAAAAATCCTACACTTATATTAAAAAAGGCAGGGAGGGCGGTTTTCTTAGCAGATATGGGTATCTACCAGAACCTAAGCATTTTACACAGTGGTGAAATAATAAACTATTCCCTTAAAATCAAGAAAAAGAAAAGTATGTTCACTATCTTTTCTTATTTAAAGATTTTGCTCAACATTCTAAGAATTGCAGAATGTTTAACTGCCTAACAAAAAACATTAAGGATCTACAAATAATTTTATTCAGAATGAATAACAGAGTTTATTAAATTCTGTACACCAGGAACAGACAGGAAACCTAATTTCAGAAATTACCTTTAGCAAAACGAATAGATGAACAGAATAATCTTTCATAAAAAGACCCACGTGGAAGCATATACCGAAAAGTATGGTTGAAAGTTATGTGTGTTTATGAATATGTATGCTTATAAAACATATATAAATAAATAGAAAACAATAGCATGCTGTGGAAAGTAAAGGTCAAAATGTGAAAGATGACCCTTGTACCAAATTAATTTGTAGATTCTGTGAAATTTTCAATTCATATTCAATGGGATTCTTCATAGAACTTGACACAAGTAGATTCTAACATGTGAAGGAACAAAAGGGGCCATAAGAACTAATACATTTTTAAAACAAATAAACAGAGATGACTTAGATTCCTAAGTATCTTATAAAACCATAATAATACAACAGTCATTGGCACAGGCACAATGAGGGTTGACCAATTAAATAGAAAGGGGATTCTAGAAACAGATCCTTGCATGTATGGTGATTCAAAATGACATCAGTAGCACTGTAAAATGGTGGTGGTAAACACTTCGGTGCATAGGACTTGGCTAACTGGTGTTTAATGAGGGGAAGTTGTATGATATGCTATTCTGATAAGAACATTGCACAGTGAATGACTGATTACCACTAAGCTTTAGAGAGCATTTGCCATGAACTAGGAGTTCTGCTAGAGCCCTTGTCTCTTTTCATTTCTAGTCTTTGATTCAGCTACTCTTTTAGCTCTTACTTCAAAAATTAGAACAGTACCCACTGTTAGAAAGCTCAGGAGTGTTGGAGCCAGGATCTACACATTTTTCTCCTCTTTCAAATCCATGCACTCAGCCTCCTGCCTAGTTTTATATTCCTTTTCTGGAGGAACATTAATAAAAACCAAACCAAACCAACCAACAAACAATATTATGAGGCTATATCAAAAAAATACAAAGCATATAAGTCATCATGTTCAGTATTTTGATTAAATACAAACACTAAAGAATCATAAATTGCAGTAATTTGGGAAACCAGTGAGATAAGAGATATTTCATAAAAATACTAATTTTTAAAAGATCTTATAAACACCTCACTTGCATTAAAAGGAAATTTAATAATATCTTGTTAAATGCACTCATTTTATTGATGCCTATAGGGTCTCTTTTAAATAGAGGACTAACATCCAAAAGTACATATTCTAATAATGTGAAACTTGCAAAGAGAAACTAACAATGTGAAAACAGCCAAAAAGGAATCATATTTTATTACAACGGAAAGTTGGCTGAATTTTGACTATTTATCTTATAAGCAAACTTTACTTGGAGAAACGTTATAAAGCTTGTTTGTCAGGAGGGACCTTTAATAGCAAAACCTGGAAAATGTTACCTATTATTAGCTCAAACTATTGTATTTACCTGTTATCCTTATAACACTGCCAGGATAAAGAGTCTGTCAGTGTTTCCATTTCATTTAGGAATCAGTCACGACATTTTGCTCTGGGCTAAAACCTGGCATGTGAGTCCAAAGTCAGTTTTATTTTTCCTTAAATAAATTTTGAAATACTTTTCAGCTAGGCCATTTTAGTTAGAATAGAACATAAATAAATGTAACTGACTCCAGATGCTTTTGGTGCCCACTGAGAAACAACAGAAAAGATATGTGTTTTCTTAAAAGTAAAAAGTATATCTGAAAGAAATGACCAATGTGTGCCCTCACTCTATATGAACCGTGTGTCTTAATTTAAATTTGTGCTTGCTTTATTATTCTAGGACTACATGAAATTCAGTTCTCCCAGGGTATTTATAGTAACTCACAAAATTTAGATACTTTAGGTAACATTTATTTAGTTCTAGTTTTTAAATAAAATGCATGCATCAACAATTCTTGAATTAGAGCAATGCAGTATTATATATATATATATATATAAAATTGGAAGACCCAAAGCCATCCTTGCCTAATAAATCTGGTAAAGATCACACCCATCCTCCATACTTTCAAATATATCATATAACCATTGCTGTATGTTGACTCAGCCTTGGAGAAAGGCGCCCAGCAGGTTGGCAGGATAAAAGCTTTCCTGTTTATTCAACATTGTGCCTCCGTAGGGTGTATAGTGGCAATGAGACTGGCAGGTCTTACACAGTGCATAAATATTTCATTTTCCAAATCTACTAAACACACTTGGCAAAATGGAAAAAGTGAGATGGACTACCAGCAGACCTTAGATTCACCTTCTAGATGTAACTGAGACAGTCTACTCAGGTGTCACCTGGCACATTCATTTGTATGTCTTACTGGCACCTTTGCAGCCCTCATATTCTGCTTCCCACTGAAGCATCTGAGTCTGTCACAGCACTTAGTAGTTCGATATGTACAGATGAGCTCCCCTGCATATCATCGGTTTAGGGGTACAGGGTTGACAAGAGGTCCCAGCTTCCTAGGAAGAGTTATCTTTAATCTCCTGCTGAGAAATCCACCAGAGTCACTGACAGAACCATCAGGGCATTGGTTCCTGAGAACATTGACCCAGCTTCCTCAGCAAATTATTTTCAAGTTCAGAGACAGAGCTTCACTGGGGAAAGAGAGAAAAAGGAGAAGAAATAGTTATCTCACAATGAGATGCATAAAAGCACTAAATCTGGGGTTAGGTGACACAATAAACACGTTCTCCCTCCTCTTTGTTGAACAGACTTTTCACCTTCTCAACTTAACTTATGCAGCTGTAAAATATGAATGTAAAGAATTTCTTTTTTTTTTTACTTCCATTATAGACTTGTGGACTTCAAGTAGTTGAATTATATATTACATAATTATAAGACTTACAGAAGTAAAAGATTTGTTTTTAACAGAAAATAGCATTAGTTAAAATATATTAAGGAAATCACTCATATTATTGATATAGAATATAAAGATTGATATTATCAATGTTGAATACCTATATAGATATTTTGATATTGGTAATGATAAGGGGATATTACGGAGGAAGTAGGTGGAGACACTGTCCCTACCATGAATTCTCTGTGATCCTAGGACAGAAATAAACTACATGCGTCTCAAATTCCTCATTAAGAAGAGTGTATACTGTCACTCCAATACTTACTGTGAGAAATAAACAAGACAGGGCTCAGAGAAGTTGAGGAATTTATTAGGATTAATGCCATGATTCAGAGATTGATTTTAATAACATATTAATGGTTAGAATTGGATTCAGCTGCCTGAAGCTAAATGAAATAAACAGCTATATATCCTCATAGACTAAGAAGTTCAAAGTTAGGCACACCACAGCTGTGATAGTAGCTTCATGATACCATTGGAGTAGCAGACTTCTTCCCTTTTCCTATCCTGCTTTCCTGGCCTGTGGATTTTTTTTTTTTTCCCTCCTTGTCACAAGATGGGTGTTCCATTTCCAGGATTTGCATCCACATTTCAGTCAGAAAGATAAAAAAGCAAATGGCAAAATGCTGCTGCCAACTGAATCTGTTCATTCTCATTGTTGAAACAATGACTTTCTTGGATACTCATGTGGGATGCTTTTGTTTACATTTCAATGGTTAGAAATGGGCCTATTGGGTATTCCTAGTTTCTAGACAGTCTGGGAAAGTGGATATTTCAATAAGGCACATTACTGCATAGGATAAAATTATGGTTCTTTCATAAAAGATTTAAGGAGGGGTTGGTTATAGACTAGACCTCCATTAGTCAGCCACACATTCAAAAAATTAGGAAAATGCCTGCATTATGTTGAATTTTTAGCTTTATATATGTTAGCCTCCCTAAATAAGTTGTAGACTTTCTGCAGACCTGCTCCAGCTTTATTACTTCTTTTAAAAGTTCCACAGCATGCTGCACGGGTTGGTGTACACAATAGAAACAAAATAAACATTTTTTAACAGTCTGTATTAAAATGATAAACTATCTATAAATACCACCCTCAGTGAGTCATCCAGCTTCAAAACCATTTATTTTCCTTCGTGTCTCTCCAATTCCATGAATATCCTCTATAGGTGGTTAATATATTCTCAGGGATATCACTCAAAGGCAAGGCAAGATACTCATATTTTATCCGAAACTTTTGTGTGAAAAATTTTGTGACTGAATAATTCTGCAAACAGGAAATGGCATTTCAGTGGCACGTCTATAACTATGGATCTTATATGCACCACAGTGTTTCTTTATTGCTCCCCAAAGTATAATTATTGTGGATTTATTCTTGGCTTTTATGAATGTCTAAGAGAACATAGCCATATTAAACTGATTTCCTTCCCTCAGAACTTCAGCCCAATGGACTAGAAAAATACCTGACCTAGAGCAGTATTTATTAGGAATGCCCTCATTTCTAGGGTTCCTGTGACTTGTGACATTTATGTGAAATACAGGTAAGAAGATTATAAAGATGTTTGTAATGACTTTGCAATTGTTAAGAACCTGGGAAATAGGAAGGTATTTTTTAAAGATTTATTTTTTTATATGAGAGAGGGAGAAAGAGGGCAAGGAGTGGGGCAGAAGGAGAGGAATAGAGAGAAGCAGACTCCCCACTAAGTGGGGAGCCAGATGCGGGACTTGATCTCACACTCTGAGACCGAGACCATGACCTGAGCCAAAATCAAGAGTCGGATTAAGCCACCCAGGTGCCCTGGGAAATAGGAAGATATTAAAGCAAGACTTACTAATCAGATTGTTTACAAATGAGTTCCTTAAGTAGGTATTTGTATAGTATATGTAGGATATGGTCATATCATTTATAACATATTTACAGCTTTGTCTAATGAATGAATATCGTATGTCTAATAATTTCCTCTTTTTTATCAAGCTATGACATGCCCAAACTCAGATCTTTAGAAAGAAACAAAGGGTCAAGTCTCTTTCTCATCTTGAAATTTGTAGAAAAGAATCTATTTTATGTCTGCATTTTCAGCATTTTGTTGTAAAAGCTTACATCTAGGGAAATTATTAGAGCTAGTATTTTCAACATGCTCTTTTTTGGATGAGAGGTTAGTCTCCAGCTAGTATTGTACACACACATACACACACACACAGAGGCGAGAAATTGTATTTCAGGCCCTTGTGGTTTTATTTTAGCCAAGGACAATTTTACATCTTTAACATGATTCTTTCAATTTCAGGATTAGCCACCTAATATACCCATTACCATTTTAGGTTTCAAACTTGTTTAGCTCTGATTTCCACTCTTAATAAAATATTCAAAAAGCATGTATGATATCTTGGCTTACTATGCACCCAGATTATTTAACTAGGTTCACTGAATGAGGTGATTGAAGGAGAGAATATTATAATTACAGTCATCGTGCTTTTAAACACAACTTTTAAACACAACTCTGGGGTTACTTTGCAGATTAACTCATTTAGCCTCCTATCGTCCCGAAAATAGCACGCGATAATTTCTCCCCAATAATTTTACAGTGTAATACCATACAGATTTTATAGTCATATCCAACTCATGCAGGTTTTATTTGTATGTCAGGTGACTAAAGTTTACATCTCTTCCTATGACATCACATCTGAATTACATTCATCAATGCTCTAAACCATGTTCTTTTTTTTTTAACAGTTTACATTGCTTTTATTTATTTTTTTAAGATTTTATTTATTTATTTGACAGACAGAGATTACAAGTAGAGAGGCAGGCAGAGAGAGGAAGGGAAGCAGGCTCCCTGCTGAGCAGAGAGCCTGATGTGGGGCTCAATCCCAGGACTCTGGGATCATGACCTGAGCCGAAGGCAGAGGCTTTAACCCACTGAGCCACCCAGATGCTCTTAAACCATGTTCTTAACTCTCCAAATCCTCTCTTTTTGAATTCCCTATAAAGCCTAGATTGGACCAATCCACTTCTGGCCATTTCCCTGCTACCCTGTGAGCCAGGCTTCCATCATTCTCTCTTGGACTACTGTGATAATCTACAAAATGGGACCCCTCCTTTATTCTTACTCCTTTCTAATCCACCCCCTACATGTAAACCAGGGTAATCTTTTAAAAACATTAATCAAAAAAGACTCAGAAAATCTTCCAATTAATTTTTTGGTCTAAAACTATAAGCTGATAGCCACATTAGTACAGAATATTCAAAATCATCTTCAAAGAAGAACAAGTTGGACAATTTACAGATGTGTGCTCCAGATTTACTTCAAGTCAGATTAATCAAGGTTAACAGGTAGATTATTGGAATATAAAAATAGCCCAAAGATAAATTCACTTCTATATAGTCATTTCATTTTCTGGCATTTTTCAAAAGAATTTTACCCTTTTCAACTGTATGTAAAATCTTTACTTATTCTCAGGGATTTTATAGTTTCATGATGTGTTTAGGTGTGGCTTCCTTCTTACATATCTTGTTCATGATAGTGGCACTTCCTATAAATTCCAGGCTAGTTCTTTCTTAGCTTTGGAAAGATTTCTAACTTTTTATCTTCTAACTTTGTTTCTTTCCCATTTTTAAAAACTTCTTCCTTTTAAAATTCTGATTGATATATATGTATAAAGCATTAACCTCCGTCTTTCACTGTTACAGCCCTGCATAAGAACAGCTGTCATGTCCCACAGTATTGCTGCTTTACAGAAGAGTTAAAATATTGGTGAATGATCCCACATCTGGATGATGTGAATCCCAGGGAGGGGTTGCATTACTTGAATAATATATAAGATTGATGGGAAATAAAGGCTTTAGTTCTTATGTGTTCCCCACATACAAACTTGGGGGTACTTGGATAGTTTGGGTATCTTCAGATTAGATGAAGATGCTTTGCTTGCTATTTCTTCTGCTTCTCATCCTTCTATAATGTTGAGTAAACATAGTTCTAGATTCTGGTTCTAGATTCTAGATTCTAGTTCTAGATTCATAGTTCTAGAATAAGGCTATGGTTTTCTCCTGAGTCTGATTGCCAGTTCCTACCTGAAAAGCAACTACGTCCTTGTTATATTTTTAAGATTCTTATTCTATTCTCACTAACGTAAAGTCTTTGTCAGGTTTTTCTACTCTGAATCTCCCTGCTTAATTCTAAATAAATTCTTCAGATATATCTTCTTATCCACAGGTTCTCTCTTCAGCTGAATCTAGTACCAATGCATTCATCAAGATGATTTTTTTCACATTCATGATTTTCATTTCTAAAAATTTTATTGTTCCTCTGCACACTTGGTTGGTCACTTTTGTAGTTATATCTTTATTATGTTAAACATGGCATACATAATTATGTTATAGTCTACATCTGGTTACTTTAATGTTTAAAATGGACTTTCAGTTTCTCTGGTCTCACTTATGGTAACTAATATGCTTGTTGGTTTGGTTGTGAATTCATATTTGTTGGGTCTTAATCTTTGACATTCCAGAGAGCCCAAATTGTGAATGAAACATTTTCTGCATTTTACTCTAATTGCAGCCAAAATGGTATGTTTGTCTCTTCTGGTTTTCAAATAACAATTTTTAACTGACTAACTATACTTAACTAACTCTATTCTCAAATAGAGATGGAAAGTACTAGTTAGATTAGAGGACAACACTCTCTTAACAGATTGAATTCAAAATCCATTTGTGAGGTGTTCAGAACTTGGAAGGCATTGTACCTAGGATCAACATCATAAATAACGATGAAATGTTCAAACAATACTGCACAACATCATTTAAAATATCACACTATATAAATATTACTATTTATTTAATACTAATATAAAAAACAGTAGAATGTTTCTGATGTATCCATTAACTAAGTAGGAAAATTAATTTAACATTTACTGAGTACCTACTTTTTACCAAGTAGTATACTGTGTCATGAAGATCTTAGTTTTGAATAAGAACAGTTCTACCATTATAGGTTTCATAGTATGTATGCTAAAAATATTCTATTTCATACTCAATATTGAGCCATGGTGAAATAGAATGTTTAATTGGTAGAATGCTAAAATTGAATAACAACTTAAACAGAAATAATCTGTTTTTTTTTTTTTTCCAATAGGATGGGGTGTTTTGATATTTTCTTCCCACAGATTTCATTTTCAAACTTTCTAGTTTCCATATTGCAGGGGCATCAGTAGCAAAAACTCAAATGCTGATGAAGCTTACTTGTGTCAAACATGTTCTGGCAGATTTGCATTGGAGAGTTAAATCTTAGATTTCAGTATTTTATCTTTATCATATTGATTTTATTCATATTTGAAATCAGCTCCCCAGTTCCTTTAAACTATTTAGCGGAAAATTTTACCAGTCCTGATAAATGTTAGACAATCATGGTTTATGTTATTATAATAAATATAAATGTAAGCACAAAGATCATAAATGTAAATATAAATATAATGTAAATGCATTACATTATATAATTACATAAGTTATTACATAAATGTAAATTAAATATATATTACAGAAATTTAAATGTAAGCACACACCAATATACATATATATATTTGATATATCTTCCTACTGCAGTTCATTAATTGTCTTTAAGGGGTATAATTTTTTTCAGTTGTTAGTATGTTCTGAATATCTGTAAGACTTGGTAAATCTTATAATCTGCATTAGAATCCCTTAACTTCTCGACTGAATATAGGATTCCTTAAGATATTGCCTTTCAGACACCTTTCTGAGAAATAAAGAGTAAGGCACTGAATACATTCTAATTTTCTGCTTATGCAAAACTTTCCTAAAAAAAGATCAAACATACCTTGTAAACATCAGTATCTCAAGTAAATAAATCATAAAAATATAGGAATTATTAAATACAATAGTATCAAGCGTCAAGATTTTCATGTCAACTGATCTGTATAAAGGAACATTTTAGGGACGCCTGGGGGCTCAGTTGGTTAAATGTCTGACTTGGCTCAGGTCATGATCTCAGGGTCTTGGGATTGAACTTTGTGTTGGCTCCCTGCTCAGCAAGGAGTTTCCTTGTCCCTCTCCTTCTCCTTCTGTTCTTCCCCCTGCTTGTGCTCTCTCTCTCTCAAATAAATAAATAAAATCTTAAAAAAAAAAAAAGGAACACATTAGTGTTGATTAACAATCATTAGAAATGTGCCAGAAATTCAGTCTGTTTGAGGGAAAGTGTATTAGAACATACACAGATGATATGATAAACTATTAGACATCCAAAAAAGGAAGGATCAAAGTCTAGCAAGGAAATAAAAATTATTTAAATATTTAAATCAGGATGGAATGCAAAGAACTGGTTAACCAGGTGATAGAAGAGCCTATAAGTTAGCAGAGGATGAGGAAGTTACCACTGTGCCTCCACTGGAGGGATGGGGGGAGGAGAAAGTCTCCAGTATTGGAAGCTGAGGCCATACCTTGGCCTGTCCAATGGAAGCTGGAACCTTAGAGGAGATGCCACCATTGCTGGAGGAGCTATCTGAGGAAAACAGGAAAGGGAGAGATACTCTGGTGTACTTTCCCCTTCCCTCCCTTCCACTACCTCTTCAATGCCCTTCCTATGCCTCCCTTTAACATTGGTGGGAATAGAAGCCTGCAGGGAAGGACGAGGACAAACAGAACCTGAACTGGAAATTCTAATTCCTTCACAGTGAATTCATGTTGCAGTAGCTGGGCTCCTTTATGACCTGTCCTCACCCCTGTTTTTGTTTGAGATAAGCTTTAGGATACAGAGTGGGGTTTTTTTGTTTCTGTGTTTTGTTTTTTAAATTCTGTTCTTATTTCTATTTTTTAATTTTCCTGAAAACAGTAAGAACTATAACAAGAAAAATTTTAGAAAAAAAATTAAAGATTTTATTTATTTGAGAGAGAGTGCCAGAAAAAGCATGAGTGGGATGGGGATTAAGGGGTCAGGGGGCGAGGGAAAAGCACATTCCCCACCAAGCAGGGATCCTGAAGTGGGGCTCAATCCCAGGACCTCAGGATCATAACCTGAGTTGAAGGCAGGTGCTTAACCAACTTAGACACCCCTAATTTCTATTCTGAATGTTAATCCTGTCAATTTTAGTGCTAGTGTGATAAACGTAGATTCTGGACCTTCCTGACTGGTGACATGTGGTATAACATGTTCACCCTCACTCACCAATTTTAACACTAACAAAGTGGACTTGATCTTTCTTTGAAAAATGTAAAATTTCCTTAAAAATGTTTGTGTTTGTGCTGCATTTTTCCTAAGACTAAATTGACATTGGTTAAGTTGAGAGTCTGGGATGATTTAGATCTCTCTTAATTGAAAAAAAAGTATTTCAGTTCATAAAAATATGAAGCTTTCTAAATTGGAATTTACATATGTTAATTAGAGCGTTCAAGAGCAACATTTGGTACTTATGAAGTGCTTAACTCTGTGCTGACAAGAACTTGGAGCAACACTTACATACTGAAGAGACAAATTTTCAAGACTCTCAAATCACTTTATTAAGATGAAAATCATGTACTTGTCATCACATGGAAATCAATGGAAACACATAAATAAGTTGAGCCTGAAATTCAAATTTAAATGTTGATCTTTCTCTAAAACAATGTAATTTTGGATTAAAAGATTAGATATTTAGTAAAAGAATTGAAAATTTAAAAAAAATGAAAATAAAAAATTATCAATGCTTCTCTTTAGGTTTACAGTAATCCTGAGAGGTATGTATTACTAAGCCCTGAGTTTCCATGAGTCATAGAAAGGATTTTATCTTAAAAAAAGAGGAATTTATAACTAAGAATACAAAGAGTCCTTAGCAATGGCAAAAGTTTCATTTGCTGATTTATGTAACAAGTAGAAAGTTGAAACAAATAAAATTTTTTATACTGGATTCTTAAAACACCTATGAAAACAACACAACTGGGCTAATTGGAAGTTTTATATTAAGGAAATCTTGCACCTTAGTGATATTTTTTACTGATAAATAACTCACTAGGTTTTGAATAATAAGTTAGTCTATCTAGAGGATACCTTAGAGATTTTGCCACCCAAAATTTTTGAAATATTTTTGAGTCCAGAGAGGTAAGAATGTATGTTAACCTTAATTAATATAATTCTGAAATGACTGGTGGGTCTTTACCATTTGTGGTTAAGTTGATCTCACATTGGTTTTTGTAATTACTTTAAACTGCTTAGATGTTTTTATGCAAGAGATACAACAAATCTTATGCAATCTATCTGTAGATGATCCTACATGGATTGCTTTATGATCATTTATGTAATACATGTAGTTTGGCTCTTGTAGAATTAGCTTTATTATTTACACTTCTGCCATGTTATTCAATGAGACTCAATTCATGAAAATGTTTAAGATACATAAGGAATCCAGATTTAAAGAAGGCAGGAAAAAATGAAGAAAGAGTAAACATTATTATGGAAACAGTCAAGAAAGTAAGAATTGAAACTCTGGGTGGTCTCTTAGAACCCATCAAATATTTTCAATTCAGGGGACCACACAGAGAATGAGAAAAACTGAAGTACTTTACTATATTGTTAACAATCTTTTTCAACAAAATATTTCCAGTTGTTAAAATTTAATTGTCTTTTGTGTGTGTATATCTTAGAACTTCTTGTCAGGAAATTACTGGGGATCCTTATCAGCAGAAAAAAAAATAAACCCGTTTAAAAAAGTACACTCTGGGAAATTTCAGGTTAGGAATGATAATCTCATCTACACCAATTATTCTTCTTACTTTTCTGTTTTTTTTGGGTACACTAGTTAAGGCAAAAACTCATTTTTCCCTCTTGATCTCTTTCTACATTAAGATACTTCACTGTTGGGGCTCTCTTCTTTATAGTATCTCTTCTACATATCTTTTCCATTCTAATTCTCTGCACTCTTTTCTGAATCAGTTCATAGTCACTTGAAAGTGAATTTAATAAAGTCTACTTTGCCAATGATGGGTAGCTTATCTATTTATTTTTTTTTAAAGATTTTATTTATTTACTTGACAGAAAGAGATCACAAGTAGGTAGAGAGACAGGCAGAGAGAGAGAGGGAAGCAGGCCCCCTGCTGAGCAGAGAGCCTGATGCAGGACTCGATCCCAGGACCCTGAGATCACGACCTGAGCAGAAGGCAGTGGCTTAACCCACTGAGCCACTCAGGCGCCCAGCTTATTTATTTTTAACACAATTAAAAAACCATTAGAAATTTGTATTTAAGGCTCTCAGGAATGGCACCAACGTACATTTCTAAATGTTCCTCCATCAGTCTCTTGGTCATCTCATGTCTGGGAACAACTGGTTCCCATTTATTGCTCTGCTTTCCCACTGGGAAATTTCTTTCTCTGAAATAACCAGTATGGCTTTGTACTTGTATTCTACAACTGAATATTTTACAGCTTAAAATGCGATTTTTCACATAACATAGCTAATGCAGTTCTTACTGTAAGTCTTTATAAAATTATAATATGGTTATAATTATTTTGCATCTTGAACACAAAAAATCTTGGACTCAATATAAAAATGAGTAGGTTGCTGAAGGTTTATCTATCAAAAGCAAAATAAATATTTTAAATTATCTGCAGGGTCCTGGAAGCTTTGGGATCCAAGCCAGATACATGCATATCCCGGTGCAAACTGTTAACACCAAATCCCTTCTTCTACTAGAAGGACTCACACACCATGATCTTCCTTTCATTGCTGCCTCCCCCAAAATGCTTAACATAAGCACTCATATTTTACAGGCCACTTAATAAGTCATCATGAAATAAAAGAAACAGCAACAAAAATTCTCTAACTAGAATGGTTCAACCCATAGACACCTACAAACAAATAAATAAACAAAAAGTCAAACATTTTGTTATATTAACTCATTATAAAATACTATAATGTATCCTAGTTTTACCTTTTCCATCAACTACAGAAGTCAGAAAACTGTGATTGAGGGTCTTTTCTTGTTTCTTTTTTTCTCTCTGACCACCTGTTTTGGTCTTCGTGGCATTATGTGACATACATGTTTTTCCTTAGGTATTACCCTGTGATCAGAAAGGTTGCTAATGAAGTGTGGCAGAAGCAGCCTAGTGCCTGCTTCTCATCTGGCGCATGCTGGATTGCAGGCTTTTATTTATCCTGATGAATTGACAGTGGAACTCTAGAGACTTAGTTCAATTTCCTGCCGTAGAGAGGTACTCCAGCAATTGTTTCCCTGAAAGTTGGTACATATCATTCATGGTTTTAAAAGATAAACAGTCATTTTCTCTCATTTTCAGGGTTTGGGTTTTTTTTTACAATTAAAAAAATGATATTTTAATCAGTCTCTTTGTACTCCTAAAGAGGCTATGCTTTAGGAATGAAGTGCCACACCAAGAAGCAGTTCTTGTCACCCAGATGTGATAGCAGTCCACACAGGATTTTAGGAGGACCTGGGTTGCAGACTGACTCAGGACATCTGTTATCATATTCTTTGTAAATTATGAGCAGGGAAAGTTCCTTGACAGAAGAGCTGCAATTATAATTTCATTATGCTGCTTTAGGGTGTCCCAGTGACCCCTACACACTTGATGGTTCCATGTTGATAGCCAATGAAGATGCTAACTCAAGCCAGGGGAATGCCACATCGAGCACCCCTGGACAGCGCAGTACAAACACCCTCTGATGAAATTTGATCCCCAGTACGTAGTTTGTACAGTAGAAGCATTATGCACTGCAGAGGGAGATTATAACAAAGCAATAAATGCAGATTGTATTTTCTTTACAGGTCCCCGGGCCGTTATCCTATTGAGTTAGTATGCCATCATAGAAAATGCCACAGGCCTAAAAAGATAAAAAGAATGAGCTGATTGCTCTGAAAAGTTATCCTGAAGCCAGGGTCTTACATTATCCATCCCTTTCAGAACACTCATGTATTTCTTTACAGAGGAAGAAAAAAAATTTGAAAACTTTTATGTCTACACATTCCGAGTATTTTAGGCTGAACTGAGACATGAAAGAATCACTAAGTTAATAATTTAGCATTCTAGAAAAGCTAATAGTAGAAAAGTTAATTGTATTAACTATGTGGTTAACATGTTTTTAGAGGAACAACTGAATGTTGTATAGGGAGGTTCACTGAAGATACTGAAGCAAAATGTATTGCCTCAACTTCAGTTCTGGCCCCCAAATTATCTGACCGTTACTTAGGACTATCCTTTTTAGACATTCTAGGGATAAACTCTGGGAATCCTATTTTTCTTTCAGTGATTTATCAGTATTTTCTTCTCAAATGTATAAAACTCTCCTCATAGGACTTTTCATTTTTGTTTATTATTTTTCCAATGATCTTTTTGTAGAGAAATGATGTTTCCTTATATAGCAGGGCCTGAAAGTACACCGATACCACCACCACCTTCACCTCGGCCACCAAAACCACCACGCTACCAACATTCTCACCAGGATATGGCCATCACCGCCATCACCATCACCACGAATAATCACTGCTATTCTAATACCATATAGAGCTATAAAGCACGTTACACACAATTTTTGTGTGTGTGTGTATAGTGTAGTGCTTCTCAACTCAAATGAACATATGATCAATGGAGGATTTTATTAAAATACAAATTCTGATGTATTAGGTTTTGAGGGTGACCTGAGATTCTGCATTTCTGTTTTTTTTTTTTTAATTTAAGATTTTTATTTATGTATTTGAGAGAGAGAGAGAGAGGAGCACATGAGCGTGGGGAGGGGCAGAGGAAGAGGGAGCTGAGCAGGGAGCAACACGGGGTTCGATCCCAGGACCCCAAGATCGTGACCTGGATGCTCAACCAACTGAGCCACCCAGGCAGCCTGAGATTCTGCATTTCTAACAAGTTTCCAAGAAATGGGTAATGCTGCTGCTTTATGGACCAGTCATGGAAAGACAGGGCTCGGGCTAGATACTCTACAGAGATAAATATAAGAATTCTTATCTATGGATAACCTACAGCCACATTATAAATCTTTTGAAAGCACGCCCAATATATATAAATCTGAATTTACAGACAAGATCAATTTGGGGTAACTAATCCCATAACAGAGCAACTCAGTGTTTTAAATATGAGCCTCATAAGAATGTGATTAACACAAAACCATTCATTAGCAAAGTTTTTCATTTGAGATGGTATACTTAAGTAAAACAAAGATTCCAATAGAGACAACCACGTTTAAGGAATTTTAGAATAAAAATAATATGTACATATTAAATAGATACAGGAATGTGTCATAAAACAAATATATTAAAGAAATCAGTAGAACGTAAGCTCATATGGTTTGGAAGCATCTTAGGGAAACTAGCATGAGATTTCCCCTGGTCTATTGGTAGTTTTATTGTGTTTGAATTTCAAATTACTAATCAGTGTTTCTTATCTTCTCTTTGAAGCCGATAATTTTTACCCAAAAGTCAGTATAGGAAAGAACCTAAAATAGAATTGAGGGTTTTTTTGTTTCTGAATGTGTAAATGCAGCTTTATTCGACACTTTTTTTTTTTCTCCTACCTCTGTGACATTCAGAATTCAGGAGCACTCCTCATTGAATTCACGAATTAGAAGTCGAAGGTTCTGTGTATTCCATTAATAATAACTGCAGTGTGGACAAGGATAGGCAACCGTGTATAATTCTCTCCACCCAGAGGCGGTCATCTTATTCTTTTTTTTTCTTTTTTTTTTTTTTAAGATTTTATTTATTTATTTGACAGAGATCACAAGTACATAGTTTGTACAGAGAGAGGAGGAAGCAGGCTCCCTGCTGAGCAGAGAGCCTGAAGCGGGACTCAATCCCAAGAACCTGAGATCATGACCTGAGCCGAAGGCAGAGGCTTTAACCATTGAGCCACCCAGGTGCCCCAGGTCATCTTATTCTTGGTCCCTTACGTTACTATTTATTTTCATCCACTCCGTGACTGTCTATAATTTTCTTTTTCCTCATTCTTTCTGCTTCTACACCTCCTCTGAAAACTCATTTATGCAAATATGGAAATGTATTATCACTATCCTTGTTTATAGCTATTGTTTCCAAATGGACATCTCTCAGATTTAGTGACTAAGAATTTAGATTCCTGAATTTCACACATTTTTCTGTATCTGCAGCTTGAATCTGAATTACAATTTTTGAATGATGTGTAGCCTTCCCTTCCTAGCTGCAGACAGAACAAGTTTGCCTGTTTCCCCAAAGGGGTAATCAGAAGTTATGTTCCTCCTGAGACAAAAGAAAATCAAGCAAGCTTATTTGGTTCTGTTTCAAGTGCCAGCGAGCTGGTTTAGACAAGGGAAGAATGCTGCAAGGTCCCTATCTAACTCTTCTAACAGATGTGTTCAATCTGAGTGCATTTCAGCACATTGAGATGTAAAAATAGGGACTGAGGTTTTCTCTCTCTCTCTCTCTCTCTCTTTTTTTTTTTTAAGTAAAATGCCTTGTATTCCGTGAATAACCGTTGAATACAATTGTACATTTCAAGTGTATTGTGTGTTTTTAATAAAGAAAGAACACAAAGATCACATCTTTCAAATGGAAATGATTTTTTCATCTAATCTTATCTAATGTGATGGTAGCAATCTCACAGCAAAAGAATACTTGCCAAAGCCAATAAGGAAAGTTGCAAGAATTTTGTATCTTCCCTGGCATCTTTGAAAATATAACAGCTGCCTCAGTTATTAAATTAGAGGGTACTATAGCATTGGTAATTACGGCCGTGCCTCAGGTAGAATAATAAAAATGAATTTATCATAATCGCACAGCAATAACAAGACTTTTATATTCTGTTTATATACACTATTCTCATTATGAGGATTATGCACCTCAAACCTAAGTTATATAAATGAAGAAATTCTATCCTTCATATTAGAGTCTTATTTGGATTGAAATATGCTATGTATGCCTAATAGATGGCATGCTATTTAAAGTCAGTTTCTGTAGCTTGACTACTAGGAAAGTTTTCCATCCCTTTAGGTGCCTTTTAAATGATATGATTTTGATATAATATTTATAACTTTGTTTGCTAATTATAAAAACAACTGAGTTTAAGCTGCTCCTTAATAACAAGAAGAAAGATTTGAACAATTAGGTTGCATTCTAAAACAAAGCAAGTCAACAATAAGACCGTCATTTTAGTTCTATGCATTGACCAATGCTGTTGCAACCTCATGGATCGATGGTATTTCTATGCTAAAGATTATGATAGGAATTGAAAATGGAAAAATCATTCAAGTTATAAATACAAATAAACTAAAATCGCACTTTTAATGTATTTTCTTATTTAGTTTTTTGTTGTAATGGGAGTCAGGCTAGTGGCCTCTCCTAATTTGACAGCTGTCCTCTCCCTGGCTTTCACTGATACGATGTCCAAATCCAAGTGTTAATACCTTTTTGCTACTTACTAGGCATTACTGTTTTTCATACCAACATTCTCAAGTTTATCTGGACTTTTTTCTAGTCTTTGCAGAAGTAGCAGAATTGAGTTGTCCAGGTGAAATGCAATATCCTGGACCTTCTACTTCTACCTTTCTCTTTGCTACTATTCAAATTTTTAAGAGCATCAGTCTCCTATCTGATTGCTTTTAATCTCTGTGGGACTCACAATTTCACCACCACCAAAGCAGGCAAAGTAGATGTAAATTCTTTAATCTATAAAGGAAGAAAATGCATATATTTTCAAATTCAATGAAACACTTAACATGTGCTTAGCGTGATACAGAATGCGAACGTGGGCAACAGTTAGTACTCAAATTCTCATTGGAGTATGCTCATATAAAACCATGCATTTTATTAGTACACTGGGGGATTGTTTAAATAACTAGTGCAATACTCTTTAGGGCCAGATGAGTTTAACAGAACTTTGAAGAAGGGAGGGTTCTGCAGGCATCTGTGTAACCATTAGCTTATGGTTACCAGTTGGGGATGGTAGACATTCCAAGTAGATTGCAAAGTGTGGTAGCTAAGGTCTCTCATATATTAACTCTCTATAGTAGCATCCTGGTTATTCTTGAATTAATATGAAATGATTATGACATTTCAACATTAAGTCTCTATCAGTATCTACACTGTATGTATATCTAAAGCTATGTCTACATATCCTAAGTGTTGTTTACTTCTTACCTTTCTTTCTGAGTGACAAAGAGCCCCTAAAAAATAATAAAACATTACTTTAGCAACTAGATTTACAGATAAAACCTGGTAATCTCAATATCTTTAATCAAAGCAAAGTCTTTGTGACATCTGAATGAGAAGACATAAAATGCATATAGTTGAAAATAAAAAGGATTCCTTTGAAGTGTATAATAACGATCTTTGTGTTACACTGTTCTAAATTCTAAGATATGAAACTTAGAAACTATTTCTTGCTCACATATCAACATGGGGTGGATGTTCTTGCCTGAGAAGCAAGTCTGAACTCCCCAATTATTGACAAGCCCAGGTCCTTTTGACATTGTGGTTCCACGATCCTCTACGACCTCATTATACCGTGCATCTAGCCAGCAGAAGCAGAAAATGGAAGAGACATATTCACCTCTATTCCAATTCCATGAAAAAGGTCTAGTAGCACAGCTACCCGTATCACTAAGAGGACCTGGAAAAATAGTCTAACACCGTGTCCCAGATGAAGAAAGAATGTTTTTTTGGTAATCAGATACCATGTTGTCATTCCCTTGAATTTAAGCCATTTCAATAAGCATCACAACCTATTTACTTACTTTCAATATCATACTCCCTTTGTTCTTTTGAACAAATATATGGCTTCTCTTGATTTGGAATTTGTTTTTTGTTTTGTTTTGTTTTGTTTTTGTTTTTGCTTGTTATCCAAAAATATATTCTACTTCTTCTCCAGGTGTATTTTCCATAGCTCCACTCTATATAAAGTAGAACCTACTCACCTCCCAACAATTATTTACTCCCTTACGGAACTTTTGCCTCCTAAGCATTTATGAACAGCTGTCATAATATTACATATTTATTTGTGGACATATTTTTTTTTTGGTCTCTGCCCCCCTTATTGTTAGTTCCATGAGTTTAGAGACTGCCTGTTTCAGTTCACTACTTTTTAACCAATACACATATAGGCATATACTTATTTATGAAAGAAATATACATATCTACATGGTTTTATTCATTCTTTCAACAAACTTTTGAGCAATCGCTGTCTAGCAGGTATTGCCATAAACCATGCAGAGAAAAAAGGTAAAAAAATTAAATAAATAAATAAAAATGTCTATACGTATCTTCCTTTTAGTCTAATGGTGGGAAAAAATGAGTACACAGGCAGTTTGGAATGCAGTGTCGTAAATATTATAATGGAGGAAGAAAAGAGTGCTCTTGAAATTCATAAGACGGACTCCTTACCCATTAAAGCAGGGTCAATATGGAGTCTCTGGTGGAAGCTAATTCTTAAGAAACCTGAAAGATTAGAAAAGAGGAAATGGGGTTTTCCAGACAGAGGGAACAGCCTTCACAGAGTAATGGAGATGAGATTAAAACTAGTTTACTCAGGGCATAGAAAGAAATTCAGCATAGTTGGGACATTGATAGTGAGTGGGGAATATGGAGAGATGAGTCCATGGAATAACTATGAAGTATCTCATAAGCCATTTAAGGAACTCTGAACCATATTTGAAGGTAAAAGGGGACATTAGAAGGTGTGAATGAGAAGGTGGTTTGATATTGATAGAAGCAAGTGCCCAGTGCCTAGGGAGAGTGGAAATGTTTCCAGAGTGAAAGGTCCACTACAAGTCTGTAAGAGTGAAGGACTTTTGCTGGGATGTTCCGTGCTCTTCTCAAGAGTTCACCAGATGTGAAAAGCCTCCAGCATTCCCTGTGGAGATGTTTTCCAGATCATGGGAACGAGATGACTTTAGATGAAATTAAAGACCATTAAGTGTACAGCAAACAGAAAGAAAGATTGTTTTAGATCGGATTTAGCATACCTCTTCAAATTTCTTCCATTAGGAGGTCACAGAACCTAATCTGATGCCTGGATAATTTAAAGGACTGAGTAATTTATTTCATTAATCATTAATAATGTTTGTATATTTGTTCTATAATAAGGGTAATCATTCAACATATTCCAGTGGAATAAACTAATTGCTACTGAAACTAAGAAAGAACGCCCTTCCCTCAATCCATGATGCCATTGTTGTTAAAGGGTAGCAATAATGGAGGCAATGGTCTAGGCCATAGAAAATCTATTCATCCCAACCTCCACTCTCTCAACTAAAAATAATATTGTGGTAAAGGTATTTTACTATTTTAAAATTTTATTCCCTAGAAAATGTGAATCCTTTTCTAGTTCTAGGTATTTGGCTGCAAAAATGGGAAACTTTCTAATCTGTGCTGTTTGCTTATTTGAGTGCTTTTTATGCTTTTCCTCCCTCCCGGAACTTATTCATTTATTTAAATAACATTGATTGAGGACCTACTAGATACCAAGCAAAGAATAAAGCAGTGAGTTGTACCCAAACGAATGGCATTATTCTAACGAGAAAGGAAGTTTAAAAAATCATTTGCATACTGTTTTCTCTCTCCAGAGATTGATAATGCACATGATTTTATTAAGATCTGAGAAGGTTTACAGTGAAGAAATGTGTTTAACTTTGTTTAACTCTGCATCCCCTCTACTTTTCTAATCACAGAATTGTTTCTCACATAACACCTGTATAGCACTTGTGGAATCCTAGTATTTAGAAACATAGTTTGGGAAAAACTAATGGTGGGATAGTACACCAGTCCTAATCTTTCTAAGAGAATTTATCAGTGTCTTAAGAATGGAGATTGGAGGGGCGCCTGGGTGGCTCAGTGGGTTAAGCCGCTGCCTTCGGCTCAGGTCATGGTCTCAGGGTCCTGGGATCGAGCCCCGCATCGGGCTCTCTGCTCTGCAGGCCCTCTCTCTCTGCCTGCTGCTCTACTTGTGATCTCTCTCTCTCTCTGTCAAATAAATAAATAAAATATTAAAAAAAAAAAAAGAATGGAGATTGGAGCCCGCTCTACATTATTTTTCCTACTTGAAGGGGAGAGAACCATTTTAAAATTTTAGTTCTTAACATTATTCTTGATAATATTCCCAGTTGTGTATGTTATATAATGCTATAATTTGGGGGGGAAATGTAAAAATTGTTTATTGAGTCCATTTAAAGGAATGTAGTGTAACTAAAATGATTATTTTTTGTTTTCACAGTTACGATATTATTGTAATTCCTTGGACTCATGTAGTCAGTTTACCTCTTAATGTCTGTGAAAGGACCTTGTTGTACCATTCATAGATCAACCAGTTCTTGGTAGGAGGACACAGAAAAAATGATGACTACTTACTGAAACTTCTTTTACTCCCCCAGAAAAAGCTACTTGCTTCACTGTTTAGTGATCACATGGCTCTCCATTCATAACTTAGCCAGAGCATTTACACTTCAGTATTTTTGTTTTCGTTTCTCTGTTACCAGAATGTAGGTCATTTTTGGGAGAAAAAATAAACTCAACAACAAAAAACAAACAAGCTGATCAAAAAAAAAAAAAAAAGGGGGGGGTGGCGTTAATAACTTGTAATGCTAATATAGATGCTAATAACTTCTAATAACTTAAATAGATGTTGCTCAAAAAAACCTGTAAGCTTATAATAAGATGCTCAATATCACTGATTATTAGGAAAAAACTATTCAAAACCATGATGAGATACTACTTCTCATGCATTAATACTGCCGTTATTTTAAAAAAAATACAGAAAATAACAAGTGCTGGAGAGGCTGTGGAGACATTGAAATCTCTGCACAGGGCTGGTGGGAATGTTAAATAGTGAGGTACATAAATGTTACAGAATGGAAAATGGAAAAGAGTATGGTGGTTCTTGCAAAAATTTAACATAGGATTACTATATGGTCTTGCAATTCCACCCTTGGATATATATCCCCCCCCAAAATTGAAAGTAGGAACTAGAATGGATACTTGTATACCTATGTTCATAGCAGCAGTATTCATAATAGCCAAAAGATGGAAGGAACCCAAGTATCCATCATTGGATGAACAGATAAACAAAATATGGTATATTCATATAATGGGATATTATTCATCCTTTAAAAGGAAGGAAGGAAATGTTACAATATGGATGAAACATGAAGATGTTATAAGTGAAATAGTCAGTCACAAGAGGACAAAGACTGCATAATTTTACCTATATCTGTTAACTAGGAGAGTCTAATTCAAAGAGACAGAAAATAGAAAGATGGTTGCTAGGGTCTGGGAGAAAGGGAAAATGTGGAATAAGCATGGCGTTCCAGTACAGGAAGATGATAAAAGATCTGGATATGGTAATGTTTGTACAACAATATGAATATACTCAATGCCCCTGAATTGCATACTTAAAAATGGTTAAGATGATACATTTTATGTTGTGTATCACCACAATACAAAAAATGAATGAGCATAAGAATGAAAGAATGTAGGCATGATGCTATCCTAACCTTTTAAGAAACACAAAATGGAGCTCAAAAAAGAAGTGAAGAATGACTCTGCCATAATCTTGTTACCAGGCAGCAGGAAACATAGGACCATAAAATACACTCTCACGGAAGTTATTAAATGGTGATAGATAATCTAAAAAATAATGGAAACCATAAAATAATTTCAATAAATAAAAAAGATAGTATTATTCCATCATATTTAGATACTCTTCTGTAAAGAGGCTCTGAACCTGAAATGCACTTTCTCTTTTAGAATGTCTTGTATTCAACCGAGACCTTCTGTGAGTTATAATCAAAATATTGAGGAAATCATTATCATTTGATGAGCCAAAATTTTTTTGTGACTCATTGCTTATCCAGGTACCACGTAAACTCATCCCTCTTACTCCAGTGATAGTTACATATCATAAAACTGTCTTTGTCCAATCCCCCCCTTTTTATAAATGCCTGTGTAAACTAATGAATTGATAAACTGAGCCCAACAGACCGTAGTAGCTCACTTAAGGAGGCCTGGCCAGGAAATGGCAAAACCTGGGGTTTAAACTTTGTTTTTCAGATTTCCTTATGCAGTTTTTCTTCAACATCAGCACACTGAGGCCCAAGGTAAGCCATTGTTTTGGCTGTAAAAATGTCCTAGTGTGTGATCACATAAATGCTTGACTTGCAGTTTCTGTAATTCAACATACACATTGGAGGATAAATATATTAACTAATACTACTTTAGGGAGGTAGTATGTGTCTCAACTGCTTGCTTTTAAAATATTTAATATTGTTGGATGGCAGGTGCAATAGGAACATCTTTTAGTATTAAAAGCAAATACATTTTTGTAAGTGTTCATATTGTGAAATGAAGAATACCAACAACACATTTTCTCTTTGTTTCTATAAAGATATTTCGCAATGGGCCTGTTCCTCTTGTTACCATGAATCACTCAGTTCAGAGTAACTACAACTAACTAGTTAGTAACTACTAACTATAAAGAAACCGAAAGATGTTTAATAGTGATTTATTAAACCTATTGGAAAACATTGTCATTTTTTATGACAAAGTTGAGATCACAATGTGTGAAGTACAATAGCTGTCTTCTTCAAGCTAGAAGTGTCAAGGGAGTCACGGAGGTGTCACCGATGCATCTCAGGAGGTGAGTTTGCTGGTGTCTGACGCTAGGTCAGCATGATAACGCTTCTGAGATGTCCTCCCTGATTGGGTCCCCCTCTCTTCTTCAGCTTTTTTTTTTTTTTTTTTTGCTAGAATGATTTCATCTAAATCTTTCTTCTTGTTCAAGTCACACCCAGTACTTTCAGTCCGATCAATAGACTGTATGCTGTCTTGCCTGCCAGTTTTGAAGAGAGCACAGTGCCTTGCTCACTGTGAGCATTTGTTTAATGGTTTTTGTTTTTTTTATTTTTTGTTTTTTATTTTTTTTTAAGTTAAATGATTTCCTTCCTTTGAGAGCAACGTGTAGATCAATGGGTTCTTTTCAAGCAGTAAAATCAGTGGTATGCTGGTAAATGTTTAACAATGAGCATTCCAGGACCAAAAAAAAAAAAAAGAAAAAAGAAAAAAAGTTGTACTTTGTGGTGTTTGTCGATTTCCTTAATGTAAATACTCCCATCTTGGCAGATTTTAAGCAACCACAGTTTTTCTTTTTTCTTTTAAAGATTTTATTTATTTATTTGACAGACAGATATCACAAGTAGACAGAGAGGCAGGCAGGGAGAGAGGAAGGCAGGGAGAGGGGAGGAAGCAGGCTCCCCATGCAGGGCTCTATCCCAGGACTCTGGGGTCACGACCTGAGCCAAAGGCAGAGGCTTTAACCCACTGAGCCACCCAGGCGCGCTGCAACCACAGTTTTTCAACCAGCTCATAAAACTCCTGAAAATTTAGTAATCGACAAGCCAATACGTACCAGCTTCCTCACAAGCTGACTCCAGTACCCCACTGGCAAAACTGCTGATCATGAAAACATGCGGAAAGCTGGAAAAGTAAGATGGAAAAGCACTGGTTTGTACTGACGAGGCTCCAAGTCATGCCCATTTATCACCTTTACCAGAGATCCAATACTCCCAGCAGTGAAACAACTTTAACTTTTACTTAGTTCTCTCTCCCCTTTTGTCAGATGGAACAATCTCTGGGAAAGGAACACACTTAGAAATTAATACACTGAGACTTTCTTCTCATCTCTTTTATTTACTTACTTAATTTTCTGTTTGTTTGTTTTATGAACACTGCCTAGATGTGTGCCTTACATGTACACACAATAATCACATTTCTGAGTGCATCTCATTTGCATGGCCTTGTGATGGGACATGGGCAGATACGGTCTTGTTCCATTCTTATAACCTTATAAAGGGGGAGCCTAAATCCCTCCTCTCCAAGTAGGTGCCAGACCCAGTGGCGTTAAGGAGATAAGGGATCAAACTGCGTTTTAGACTCTCAGGGTCACACACTTTAACCCTGATATTCAGCTTCCTTGTGGAAGTTTATGCCATGGGTAGGAGAACTACCATCATGATTTGAAAAGTGGTTTTTTTTTTTTAATATTTTATTTATTTATTTGACAGAGAGCGAGAGATCACAAGTAGGCAGAGAGGCAAGCAGAGGAGAGAGGGGGAAGCAGGCTCCCTGCTGAGCAGAGAGCCCGATGCGGGGCTCGATCCCAGAACCCTGAGACCATGACCTGAGCCGAAGGCAGAGGCTTAACCCACTGAACCACTCAGGTGTCCCTGAAAAGTGTTTTTAAGTTCATAAAGTGCCTCAACATGCTGTGTTGTCGCAAACTCATTGAGGTGAGGCAGTGCAGATACGAGGTCATTTTTGCAGATGAGTAAATTGAGCTGAGAAACAGACCACCCCACATTTAACAATAGTTCCCTAGTTTGCAAAAAGAAACATGCACAAAATGCCTAACGATCATCACATAGGTCCCAAGGACTAGAAAGAAACACAGAAATCATCTGGTCCAGTGCTCTGATTGCATAGAGAAGTTCTTTAAAATCTTGCAAATAGCAACTAAGATTGTATACTTGGCCTCCACAGAACCCATTTATTCTAACTCTGCATGATTTTATCTTGCTAACATTCTCATTAAATATAAAATCACAGGGCAAGCATTTCAAAATCTGTTTTGGGAGTTGTGTACATAGATGAGAAAATATTGACATGTCAGAATAGATTGGCATTGATAATTATTGATCTTTATTGACTGATTTACCATTAGGTCACATTTTGTTTTGCCTATAGATCCTTTTTATTCGTCTTTAGCGTTTGATAACAAAATGAATATTCTTTGGGGATTATCATATCAAACCTTGTGAACACATTCGATGTGATGAACTATAAAAAGAATATGTTCAAAACTTTTATCTGTGTTAAAATAATGAAAAACAAATAAATGGCTATTTGTACTATAGGTCAGTAAAAGCAAGAGGAAGAAAAGTTTCAAATTATTGATGGGTTTAGAAAATCAGAATGTTTTTGGATGACAAGGCCAATAGCTTCATGAGTATTAGCTGCTATAATTTATAATTTCTCTGTATGATTAAAAAAAAATACTCGGGCTTGAGGTTGTCCAGACACATATGATACAAAGACTCATAGACTCCTATTTTTTCAGTTGTTTTTTAAAAGTTAATTATTGTTAGTTTACTTGCTTTCTCCTTTACCTGCATTAGGAGTTATCTGTTTATCCTTATAAGGGGGGCAATTTTTCCCAGAATGAAAGTAAGCATCTGCTCTTCTCTCCTGGGAAGAAACACTAGACTAAGTTATTTCTTAAATCGCATTCTTCTTTTTTCTTGTGGAAAACAAAACAATAATTTGCACTACTATTGGCTCTGTTTGGTTTGGCTTTGTTGTTATGAGTAAATAAGCTTTCTCCGATACGCAATTTATGTGTATTGAGATAGGAATCATCATCATCATAATCATAATTGTAAAGAGTTCAATAGAAAGAAAGAGGTTGTGAGATATACATTGAATGAGACTGGGTAAACAAGCAAGAGGAAGAATCAAGGTTTGAGCTGGCAGGATTATCCAGGTGTGTCGATGCCTAGGCATCTGGGATTGGGCTGATCTAAGAACCACTGTAAAGAAAAGTGGGCAACGTTCAAATGTGCAGAATACCTACCACCTCTCTGGCTGGTTTTCTTGAAAATGACACTTTCCCTGTTTGTGGCATCACCATTCAGTCTTCCTATGCGTCAAACTCCATACCTGTTCTAGCAAGGAGCATGCCTGTGAATCATCCAGTTAAACCTCTAGCTTCTCTGCAAAACTCTCCCATCAGTGTCCTTCAACCCAAGCTAAGTGTGAGACCAGAGGGGAAACCTGGACACCCAGCAATGTGATGTGTGAGCTCCAGTGGCTGGTGGTGAAGACAAGCACTCCAGAGTTCACTCGTCTGGGGTGGGGTGCAGGAGACAACTCTGTTTCATAGCTAAGCGTATTGATTCTCCTCTTGAAACTAATATGAACTATTTTCATTCCTCATCCCTTAAAATCAGAATGTATGTTTGGTCGAAAATAAAAATCACACAGCTGTCAACATTACAGGTTCTTCCTCCCTTTGATGTATAGGATTCAGGAAGAGACAGGAGGACTATGGGGAGCAGAGAGGGCAGAATAAGTCACGGTTCTACTTCAAGAATTTTGTTGCATGACAGGCAGCACAATGCCCTAAAGAATTTGTAGAAAACCATGATGCCCTCTTAGAGAAGAAAATGCCTGGGACCCAGCTGGCAAAGACAAAGAGCTAAGCTCTCCCCGGATGGAGGTTAGAAGAGTTAGCTTTAGCCTTTAAAAACTGACTTAATGGCTGATTGCTGATTCTTAAAACAAACAAATAAGAAATTCTTTGGAAATTTCCTTCATATTCTAAGTCAATTTAAATAGAAATTCCATCCACTGTGATTTTTAAGTTCACTGTATTTTGGAGATTCTGATCTTTCCAGCTGCTAATTTTCAGCTTCCTTGGATTGATTTCGTCTTCATTTTTGAAGTAAATTTGCATTTTTCATAATCCTTTAATATAGTTTCTCTAAGGCCAATCTTTCAGTATCCGAAAGCTGATTACTCTCCTACTTGGAATTTGGAGATTTCAAGTATGAACCTGAAATACATAATTTACCCAAAGGAGTATGAGATACAAGTTTATTAATCAAATGCCATCAGCTGCACTATCGATACAGTGTTGTTCAAGGAGAACTAAGATGTTATTAAAGAAGATAATATATTTCAGTTTTATAATACGACAACAGAATATAAGACCACATTCACAAATCTGAAGAAAGAGAAACTGTCGGAGCCACTGCTGAGCACATCTTTTATACATATCTGAATCTTGACATGATCAAAGGAAAATCGCTATCACATGCTGGATACTACTTTTTTTTTTTTTCCCTATCTCCTCCTCTTGCATAAGCACAAACTAAATCTTGAACTGCATATGAGAACTTTGTATGCATAACTTCAAAAGGTATATTGATCGAGTAATTAAATTAAATCTGATGTTTGACATCATGTATAAGAATCAACTTTTGACTGACAGAATATTCTGTTTTCAACTCATTGCAGTGGAGCCCTAGGAGAAAAAGAAAAAAAAAAAAAGATTTTAATACATTGACAATTCACTGTATTTGCAGGACATTTTTTGCAATAAATAAAGTGAGAATAAAAGTTATGTTTTATCTTGTTAATTGTGTTTAATAATGTCACTAATGACGATGATGATACCTTCCACTGATTGAGCATTTCTATTTGTCTTTTCTCATAAGATTCATTTACATTTGGGGTGCCTGGGTGGCTCAGTGGGTTAAGCCTCTGCCTTCACTCAGGTCATGATCTCAGGGTCCTGGGATCGAGCCCTACATCAGGCTCTTTGCTCAGCAGGAAGCCTGCTTCCCCCCTCTCTCTCTGCCTGCTTCTCTGCCTACTTGTGATCTCTGTCTGTCAAATAAGTAAATAAAATCTTAAAAAAAAAAAAAAGATTCATTTACATTTAAACAAACTGGATTTAGTAAGTGGACAAAATGGGAGTAAAGTACTATATAGACAATAATATTTTTTGTTAATAAATTCCTATGAAAGATTTAAACAAGTTTCAGGCCAAATCTGTAAATTTCCATGTTTTCCCCCAAACTATAGCAGAAGGAGAAAAAGGAAGAAGAAAATTACAAACAGACACCAGATGGGTAATTAGCTTTGACCCTTTTGTGAATCGACAAACTTGGGGCTAAGACCCTCTTACAATGGTTTGAAAAAGACAGGAACATACAGTGCACACTGTTGATAGGAACAAGGACTTCCTAGAGCACAAGTAAAGGTTAGAAAAGTGTCTGAGCTAAGAAATGGGGGAATTATGGAGCCTATGTTGGAGCAATATCTTCAGAAAGATAAATGTAGAAAGGCATGGGGTCAGGGCCACTGGGAGCTATGGAAGTGATCCGGTGAACTGGGGAGTGGACAAGGCAGCAGAGCTATGAGAACATCTTCAGGTGACATTATTGGAAGGAAGCCCACATGCCCCCAAGCCATGTGTGAGGATCCTCAAGCATGGAGAATGGACCAAACACATGGGAATGGTATAGGGAGATACCAGTGTAACCTGCAATTGTAGACATGCAGCAAGGAGGGGATGGGCCTTCCTGAAATACAGAGAACCTCCCCTACTTTCAGCTCTAGCTTATACACATCTGGTTTAAACTGAGACTGAGAAATATTTTTTTAAGTGTCTTTTTGTGTGTCTCTGTTAAAACACAGACTCATGACCTAGGAATACTTTTTATGTTGAGATTTGTAGCTTATTCATTAATTGGGTGTTGTTAATGGACTGTCTCATTTTTACATTCCATTCTCTTAACAGATATTTACAGAGAAACCATTATACGTTAATCACTGATTTAGACCCTGGACAGAGATAACTACAACAGACAAGCTCTTCCTGCTCTCATGAGGCTTACATTTTAGTGAGGGGAGATGGACAGTATACAAAGAAATACATAATTATAATTCAGTGTTGTAGCAGAGAGGGGCCAGTTAACTTCTTAAGATTTAAGTGATGATAATAAACTACCATGTGGAAATAGGAGGAAATAACATTTCAGTCAGAAAGTTGAAAGCCCATTGTTAAGGCTCTAAGATAAGAGTGAGTTTGATTTATTAGAAAGTCCCAAATAAAGCCAGTGTGTTAAAACATAATGAGCAAAGCAGAAAGTGGTGGGGGATGAATTCAGAAACATAGGTTTCATGAGACAACATAAGGAGCTGGACTTTATTTCAAATGAAGTTCTTAGGAACTGAATGTTTGTGTCTCATCAGCATTCCTGTGTTGAAATCTAAGCCCTAAGGTGATGGTGTTTGGGGGTAGGGACTTTGAGAGGTAATTAAGTTGTGAGGATGGAGTCCTCACGAATGAGGTGAAATCAGAGTATCAGAGTAGACATGTACTCTGGGGAGACTCTGGGGGAGAATTCTTGCTTGCCTCTTCTAACTTCTGAGAGCTGCCATTATTCCTTAGCTTGTGGCTACATCATTCCATTCTTTGAGATCAGTATCTGCAAATATCTGCTCTGTTTATATATCACTGACGTCTTTAAATCTGTTTCAAATCTTCTCCAGTGTTCCCTTTATAAAACTAGATATGATTACAATTAAGAGCGCCTCTGGATAATCTAAAATAACCTCCTTGATGTCCCTAACTTCATCACATCTACAAAGACTTCCTTTCTTCCTCCATTTCTTCTTCCCTCTCTCCTTCTCTTCCCTTCCCTTTTCTCCCTTCCCATCCCTTCTCTTTTCCTCCTTCCTTCCTTTCCCCCCCTTTTTTCTTTCCTTCCCTTTTCTTTCCTTTCTTTTGTTTTTTTTTAAAGATTTTATTTATTTATTTGAGAGTGACAGAGACAGAGACAGTGAGATAGCATAAGCAGGGAGGAGAGGGAGAAGAGGGCTATTTGCTGAGCAAGGAGCCCAATATGGGGCTTATGGGGCTCAATCCCAGGAACCTAGGATCATGACCGAGCTGAAGGCAGATGCTTAACCAACTGAGCCACCCAGATGCCCCATCTTTCTTTTCTTTTCTTCTCCTTTCTTTTCTTTCTTTCTTTCTTTCTTTTTTTTTTTTTTTTGATACCTTTCTTCCTCAAAAGATAATGTTCACAAATTACAGAGATTAGGAGGTGGATATTTTAAGGGCCCTTTTCCCCCTCTACTACAAGTGGTATAGAACTCAATAAATGTAAGGATTCACAATCACAGCTATATTGAGTACTGTATCAAGTATCATAAGAGCGTGGAAGTAAAAAAAAAAAAAAATTCTGTGAATGACCAATGAGAACTTCCTCAGTGCCCTGGGATTTGAAGGACGGTTAGGCATTTGTAAGGTTGAGGGTATAGAAAAAGAACCTGAGTATAGATAGCCATATAAATAAAAACAAGGAGCTATAAGTGTACGGTGTAAGCAAAGGAAAAACAAATAAATATACCTTACTCTCAACTCATAAGCCTGAAGTG
This sequence comes from Meles meles, assembly GCF_922984935.1. Taxonomy (NCBI): domain Eukaryota; kingdom Metazoa; phylum Chordata; class Mammalia; order Carnivora; family Mustelidae; genus Meles; species Meles meles. The sequence continues at coordinate 127,614,886 of NC_060071.1, forward strand.
TTTATTGAGTCCCTGCCATGTCCAGGCTTTGGAGGATACAAAATAAATGAAGATATGATATTTGTAAAAATCTGTAAACTTAGAACACCCTTATAACATCCAGATAATTATATGTTAACCTTTGTAATATTTACTAGGAATTGAGGGATAAAAGGAATTACCAAGAAACAGCATGATTTGCCAGGATGGGATATGCATCAAGAAAGGTAGGTGGAATTTGATTATGTGGGGAAGGTAGTTTATGCAGAAGGCAGAACATGGGTTAAAGAAGGATTGAGAGCTGTGTGAGTGGAGAAAGTGTGGCCAACAGCATGACTGGAATCCCTTGAAGGATAATAGGAAACAAGATTAGATAAACTAAGATGTGATCCTACTCTTTTAAGGGTTCAAAGCGTAGAGAAGGTGGTGCCCTGAAGCCTTGCTCAGTCAGGCTTAAGTAGTTTGGACCACATTGACACTTGCATTTCTGCCATTGAGTTTGGACTGTGCACTTAAAATGTATGAACAAGTTCCAGTTAAAACAGAGAACTAATTTTGGCATATTATCAAACTATGAATTATCTGAGAGAAGAACTGGTTCATACTTTTTGATTTTTTCCCCAATTTGAAACAGGAAGTATTGTAGGAAGCCATTATTAAGATAGAGAAAGAGGAAGTGAGAGAGATTGGCACAGAGATTAAAAGGGAGAGAGAAAGAGAAATTTTGTTGCTGATTAGTCTCTGGCATGACACAGAATGAACAGTGTGTGAGACCTGGTAGGAGAGTCATTTAAATGATAGCTACAGATCACTATACTGTCATCTTGTCAGAGGTGATCTTTATTTAGACTCAATGAGCTGAGAGAGACTGACTAAGGAGGAGTTAACCTAGTGAGAGCTGATTTTCACCCTCCCCACAAAGACACAAACACACAATCCCACATTCTCCTTTGGCCTCTCTCATCTGGAGCTAAGTATAATGTTTTCAGCCTGTCTACTTTAGTAAAATTGATAAGATAATATTTACAAATTGCTCTGGGAACCATAGAAGTAGTTCTACTAATATAAAATATTTTCCAAATATGACACTTGAAAGGTTTTGAAAGGTTTGAAAGGTTTGAAAAGTACCTACATACACTTGTAGGGTTATTGTAAGCAAGTTATACAATTTCAGTACTCAGGAAAAAAGAGGTAGAGCTGTCTGTCTCTCTCCATATATTCTTTTTTGTTGATTTTACAAATATTTCAGCATTGATTACAAAACAAGCAATGTGCAGGGATATGGCATTTCCTTTTGTTCTGCTTTCAATTATGGATGGAAGTAATTTATGACCCCTGTGAGTTCATTCATCCATTTATTAAAATGTACACAATTTGTCCTGCCTGATGTTCTAAACACAGTTTTCTCAAGGGCACTCTATGCTTTAAATACTGTATTAGTTGTGGGTATACACAATTCAAAAGGCAGGATCTCTGCTCATGAGATCACAATATAATTTGAAATTGATGCAGAAACTCAGAAAGATTTGTGTAAACATTAAAAACGCAGTACAGTAAGATAGGTAATGGAAGTCATTATTGGGAATTTCAAATTACTTAGTTCTGCTCAGGGAGTGTGGGAAGACCTCAGCAAGGAGATAGGAGTAACTATTGAATGAAACAAACAAGCAAGCAAAGGACCCTCTTCCAAGAGAATGGGATAATAAGCACATTTCAGACTCAAGAATGAATATGGTAAGAGGCTCAGATGCATGGAGTAATAAGGCAGATCTGGAAATCTCTAAGTCTTTGATATGGTAGGTGGGTAGGATCTAAAGTGGAAGGGGCATGAAGACAAAGGGCTTGCAGGGGATCGCACCTGTTCACACTACCTAATAGAGAACCACTGAAGCATTGTAAGCACTGGGGAACGATATGGTCCGATTTGTATTCAAAAGTAATTGGCCAAACAAGATGCACAAGACATCAATGAGAGATGATGCTCTATAAATATTAGTTAATGACAGCAGTGTTAAAATCTTTCTGAAAAGCATATCTGTAGTATGGTAATTAGAATTCCTAAATGCCTGCCATTGTCCTGATGCAGGTTAGCACCTCATTCAAGTATCAAGAGTCAGTGGATGGGAATGAGTTTGACATTCTTCCTTTTTTTCTACTTTCTTATTTGGAGGTTTGGGCCCTCTGGGTCTCTAGCTATTGCTACTTTGTGTGTCTGTGCTATTACCCCTAATATGGTGACTCAAGAACCAGCAGTCTTAGATGGGTAGGTCAGGACTCAGTGGGGCTTGAGAATAGTACTTAAAGGAGGAGAAACCAAAGGAAAGTAATTACTATAATATAACGTGTCTAGAGAGGAGACTTGACCTTTCAGAACCCTATGAGCTACAGCGGATGCTTCACTTACTGCCTGGAATAGTGGGGAGAGGCATCTCCCCTGCCAGGCTAAATATCCTTTGTGAGCGAACCCCATTGAGAAAGTTTACATCTGCTAAGTTAATGCAGGATGCATAGTTATTTGGAAATCCAGGACTGGGTGTCAAGAAGAAGAAAGAAAAAAGTATTATCCTATGGGGATCTAACATGTATTCATGAGTACAAGATGGGTTAATATACGAGATACTAAAACTGAAATGTACTGGGCACCTGGGTGATTCAGTTGGTGAAGCATCTGCCTTCGACTCAGATCATGATCCCAGGGTCTGGGGTCAAGTTCCCTGTCCAGATCCCTGGTCCAGTTCCCTGCTCTCTCTGTCTTGCTGTCTCTGTCTGTCTCTTAAATAAGTAAAAAATACATATATATGCATTTAAAAAAAAAACTGAAATGGACTAAGAAAGAAGAAAACTTTTTTTATTTTTTTTAAAGGAAAAATGACAGAGGGTCTCTTTGAGCAAAACAAAGGACAAACTTTAAGAATAACCATACAGTTTGTTTCTGAGTCTGTGGACTGTGTCTCTCATGATTTGTCTCCCCCTCTGATTTCCCGTAAATCATTTCTCTTCTCCATCTCCCAGCATCCTCCGTGTTATTCCTTATGCTCCAAGGTAAGTGAAACCATATGATAATTGATTAGAGGGGCGGGGGTAGGGGAGTGTTGGGTGAGCCTGGTAGTGGGTATTAAGGAGGGCACGTATTGCATGGAGCACTGGGTGTGGTGCATAAATAATGAATTTTGGAACACTGAAAAAAATAATAAAATTAAATAAAATTAAAAAAAAAAAGAGTCATACAGTTTCTATGACACCCCTGCCCAAATACATTTTCTTATGACCCAAGGCCTACTTCATGGCACTCAACGCAAGATTCAAATCTGTTTCTCCTACTATGTGAGCAAAGACCAGTTTTCATACCATTTTTCTGTTCGGTCCACTGAGCCTACCACAGTGCCAGGGAGATAGGTACTCAGTAACTAAATAAAGTTACTGTTTATATGGAGGACGTATTATTGTATGATACACTAGTGATTGTCAATTTTCACACACACACAGTCACCTGGGAATTTTGCTGTAAAGTAGGTTTTGATTCACTGATGTTGCGGTGTCCATGCTGTGAGTTACACATTGAGAAGCAAGAAGTTAGACACTTACAGATGAATATCTGAGGTTCAGGAAGCTTAGTCCCTCCACCCAGCAGTCAGCAGGAGATCCTGGACTCTAACCCAGATCAGGCTGACCTTGAATTCTCAAACGTGCTGTCTGTTTTCCTAAACCACAGTCCTCACTGCATTTGGCCACAGGACTCTCCATCTCCCTTCCCAAACCATGCCTGTCTTTCTGGGCTCCTGGTAATCCTGGAGCAGGATACGTGCTGTCTACCCTAAATCAGAAGTAACACAGAGTATTGCAAGTAGGTGGTTGTAGCCTTTTTAGAGCTAGTATGCTGCAGGAAGCCTTCTACTTCTCTAGACCCAAACTAGACAAATGAAGTAGCTCCAGAAGTCAGTCATAATGAGGTCCTTGCATGGTGATAAAAAGTACAGTCTCTTTGCCCATTTCAGCATGATTGCATCAGCTACAGCCCCCAGAAGTGGGATTGAAGACAGACAGTGGTAAGAGGTCAGAAATGTGGATGAAAAAATTCTCAGGGCTGATGACCTTCAAATATAGAGCTTTAAATGGATGTCAGTTATGCTGTGATCTCTGCAAGATTAGTAAAAGAACACTGGAAGAAAATATGACAATTTAATCTTACCAGAAGTCTCTCTTCTTGAAGCAGTCTGTGTGACTGTATGTACATGTCTGAGTGTGTACCTCCTCTTAGAACACGGCTGTAATAATGTACCCGATAGCTTTGGGCTTCAATGGGGTGAGTTTTACAAGAAAGAATAGGCAGGGTTTCATTTTTCCCAGCTGTCAAGATGCAAAAATTTTAAATTAAAAATAACCTTTCAGCTGATTCCTTGCATAATTGCTATCTTGTTTTGCTAATGCTGTGGCTGAATTATAACTTGCTGAAGCCTTGGGGATTTGCATGCTGGTTTATCCCCTGAATTTGCATTGACATGGTTTTCAGTCAAGTGCGTAACTAAATCCTGTGGCCATGAGGGAGGGAGGCTGGCAGTATTTGCATTAAAAATCAGTAGGAGATTTGGGGAAGAATGACTGTGTGCAGCCTCCCTAAGTAGATTCAATGATGAAAATTTTGGGTCTCTCCAAACACTGTTCCCTTCCATTAAGTGGCAGCGACTGCTAAGACCTTACTTGTGCTTTCATCAAAAGACCAAGGCAAGAGCGGGACATATGGGGAAAATGTACAGACAGCTACCACAATATGACACGTATTTGGAAAATGGCCATTTGCCAGAATTTTGAATGGACTTTGAGGGAGGAAATTTGGGGACATTCTTGCTGAAAATCATTTTTCTGATGTGAAAAACAAAACAAAACTCCAGAATATCATTTTGTTTTCTGGTTGGGGCAAAATGTATAAGGCCAGTGACAAACGTAGTCATCAAACAGGCTTATGAGCTATTTTAAAGGCAGAAAGTAAGAAATTCTATTAATTAAAACTAGATGAGTTTCTTTGTAGGTTGGGATTTTTTCTTGTATATTGAAATTCGCATCTAGTATGATTTTTAGGCATCTCATGATTAGGCTTAGTGCTGAAGAAAGACAAAGAATGTTGACCTCAGACCAAGTTATTTTTTAACCTCTGATTGTGATTATAATTGCTTTAACTTGTCAACAAAGACTCTCTCTGTTTTAAAGCAGAAAAGCATGTGAGTGGACTCAGACCTACCCAGTGAAGGACACTAAATCCCAGAGATGTTAAGGAACATTCCCAAACCACCTGTTAGCTACCTGCAAGTGTATACAAATCAACCTTCTGCCAAAAAAGAAGGAAAGTGGATGCAAAAGAGATGTTTTTTTTTAAAGATTATGTAAAAATGATACCATGACATTGATGAGGTTCACATTTCCTTCTTGCATTCAGTCTCCTCCTGGTGGATATCCATGTTGTTGTGAGAGCCAGCCAAGAAGCCCAGGGTTCCAGAAAATTCCCTTATTGTTGTGATGGGGGGATTAAGTCTGGAGTCAGCCTGAGAGCAAACACAAAGAAAGGGGTAGTTCTCACTTTCATTTGGAGAAAAAGGCTTAAATCGGTTCATGGCCCTGGCATGAAGCACATCCTTGTTATCCAAACATGATGCCTAGTTTTGATGTTCCGGGTAATGGAGCAGCAATAATGTCTAGGCTAACAGGTAAATCCTCTTGTGGGCTGTTCCAAGAGACTCCAGTGATGAAGAGGAAGAACCGCAACCCTTAAGTCCTATACGAATTTCTAACAGAAATAGTTCAGAGACCTGGGAATATTTCCACAAGTGTAAACATACGATGCGTGAGCAAAGAAAGTAGAGCTTTTGCAAAAAGTTTTATTACTATCATGTAAGACCCGTTCTGCTATGGAGTGATGATGCACACAAAGAAAAACGATCAAGGATGAAATAAAGTAATTAGACATAATTACCGTATCACCTCAGTAAGTCCTAGAAACAGAGAAGAAGGATGCCTCTTGATTTAAGGCTGAGTGAGATTTAGAAAGTTCTACAGCAAGGTCCAACTACTATAACATAGAGAAATGGCCTATTTATGTTTGCTCCAATTTTCTGGTTCCTATTAGGTTTTCTAAGAGAACAAAAAGAAGATAAAGAAACAACAACAAAAAAATTGCAATTTTTTTTTGGTTCAAACAGAATAACATTCTTATTTCTTTGTGGTTAGCTTAACCCATCATTTCACATATTGGCAGCGGGTTCACATTCAATGATGAAATTGTTGGTACAAACCTGTGGTTCTCAATGGGAGCCCTTGGGGATAAGCAGCAGCATCAGCATTATCTGGGAACTTGTCAAAGAAGGAACCTTCCTTAACATGGAAATTCTCAACTGAATGATTTGTTTCTAAATATGTTATATTATATGCACTAAAGTAGATGGGGTGTTCATGTTCTAAAACTGATGTTATGAGTTGTTTCTTCATAGAAAAGAGTAAGCATAACACTTAATAGTTTAAAATAATGTCTTTAAATAACCACTTGAAGCACTAGGCTAGCCTCCTAGTTACTTTTTATCAAGATTTGAAAAAATGCCCTAATTTTGAAAGAACTAAACATTTCTTATAAAACACTTTCATCTTATGAAGAATATATTCAATAAAAACAAATACAATAAGGGGTACCTGGGTGGCTCAGTGGGTTAGAGCCTCTGCCTTGACCAGGTCATGATCCCAGGGTCCTGGGATCGAGCTCCACAAAGGGCTCTCTGCTCAGCAGGGAGCCTGCTTCCTCTTCTCTCTCTGCCTGCCTCTCTGCCTACCTGGGATCTCTGTCAAATAAATAAATAAAATCTTAAAAAATATATAATAAGGTGAAAATGTTTTGAAAGCTAATCCCCAAAATCTGAATTGATTTATGGTATATCAGCTCATCTTGTTTCTCTTTATCAATATGAGTTGTCTGGAAACAATAATACCTTTTTGTTAACTATTTAAGAAATGTCATAAAGTATGAAAATATTCAGCAAAGTTTCAATATGAAACTATTCAGCAAAGTCAATGCTTTTTGCCTTTTTTTTTTTTTAATTCACTGGTATGTCTCTGAATGTTATATTCTTTCTTTAGCACATACTTACATCTGATATATACATATTTATTCATAGTTTGCAGTATACTAACTCCTGGACACATACGAAACAATTTTAAGTGAATTTTGATATAAACCTGATTCAAACAAAAATATATCAGATGGAATGAAAGAACCAACTAGTGTGTAGAGAATAAAATCTCTTTCAAACATCATCGGTGAGGTCCTATGTGAGAACCAGTCCTGAAGACACTGTAAGAAAGGCAGCAATCAGTCTTATTTCAGTATTTCATTCAGTCAGTACATTTAGGTATTTTCAATAAATCAACTCTTGCTATAAAATTTCCTACATGGGGGGCACCTGGGTGGATCAGTAAGTTAAGTGTCTGCCTTCGGCTCGGGTCATGATCCTGGGATCCTGGAATTGAGCCAGGCATCCGGGTCCCTGGTCAGTGGGGAGTCTCCTTCTCCCTCTCCTCCTACCCCTCCCTTGGCTCATGCTCTCTCTGTCTTTTTGTCTCTTTCTCTCAAATAAATAAGTCAAATCTAACATAAGATAAAATAAAATAAAACAAAATAAAATAAAATTCCCTATGCTATTTTGCAGTGCTAATTGGTTAGAAAAGTTTGGATTTACGCTGGTTCTGTGTCCAGAGCAAACCGTGTCAGGCACACACGTTGGAGGCAGATACAGCAATATATGCACCCATGTGGAAATACAAGCAATGGAAGTTTTTTCCTTGGGATAAATGAGTAAATATTTTGCTCTGTGTGTGTGTGTGTAAAATATATACATATGTATGATTCTTAAAAACTAAATTACTTTGCTTTACTAGAGCTCCTAGAGGACTTTTCTTTTCACAGTGAAAGCAGATGGGTTTCATTAAACAGCCCAGACCATTCTTTCTCTAATCATCTGCCTGGCCCAATCTGAGGGGAAAAGGGCAGACATGTGAGGAATCTATTCTTCTCTAGCCCTCTCTGCAAGGCATCTGCTAAGACCTCATTCATCACTAGGAAAGCTGTGAACGGATCGCTACACAATACCCTAAGGTCTCATTGGGAGTGGTGGTGTAACACCTAACCTCTCCTCTGGTAAAGCAAAAGCAACATGTACCTTTGTCAAACTGTCAGCAGACACTTCCCTCCTGATACAGTTTGCTCAGCCCAACTTTCTGCAGTGTCAACTAGCCACAAATGTTTCATTTTGAAGAAAACCTCCAACCACTGCCTTGATGTGGTTCTCACAAATGAATACTTTTGCCTCTGTGGTGGCTGAAAGTGTGTGGGGTTTGTTTGCCTCCAGAGGGATCCAAACTATTTAGGAAACAAATGGCTCCCAAATTTGATTGCCAGACTGTATTATCAGATTATGTGGACTACAGAGCTATTTAACAAAATCAGCCCAAGATATCTCTTTTATCAACTGTGTGCGAAACAATAGATTATTTGATCGTTTGCAATATCATAGAACTAGTACTTTTCCAGCAGGCTTGAGGAGTCATGGGTGATTGCAATATAAGCTGCAGACACCAGTCCCTCACCACAACCCCGTCCCCCAACAGGGACCAATGCTAATGCAGTGTTAACTATGTGGCCCATACTTACCCTCAATCATGGATGCCATAACTTTTCAATCAAATGAAATTAAGGCTAGAATCACCATCCACTTCTTAATTACACTGGGAAATATCTCAATCATTTTGTTTTTAGAGGTGGCATGAGAATTATGAATGACAGATAATGGCATTTGTTATGGAGGTTGTGAAGTGGTCCATGAGGCCATGGAAATTTCTTCCATGTAAACGTACTCACCCTGACTCCCCTCATAATTCTAGTTTCTAGTTGCCTGAAGGCTAAGACACTTGAGAAATTGCACAATACCTATTAAAAACTCAATCTTCCCATGGTTTTCATGGAGTATCTTTAATCACATAGTGTCTTTTTATTTATGATATTATTTTTTAATACAATTACCTCTCCATTTCTAAAGTGCTGCATACTTACTAAATATCACAGACCATTTTCACTTGTAATGAATTCAGTTGACCTATTTAACATCAATGTGAGTTTTGATGTCCTCAAGGATGATTTTCTATTCACAAATATTTTGATTTAAGCATTCAATATTAAATTAATTAAAATTATATGTCCTAAAACCTGGCAAGGGGGAGTTGTTATGTTTTGTTTCTAATATCTATTAGTAAGAACAGCAAACGCTGAGGGTCACACTTAATTTTTTTTCCATTTACATAAAATTTATTTAAATAGACTTCTTAGACATTTTAAACTATTTATAGAGTGATTGTATTGTATTGTATTTTTAAAAACTTAAATTATCTAATTGATAATAAACTGTCCTAAGTACTTGAGTGAATCTTATAAGTGAAATATATGTGGTATTCTCTTAAATCATTCACTAGTGTGTATAAACTATTAGGCTCAATATAAAATTGCAAAACTCCATCATTACTCAACACATTTAAAAATGTAATTACAATATTGACACTGATTGGCTAAATTTTCAATTTGGCAAATACATAAAGGGTATTCTAAAATCAGAATGTTGATATTACAGTTTAAATTCTTTTATATATTTCTTTACTTAATTTAATCTTCTTATGGTTAATGAATGTAACTCAACTGGACATTATAATCCATCCTAAAACTCTTGGCTGTGATTAGACAATGTCCAGAAACATAGATTGGGATTCCAGTGGCACACCGGAACTCTTTTAAGTCTATACTGGAAACTTTGTAGCTTAACTAAGGGGCTAGTCAGGATACAGATAGCCATGCCACATCTGTCAACAGCATATAGAAGTCTGAGAATATGACCAATAAACCATATCATTTAATGAGATTTTATATTATTTTGTCTTCTTACATTTTAAATACTTTTCATCTAGGTTTGTGAAGTAGTACTCTATAATTCTTTAACATTATAAATCTTAAATCTGACTGAAAGTTTTATTTTTCAAATGTCATTCTAATGTCAATTTTTCTTGTAACCTTGAAGTTATGAGAAAAATTTGAAGTGTGGTAATCATTACATCCCTGTGGGAGCAAAATTTCATGTGAGTGAAGCCAGTTTCGAGGACTCAGCTTCCTCCCTTGAGACACCTGTTTTTAGCTACCATCCTTCGTACCAGATATTAGTAAGGCATGATGATAACACATGCAAGCCTTTTCTAAACTCATACCATCTTTCTTTAATCATTCTTCCTCCGTGCCCATGCGCTGATTTTGTTAAATGGCGCATCTTGCCGACCATCCCCAAACACTGAAATTACTTCCCTGTGTGGAATCAATGCGATGTCATTTATGCTTGAAGACCAAAATTGAATCTTACCATCTGTGAGATCTCCATTATTTCACTGACATATGGCCACAGACACCATTGTCCTAGAATTCATAGCAATGGTTTCTAAGCCAGCCATGCTGGTCAGAATTCTAGATCCCCTCTCCTACTGGATGATAAAGGGATATGGGGCATCAAGTAGCTGGAGTTCTAAATCTTGCTTACCTGCTTCACCCGGAGCAGAACCATCCCTCCTTTTTCTCTTAGTTCAAATGAAACTAACATTCATAGAAGAATACCACAGCTTTTAAATTCTTTAATAAAGGAATACAGAATAAAACAAATACATTCTCTCCCTGCTAGATTATAAATGCCAAGAAAATGATCATTTATACCACTCCTTTGATTTCCCCATTACCACTTTGTCTATAATTTAGTGAATGAATAAATGAAATACTATTAAATGGACTGACATTATGTTGGGTGTGAGAAAAAAGTAAACTTCTTTTTTCCAGAGATACTATGATACAATGGAAAAAAAAATAGACTAAAATTTAGGAAATCTAGTTGAAGCCTTAAACGAGCTTGCTGTGCTCGCTATAGGATACCCCTCTTGATTACTAGGTTCCACTGAAGTTGAATAATGTTTACTATAATGCCAAATAAAGTGCTGATGCAGGGAGGCAGGTAATAATTATGGTTAAGAACTTAGGCTTTCACGCTAGACCACTCACATTTAAATCTTGGCTAAGATTTATACTTTTGACCTTGGGCAAGCTATTTAACTTTCCATAAGCCTCAGTACTTCCATCTGTAAGATGGAAATGCCTTATGGAGTTGTTGTTAGACAAATTAGTTCATGTGTAGTAGGCAGTAGTACCAACAGGATTACATCAGAAAATGTTCTGAATAAGATGAAGTGCTAGACAGTGAAAATACAACTCAAGTTATCTCAATGTCTATAATTTTCTAGCACCACAAAAATACAGTTAAGGAAAACTTAGGGAAGCCTTTTGAATTATTTATCATTTCAAAATTCTCAAAAGTATACAATAATGATCATGTGTTCTATGAGATTTTGCATTAAAGCAAGATAAAACCAAAATCAGGCTAATTATTATCAATATTGACAAAAACTACTGTAGCAGCATTTTCTTCTCACTTACTCAGAAGTAGTATGTACTTATTTGTATTGCCAGGACATCTTATAAAAGTTGCTATGATGGCATATGTTTTTTATTAGGTGTCCTCGTGTCCTTGAGGTAAGCTTCCAAGAACAGGACTTCAGTTAGGGTGAAACACCTGTCCTCATTTGCCTGCGACTTTTCCAGTTGAAGCACTAGAAATCTATTACCCAGGCACCCCTCAGTTCTGGGCAAACCAGAACAGTTGGTCACACTGAGGCCTCTTTCTCTATCCCCTATAATGTCTAGCATAGTTTCTTACATGTGAACAGTGTTCAAATAACATCTACTGAATTAAAATAAATTCAGCTGGTTGCTGTCAAAGCCATCAATCAGTTCAGTATACATTGGACAATTCTTCAACTGTAAAGCCAAGGAAAATGTCTTGGTCTTATGTGACTGAAAAGTTACCAGGTGAATTGATGTAGGCTCAGGAAAAGTCAAGGAATATTAAAAAAGAAAGTAAATCCAATAATGCAATAAAAGTAAACTACCCAGAAAATTTTAATATACAGTAATTAAATTTTTTATTCATCTATTGGAAAGTATGGGTGAGGTTGATATTAACTAGCCAAAGTAGTAATATATTAAATTAAGTGCCTCCAATTGGCATCAATTTTTATTTTTGCAAGATAACAACTGTATGTTTAATAAATACTAAATGCTTATAAAAAATGTAGTGAAAGGCCATTATGGTACAGGTTTATAAAATGTATTTTTTAAGGATTCAAAATATTTTAATAAGTGATACTTTTTGAAAATCATACACAATTAAGTGAGAACATTAAATATCTCTTCTTTAAGAAAAACATGGGTAATGCCCTCTACTAATTATTAGTGCTAATGCACAATGGGGTCTGCTTGGTTATTCATCTTTTGAAATTGCCATCAAGGACTCCTGGATCTTGGCAGTCCCAGGAGAGCTAATGCAAGCCTGATACATTCATGCTTTGCGCTCCCAGCGTTAGCGATAGTGCATCAAAGAGGTAGAGGTTCATAAGTCATACTTTCTGCTCCAGTCTCTGTGAGAAATATCAACAGAGCATACTTTCTGAAGAGTTTTAAGTACTTCCAACCCCTGTTGGAAACAGGAAGGGCAAAGGTAAAGCACAAAATAAAAAAAATAAAAAAAGAAAAGGAAAAGAAACAATATTGAACTTCAAAAAAGGAGAAAGAAAGAGAAATACTTGCTTTGCATTTGGACCAAGGTTAGGAATTTATTTTATTTTTTTTTCCTTTTTCCGTTTCTGTTTACTAATTCATCTACCCCATGATCCTTGCAAGGGCAGAAAGTCAAACAGCCTTGTCCTTGTGCCCCTCTGTACTCTGGGTGACTTTTCTAAGTTCGGAGCTCCCACTGACTTCAAAGAGGGGAAAGGCCAAGGAAGAAATCCACAGGGTGTTGGAGAGGGGGGAGGTGGCCAGGGACAAAGCTGTACTTAAGTCATCTGAAATGCAGCATTGTTTCTCTATCATCATCCCATGGCTTCAATTAAGTTCTATCTTTGATATTATGTAGCAGATTTTTTTTTTCTGTAGGTGAAATGGAAACATCTGTATGTTGTCATAAATCTAAGTCCCCACAAAAAATAATAATTCTGAATGGTTTTATGTGTAGAAATGTCAGACTGTTAGATCAGACACAAGTAGGGAATACAGTCTCCTTCCTGCTTTGTGGGTCCATACAATCAGAAGCTGCCCTGGAAATACTCATAATTTTTGGGGGTGGCTAATGAAGTCTAATGAGAAGTTTATAAGGTGTTCCCAACAATTTAACCAAACCTTTGTTGCACTATTAGGTGAAGAGAGGAAGAAGCCATGGAAATGGAGAGACATGATAAGGTGAAGGAACAAGATAATGCCCTTTGGTAATAATTTGATCCCATGAATAGTTTTTTTTTTTTCTTTAATATGTAGATTTCATGGAACATAATCATTGGCCCTCTTCTCTCACCTTCAAGTACTCCATTCTTTTTTTTTTTTTTTTTTTTAAGATTTTATGTATTTATTTGACAGAGACACAGTGAGACAGGTAACATAAGCAAGGGGAGTGGGAGAGGGAGAATCAGGCTTCCTGTTGAGCAGGGAGCCCAAGAACACAAGGCTGCTTCCCAGGATCCTGGGATCATGACCTGAGCCAAAGGCAGTTGCTTAACAACTGAGCCATCCAGGTATCCCCTAAGTATTCCATTCTTGGCCTGTATTTTGAGCTGGAAAAAAACAAATGCATGCATGCATTGTTTCTAAATTGCTTCATTTGAAATGAATTACCCAAAATGCATGTTATTTATAATAACTTTTTAACATTCAAATACATTTTTTGTAATTGTTACTATTCTTAACTTACCATTTTATGTCCTTTTTTTTTTTTTTTTTTTCCTGGCTGCGTTTTGGCCATTTTAAAGCCTGATGTCAAACATCATTTTACAGTCTAATTTCTAATATTTCTACTAAACTTTCCACATCTCCATGTGGAATCCTTTCCTTGAACATCACATTCGTGTTAGCCTTCTTCCAAAAAATCTAATAATGAGCCTTGCAACTGTGTCTAATTTCTTCCAGAACTTGTCACTACCAAGTTCCCACACCAAATGTTACATTGTTAGTACATTCGAAGCTCTCAGTTCAGCAAAGTTCACCATGCCCTTTTCCTCCCAAATAGCCAATAACTGATACCTATTTTCATTATTAGAATAAAAAGCTAGTTTTCATGGCCTGGTCTTTACTGTTAGTAATAGAGCTCCTTTGACAAGCTTTTTTTTATTAGTAAACATATTAATGAATAATTATTGAGAGACTGTCCTAGAGTAGGATAAGCTTAAAAACATGACTACCTTCTGTGCCTATTCCTATATCCTCATTACAAAACCCAGGTTTCTATAAAATACAGCGTGTTGTATACTTTATCTGAGGGGTTAGCAGTGGGAGTCTCCACAGATTAAATCTGGCCCTGGCCACTCATTTACTCTTGTCAATGGCCGTTTTCAACTACAGCTATGTAATCACAAAGTTGCAATAGAAACCATATTACATGCCACAAACCCCCAAATATTTACTATCTAGCCTAAAAGAAAATTGTCTAGCCAAAGACAATGATAAATTCTAAGCTAGAGTTTCTCTCTTGATTTCTGATGTCCATTCCCTTCCCAGTAAACTGTGGTGGCCCACCCGGGGTGGGGGAGGGGGGAATGCAAGATTTCTTTCAGCTTTCTCTTTAACTCAGAAGAGAGGTTCTTAATCTGGGGTTCATGAATGAGATTTCTTTTTTGAAGTCATTTGTTTTGGTCTATGTCTTCATGTACGTATACACATTTTCTGGAGCAACATGTATTCAGTGGCTGAGAATATAGCTTAGATGCAGATGATCCTGATGTTTGAATGCAAGCTCTAACAGTTTGGCTACAGGGCATTATGTAGGTTGCTAAAAGTTTCCTAAATCTCAATTTTCTCATCTGAAAAAATAGAAGTATTCACACCTACCTGAGAAGACGCTGTGAAAAATAAAAATATATAAGACATTGTCAACAAAGTTTATAAAGCGCATGCCAACAGCTCATCAACAGCTCCTACTCAATAGATGGGAAGCTATTGAACACCCAACGCGAAAACCAGCTCACATTACTACTTTGGCCTCGCTAAAACTTGAATCTAACTCAAACTAAGGAGATTTAGTCATCATGATAGGAAATAAAGGCTTACTAACTTACTGAAGAATGGAATCAACTATAGCCATGTTTCCATAGACAGTAGAATAATGAGGTGTCCGCATAGAACGAGTTTCATAACATGCAGCTTGGAAGAGAATGTATTAACACACCTCTCTGGCTTATTTCTAAGGGTAGCCACATGTAAAACCTGTATGTTTCTGTGAACACATAAACCTATATCAAGGCTTTAAATGTTATATTTTATTTGCATACTGCTATCACCATTTCACTTTGACAGAAAAGAGACAGAACAGTCTGCCGGCTTAAAGGTAATTCAAAGAAAATTAATCATTTATGCTGTCTCTGGAAACCAGAATAATTATTAAGGATAATGCAGTATAACTTTATATTTAATAGCTAAAATATTAAAAATAATAAGTTGACCAAATGGTGATTTTTTTTAAACCCAGAGAATAAAATAGAAATTTGGTTTTAGAAAACATATCTGCCTATTTAACATCCTTTCCAATCTGAAGTGGTACCAGCAGTGTTGAGAATGACAGTACATATGTTATGACTGTTTGAATTTCAGAAAGCCTTTGGTTAAATTCTGCATAATTGGTTCCTGCTTAAGACAGAGCTTGCAGGAATCCAGGAGGAGACATGGGAGTAGATAAAGAATGAGTGAAAGAAACAAAAAACAGACACTCCTGGTAAGAGGAACCATGTCCACTCTGGGGGGAAGTATTAAGAGGGTTCCACATGGAGCAGGGCTTAGATCTTGGCTGCCTTTTATCTGAGTAACTGATTCAGACAGTGGGATCAGATTTAAGTGGTTACATTTGCAGATGCTGATTGGAGGACAGTGAACATGGAGATAGTTGCCAGAGAAATTCGGAAGGCAGGGATGTACTGTATTATAGCACAAAAGACCAACACATGGCATTTAATAGTTATAAACACATTAGGCTCACAATACATTTACATAAAAATGCAGGGAAAAAGGGCAAGAGATAAAGCCTTAAAATATAGACCTATAAGACACAGGATAAAATTAAAATCTATAGAACCCTGGATTTGAAGGTTTTCACACTTAATACTTCAGAGTCTTAAGTATAAGGACTAACAGAGTTAAACTATTTATATTAAAGTGACACCACTTTGGAAAAAAACTATATTTCTTTAGAGAATTAAAGTGGATTTTTTCCACCTTCTACAGTTTGGATGCAAATTCAAATTCCAGGGTATTAGATAGTGAGCAAAGATGACATTCCAGACTAGGAACAAATTGACAACACAGTTCCAACTTTGTGAACATCCCTTTACAAGTCAATTTGCAAAAACAAAAAGAAAAGAGGTCATAATCCATGTAGGGACAAGATCTCTTCCACAAGCATGGCAAATTTAAATATGGTGGTGTAACTTGGGCCCGAGAAATCGGAAAAGAACACCAACTCACTGAATGCTGGAATGGTACTAAAATGTTCTTTGTCTCCACTCTATCAATTTAGAAATAAAGTAACAAGAATTGCTCATTTTTCAAAACCAGTTGCACATGCAAGTGTCATCATTTTAACTTCAATTTAAAGAAAAACAAGTCAGTCATTACCATTTCTATTACCAGCTTTCAAAATGCATGGGGAAGTTTAAGCAATAGGAAATAAATTATTTCCTTAAAATACACAGTCATGTTATATGAACAATCAGATGATTCACATTGACTTTAAAAAGAAACCATGCATACTGTTGTACACAAAGCAATTCGTGTTCTTGTTTAATTGACTGCACGAAATACTTCAGGGTGATGACAATTCTCTGCTTGTCATTGTGACTGATCGTCTAAAGAATAGAGTGCAAAAAAATCAGCAAACAAACGTTTTAGAATCGAAAACTTGAGCCAGGTATTTTAATTTTTACACTAGTTTGTGGGTACTAATAAAAATAAGCCAAATCTGATAAGAGAAAACTTGAGATCAGATGAAAGATTTGGAATTATTTTAACAGTTTGTTTCAGAAAAGGGCACATATATTGTGGCTCTAAGCCAGAGATCTTTCCTGCTTAATTCTGAGCAAACCAAGTTACGGGACGCAATCATATACCCTAGATTCTTTACTGAAGAAGTAAGGCCAGACATTGATAGCAAATAAGGTATGTGGCTAAGTTCTGTTCTTTGTGTGGGCTCTCAGGAATGTGCTAGAAAGATTTTGAGGCCATTTCTAGACTCCTTAAAAAAATGTTCCTTGAGCAAGTACCACTGTTTCTTGGAGGAAATGCAAATAGAGTGTTTGTTGTCTTGGAGTTAAATGCACACCTTCGAAGTTTCTGAATTCTTTTGTTACGATTAACTAAAGAGGATAGAAACATACTGTTATTTCTCTGTGGGAGTATGGACCTGTGTTCACTAAAAAACTTACCTGTCCAACACCTTGAATAGTTGAAAATATTCTCAGACAGACAGGCCGGTTTTCATGGGAAAAATAGGAAGTATGTTATCAAATTTTTATGTTAAAGTTAGTATTTGCTTCCTTCTTTTTTTTCTATTTCCAGAAAAACATATGAAACTGTATCTGATATTTGCTATAACACATATTTGACAGGTCACAGCATGTTAAAAAGGTATGATAAAAATAGTTAATACTTATTGATGATTTACTGTTTCCCAAGTACTATGGGAATGTTTTATGTCCTTTAACTGGTTTATAAGCAGGTCCTAAAAGATGAGGCTTATTATTACTGTTTTACTGATAGGGAAATGAAATCCTAGTGAAGTTTAGTTTATCTAAGATAATGTCAGGTCTAGGAACTGAACCCAATTCAGTTTACTTTTAGAGTCTATATGAAGAAAGATTCTAAAATTTAGGTGCGTATGACGTTTAAAATATTTATTGAATCCCTTTTGTGTTCTCAGTATTTCTATGGGTGTTAAGGGGAACATCAATGAGCAGAAGAATTGTTATGTCATGCAAGATATTTTCAAACTTAAAATGTTATAGTCTCTGCAAGTTTGAGCAGATAGATGGTAGTGGATAGTCAAAATCATTTACCAAAAGAAATTCAAATGGCCATCAGTTGTTTTTGGTTTTGGTGGTGGTGTTCTGTATACCTTCTTGAAATGAGGTCAAGGTATACCAAACAATCATGGACTAAGTATAGATTTTTTTGTCCTATGTATCTTTTTTATTTTCCATTTTATTTATTTTTCCAGCATAACAGTATTCATTCTTTTTGCACAACACCCAGTGCTCCATGCAAAACGTGCCCTCCCCATTACCCACCACCTGTTCCCCCAACCTCCCACCCCTGACCCTTCAAAACCCTCAGGTTGTTTTTCAGAGTCCATAGTCTCTTATGGTTCACCTCCCCTTCCAAATTTTTTTTTTTTATAAATATATAATGTATTTTTATCCCCAGGGGTACAGGTCTGTGAATCGCCAGGTTTACACACTTCACAGCACTCACGATAGCACTTACCCTCCCCAATGTCCATAGCCCCCTCCCCCTCTCCCAATCCCACCTCCCCCCAGCAACCCCCAGTTTGTTTTGTGAGATTAAGAGTCATTTATGGTTTGTCTCCCTCCCAATCCCATCTTGTTTCATTTATTCTTCTCCTATCCCCCTACCCCCCCATGTTGCTTCTCCATGTCCTCATATCAGGGAGATCATATGATAGTTGTCTTTCTCCGATTGACTTATTTCACTAAGCATGATATGCTCTAGTTCCATCCATGTCGTCGCAAATGGCATGATCTCATTTCTTTTGATGGCTGCATAGTATTCCATTGTGTATATATACCACATCTTCTTGATCCATTCATCTGTTGATGGACATCTAGGGTCTTTCCATAGTCTGGCTATTGTAGACATTGCTGCTATAAACATTCAGATACACGTGCCCTTTCGGATCACTACGTTTGTATCTTTAGGGTAAATACCCAGTAGTGCAATTGCTGGGTCATAGGGTAGTTCTATTTTCAACATTTTGAGGAACCTCCATGCTGTTTTCCACAGTGGTTGCACCAGCTTGCATTCCCACCAACAGTGGAAGAGGGTTCCCCTTTCTCCACATCCTCGCCAGCATCTGTCATTTCCTGACTTGTTAATTTTAGCCATTCTGACTGGTGTGAGGTGATATCTCATTGTGGTTTTGATTTGTATTTCCGTGATGCCGAGTGACGTGGAGTACTTTTTCATGTGTCTGTTGGCCATCTGGATGTCTTCTTTGCAGAAATGACTGTTCATGTCCTCTGCCCATTTCTTGATTGGATTGTTTGTTCTTTGGGTGTTGAGTTTGCTAAGTTCCTTATAGATTTTGGATACTAGCCCTTTATCTGATATGTCGTTTGCAAATATCTTCTCCCATTCTGTCAGTTGTCTTTTGGTTTTGTTAACTGTTTCCTTTGCTGTGCAAAAGCTTTTGATCTTGATGAAATCCCAATAGTTCATTTTTGCCTTTGCTTCCCTTGCCTTTGCTGTTGTTCCTAGGAAGATGTTGCTGCGGCTGAGGTCGAAGAGGTTGCTGCCTGCGTTCTCCTCAAGGATTTTGATGGATTCCTTTCTCACATTGAGGTCCTTGATCCATTTGGAGTCTATTTTCGTGTGTGGTGTAAGGAAGTGGTCCAATTTCATTTTTCTGCATGTGGCTGTCCAATTTTCCCAGCACCATTTATTGAAGAGGCTGTCTTTTTTCCATTGGACATTCTTTCCTGCTTTGTCAAAGATTAGTTGACCATAGAGTTGAGGGTCTCTTTCTGGGCTCTCTATTCTGTTCCATTGATCTATGTGTCTGTTTTTGTGCCAGTACCATGCTGTCTTGATGATGACAGCTTTGTAATAGAGCTTGAAGTCCAGAATTGTGATGCCACCAACTTTGGCTTTCAAAGCCATCTATGAAAAACCCACCGCAAATATCATTCTCAATGGAGAAAAACTGAAAGCTTTTCCGCTAAGGTCAGGAACATGGCAGGGATGTCCATTAAAAAGCACATTTTTTTAATGTTATAATCTTTAGAATAACCACAAAAATAATTATTCAAAGAGATGCAGTAAAAAATGTAGTAGAAAACTAAAATGAAATGCAAAAAAATTCAAATAACCCCTCAAAATCATGACAATGAAAGACACAGAGTACAAACAGAAGACAAATAATAAAATGCACACCTAAATCTATATATCAAAAATTACACTAAATGCTAATAATCTAAAGGCACCAATTATAAACGGAAAGAGTGGCAAAATGGATTAACATGGCTCCATTAGAGGTCCTATGCAAGAAAATTCACTTCAGATGTAATCACATGACAGAATAAAACAAAAGGTTAGAAAAGTATACACCATTCAAACCCTAATGAAGATCTTGAGTGACTATATTAATATCAGACACAATAGGCTTCACAGCAAGGAATATTACTAATGATGAAGAGAGATTATTGCATAATGATAAAAAGGTCAACTAACAAAAAGACACAACAGGCAATAAGCAGTAAATATGTAAGCACCTAACAGCAGAAGTTCAAAACACATGCAGCAAATTTGACAAAACCATCACGTACAAAAGTCTGATAGTTTTTCATAGGTGTTGAGTTTATCTAGCAATTTCACTCTTGAGTATTTATCTTAGAGAAATGAAAATTTACATTCACATGCAAATCTCCACAAGACTGTCCATATCAGCTCTACTCATGACTGCCCCAAATTGGAAATAATTCAAACGTTCTTCACCAAGTGAGTGTGCAATACTCGACACATCCATGAAGTGAAATACCACATGACAATGAAAAGGAATGAGCTGTTAACACACACACAGCTTGATGAATCTCAAATTCAGTATGCTCGAAATATTACATACTGCATGATTCCTCTTCTACCTCATTCTTGCAAAGATCAAAGTATAACTAATAAGAAACTCATCAACAGTTACAGGTTTGGAGGTAGGGAAAAGAAATGATTATGAAGTGATAGCACAAGGAATGTTTGGGAAGTTGATGGAGCTGTTTTGAATCTTAATTATGATAATGAGTAGATAAATCTAGTCATGTGTTAAAATTCCTAGAATCATACACCAAAAAAGTTAGTTTCACTGTATGATAAACTACAAATAATAAAATATAAATGTTATGTACTGAATTCAGACTTTTCCCAAACTGTTGTCAAGTACTGGGATTATCCCACCTCCATCCACACTGACATTATATGCCCATGTGTTATTTTTATTTTGTTTCCTTACATTGGAATGACATATTTTTCTACCTAGACTCTTATTCTTTACCTGATGAAAGTTAAAATCATAATAAGGGTTATCTTTTGGGTGAAAAGGAAAATTTTTACAACAGATTTCTTGAATGTCATGGGCTTCTGGTAATGTTTAATATTCTGTTCATTGTGATATTTTATATATGGGTACCTTTTCTCTAAGTTCATCAAGTTATCTATGCTTTTCACAATGTGCATTTAAAAAATGTTTGAAATTAAAATTGAAAAACAAAACAACCCAATAAACTCTTATCCAGTATTTGAAACCCATTTGAGATGTTAAGTCCCCAAACTCCTAAAGAATAGTAGTGACTGCTGCTTTAATGCACCCATAGGAGTGTGACTAGGTCTGAATTATGAAACTTGTTGTGTTTTATTAAGAATGTTTATGGATGTGTGTGTGTAACCATACATATACTGTCCCTGTCTTAACTAGAAATAGAGTCCTTAGTCTTCCAGTTCTTGGTACTCTGCAAGCACATGGCTGGCACCAACATTCATGTGGGGAATGAACACCAAGTAGGAAGTATATAGAACTACCATGTTTAGTAAGGATTCCCATAGATGCTAGTTTCTTTCTCCTGGCAACTCATCACAATCCTTTCCTACCTTGAATGTACCAGAGGCTCTGTTATCTAAACTCCTTTTCTCTTTTTGATTCTTTGCTTGACTGCTAATAACACCAGTCCAGGTACGGATGCCATGAAACCGGTTGCAGTCACGTGAGATGTAAGCACAGACTTCCTGTAGCAGAGGTGTCTCATGAGATCCTTGAAATGAGAGTACTGGTAGAGAGAATGTTCCATGGAGAGAAATAATGTGAGAAATAATGCAATGTAGAGAAATAATGTTCCAGTGTATCAAAATTTTAGAGACAACCTTGGAATATCCTTAAATTGCCTGATATCTAGGGCTTTTAGGACTGGCTTTTCTTTAGGTGTGGACCCTGAGCAAAAGAACTGATTATATCTAAATCCTACCTGGAAGGCGAGGTGTCATGAATTTTAAAAAGCCCAGCACAAGTCTTTGGAAGCTTTCCTATAGTTGGTGCCAACAAAATATTCTATTGAAAAATCTTGGTATGCGTTTCAGTTGCCTACCTCTCCTGGACTTAGGGCCATGCTTAGTCTCTATGATAGTTATAGTTTTCATTTGGTGATTTTAGGACCAATGATCAGATCGGCCACATTAATTGTAGTTGACATAAACAGTGTTCATTTTTCTACTTGTTAGACCCCTTGAAAACTGTCATTTAGGGATGATCTCAAGTGAAAACTGGAGTAAAAGAAATGCACCTGAAGAACGCTCTTGAGGTCAAGAGAGGAAGAAAAAGTTTGATTCATACCATCTCTTACATATTTCCATGGAAATTAGTGTCCCTTGACCTTTGATTTCTATGCTTCTGCATATTAGTCTATCATGGAATAAACTTTTGTTTTTCTTTCTTGGTCTGCATAATTAAAAAGATGATCAAAGGGATAAATTTTTCAAGTGAATATTACACTCTCATTCTACCTAAACAATCAGTTTAATCCAAAAAAGTTTTAAACTTCCAAGGAATATGGGTTGAGATACTTCAAAAGATTTGAAGAATCACAAACTAAATTTACAACAGAAGCTGTACTCATCTTAGTTCTCAAGCCCTGATTTAATACTACAGATTATATAAAATTCTACATGATTGCTTAATTCCATGCAGAGAGCAAGGACATGCTTCAAGA
The DNA here is from genome assembly GCF_922984935.1 of Meles meles. Taxonomy (NCBI): domain Eukaryota; kingdom Metazoa; phylum Chordata; class Mammalia; order Carnivora; family Mustelidae; genus Meles; species Meles meles. Next base: position 127,638,046 of record NC_060071.1, read on the forward strand.
TTGAGTCACTTGCTTTTTTGTGTTAAAAAAGGAGGAAATAAATGCTTGCTGCTAAGCTGGTTAATATGTATAGTGATTTTTTAAGTGAATGCTTAAAGGAATAATAATAATTGGAATAATAATAATGAGATTTTAGAAATGCTTTTTATCTTCAAAGCATTTCACAAAAGTGTATGTAGTTAATCTCCACACCCTAAAAGCAAATTGCCAAAATATTTTTTTTACAATAGATGTACTACAGAAGGGTTTCACTCATCTTCATATTTTCTTGAGCCTAATTCCCTATGTTAAAAAAGGAGGGAGGACTGTAGAAAATAAAATCTATCAGAGCTTTTTAAATGCAAATTAGCTTCTTTGTCTTCTTTCTTTTTTTTTTTTTTTTTTTTTTTTTTTTTTTTTTTTTTTTTTCTTTGTCTTCTTTCTAAAGGGAAGAAATGTTCAGATGAAACTGACTGTTAACCAATTCTGTAGAATTTGTGTTACAGAGGTCATTTTATATAGGACTGAGGTTTAGGTGTTCTCTATCTCCACTCAGGTCCAAAAAATGGAAATATGCTTAAATGGCAAAGACTTAAGTAAATATATTTTCAGACACTTAACTGCTATAAGAGAATGAAATTCATTTAAAAATCTTTACTAAAAGTAGTAAATTTTGTGGAAAATGAGTCAGACCTTATTATTTTGATGAAGTTGAATCCTTCTTTCTGGAAAAGCATTTTCACATAGATCCAGAGCCCACCTTACAGAGCACACAAGTATTAAGTGGAAGGATCAGAGTGGGGACTTCTGTAGCAGCCTCTGGGGAAACTGGGGAGGTTCCCAGCACTGCTGTTCTCCATCTCGTTTCCCTGTGTTTAATGAGACTCAGGTTAATGCCTCTCTTCTGAGCTGTATAGGGATATATGATGCCAGTCGAACACTCTTTTGAGGGGGGGTTCCTTTCTTCATTTTTACTAAAAAACTATATTATCAATCATGTTAATTGTGGGAAAAAAAAGTTTAGAAAATTAAATAGGAAGGAAAGACAAGAAAATCTCCTTCATCTCCATCAGAGATAATATTAGTAAATTCTTCTGGGTCTTTCCAACAGGTATCTCACTTAACAAAAACGGGTTCTCACTATACCTCTGTAATTTAAGGTATTTTAAAACCTAGTGTATATCCTTATAACTCTTCATGAAAATATATACACCATTATTCTGATTGTTATATGACATTTTATTTCTTCATGTCATTTACTAAATTGACTGATCCTCAAATTGACTATATCATAAAAATAAGGATTGTTGAAAAAACATAGTCATGCCCCCATCCTAAATGCATTGCATTAGAATCTCCAGCAATGAGTCTTAAGATTCTCCATTTTCAGGAAACATTCCAGGTTATTTGGGAAACACTGATTTAAGTCATGTTTTGTATTTCACTTCATTTCCATTAGAAAAATAATTCTCCAATATTATATCCCTTCATCATGTTCTAGCTGATATTCATCGTGTTTTCTGAGTTTAATTAGATAAGGTGGAATTACTTGCTCACATGGTATCCACATCTACAATCCTCAAGCATATATTGTGAAATTATTGTTAATCAAGCTATACTAATTTTCATTTTTACAACAGTGATTGTCAGGATCAAAGGTATTAGGTGCAAAATGTTGGTCTGTGCCCCCCTTTGGTGGCATTGTGCTTCAGAGCAAGAGATGAGCCATTCATTTTCAAATCAGTTAAAGGTTTTAACCTCTATAGCTAATAGTAAAAATATTGGGATGAATTCTAAAGCAAGTTCAACTCATTTCATAGAAAGTTAGAAAATAATTTCTTGTTTAATCCCTCCCTTTTCCAAATGTTAATATTTATGATATTCACTATGGAATTTTGAAAGCAGAATTCTGACAACTATTCTAATCTAATATTCTTTAAATTTGTTTATTCATTAAACAATTCAGGTTATTATTTAAAAAAAAGACAGATTTTTAAGACCACCTGGATTAGTGAAAAATGTTTCTGGAAATCTACATTTTTCTAAACTTTTTCAGAAAACTCTCATGCAAGAGTCAACTGGGACAACCTCTGCTCTGGCCCACATTCCCAAATTTGTAAAGAAAAACTGCCCAAGGTAATTCATTGTTTGGCCCAATGGCAGATGTAACTTTCAAAACTGTAATTAGAAGCCATATTCTCAGGGCACCTGGGTAGCTTAGATGGTTAAGCATCTGCCTTCAGCCTAGGTCATGATCTCCAGGTTCCAGGATTAAGCCCCTTTTGGGCTCCCAACTCAGCAGGGAGTCTGCTTCTCCCTCTGCCTCTCCTTCTCCTTGTGCTCTTGCTCCCTCTCTCAGATGAATAAGTAAAATATTTTTAAAATATATATTTTAAAAAAAGAAGCCATGCCCTTGTCTTGTGGATATAGCACACTTTCTGGTATTTCACTGTTCTATAATTGGGTTTATGCATTTATCCAAAAAAATGGCATTTTTTATTAAAATCCTAAAAGTAAAAGCTACTATTTTACAAATTCAATTATACTTAGGCATATAAAATTTGACAAAGTAGCTAATGCTGCTTTAATAATCAATAAAATAGCACTTAACTTAATGCTTTTAGTTTTATAATAAGTCTGACTTTTGTATTAATGGAAAATAAAGATAGATATTTCAGAACTTTATCCAAATAGAAAGCGCTTCACATAACTGCCCACTTTTCTTTCCAAAGAGCCCCTGTTTAAAATTTGTCCTTTCAGTTCTTCTGAATATATCAGTAAGTGAGTCTCACTTCTGGAATAATGGTCTTTAATAAAGATTTTCTTCTCTAGTTTTCAACTTCCTTTTAACTGTAGCACATGCACTAGCCCCTGAGGAAGCCAAGAAGATGCAGAAAAGAGAAACAAGGGAGCTTTTCAAGATCATCAGACACCTGAAACTTCAATCACTATGCTTAAATCTTTAAGGGTTTCTATCTTCTTGATGACTAAGTAAGTTTAGTCCAAATGCATGATCACTATGTTTTTCTTATTCTTCATCTTTTAAAAGCACATGATTTATCTTGTGCTTTATCTTTATCATGATTTTCTTGTGCTATATCTTGATGTGCTTCTTTATCCTTAAAAAGCACATCTTTATCTTTAAAAAGCACATGATTCTAGATTGCACTATATTACCAAGTTAGGTAGGTTCCTAAACAAGTATGTATGATTTTTTGCTTCAAGAAAATCTGTACAGTCACATTTCATCTGCATAAGCCATTTGACGAGCTCACTTGGAATTACTCAGGTGAAACCCTCTTTTCTATGATATATATATCTTATTAATGTTACAGAATTTAAGCGCATTTCAATTTTGAGCCAACATTTCCATTACTTTTATCTTTCTCAAAAGTTTACTATTCTGAATTGGAATTTCTCATATTTGACATCACCCTGACAAACTCTTGTGCTCCTTCTGAGTGCTATAAATGAGAATGGATAGCATTTTTTTTTTTTTTTGTATTTTTACCGCTGTACAATGCTTCTTAGATGGTTCGTTTGGAAAAACAAGTTTATTACATGAATTTTCCAAAATCAAACTTGTTGAAGATAAGAAAAAATTTTGAAGATAAAAAGTTTTAATTTATTCAAGCTTAAAATCTTCAAAGCATTATTTTTATTGGATTGCATGTGCTTGTGTTGTATGTGTGTGTGCATGCTCATAGACAGTATCATGAGAAGAAACAGTTTACTGAAGGAGCTGGACTTTTATACGCACATGCTGAATAGTCTCTCATTCTTACATGTAGAACGTATCTCTGATAAATACATATGTACATATGTCCACATGGTAATTGATGCAAATGTACCCACTTAGATATAGCTCAAGCTTTTTATATTTAAGAAGCTAAACATGCAGACTTCCCTCCATCCCATCACATCCAAAACTTCTTGCATTCTAAGTTTCGAGAAACAGCATCCCTGTTATTCACCATTATCTTCCCAATAACTGGAGAGTCAAGTCCCAAGGATTTTAATTCCTATGTGTCCTGCCTGGCTAGATTTCCACCTAATTATACTCCATGGAATATAAGTTTTGTGGGGTGTTAATAAGTGTTACTTTAAAAGGGGTAAGAAAAAGGAGGAAGAGAAAGGAAAAAGCTTTCTGGAATAATTACATCTGGAGAACATCATAATAAGAAAATTAAGCATATGTCTGAATTTCAGGTCTTAATGGAAACTTTACAGAATTAAAATACAACATCATCATCATTTTTTTAAAAATATTTTATTTATTTGACAGAGAGAAATCACAACTAGGCAGAAAGGCAGGCAGAGAGAGAGGAGGAAGCAGGCTCCCTGCGGAGCAGAGAGCCCGATGTGGGGCCCGATCCCAGGACCCTGGGATCATGACCTGAGCCGAAGGCAGAGGCTTTAACCCACTGAGCCACCCAGGCGCCCCAGCATCATCATGATTTTAAGTTAGCTGCATCAAGTAACTGTTTCATTGGAACATTTTAGGAAACTTGTTGTGTCGATTCCCCTTTAACCGTCCCTCCACCACTCCTTGGGTCTTCATTATCCTTTACTTGGTTTCTGCTGAAAGTGCTCAACTTTTTTTTTTTTTTTTAAAGATTTATTTATTTGACAGATAGAGATTACAAGTAGGCAGAGAGGCAGGCAGAGAGAGAGAGAGAGGAGGAAGCAGGCTCCCAGCCAAGCAGAGAGCCCGATGCGGGGCTCGATCCCAGGACTCTGGGATCATGACCTGAGCTGAAGGCAGAGGCTTTAACCCGCTGAGCCACCCAGGCACCCCTGAAAGTGCTCAACTTTTATCCTTGACCTTCTGCAGGCTGCTCCCAGCCTATACCTCTCAGGACTCACTCTCATTCGAGCTTCCAAGTACTGTCACAGTGAACTTTTGGCAATCTGAATATGCATCTAAAATCTCTCCATAGCTTTAAAGGCAAAGTCTGGATGCTTTAACATGAAAAGCAGAGTCTTCATGGTCTTATATCCTTACCTCTATTCTGGGTACAGAAATCCCCATGTTTTCTCGTTCTCTGGTGTATTTGCACACATTACCCCATTGTTCTCAGATCTCATGCCTGGCTAGCTGATGCGCATCCTTTATGAATTGACATAGGGGACACTTCTCAGGGATATCCTCTCCAAATTGCTCCCAAACCTCCCAAGGCTGAGGTGGGCATGCTTTCTCTATATCACCATCATACCACACCCGGACTTACTCATAGCTTGAACACTGAGCGAATTTGAATTATTGGTTTATTCATTTTTTCCCACCAAAGAGCCTGACATTCACCTTTATGTCTGCATAGTGGCTAGCATTAGTAAATGTTCAACATGATTAACTGGTGAACTAATTAACTGTATAACCTCTAACAATATCAACATCAGCATCAGGGTGGATCCATCATGATTCTAATGTCAATGAACACCTTTGGGGCAGGCAGTATAGTTGAGTGATGTAAAACTCAGGAGGCAAACTGTCCATTATCACCTCGTCTTAGATATCTTTCAGGAAACACATTTATTAATCCTTCTCATGAATGTTGCTTAAAAATGCTAGTTCCAAGTCTCTGGGAAGAAATGGGTACAAGTGCTCAGGAATCTATACTTTATAGAATACCCCAGACAATTCTTAGCTGCAATAGTTTAAGAATGGTGGTATAGCTGCGAATCTTTTTTTTTTTTTTTTTTTTTAATATTTAGATTTCATTAACTCTCTCTTCTTGATCGATTTTCTAGCCTGCTCCTCTTTGTGGCTCCAAATGCTTCTATTCTAGTCCTTCTAAGCATTAGTTCAGAAGCCAGTCAGATATCTCACCTTGACCTCCCACCTAGACCAGGTGAAAATCCCATAAAATTACTATGACTGAGGCTTTTGTTTGCTGGGAGCAAAGATAGAATATCTCTAAATTTATTTTAGATTTTCCAAAATATTCCTGTTCCTCATCAAAGCTTTTAGAAATATGGTTACTAATACCTCCTTTTTTCCCCTTAAAATCAATGTATTTATAATGAAAATAAGAATTTAAAAATCCTTCCTTGGGTTGCCTGGGTTCCTCAGTTGGTTAAGTGGTCAGCTCTTGATTTCAACTCAGGTCATGATCCCAGGATTGTGAGATTGAGCCCTGCATTGGGCTCCATGCTCAGCAGGGAGTCTGCTTGAAATTCTCTTCCCCCCTTTCCCTCTGTCCTCCCTCAGTCTTTCTCTCTAAAATTAATGAATATTTTAAAAAATTCTTCTTCTATCATGCTTTGCCATTTACCACAGATCCTAATAGAAACAAAAATCCAGTTTAATTAGTAAGTCAGCCCTGTGGTAGGATTCTGGCTAAGTTATGGATCTGAGTCTTCTCTACACATTTAAAGACATAGACAATTTGAAGATTCCTGCTACTGACTATTTTCAATGGACTGGTTACAGTTTTGCTATCCTATATAACTTGTTTTTCCAGACCTTCTTGGCAGTTCAGCAATTAATGTGACCAGTCAAAAGCTCCCTTCTGCTTTTTGGTGTGAACGTGGCTTCCTTATGTTAGGTTTTCCCATGTGGGGTCTTTTTCTTTTACAAACAACCCAGCAAAATGGCTCACAATTTGCCTACACAACTCAATAATCTTCCTTATAGATTTCAAATAGATATTTAAGGCACTGAGTGCTGTGAAGTGTGTAAGCCTGACTTTCACAGACCTGGACCCCTGAGGCAAATAATACATTATACTTTAATAATAATTTAAAAAAAAGATGTTTAAGGCACTTTTTTTCAGTTACATATTAGCTGTTAGATCTGTAAATGATCAATTGTTGTGGTCAAAAACAAAGAAAAACCCAATTAAAACATGGATTATTTATTTTGGTAGAGATTATCTATATTCTTCAGTATCAATTGTTTCTACATATTGAAAGAACATTTGCTAGTTACACAGCTTCAGGAAAATTAAGCCATTTCCTTGCTATTTCTATAGATAGATGTTACCACCTGATTAAACTCTGACCAAAAGATGAAAAATAAGTGTCCTGTAGGAACATTTTTATTTATTTATTTAATGAGAAAAAAAAAAAAAACAAAAAAACAACTGATGCATACCCTTTGTCTCTCATTCTTTAACTCACCACACTTCACATTCTCTTGAAATCAGATGAAATGATTGGAGCTCTGTCAGCTATCTTCGACTACTGAGTGAATGGGAATGGTAACTACACATGACAAAGGGACAAGAAAGAAGACTGAGCCTCTGATTGCATTAACACTACAACAGTGCTGGATTTATCAAGAGAAAGAAAAGCTTATTTTGTTTAGGAATGGTCATTTGAAGATGGTTTTGTAATTTGTAGTTGGATCTAATTCTAATTAATACATGTAGCAATTCAGGTGATGTTTTCAGAAAAAAAAATATACTAAAGATTATACAGGTGAACAGAGAAAATAGAGGTTTAGAAGAAAGGGAAAGCCTGTCATTCCCTATGCCTAATTATCACATTGCAGATTTTAATATGATCTTTAATTTTTAAGGTTCTATAACAGGAGTTAAGTAAAGAGATATTTTTTGATCACCCACTAGGTGTTACACATGTAGAATATGCTTTCTAGTCTTTCTCCTTGCATAGCAAATGCAACTTCTCTTCCCAAAATGCTTAACAAATTTTAATGTTAAAATCAAATGGCCTTTTTATGGTAATGTAACAATTTTAACTAATCTTCATTATTGTTTTTTCACAATTTTTCCCTAGAATTTATCTTATATCCTAGAATCATAAAATCTTCAAGGTGAAAAAGAAAATGTTTCATTGTCTATAGAATGAAAAATTTGGTTTACATGATCTCTAAACAATTAAGTAACAAACACTGGAAAAAATTCAGATCACTTGACTCCAAGTTATATTATATTTCCTTCTATTGTTGTGTAGAATGTTAGAATCTGAAGAAGATGTAGAAGTATCTAGACAACTTGGAAATAACATATGCTACATTTGTATGACTTTGTGATCTCTACTTGACTTATGTCGTCTGATTTGTTTTTCTGGAGGCTTAGGCCCTTAAAAGGTATCAGTTTCTCCATATCTATTACAGCATTTATGGTAGACTTCATAGGTTTAATACCAATAACGAATTGCAATTTACTGAAAAGTCCATAATGCTAAGATTTCTGAATCCCAGGCTTGTGGAAGTCTAAGAAAATGATGCCCTTAGATAATTATGGTTCTCTCTAATTAATCTGCTTGCTTCCACTCTTGCCCCTGGACTATACACTCAACAAAGCAGCTGTAGCAATGCTACTAAAGCTGAATTTTGTCGTGCGATCTCTCTTCTAAAATTTCCCTAAGCACTCCCAATTTCAAAGTTGGACCCAAAGTCTGCCTTAGACTTGCAAGATCCTACATGATCGATCAGTCACCCTCCATCACTCTCCAGACTTTATCTCCTACTGGTCTTCCCTCAGGCATGCAGCTCCGGGCTTACTGGCCTCCTCTCCCTTCTCTGAACCCAGGGCGTGTGACCCCAAGGATTCTTCAGCCTCTGGACAGAGGTCTCTCAGACATCCATGTGAATCATTCCTTTACTTCCTTTTTTGCTATAATGCCAACTACTCAATGAAACAATCACTCTGTTTAAAATGTGACCCCTGGTGTCTCTGATTTTCCATTATCCCTGTCTGCTTTCCCCGTAATATTTATAACCATAAAAATGTAAAAATGAATTTAGTGTTATGCTCCATCTCTGCCTACCAGAAAGTAATCTCCATGAGAACACAGATTTATATCTATTTAGTTCATGGTGTGCCCATTCTTAGTATAAGGAGTGCTCAAAGGATACTTTTTTGCTTACGTAAATTCATCCCAAATCTTAGCCTTATGGGCAGAACTTGGTCTTAGTGAGGAAAGTCCTAGTTGGAAAGAAGTCTGAACACATTTTGTATCTAAACTCTTGAAACAGAGCTTTCTAATTTTGGCAGTTATCTCTCTGTATTTTAAAGTATGTAAAAAAATGAAATTAGAAGCATTCTGTAATTAAATGAAGAGATATACAGTAGAATCAGTTATGTCCACCATTTCTCCCTTCTGCAGAACTTGTGTTTATTCTACATTCTAAACATCTCTTGAATTATTTCTTTTGGGGGCGCCTGGGTGGCTCAGAGGGTTAAAGCCTCTGCCTTTCGCTCAGGTCATGATCCCAGGGTCCTGGGATCGAGCCCCGCATCGGGCTCTCTGCTTGGCCGGGAGCCTGCTTCCTCCTCTCTCTCTCTCTGCCTGCTTCTCTCCCTACTTGTGATCTCTGTCAAATAAATAAATAAAATCTTAAAAAAAAAAAAAAGATTTATTTCTTTTGTTATTTCCTCTCAATTCCCAGGTCAATGCTTTTGATTAAGCTATTCTTAGACTCTGCTTTATGTTGCCACCATATGTCCTCACGGCACATTTCTCCTCCTTGAGCCACAACCATCTTATTTTCTTGGGGTCACTGGCAGTTCCATTAGGCAATTGAAGGACTCATACAGGGTCTGTTTTTTGCTCACCGTAGTATCTCTGCTGACAAGCACTGTCCCTCACACAGAATGAGTGACAAATAAATATTAATTAAATACATGAAACTTACTGAAAACTTTGCAATAGTGTCCCATCTGCTCTCTTGACTTAAATTTTTCCCTTGTCTTTTCCACCCAACATTCTGCAGAAGCAGTATTTTTTTTCCTAAAAAAATAAAAATATGTTCAATTCTCTTTCTTGTTTACAACAGTTTATTTCCTAAAGGAAGAATTCAAATCCCTTCAATGTTTTCATAATATGATCCCAGACTCCTTTTATGGCTTTCTCACTAGTGATTCATTCTACATCCCTTACATTTTAGTTATAGACCAAACTTTTTTTCAAAAAGTCTACCTCTTCATAACAAAATACCATGACATGCACTGTTTCTGCTTGGAAGGTGGTCTATTCATCTCATAACCACCTGGGTTTTACAGGTCTTTGGGGTTGACTGATAACATCACTAAAATAAAAAGCCCATCCCTTTTCCTTTCACCTGCTCATGACCCTATCCTATCACACTTATAATATACATGAGAATTTTTATTTTATAACTGGTGGAAGTGGGTTGAATAGGGATGGGCCAAGAAGAGGAGTCTGTAGAACAGTGATCCACCACCCCTTCCAGGTCCTAGTTCTGAACTCCAGCAGTGAAGGGAGGTTAGGATTAAATTTGCTTGAGTCATTCCTGAGAATATGTGTAAGACACTTCTTATGAGCATAGTTTTGGATTCTCTGTTCAGAGAGATAGGCAACTGGGGAGTAAACCAGCATCTTCAGCTAGGAAGGATGCTTGCTATTATAGTAGATGTCTCAGTAGGGGCATTTTTGTTCTCCAGAGTCAGGACCAGCCATGAGCATGGACTAAGTGACTTCACAGATGGAAAGTGAGCAAAGGTGGGGAGGACATTAGGAACAGGACACATGCTTCAGTGTGATGATGGTTAATGTAACGGTATGAGTGGACATGTAAAATTTGTTTCTGGCACTACCCCAAATGACCTAAATACAAGATGAGCGAGATGAATACCAGGTAACTTGTTGAAAATGCAAAATAAAAGCATATTTTATCATTAAAGGAGAGTGAGGCCAGGACATTTAGAAAATAAAGATGTTCAGCTAAAGTGCCATATCTTCACCAAAGTCTGTACTGAAATCTTTTTTTATCTCCACCATCATGTCCTTTTGAAAAGCCTTTCATATGCCACTATTTTAATCCTAGACTCTAGACATACTGGCCTTCTTGTTCTCAGACAAGACACCTTGCACCTCAGGCCCTTTGTACTGGTTGTGCCTTCTGCCTTACAACTTCCTTTCCTTCAAAGAGCTATGTCACATGCTTCCTCATTTCCTTCAGGTTTTCATTTAAAAGGACTTCAATGAGGCTTTCCCCAACTATCTGACCAAAATTTCTATATCCTTAGTATTACATATCTTCTTTCTATGCCTTAATTTTGTCCTCCTAGATACAACTGACACAATTGCGCATGCACGCACATGTGTGTGTGTGTGTGGGTGTATTTACTTGTTTATCTTGATTTCTGCTTGTCCAATCAGAATTTAAGCTCCCTGTATTTTCCTCACTGCTGCATCCTTACTGACTAGAGCGTGGAAAGCATGTAACAAACACTCGATAAATATTTATATAGTGAAAGGATGATCTGTCTATGCATCTGTCTCCTCAACTGAGCAATGAGGTCCGTGTAAGGAAGGGCAGAGATGACGGCTTATTTACTTTTCAACCCCGCCACCAAGCACAATCATCATACGCAGCACATGATAATTAATGTTTGGTGCTTCTTTCATTACGTCAATAAAATCCTTATCGGGGACCCCTCCGCTTTATTCATTTTGTGGACTGTTTTTTCTGCCGTGACGTTTTGTACAATTTTAAGTGTCTTTTTTGTGATGCTTCATTGGGTTGTCAAAGCCCTAGGTATGAGGGAGAAATTGTTATTCTCTTTTCACAGCCAGGGAGATTAAGACACATGAGAAATAAGACCCGTATTTAACTCAGCGACATGGTCAGGGTTAGAATCCAAAATGTACTTGGTGTAGAATCCCCTGAGTCATACTTGTTCCAAGGAATTACCCTTTATAAGTATTTTAGAGGGGAAATAAATCCTTTTGTTTTCATCAGGGAATCTGTCTGTTGACATCTGTCTTTTTCAAAGACAGAAGGAATATGAAGGTATTTTTTTTTTCCTCTTGAAACAGAAGAGAAAAAAATTCTCATAGCTAGAAGTCTTTAAAAGTTAAGTATATTTAAGGGGGCAGTCAACAGCTGGATGTCATTTTCTTAATTCAAATCACCATAAGCTACATAAAAAGAAAATAAAAGTACATTCATATATAACTCAATTCAAAAATTTGGGGGCATATTTCAATTACTTCTTAACAAGGAAACATTAAAAATAAGAAATATAGGTCTATGAAAAGGACCTAAAAATTTAGCTTCCATTTCAGGACATCTTACGGGAATCTTCCCAGAAGCATTTTTGAGTAAATGTTTATGAACTAACACTCAAATTTTGTATGAAAATAGCCTGTTTATAAGGTGAGACTATTTCTTCTATGCACTGCTATTGCAGAGTGGTGAATGGAAGAAACAGGAGAGATTGAAGTCAAGGGAACAGTTTGGAGAACACTGCAGTGGTTTGGGTAAGTTTTTGCTTCATCCAATCAATATTCATTATCCACATGGTCAATAAGGACACCCAGTAAGTAAGCAACACAGACCCAGGCTGGGCCATTAGAGATCTTGGTGAAAGCAACCAGTGATCCTAATAAGACATGATGAATATAGCTCAAGGAAGACAGAAGGTTATATGGTGGCATGATCTGATATAGACTAAAATGCTTCAGCCAAAAGCAATGGTATGAGAATATAGAGGAAAAATAAATTGAAGAAATGTTTAGAATATAAAATCAAAACAACTTCTTGGGAAGAGAGAAGAGGCCAGGGTTTGTATGAGTGCAAGAGAGGAATGGAGAAAGAGGTCAACTACTCCTTAATATTGTGAAGAAGATTCTAGGAAACCTTGCCATTGCTACCTTGTATTATTCCTCTTCCTCACATAATCTTCAACATTATATTCCTGGCTTCCATAGAACCCCACAGCTTCATGGCTTTGCTCATGTTCCTCTTCTTGGAACTGTACCCCTTACTTCTCCACCTGGCCACATCTTATCAATACTCAAAGATTTGTATCTGTTAGGACCACCCTTCAGGAAACTTCTCTGATTCAGTATTCAGGTTCATCCCATTTCCTGAAACTCCCATACCACTTTATTTGCACCTAGATGTCAATCTTTAGATTATAATTTTGACAGCTTCCCATGGACCAAAGTAGGTGCAATTTGTTTGAATTTCGCTTTGTAATGTTTATTGCTAAAGGCAGTCTGGTTTTGCTCTCTTCCCCCCCCCATCCTTTCTGGTGATTAATCTATTTCTATAAGATTGTTTTCTCTTTTCATCTCCTTTATAGTTTGTTGGTGTTTGGTTGGTTTGGTATGGGAGCTTTGTTTTGTTTTGTCTTGTCTTTCCCCCCTTCTTTCTCTGACATGTTTTTAAGAACTTACTGAGCAGTCCCTGTTGGTTAAGACCAGGGATGAACAGTTGTGACTCTTTGGTAGCTGAATATTTATTCTAAATGAATCAGTAGCTTCTGTTGCTACTTTGGGAGTGTATCATGTTGTTGACTTACCTCCAGACCTGGATTACAAACTTTCGCAGTTGAGACATCATATATATATATATATTTTTTTTTTTTCCCTTTATCCCTGGTAAGTAATCTAGCTAGATGGGCTAGAGATAGAGATGTCACAGTGCCATACCCTCACTTCCTTTCCTGGTGCTTTCACAACTTTTCATCGACCTTTCTTTCTGAACTGAATCTCTCTCCTTAGTGAAAATGAATATGAGAAAATACTTCACAGCAAAATCTTTTGTGTATTCCTGGAGTTTCTACTGTATTAAAACCCTTAAGTTCTTCAGTGAGGTGGTTACAAGGATGACTGAGACTTGTTCCCTGATGTCAATGAGGAGTAACTGACACAAAGTTGGCATTTGTTAAATGTTTACTCAGTCACTGAATAGCAAGTAATTCCACTTGATCAAAAAAGGCAAGAGTGAAAAGTTTGCAAGTAAAAAGTTGAACGATGTATAAGTAATAGTTTAAAATGACAATTTACACCCACATGATTTAAAACCAAATCTTAATGGATTAGTATTTTCTTTTCTAGACTTCTATTTCCTGACATATTTGAACTTTCTTTATTGAAATAAAATAATTAAGAGAGCTTTCTTATTTTTTCTTATCCTTATATGAAACACAAATTGACACTTTAAAGTCACAAAACAATAAAACTGGCATTCAAACAGGTGCGCGCGCATGCGCGCACACACACACACACACACACACACACATCACATACACAAAGAAAATAAAAATACTTCCAAGTTATGATTTCCCTATTTCCCAATTCTGGGCCTTTGACAATTTATTTAATCTCTATAAACTTTCTTTACATCTATAAAATAGGGATAATTATGCAAAGCCTGTTGTGAATATTAAATGAGCAGTGCATAGTTCAAGAGGCCAGAAGTCCAAACTGAAAGTATTGGCTGGACTGGTTCCTTCTTGGAGCTCAAATAGAAATTTGTTTCACATTCTATCTCCTAGCTCCTGATGGATCCTTGATGCAATCCTTGGCATTCTTTGCTTTGCATCTACATAATTCCAATCTCTGTCCCTGCTGTCATAAGGGTGTCTTCCCTCTGTGTCTCAGCTTCTCTTCTCTTCTTATAAGGACACCTGACATATTGGATTCAAGGGCCACCCTACTTTAGTATGGCGTCATCTCTTTTTTTTTTTTTTAAGATTTTATTTATTTATCTGACAGACAGAGATCACAAGTAAGCAGAGAGAGAGGAAGGGAAGCAGGATCCCCGCTGAGCAAAGTGCCCGACACGGGGCTGGATCCCAGGACCCTGAGATCACGACCTGAACCAAAGGCAGAGGCTTTAACCCACTGAGCCACTCAGGCGCCCCTAGTATGGTGTCATCTTAACTTACATCTTAATTACATCTGCGAAGAGCCTATATCTAAATAAAGCCACATTCACTAGGACCAAGGGTTGGGACTTAAACATACCACTATGGGGGACACAACCCAACCCCAAACAGGGAAATTATAAAAAGCATAAGTTAAATGGCATGATTTCATTTCTTTTGATGGCTGCATAGTATTCCATTGTGTATATATACCACATCTTCTTTATCCATTCATCTGTTGATGGACATCTAGGTTTTTCCATAGTCTGGCTATTGTAGACATTGCTGCTATAAACATTCGGGTACACGTGCCCCTTCGGATCACTATGTTTGTATCTTTAGGGTAAATACCCAGTAGTGCAATTGCTGGGTCATAGGGTAGTTCTATTTTCAACATTTTGAGGAACCTCCATGCTGTTTTCCAGAGTGGTTGCACCAGCTTGCACTCCTCCAACGACGTGGATGGAACTAGAGCATATCATGCTTAGTGAAATAAGTCAATCGGAGAAAGACAACTATCATATGATCTCCCTGATATGAGGACATGGAGAAGCAACATGGGGGGTTAGGGGGATAGGAGAAGAATAAATGAAACAAGATGGGATTGGGAAGGAGACAAACCATAAATGACTCTTAATCTCACAAATAAACTGGGGGTTGCTGGGGGGAGGTGGGATTGGGAGAGGGGGAGCGGGCTATGGACATTGGGGAGGGGAGGCGAACCATAAGAGACTATGGACTCTGAAAAACAACCTGAGGGTTTTGAAGGGTCAGGGGTGGGAGGTTGGGGCAACCTGAGGGTTTTGAAGGGTCAGGGGTGGGAGGTTGGGGGAACAGGTGGTGGGTAATGGGGAGGGCACGTTTTGCATGGAGCACTGGGTGTTGTGCAAAAAGAATGAATAATGTTACACTGAAAAAATAAATAAAATGAAAAAAAAATAAATAAATAAAAAAAGCATAAGTTAAATAATATTAAAAATAATAACCACAATAGAAAATTATCAAATTAAAATTTGGGTTTTGAAAATAATAATAAAAGATTAATACAGTTATTAGATCTCTAGCAAGCACATAAGGAAATACATGCGCACACACTTTAATCAAAGCTGGATACAATATCTAAGTAATTGAGGGGAAACAACTTGTAAATGCATGGTATGTGTTCTCTTTTTTCTTACTAAGCAGATATTAATTTTCCTTCCCTTCATTACATGTATGACATAATATCACATATACAAATAAAGAATAAAAGTGAAAAAACTATAATGTAGTTGAAAGAATTCTGGTTTAGAAAGTACAAGATAAAGGAGTCAAGTCTCAGAACTATGATTTATGAACTGCAAGAACATAGGATAATTAACAAAATTCTAGACATTTCTTTTTCCTCATCTGTAAAATGTGAAGAGAGAAACACAATCACCATCTCACAGTATTGGTTTTAATGGCAAATATAAATGAAAACCTCATATAAATTTAAAGAGTAGCAAAGGTTTCAATGTGATTACAGATTATATACTGTGTGTTTACCAATTGTTTCCCCTTGATTACTTAGATACCATATAATTGAATACATACTATAATTCTAAAACTTTCTTCTTAAAAACTATTGGTAGTGAAATCACTCTCTCATTTTTAATCTTGGCGCTAGAATTTCTATCAAATTTGTGTTTTCACATTTGTATTTTGTACTTAAGAATAATTATACCTCTATTTGCCTTTCACCCACCTTCAATTTAGTGTATAAAACAAGATAATACCAAAATAACAATTCAATTTAAATTGCCATTTCGGGGCTCCTGGGTGGCTTAGTGGGTTAAGCCTCTGCCTTTGTCTCAGGTCATGATCTCAGGGTCCTGGGATGGAGCCCCTCATCAGGCTCCCTGCTCAGCAGGGGGCCTGCCCCACCCCCGCCTGCCTCTCTGCCTCCTTGTGATCTCTTTCTCTCTCTGTCAAATAAATAAATAAAATATTTAAAAAAATTTTTTAAATTGCCATTTCACGTGAAACATTCTTAAAATAAAGAGAGGAAAAAGATGTGCAAAACACAGGGCTGAGTTTATTGTTGTTCCAATATCTGAATCTGCTTCCCCAAATGATAGTTTTATTTTCACAAAGTAAATATTTCAAGAACACATTTGGGAAAAGACGTGCTTTCCATTGAGATTTAGAAAATAAACAAAGGCATACTTCTTTACCCTGACTGCCATAGATGGTTAAGAAATGTCCTCAACCAAGAATGTGAAAGCATTGTTCTAAAGCATGGCTGCAAGAAAAATGGAAACCACAGCAGGAAGAGTTTCACATTGCATGGAACAAGTTCTGCTCCCACCCAGCTCCCTTGTTTGAGCACTCTGTGGCCATAAATGAACCCATTGTGCTTCCATTTTTGGTTCAGCATGGATAAATTATGGATTATAAGTATGTGGTGGTTCACTGCTCCTTTGAGATTCTCATCCTTTCTACATCTTCTTGCACAGACTCTACCACTAGTGCCTTGTGCCACTTCTTACATAAACCATGGGCTATTGTCTTTCCATGAGAAAACAGGGACACTCAACCAGAAATCTTGGTGATCTTTCTACTGCCAGTGATCTGTAGAGAATACTTCCAAGGCAGTTTCAGGGGGTGGGGGGAAGGAAGCATAGCACCTCAAATTGGATCATGGATCATGATATTTATCCTGAGGAAATCTTTGGATCATGATATTTATCCTTTGGTCCAAAGGCCATCAGCTGGTGTCATGATAAATAAGATCTGATGGTCCATATAATTATCTTTGCTTTCATAGACACTAATATTACTACTGACTAACCTGTCTTTTCAAAAATCCAACTGTAGTTATTTATTTTGTGATCTTCTTCTTTAGGTTGAATAAAATAAAATATTCTTTTTCTAGTCTTCAATATGTTAAAACTTAGTTGAATGACATTTTAAACTAATATAAGATATTGGTGAAATTACATTGTATTACCATATTTTCAAACATTACAACTCACCCATTAATAAAGCTTCCCTATTTAAAGCATGAACTCCAGGCTCTCATTTCTTTTTTTTTTTTTTTTAAATTTGGTTTGTTCTCTAAAGGATATCTCTTCCTTTGGTCATTTAAGGTTTGAAATCTTATTTTCAGGTCATTTGTCTTCTTTTTTTAATATGTCCTACCATGATACCCAAATAAAATTGACAATAAATGCAGGAGTATTGTTTAAGTAAATGAACCTTATTATTTTGTATTTTTTTAAGATTTAATCATAGGAAACAAACTAAGGATTGCTGGAGGGGGATGGTAACTGGGTGATGGACATTAAGGAGGGCATGTGATGTAATGAACACTTGGGATTATATAAGACTGATGAATCACTGATCTCTATCTCTGAAACTAATAAAACATTATATGTTAATTAATTGAATTTAACTTTTAAAAATTTAAAAGAAGATCAAATCTAGTAAAAAGTGAAATTAAATAGAAAATATTTTTTCTTGTAGACACTCCAACATCACTATTAAACTTGTTTCTCAAACATTTCTGATATGTAGCCTTAATAAAAAGGAAATTAAAGGGTGCCTTGGTGGCACAGTCAGTTATGAATCCAGCTCTTGGTTTCAGTCCAGGTCAGGTCTTATCTCAGGATGATGACACTGAGCCCTGGGTTGGGCTCTGCACTGAGCATGGAGTCTGTTTGAGTTTCTCTCTCTTTCCTTCTGTCCTTTCCTCCCCCTCAGCTCACTCTCTAAAATAAATAAATAAGTCTTAAAAAAAAAAAAAAGGAAATTAAAATATACACACCCCAGTCTCCAAATACTGCAGTAAGGAAAGCATTTCTTTGAAATCTTATGATTTATTGTTCAAGTGTACTCAGAAACATGTAAGTTATTTAGCTGAAAATATACTGATAAATAAGTGTAGGCCTTGGAGAAAAGTATTTCATTTTATATGCAAGAACTGTATTTGGCTAAAGAGAAAACTTAGATGAAGATAACACAAAAATATCAGAAAATAAATAAAAATAAAGTTCTTTAAAAAAATGAGTATCCCTAGTATTTACTATGTGCCAGCTACTGTTAAAAAGTAAAAAAATTAAAAAACTGGGGCAAGGAAGATTAAGTAGTAACCTTCCAATATTACCTGGTGATTTACAACTCTCTGGTTTCACAATTCATGTAACTTAAACACAGTGCTCTACCTATTCTCCAGTGATAAAAATAATGTCAGAAATGTCTTCTTTGGAAAAAAAATATGTCTATTCTTAAGTGGTCTACCCACTTTGTTTAATTACATTGTTTGTTTTTATTTTTGGTTTTGGTTTTTTTTAGTGTTGAACTGTATTTTTTTTTATGTATTTTGGATATTAACACCTTATCAGATATATCATTTACAAATATCTTTTCCCATTCAGTAGGTTGCCTTTTGGTTTGTTGATATGGTTCATTACATAAAGCTTTTTGTTTTGATGTAGTCCCAATAGTTTATTTTTGCTTTTGTTTCCCTTGCCTTAGGACACATATCTAGAAATACATTGCTATGATCAATGTCTGAGAAAATACTGCTTATGTTACTTTCTAAAATGTTTATGGCTTCAGGTCTCCATTTAAGTTTTTATTATTCCATTATTAGTTTCTTTTTGTGTATGATGTAAGAAAGTGGTCCAATGATTCATACTATTATATGTATCTGTCCAATTTTCTCAGTACCATTTATTAAAGAGACAGTCTTTTCCTCATTGTATATTCTTTCCTCCTTTGTCATAGATTAATTGACCAATTAAGGGTGGTTTATTTCTGGTTCTCTAATTCTGTTCTACTGACCCGTGTATCCATTTTTGTGCTGGTACCATACTGTTTTGATTTCTACAGTTTTGTAGTCTATCTTGGATTCTGGGACTGTGATACTTTCAGCATTATTCTTCTTTTTCAAGATTGCTTTGCCTATTCAGGATCTTTTGTGATTCTATACAAATATTAGGATTATTTGTTTTATTTCTGTGAAAAAATGTTGTGAAAAAAATTTATTTTAATAAAGACTGCACTGAATCTGTAAATAGCTTTGGACAGTATGGACATTTAAACAATATTGGTTCTTCCAATCCAAGAGCATGGAATACCTTTCCATTTGTTTGTGTCTTCTTCAATTTCTTTCAGCTATGTTTTATGGTTATCATAGTACATATCTTTAACCTCCTTTGTTCTATTTTGGTTTTTAACCTCATTGGCTAAGTTTATTCCTAAGTATGTTATTATTTTTGGTGCAATTGTAAATGGGATTGTTTTGTAATTTCTCTTTCTGTCACTTCATTATTGGTATATGGAAATGCTACCAATTTCTGTGTATGAATTTTGTATCTTCCAATTTTACTGAATTCATTTATTACTTCTAACAGTTTATGATGGAGTGTTTAGGGTTTTCTGTGTAAAGTATCATGTCATCTGCAAATAGTGAAACTTTAACTTCTTCCTTACCAATACAAATGTTTTTTTCTTATCTGATTGCTAATGCTGGGGCTTCCAGTACTATGATGACTAAAAGTGTTGAGAGTGGACATCGTTATCTGGTTCCCATTCTTAGAGGAAAAGCTCTCAGGTTTTCACACCATTGACTATGATTTTAGTTCTCAGTTTTTTATGTATGACCTTTATTATGTTGCAGTATGTTCCCTCTGAATGCACTTTGTTGATTTTTTACAATGAATGGGTGTTGAATTTTGTGAAATGTTTTTTCTACTGAGATGATCATATGATTTTTATCCCTCAGGATATGTTGTATCACGTTGATTGATTTGTGGACATTGAACCACCCTTGCATCCCCAGAATAATGCCATATTGACAATGGTGAATGATCCTTTTAATGCATCATTGAATACAGTTTGTTAGTATTTGTTGAGGATTTTTGCAACTATGTTTATCAGAATATTGTCCTGTAGTTTCTCGTTTGTGGTCTCTTTGTCTGATTTTGTTATCAGGGTAATGCTGGCCTTGTAGAATGTACTTGCAAGTGCTCTTTCCTCCTATTTTTTTTGGAATAGTTTGAGATTAAGTATTGTCTTCTTTCACTATTTGGTAGAATTTGCCTGTGAATTCATTCATCTGTTCCTGAACTTTTATTGTTTGGTAGTTTTTTTGTTATCATAGTAATTGGTTTGTTTAGATTTTCTATTTCTTTTTAATACAGTTTGATAAACTTGTATGTTTCTATTTCTTCTAGATTGGTCAATTTGTTGACATATCATTTTTCATGGCATTCTCTTATAATCCTTTGTATGGTTGTGATGCTAGTTGTTACTTCTCCTTTTCTGCTTCTTTTCTTTTTTTTTTAAAGATTTTATTTATTTATTTGACAGACAGAGATCACAAGTAGGCAGAGAGGCAGGCAGAGAGGGAGGGGGAAGCAGTATCCCTGCCCAGCAGACAGCCGGATGTGGGACTCAATCCCAGGACCCCGAGATCATGACCTGAGCTGAAGGCAGAGGCTTTAACCCACTGAACCACCCAGGCACCCCTCCTTTTCTGTTTCTGATTATATTTATTTAGGTCCTTAAGCAACTGTCAAAATGGCTAAAATCAGTAAGACAAGATAACAAGTGTTGGTGAAGATATAGAGAAAAAAGAACACTCATGCACTATTTGTGGTGATGCAAATTGGTTAAGTCACTGTGGAAAGCAGTATGGAGGTTCTTCAAAAATTAAAATATGAATACCATATGATCCAATAATTCTACCACTGAGTATTCACTCACAGAATATGAAAACACTCACTTGAATAGATGTATGTATCCTATGTGTATTGCAGCATTATTTATGATAGCCAAGATATGGAAGCAACCTAAGTGTTCACTGATAGACAAACATATAAGGAAGATGTGATATACTATACTATACCATACTACACTATACCATACCACACATACTATACTATACTATACTATGCTATACTATACTATACTATTACACAGATATACAAAAGGATAATATCTTCCTATTTTGAGGCAACTAGAGGATATCATGTGAAGTGAAGTAAGTCAGACTGAGAAAGACAAATACCATGATCTCACTCATATATAAAACCTAAAAAACAAAAGAATAAATAAAAAGTAGAATCAGACCTATAAATACAGAGACAAACAGATGGTTACCAAAAGAAAGGGTCTGGGGGAATGGGAAAAATAGGTGGGGAGACTGGGAGATACAGGCTTCCAGTTATAGAATGAATAAGCCATGGGACTAAAGGGCATGACACGGGGAATACAGCCGATGAGATTGTAATAACATTGTATGGTGACTGATGGTGGCTGTCCCTGTGGTGAGCATAGCATATTGTATAGAGAAGTTGATCACTATGTTGCACATTGAAACTAATGTAACATTGTGTGTCAACTAGACTTAAATAAAAACAGTATCTTCATAAAAGAAAAAAAAAAAAACATGTCAGAAGTTATGAGCCATTATACTCAAAATCAAAGGAGCTGATAACAAATGGAATTGAAAATGCAACATGTTGCCACTATTAAATCTAAATGTGGTTATAATTTGAATTATACTGATTTTTAAAATTATGTATTTATTTGAGTAAGGGGCACAGGGGGAGGGGCAGAGGAGAGAGAGAAAGAAGGAGAGGGAGAGAAAGTCCTAGGCAGACTCTGTGCTGAGCACGGAGCCCAGTGTGGGACTTGATCTCATGATCCTGAGATAATGACCTGAGTCAAAACCAAGAGTCAGAGGCCCAACCAACTATGCAACCCAGGTGCCCTGAACTTCACTGATTTCTAAACTTTGTTTATATTTAATTCGTACTTTTGTTTCATAGGTTTGTCAGAACACAAGAAATTTATAACCAGTTTTCCATCTCTATATTTTTAAATAATGTAATAAAACTAATGAGAGCAAATATTGTGCATCTGTATTTTTCCTTTAAACAAATACATATATTACTTGTGTTTGAAAAACCTCTTGCTATGTACAATTTTAACCAACTTGATGCATCATGAGTCAGACTTATATACTTATGTCTCTGACTCTTATTTATTTTTCTATATTCTTCACTTTATTTCACTTTCTGCTTTAAAACTAAATCATAGCATGTTGCTGCTATATTTGACTCATAAAAGCTTATAGCAGTGATATTTTCACTGTGGATTATACATTATAAGAATAGAAAAATGAGTTCTCTTTTTTTGTTTGTTCATTTAATGCTTTCCACCTTGATTTCTACTTCATATAAAATCATTACTCTCACTCCCCCCTATCTTGCATGCTTTTGTCTACCTGTACCATTCTTTTTGTTTCCTGTCGCATTTTATTAGGTATACATTTTAGTAAGAAGCACATAGTTTAGTTTTGGTTTTCAACCCAAACAAAGGTTATATATGAATAGGGGATACTCGTCCTTATCCTTTTCTGTCATGACCTACAGTTGCTCTTTCCTCCATCACTTTGCTTCATGAATTATGTCATTTATACCTTTGCTTTCTTGGTTTCTACAGCCTGATGTATGTACTATGTTCTCTTTGATGTTCAATCCTCAGGTGACTCAGAAAGAATCCAATCCTAATTCAACTTTATAAATAATAATAGAAAAAAGTAAGTCTCCAAACCAACTTTCTGACCCTCCTTTTCCCTCCCCCCTCCCTGTGTGAAGGAACCATTCATCAAACTAAGTTTGCAGGTGTGGATCGCAGAGGAGAATTCCATGCATTTTGAGGCTGTGAGGGAGGGGCCTGCAGAAACTGAGTCTTCATTATGTATTGTTGACAGGCTATTTCCCCGGGGCAGACTGGAACAAATGTGACATGCATCTGAGCATCCTACCAGAATAATATAGGAAATGGCTCTACCTGTCCATATGCTCCTCCAAGAGAGTGTCCCAATTTGCTGACCCAAGGGCCCCTCCTGGAAGAAGTCTGCATTGATGGGCAAACTGCTCTCAGAGCATTCAGAGAGAGGATGCATGTTGTCTCTTGTTTGCATCAGGAAAGGGCTGCTGACAAAGGGAGGCAGCTTTTCACATTTCCTTAGGGGAAGTCCGGTTCTCTAGCACATTTCCTGTCAGTCTCCACCATTAAAGCCCCACCATTACATCACAGCCCACAACCTGATCCATACTATGGAAATTCCAGCAACTGGATCTGGATCTGTAAGATTTCTGAAAACAACATGCTTGGAAAAATTGTCATATCAAACAAAAACCCATCAGGAAAGAATCTCACAATCCATTCAAAGGGACTTAAAGGAATTAAACTAAGAGAAATAATGAGAACAAGAATCTCTTATTTAGGCAAAACTAATGAGAGATAAAGAGGAAAACATTATATCTTGCTTAAGATTTTGAGAAACATTCTTATACTTAGAATTGATATGGCTGCAAGGGAAATAAATGTAAGTCAAATTGATGTTAAAAAATTAGAATTTATTGATATATATGGCTAAATCCAGGTGCTTAGATTACATCACGGAGACAGTATCATTTCATTTCTGACTTCAAATGTTACGTTAATTTCCAGGTAGTGTCACTACCTTTGATATTACCAAACTGCAGGCATCCAACCCATTAGATTCAAATCCAAAAGAAAAAGAGCTTCAATTAACCAAGAGACTTAAAAAAAAAATGAAGGTTAAAGATTGAGTTTCACTGTAATCTATGTGCTCTGTCCTTCCCAAGAGAGAAATTCTGGGAGAGGGGAGAGATTTTGGAGAGAATGAACCCCTCAGAGCAATCACTGTGCTCCCAATACAAAAAAGGTATTGTTTTTATTATTAAACCCATGGTTTGAAATCTTGTGTATTACTTTACTAATATTATTTATCATTTGTATTTATTTCTTCTTATAAGGAATTATCATGAGTATTTCCAATGTAATTTGTATTCGTATTTTTCACCCTTTATCTCAATGTTGAACTGATTTAAAACATCCAACAACACTCTGTATTTCACAATTTTACCGCTTTTGTGTAATTATGTGTAGCCTTCATTAAGCAAACTACAGTAAGGATTCAACATTTTAAAACGGATTTTAGAGATGTTATGTTCTCTGAAGCCTGGTATTTTTTTTTTTTTTAAAGATTTTATTTATTTATTTGACAGATAGAGATCACAAGTAGGGAGAGAGGCAGGCAGAGAGAGAGAGAGAGGTGGAAGCAGGCTCCCCGCCAAGCAGAGAGCCCGATGCGGGGCTCAATCCCAGGACTCTGGGATCATGACCTGAGCGAAAGGCAGAGGCTTTAACCCACTGAGCCACCCAGGCGCCCCGAAGCCTGGTATTTTTATGCAAATATTTGTGTTACAGTTCCGTGGAAAATACGTTAAGCTCAACACGATATTTATGCACCAAGTTTATCTTTTTTAAACTATGCCAGCTTCCTAACTCCATGGCGGGGGAACCTAAAGGGACCACATAATTCTTTCACCTTGGTTTAGATGACGGGAACAGGGAACTATCCGCTATCGACTAGCCAGTGACCAATCATATTTTCTCCCTAAGACGTGAACAAGCCAAAGGCTATGAGCAGCTTGGGGTCAGATGCCACTAAAGGTCACCTAAAAGCAGGGTCCGGTGTCAGAATCATGGCAAAACCAAGGGATGTTCACTCCAAATGTTTTGAAAAACAATTGTTATTACTATAAAATGGAAATGACTGGTATGGAAAAATAAGGAAAAAAAAAAAAAAGGCTGTTACCAGTCCAGGAGAATTAAATACACTATTGTCTTATTTCTAGATATACTTCAAGTTGGGAAATGTGCAACTTCGTTAATTTTCCATGAGATTTTTGTGTCGAATCTTATAGTTCAGAAAGATTTTTTTTTTTTTAAGATTTTATTTCTTTATTTGACACACAGAGAGAGAACACAAGCAGGCAGAGAGGCAGGCAGAGAGAGAGGGGGGAAGCGGGCTCCCTGCTGAGCAGAGAGCCTGATGCCGGGCTGGATCCCAGGATCCTGAGATCATGACCTGAGCCATCATGACCTGAGCCAAAGGCAGAGGCTTAACCCACTGAGCCACCCAGGCGCCCCTCAGAAAGATATTTGACAGTTACAGTGGGCCATTTGTTTTCTTCCCACTTACATAGCATAGGCCTTGGCAATAGTCTTCAGCATCCAGGATTTCAGTCAAGGCTGTGATCAGTCTGGTCATGTTACGTAACTTCTTAGAATTTTTATCTACCTGAATTCTCATGCAAATTTTTCTTTGGTCTGTTAAATCATATATGTTTTCCAGAGTCGGTCATGGCTGAATTGCTTTTTGTGATGTTAGGCTGAAATGTAGTACAAATTTTCAAATTTGCTTTTCTGTTATTTCATTTTCATGAAATAACATGCTTGACTATTACCTCTACGTCATGTGTTCCCAATTCTCTCTTCTGTGCACATATAATTTCTAATCTGGAAGTCCCTTTTTCTACACCATAGCTGTCATTTTGCAGTTATTTTATCTGCATTCTAGGAAATTCTCTCATGATTACACATTGTGATTTTAATTATTCTAGTGTCAATTCTGCTCTTCAAAACTGTCAATGCAATTTTAAATTTTCTTACCAAAATGTTAGCTGTATTAACTCCATATAAGAACTAAAATATATGTTAGAAGTAAAAAGCTGTGCTCTGGAGAACAACTTGGGGAACACAGCTATCAGAAAGTTGGAGAGAAGGGGAAGAAAGGGATACTTATACCATGCTAATGATGAATGGAATGTGTCCAGCTGTCCTGAAATCAAGAAGCACCTCTGCTGATCTCAAACTTCTACTATGTTTCTGTGCAGGCTCTATCATACTTTTTTTTTTTTTTTAAGATTTTTATTTATTTACTTGTCAGAGAGAAAGAGGGATCACAAGTAAGCAGAGAGGCAGGCAGAGAAGCAGGCTCCCCTGCTGAGCAGGGAGCCGGATGTGGGGCTCGATCCCAGGACTCTGAGATCATGACCCGAGCCAAAGGCAGAGGCTTAACCACTGAGCCACCCAGGCGCCCCTCTATCATACTTTCTAAACACACCGTCTATATGTTTAATTCTCCAAACTAAGAAGACCTTAACACATTAGGCAAAGGCAGCTTTCAGATATAATAACTACCTAAGAATGGAGCTTGAGTCTTTAATGGTGGGGTTCTCAACATATCATCTTATTTCCAGATGGTCATTACTGTGCACAAAATAAGTAATCAGATTCATTTACGCGATCTGTGATTCCTACATCCACGCAGAAAACATAGAGGTATCAACATGTTGTATGTATGATACTTAACCGATTCTAGGGTAAACAGATGTGTAGAAAAAGAATAAAAAAAAGTGAAATAGTATAAACCAATAATTGTCATGACTTTCAGTGAGTTTATAATTTACTGGTAGAGAATGACAAAGCTAACTATAATATCAGCTTATAAATGGTAAATTTGCAGGCAATAGGAGTACAGAGCCAGGAAGATACATTAGCAGCATGAGGTCATCTCCTGAGACAGTGAGTGGTTTACCTTGTTTTGCCTCTGTGGTCTTGACCGTTACCATTACTAGTCTCTGTAATTATTCGGTGAGTAGTAGATGCACCTTCATTAGGTGTAAATGTTTGCATCATCTCCAAGGTGTGGTGAAAATGAGTTTTTTGAAACTCTTGACTAGAAGATGTCTAGGGAATTAAGGTACTTCTGGTCTATGGCACAGAAAAGAATCTGGGATATACACAATTTACCTCATGCTATTTCATTCAGAAAAAAAGAGACTGAATCCCTGCAATGAACTAAAAACATAAGGCAAGCCTCCTCACTGACAGGCTAACCCTTCACTTTTTCAGCTCCAACAAGGAATGATCAACACCTCTAATTTTCTTTCTTTCTTGGCTAATTTAAATACAGAGAAAGAGACACTTGTGCACAAATGAATGAATAATATAAACTGTACTTTTCTTAATTTGCTGGTACCTGTTTGAACAATTGTCTCTTTTTCATCTCAAGTCACTGAACATGAGTAAGAATTTAATGTGTGTAAACATGTTCAGGACTGGAGAGAAATATAAAGCCTACATCAGGAAGCCATTCTACTAGCTACGTTAGAGAACTAAGGGAACAATTTCATAAAATAAAGAGTATCATGTAATAGAAAAAAAATATGCAATAATCTGAATCCTGAATCTGAATCATATGTGTGTATAATGTGTTTCTATACATACAATCATATATATATATAATTTTTCTATACATAAAATTATATATATACACACACACACACATATAAAAATGTGTGTCTATATATACTATTATATATAATTTGGAATATATATTATATACATATAATTTATTTGGAAAATTACTATACCCTTTTCCTTCTCTATTGTTAACATTTATGTGTGGTCTATTGCATTTGGTGATTTTTAATTTTTTTCCTTAGGTTTCCTGAGAGATCAATGTATTTATTTATTTATTTTTTTACAACAAATGTCATAAGTGGAAGCGGATGCAACAACACAAACAAATTTAGATTCAAATTCTGACTCTTGTATTTACAAACTGGATGACCTAGGAGAAACTTGATATCTTTATGTTTTGAATAAAGATTCCCATAGTTGTCTCACAATAAAAGTTCTTTGAAATATTTCAAGTACCTAACAATATATTTGGTAGATGAGATAATCAGTACTGATTTTCATCAAAAAGAAACACGACATGCGCGCACGTGCGTGCACACACACACACACACACACACACAAGATTTCTCTTTTTATTTCAAGAGAAGTTCCTCTCCTACGTGCTTTTAATGCTCTGAGAAGCCACTCAGTTGGGAGAATTATGATCTGATGCTCACTCTTCTGCTTTGGGGCCTTATTAAAATCATGATTTTCTAAATATTATGCAAGGCATATACTCAAATGATGTGGAAACTTTGAGGTAAAGACAATACTTTCGATGCAAACAAGATAATCAGATCCTGTCATGGAATCCTTGGTTCCTGATTCAAACCAAAGGAGTGTTTTCTTTCTATTTAAGTGCTGAAGAAATGAAGATATACCCTTATACCATAGTTAGATGAACAGGAGTGAAAGAGACAAGGGCAGAAAAGTAGGGAAGTAGGTAGGTAGGTACCTAGAGGTTGAAATTAAATTTTTCATGAACATAATTGTAAATCTAAAGCTATTATTTCAAAGGCAATACCAAAATAAAACTGTTAGACAAAGTAGTTCCAGAATAGGGTTCAAATATTCTTCAATAAAATTTTGATTAAGCATCTCAAAAAATATAATATATTAGGTAACAGTATCCTCCTCACATCTTTTTTCAACTTCATGGCTGAAAATTTTTACATATGTGAATATATTTTATATATATATATATATAAATATTTATATATTTATATATATAGATAAAATATGCATATATACATATATACATATACTTCTGTTTTAATATTTTTTAAACAAAGACTAAATACTTGAGATTTCTATAATGATAAAATATCATTGTTTTGAAAAACAATTTCTATTGCTTTATACAGTTTGTAAGTCTAGGAGTTAGGCTTGATTATATAAAAAAAATCCTAAAATCCTGTAATTTCCCATGGTCAGCTAAAATTTTAGAAATTATGCTTGAATTTTTCTCTAGGAAGTAAAAATTATGAATAAAGTAAATAAAATCCAGATGGATAAGAATTCATTAGTACTTTATGATTTGGAGATTATAATTATTTTGAATTAAAGCAAGGAGGGACATCTACTGTAAGACACCATGGAGTGCCAGATAGGTAGCACCAAACCAAGGTGTGGTACGTTGACAAAGGTGGGAGATTTTGTATGTCAGTTGCTACAAACACACTTTCTGATTCCTGGTGTTTATCAAATGTTCCTCCTCCTTCTTCCGCAAACTCACTGTCCTCACACCAGCTGAATGCCATCTCACCTTCCCAATGGATAACCAAAATGAGAACAGCAGGTCATTAGGCTACTTGGAATAGACCCTGAACACCTGCACCAGAAATATGCAAAACTCCAGGCTGACAGAGACTCACAAGCCCATGTCTTTATCATAGTTGCATCCAAAAGAAAAACCTACAGAGGATGGGAAAGTCTACTGAAACACTCAAAAGAGATGCTTCTCTTCAGAGTTTTTAGCTCTGTGGATTCTTTCCTGCACTGAACTTATAAAATCCCCTTGATCTTTCTAAACTACCTAGAAAAAAAAATACTCATTTAAATCTTTAAATTTGTCATGTCAGGGAGTATTTTAATGATATGTGAGTTTGAAGAGAAATGTGATCTGTAAACACACACGTGCACATGTACTTGTGAGTATAGTAAGGACAGAGAAGGAAAGTCTGGAAAATGAGAGGCACACTCAAAAAAAAAAAAAAATGAGAAGCATACTCTGTTTACGCTGAAGATGCCCATACATAGGAATATTTTACCATTCATTTGCTACCTGCATCTCTTGGTCACATATCCTCTAGCATTAACATAAATCAATTGGAATAGAGCTGATCAAATAGAGATTTCAATACTGAAATTTTATGACCCAAACTCACAGACACACAGTAAACATGATTTCAATCTATTTGAACAACAACTGATATTTCAGTATTTTCTGAGAACACATCAATGGATTAATAAGTGTCTAATGTGAGGCATTAGACTTGGGTAACTGTACTTACAAGAAACACATTCTCTGTCCTAACCTACTGTCACTTGTAAACAATACTGATGCATTATTTGAGCATCAGAGAAAATACAGACTAAGCACTTTTAATCTGAGTACCTTTATAAGACTCTCTCCCTTCCCAGGATCTGTACTTGGCTGAGGGGAAAGATTAAGATGTGTGGTGACTAAGTGCCATTGACTGGTAGAATCTGATGGGTGGTGTAGTCAGGGTGAGGGCAGTGGAATCAGAGAGACCTTGGGTTGGGTTCTTCTCTGCAGCTCACTGGTTGTGGGATTTTGCTTCAGATGGCTCACAATGTTTTCATTAGGATTCTGAAATAATCTACATATATTATTTTTTTACCTGCATGATCTTTGTAGATAGCAGAATAAGGCTGAAATTTATTGAACTAAACAGGAGAAAACCCAACACACAAACAAGCAAAACAAAACAAAAAACAAAAAGCCCACGATGATCTTCTTTCCTTCACTCCTTTCTTACGTTATCGGCAAAGTACAAATTCTTTTGAAGTAATGGAAAAGCTGTGATATCTAAGTAGGGTGATTAGAACTTCTGATGGAGAAGAGTTAAAAGAAAGAGGAAGTGTCAGGATCATTTCCAATCTAGATGTAATCAATGGATAATTCAATTTTCTTCATGGAAAACACACTTGCACAAAACAAGAAATGCTTTCTTTCTAAAGTATATATGAATCTTTTGCAAACTGATGGTCTCTGTGGAAATTTTTACATTTTACAAATGTTCTTCATTTTATCACTGTAGAAAACCACAAGAGGGATTCTAAAGAAGGAAGCAAGGCTTGGGTAGATACGCAGGCACTCTCAGATCTTACAGTAATATACCAAGTGCTATTTTAATACATCAGAGCTTTAGCCACATGAGAAGATTTCTGAATGCGAAATGGTTGAGTGAAAAAGGAATGAATGTGAGCTAGCAGGACTTTTCAGACAATATAGGATAAAACATCCTCACCTATCATTTGGAGATTTTACACATGTAAAATGATTTTATTATTTTATGAAATTAAGCAAAATTTTAAAATCTCAAATAAAAACTGCTTTCTTGCTTGGGGCTCACTTGGTTTTTTGTTGTTGTTGTTTATTTGTTTGTTTGTTTTTACTGAAAGATGTATGAAATCATGCTTAGCGTCTGGGTATGCAGACTGAGTGTTGCAGAATGTCCTCAGCAGGGTATGGGGAATGGGGACGGCTCATGTAAGCAACCTTGAATACTAGGCTTGTGAGATCTCTTCCCCACAGCAGTCTAGTTGAGGATGTTCCAGTATTATAGGAAGGGAACTCCAAATATCTATGCTTCAGTTTCATCATAGCCTAATGGAGGCCTTATTTGAGCCAGACAGAGACAGAATTGATTCCCAGAGCCTCTGTGAACTGCTCTATCAAGTCAGGCATCTTCAGAGTACATAGATTTCTCCAAGGTCCTCATCACGCAGCCCCTTCTGGGAGGTTGTTGTAAGCTGTATAGACTCTAAAAGCAGACTCTAAAAGTAAACTGAATTGGGTTCAGTTCCTAGATCTGACATTATCTTAGGTAAACTAAACTTCACTAGGATTCCATTTCCCTATCAGTAAAACAGTAATAATAAACCTCATCCTTTAGGACCTGCTTATAAACCAGTTAAATATCAAAACCATAATGAATAGTAGTGTAGCAGCCATTCTATAGAACTTATTCATTTTAATATTTGAATCCTCATTAAAAAAAGATACATAGGACAGGAGTCAAGATGGCGGAGAAGTAGCAGCCTGAGACTACATCAGGTAGCAGGAGATCAGCTCGATAGCTTATCTAAACATTGCAAACACCTACAAATCCAACGGGAGAGCGAAGAGAAGAAGAACAGCAACTCTAGAAACAGAAAATCAACCACTTTCTGAAAGGTAGGACTGGCAGAGAAGTGAATCTAAAACGACGGGAAGATAGACCGCGGGGGGAGGGGCCGGCTCCCGGCAAGCGGCGGAGGAACGGAGCACAAAATCAGGACTTTTAAAAGTCTGTTCCACTGAGGGACATTGCTCCAGAGGCTAAACCAGGGTGAAGCCCACGTGGGGTCAGCGTGGCCCCAGGCCCCGCAGGGTCACAGAAGGATCGGGGATGTCAGAGTGTCGGAGAGCTCGCAAGTATTAGAACTGAGAAGCCGGCTGCAGAGACAGAGCCGAGGACTGAACTCTCAGCTCGGGGTTACCTTGAACTGCTCGCGGGCTGGGTGAGCTCGGAGCGCGGCTGGAGGCTGGGGATATGGGAGTGATTGGGTGCTGTCCTCTGGGGGCGCACTGAGGAGTGGGGCCCCAGGCTCTCGGCTCCTCCGGGCCGGAGACTGGGAGGCCGCCATTTTCATTCCCGTCCTCCGGCACTCTACGGAAAGCGTTCAGGGAACAGAAGCTCCCAAAAGCGAACCCGAGCCGATTACTTAGTCCGGCTGCCGGTAAGGGCGGTGCAATCCTGCCTCGGGCAAAGACACTTGAGAGTCACTACAACAGGCCCCTCCCCCAGAAGATCAACAAAATATCCAGCCAGGACGAAGTTCATCTATCAAGGAGAAAGCAGGTTCAATTCCTAAGACAGCAGAGCAATCCCAGAGGAGGAGAAAGCAAAGCACGGAACTCATGGCTTTCTCCCCATGATTCTTTAGTCTTGCGGCTACTTCAATTTTTTTTTTATTTTTTCAATTTTTTTTCTTTTTTCTTTTTTCTTCTTCTGCTAATTTTTTAAAAACTTTTACCCTTTTCTTTTTTAACGTTTTTTGACTAGTTCATCTAAATATATATATTTTTTCTTTCTTTTTTGTATTTTTTTATTTGTTTTATTTTTTAAATTCTTTTCTTTCTTTTTTTTTTTTCTTTTTTTTTCAGAAGCTGTTTTATCCCCTTTCTCCCCCCCACAATTTGGGGTCTCTTCTCATTTGGTTACAGCGCATTTTTCCGGGGTCTTTGCCACCCTTTTAGTAGTTTATTTGCTCCTTCATATCCTCTTATCTGGACAAAATGACAAGGCGGAAAAAATCACCACAAACAAAAGAACAAGAGACAGTACCGAAGGCTAGGGACCTAATCAACACAGACATTGGTAATATGTCAGATCAAGAGTTCAGAATGACGATTCTGAACATTCTAGCCGGGCTCGAAAAAGGCATGGAAGATATTAGAGAAACCCTCTCTGGAGATATTAAAGCCCTTTCTGGAGAAATTAAAGAACTAAAATCTAACCAAGTTGAAATCAAAAAAGCTATTAATGAGGTGCAATCAAAAATGGAGGCTCTCACTGCTAGGATAAATGAGGCAGAAGAAAGAATTAGTGATATAGAAGACCAAATGACAGAGAATAAGGAAGCCGAGCAAAAGAGGGACAAACAGCTACTGGACCATGAGGGGAGAATTCGAGAGATAAGTGACACCATAAGACGAAACAACATTAGAATAATTGGGATTCCAGAAGAAGAAGAAACAGAGAGGGGAGCAGAAGGTCTATTGGAGAGAATCACTGGAGAGAATTTCCCTAATATGGCAAAGGGAACAAGCATCAAAATCCAGGAGATGCAGAGAACCCCCCTCAAAGTCAACAAGAATAGGTCCACACCCCGTCACCTAATAGTAAAATTTACAAGTCTTAGTGACAAAGAGAAAATCCTGAAAGCAGCCCGAGAAAAGAAGTCTGTAACATACAATGGTAAAAATATTAGATTGGCGGCAGACTTATCCACAGAGACCTGGCAGGCCAGAAAGAGCTGGCATGATATATTCAGAGCACTAAACGAGAAAAACATGCAGCCAAGAATACTCTATCCAGCTAGGCTATCATTGAAAATAGAAGGAGAGATAAAAAGCTTCCAGGACAAACAAAAACTGAAAGAATTTGCAAACACCAAACCAGCTCTACAGGAAATATTGAAAGGGGTCCTCTAAGCAAAGAGAGAGCCTAAAAGTAGTAGATCAGAAAGGTACAGAGACGATATACAGTAACAGTCACCTTACAAGCTAATAATGGCACTAAATTCATATCTCTCAATAGTTACCCTGAATGTTAATGGGCTAAATGCCCCAATCAAAAGACACAGGGTATCAGAATGGATAAAAAAACAAAACCCATCAGTATGTTGCCTACAAGAAACTCATTTTAGATGCGAAGACACCTCCAGATTTAAAGTGAGGGGGTGGAAAACAATTTACCATGCTAACGGGCATCAGAAGAAAGCTGGGGTGGCAATCCTTATATCAGATCAATTAGATTTCAAGCCAAAGACTATAATAAGAGATGAGGAAGGACACTATAACCTACTCAAAGGGTCTGTCCAACAAGAAGATCTAACAATTTTAAATATCTATGCCCCTAACGTGGGAGCAGCCAACTATATCAACCAATTAATAACAAAATCAAAGAAACACATCAATAATAATACAATAATAGTAGGGGACTTAAACACTCCCCTCACTGAAATGGACAGATCATCCAAGCAAAAGATCAACAAGGAAATAAAGGCCTTAAATGACACACTGGACCAGATGGACATCACAGATATATTCAGAACATTTCATCCCAAAGCAACAGAATACACATTCTTCTCTAGTGCACATGGAACCTTCTCCAGAATAGATCACATCCTGGGTCACAAATCAGGTCTCAACCGGTATCAAAAGATTAGGATTATTCCCTGCATATTTTCAGACCACAATGCTCTGAAACTAGAACTCAATCACAAGAGGAAAGCTGGAAAGAACCCAAATACATGGAGACTAAACAGCATCCTTCTAAAGAATGAATGGGTTAACCAGGAAATTAAAGAAGAATTGAAAAAAATTCATGGAAACAAATGATAATGAAAACACAACAGTTCAAAATCTGTGGGACACAGCAAAGGCAGTCCTGAGAGGAAAATATATAGCGGTACAAGCCTTTCTCAAGAAACAAGAAAGGTCTCAAGTACACAACCTAACCCTACACGTAAAGGAGCTGGAGAAAGAACAAGAAAGAAACCCTAAACCCAGCAGGAGAAGAGAAATCATAAAGATCAGAGCAGAAATCAATGAAATAGAAACCAAAAAAAACAATAGAAAAAATCAATGAAACTAGGAGCTGGTTCTTTGAAAGAATCAATAAGATTGATAAAGCCCTGGCCAGACTCATCAAAAAGAAAAGAGAAAGGACCCAAATCAATAAAATCATGAATGAAAGAGGAGAGATCACAACTAACACCAAAGAAATACAGACATTTATAAGAACATACTATGAGCAACTCTACGCCAACAAATTTGACAATCTGGAAGAAATGGATGCATTCCTAGAGACATATAAACTACCACAACTGAACCAGGAAGAAATAGAAAACCTGAACAGGCCCATAACCAGTAAGGAGATTGAAACAGTCATCAAAAATCTCCAAACAAACAAAAGCCCAGGGCCAGACGGCTTCCCAGGGGAATTCTACCAAACATTTAAAGAAGAACTCATTCCTATTCTCCTGAAACTGTTCCAAAAAATAGAAATGGAAGGAAAACTTCCAAACTCATTTTATGAGGCCAGCATCACCTTGATCCCAAAAGCAGACAAGGATCCCACCAAAAAAGAGAACTACAGACCAATATCCTTGATGAACACAGACGCAAAAATTCTCGCCAAAATACTAGCCAATAGGATTCAACAGTACATTAAAAGAATTATTCACCACGATCAAGTGGGATTTATTCCAGGGCTGCAGGGTTGGTTCAACATCCGCAAATCAATCAATGTGATAGAACACATTAATAAAAGAAAGAACAAGAACCATATGATACTCTCAATAGATGCTGAAAAAGCATTTGACAAAGTACAGCATCCCTTCCTGATCAAAACTCTTCAAAGTGTGGGGATAGAGGGCACATACCTCAATATTATCAAAGCCATCTATGAAAAACCCACCGCAAATATCATTCTCAATGGAGAAAAACTGAAAGCTTTTCCGCTAAGGTCAGGAACACGGCAGGGATGTCCATTATCACCACTGCTATTCAACATAGTACTAGAAGTCCTAGCCTCAGCAATCAGACAACAAAAAGAAATTAAAGGCATCCAAATTGGTAAAGAAGAAGTCAAACTATCACTCTTCACAGATGATATGATACTATATGTGGAAAACCCAAAAGACTCCACTCCAAAACTGCTAGAACTTGTACAGGAATTCAGTAAAGTGTCAGGATATAAAATCAATGCACAGAAATCAGTTGCATTTCTGTACACCAACAACAAGACTCAAGAAAGAGAAATTAAGGAGTCAATCCCATTTACAATTGTACCCAAAACTATAAGATACCTAGCAATAAACCTAACCAAAGAGACTAAGAATCTATACACAGAAAATTATAAAGTACTCATGAAAGAAATTGAGGAAGACACAAAAAAATGGAAAAATGTTCCATGCTCCTGGATTGGAAGAATAAATATTGTGAAAATGTCCATGCTACCTAAAGCAATCTACACATTTAATGCAATCCCTATCAAAATACCATCCATTTT
The DNA here is from genome assembly GCF_922984935.1 of Meles meles. Classification (NCBI taxonomy): domain Eukaryota; kingdom Metazoa; phylum Chordata; class Mammalia; order Carnivora; family Mustelidae; genus Meles; species Meles meles. The sequence continues at coordinate 127,674,743 of NC_060071.1, forward strand.
TTTCAAAGAAATGGAACAAATAATCCTAAAATTTATATGGAACCAGAAAAGACCTCAAATAGCCAAAGGAATATTGAAAAAGAAAGCCAAAGTTGGTGGCATCACAATTCCGGACTTCAAGCTCTATTACAAAGCTGTCATCATCAAGACAGCATGGTACTGGCACAAAAACAGACACATAGATCAGTGGAACAGAATAGAGAGCCCAGAAATTGACCCTCAACTCTATGGTTAACTAATCTTCGACAAAGCAGGAAACAATGTCCAATGGAAAAAAGACAGCCTCTTCAATAAATGGTGCTGGGAAAATTGGACAGCCACATGCAGAAAAATGAAATTGGACCACTTCCTTACACCACACACGAAAATAGACTCCAAATGGATCAAGGACCTCAATGTGAGAAAGGAATCCATCAAAATCCTTGAGGAGAATGCAGGCAGCAACCTCTTCGACCTCAGCCGTAGCAACATCTTCCTAGGAACAACGGCAAAGGCAAGGGAAGCAAGGGCAAAAATGAACTATTGGGATTTCATCAAGATCAAAATCTTTTGCACAGCAAAGGAAACAGTTAACAAAACCAAAAGACAACTGACAGAATGGGAGAAGATATTTGCAAACGACATATCAGATAAAGGGCTAGTATCCAAAATCTATAAGGAACTTAGCAAACTCAACACCCAAAGAACAAACAATCCAATCAAGAAATGGGCAGAGGACATGAACAGACATTTCTGCAAAGAAGACATCCAGATGGCCAACAGACACATGAAAAAGTACTCCACGTCACTCGGCATCACGGAAATACAAATCAAAACCACAATGAGATATCACCTCACACCAGTCAGAATGGCTAAAATTAACAAGTCAGGAAATGACAGATGCTGGCGAGGATGTGGAGAAAGGGGAACCCTCTTCCACTGTTGGTGGGAATGCAAGCTGGTGCAACCACTGTGGAAAACAGCATGGAGGTTCCTCAAAATGTTGAAAATAGAACTACCCTATGACCCAGCAATTGCACTACTGGGTATTTACCCTAAAGATACAAACATAGTGATCCGAAGGGGCACGTGTACCCGAATGTTTATAGCAGCAATGTCTACAATAGCCAAACTATGGCAAGAACCTAGATGTCCACCAACAGATGGATGGATAAAGAGGAGGTGGTATATATACACAATGGAGTACTATGCAGCCATCAAAAGAAATGAAATCTTGCCATTTGCGACGACGTGGATGGAACTAGAGGGTATCATGCTTAGTGAAATAAGTCAATCGGAAAAAGACAACTATCATATGATCTCCCTGATATGAGAACATGGAGAAGCAACATGGGGGGTTAGGGGGATAGGAGAAGAATAAATGAAACAAGATGGGATTGGGAGGGAGAAAAACCATAAATGACTCTTAATCTCACAAAACAAACTGGGGGTTGCTGGGGGGAAGTGGGGTTGGGAGAGGGGGAGGGGGTTATGGACATTGGGGAGGGTATGTGCTATCATGAGTGCTGTGAAGTGTATAAACCTGGCGATTCACAGACATGTACCCCTGGGGATAAAAATACGTTATATGTTTATTAAAAAAAAAAAAAAATTGGAAGGGGAGGCGAACCATAAGAGACTATGGACTCTGAAAAACAACCTGAGGGTTTTGAAGGGGCGGGGGTGGGAGGTTGGGGGAACCAGGTGGTGGGTAATAGGGAGGGCACGTATTGCATGGAGCACTGGGTGTTGTGCAAAAACAATGAATACTGTTACGCTGAAAAAAATAAATAAATTAAAAAGTTGCCTGGGGGGGAAAAATGTGCTTTTTACATTCTACTTAGAATCAATATTTTATAATTCCAAGCAGAATATAAAATCCTTACCACAGTATAGGTCCTTTTACCCTCTCCCCTTTGTGGCAGCGTCATCTTATCTATTACATGAATGTACATTAAAAACTTCATGGGGAAATGTTTTACTTTTTCTTTCAACTGTTAAATATACTCTATGAAACTCAAAAGAAGAAGAGTTTATTAGATTTACCAGAAGCTTACCACTTCTGTTGCTTTTCCTTCACTTCTGAAGTTTCAGGTTTCATTCTGGAATACTACTCTCCTTTTGAAGAACTTCCTTAAGCAGTTATTTGAAAGCAGATCTGTGGGCAATGAATTCTCTTAGTTTCCTTTATTTCACCTTTATTTCTTTTTTATTTTATTTTATTTTATTTTATTTTTTCAGTGTTTCAAGGTTGTTTTTATGTGCCACACCCAGTGCTCCATGCAATAAGTGCCCTCCTGAATGTCCACCACTAGGCTCACCCACCCCTCTCCCCGCCAAACCCTCAGTTTGTGGCTCAGTCCACAGTCTCTCTTGGTTCCTCTCCTCCTCAGATTTCTCCCAATTCACTTTTCCTTTCCTTCTCCTAATATCCTCCATGTTATTCCTTATGTTCCACAAGTAAGTGAAACCATATTTCAACGTTATTTCTGTTGGATACTTTTGTGGAATATTGAATTCTTGTTTGTAATCCTCCTGACTCATGGTTTCTGAGGAGAAATCCACAAGCATTCAAATCATTGTCCCCTTAGATCATGTCTTTTTTCCTCTGGTTGTGCTCAAGGTTTTCTCCTTTAAAAGAAAAGGGGGGGGTGATGTTATTTATTTGTTTGAGACAGAAAGGGGGAGAGAGAGAACAAGACTGAGAGCATGAGCAGGGAGGAGGAACAGAGGAAGAGGGAGAATCAGATTCCCTGCTGAGCAGGGAGCCTAATGCAGGGCATAATCCCAGGACCCCAAAATCATGACCTGAGCCAAAGGCACATGCTTAACAGACTGAGCCACCCAGGTGCCCCAAGGTTTTCTCCTATCTCTTTGTTTTCAACAGTTTGATTAGAATATGATGAAAAGTTTTCTTTATAGTGCTGATTACCTGTTTATACACATTTTACTTCTTATTACTTGCTTTTATTGTTTTGCAGTTGTTTCTTGAACAGAAATTTTATCTTTTTAGCCATATTTTAAAAATCTGAAAAGTAGGGACTAGATTTCTTTTCTTCTTTATTTCCAACAGCATGCAGTAAGTGCTTGGTAAAGTATCTCCATTGGAAATAGATTAACAGGAAGTATCTTGACGGATGAGATACACTAACCAAATGTAGCGCATCAGAATGTATCTTGGCCAAGAGAAGAGCAAGGATATGCCTTTAATTGAAGCCAGGGTGTACTGGAGAAAATACCCAACATTAAGTCAGGCAACCAAGTATCGATGGCAGGGAGAGATAACAAAGCTTAAGTGTGAACTAAGCTGAAATAGATGCAGAACATTCCCTTTGGAATAGAGCTTTTCTTTGGCTATTAAAGGATAATTAGTCATTGCTGCAAAGATCAAAGGAACCCAAGACTTTGGCTGTAGATAGGAAACAGACAACACGCTGACCACTTATGTTTCAATTTGTAAAGCATATCAGGACAAAGCCACCTCTCCTTAGTTATTGTCAGACATTACAAAGTTACCGTTATTAACAGAGTCATCTAGGAACAGGAAAGAAGAAAGGAATATGTGTGTGCACATATAGCAACTAAAGCTCTGTGGTTTGTTTTTTAAAATCTCTGCTACTTTAAATGTCATAGAAACACAGATATGCATCAATTTCCTATGTTCACTAGTATTCTCAATTTACCCATCTTAGTATTTACTACACCTCACTGTTATATTTTTATATGTTTATGTCATATGGTTAAGAACCACATTTCATTTTATCTTTTTAAGCTTAGCATATGGACCAGTGCCTGATGTTAATTAATCAACATATTTATTCAACAAGTATTTATTGAGCACAAAAGAATGTTCCAGGAGTTATGCTAAACACTGAGAATTTAGTAGTTAACAAGGTGTGTAATGAGATTTGGTTGAGCTGAACTTTATTTCATAATATTTCTGTACATAATTAAGAAACAACATGAAATATAAGTTTACAAAAATATAAATCAAAGTACTTATCAAATACTATGAAATGCCTTATACTGATTAGATACTAAAAATAAAATTAGAGAAAATGGCATCGTCATCACTAATATCTTAGAAAAATAAGCAGATAACTACTAGTGAACTAAGCTAAACAATTTAAAGACAATTTTTTACATATTTTTTGAGAATCACCTATATTAAAGAAAGAAAACATAGTGTTTAGAAGGATAGACTCCAGAATCAGACCACATGGGTTTGATTTCTGACTCTATTACATAGTAATAGGGTGCTTTGAATATTGCCATATTGAAAGAAAAACACATTGCTTTTCTCTCTACGCTATTTCCATACTCTCAATATTTCTGGCTAATATATGTGTGGGAGATTTTTCTTATGTCAAGCAATTCTTCAGTTCTCTCAGACTCCAACTGAGTGTCCCACAATTTATTTCAATTCTGACACCGATTCCTGGAGCAGTATCAGATCCTACAGGTTAAGGACCCAGTCCCACAATATGTCCCCTACCCCCAGACTCAGAAACCAGTGATAAGTAGTGGATTTTCCAGTTACTCACAGCTTCTGTCCAACTTGGATGCAAATTGAAGTTTCCCACAACCCCCTCCTTGGGTTCCATAATTTGCCAGAATGGCTCATAGAACGTTTTCACCAAACTCAAGAAAACAGTTTACTTAGTAGATTACCTATTTATTACAAAAGGGTACAACTCAGGAACCTCCAGGTGGACAAAATGCATAGGGCAAAAAAGGCATGAGAACTTACATGCCTTCTTCAGACATGTCACTTCTTACTACCTCCATGTGTTCCCCACTCAGAAGTACTCAGAACCCTGTCCTTCAGGATTTTTATAGAGGCTTCATAACTTAGGCATAATTGATTACATCATTGGCCTTAACTCCGGACTCTCTGTCCTCCTGGAGGTTGTAGAGTGGGGCTGAAAGTTCCAACCCTGTAATCACAGACTGCCCTTGGTAACCAGCACTCAACCTGAGGTTATCCAGGAGCCCACAGTCACCATTCACTTCATTAGCATATGAAAAGACACCTTGTTACAGAGATACTGAAGGTTTTAGGAGCTGAATGCCAGGAAATGGGGACAGACTAAATATTATCAAGGCCAGGGTCAGAGATGAAATATATATGTATTTCTTATTATATCACAAAAAAGCTCTATTGTGCCTTAACTTTTCCATCTGTAAAATGGGGTTGGTAATAATAGAACTTAGCTCATAAGCCTATAGAGTGTGATAAGGGTTAAAATGGTAATTTATGCAGAGTATTTTAAATCATTCCTGGCATAAACTCTCTCTGAGAATTAGCTATTTATAATCTTTAAATCTTCATTTCTGAGTAAATGGAAGAAAGAGAGAAAAGATGGGGAAAAATTATAAATCCTGTGTTTGTTTCAAGTCTCAATCTCAATAGAAAGAATTCAGCGTAGGGTGAAGTGAAACCTAAGTATGAGATTTTGAAAAGAATTTCCTGATTGAGGGAATAGGGTTTGGTTATGTGATTCAGGGTTTTCTCCACACCATGTGTCTATTGACTTAACTAATTCATATAGAAGCAAGGGAGCCTCCTAGAAAGGAATTTGAAGAGTGCAAATGAATGATTATGCATATTCAGACACTTTCCAGGACAGGAAGCTTAACTGATGAGGGGAAAATTTCAAGGTAGGACCCTCTGAAAAGCATATTCTTTTAAGAAAAGAATCTAGTACAACAGATCTTGAGGATCTTGAGGATCAGAGTGGGACAAAGTCTCCGAGTATTATGTGCTCACTGTTGCTTGAACCAAACTCCATTTAGCCACTGAATATAACGTATAAGATCTAGGGAGAAAAAGTAAGTTCTGCATTCAAACTAAGAGTTCTAAACCTTAGAACCCCAAAACCTGCTATTGAAAAGCTTAAAGGAAAGGACATTGTTTCTCTACTTATTTAAAGGAATTAGGGGAGGAAGAGTGATCCCTGACCATCAATCCGCCTTCCATTAAATGGACCCACAGGAAATCAGCGGGGGGGGGGGGGGGGGGGGGGGAGGGTTGCAAAATATCCCATAGAACGCTAGGGGCGCTAGAAGTTAATGCCGGGAATCTGGTAATGTAGGGGGCAGCTTTAGCGGAGCTGGTGGAACAGGACTTCAAGGTAACAGCAGCCACGAGGATGGTGGCCACTGCAGTGTGGAGTGATAATTTAAAGGTGACTCTGGCAAAAGGAGTAAAGTGAAGGGAGCGTGTCCTGGAGCAACCTAGTGACAAAATGGTGGCACTAAGGGATTATGATATATCAGCACAAACAGAAGCTAAGCTAAATTTTAACCATTTGCAGGAAAAAGTAATAGACTTGTTCATAATATACTATGGAATTCCTGGGAGCATCTCCAGTTACCACAAAAGGGAAGGAATTTGGTGTTGTGGAATGGGAAAGTACGGAGGTTCTACCTCCAAAATTGTTATTCTCGTTATTTGTGCCCAGAGGCTGCTAAGCAGATGATGGGGGTATTGCATTTTAGTTAGTAGATGACTAGAAGGATCGAGATAGGGAGTCAAAGGATTGATGCAGTACTCATTTATGGAATTTCCAGCTCAGCATTCAGATATCCTTCTGATTTGGGGAGGCCTTCTATGATCTCCTATGTCCCTCCTTGTAAACACCGATGGAGATGGTGCTGATAGACAGACAGACATACTCCTTCCTGAACTCCACCTGAACTCCTGGTGACTAAAGTGTCATGTCGTCCAAGTGTAAATATCCAGATGCACTGCCAGGGACTCCAGTCTGGAGGTCTGGTTAGAGAACTTTTGTCCTGCAGCGTGGAGGGCAGAACATAACAGCAATGCACATCCCTGGCTGCTGTGCTGGGGCACTCAGGGGCAGTAGCAGGGGACAAACCTAGGAGTCCTGTGGCCAGAGCTTCAGTTCAACTCATCGTCTTTTGTCCTTTAGAGGCTTTTTTAATCCAGGCTTTCTTTTGATTCAGAATTTCTTCCCTACCCAAAAATTTCTTTTGACTTCAAGTCATCAAGATTATTTTATTTTGTTTACAACTAAAAATCCAAAGAAATGGGAATGGATAAACCTTTTTTATCAGGTATTTGAGCAATTATAACAGGAACCAAGGCTTGCCTCTTATTTATTTGGGGTTCTTCCTCATTATCTTGAAGGAAAAGTTTAGTCGTATTTTTATTTGCTGAAAATAGCTCGCACATGAAGCAGACAGCATAGTCTAGTGCAGGAGTTAGCCAATGTTTCTGTGCAGGGCCAAGTAGTAAATATTTAAGGCTTTATCAGCCCCATGATCTAGGTTGGGACTCTCAGACTCTACCACTGTAGTGTGAAAACAATCATAGACCAAATACAAATGCATAAACAGGTTGTGCTGCAATAAAACTGTGTTTACAAAAACAGACAGCAAGGCAAATTAGGCCTGAATTTGTCTGACCCCTGGTCTAGAAGGATGAAAGTGGACCATGGGAGTAGATAGACCTGTAAGATCCTGGAAAAGTCACTAACTCCTTCAAGACTCAATTTCCTCATTCATAATTAGGAAAGAGAGCACTGGATGGATTTCCAATGAGATTTAAATTTAAAGAGAACACACATTTTAAAAGCGGCTTGGAGTTTGCTTTATACACATGTTCCATGAAATGTAAGCACGAGCGAAAAGCTCAGTAAGTGAAAAGCTCAGTAATTATATTATTTTCTGAAAAGTCATCATTAATATGCTCGCACTTGCTCAAGCATTCACATAACTCCCCAAAGAACAGTGCTCTTCGCTAGAAACGACCTCCAAATTATATACTTTGTCCTAACTTTAAGTGAGTAGAGCTATTGTATTTTTGTTGCCACAGCCATAAAAATCTTCACAGCTTGAAAACCCTCCCAAAGATAGTGTTTTAAAATGTTGGCAGGACAGTTTGCTCCAAGTTCTAGCTTTTCCAATACTGATTTTTTCTGATACACCTTTGTAACTTTGAGGCATGAAAGAAATGGCTAACTATTAATTTTACAACACAGTTGTGATAAAGCAGGATGTTTTAAAATATGTTCACAGAAAGAGCTATGCAAAGAGCAAGACTACAACAGTTTACCTCGGGAATTCAATAGATTTTCTTTTTTAATTTTTTAAAAGATTTTATTGATTTATTTGACACAGAGAGGGATCACAAGTAGGCAGAGAGGCAGGCAGAGAGAGAGGGGTGTCATAGGCTCCCCATTGAGCAGAGATCCTGATGCGGGGCTCGATCCCAAGACCCTGAGACCATGACCTGAGCCGAAGGCAGAGGCTCAACCCACTGAGCCACCCCAGTAGAGTTTTGATTGACTATGCTGGAGCCTACTTCATGCAAATTGCAAAATTGAGAAAAATGCAGGCAATGGGTCTGAATTGTTTGTGAAATTTTTCCTGGCCAATACCGTCACTTGTAATACCAAATTATCAATTCTGTGTTTCACCTAATCAACAAATGTCTGCTAATTACACAGCACTGTGTCAAATTCAATCCAAATGATAGAATTACATTGGAGACTGATTTTTTTTTTCATAACTGCATTAGCTGGTTATATACAGTTTAGTGAAGATACACTTTGGTGCAGAAATTGCTACATTAACCCAGGAACTTCTTCCTTTATTCTACAATTTCATGAAATTATACTTTACTTTAATTTTAAAAGATCCATGTTGACCTTGACCAGGAATCTTATAGCATATGGGATCCAAAGGAGCCTGAAACGATGAACAGCTAATAACTTAGCCTCTGTGGTAATCTCTTGCTACAGTGTTGTACATTGAGTTGATATGATTTCAAATCTACTTGTTTTTGACAAAAATAAAATTGTTTTTAAGAGTAGGGAGTCTTGATTAAAAGTGAAGTCAACTGTGATGGGATGTGGTCATCTCATCTGTTGTCATTGATAAGCATTCCATAGCTCAGCTGCTGAGGAGCCCCACTGGGGGCTTATCGCTACAAACAAAGGAAGATGCAACTGTGGTTAGGGGATAGCGAGGCTATAAATACCGAGAGTTTGTGAGGACTGTTAGAGATTGTTCAGTCTAGGCAAGACCACCCTTTGCTGATGTAAATAGGTCTCCAAAGACCTCAGACATTAGTCCTGCCACAGTCAAGGAGACTGTTACTGGCAGTGATGCACACCTTGCAGCAGCCCCTCTCCCCCAAATGAGAACATTTTGCCCTTTAAGACCTGACAGCATCATTCCTTAGCAACATGCTGTACTTATAAGGAACTTCTCCTTCTGGCCTGGTAGCTGGATGTCAGCTCTTGCTTGACTATGTAAACCATCTCTCCTGAGCTCCAACTTTTACAAAGGTACACCTCAACTAAATTTGGACACCATTCCATCCCTCTCCCCTTATCTGGGCCAGTGGTGTGTTTCTTCTCTCATTGGTTTGGAGTATGGTCTTTCTTTATTAGCTTACTGAGAGACATTATCCCCTATGCTCTAGGCTCGTGAAATTCCCACAGTGAACCTGCATTAAATAAAGCTTTGGCGAAGACAAGATCAGTCTCTGACCATTAATTTGCCACAACCAAACACATGATGTAGTTGCTCAGTCCTCAAGTTTTCTGGGAATGTCTCTGCCAGATTCTTCTGGTAAGCAAACTCTCCACTCAGCTGTTTCCATTCCTATTCTAAGATCTCAAATCCTGGTGCTCTCTTTTGTTTTTTTTTTGTTTGTTTGTTTGTTTTTTGTTTTTTTTTTTTTTTTTCATTCCAACACTTGGTGTCCTATATCTTATCTTTTTTCCTCTAAACCCAGCCTTCATTTCCCTCCTGAATTTATGGTAAAATTCTGATAGACCTCTAACACTCTCCTCCTTTTGGCTGTGGCAGAAAAATTAACCTACTCAGAACAGAGTGACTTGAAAGAATGTCCAGTGCTTATTTTCTACATGATGTTATAGGTCAACGTGGAAGGTAGTTTTGGATGACAGTAACATTTAAACTTGGTGAACTCTGAGTAAGCAGATTGTCCTCTATAATGTGTGTGGGTCTTTGTGAACACAACAGGAAGATGGGTTCCCCAGCTAAGAGGGAATTGTGTAGCGGATTGCCTTCAGACTTCCACTGCAACATCATTTTTGGGGATTTTGTGAGGGGGGAATGGTGTTGACAGTATAATAGACCGACAGGGGTATATGTGGGGTCCCTACCCGGTCCCTACCCACAGAAGAGGGAGGTGTTGCTTTGGCCACACCTGCCATGTGCTCCCAGTGTGGGTGGCAACACCATGGCAGGCCTGCTCAATACCCAGATCCACCTCAAGCTGACCTTACAGCGTCAACATCAGCACCATCCACCTCACAGATGCTGGCTGCCTTTGGGTGGCCCCATGGAGAATTCAAACCACAGTCATCCCAAGCCTGGGAGTTGAAGAAGGCTTAGGACATTTTCCTTTTTGTTCTGAGAACTCAAAAAAACAAGAACAGGGGTATTGTGAGCCTGGGACTAGGATAGAAGCCGCGGGCTGCTGGCAGATGCCATCGGATGGAGGGTGAGGCAACCAGAAGGTACTGACAAACGGGAGAGCTTCCCAGGCTCTGCAGACAAGTGTGGCTGGAGAGTCTGCTTATCAAGCCTGTTCCCAAAGGCCAGAAGATTTGCACTTACTAGCCTCCATAATCATTTAAGCCGATTCTGTATAATAAATAGCCTCTTACACATATTCACATCTTACTGGATCTTTTTCTCTGGAGAATCCTGACTAACACAGGAAGTTGCATTGTAGGTTCCCTTCCCTGTGATCTACTCCACTTAATTTGTGTGACAAGTATATACACTAAACAGTATTGTCATTCTTGTTTTTTTAATGTGTGTCTAGGCTTTTATGCTTTTTGTTTTTGTTTTGTTTGTTGTTGTTTGTAGATAGATAAACTGAAATACACATTGGTTATCTGGAAAGTTCAGTTTATAAGCTTTGGAGTTAGAATCTGAAGACAGTTACTGTTAGTCCAAAGCCATCAATCCCATGAGACATGTTATTTTCTGTATTTCATAAGTCAGAAATTAAAGACTGGAGAGATAAAAGATAATGCGCAGTTCATCAAACAGTAGCTAGAAAAAAAATGCTCTCTGATTTCAGATTTCAGATTAAATACTGGAATTGTTAATTGCAAATAAAAATACTAAGTGTGAGCAAGTACAGAAATTTTTATATGCTATTAAGTAAAAAATGTGAGGTTCCTTGCTCAGGACATTATATATATATAATATATTATATATATATAATATATATATATATTTTTTTTTTTAGTTATAATTTTTTTATTTATTTATTTTTTTTTTCAGCGTAACAGTATTCATTCTTTTTGCACAACACCCAGTGCTCCATGCAAAACGTGCCCTCCCCATCACCCACCACCTGTTCCCCCAACCTCCCACCCCTGACCCTTCAAAACCCTCAGGTTGTTTTTCAGAGTCCATAGTCTCTTATGGTTCGCCTCCCCTCCCCAATGTCCATAGCCCGCTCCCCCTCTCCCAATCCCACCTCCCCCCAGCAACCCCCAGTTTGTTTTGTGAGATTAAGAGTCATTTATGGTTTGTCTCCCTCCCAATCCCATCTTGTTTCATTTATTCTTCTCCTATCCCCCTACCCCCCCATGTTGCTTCTCCATGTCCTCATATCAGGGAGATCATATGATAGTTGTCTTTCTCCGATTGACTTATTTCACTAAGCATGATACGCTCTAGTTCCATCCACGTCGTCGCAAATGGCAAGATTTCATTTCTTTTGATGGCTGCATAGTATTCCATTGTGTATATATACCACATCTTCTTGATCCATTCATCTGTTGATGGACATCTAGGTTCTTTCCATAGTCTGGCTATTGTAGACATTGCTGCTATAAACATTCGGGTACACGTGCCCCTTCGGATCACTATGTTTGTATCTTTAGGGTAAATACCCAGTAGTGCAATTGCTGGGTCATAGGGTAGTTCTATTTTCAACATTTTGAGGAACCTCCATGCTGTTTTCCAGAGTGGTTGCACCAGCTTGCATTCCCACCAACAGTGGAGGAGGGTTCCCCTTTCTCCACATCCTCTCCAGCATCTGTCATTTCCTGACTTGTTAATTTTAGCCATTCTGACTGGTGTGAGGTGATATCTCATTGTGGTTTTGATTTGTATTTCCCTGATGCCGAGTGACGTGGAGCACTTTTTCATGTGTCTGTTGGCCATCTGGATGTCTTCTTTGCATAAATGTCTGTTCATGTCCTCTGCCCATTTCTTGATTGGATTGTTTGTTCTTTGGGTGTTGAATTTGCTAAGTTCCTTATAGATTTTGGATACTAGCCCTTTATCTGATATGTCGTTTGCAAATATCTTCTCCCATTCTGTCAGCTGTCTTTTGGTTTTGTTAACTGTTTCCTTTGCTGTGCAAAAGCTTTTGATCTTGATGAAATCCCAATAGTTCATTTTCGCCCTTGCTTCCCTTGCCTTTGCCGTTGTTCCTAGGAAGATGTTGCTGCGGCTGAGGTCGAAGAGGTTGCTGCCTGCGTTCTCCTCAAGGATTTTGATGGATTCCTTTCTCACATTGAGGTCCTTCATCCATTTGGAGTCTATTTTCGTGTGTGGTGTAAGGAAGTGGTCCAATTTCATTTTTCTGCATGTGGCTGTCCAATTTTCCCAGCACCATTTATTGAAGAGGATAATAATATATAATATATATATAAATTCAATTCTGATAATCATGTAATAATACAAATAAAATTATTTCTGTTACTTAAAGATTTTAACTAGTCTTTATTCCTCTAGGCAAGTAAACTCCAGAAGCATTAGCATCCCAATGGGAAATCAGCATTGTATCCATTTAAAATCTCTATTGAGATGCATTGTAACCTAGGTTTACATTAGGGAAGAAGTTAGTATCTATTGGCATTGTCTCCCCTTCCAAATTGTCTTCTGAATCTCTCAATTGTTACACGTCTGTGATTGAGGCAAGAGCAAATTATTCAGGAAACATTTTCCTTACAGCTTCCTACTATTCTTGATGGAAACTTTTTTTTTTTTTTTTTTTTTTTTTTGAGAGAGAGAGAGAGATCACACTCAAGTGAACAGGGGAAGGGGTAGAGGAAGAGAGAGAAAAGGACTTGGAGTTGAGCACAGAGCCCAAAGGGGTTTGATCTCAGGACCCTTCGTGACATGAGCCGAAATCCAGTCCACACTTAACCAACTGAACAACCCAGGTGCCCTGGTAGAAACATTCTTCCACCTTTTGTGTTCATCTGGTTTGTGTTTAGAAACTTCATTATCTAACAGAGTGAGAGGACTGCTCGAGGGCAATAGATTTCCAGCAATCTTCAGAACTGGGTTCCTAAGCTGGTGTCTGGAGACAAGATGCTTGTGCCCTGTGTCTGTGCCCAGCTGAATGATAAAATGTGTTGAGTAGATGCCATGAGTGAATTGTGTCCCCTCAAAAAGGATATAGAAGTCCTCCTATCCCTCGCTACCTCAGAATGTGTGCTTGTTCTTTACAGTTTCCTTGCAGACTCCATCAATTTAAAACGAGGATATTAGGGTGAGCTCCAATCCAGTAGGAGTCTGTTTCCATGAAAAGAAGACGCGAGATTGCCTGGTGCACATGAAAGATTCGTAGGCTGCATCTCCAGGACCAGGACCCCGAAGGTTGCCAGTGAACTCCCTAGGAAGAGGCAAGGGAGGATTGCCCTGCAGGTTTTGGAGGGAGCTGGGCCCTGCTAACACCTTGATTTCAGACTTCCAGCCCCAGAAACGTGAGACAATAAATGTATGCTTTTTTTTTTTTTAATTGTGTTTATTTATTTGACAGACAGAGATCACAAGTAGACAAAGAGGCAGGCAGAGAGAAGAGGAGGAAGCAGGCTCCCTGCTGAGCAGAGAACTCAATGGGGGACTTGATCCCAGGGCACTGGGATCATGACCTGAGTTGAAGGCAGAGGCTTTAACCCACTGAGCCACCCAGGCACCCAGATGTATGCTGTTTTAAGTCACGTAGTTTGGACTACTTTGTTAAAGGCAGTCGTAGGAAGCCAATACTGGAGCAAATATTTCTTTCCAGGGAAAGGGGGTCATGCCATGAGTCAGATTCTTCCAGGGTACTTGATCCAAAAAGAATGAGGGAGCACAGTTTTATGAGCAGCCTAGAGAACTGCCTACCCACATATTTTAATCAGGACATTTTTTATGTTAGCAAGTTTTCTGAGGCTTCAGTCCAATTATCTCAGTCTATCTGTAAAGGCTAAGTTGTTTGTGCCAATTACAAATAAGTAATCTTATAATAAGTACTTTTTACAAGTTATAGAAAGCAGCAGGCCTCTGAAGAGGATTGCAAATATTTAACAATTAAGCCAGTTGTTTTATGTAGATTATACAGTTAACACATATTCATGTTAGAAAATTAGTAAAACATACAAAAAATAGAAAAATTAAAAACCATTGTCAACAGAGCTCTTCACCACTATTTACATATTTGCATCTTGAAAATTTTCCTGGGTGTAGGACTAGTTTCTTTTATTCAAAGGAACCATCCCACTGGGGTCAGTTCTCTGCAGAAAAATGGTCCTATGAGAAAAGTCTGGCTCTTTAGGGAACTCTAGGCTTGGGTGTGCCGGTCCTTTGGCCTAGTGAAGGATAGAGAAGACTGGCCACCATGTCCCTCAAGGGATTGGGTGGGTAAGAGAATCAAAGGAATTTTAGAAACTCTTGACATGCAGAAGATGGAAAGAGAGAGAGAGAGAGGTATAACAAAACATTCCTGGATTTTTTTTTCCATGCCATAGATTGTGTGATATTTTGGGTATCCTTCTTCTACTTCTTCCTCTTCTCTTCCTCCTCTTCCTCCTCCTCCTCCTTCTTCTTCTTCAAAAATTAATTAATTTATTTACTAATTTAAAAGAGAGAGTGAACGAGAGTGTACAAGCCAGAGGAGGGGCAGAGGGAGAGGGAGGAGCAGACTCCCCATTGAGGGAGTCCAATGTGGGACACTATCCAAGGACCCTGAGCTCATGATCTAAACTGAAGGCAGACACTTAATCCACTAAGATACCCAGGTGTCCTATTTTGGACCACTTCTTAAGGAAACCATAGTAAAGACCATTTTTCACAGGTGCTTGCCCCATTTCTGCTTGTTTACTTGATATAATTGTGTAAAAGGGGATCAACTGAGTCAAAGATAGCAACATTTTATGTGCTTGATACCTGTTTTCAAGCTGATTTCCAGGACAATTTTTCCAAATTACACACTAGCCTATGTAAAAATGCTGTTCCTATAGTGTTTTAATCAGCTTTAGGAATTATCTTTTCTTCAATGTGTCCCAATGTAAGAGGCAAAAAATAGAATTTCATTGCTTGAATTTGCATTCCTCATTATTTGTACTGAAGAATTTTTTATTCTTGCTAGCCATTTTTATTTGCGTTGATGAGGAAGATTTGTTCATCTTCCTTTCCCATTTTGCTCTCCTGGTCTACAATGTTTTTTCTGCCTGTGTCACATTTCTTGAAAGTGGAGAAGAAAGCACTCTCATGCAACAATCGAACTCTATTGAAATGCATGCAGACAATATCACTTCCTTTGGTTCCCACTCCTTGAAGAAGAACTGATGTGTGTGTCTTTGCTGGCATCTCCTATATGCACAAGCCACATATGCTTACTTCTAAATAGGTCTCTATTTTGTTGTTGTGCTTCTGGCTAGCAAGTTTACTACTACATGCATTGTTCTGTAGCTTGCTTTTTAAACTTGATGTTGCAGATTGAAAAGTCTTAGGTTAATGACCATGAACCTGTCTTTCTTTCCCAAAGCTGCATGTTATTTCATGAAATGAATATAGTAAAATGTCCAAATCACTTCTCTCCTCGTGGATAGTCAAAGTAGTACCAGTTTATGCATTGATTTGTTTGTTGTCACCGTACAACATTCTGGAAAAAAACGAATTCACATGCTCACATGTACATGTAACATGCACACACATACATGCATGTGTGGACATAGTCTCATGCACTGGTGCCTTTGGTTCTGTAGCAGGAATGCCTTCAAATATCAACTCTAGATAAAAATGGGAACCTATCTCATCCAAAAGCCAAGATAAAGTAGTCATAGAAAGCCCCAGAGGGCATATCCATCCCTGCACACAAATGGTAAGATACTTTACACATTTTCAGAAATGTGGGCATTTTTTTTATACTCACTAAAATTCACTGCTGATGTTCCACAAGAAAACTTTTAAAAGGCTCAGTTAGGGTCACCTGAGTGGCTCAGTAGGTTAAGCCTCTGCCTTTGGCTCAGGTCATGATCCCAGGGTCCTGGGATCAAGCCCTGCATTGGGATCTCTGCTCAGCGGGGAGCCTGCTTCCCCCTCTCTCTATCTCTGCCCGCCTCTCTGCCTACTTGTGATGTCTCTCTGTCAAATAAATAAAATCTTAAAAAAATAAATAAATAAAAAATAAAAGGCTCAATTATTCAGTTGAAAAGTGGTATGGACTTCGATTTCTTGCTCGGATGTTGGTATCTGACATAAAGGATCTCTCATCTTTTGCGATAAGACGTTCAAACCAGGAGTTCGACCAGAAGTAGGACAGAAGGAATTCAAGTTTTAGTTTGGATAAGTCTAGAGTTTTGGCCTGCCTTAGCACTTTGATATACTGCAAAGGGAAGTAAATAAACAGTCTATTGGAAGTTAATTCCATCTCCATTTATTTAGCATTTAAATTACAGTGGCAGGCAAGCTTCCCAATTAGAAAAATGCACTTCTGATCAGAGGATAAAGGAAGGGAAGGGCAGTATTTTATTTTATTTATTTTTTAATTTTTTAATTTATTTTTATTTATTTTTTTAAAGATTTTATTTATTTATTTGAGAGATAGAGAGAGAGATCACAAGTAGGCAGAGAGGCAGGCAGAGAGAAGCGGGGGTGGGGTGGGGTGGGGGGAAGCAGGCTCCCAGCGGAGCAGCGAACCCAATGCGGGGCTTCATCCCAGGACTCTGGAATCATGACCCGAGCTGAAGGCAGAGGCTTTAACACACTGAGCCACCCAGGCGCCCCAGGAAGGGCAGTATTTTAAATGCCGATTTTAAATTAAGTCAATGTAGCTATAGCCTGAGTAGTTTGAACTTGAATAACTTGAACATTGGAAGTGGCCATTGAGAGAAAATACTGTTGGTGTCTCAGAGCAGATCTAAGTGGAAGGAAGGAGCCCAACTTCACCGCACAGCTGAATCACCCTCGAGTGCCTCAGTTTGGCCATTCTTACCTAGCAGTGTGCCTCAGCATCCGCTGGGCATCTTGTGCAAATACATGTGAGCCAAAATTCCGATTTGGTGAGTCTGCGGGGACACCCAGCATGCATATTTTCAAAAAGCTTCTCAGACTGTTGTTATGTGCAATTCTGAATTAAGAACCACAACCGAAAATATGTTTTCAGAAGGAAGTTTTCTGGGTTATCTGAATCAGAATCATCCAAGAGATGTGTTAAAAATGGAAACTTCTAGATTTGTGTTCAGTATGAAAGGAATGAGACTTGAAAGTCGGCACTTTTTACAAGCCCCAGAGGTTGTTCTGAACCTCGAGGTTTCTGAAGCACCAGACTTCACAAGCCAAGAATAACATTTGAGGAGCTTATGTTCATTGTTCTCGACCAACTGCAAATGAGTTAAGTTTTGGACATAAAGGCACTACCAAGTGCAAACACTGATTGTAAGATTTTACTACCTGATATATTCAGTCAGAGTCAAAAACAGATACATTTTCAAAGAAAATTCTGTTTGAACATTTCTGGGTGTGGGTACCCAGCTTTTCCTGGTAACTGGTGACTTTTCTGCAAGTGATCCAGCTGTTAATTTTAATTCCTATCAGCATAGCCACTGGGTATTTTGGTTAAGATTCCTTGTGTTGCAAGTGCAACCAAAGCTAGGGAAAGTTAATTTATGGGATTAATTTTAACAGTTCCAGAGGAAGAATTTATCATGACATATGTTTCTCTTATAAAACCCAAAGGAATGCAGGAAAGCCAAAGTTGAAGAAAGAATTTGAAGGAAAATTGGAAAGTTCACCAGAATTCTGATTGCCTGCTCCTTTCTGCCCTCCGCTTTACTTTTTCTCTATGCCGATTGGGCTCTTCCTTGAGCACATGGCCAAAGTTGGCCATCCAACTGTCTCTGGATCCCAGTCCCTTGTATAGCTAGCTACTTCTAGTTCCCAGGGTCAAATTCTCCTGAGAGAGAATCCTTTAGGAGCAGCATGAGTACAGATCCTACCCTTGGTCTAATCAAATGTGTATGAAGAACAGATGAGAAATACAGCTGCTGGGGCCACTCTTGGCCATTCCCAAAGATTGGGGGTTGGGTTGGGTTTCTGTTTTAGGGATTCAGAAACAATACGAAATATGTGGCTAAGACCCAAAGTGGTGTGGTCAAACTGAATACAAGTTTACAAATATGCACACATATACACACAATTGCTACATAAATAACATAGATGTGGTCTTGTTCTTTCAAAAATGTCTGGTTCTAAAAAAAAAAAAAAAAAGTCTGGTTCTAGAGATTTGCAAACAATTTTTGCCATATGCCTAGAAGGCTAGGTAGTGATATCAGCCCCTTTGTTTATAGTTCATGTTGTGATTTTAATTGCGATTGCTTCCTTGATCTAAAAAAAAAAGAAAAAAAAGTGTCCAACAAATACAATTAACATAATACCCAACCTGCAGTATGGACTTAATTTGTTGAATAACATGGTTAAAGAAGATTCCAAATTTTATTTAATGCACTTTATGTCTGCTTAAGTTTTTGTTTTGTTTTTGTTTTTGTTTTGCCACAAGACACTCTCTGTAGCTGCCAACACAGGCATTATCATTCTTCTTTATGTCTGACTGGTGGTAGATTGAGTCATTATGTGATTTAATTGGTTTCTCATTGAACCCTTGGAGCTTACCTGCCTTTCCTTTTCAGTGCAACAGTAGCTGCTGAGAGTCTACTTGGTGCATTCTGGGATGTTCTCACGGACATCCTGCCCTCTCCACATAATTTTCAGGACTCATCTTTGTCTTTCTTTTCTTTTCTTTTTTTTTTTTTAAGATTTTATTTATTTATTTGACACAGAGCGAGAGAGGTCACCAGTAGGCAGAGAGACAGGCAGGAGAGAGAGGCGGAAGCAGTCTCCCCACTGAGCAGAGAGCCCACTGTGGGGCCGATCCCAGGACCCTGGGATCATGACCTGAGCTGAAGACAGAGGCTCCAACCCACCGAGCCTCCCGGGCACCCCTCATCTTTGTCTTTCTTAAGGATTTTTATTCTCATTAACCATCAACCCTATAATCACAATTCCTAACCCTCCTAGTCTTCTAGGATAGTTATTTTTCAACTTTATAAATGACCTGAAGAATATTATGAACATAAATTCAGAAGCTCTGGAGAGGCGTCTGGTCAATCTGCATTTCTAACAAGCTCCCAGGTAATGCACTTTTGCTGCTCTGTGGACTACACTTTTGAGTAGCAAAGTCTTAAAGCATCTCTTCCAAATTTAGCTGTTTTCTTCAGATTCAAAAAATCTCATAGTCTATAAGATTTCTGTGGGAACAGGCCAACAATTCTGAGTGCTGGCAGTGTCAATCCTCGTCGCTGAATTCCTTTGTCCCTGCCCCTCTGACTCACCAATGAATCCTACTGTTTCTTCTCTTAATGCCTTGTGTTGAATTTTTTTTTATACTACCCCACCCCAGACATTTTTCTTAATTAGTGGGAAGAAATAGCTTCATCCAAATATGTTACTGGGAAGTCTCTGGCCTCTGAAAAAGAACTTGATTTCTGGATTTTCCACATTCCTCCCTCTTAGATATTTGAGACTAAAAGGGTTTGAATGTGTGGTTGTGTGTAGAGCACAGAGCCCCTCTGACTGGCAAAGGAGCGTCCCAGTGACGAAATTCTTCTCACTCCAACCCCCTTATGAACTTTACAGCTGCACAAACAGGTGACATGTGGCATTAAGCACAGAGGAGGGATTCTGGGCTGTAGTGCCGAGGCACCCTGCATATCAAAGGGAAGTGCTGGGTGCGCTCTGACTAATTTGTTAGCACTGGAGGCAAAAGACACCAATCTTTGCAAATAGTTTATTTTTAAATCCATGACACTGTTCAATCCCTGTTAATCCACTGTTAAATCAGTGGATTCTAGTTTAAGATTCTGATCACATGGTAATGTCATGCTAATTCATATACTCATTTGCTTCTAAAAGCACTTTTTTTTTTCCTTTTTTTTTTTTTTGAGCATTTAGTCAAAGTGGAATCTTGTCCTGGACTCTGGGGTCATGCACATAGGGTTGCCATCACTTCATCTTTCTGTTGCAGAAGAGTAAATATAACTAACTGGTGTTCTACCAGTACCAAGCAGGTTTATTTTCTCCACTAAAATATCTAATTACTTCGGCTCTGTTTGGAAAATCTGTTAGCCCATATCCGCTTATACAGACCAAAAATAAAGTAACTTATTTGCCTCTACAAATATATCCTTCCTACTTTTGGTGGGATTATCAGAGGGACAATTTCTTATCATTTGAGCCTAGCCATAGCTCACCCCCACCACACCGGACTTCTCTACTCACTAGGATCAACCTGTGACCTTGTGCTTCCTATCAGGCTCTGCTCCAATCTCAGCTCAGCCCCAGGACAATGTTGTCCTTCTTTTTCACTCTATTAAACCACTTTGATCTCTCCTATTACTGAATTTATAAAGTCCTTTTAACCAAAATTTCCCAGTAGATGCTCAATTGTTCTCTACTTGTCCTTTGTTTACTAATCTTATTTTTCCAAATAGATTATAAGTACCCTGAGGATGTAATCAGGTAATGGGCTTGTTCTCTAATGTGCTAGGCTCGGAATTAAATCACGCTAGAAAAATCCATAGCTTGTCATTTCTTGTATGAATATCAAAATGACTGGAATCCCACATCTGAAAATAAATAAACAGAGCACATAGCTTGGTTTTTAATTCAAAGATGGTGAGCTAATTAGAAATGAAATTAATATATGTGTGTGGCACTTTACTCAGTGCCTTGTTCAGAGTTGTATTCTGTGGAAGCTAATTCAATTCTTTCCCAGTTTGCTTGTTGTCTTTGATCGAGAGTGAGATCATTTAAATCTAGTGATTTTAAACATATGGGAACCGGGGAAATGAAAAGGAAAGGAAAGGAAAGGAAGGGAAAGGAAAGGAGAGGGGGAAATAAGCCATAGGAGACTGGATAGAGAAGAAACTGAAGGTTGATGGAGAGAGGTGAGTAGGGAATGGGCTAAATGGGTGATGAGTATTAAGGAAGGCAATTGTTATGATGATCATTAGGTATTGCAAGTAACTGATGAATCACTAAATTCTACTCCAGAAACCACTATTGTATTGTATGTTAATTACCTAAAATTTAAGTGTTTTTTTTTATTTATTTTTTTGTTTTTTTATTTGACAGAGAGAGATCACAAGTAGGCAGACAGGTAGGCAGAGGGGGAGGAAGAAGCAGGCTCCCTGCGGAGCAGAGAGCCGGATGGGAGGCTTGATCCCAGGACCCTGAGATCATGACCTGAGCCAAAGGCAGAGGCTAAACCCACTGAGCCACCCAGATGCCCCCTAAAATTTAAGTTAAAAAAAAAAAAAAGAGCTTCTAAAAGCATTTCTCAAGGCAGAGCAAGGAATTCAATGATGGGAAAATATAATTGTAACTTCTAGCCATTTTTTCTTTCTCCCCATGATAGTTATAGATAAAATAAAATAGACATGTTTGTTGTTGTTGTTGTTTTGACAGAAACTAAAGGTCCTTTATACCTTTATCCCTCTTCAAGTATTTTAAATAATATGTAAAGACAAAAATGGAAAATGAACTTTCTCCATATACGGATGAGTATGTATACGTTCAATTAGAGGACTCATATTCTCAAATGACTCCTGAGAAATGGTTCCATGGTATTACAACCCCTGAAATCTCTCTTTTTTTTTAAAAATATTTTATTTATTTGACAGAAAGAAATCACAACTAGGCAGAGAGGCAGGCGAGAGAGAGAGGAGGAAGCAGGCTCCCCGCGGAGCAGAGAGCCTGATGCGGGGCTCGATCCCAGGACCCTGAGATCATGACCTGAGGCTTTAACCCACTGAGCCACCCAGGCACCCCCCTGAAATCTCTTGTAAAGGAAACATGAGTGGGACAGCCAAAAAGGGGGAGAAGAACAGTTACTTTGAATGAAACATGGCACACATGTGACTTCTAAGATTACTACACTAGATTTTTTTTTTTTTTTTTTTGGCATGTTGCCTTTTGCCCTCCTTCTCCTCCCTCTCTTCCTCCTCTGTCTCTGCGGGTTTATCTAGGCTCCATCAGTGAAGGCATGGCAGTGGAGCTGTGATTGAATCTGACTGTTGGCGCATGGTAAAAGATAACGTTTCACCCAGTCTCTATAATGAAACTGTGCACAGTTTACCAGACCATGGTCAGAGTAACTTTTGATCTTCTTCATAGCACATACCAAACGATTGTCAAAACAGAGGAGACTTGGAATGTTGTTTATGCAAATCACATCGAAGAGGGTGTATCTTTTCACTTCAGATGAAAATTTATGTGGGGTGTATCTTTGGAGTTAGACTTGAAGGAAACCAGGCTGTCCAACGGAAGTGCTGTTTTGGGACAATTAACTAATTGGAAATGATCAAACAGTCAAAACATAAATTTTGAACAAAGTCCAAGTGTCTCAATTCAGAGTTTGTTTTCTAGATGACAGAATATCTCACTTAACTTGAAATTTGTGAGTCTGTATAAAGGTGTTTCCACTCTTAAACAAATACTGTTTAAGTTCACAAAGATCTTCTTAGTGGATAGGGATGGCTAGCAGTACAGATGAACTCCCATGACATTTAGGCTGTTTTCCTTTACCAGAAGATTCTTTACTTCTAATATATCTACCAAAATACACAAATATCTTACTCTGTGATGAAGTGTTTTGTAAGATGAATTTGTAGAGAGTTATTGGTCAAATTATTTCCTTTCCCTTCTACAAACTCATGTATGCACAGAAAGTTGAACCTTGTAGAAATGAAAGCTTCATTTTATGTTAATTTTGTGACACAGATAACATAATAGATGATATGAATTTATGCATGTGAGCATATGCACATGCATACATTAGTATTTAACTCAAGATAAAAGATTCCAATATTTAAATGCTACGAAATGTTACTGCAATAACCCCTGCCCAAATGCTGGCTCTCCTCTTGCGCAGTTCTCATGTCTGGATTCCAGTGGTTTTATATCTATGTGGAGTCAGTGTGGTTTTCAGAAAAATTTAGAGAAGAGAAATATGGACAATAGAGAGTGGTACAACAGGAAGTAGAAACATTTCAAGTCAGGTTTAAGGTGAAGTCTTTTCCAATGTAACCCTGGGAAGAACTTAAAGCTGAGTGTCCCCTAAAACCAAACTTTCATATTTATAAGAGAAAAAGGTGGAACCAATTTAATCCTGGAGATTTTAAATGAATTTTATGAATTCACAATGAATTTTAAAATACTGGAGTCAATTCCAGAGTGAGAAAACCGAAAAGACCGAACATTTAGTGGGAGGTAAGGGAGGAGAGTGGGCATATCAGACCTTCTGAAGGCAGTCTCTGTTCAAGCTGTTCCCTATTCATTATCCCTTTCGATTCTTTCATTGGTTTTATAAAGCAGGCATTTCTGTTTTACAGATGAAAACAGTGGGATTAATTGCAAGTAAGTGAAAACTAAAAATTTATTGGTATACTTAGATATGACAGTCAAAAAATAAAATTACAAATGGCATGCAAAGCTTCAATCTTTTTTTTAAAAGATTTTATTTATTTATTTCTAGAGCAAAAGAGATCACAAGTAGACAGAGAGGCAGGCAGAAGGAGAGGGGGAAGCAGGCTCCCTGCTGAGCAGAGAGAGTGATGTGGGGCTCAATCCCAGGACCCTGAGATCATGACCTGAGCCAAAGGCAGAGGCTTAACCTACTGAGCCACCCAGGTGCCCTGCAAAGCTTCAGTCTTAATAGAATATTAAACACACACACACACATACACACACTCCACTACTGACAACTTCATTTTATTTTGGTATCAGTCTGTTTCTCGAGTCACTGTTTACCAGGGTGAGTTGACCAGCCAGTAGCAACTGGTTATAATTCTCCCTTTGTTATGGTATTAAAGAGCCATGTTTGGGTTGTAAAGAATAAGATATATTACTTTAATATCTGATAACTGGAAAGCAGTTCCTAAATAATTAACTCTTAAGATATTAACCCAGCTCTTAAAGGTTTTTTTATAAGGAATTTTGTTTATTATATCACCTTAACCTACAGTTAAGGACTTAAAAAAGTAGGAAAGATGAATATTCTCTTGGAATATGTTTTTTTCCTTTATGTGCACACAAAACTGGAGAAATGGAGGTGTAAGTCAAAATGATAAATGTAATAACTAACATATATAGCTTGTCTTATTCCCGCACTATTCTAAGCACTTTACATATATTTACTTGATACTCATAAAGCTCTCTTACCATATTATACCCTATAATAACTATCTTAGGTACTATCTTACCTTATTATACCCAATTTTGGCAGATGAGAAATTAGAGCACAACGAGTCTCAACATTTTGCCACAGTTCATAGAACTGGTAAGTAGCAGAGTTTTGTTTTAAACCCAAATAATCTGATACCAGAATCTGTGTTTCTGTTATGTTATGACATGTAGCTTCTCTATATATACATTACTTTTTGCCCCCCACCAAATCCTCCATGGCCATAGATTTTATTAACATTAAAACAATGTGTTTTATTTTATTATTTAGATGAAAAAGAGAATGACAGAATTCTCAACAGTTGGGAAATAGTATAATGCTCTATCTTGAAATCATACTGTCTGAAAAGGGAGACTCTATTTCCTACCTTTCATTGGGTTATATTACACTTCCTATCAAAAAGACCAAGCTATTCTTCAGTCTTTCCTTTTATATCACTCAGTTATGTTTAATAATTTATATGACGTTAGCAAAGTAGTGTTGAAATCATTTGTAGGCATTTCTTGAGCATCTCTTATTTTGAAGTTGTAATTCTGTATATGGATATAAAAAGAGAGCTTAGAATAGGAAAATCAATGGTTATCAAAAAAGATTCAAATCTCTAAAAACATTGAGAACAATTAGATGTTTTTATTCTAAAAAATCGAGGTAATGTATTTGTCCAACGCTGAAATCAAATGAATAAACAAAACCCAGAAAAAAAAAATTAGACCCTCTTAGAGCCATAATAAACTATGTAGTAAATAAATGGGGGAAATACTAGAAACCCTCTGAGCTATGGTAAGGGGACAAAAATTCAGTGAGAGTATACCTCATGTCGTGGTTCATTCGAAGTCTCAAAAAGGGATAATCAAATTTGGCTAAAACCTTTTTTTGCTGATTGATAGAAGATAAGTCATGACCCCAAGAAAGGTTGAGTCGGGGTGCCTGGGTGGCTCAGGTCATGATCTCAGGGTCCTAGGATCCAGCCCTGCATCAGGTTCCCTGCTAGGTGAGGATCCTGCTTCTCCCTCTCCCACTCCCTCTGGTTGTGTTTCCTCTCTCGCTGTGTCTTTCTCCGTCAAATGAAAAAAAAAAAAAAAAAAAAGGTTGAGCATGCAAGGACCGTGACTATCATAAACCAGCCAATCACAGCCATCCAACCATGTAATATGAATTAGTAACTCATCATTTATATGCCAAAGTAATATTAAGTTTCATGTTACAGTTCTACTGTAGAAGTCTTTTTATTTTTAAAAAGTGAGATTTTTCATCATTATAATCACATAGTTTTATTCTGTATAAATGCTCTCTAGCTTTGGTTTGTCAGATAGTTGTGCCTCCATATCTCATCGGTTAATAGGAACTTCTGTTAGCAACACCTTATCTAATTAACCCTATTATGGAAGACATAAGTGAAATCCATTTGGACTAGTTAGGATCCTCACCGAAACCAAGGAATATTTTATGGAACCAGTAATCCTGGCAAAATCTAATGGCTTTATATCCTGTACACACTAGAAGTTCAGTGAAATGCCTTTGAAATTGACTGAATGGGTCACATTCAGAGCTAGAGTGAACAACCATCTCTGTTTGCCTCAGACCGAGAAGTTTCCCAGGACAGAGTACTTTCAGTGCTACAACAGAGAAAATTTCAGACCAAGAGGGATGAGTGGTCACCCTATGAACAGTAATATGCAAGTTGGTCCACCAAACCTGTGTGGTCAAAGGGTTAATATTCTTGTAATGGGTCCTTGGCATAAAGCTTAGATCCTTAAATAACTGAGAGCCACAATTCCTTTCCAATCCCCTAGTACTGTTCAGGCATTAGGGATTACCATTGGAATTAGGAAGGAAAGAAAGGGTTCTATGTGTTCATGAACTTGGTCATGTAGAAGTGGGGATAGAAGAAAGGGGGGCTTCAAAATGGTCAATGTTTGGCTGATAACCAACCTCAACTGATGCATGATTTTACTACTGCTGCCTCCTTGCAAGTGTGTATTAGGATATGAGAACTGCCATCAAGATACAGGAATCAGAGCCCATATTATCACAAGCCCGTAACATTGTTAAAAGCTCATTTTTTAACAGAATTTGAAATGTCCAACGATGGAGCCCTGCGGCCAATTATCCAATGTGTCACATGATGTGAACGTGATTCTTTGACCCCACTGAGACAGAAGCATGCCCAGGTACTCCGTCTTAGCTGAGTGGCTGCATCAGCTCCCGAGTGGCAATTTGTCAGTGGCAATAAACGTCAAATTAAGAATCTGCTTTCTTGAACTTTTTAAATTTGTCTCCTTGAAGGGAAATGATTCTGTTACCATCACAGAGCTCAGTAAGTCCAGTCCAATGATGTGCTAATATTTGTTGTTAATACCAGTACTGATAGTATAATATGAGATGCTAATATCTATATTATAAAAGTCATCATGGGGATGCCTGGGTGGCTCAGTAGGTTAAAGCCTCTGCCTTTGGCTCAGGTCATGATCCCAGGGTCCAGGGATTGAGCCCTGCATCTCTGCTGAGCAGAGAGCTTCCCTTCCTCTCTCTGCCTGTTTCTGCCTACTTGTGATCTCTGTCTGTCAAATAAATAAATAAAATCTTAAAAATGAATGAATGAATAAATAAATAAATAAATAAAATATGTTACATTGTCCAAGCAAAGAACTAGACATCACTGCAAACAGGAGAAGGGTCCATTCTCCAAAATGGCCATTGCTAATTGTGAGTGATCACAGAAATGCTCTGTGTTGCTAAAATGTTCTGTACTAGCTTTGCGCAGTGGCAGTATCGTAGCCAATGAGGTTTATCTGAGGCGCGATTATTGCTAATTAAAATGTTCTGTACTTTTTTCAAGGTCAATGCTTAGGCCTCAAAGAAGGTGACAATAGAGGTAAATATTCCCATATTAAGTTAGGAAAAGCTGATTCTTATAAGATTTCACAAAAATTACTGTTTTAATTCTTTCCCTGTAACAGCCTAAAACATTTATTTCATGGGATGGTTGTAAAGTAGGAGTGTGAGTATTTTTGAGGTGGGGATTCCAAGGTTCTAGGAAATGAGGTTACATTCAAGGTTACTTGTTTCTGCAGAGTCACTAGAAGTCATGTCACTTGAATACACAAATGGTGTCATTTATTATATAATATATATTTATACTTTGGTCTTGTCTGTAACCAACTTACAGTAACCTCAATTCCAGAGCCAGATTTATTATTAATACACTTCTATGTAAAAGTACTGACTATAAAATTAAGTGGGCCATTACTAGGAGTATTTGACAGCCTTTGCTAAATTCAAAAAGACCACATGGCAATATACTTCCTGCTAGACAGCTGCCCCCATAAAAAATCTGCTCTCATAAGAAGCATCCTTGTTGACCAGCTGAATGACCCACTTGTGTCTGGGCAGAAATCCATTCATTCTGGGGCTGATACATTGCTAGGAGGCAAGAGAAAAAATTCACTTTCTACCATACTTTACTAATAATAAACAAGTAGGTATAAAAAATTGGGCTTCGTTAGTTTAATTTGTCATTCTTAATCAATACAACGACAGAATCAAAAAGCAAATTACCAATAACTCTTTGAATATTTCATGTGGTAGGTTCTATTTTTTTCAGTTTATTTCTCCGTGAAACTGATATGGGAAGAGCTTTGCTTTTGCTGGTTTCTTTGTGAAAATAGCAGAGCTCTAGGAATTCCCTTCTATTTTTGTACATTAGCTCTCTTTCTTATAGAACCAAAGATTTCTTTTCTCTTCAGGTAAATTAACCTTAGATAGAACTGATGACAAATAAATGGATAAAAACAGGAAATGTTAGCCTCTTTTTTTGTGTGTGTGTGAAAACAGGAAATGCACACTTCAGAAAAAGACAGACAAGGCTAAAAGAGTTGCTGTCAGAATCCTTCACTCTCTTGGAACAACTGTGCTGCTTGCCCTTAAAAGTCAAGTGAAGTGTTCCTAATGCAGAGAATTACAGCAGTCCTGCTCAATAAAGTCTCTTAATAGTAGAGAAAAATGTAAAAAAATAACTAAATTATCTTTTTTTTTTTGGACAGACAGAGATCACAAGTAGGCAGAGACAGGCAGAAAGGGGGGGGGGGGAGCAGGCTCCTCACTGAGCAGAGAGCCCAACACGGGGCTCAATCCCAGGACCCTGAGATCATGACCTCAGCTGAAGGCAGAGGCTTTAACCCACTGAGCCACCCAGGCACTGCCCTCAATTACCTTTTTAAGATATAATCCATCAGCCTATTGTCTTTTCTATTTTTTAAAAATTTTCTTATTATTTTATTTTAGAGAGAGAGATAGCACATGGCAGAGCAGGGGGTGAGGGAGAGAGAGAATCTCAATGCAGAGTCTTCACTGAGCACAGAGCCCAACGAGGGGTTCCACCCCACAACCCTGAGATCATGACCTGAGCTTAAACCCAGAGTCAGATGCTCAACTGACCAAGACACCCAGGTGTCTCAACCTATTGCCTTTTAAGAATTTTATTTTACACACCAGATCCTTTTCCTCTGCTTACCATGTTACTTCAGTTTAAAAGGCCTAGATGAGGGAAAACAAATATCATGATGCAGTTGAAAGAAGATAGTACAAGATATTGACCTTACTTCAAATAATGATTCCATCAGTCAGTAGGAATTGACACTTTGTGTGTTATTTACCCCCTTTGCCTAGTCGTCATGCACATATTTAATTAGTTTTGCTACTAGGTAGGATTGATAATGACATTAATCAGAAAGTGTATCATTTTACCCAGTGTAGGGCCTGGTTCAATAAATATTCCATTTTGGCAGCTCAGGTTCAAATAAAATAGGAAATGTCTTTTCCTTCTCGACATATTGAAGCTACCTGAATAGACCAACTTCTAAAGTTTATTTATGTTGATTACCCAAGCAGGTAAATGCTTCTCTAAATACCTATACACTTATATTCAGTTAGACTCAAATTATGTTTATCCTAGACTGTCGTATATTGCAGTTTTGAAAGTCTCTTCCCCACGAGGTGGCCTCTATGTTAGAACACAAGAACAGTAGTTTATATTTTTGTGTTAAAAAAAACCTCTAGTCTAGGCGAACCATAAGAGACTATGGACTCTGAAAAACAACCTGAGGGTTTTGAAGGGTCAGGGGTGGGAGGTTGGGGGAACAGGTGGTGGGTAATGGGGAGGGCACGTTTTGCATGGAGCACTGGGTGTTGTGCAAAAAGAATGAATACTGTTACGCTGAAAAAATAAATAAAATGGAAAAAATTAAAAAAAAAACAAAAAAAACAAAAAAAACCTCTAGTCTTTATCTCACATAAGATTGTCTTGTAAACTGTTTGTTGAATGAATAATAGAACACTAATAATGGTTAGCTTTTAGTTCTGGCACAAAATGTAGAGGGAAACAGATGTGGAGGTTTTCACATGTTGTTTAATACCCCCCAAATAATGTAATAGCAGTGTCTTATGAAATAGAAACCATTTTAAAAATCTAAAAGTCAATATAACGGAACACTCCTATACTTGAAAAATTGTAAGGGGGGTCTTAGACCACTGTTTAAATCAAATGGGTGGCAAGGAAAAGGTTAAATAACAACCCAAATGGAATGCGAAAGGATAAGAGTTCAGAGGGAAAGATAAATGAATGCCTTTGGAATGGGAGTAATGTTGTAAAATGGAGTCCCCCCTCCCCACCCCGCTTTCTTGGGAGGAATACAAGGAAGAGACATCATCAGCATATTTTAGTCCAAGTGAGAAGGAGGCAAGATAAAGGGTTGCAGGAGAGACTCTCCAAATCTGAATAAAGATGACTTCTTTTAATGTTCATTTTAGCCATGCCTCAAGAGGTAACATTTCCTCATTTGGAGCTCAGTTTTCTGTGTTTTCTGAGCAAGTTTCCTAGCCAGTTGCTCTTTGTTGGGCCCTAAAAATCACTATAGTGAAGCAACCTCCTTCATTGCATGTGAGGTTTCTTGAGTTCTCTATGGAAAACTCAACTCATGTAAATAAGTAAATATAGCTTAGAGTGAGAATCACAAATGTTAGCTGCTTTCCTGGGAATGCATCCTAACTGGAGCGTGTCCTTTCAAAGGTGTCAGGAGCTCAGTTCTTAGGTAGTTCTCATCCCTTGGCCTCTGCAGAGCACTGCTGCTTGTGATTACCAGCGAGAGTGGAATGTGCAGGAAATCAGGTGTCTCCTTAAACCCCCGTCTCCTTGTGGCTCTCTAATTTCTGCATGAGATTTGGAGAAGCGGCCATGGACAAAAGGGGTCAAAGGGAACCAGGTACGCACAGAGCCCATAGAGTCCAACTAAGGGGTTCCTACTTCCTTCTCTGTGGGACATTTATAGGGTGGTCATAAATACATTGATTAGCAGTCTGTGTTTTTGGTGGGAGAATTTGCAAAACCATCAACAGGAACTGGAAAGTAACTATCATTCTTACTATTTTTTTTTTCCATTTTACCTTTTCTTCCTCTCTCTCTCCCATTTTCCAAACTCCCTCTAACTTTCGGTATGCTTTGGTTTGAATCAGGTAACTTAAACATTTCTCCAGATTTTACAAAAGGCAACCTATTACTTCTTCATTTGGTGGCCTTTGTCCACTATTAAAAAAGCAATGAATTTAAACCTCTACCTGAAATTGCTCCTGGATACCTTGTTCTTTTCTGTCTGTATCTAGACATACGTCTTTCAATATCAATGTTATTATCTGGAAATGCCCCTATGTATTAATCATACTACTACCCACCAGTCTCAGGTAGCTAACAAAATACAAGTACCTTAAGTATTTACCCACACAGTGAAGATATTTGTCATTCTGTTTTCCATCTGTAACACAGTGTGACGGGAGGACAGCTATATTTCCAGTGTTAAAACTTCTGTAGTCCTCTGGGTAATGCTAGAATCCATGAGCAAATATACTGACCTGTAACTTTCTTCTCTCAACTCAGTAAGATATTTGGCAGTTATTGAATAGACCCTTTAAAAGTTTATTTTTAACCTTGATTCCTTTTTTAAAGTGTCTGTGTGTTGTGGACTCAAAAAATTGAGTTTAAATATGAACTCTATGAATTAATAACTATAATTTGAAAAATATTTTCTCTAAAAATTTGAATTCCTAATATATAAATATGAAAAAGGTCCATCTTCTCCCTTCTAAAATGGATATGGGTATATGATGGGGCATTTGGGTGGCTCAGTCATTTAAACGTCCAACTCTTGATTTCAGCTCAGGTCATGATCTCAGGGTTTTGAGATTGAGCCATGCATTGGACTCCACACTGGGTGTAGAGCCTGCTTAAGATTCTCTCTTCCCCTCTCCTTCTGCTCCTCCCCTCCCTCACTCTACCTCTCTAAAAAAGTGATACAGATATATAAAATTATGTATTTGTACTATTTTGTAGATGTTTTTAAATTCCATAATTTTGAGTTATTTTTATTATCTTTCAGACACCAAAGATGGTTTCAAATTACATCAATAGTAATTATATTAAAAATTATACAGCGGTAATTCATAACTTTGTAGAGAAATAACCTACTTAAAATGATTAAAAATGATTAAAACATAGTGGCCAAAGAGGAAAGGGAAAATACAAGAAGAAACTCATTGGTTGTTGTGTAGGTCATAGGTGATGTTGGGGAGATGTTATTTAAAATGGTAAAACCAGGGGCGCCTGGGTGGCTCAGTGGGTTAAGCCGCTGCCTTTGGCTCAGGTCATGATCTCAGGGTCCTGGGATCGAGCCCCACATGGGGCTCTCTGTTCAGCAGGAAGCCTGCTTCCTCCTCTCTCTCTCTGCCTGCCTCTCTTTCTACTTGTGATCTCTCTCTGTGTGTCAAATAAATAAATAAAATCTTTAAAAAAATAAAATAAATAAAATAAAATGGTAAAACCAAATACTAGAAGTCTAAGTAAGGTAACAGAGACACAGCACATTATAAAATGTATTATTAAAAATTTACCACTAGAAAATCTATGCAAACTTTCTTAAATATAAAATATACCCAAAAGAAAGGAAAAGGAATAGAGAACACTAAGAAATACAGTAAATATAAAATGCATACTATAATTTTTAAAAGAGAGAGATTTAAGATAAAATAAAATTGCATGTAAATATATTTGTAAGCCTACATGAAATCAGTAATATTCTAGGGGAAATGCCTGTGAAGGAGACAGATACAGTTATCACAAAACTCTACCTCCATAAAAATACACTAAGCCTACGTGAGTTCACAGAGGAATTTTAACAAACTTTTTAAGACTATACAGCCCAGTATAATTTAAGATAGCTCCAGAGTATAGAGAAAGA
Organism: Meles meles; assembly: GCF_922984935.1. Taxonomy (NCBI): domain Eukaryota; kingdom Metazoa; phylum Chordata; class Mammalia; order Carnivora; family Mustelidae; genus Meles; species Meles meles. Next base: position 127,707,548 of record NC_060071.1, read on the forward strand.
AAGAAAATTTCCCATTATTCCAATAAAGTAAGTATAGCTTTGAAACCTAAACCTGCTTAAAAACACATACACACACATTAAAAGAAAAAACAGAACCCAAACTTACTTATAAATATCAATGTGACAAAGTAAATAATTTCTTAGAAAACAAAATCTAAAAGCACATTAAAATGTATAATAACAGAGGGTTTTTCCCAACATTCCAAAAATATTTCAGTATTAGGAAATTGGGAAATCTACCACATCAACTGATGTGCAAAGGAAAAAAATATGATTCTCTTCATAGAGATTAAACAGACTTTCTTAAGATGATTTTTGTGTTCCTACATACACACACGTGTGTGTGAACATATGATGTCAGAAAAAGTGTGTGTGTGTGTGTGTGTACACACATATGTATAAATCAGTGACTAGTGAGAAAGTTGAAAATAGTTGACCATTGCATAGGGGTGGGATGGGAGAGTGTCTTCCCTTAACATATTTTTAAATCATTTTGACTTTTGAACTCTGAAAATGTTTACATCATCACAAAATAAAACTAAGTCATAAAATCTGAAAAAGGCACCTTAAAATTGAATGCATGCATGAACAGCAATAACTGTGTGGAGCTATTTGAGGGGTTGAGATGCCCCTCAACTCCTATTTACTTTCAACATTCATTTATTGCTGAGATTCCGTTTATTTTTTGTACCTGAAGCAATCCCTTTTTTTTCTTTCAAAATTGGCTATATATTTAAGATTTTAAAAATATTGCATCTAAAAATTATTTCAGCTAATGGGGCCCCTAGCTGCCTCGGTTGGTAGAGCATGCAACTCTTGATCTCAAGGTTGTGAGTTCAAGCCCCATGGTGGGTGTAGCGCTTACTTAAAAATCGTTAATCTATGTTCTGTGTGTTTAAAAAAATAAAAGGGTCTTTACTAAATCATTCTACCAATTGCCTAAATTCAAAAGCTTTAATACTGTATTCTTTTTTTTTTAAGATTTTATTTATTATTTGAAAGACATATCACAAGCAGTCAGAGACACAGGCAGAGAGAGAGGAGGAAGCAGGCTCCCCACTGAGCAGAGAGCCGGATGTGGGCTCAGGATCCCAGGACCCTGAGATCATGACCTGAGCCGAAGGCAGAGGCTTTAACCCACTGAGCCACCCAGGTGCCCTTAATACTGTATTCTTAATTAAATTTCTCTCAGCAAAAATGTTAAAAAAAAAAAAGTAGATGTGTGTTCTTTGGCCAATAGACAATTATGTATTTTATTTTACATTCCTGAAATAACTATCAGGTCAGTCTCTCAAATGCACAGGTTTCAAGCTATTTGGTGGGAAACTGCTCTATCCACATTTCCCCCAAAATTGTTAGCAAGTAGTGTACAGCTAATCCTTTGGAAAGTGTTCGATTAAAAACTATAAAATTAATAAATATTAATCATCGTCTGATGTATTTCTAAGAACGAGACAAAATGTAACTGTCCTGTGTAGCAACGGTGATTAATCACCTGCACCTTTACTCCTTGGGGCTTGATATAAGTTATGACCTTCAATTACTTTGAATAGTCTAGCCCAATGCTAACATCCTTAAAAAGACTGGTGTATAAGATTACTTTTTTCTCAGCAACCAATAGACACAGCATATTATAGCCATAGCCTGTGGCTCAGTTCTAGGCTCTCTTGGATTCTGTGTACCCATATTTCTGTGGAGATTGAAAGGATTATGTGACAGATCGTCCATATAAGGTCTGGTTGGTTAAAATCATCAATATGTTGATTTATTGGTTGCATCTAATTATATTTCCTAAAGGATTATGCTGTATTTCTTGGTGCTTGTTTGAGTTTAATGAGATTATAGAGACTGGACAGCAGAATGAAACCCATCTTCCTGGATTACACTTCTCTAAACTTACAAAACCAGGTAATTCAACATTAACAGCACCAGTCAACATAAAAAATAAAAAATGCAAACAACATTCAGCACATAATTCAACATACACAACGCTAAACACAAGAGCTGATGCTGGTTGAGCACCTCCTACCGGCAGGGGCTATTTTTAAAGACACTACATGAAGAGATTCATTGCATTCCCCCCATCACAAGGTCTGGGTACCACTGTTTTGCATAATTCTATATTTTCTAAAATTTCATGATTCTCAAGAGGCCATGAAATTTGGAAACTGAGTCAATTACTGGTTTGAACTTTTTTTTTTTTTTTTTTTTTTTTAGTGAGAGAGAGAGAGGTAAGGAGAAGTTACTAATTCTTACACACTATCAATTGGTGTGAATTTTCGTGCCACTTACTTCTGTTCACAAAGGCACATTCTACACCTTGATGGAGGTGGGGGATGGCAGGAGAGAGAGTTGGACCTGGAAGTCAGTGTTTGCTGTCATTCCTGTGATCAAACCAGATAAGCAGCAAACCTCACTCTTCCTGAGACAAACTGCATGTTTCAACCTGCTTGTTGTGTCCTGGACTTGTTACTGGAAAAATCACTCTGGGATTGCTGTAACAGTCATTAGAGGAGCTTCTTACAAAGTATCACAGATGATTTATCCCTTCAACATTTAAAACAAAAATTCCATTCTTCACCAAAAGACCTCAAGACTGACGTCCTTGAGCAATTTTGAACACAGTCCTGCAGACTTGAGAGGCTAATTTAGCATCCAAAAAGTGGGTTCTTCTTCTGAACACAATTGAGGGTCATACTTGATAAACAGTGCCAGTGGTTGCCCTGTGGACATAATCACATGCTGGTGAGGCATTTGTCACAGATTGTCCCTGCCTTTTCTCCAAGTTGCATCTGACGCTTAATTTTCAGTTTTTTCATTTCTGTGCCTTCTTGGGGTGGACACTGGCAGTTATGCCAGAATGTATGGGGTTTAATGATGTTCAGAATTTTTTCAGGGTCAAAAGCTGGAGTGAATGATTCTTGAACTGGATACACTGACGATCCTGGACCCCTGAATGGGAAAAGGAAGATACTGATTTTTAGCACTCTTTCTGTTTTACATCCAAATCTTAAGCATTGTCAGTTTCAAAATAACAGTATTTATTTTTGAAGACTTAATGTTTGTTGATATTTATACCTCCTCCAAGACACTGATATATACTGACATCTGTCTGGAAGAAATTGGGAGTTTTAGGTGTTTTTTACATACTTTGGAGACAAATGTGTATGTATAGCCTGAGGCTAACCTTTTGGAACAGGAGAACAATGGTATTTGAAGATTGATCTAATCACTAATAAAAAAGGATGTTCAGAGAGAGATTATTATTATTTAATAATTGGTTTGTGCACATCAAAATTGTGTTTTTTTTAAAATTTTCAGTAGAATATTATAACTAGTTGAGATTGCCAGGCTATATCCTGGCACTTTTAAAAAATATATCTAAATGTGGAGATACAGAACATGTATTATCAGTAGCAACATTTTTTACTGTAATTTCCTGAAGACATTTAACATAATATTTTTAAAATAAAAATATGGCTACTTAGTTTTCCACTTTCAGTACAATTTTTTTTAAAGATTTTATTTATTTATTTGACAGGGAGACAGAGCACAAGCAGAGGGAGCAGCAGCAGAGGGAGAGGAAAAAGCAGACACCCTGCGGAGCAGGGAGCCTGATGGGGTGCTGCATCCCAAGACCCCGGGATCATGACCTGAGTCAAAGGCAGATGCTTAACAGAATGAGCCACCCAGGTGCCCTCAGTACAATTTTAATAGGAGTTTTGTTTGCCTAGAACACAAGAATACATGTTATATAATTATACAGAAAAATTATTAATCATATCATATTGTCAGCAATGAACCTAAAAAGGCAGCAACACTTTGAGAAACTCAAAGTGTTGAGTGAAGTTTCACATTTTTTTTTAAACAATCAAACCACTTTTTCATGCTTTTTGTGGTGGGGTCCAGGCCTTGTCTTTGCACAAAATGAACTTAATTGCTAGTTGTGTTACAGGGTGAAAAATTGCTACATAAATGCATACACGTACAGACACATGTGTAGATGCATACATACACTTTATACTAATACCACAAATGTAAGCATGTTTAGGAAAAAAATGTCTGTAGAAAATCACAAACTATTGACAGTTGCTCATGGGTGGTGGCACTTTTTGAAATCTGTTTCACAGATTTTCATATTATTCTTGAGTTCTGTAATGATTATATGTCACACTGAGAAGAGCTTTGCTGTTAGATTTTAAGGGGGAGTTTGAATAAAAGGCAAGCCTCATTTTCTTTAGTGGGATGTAAGAGGAGAAGATTTTTGGTCATGAAAAGATTTTTGAATATGGAAATATTTAAGAACACAGTTGAAATTATCACATGTGTCCTTATAATGTTTACTCTACGCTTGGATAACATATATAAAGTAGCCTCTTATTTGATATAATTTGGGTTTTTTCCCTATTGTTCCAGATCACAGAACAGATTCGTAATGTGAATTCTGGCCCCCAGGGTCTTCATCAACGCTAGGATTGCTTTATGATTTCATTTTTCCCGTCGCTCCAAGCACACTTTATTCTTTTTTTTTTTTTTTTTTTGAGCTCCGGCACTTCTAAAACTGTGTATGACGTTGCTGCTGAGAGTGTTTGAGCATGAAAATCCTCCTCTGCAGGATACTCTGACCTGTCTCCCCATTCACTCTGCACTCGCATATTTGTGACCTGCACCGTGTAAGCCCGGATTGTGTTTCTTTGTACAGCTTGTAAAGGAAACATGATTAATTGACATGTCATATGGAAATCACCCCCACAAGAACTGCTACTAGATATGAAAGCATCTCCGAACCTTCTGCCTCCAAACGTACGTAGATATGTGTGTGCGTAGATATATGTGTATATGGATGGATTGTTCAGATGAACGGCGTAAACCTACCACACTCATTTACTGGCATTTTTTCCTCCAAATGACCTGTCGTTATCTAAAAGAAAGCAATTAAGAAAGAATTGTGCCCTAAAATCACAGTATAAGATGACTCCCTTATATTTTAAAGGTACTTTTAGGGAAAAGAAGACACTTTATCTTCTATTTCGACATAGTGGAATACAAATATTATTTTTAATCTGTGATGTGCATATGCGGTATTGATTGAGAATATTCCAACTTGTTTTTTTGTTTTTTTTTTAAAGATTTTATTTATTTATTTGACAGAGAGAGATCACAAGTAGGCAGAGAGGCAGGCAGAGAGAGAGGAGGAAGCAGGCTCCCTGTGGAGCAGAGAACCCGATGCGGGGCTCGATCCCAGGACCCTGAGATCATGACCTGAGCCGAAGGCAGCGGCTTAATCCACTGAGCCACCCAGGCGCCCCTCCAACTTGTTCTTGAGGACAAAGGAAACAGATGGGTCTGATGAAACTCAGAAGAGGGGTTAGCTGTTGAATAGTATATATGTGTGAACATAGAAAGGGATGAAAGGACAGAGTAAGTCCTGATATACATGCAACACTAAAAGACTTAATCCACGTGGGGCTCTAAATGTAGGAGACACTGAATGTTCATCAGGCATTAAATATACATGAGTTATGTAAGCACTGAATATTTATGACACACTAAATATACATAAGGCACATGAGACACATAATAATCAGGGAAGTCTTAATTAAGCCTCCCACTGGTGACGACCTTTCTGGTGCCAAGTGTCCTCTCCCTAAGAAGCACATAAAATCCAGAGCTGCTCAGCCCGCTAATTGGCGAGCTACAGCTGTGCCCAGGCCGACTCACCCCTGCAGACCTCAGAATGAGCATGCGTGGCATTGGTCCCAAGCACTCTCGCACTGTGAGAGAAAGGACCTCTAAAGAGTAGGTACCCCAGGATATTGCTCATCCTTCTACTCTGTGGGTGCAAACTTACCCCATCTCTCTCTCTCTTTTTTGAGATTTTTGCAGCACACAGTTCAAATGGATTTAATAACTCATACAATGCAAGCATTTTAGATTACTCTATTGAACGTTTCTGTCCTGTATCTCTAAGATGGCTTGCCGGATAGTTTACTTGGACCCTACTGTCATACTGAGACCATTTCCTCTTTGACAAAATTAATTTGTGCTCCATCTCAAGGTTTATTGTCATCAAAAAGCACTTATTATATTCGTATAAGAGAAATATCAATGATGGGGCTTCACTGCAATGTTTTTACACATTTGAAAAGAAAAGGGGAGTCTGAATTTTTTTTTTCCCCATTGAAAAGGGAAGCTTAGAGTTAAGAAGATTCAGGCTGTCTAGGATAGGTACTATGTGTGCATGTGTTTCTGGGGCTGAGGGCTGGAGAGAAGATCCTTAGGTAATCACCTTATAAAAATGTCCACTGAAATGTAACTAACTCCAAGAGACAATTGTACATTTTGGGACAGGAGCTTGAAAACTGAGAGAGACGGTGATGGTCCTAAAACAAGAAACGGGCCTGTCCTATGTGAGGGGCCTGTCAGGAGGATTTAAATTTACAATTAGAGAATTTTCCTTTGACTTTTATTAGGGCTTCTGAGAAGACTAATTGAGATCCCCTTGAGGAAATTTTATTCAGTGAATGTCTCCACCTCAGTGACACCACATCAAAGGTATTGGAATTTGCACTCTGATTGGATTGAACAAGAGCCTCTGTTGTCTGTAAACTGAGGTGGTGAACTTGGAATATTAACCTTTCAGTCAACACAGAATGGGAAATTCTGCTTTCATTTCTTCTAAAAATGTAAATAGGCTTTGCATCTTCACCTAAGCTGGCCTGAGAAGATGCCAGTGGAAGAATTTTTCTTTTTAATTTATAAACTAACATCTTCGTATAGACTTTGGATCTCAAGGAATTTTCTAAAAGTTTCAGGGAAAAATTCAAAACCCTCTGTCACAAGCATTTTATATCTGCAGATTTCCAAATTTATATTGTCCTATACATTTACAAAAGAATGTTTTGTAAAATCCTCTCCTATTCACCTCCTTACTTTCACTCCAGTTGATGGTGTCTTTAATTCAATAAACATGATCTCTATTGAAAGTAAGGAAAACGATGTTCAGTAGTCTGATTGCTTTATTCTATTCCTAGGACTGTCCAACACTAAATAGTTTTCATAACTTGAGAATTCTTATATGAATAAAATACGCATTTGGAAAATGCATAAGAACATAAAAGGAAAGCAAATCTACTGTCCATAAGGCCATAAGACTAAAAGAGTCATCTGCATCTATTTATAGACTTTCGTACTGGAACTGTTTCTGCTTCATATATATTTGCCTTTATTTTTTAAGAATATGTATATTATAAGCTGCTTTTTAAAACCAATATATTATTTTTTTAAGATTTTTTAAATTTTAATTTATTTATTTATTTATTTATTTATTTAAATGAGAGAGAGAGAGAGCACGAGCAGAGGCAGGAGTGGGGTGGAAGGGCTAAGCTGGGAGCCTGATGCAGGGTTCGAGTCCCAGGACTCAGGATCATGACCGAGCCAAAGGCAGATGCTTAACCAGGGGCTCCTAAATTACCTAAGTACTCCTAAATTTGATGTACTATTAATATGCTTTCATATTAAGAACATTTTCATTAGCATCAACTCTAACATATTATCCTCTTTGTATGTGTATGTGTATATATTATATATACACACATACATACATATATATGTATATATATGTATATGTATATATATATGTATCTCAATAATTTATATAAATATCTTGAAAAAAAGACACAACTTTGCAAAATTCTGCAACTATCTATTTGTGTCATAGTATATGTGAATTGCTGTTCTCTGTACACAAGTATCTACTGTATTTGATGGCCCTGTCTCAAACCCATTTTCAATAATTTTAATAATTTTAATAATTTAATAAATTTAATAATTTTAATAATTTCAATAATTTTAAGTTTTCATTATTAAATAGTAGTATATAATATAACACATGTGTTATATGTGTGACATTGCTTTATCTTTGAACCTTCACTGATATATCATATTGTCATTAAAATAAATTTTTACCAACTTAAAAGGTAAAAAATATACTGTTTTAATTTAATTGTTTATTTTTTAGTTTAAATTCCTCATGTGTTTTTTTATAATTTTTGCTTTATTTGATGAATTTTTCTTTTATAGAACATTGGCCATTTATCAGAACATTAAAAAAAATCATTATTCTATTGATCCCTAAAAGCTGTCTATTCTGAAGTGTGTTTACTTTATACATTAAAATATTTTTCAGGGAGGGGCACCTGGGTTGCTCAGTCAACTGGGCATATGCCTTCAGCTTGGGTCATATATGATCCCAGGGTCCTGGGATACAGCCCTGTATTGGACTCTCTGCTCAGTGGAGAGCCTGGTTTTCCCTCTCCCTTCACAGCTCCCCCTGTGTGTTGTCTCTCTCTCTGTCAAATAAATAAATAAAATCTTAAAAAAAAAAAAAGCAGATAAGAAGTGGTGTTTGATGGGGTGGCTAGGTAGTGGACATTGGGGAAGGTACGTGTTGTGGTGAGCGCTGGGTGTTGTAGTGTTGTATATGACTGATAAGTCACAGACTGGTACCCCTGAAACAAATAATGCATTATATGTTAATTAAAAAAAATTAAAACGGCTGTAGTTACCATAAAAATATTTTTCAATATTTCAATATTAGATTTTTATGCAGTTCAATTTATACAATTTTTAAAAAGTTTTGGCATACATTCCAGTTAGTTATCATACAGCATAATATTAGTTTCAAGTGTACAATATAGCAATTCAACACTTTCATACAACACCCGGTGCTTACCACATGTGCCCTCTTAAACACCCTTCACCTGTTTCACCCGCCCCCCACCCGCATTCAATTTATACTCTTTTAATCTGCGCATCCCTCCTTTTCTGCGCATCAGTATCTAAACTTACCATCAGTTTTTGAATCAAAATGGTTAAACCTCTCTGTAAATTTCTATTAGCCTATTCTTTGAATGGTCTCTTGTGAGCCAGTCTGAATCAACCTTGCTAGCCTTATTCTTGCCTGTAAGTTTCAATAAAAGTATTAAGGAATTTTGTGACTTCAGGATTCACTTTTCTTCATACTTGTCTCTCTGCCTAAAATGTGTTCGTATCTCAAAGACGGCTGTATAAAGCCTATTCTTCCTTCAAGGTCCTCAGTAGTAGCCTTAGGTGATTACTTCTGCTAAGAATCTAATTCATAGTTAATTGATCAATGACATTTACTTTTTGTTTTGTAATCTCTCCAGTTATGGGAGATAGCCCATGAAGTGTTCCATCATGTTTGTGTCTAATTTTATTTCCCCTATTGTTATCTTTTTTAAATTTACTAGTTATATAAAACTATTACTTTCTTTGTGTTGTTGTTGTTAGTTTTTAAACTGAGGTCAGGGACTCTTTCTTCATATACTTCTATGCTTCATAGTTAAGAAAGAACTCTTGTGGTTAAACATACTCACAATTTTAAGAAAAATAGAATAATATATTCATTAAGTAGTTTTAACCCAGAAAATGAGAATTCAAATCATGAACCCAGAGTTCCTGAATAATGGTTGAGCTTTTGAGGAATTCTTCAAGACCAAGTAAATTTACTTAGTGTGTAGGCTATCCTTTTGCTATTTTTTATCTTCTGCTAACTATTTTTGCCATTTTAGATATAGGTTTTTATGTTAATTTGGTCACATAATATATAATCATACAGTCATATATCCACCAGGAACTTCCACCAAATCATTTCAAAATAGGGTGAATATCAGGGCGCCTGGGTGGCTCAGTGGGTTAAAGCCTCTGCCTTCAGCTCAGGTCATGATCTTAGGGTCCTGGGATTGAGCCCCGCATCAGGCGCTCTGCTCAGCGGAGAGTGTTTCCCCCTCTCTCTCTGCCTGCCTCTCTGCCTACTTGTGATCTCTGTCAAATAAACAAATAAAATATTTTAAAAAAATAGAGGGAATATTAATAATTACAGGGAGGTGAGCTTAATTTTTAGTGTGCTACTCACAGAGACCAAACACTTTCTTTGTAGATGTTTTCTCTTTGTCATCCAAATGATCGTCTAAGATAATTATTATCACCTTACTTTTTTACATTAGAAAACTGAGGTTTAGAAAAATTAACTGACTTGCTTTGCAGAGCCAGGGATCTAATCCCTGTGACCATAGACATCCTTTTTCATGTATGAGGCTGCCTGCCTTGGGGGACCTGCATTCAAGTTGCTCGGGAGGGGGCTATTTGCATAAAATATTGTTAACTACAACATTCCATCCATTTCACTATATCTTGAGGGTCTTCCCTGAGACCCTTGTGCTGGAGATGATCTTAACCGACTACCGTGAGCTGGAGCTGAATAAGGAACTTATGAATTAGATCCACCCACAAAGACAATTTAGAAGCACCACAGAAAAAGATCATGGTAATGAACTCTCTGGTTACAAATGGCCCTTATTTTCTTCCCTGATGGAGTTTCAGTTCACTTTGCTCTGAATAGACACAGTCTTAAGGAGTAACTGAAGGTATAACTGTCCCTTGAGCTTTAAGTCACTCTCACTGATATTTCAATGATTGGAGCATTATGAGTGAAAACTTCCAACAGGCATACCCCTGAAACGACCTGCTCTGAATATTGCTCTTTCCCAATTGGAAATCCATTAAGCTGACAGTGAGGTAAGTGCAGACAAAATGATATGAAAGTTAACAAGATAATAAACAGAATAAGAAGGATCCCGAAGGCCTGTTGTCATGCCTCTGGAGCTGCCGAGTGTGGGGTTGTTTGTGTTTGATTTCATCTGAGACACCAGAAAGAATGGCATTCATTGTTGACCATCCTTCTAGTTTTCAATTAATACACTAGTGGTAACAATCTAGAATTTCTGGATGAAATTTGTTATTGCTTCCCTATTTCCTATGGTTAAGCTAAGTAGTTCTGAAAACTGGCTGGTCAACAGAAATACCTGTGATGGTTCATCAAAATAATTTTATTTCCAACCCAGCTTACTAAATTCTGAGACAAGATGATGTAGGGCTTTAGCATCAACATACACACACACACACACACACACACACACATACATAAACACACATACACGTAATTAATTCTATAAATGAGCGTCTTCCTTTATGCGTAGTCAAAATTGGGGAGAGAAAAGCCTGAAGAGACTTTAAATATATATGGCTTTTCAGCTCCATTCAATAATTTCAGAGTATATGCCAAAAGAAAGCTACTTCTGTTATAAAAATTTCAAGTAGCTTACAGACCAGCTGGAAGACAAACAGATGTTCCCTTTACAAAAACACATGATGAGTTCTACAATCAAGGCATGAGTCAAATCAAGGCTGAGGCCACACACAGGTGGTAACTGGTTCTGTATTTTATTTATTTATTGTGAAGATTTTATTTGTTTATTTGAGACAGAGAGCCAGAGAGAGAGCACAAGCAGGGGGAGCAGCAGAGGGAGAGGGAGAAGCCCTATGTGGGGCTCCATCCCAGGACCCTGGGATCATTACCCGAGCCAAAGACAAACACTTACCAGGCAGAGCAACCCAGGCTATCCACTGGTTCTGTATTTTAGATCAGTGTATCTTGAGTTCTCCTGTATTGAAGATACAGATTTCTGGGAAAATAGCCTCCACGTGTTGTAAGGGAAGTTAATTTCTCAGTGCTCAACTTTCCCTACATTATGCTTCATAAACATTTAAAAGTTCTCCACAGAGGGTTCTAAAATATAGACATTTAAATACTTCAAATTTGATTGATCTAAAGAGTTTGTTTTGCATTGACAATGATATTTTCATTATGTTAACATAATGATATGTTTCAATAAAAACAAAACAAAACAAAATGTACATGACAAGATGTACAAAAGTAAGAGCTTCCTTAGATTGCCTAATTTGCCAGATAGATGATGTTCAGGCCAGCATTTCCCCATTTCCCTGGCTCCCCCATTCATCCTTGGAAGATGTCCACAGAGCTTTGGAGCTTCCAAGGCAATAGCCAAGAAAGAAGGTGCAAAGGGAGGAAGGAGAAAGAAAAAGGAAGAGACTGTTACTTCTTCCCACGTTTCTCTCTCTCTTTCTCTTCTGTCACCCCACCCTGTTCTCATGTATTTGCTTGTGCTCTCTCTGTGTCTCTTTCTTTCATAAAGGTGGAAAATCTTCCCAGAAACTTCCAGCAGGCGTTTTGCAGTCTCATTTGCAGCAGGGGATCAGCTGGTCACAATCACTAGAAAGAGGAAATTAGATAACCAGATTCATCAAAGTAGATCTCTATAGTTGGGGAGAGGGAGAGAAGGAAAGTGAGTAGCCATCTTCCTTGAGTATATTATTGTTAGTTTAACATGAACAAGATTAGATTGGTCTTATGAGCAGAAATGCATTTGGATAGGCAAGCAAAGGTTTGGTTTAATGTATCCCAGAATATTGGGATGCCTGATTGGCTCAGTCAGTTAAAAATTTGTTTGCCTTTAGCTCAGGTCATGATCCCAGGATCCTGGGTTCTAGACCCACATCTGACTCCTTGCTCAGCAGGGAGCAGGGAGCCTGCTTCTCCCTCTGCTTGCCACTCCCCCTCTTACTCTCTCTCTCTCTTGTTCTCTCTTTATGACAAATAAAAAATAAAATCCTTTAAAAAAATCCCAAAGTATTTGGTTTTGGATTGATTTTTTTTAAAGATTTTATTTATTTATTTGACAGATAGAGATCACAAGTAGGCAGAAAGTCAGGCAGAGACAGAGTGAGGGAGAAGCAGGCTCCCTGCTGAGCAGAGAGCCCAATGCAGGGCTCCATCCCAGGACCCTGGGATCATGACCTCCACTGAGCCACCCAGGCATCCCTGGATTGATCTTTATTAAACAAAAGGAAAGTGACTTAGTAAATCAAAATACCAGATTTAATAGATAAAGTCTTTATTTTGAACTATGTGATGTTGTATATGATGCTACTTTTATATTTGTAATTTTAGGTTGACAAAACTTACTTTCCTTAGAATAGGTTCAACCCTGCTAAACAGAAAAACAGGCAAGAAGACTTGTAAAGATGATTAGCATTTCTAATCCACGGAAGCTCTAAAGAAGTCCACCATTCACATGACCATCTAAAGGTTGTAGATGTTAACAGTACTTAAAACAAAACAAAACAAAACCTCAGGAAATTATAGGATACCTTGACTGTCAACACTAATATAAACTAGAAAGTTTAATAAGAGGATATCTTCATAATGAAATAATCCTGCTTTAAAATTTTCATGTATGTGAAGAAGATACTCACTGATGACAAATTCCACTCATTTGACATCCTGGGATAACACTAATCTTTCACCTATCTCTACACAGAGTTGAACCTGCACACTGGAATTAGTAGGAGTCCTCAGTGTGGATCAAGCAGGAGCAAGACCTATTAAATCATGAGCATCATGCCAGTGAGGGTTCAAGAGGATTGTTGGAGACTCTCAGAAAAAGAGACAAGACATAGGGACTGGTGGCCGAACTGTGATTTATTATTAGTAATAAACTTGGCCAAGAGGCCAGCAAACCCTAGAATTAATCTAACCTAAGAGATCACAGCGACAGTTCTCTCAGAGCTGGTTTTCAGGAAAGCCAAAGACTTCCTGAAGAGTCAAGGACAGGTGTGTTCCACACATGGCTGCAGAAAAGTAAGTCAGTGGATCAAATGCCAGATTTAGAAGAGTGAGACCGGGCTAGGAAGGGAGAGATGTGTGGTTTGGGAATGAAAAACCATGCGTCGTGCATGATTAACTGTGAAAACATTTTAATCTTTTTGTGATAAATATCATATAAGGATACATGTTCATAGAATACCATCAAATGTGAAGATGACGTTGACGAGTTTTTGTAGAGCACTTGCTCTCTGCCGGTGCTGTGCTGGAGGTGTTAGCATTCTCTTTGTCACCCTTATGAGTGTGTTAGTCGATGTTCAGGCTCAAGTTTAAAATCAACATGAAAAATACAGAAGGAGAAGCTTGCTTTTAAGTGAACAAACACTGATACGTGTTGGAACTTAGGATGAAAATTTGTTCCCTGTCAGCATTTCACTGGCAACTTAAAAGTTCCTGTATGTTGATCTTGGCAAGGAGCGAGCCAACCAAAGCTAAAACAATAGACTAAAATGCGTATCGCCGATGTGTTCTCATTCATTGTGTTACTGTATTTGTTTTTCCCTTGAAGTAGCCAGAGCTGGGGCACAGACTGGGTTAGGCTGAGCACTTGTTAAAACTATCTGCACAGTGACTAACAGTTAATGTAAAGCAAACAAAACAAAACATATATATATACATATATACTCAACTAGTTTCTGCCTAAGGACAAACTAACATTTAGCTAATCTTTACCATCAGATGACTCCTAGGGTAGATTCAAATCAATTATGAAGAGCTATGGGTATCATATATATGCCCCAAATTTATTTAAAACAAAAAAATATAACTGTTTGGACTTGTATAGACATTAGTTTAATTCTATATATTGAGCAAATCTTCCCTAGAGAATATAAGAAACAATTTATAAATAAATTAAGTCTTTATTGGCTTGAAAAGCTTCCAATTGAATCATTTTTATTCTGAAAACCATTAATCAGATGCACCCTTACTATACAAGGTTATTTCATGGACATAATTAAATATCTTAATCCTTTTAAAAGGAAAAGTATTGAGTAAAATGAATAGAACATTTGATATTTAAAATGCAAATACAGTTGAGCATGATTTTTGAGGCTTTGAAAATAATTTACATTTTTGACTTATATTTTCTTCAGCATAAAATCTATGAAAATTAAATTAATGTTGTATCGGGTTACTTATGTTGTGAATAGGTTTTAAAAGAAAACAAGATTATATAAAAATAGGGGTCCTGTCTTTTCCTTTTTAATTTATTTGAAAAAATATTTTAATTAATCACAAATCGAGTCCTTAGGTACTGAAGCATTAAAAGTCCCTACTGACTCCTATGAGGTATGAACTTACTCAGACATAACATAGGTTAACTATGTTAATAGTAAAATGCTAAAAAAATAATGCTGAATCAAAGTTATGATTTAATAGGTACGTACGTCAGAAAAAGGCAGGAGGTTTAAATCTATAAAAGCAAGATTTTTTAGGTTGAGGTTACTTACAAAAGGCAGTAAGTTCAAAGTTACCTTTTTTTTTCTTTTCTGCAAGTTATCATAATTAACTATAAAGTCACAAGAAACATTTTTGGCAGTGGTTTCAGCCTATTTTTCATATAATCATCACACGTAATGAGCTAAGGGATTTTTCTCAAATGTTGCGATTAACATTCACCTTTTCTTGAACCTTATGCTTAGAAAAATATCAAAAAAGAATAATTTCACGAAATGACAAAAACACAACAATAGGTATTTAAAGCCCACAGTTGCGGGGTTCTTAATTGCATCAACAATGTGATCATCACTGAGAATTATTTCTCCGGGGACGCTAATGCTGCCTAATGGACCATAAGAAGGCTTTCAAGGAGCCCAGCCTACTTACCAGCTTGGAGAAACTCTTGCTGGGAATCATTGCTTAATAGACAAAGCTTTCTCCTTTGCCGGTAACTTGATTTTTCACCACATCTTTCTAATAAACAATGCCTTCAAAAATACGCAGTTGGATCCCAGTTTGGAGGGCCAGGAATAGTGACTGCAATGCCACTGTGCCTAGAATCTACCATTCAGTAAGTCATTTACTTTTGGCTCAGCCTCATCCTTTCTAGGCATCACAGGGGAGAAATAAATATTAACTCCTCTACCATTTTAGCATTAATCTACTTATAACCTTTCCCTTCATTACACAAAAGGGTCTGGGAAACGCTAGTGCTACTGAGGAACGAAGAGGAGCAGGTGCTGGGCAAAGATGGTTAAAATATATTGAAAATAGGGAAGAGTGGCTCTGTAGGTGCACTTTCCATATTTCACTGTTTTACAAACAGCTAATTCATAACAGAAAGGCAAAATAGTGCACACCTGTATCGTGATCTGGTATGAGATGCAATGCACAGCTGTGCGTTCATGGGACTGATGTTACTGAGCTTACGAAATAGCAAGGTGACATAATAAAAAAAATAGCTAAATGCTGACTCTCATTGACTCTAACTTTTTTGAAATGTGATCTGGCTATACTTAATAACTAGAAATTCATGAGACCAGATAATTTTTGGTAGATTGCATCATATTGTTTTGTCTTACACTTTTCTCTTTCTGTATTTTCTCTCTTGCTCTGGTCCTATATAAGCAGATAGTTGACTCTTTTTTTTTTTTTGCTTCAAAGAGAGGTTGTATGGTTGAGGAAAAAAGCACAAGTTTGTTAGAACATAGCACAGTCTTGCTTTTGTTACCTCTTATTTTTAATGCTCAAACCCATTGGAAAGATCGTGTCAAATTTCTTAGAAATAGAGTAAGGAAATATAAAGGGAGAGAAAGAGACTGAAAAAGATCCATCCAAGCTAGAGGACGACAACAGTGGCGGTCTCAAAAGTGGTGGAGTCCCGTCCCCTCTTCCCTGGCATTTCCTCAGAAAGTTGAGAAGCCCACAGGCAAAGATACTACAGAGCAGCTGACTTCTACTCTCTGTGTGTCTAATTGCTGCCTGCTACTCTCTCCTCAACTCCCACCTAAATCTACAAAGGAGTTCCTCTAACTGTAGAAAAAAATGCATTGGGTCTGGTATATAGATTGCACAGTGTGGCATGCTGACACTGAATGCAGGTGGCTCCTGAAGGATTCCAGCTCTCCTTAGGGCTGTTCCTGAAAGTCAACGGGAAGACAGATTTCTCCAGAAAAGCAGCTTACCCTGTTACCTAGCATGATTGGTTCTAAATGCTAAGGGGAAATAAAGTTTAACTGTGTTGTGCAGGTATACAATGATATAAAATGCAAAATCATAATGTTTCAAATTTTAGTTTAGTTTTTACTCATTATTTATTCTTTTTAAATTTTAAGAGAGTATATTTATTTTTGAGGGAGACAATTTTGTAGGTGGTGTGGGAGAAATTTGTGGTCTTGAAACAATCTGATAGTGAGAGCAGGAAAGATGAACAAGATGGGCAGAGTAGGAGGATGATCATAAAGTACATTGTATTTTTAGATCGTGTAAAAATTTCTCAGGATTTTTCATTCTATTGCAGCTTTATTGAGGCATAATTGACAAAGTTGTAAGATATTCAAAAGTACATCTTGGTGATTCCTACAAGTTACATGGTATCCAGCTGTTATACCCAGCATTCATCCTTCAATATGTCCATGCCTACTCTCCGGGGAAGGGGTGGTTTGCTCTATGATTTTGGCAGGGCCCACAGTATAGAGGAACAATAGACAGTAATCCTATTGAACACACAATAGCAGAGACATCCATATTTTTAGCAACAATTTTCAGGAGCTTTCATTCTGTAAAGGATATCAATGCCACCCTAGTGCAAATATCTTCAGAGTTTATCTTTTACATTAGTTTGTGGAATGCTTTTCCTCCTCAGTTCATCAAATCAACTAATTTTTCCTTCATTCTGGCTCCTGACGGGGAAGCTTTGTTTTATAAAGTCTTTCTTTACTCTAAAAGTGTAGAGATACTGGGCTCTATATGCCTTTACTACCTTTCTAAATCACTTTTTTTTTTTAAAGATATTTATTTATTTAACAGAGAGAGAAACAGCAAAAGAGAGAACACCAGCAGGTGGACTAGGAGAGGGAGAAGCAGGCTTCCCACCCAGCAGGGAGCCCGATGTGGGTCTTGATCCCTCGACCCTGGGATCATGACCCAAGCTGAAGGCAGATGCTTAACAACTGAGCCACCCACGCGCCCCTAAATCATCACATTTTCGAATTATTTTTAATTACCAGGTAATGCATAAAGCAGACACCTTCATTCCACCACCACCACTGGCCTGCCCTGCAGCTTCTTTGAGTAAAATAGACCCAAGAAACACAAAAGAGTAAAAATGAACGCGGAGCTATTTTGAGTCAAGTTTTTAAAATTACAGTATCAATCAAAGCCACATCAGAAAGACCCTCCAAACCAAAAAGCTGGGTGTCCAGTTGGTTGCATCAAAACATTCCATATCCTTGTATTTCTACCACAAGAACGATAAAGACTCACATTTTCTGCCCTCTATGAGATAAAAGGTGCTTTCTACCTTGGCCAATTTGAATGTGACTAAAGAAATTGCTGTTGTAGACAAAAAGCCGCTGTAATGAAGATGAACGCATAAAAAAAAAAAAATAGTTTGCTCTGAATAAACCCAGCATGGGGTACGTGTGTGTGTGTGTTCTTCTGCCTGCCTGTCAAACACAATGATGTGTTGGCGTTATTCAGCTTGAATGTGGCAACCTCAACCAGTCCTGTATTTTTGTCCATCCTATCAGGACACCATATACCTGAAAAAATGATGGGCCACATGGTAAATTTTTTTGTTGTTCAGGTTGCTGACTTTTTCTTTTCTTTTCTTTTCACTATTTGAGAAACAAGGAAATAGACATTTTTAACATAGATTTTTTTTTTTTTTTTTTTTTTTTTTTTTTTTTTTTTTTGACAGAGAGCGATCACAAGTAGGCAGAGAGGCAGGCAGAGAGAGGGGAAGGAAGCAGGCTCCCTGCTGAGCAGAGAGCCCAATGCTGGGCTGGATCCCAGGACGCTGAGATCATGACCTGAGCCAAAGGCAGCAGCTTAACCACTGAGCCACCCAGGAGCCCCAGAAATAGACATTTTTAAAAGCTTAACTAAGTGCTTGTCTTCCAAAAGGCTTTCTAGTCTCAGTTACTAGATACTTTTTCTTCTACAAAGAAAGAAAAGTAAGTGGTTTGCTCCTACCTATAACTTCCATCAATAACACAGTAATACAAACCTCTTTACATCTTAATAATTGCCAGCCTAGATTAACAAGCTGCTAATGTTTTGATTTACAAATTGGAGGCCCATTTGGTTTGCCTGGCCTTCAAGAAGATTGAGCTGTCTCCTCTATTCCCTGAAAGTAAATGACTGTTTATTCATTCCCTTGATTAGAAGGCTGCCCTCCAGCCAGATAAAAGAGGTTCCATAATAAATGTGAGACTCCCATGTTTTGTTTTGCTTTCTGGATTTAGTTCTAAACATTAAAAGGAATTGGAGATTGATTTTTGTTCAGGGACCAGTGCCAGATAAAACAAGGAGTGAGCAAGCAAACTAGTTTGTAGACAGGAACTCCTTTATAATGAGGAGAGGATTTGGGCTTTAATGTAACAGCAACTAGGTTATTCCAGGTGTGTGTGTGTGTGTGTGTGTGTGTGTGTGTGTGTGTTTTCCCATCTCAGCAGGACGTGTTCATTCATTTCCTCTGATATTCTGTTGGTAGCTGTTGTTGTCAAAGATCAAAACTTAATGCACCTCACCCACTCCTTTAGTCTTTGAACCAAAAATCTTCAGTTGAATTTTCTTTTATTGAGACCAGTTCTATTTAAATGCTGTGGGGATTAAAGCACACACATGCACAGACACAGGATGAAAAAAAAAAAAAAAGACTTCTATATTTTTATAATTTATGGGCATGCGAGCATTTTTTTTTTCTTTTCTCTCCTCTCTCCCACCTTTTAGAGGGCTTTAGGGCTCTCTCTTTGCTCCATAACTTTGTCATTTGGCATTGCGTCACAGATCAATTTCTTCAATTCATCTCGTCTCCTCTCGCCTTGGGGATGATCTTGTGTCTCCTTTGACTTGAAATGGAGCTTCTCTGCTTTCTGAGTTACTGACAAATTGGCCAATAATGAGAGTAACGGCTGCAGCAGTCTCTTGCCTCCCTACAGACAATTTACATGTTGGTCTAAAGTGTCTCTTCTTTTGAATTCTGGGCTCGGAGGAGTACAGAGTTGCACCTACTAATGGAGCTGCCAGTCCAAGTGCCTTAAGTCAATGGATCAATAAATGAAATTATCTCAGCTGCTGAGTGTATGTGCTTCATGTTGATCTATGGAGACAAGAAAGGAATGGGATAGACTAGGAAAGGAAAAGCAGTTGGGCGGGGAAGGGAGTGGATAATAAAACAAGAACTGATATTTGGGTTCACATTCCTCCTTTCTTTCTAACCCATAAACTGCCAACTGAATGCACACTTACAAGTTCTGACACTAAAAGCTGATGTGAGTTTATAATATATTCAACATAAAAACAAGGAGTGAAGGGAGTGTTTGGTGTTGTGAGATGTATTTGCTGGGTTTTGTTCATTTACTTATTAATTCAGCCAGTCCTGCCAAGGAGTTTGGTTTGATTTTAGGACAAGGGAGGTTGATGTCTACATTTTTCCCCCTCTCATGGGAATCCATCTCCAAATCTCCCAAACCTAGTGCTTTCACCGTATTTTCTCTTGGCTCATAGGAGAATGTGTCTTTCTCAGATTACTCACAACACACTAGGCACAATGTAGTTCTGGTGTAGGATGTCTACAGAGCAAAGAAAAATGCTCAAAGTAGGAATTCAGTTATTCTTTTACTCATTCATTTGTTCACAGCATAACAGAAGACAGTGATAAAGTGGGGGCCATGGTAGACACTAAGGGATTGGTTTTCTTTGTATTTTTTTTTCCATTTTTAAGAAAGGGCAGTGTCCACATTGCTTTAGAGCTGCCTATAATATATGCATCTCAAGTTCCTCAGTTAATTTTATGAGCCTTCATGTTTCACACCTTATTGCTTTATTGCAGACATCTCTGACCCACTCCCCTGAAGGCAAGAATTCATTCACTTCTTTACTCATTCCGTAAATATTTATGGAATGTCTACTGTGTTCCTCATGCTACAAATAAGACTAAGGTTCCAAAGGGTACAAAGGCAAGACCCCTGTTCAAAAGAAGGTGGCTTGGAACCAGTGTGATAATACTTCGGAGCATCTCTACTTATACAGAACAATGCAGGAATCAAAAATTCAAACATGAATGAAATTCATATCCTGCTATGGTGGATAATAGTAGTTGATATATACAGATATGTAAAGGAATCATGACTTAAATGCAATAGGGGTGATGGGCTAGTTGTCAGTTAAACATCAGGGTCTTGATCTCAGCTTAGGCCTTGATCTCAGGGTTGTGAGTTCAAACCTCATTTTAAGCTCCACATTAGGCATGGAGCCTACTTTAAAAATGAATGAAAGAGTGAATGCATGAATTAATGCTGTAAGCCATAATCACAAGGTATACTAAGAACAACATTTAACCCAGATTGTCTTATTTCATGCATGCCTAAATCCAACTTGCATGTTTATTTTCCCTAAGTTTTTCTTCCCTCTTTCTTTCCCAATTTCCCTGTCTTCTGGAAACACACATATTGATGAATCCACAAGATCCTATTTTACTAATTCTTTGCAAATTGTTACTTTAATCCTTTTGCATAAACTTCTGAAATTTTCATTTATGTTTCCTCATTAATAAATTATAGGGAAAGGTTTATTAGTACATGATTTCTCAAAGTTTATGAGGCTCCTTTTTTATATCATGAAAATGCATTTTTTCCTAACTTATTCCTTCCTTATTATGCTTTGAGTCCCCTTTTCCCATTCCAGTAGGTGGTGGGTCTATGGGGGAAAGAGGAGCATCTTACATATCATTATTTTTTTAGCTTTGTGCAGTGGCAGTATCGTAGCCAATGAGGTTTATCCGAGGCGCGATTATTGCTAATTACATATGATTATTTTCTTTCTTTTTTTTTTTAAAGATTTTATTTATTTATTTGACAGATAGAGATCACAAGTAGGGAGAGAGGCAGGCAGAGAGAGAGAGAGAGAGAGAGGAAGCAGGCTCCCTGTCCAGCAGAGAGCCCGATGCGGGGCTCGATCCCAGGATCCTGGGATCATGACCTGAGCGAAAGGCAGAGGCTTTAACCCACTGAGCCACCCAGGTGCCCCACATATGATTATTTTCTAACAATCTTGGTATTTTTTAGGGCTAGAGATATTACGGCTCTCAGGGAGTCATGCTGTCTTAAAAATATTAGCCAAAATGTCTTCTGGAGAAACCTCTACCTAGGTTTCCATGTTACAGTCTTACCAGTGTTTTTCCTTTACAAATGAAAAAAAGGGAACATAAAAACTAAATATAATTTTGTTGGATCACATTATTTGTTTTCTTTTCTTCCTTCCTTCCTCTATTATTATTATTGTTGTTGTTGTTGTTGTTAATTTATAGGATTTGATATGTTTTTTGGCATGTAGGGATGTATTAGAAAGTTTTATGGAAATAAGATTTATATGCCTCTTGTCAGACACTGTCCCTGTAAGGAAAGTTGTCACTGTGATGAATCTCCTCTATGAAATCGTAAGTTACCATTCTCTGGGGAAAAATGTATTGTACATGTGGATCGCTGTTAATAAGGCGTGATTCACACTCATTAATGGAAATCATCCAAGGCCAGTAAAGAGACTTTGTTAACCAATGTACCATAGGAATTTTTAAAAAGGACTATTTCTTGGTAGTCTCAAATGATATGTGATTTCTTGTTTATCTCCTCAGAAATTTTCCTTGCCATGACATTGAAACTTAGAGCATGTGTGCTGATTTGGTTGTTTCTTTGAAGGAGGAAGGAAAGAGCCGGAAGAGCAAATGGTTTAGCTGAGTTTATTTACTTCATTTATTTATTTTAAAATATTTTATTATTTATTTATTTATTTATTAGAGGGAAAAAGAGAGAGAGAGAGGGAGTGTAAGCAGGGAGGGGGTGGAGGAAGAGGGAGAAGTAGGCTCTCCACTGAACACGGAGCCCATTGTCTTGATCCCAGAACTCTGGTATCATGATCTGAAGCATAGGCTGCTTAACCGACTGAGCCACCCAGGAGCCTCTGGTTCAGTGGAATTTAAATGGTGATACAGCATTTATCAACACTGGGCTGCCCCTTGTCTGTGTGACTCAGACTGAGTTTCTATAAAAAGAGTTTTCCATTTTGAGCTAAAGAAAACAGGACTTGTCTGATGTACTGGTCCATAGGAAGATAGATTAGGGTTTTGTTTCTATGGAGCAAAGGATTAGGGACAAGCCCTAATGCGGTTCTGCTGATGATGGGTCAACACTGCTCTGTAATCACAACAAGGCAGCCAAGCAGGGTCTTGTCAGAGAGAAAGAGAGACATGAGTAGATCCATATCTCATCTCTGAGGAACCTGAAGACATCTGTCCAGGGAGAGTGGGGTACATGGGCTGATGTGCTTAGATCAGCTGGTGTCATAATAAGAGCGTATAATTTGGCTATTGATTTAATGTAAACCATTTGTTCCCATAGACTGGAAGTCCTAGGAATATACATATACATGAAAAAATAGAAGAGTGTATATTGCAAGTACTAAGCTCAATGATGCAATGATGCAGTTTTTATTTGTTTAATGAAATAAGCAGCTTGCATTTGACACACATTATTTGGCATATGAGTGGATGCCAAATAAACTTGGCACTCTTTCTTCCTTTTACCCGTTAGCTGTCTTCACAAAGACTAGAAGTTTTCTTTTCAGATGAGAAACAAGAGCCATGTTGTGAATCCTTGCCTATGCTACCCTTGAAATAACAGGATTACAACATTTATGTTAAAGGTAACATTGTAGATCATTTTATATACTGTATATCCCAACTAATAATCCACACAATTAGGGTCTGTGAGTGATTACTTACTGTTGTTGTTATGGTTGCTGTATTCTAAAGGAATGTAAACCTTCCATCATTAAGATCATGAAAGCTGCATTGTAATTTTTTCCCAGTTAAAAATAAAGGAAATATATATTTTTGAAGTAATCATGGACCTGCAATTCTCATATGACATTAAAGTATAAAACTCATTCTAGAAGGAGGAACTTCATCATTCCAAATAAAGCACCTTGGTCACTGGGTCCTTTGTTAACTTTAAGTAATAATCAAGAGGGTGGGACCTGTTGTTGGAGGCACCATGTACCACCTTCATTTGAGAAACAAATGAAGAACATGAAAAATGAACAAATGAAGAAATGAAATGAAGAAGAAATGAAGAACATGAAAAAAGAACAAATGAAGAAATGAAAAAACAGAACCCAAAGTGTTTCAGTGCTTCTGCTTACACTCTCTGCACCTTTCTCTAGCAGAATTCCTAGGTTGTAGCTTTGCTTTTCCAAAGCCAAACCACATTTGGAAAGCTGGTGACCCATTCACTTTTATATATTCGTATATAAGTCCCCAAAGAACTATTATGTTTAACTGTTATTGCAGATTGTATTTTACAGTTGCCCAAGGTTGTGTTAAAAAGGGTGTTTTTGGTCTTTGACTTGAACACGTTATCTGAAATATGCTATTTTATTGATTCACAAATGCCTCACAAGCTGAGAGTTTTACTATCCATGTCACCAATAAACCATATCCCTTATCAGACTTCACTATAGGTTCAAGTTCTGGACCAGAGATCTGGCTAAAACTGAGGCAGGAGAAATATCTGTTAAGTGACTGTTTTTGTAACCTTGAGTTGTATGCTATATGGATACCTACTCCCTTTTATTTGACAAGCTCCTGTAGATTGTCCAAGCAACTACATCAGTTTTCATTCAAGTTAAAAGTATAGAGATGTAACTCTTTCCCTTGTAAGTTTGGATCGGAGAGAGTGACTGATTTACACTCTCTCTCTCTCTCTCTGTGTGTGTGTGTGTGTGTGTGTGTGTGTGTGTGTGTGTGTATCATGCCAAACTGATCTGAGAAAGAAGAGATATTTATAGTATAAGTAGGGTATGGTATGGTATACATTATTTAATACATACTTCCTTTATGTTTGTAAAGTTCTTGATAATTTACACAGGGCTTTGAGCTATACTAGCATAGTTGGTCAGTATAAGAATTCTATGACAGATAAATAGAGACTAAATTTTTATCTTCATTTTACACTTGATGGAAAAAAGATTCAGAGCAAAAGGATAACCATTTTGTAGATATAAGGTATGATGAGTGCTGTGAAATGTGTAAGCCTAATGATTCACAGATCTGTACCCCTGGGGCAAATAATGCATTATATGTTAATAAAAATAATTAATTAAAATTTTAAAAAAGGATTAGGGGAGGGGGTAAGGAGAGGGTGGTGGGGTTATGGACATTGGGGAGGATATGTCCTATGGTGAGTGCTGTGAAGTGTGTAAACCTGGCGATTCACAGACCTGAACCCCTGGGGCTAATAATACACAATATGCTTATAAAAAAATAAAAATATATAAAAATAAATACAAAATTAAAAAAAAGATTAATAAATGACAGGCTCAAGGCCAAATACTGGCCATCAGACTTCTTAGAAATTTTTCATGTTTGTTAAATTGTGGATTCAGGAATCTTGGCAAACATATGGCCTCTGTACTTTGTGAGGCCAAATGGTATATGCTTAAGAAGAAACTTACACTTGACAAAGGCTCAAGGCAAACTTCCTATTTCCTGTAGCTTTATTTTATGAAATTTTATCAAGAGTTTATAATCACTTTTTTGGAAGAACTACTTCCAATAACACTTAGTACATATTAAGCGTTAGTGAACTTGCATGAAATGATAACATTGCACCATCTGTGGCCTGGGATACTCGGTGCTATCACTACTCAAGAATTCCCAGCCGCCAACCATACCTGAGCAACTTAGGTGCACAAATTTGTGTAAGATGATCTGATAAACAGAATTTAAATGTCAAAAAGGAGACACCTAGGAACAATGCCAGGACAAAACTGTCCATGTTCGTGATTATAAGTATCGTAATAATGAGATATCTGCAATCAACCTTGAAACCTTAGAGGCTTCTTGGTTTCCCACAAATCCACTCTATTTCTCAGTCTGATGGATCCTATGCATACTCACTTTTGTTCCAAAGCCTCCCTAGTTTAGAGACTTGTCCATACATTACCACTGACAGTTTTCAGTACAAATCAAGTCCCATTTATTCAATCCAACCTGCAATACAGCTGCATTTTTCTCAGATAAATATTTTTAATTTTTTATTTTTTATCTTGTAATTCCCTAGAAATTTATTCTTTATTACTATTATTGATAAATGAATTTCTTTCCTTATTTTTTTTTTCCTCATGGTACACATAGAAAATGCTACTTATACAGCATGATGGGGTGAATGTGAGACTTAGTGAAGGAAGGCATTCTTTTATAAACAAAATAATTTATATAATTTTATAATTATATAAATAAAAGAAACACTAAATAAAAGAAATAGGGAAAATACTA
Organism: Meles meles; assembly: GCF_922984935.1. NCBI lineage: Eukaryota > Metazoa > Chordata > Mammalia > Carnivora > Mustelidae > Meles > Meles meles. The sequence continues at coordinate 127,733,650 of NC_060071.1, forward strand.
AATTTTGAATCTTTACAAAATTCCAGTAAGGTATTTTCAAAATTTTAAATAAGAAAATTGAGCTGGCTTCTGTGAATATTTTTTTTTCAAATTTTAACCTCAAAATTGATCAAGACTGTCAATAATTTCTCAATTTTTAAAAAATGTCTTTTTCAACAGGAAATTTTATTTACACATGTAGGGGCTAGCAAATGGAATAGATAATTTATTATTTTTTATACTGGTTAAAAGAAAATTTGTAGCATTAACAAGGTCTCAGAATTATCACTCTTAATACTCCAAATGTGTATTCATTCTGAACATCTATCACTTTTCTTTTTCTGTGATTAACAGGGAATGCTGAAATTAAATCTTTTTCTATCATAAGTTCAAAATATTTTTAAACATTTTTGATGAAATATTTTGTAGGATTCAAATTTAAAGATTAATTAAAGAATAGCAGTGAGCATTTTAACCATACTCTCCCAAAGTTTAATTTTTCTTAAAAACATAAACTATATCAATGCATGGTAATATGTTCCATGTAGTTTTTGCAATTAAAAATAAATTTGTTCAAGGTGTTCAAAAATTTCACTTCAATTAGCGGCTTTGACAAACAAATAATTATTCTTCAACAGTCTACAAAATATAATTATCCGCAATTATTACACACTAATTAAGAAAATAAATTTCTTAGCTCGTAAACGTTTGACAAAAATTTTACATGGCAAAAGCCCTTTGTATGAAACAAGAGAAAGTCACATTTTCGTCCTACTTTCTTCACAGAGCTGAAGAGATACAGTGACAGGTACGCTATTAAAATCACCTACTGTTATTGTATTTTTCACCTACTTTTAATATCATTTAATATAAATCTAAATCTACAGGCATGGCATATCACGTCACGTCTTTTCTAAATTAAACAACGTATTATTCAAACCCCAAACTTCTCAAAATAAATATTAGTTAATGAAATCATATAATTTGTCTTCAAAGGCAAGATGCTTTTGTGAGTAAATGGGCATTATTAACAATTAGGTTATGGAAAGGAGTAGAAACAAGAAATATTGTGGGCCCAGTTAATATTGATTTACTAATATGACTAATATTTACTAATAAGGTTAATACTACCAACATTAATTTACTTAATCCTCAAAACAGCCTATGATGTAACACATACTGTCCTCTCCATTTTAAAAATTAGGGTGCTAAGACGGAATGTTTAAATAGTTTGCTGTAGATCTATCAACAAATAAATAAATGGCAGAGCCAAGGTCTGCCCCAGTGATGCTGAGATCAGGGGCAGAGCACAGATCTTAGAGCTGGCGCGTGACTTTGTATTCCTGCCTATGTACATACGGCACATAGAGTTCTAGTATGATGTCGTACAGTCTTTTATTTAAAAACGTTTATTTCCACTTGAATGTTTGTCTTAAGTAGATTGTTTTGATATTTCCATGAAGAAGAGATTTCGAATGGTCTTTTTGTATGGTCTTTATGTCATTGGATACATCAGCAATGCATTACTCCAAATACTATCTTTTCTACCTCTTTGCTTCACTGGTCGCAAACGTGAGCTTGGGATATTAGTTTATCATGCAAGGTGGTAAAATGAGCCACTCTGTAACGTGTGAAGCATTCTGGATTTCTCAGTTACTTGTGTGATCTTGTGACTAACTGCTTCTATTATGATCCACATTGCTGGAATGAATCCCACGAGGGCAGTGTTTCTTTTTTTATACTTTCAAACACTTAAAAGAGTGAAAAAGTCCTTTTTGCCCCATACAGATATTTGGTTCAGCAGGATATCAGTGTAGTTAACTTAGCGATATTGTTTATTTAAAAAATATCACTGACAAATAAAAGGTTTAGGCCAGGGTGGAAAATTACAGGGGGATATGAAGACAAATAAAAGATAATCTTCATTATACCACCTAATTAGTAATAAACTTTTTAAGATTATGTTACCTGGTATATTAGATATCTTTATAGCTTCGGTCAAATAGTTGCTTATCTTGGTATTAAAACAGGGAGTTATGATAATATTTTAAATACACACACATACACACACACTTAAGGGAGTTACTGGTCTTTATGGTTTCAGAGCACGATTTTTCAGCATATGTATTTGCCAGATATCTTTGGCCCCTTATGTCACATTCCTGTGGCAGATTTAGGGGTTCAACTGCAATTCCTGGAGACAGTTCCATGTGGAACTTGGACATCCCTCTCTCAGGCAGAGTCACTCTTCAAGTAGGATGTGTTACATTTTTCAATTCCTGCCTCAGGGTCTTCCCCCAAACAAAGAAAGTCATCTAATGCAAACCTAAATCAGCCATAAAGCCCAGCAGGGTGGGACGCCTCCTTGTCTCCCTCTGTTAAGTGTCCGCCTTCAGCTCAGGTCATGATCACCAGGTCGCAGAATCCAGTCCCCCATGGGGCTCCCTGCTCAACAGGCAACCTGCTTCTCCTCTGCTTGCTGCTCACCCTGGTTGAAAGCTCGTGTCCCCTCTCTCTCTCACAAATGAATAAATAAAATCTTAAAAACAAACAAACAAACAAACAAAAACATCCAGGGGGTATCTGTAACTGGCAGGCATTGCAAGTTCATGGAGAGACGCTCTGGTCACGCTTTCCAGACAGGCTGCTGTGAGCTGCCCAGAGATCCTGCAGGAGCAACATCCTTGCAGCCCTCAGAGGCAGCTGGAAACAGGAGATCTCATTCTGACTAGTCTCTTTCCCTGTGTTACCCCGAACACTCCCTCATCCTGCTGCCTCCAACCACCTCCCTGACAAACTATGTGTGCTACGGTCTTTTTTTCAAACACTGCTTTTTGAGGGTATCGAAAGAAGGCAATACAAACTATATATAAACTACAGAGAACAAACTGATGGTTACCAGAGGGCAGTGGGGGGGGGGGGGGTTAAACAGGTGATGGGGATTAAGATGAGCATCACTGGGATGAGCATCAGATGTTGGAAGTGTTGAATCACTAGATTTTATATCTGAAACTACAATTGCACTATAGGCTAACTGGGATTTAAATAAAAACAAAACCAAAAACCAGAAGTCAATAGATAGTGTAGATCATTTTAAGAATATTTTGATTTGGGGGATGCCTGGGTGGCTCAGTTGGTTAAGCAGCTGCCTTCAGCTCAGGTCATGATCCCAGTGTCCTGGGATCGAGTCCCACATGGGGCTCCTTGCTCAGCGGGGAGCCTGCTTCTCCCTGACTCTGCCTACCACTCTGTCTGCCTGTGGTCCCTCACTCCCTCTCTCTCTCTGACAAATAAATAAATAAAATCTTTGAAAAAAAAGAATATTTTGATTTGGGGCGCCTGGGTGGCTCAGTGGGTTAAAGCCTCTGCCTTTGGCTCAGGTCATGATCCCAGGGTCCTGGGATCGAGCCCCACATCGGGCTCTCTGCTCAGCGGGGAGCCTGCTTCCTCCTCTCTCTCTGCCTGCCTCTCTGCCTACTTGTGATCTCTGTCTGTCAAATAAATAAAATCTTTAAAAAAAAAAAAGAATATTTTGATTTAATTTGCAACAATGATTTTTAAATATTAAGCATGGGGTAAACAAAATATAAAATTGAAATACTACTTTTAATTAAATTTCTGGAAAATATACAAAATAAAAATATGACATATGCATACATGATCAAATATTATTATTATTGATTATTAATCAATTTCTAAATTCTGAAATATTATGTCATTATTTCTTAGAGTATCAATTTATTTTTTTCCTAAAAAAGAATTTATTATGAAATTTTACCAGGAATCAGCATTTAGCTAATTTTTAACATCAAATGCCAAAAATAATTAATAGTTGAAAGAAACAGATAAGAGAGATTTGGGGGGGAGTGAGGGGAGAGATAAGGAGGGAGGCAGGGAGGAAACAAAACCATTCAGAAAATGACCACCTTCTAACACACTTGTAATTCAATCACAGATCACAGCTGTACTGGAGGTTTGGGGACATTCTAATCAAACGTTAAGAACTCTGCCCCAACCTCCACTCTCTCTCTTTTCCCATGAATACATTCAAGTTATTCAAGCTTGTCCCAAACATCCTTCCTCATTATTTTATATGTTACACCAACCTTTTCAATCATACTTATTTTAAAATTTCGTATCAATCTGTCTACAAATCTTCCTTCTTCCCTCCTTTCTTTTTATTCTTTATTTCATTTTGGGTCTTCCCATACACTCACTTCTTGTGTTAAAAGTTTTCCTCTTCTTCCTGTCTGCTAATTCAAATCTACAATGCCTCTCAAATCCCAACTTAAAAGTGATCCTCATAACATTTTGTCTCACCAAAGTTATAAATTTTTTTAAAAGATTTTTATTTATTTATTTGACAGAGATCACAAGTAGATAGAGAGACAGGTAGAGAGAGAGAGAGGAGGAAGCAGGCTCCCTGCTGAGCAGGGAGCCCAATGCGGGGCTTGATCCCAGGACCCTGGGATCATGACCTGAGCTGAAGGCAGAGTCTTTAACCCACTGAGCCACCCAGGTGCCCCCAGTTATAAATTAATTTAAAACCTTTTTGTATAATGTATCACTACAATATTTAAAAACTAGATATTTGAAGGGGCACCTGGGTGGCCCAGTTTGTTGAGCCTCTGACTTCCCCTCAGGTCATGATCTCTGGGTCCTGAGATCCAGTCCCACATCAGGCTCCCTGCTCAGTGGGGAGTCTACTTGTCCCTCTCCCTCTGCCCCTTCTCCCACTTGTGCATGCTCTCTCTCTCTCCCTCTAATAAATACAATATTTTTAAAAATTTGATACTTGAAGCTGAGTATTTATTATATTCAAAGCACTGTTCTATATGCATTATGTAATTATTACTTATAAAACAGTACAGGAAGTAATATGACTTTTTTCCTTCTAAATATTGTGTATCCTCTTGTAGTCACACAGCTAGTAACAGACTAGCATTATATAACATTAATACCCATCTGTACATATGTAATTCTGAAATTTATATTAGCATAATTTGGAACAAAGGAGAAATTTTATGTCATATATATATTCATGTATATATATATACACATATATATGAATTTTGATTCATATATATATTCCTATATATATGAATTTTGATACAAAATACTAAAATTTTAAAAATAAACCCTCAAATTAAATATGCAAGTATTTCTAATTCTATAGTACCTATGTGTTCCTTCTCACCCCAGTTACTCCATTTAATCCAACCCCACCATATTGTTTAGTCCTGCTTTTTTTTTTTTTAAGATTTTATTTATTTATTTGACAGAGAGAGATCACAAGTAGGCAGAGAGGCAGGCAGAGAGAGTGAGAGGAGAGAGGGTGAGAGGAAAGCAGGCTCCCTTCAGAGCAGAGAGCCGGACGTGGGACTCGATCCCAGGACCCTGAGATCATGACCCGAGCCGAAGGCAGCGGCTTAAACCACTGAGCCACCCAGGCGCCCCAATGGACTCATTTTTTAAATATGAAAATTATAATATTTCAGCATCCATATTTCAATATAAGAATCCCAGACAATGATATGAAATTCTGTTGGGAGACAGTGCTCCAGGGGTGTTTTGTAATTCTGTATATTTTTCTAGAAAAGACACTAACTTCCTTTTGGTTTATACAAATGAAACCAGATTGTGGTTATTCTTCTATAATATCTTTTTTTTTCCTATTCAATGATTTGTTTGAAAGGTCTATGCATGTTTTTATATAAAGCTCTGGTTTATTTATTTTCACTGCTTTAACATATTCTACTGAGTGAATATACTATAATTTATTAATCCACATTAATTTTGGTGGCCATTTGTTTTTCTCCTGTTTTCTTTTTTTTTTTTTTAATTATAACAATGCTCCTAAGAACATTCTTTCCCACATGTCCTAATATAAGTGGTTGACTTTATCTACGGCAAAGTTTAGTTGCTGCACATACACATTTTCAAATTTACGAGCTAATTCTTTTTTCCTTTTCTTTTCTTGTTTCCAGTATTACCATCAGCAGCTTAGGGATGTGCATTGCACTATATTGTCAAATATAGAATTGTTCAGAATTTTCAGACTTTAATTTTTGCGAACTGGAAAATTTGAACTGGGATACTATAAAATGATATCTAGTAAACTGATGAGATGTTTATATACAAATTGACATTTGATACTTTTTCTGTGAAATAACTACTCTATTTTTGCTTATTTTTCTATTGGGTTATTTGGGTTTTTTTGTTGTTGTTATTGACATGCAAAAAATGTCCTAAATTCTGAATATTAATTTTTTTGTTAATTATGTTTTTCATGTAACTGCTCTAAATATGTAAATTTTTTTTTATTCACTTGGTAGTCTGTTTGATACACTCAGGGTCCTAACTTTAATTAACAATTATACTCATTATTTTCTCTAAGTTTTATTCATTGTATGCCACAAATTCATACATATTTTTTTTTCTAAATTTTTAAACTTTGTTTTTCATGCTTATGTTGAAAATTTTATTTATGATACAGATTTTGGTTATATTTTATCACATGCCTATTTGATTTGTCTATCAATTTTTATTAAACAATTTGTTCTTTAAGATCTACAATAACACTTGTTTTAGGCTTCAGGTTTTAGTATGTATGTGGGCTCTATTTTGAGGCTCCCTGCTCTATTTATTGATTGGATTGTTTATATCATCCAAAACCAGACATTGTAAAATACTATAACTTTGTAATAATACATCTTGTAATATAATAAAATAAAATCTCTTATATTTCCCTATAATTCTATAAGTATTAACTATTCTTTGCTTTTGCACTTCCATATATTATTTAAAACTGACCTAATAAATTTATTGGCATTCTATTTGGAATTACATTGATTCTATAGATCAAAAAACAAGGGGCACCTGGGTGGCTCAGTGGGTTAAAGCTTCAGGGTCCTGGTATCAAGCCCCGCATTGGGCTCTCTGCTCAGCGGGGAGCCTGCTTCCTCCTCTTTCTCTGCCTACTTGTGATTTCCATCTGTCAAAAAACAAGGATTTCCATCTTTATCATATTTTATTTTTTATCTATAAAAATGGTATCCACATGTCTCTATTAATTCTTTAGTAGATTTAAATACATTTTTGTAGTTTTATTTAGTGCTGAATTGTTATGTTAGGTTTGTTCCAAATACAGTTTGGTTCTTTGGCAAATGATAAGTGGATTTTTCATTACATATTTCTTAAAATTACATCATTTCTTTATTATATAAATTTTGCTCAAGTAGAGGTAAAATTTATTTTTTTTTATTTTTGAATGATATTTTTTATCTGATTATCTTACTAAAGTTTATCATTATTTCAAGGAATTTGTAGATTTGGAGGATTTTTCTTATTTTGAAAAAACATTTAACTTGGAAATATCATGTCTATATGGAAAAGAACATTGTCTCATTTCCTTATCCCATAGATTGTTATTTACTATGTTATTACTGATTACTGATATGTTTTCAGTATTTAGTATTTTTCTTTTCTTCTAAACCAGATAGCAAGCTCATTGAAGTAATATGCCATGTCTTCAGTGACTTTTGTATCATTTTCTCATAGTACATAGGAAAACACAATTTATATAGCAGAAGAAAAATACTGTAATCATATATCTATGACAGTATTCTATTACCAACAGAGTAAAATCCTGGATCTTTACCTTAGAACTCAAAGTAGTTGATTATTTAACCCCAACCTACTTTTCTATAATATTTTTATGAGTATTTTGGGTAAACTTGACTATGCACAATGACACAGTTATGTCCTTAACATTTGTTAGCTGCATTACCTTCTCTTCAATTGATTGAGGCCTACCTGAAGAAAAAATAAATGAAATGACAGAACATAGGTGTTGAAACATATGAAAGCATATCTGGTGATCTCTATTCTCTTTTCATGCAGACATGCAAAGTATATTCATGTATGTTTAAAGAGTCTTTAATTTTATGCAATAATCTCCAAATTATAAAACTAGTGTGGAGGAAAACAATGACTGGAAATCCACAGCCTAAATAGCCATATTAAAGCCAATGTTAATACCCTCAGTTACATTTTACGTTTCTCTGTTTGAACAGAGAGCAGGCAAGGGAAGTGAAGAATCTAGTTAGTGACCATCAGTCCCAAGATATGTTCATAGTCTTAAGAGAACAGTTTCATGCAGAAGATTTGGAAAAGAAATCTCAATGCCATGTAATAGAAGTATTCCTGAAGTAATTAGTTACTTTATTCTCATTATTTATCGAAATAGAAGATAAAATAAAATAAAAACTACCTTGAACATTGAGTTTGAATATTTTCTAGTTTGATCTGCTGTCGTATTCTTATGATATCACATTTGATTTCAGATTAGATTGCTTTAAAGAGTTCAACACATCAACACTCTTGGTTTCAAGATTTGATATTTAACTTTCATCACCTCACTCTTGTATTAAATTGCTTCCCTGGAAATCAGATAAAAATTATACTTCTAATTGTCAAAATAAGACGAGACTCTTTAAAGTAACTGGCACTAATATCACAATTGGGGATCATATGAACCATCAGATGTACCATCTGGTTCATCATATGAACCAACTATGTACCATCATATGGTGCATAGAACTACAGCTGACATCTGAAGATTTGTTTATTAATTAATATAGTCAAGAAGTTAAAATAATTAAACTATAATAAATTAAATATCTTCAGCAATTTAAAAAACAACAAAATGAATATGCTTTAAATTTAGCAAATTTGATAATACTTCTTGTGTACTATAGCTTCTGGTAATTTGTAGACCATTATTTTAATTTTTATCAATTTATGACTGTAGTTTAATTTACTTAAATGATACTTTCCTAATATGCTAGTTGTATAATTGTTGGAAGATAGTTAAGTGTTTTATACCTTTGAAGGTAAACTAGTTTTACTATGGTCTAAACCATGATTGAAACTGAGGGCCAACTAAAGGTTAAATCATTTATACCAGTAACACCAAAAGAAAAAAATATAAAAGTTAAAATAAAAAAAGCTTTATTGCATGTGAAATATGATACTGTTATTGATTTATTGTGATGGAGCTCCCTGAGATTATCCAGTATTCTTGAGAACATATTATTTTCTAAAAAATGTTTCCTCGCTCTAAAACTTAATTATGTTTTATTTCAATTAAATTGAGAGTATCAAATAAAGAATGAAATCTTGTCATTTGCAAAGTGGATGGATCCAGAGGGTATAATGCTAAGTGAAACAAGTCGGCAAAAGAAAAATACCACATGATTTCACTCATGTGTGGAATTTAAGAAACAAAATAAATGAAAGAAAAAGAGACAAACAAAAAAGACTCTTAACTACAGAGAACAAACTGGTGGTTACCGGAGGGAAGGTGGGTGAGGGATGGGTAAAACATGTGAAGGGGATTAAGAGTGCACTTGTGATGAGCACTGAGTAATGTATAGAATTGTGGAATTGTTATATTGTACACCTGAAAATAATATAACACTAAGTATAACGATAATATAACTAAGAATGTTAATTATACTTCAATAAAAAAAAGAAAAAAATATGCCAAAAGGAAACACAGAAGTGTTTACTATGAAAATTATTGGAAATGTCATAAGGACAAATCTTTTAAAGAGGTTTGTGATAACTTTTGTTTGTTTTGAAAAGTTTTGTTTTTGTTTACTATGAAAATTATTGGAAACATCATAAGGACAAAATTTGTGATAACTTTTATCACATTTACAAATGTAATCTATATGTTGGACCCAAGATTGTCATTGTATTTAAATTTGCTAGTTTCCAAAATAAGTAAGACATTACAGGTATCATCCAGGTCAAAAAATAATGCTCCAAAATGTCTTGGAGAAAGTTGGGGATTTAAATATCCTTAAATTAAAGAAAAATCACATATGAGAATTACCATTTGAAGTCTCAAATGACCACAATAAAGGAGAGAAAATCAAGAAGAAGTAGCTAAAATCCCCAAATTACAAAATATACAAATTTTTAAATTACAAGCATCCACACTCTAATCCTACGAATTTCTTAATAGGAATAGTGAATTCATCCTACTGGTGTGAGTATCATGAGAGAGGACAATGGGTCTGAAGATGGGAGGGAGAAGAAGAGGCTCATTCAAGCACTGGGTTTCTATAATGAATGTTGGGTAAGAAGTAGGATGATACCTTCTATTAAAGGGAGAGCTGTAAGAAAGGAAGGAAGCATCAGATTCATAATGTGATCAAGCAATAGTCCAGTGCATACATTAAGACAGGACAACGGCATGTGTTCCTTTGTCAAATGTTCCATGGAACTGCATGTTTAGGTGCTATGCAGGGGTATTTCTCTCTTCGTATAGTCATATCATTCATCCTCTTGTCTGGCATGGACAGAGGTCAGTATGCCAAGTATAAAGTAGTGATGATCATGCCAAAAGGCATTCTGAGTAAGGGGCAGATTATGAGCAAACTAACTAGTAAATGAGGAAGAGAGTTAAAAAAAAAAAGGATAAATCTAAATTTTAAATTTTAGTGACATATAATTTTGTTTTCACTTGCTTTCTCAGCAGGCCTTCAGCCTATCCAATTCATTCCATCGGAAATGACAACACACAGATACACTCACACATCTTTTAAAAATAATCCTCAGAGGACTTAGTGTGATTAATAAATGGATTGACATCTTGGGAAAGAAGGAAAAAAAAAAAAACAGTGTTAGAAGGGTAAAAAGTTCAAGCTGTTAGAGAGTTCCAAGTTCCTGGTTCCTATTACATATTTTATTATTATAATTTTTTCTTTGTATGACTGTATCGGTCCCCTTGTAACCTCAACACTTTGAAAGAAAAAGAAAAGAGATGTGAGCAGTAGTGAGACAGGAACATGCCCCCACCCTGACAGGTACACCCCAAATCCAACAAAGCTCTGTGAAAATTTTAGTTCTCAGATTAACAGAGGAGAACTTAAATTTTTGAAAATTCAAAAATAACAAGTCTACTTTAGCATGTCTGTTATCAAAAATAATTTCACCCCCTTGAAAACAAATCACGGAAACAAATTAATTAATTTTTACTTTTCTTTTCTCTTCTTTTCTCTCTTTGATCTAGAGTGGAAAGTGATTACTAAAGACATGGACACCAAGAAAAACAAAGCTGTTGTGACAAATGCTTTCTATTTGCAAAAAAAAAAAAAAAAAAAAAAAAAAAAGACAAGAAAGAAAGATGTATTTTCTTCACATATGATATCATGAGATCTGTATTTATCTTTTATAAGGACATTTCCATTTTTCACCTTTAAGCAGCTTTCAGTTTATTATTAATTTCAACTTCTTTCCACCGGGCATTGGGTTTCCTGAATACCACACCCATTACTATATTGATTTAGAGGAGGAATCTGGATTCAAAGTATGACAATCCACTTGTCCAAGGATATGAAATGTCTTTGGCAGTCAACAAAATGATACTTATAAATTCATAGGATTATATTAAGTGCTTGCATTAGTGCAGACAGTAAGGCACATTCTTCTGTTGTTAAAAGCTGGCCCATGAAAGTGTTCCCACATTTATCACAGAAGGAATGCTCTGGAGTTAGTTGGAAGAAGTGAGTGCGTTCTAAAGGATTGGCTTTATCACATATATTCTAGCATTCACAGCCGGGGCTGACATTCCACAGTGAATTCTTCCACTGGATGTTTTTACTTCTGCTTCCAGAAGAAAACTAAGATGAGAAATACATACATATACGTGCAAATGAACAGTAAACATGCAAAGGGATTATTTGAGTGTCTTCTACACTTAAGGAGAATTTTTAGCGAAAATTAAGAAGTTTATCATCGTATCTAAATTAAAAAGATGTTTAGTTTTTTTTAATAGATGTATAACATCCAAGGCAAGTTATTTGTATATCAAAATTACTAAGCAAAAGAAAATTAAGGAAGTGTTAGAAGTAAGCATATTGAAGTTGACTATTGATGCAGAAAAAAATAAAAACAACCAATATATATTACTGCAGATATCATTTGAGTTTTGGTTTAAGATTTACATGAAGCCTGTGAATTTTTGCCAAACAAGTGGGTAAAGTAGAAGGGACTAGTGACCACCTTTAACATACTCAAGTATGGGGCTGCTTTTAAGGGAGCTGAAACTCTGCCAGACAAATAGATCAAAAAGGTTACCAGGAAAGCAAGACATGAGAAGCCTCAATCAATGTGTGAGAAGACTCACCCTAACCCAGGACCATTCATTCAATGTGACTTCCGAAAGTGGGATATGGCACTTAGTCAGAGGAAATTACAGGTCAAGATTATCAGTCCCTTTACATCAGAGGCTGTGTCTTTTTCTCTTGCACCTCTAAATGTACTTGTCACATTTAGGTAATAACTTAAAGTAATTAATAAATAAAAAAAAATTTATTAAGCAATGTAATTTGTTTATATACCTATGGAAAAACATCTTGTAGATTTACTTTGGTTTTCTGGTTAATAATAACAGGTGACATAAATTGTTCTTAATAGTCTCTCCAGACTTGTATTTATATAACATTGGTTAAACTTCTGGCCAAAATGAAAATTAGGTAAAATTTTGTAAGAAAATGATAGCTAGAAAAAGAGGAGAAGCTAATGAAATAAAACAAATATGAAATAGAGTAGCTCAATGGAACCAAAAGTTGATTCTTTGAAGACTAATATTTACCAGTTTATCCCTATCATTATCAATTAAAAAAAAAAAGGCAAGGGAACAAAAGAATCATTTGAAAGAGGATGAAGGTATAGCTGTAGGAGATGCAGTCATTGAAAAGATAATGAGAGGGGGTTCCTGGAGGCTCAGTCTCTTAAAGGTCTACCTTCAGCTCAGGTCATGATCCAGGGGGTCTTGGGATCTAGCCCTGAGTCCTTTGTGCTCAATGGGGGGTTGGGTCCGTAATCAAAGGAGCAAGACTGATACAAAGCGAAGGTCAAGCAAAGTTTTATTTTGTGCCAAGCACGAGAATCAAACCAACTGGTCGGGCCACCTCTTACAGAGAGGGCGACCCCTCTCTGCCTTGCCGACTAACTTTGAAAGGGCAAAGGCCATGTGGTTGAGCCTGGCCACACACAAGTTTACAACACACAGAGAAAGCTGCCCAGTCATGCTAGGTCACACACAAGTGACCAATTGAATTGCAATTTACCCTATAGTAGATATTTGAACTAGCCTATCACCTTGGTCAGAATTGGTGCCCAAAGGGCGGAGCCCACACTCCTTGGTAGCTAAATAGACAGTATGTGCACCCCACTGATTGGATGTCTCCACCTGGCCTGACCCACCCTTGTATTTGGGCTTTGTTACCTGGGACTACTTTCCAGGACTTGCTTTTAAGTATGTCCCCTGGGGGGGGGGGGCAGGGTGAGTTTAAGCTTTACTGCATAAACAACAAAATCCTGCTTAATGGGATGGAATTGCTCTGGCTAAATAGACCCTTACATGGGGAGCCCGTTTCTTCCTTTCCCTCTGCCTCTCTCTCTGGCTCATGTTCTCTCTCTGTCTCTCTCAAATAAATAAATAAAATCTAAAAAGAAAGAAAGAAAGAAAGAATATGAAGAACAAATTTCCATTTGAAATTCTAAAAATCAGATTAAGATGAATAATTTTATCTAAGTTGCCAAATCTAAGTCACTGAAATCTAAATTAAAAAAAAAAAGTTGGGAAATCTGAAAATCCTACAGTGTTTTAAAAAGTAGATATTTTCCCATCAACAAAACAAAATTAAAAAACAACAAAGGAAAAGGGATCGCCACATTTTTGAGGGTATCTATGCCCAAAATGATGATGTCTACCAAACATTTACAGAACAGGTATTTTAACTTGTACAAGAACTATTCCACAATAGAGAAGAATGACTACTTACTTCTTTGAAGTTAGGATAACATAGTTACTTAAACTCACAAAACAAGAAATGAAAGAAAAATTAAAAGCCAAACCCTCAAGACATTGATAAAACAATCCTGGAAAATAGTAAAATAGTAGTGATTTTATCATGGGAATACTTAAAAATTATAATTTACCATGACCAAGTTGACTTTATCCAAGGAATGAAAAAGAGATAAATTTAACAGAGGACAATTTATTAAACTAATTTACTAAAAATGATTAAAGAAAAAATGTATGATCACCTAAATGAATAGCAAAGTCCAGTAAAATTCAAGTTTCCTTCATGTTAAAATATCTCAGAAAAAAATAAGTGAACCTTCTTCTTTTTTTTTTTTTTTAATATAGATTTTGTTTATTTATTTGACATAGAGAGAGATCACAAGTAGGCAGAGAGGCAGGCAGAGAGAGAGGGCGAAGCAGTCTCCCTGAGCAGGGACCCTGATGTGGGGCTTGATTCCAGGACCCTGAGATCATGACCTGAGCTGAAGGTAGAGGCTTAACCCACTGAGCCACCCAGGCGCCCCTAAGTGAATCTTCTTAACCCAAGAAAAGAGTCTGCAGCTCAGTGGTGATGGGTATGTTAATGATCAATCTTTGACAGCATCATCTTTAAGATTGAGAATAAGAGAAGAATGTATTTCAGAATCATTATCCTCCCATATTTTACTAGAAAGTCTGACCAATACAATAAAACAAGGAACATAATTGAAGGTTAGAAGCATTGTAAGTGAAATTATAGCATGGCCCCTATGTATAAAGGATACATTGGGGAGGGGAGGCGAACCATAAGAGACTATGGACTCTGAAAAACAACCTGAGGGTTTTGAAGGGTCAGGGGTGGGAGGTTGGGGGAACAGGTGGTGGGTAATGGGGAGGGCACGTTTTGCATGGAGCACTGGGTGTTGTGCAAAAAGAATGAATACTGTTACACTGAAAAAATAAATAAAATGGAAAAAAAATAAAAAAGAAAAAAAAAAAAGGATACAATTTTTAAGTAGAAATACAATTCAATTATTCAGAGTTTATCAAGTTTTCTCAAACACCAGAGTATAGAAGTAAAGTCCATTCCATAAATTAACTTCTGGAAAAGGCGTCACTAAAATTGCAAAAATACAAAGTTTTCTTGAGAATAAAGAAGTTGTGCAAGACTTTTGTGGTGATATTGGAATATTGTATTGAAAGACATTATAGAAAAACTATGTACTTGTTAATCTATTGGAAGCCTATTATCAGAAATATTTCAAACTTATCCAAATTGGTCTATTGACAAGTATAATTCCAAGCAAAATGTCAGTATTTTCATGTATTTTTAATGAAATTTGATATGTTAATTCTAACTCTGATATGGAAATGCAGTGGTCCAAGAACGGCCAAGAAAATCCTGAAGTGGGACAGGGTGGATGAAATATTAACTGATTATTAATCCATAATACATTTATTAAAATTAAGACTATGGTAATGGAACAGAGAAAAAAAATATTCACCAATGGAGCAAAATAGAGATCCATGACCAGATAATGTGGAAATTTGGCATCAGAGAGATCTGATATTAAATATCAATTGTTTTACCTCCTCTATTTGTACATTCCTTTAGCATTTTCTTGGCATATTATTTTATCACCTGAGGCTCAGAAGAAACATCTTTTTTTCTTTCTGTCTTTTTTTTTTTTTTTTTTTAAGAAACACCTCTTTTAACCTCCTACTTCAATAGCAAACACTATGGCATGGGGTTGTATACATGATACAACACGCATATCATATGTGTCGGTATATGTGCTGGGTTTGTAGATAATTTGTAGTATTTATTGACTGCTTGATATATTTCAGCTTATTCTAAGTGCTGCAACCTTTTTGACTTGTAAACGTCAAAGCAATGGCTCTGTGATCTATATTATTATCATCATTTTAAACATGAAGAAACTGAAGATCAAGGTAGTTAAGCATTCTGGTTAAGGTTCTTCACTTTAACAAGAGTAAGAGCGAGCATTGGGATTTGAATGCAAGCTATCAGGGTCCAAGGACTCCACTGCTAGAAATTAGGAGCATTTCTCTAAAAGCCACATCTTTTAAAACATTGCTTATTATTCTTTTTTAATTTGTAAACTAGAATTTTAATGGCATTTAATTGGCAAAGCTAACTTTTCTTGAGAGAAAAGTCTGAGTAACCCACATTAAATTAATACTCTAGGAACAAAGGTGTTCACTTATCCTACTCGACTCAAAACTTTTCTATATAGCAATAAACAGAAAATAGAGAAAAGTGACATAGGGGTTGAAGCATGTGGTTGTTGTTACTAAGTCACCATGAAAATGAAATAGATCGAGTTTTTATTATCATAGTATTACATTTGTGTTGCAATGCCAGTGGAAGTAATCAGAACACAAAAATAAAAACACAACATGCCAGCTATGCCACAAATACACAGGTGAGAGATTGGAAAGAAAATGTTAGTATTTTTTACCTTGTTGGAAGCATATGAGGATGATGATTCCTTTTATTTTCTGTATTCTCCCTATCTTTAGCAAAAGTCACGTGTTACCCTGTCAGTTAATGTGTGTGTGTGTGTGTGTGTGTGTGTGTGTGTGTGTGTGTATGCTATTTCTAAGTATTATTTTAACAAATCAAGAGACATTTTCAGTTTCATTGTTCTAACAAAGGCTACGGTACAGAGGAAAGGTCCGTTTCTGGACCTGTGAATGTGCTCTGTGGCTGACCAGTTTCAAGCTTGGGTAAACCACACATCCTCATTTTAGGATGGAGAAAACCGAAGTTCAGAGAAACCAACTAGCACACAGGGATGTTCTGAAGATCAAATTAGATAATGGACAAGAAAGGACTTTAAAAACCATAAAGGCTCATAGAGACAAGGTGCCACTGCATTCTGGCAAGGTGTGAAACCTGCAGTTGAATGAAATACTTGTGATCTAATGGCCCAGAAAAATCAATAGTATGTTATTTTAAGCTCTATCCTAGACTCGTTTCTTACTCAAAGAACATCTTCAGGAAGGGAAGTTAAGCTTCCTGTACTAGACTTTTCTCCTGCTGAATAACATGCATAACACTCTTTATTTCTTTGCAAAATGAATGGGGATCAGTGCATTAAAGCAAGTTCAGTTCAGAATATTATTACCATCACAGAATGATATATTATTCCAGCCCAAAAGATTTTAGGTCCTGCCATATTTATATTACGTAACAATCAAAACTCCAGCACTAACTAAATGGTCATTTGGTTTTCTTTCTTCATTTCGGCCAAATTCCTTCATGGCAGTATTTAATATGATTCTTTTATAAATCCAGAGGCCATTGATTTGGGTGTTAAATTATAATTGAAAACTCTGGTTTGGTTTAAAGTGGTTAGTGCTATTAGTTTGAAGGTTAAACAAGTCCCAGAAAACATTCCATAAAAGAAACTTAAGTGCAGGCAAAAGCATAGACAAGAGGGGTAGGTAAGAGCCCCAGTTGGCCTGCACTGGGGAGAGAGGACATTTTGTTAACAAAAATTGATGCTAATGGGCATGGTTGATTGAATATTTCTTTTCTTTTTTACCAAAGGTAGTCTATTGTGATCAGATCCAAGGCCAGGAAGTTAGGGGCATTTCTGTAAAAGAACCAATACCTATTAATTTAAATGTCTTTTGAAAAAAAATGAGGCAAGCATGAAGGCGAGGATAGCCCTATTTCATGTGTCATTTGTGGTGATTCTCATTTCTATATCAAAACTACATCCACTGTTTCTATTCTCAGTGGCAATGATTGCTTACATCGCTTGGGGTTTGTTTTGTTCCTGGTTTTTACCCAGTTTGCCTATGTGACAATTAATACAAAATATGAATAATTTGCTATAGATATATTAGAAATCTGTTGTTAAAATAATATTCTGAAAGATCAAGACATATTTTACAAGAGAAAGGAATTTTAATGTCCCTTGAATGTCATAAAACTCAATTCCTTTCTTTTTAGTGAACATGTACATTTTATTGCTTTTACTGGTAAGGAAAAAAAGGACAGATGGCACAGAAATGGAACCTCGGAAAATCGCTTACAGTGAAACCAATTTTAATACCCTTGCTAATAAAGTTCTCTCTATACATATGGGCCTGATATTTCCAGGAAAAAGAGAGTAATTCTTCATTTTGTCTGGGGAGTTTAACTCTTTCAATACCCCCGGGCACTATATGGTGCATTAAATTATACTAAATAGCCCAAAAGAATTAATGCACTTTTCAAGTCAAGTCTTTTATTTCTTTATGCTAGGTAACATCAGGCCATTGATCATATTAGAAGGTCTAACCAACTCCCACAAGGCACTTTCCCTTATGTCAGAGCTAGCCAGGTGTGATGGTTTCCTTTCTTGAACTCCAATAAACTTTATAAGACCTATCCAACATCACTCAGCTAAATCACATAATGGCAAATTTATAGCCCAATGGCTTAATGATCTAGTTGATTGTCTCTACTGCTTGCTAAATAAATATTAAAAATAAAGCCAACTAACCCAGCGTTTATCTAAAGTTGTGTTTCTTGACTTTTATCATCCCCAAACAAGGGAAAAGCTTCATGCCACACCGAATTTCCCTTAATTATGTCTTTCCCCAATTGGTCTTGTAAAATGGGGTAGCCAGTCAAGCTTTTTATCCCACCTCAGGGGGTTGAGAATAGGAAACCTGTCACTAATTCCTTTCACCTTACAGGCAAAACTCCTTCACCCAATTAACTAAGACCAGGTGCACCCTCCAGTGAGTCTGAGGAATGCAGAGAACTCACAAACCCTGCTTCCATTTTGGCAGAAAGGAGTCCAGCCTGCACCTGATTAGCAAACTTTGCTAGGGCTGCAGAAAGTCCATAAATGGACATAGTTTTTCCCAGGGAAGCTGGTAAAGATCACAGATGCTGCATGTGAATGATGATACATGGCAGCCATTCACACAAATCTGCAAGCACCGACATGCTAAGGTACCATTCAGAGACGAGTGGTCTTTAAGAAACTCCAAGGACATATCCAGAGGATGTTACTAATTGATTTTCAAGAGTCAACTTTAATATATGAGGATGAAAATGGTGAGAAAATAGCAGCATAGGGGGAATGGATGGTACTCCTAATTTTGAAATTAGAAAGGACTACCCTAAAGTATCAAGTTAGGACAAAGGCAGCAAGCAATAGCTAATGGCTGTAGAAGAGGATGCTGGAATTCCAAAGACCTTCATTCGAAACTCTGACTGAGTTATGACCCCACTAGTTGCATATGTTTGCATAAATTTCTTAAATTTTTTTTAAAATTTATTTTAATTAATTAATTTATTTACTTACATACTTACTTAGAGATTTTATTTATTTATTTGAGAGAGAGAGAGAGAGAGCACAAGCAAGGGAGAGCAGCAGAGGGACAGGGAGAAGCAACCTCCCTGCTAGGAAATGAGCCTGATGTGGAGCTCAATCCCAGGACCCTGGGATCATGACCTGAGCTGAAGACAGAAGCTTAACTCACTGAGCCAACCAGGTATCCCCCCCCAAATTTTATTTATTCATTGAGAGAGTGCATGCACACATGAACAGGGAGAAGTGTAAAGGGAGATAAAGAAGCAGACTCCCCACTGAACGTGGAGCCCAACATGGGACTGAATCCCAGGACCCCTACATCATGACCTGAGCCAAAGTCAGACACTTAACAGATTGAGTCAGCCAGGTACTCCCTTGCATTAACTCCTTAATCTCTCTCATGCTCAGTTTCTTCGGGAAAACTGGAAAATTAAAAAATAATAATAATAATAATAATACTGATTTTATAGGTTGCAGTGAAGATTAAATGAGATAATGTCAGACTTTAGAAGGTGATGGCCGGCATATAGCAGACACTCAGTAATTGTGTGCTCTTATGATTATTGAAGATATTTAATTATTAAAAGTAGCAAAATAATAAAATGAAAATGTGTTCTTTTGCAGAAGGTAAGTCTTTTAAATGAGAAGTTACGATTCCACCTAATAATTTGGCACCAACTGGCTGGGATCCAGGAAATTGAAAGGGAATGGTTTAGAGCTGTGATTTTATGCACTTAGCCTGGGTCCTAAAGCAGTTTTTGGAGGTGCCTCGGGGCTCATGCTGCAAAAGAGAAAGGGGCAGTGTGGGGGCTGAGTAGGCAAAGTTTCCCACTCCCACTTTAATCAGGGAGCAGGTTTCCTTTGATCTATTTTATATATTAGATTTCATCATACAATTTTATTTGAAAATTGTAAAGCTAAAAAAACTTAAAAGCACAAAGTTAGTGTAACTTGAAGGCTGTTGGTGCTGAGGATAACAATTATATACTCCCTTCCTTTGGGTTATCTCCCAATCCATCATAGGTAAACACTGAAAATGCCTGCACTAGGAGTGGTAATATTAAATACTAATAATCAGCCTTTTCTTGCTGACTTCTTGTAAGGTGATCACATTGTAACTAAACCCAAGTCTATCTGCCTGATGCACTAAAGCTGATCACTGAGAAAGTATGTTTGTAGCAAAGGAAGAATTTATTCCAGAGGCTGACAAATGAGAAGAGGGGATGATGAGCCTCAACTCTGCCTTCCTGAAATGGGGAGAGAACAAGTTTTTGTTCTCATAGGGGCTGAGAATACATACAGATTGATTAAAAGGGAGGGGTAACTAGTGACCATTTATAAGGAGACAGAGCAGGAGCTTTGAGCAAACATATTTAACACACATCTCATATACACTTTGGGGTGGATACTTAACATGGCAACGAGGCAAAATGTAGTCCCTCACATCAGGAGGTTATTTTAGGACAAGGGAAGGGGCTACGGGTTTGTTCCAAGAGCCAGTGTAAATTGGATAGTGTCTTGGGCTCCTTATCTGATAAGGAATGCCAGGGTGGTGCTTGTTCACAGGCAGGAAGCCCATCAGTTGACCTTGAGTCTAGGCTTCTGCAGAAATAGCTAGTGGGTTTTTTTAGTGGGGTCCAAAAAGACAATAGCTGATTAGGAAGAAACATGTCTCTGAAAATCAAGCTTTGAACTTTCTGCTGGTTTCAATCTCATTAACCGTACGGGGCATGGTTTCAACAATGACTCTTGATCCACTGGATTGCTTTAGTTTCTATTAGGGATTATACCCTATCATGGCTTGCAAAAAACTTAATGAATCACAAGTTCTCCAAGAAGCAGTAGAGAAGAATGTCTGCTCTTTGTTGGCGATGTCTGGAAGAAGATTTAACGAATCCTAACAAGTCAGCCGTTGACCACTTCTTTCCGTCCAAGGAGCCTATGATTCTTTAAGAAAGCACGTGTCCAGGAGGTTGCCTCATTTACAATACACAGTTTCGTGAGAGGGTTTTAAGATTTCATCAGTGAGGTAAACCCACATAATACCACATAAGCCTCCTTTTTTTCTCTACAAAAATCCTCTTTCTATTCTCGTGTCATCTGCACTTTGTCTCTGTGACTTTGACATCTCTTCTTAAGAACTATAGCAGCTCCTGTCTGACTGATTCCTGCTCTGTTACCTGAGTAGCTCAACAGTCCCGCTGTTGGAAGGGACGCCTACTTGGCTCAGCTGTACAGTAAAGATTTTAAGTTGCATCTGGACACTTTAGGTTTGAGATCATCAACCGTGTCCTCCAAAATGTAAACTGAGCAAATATAAATTATGGCCCCCACTTAGCTTTGGCTCAGTCTGAAATAGTCAAAGTAGTACAATCCAAAAGACTATTCTTTAAAGGCTTCTTGTGCTCAGTTACCTCTTTCAAAGAACCTTAAAAAGGATGTAAGTCATAACCCAGAGCAACATCATTGAAAAAATTTTAAATGATCTTTCACCTTTAATTATCTTTCAAGTATTCAATGAGTATTTCATTGGTTAGTCACCCTCCTGCCAACCATTCCTGAAAAATTCCGCTCTATTCCAAACTTGAGGAGTCATTCTATATTTCCTTCTCAGAGATAGTCTGTTTTGAGCCCCTTCTCTTTCTTCACATACATAACAAATGAGAAATGGGAGTCTTCCAAAAGCCAAAAATATATTTCTATTACTAAGCTTAGCTAGAGCTTTCACAAGATATCTTTTATTGATATGTTTAGACTTCTTGTATAAATAGCTGAAATTTAGAATCAGATGTTTGGGGGGGAAGTCAAAATATTTGGTAGGAATTTAATAAAACTTGATTGAAAGCATTTGTCATCTGAGTATTTCTTACACATTTCTTAAAACAGCCCCATCCTGAATCTCCCTGTGTATTAATTTTCCATGGTGGTTACCACACTCCTATTTCCTATTCCAAAAAAACAATAATACATAATTTTATGCCATTTTATAGCCCTGGACCTATAAGCCAATAAATTCCTGAAATTTTAAAGACTTATATAATTTTTGCCAATTCAGGTATATATAAAGCATTCTTTTCCTAGACTGGATTTTTCCCCACAAGAAGTATTTTAAAATATCTTTCATTAATGAGAGAGTATTTTTAAGCCTAACTTTTCCAATGATTTTTCCCCTAATAAATCAAGGGAAAAATGAAATTAATAAAAAAGTACTTTTGCAATGGTCCAAGTCATATATGTAAGTTTCCCCAATAAAATTTCAAACTGTTTTTCTTTAATGTCCACCACTGCAATAGGTACATAGTGGAACCAAGCAAATCCTTGAGGAACACATGTGGATATGGAATTCAGGATCTCTAGATGTAATAGTGAGTGGGAATGCAGAGGATTTGAGTTCTAGCCTTCCTTCTTACCCCATTGGATGACTTTGCAAAGAAATGTGGGTGGACATTTTGAGGCAACTTTATTCTCTGGATTTTGGATAATTACTGTATAAAACTAGGTTAAGACTTGCCATCACTACTAAATAGGATTACTGTCAAGCTCAATAAAAATTATTTAAAATAGAGGAATAAAATCTATCACTTGAGTGTTGCTATAGGTCAGACAATTAGAGCATGCATTTTACCTGTTTGTTCACGCACACACATATACACTTAAAATAGCTGATGGATATTTTAAATCTAAAATAATTCATTTGGATATAAGCTTTCATGGGGAAAGAAATCCAATTGTGCTCCATTTTTCTCTTGTATCTGTGTTATCTAAAGCAGCGGCCCCTAATCACATGTGACTGTGGAACATTTGAAATGTGTTTAGTCTGACTGAAGATCTGAATTTTTAATTTAATATAATTAATTAAAATTTTAAAACAATACTTAATTCAGTTAATGGAAAACTTTAAATCATGTTTGGAATGACTTGGACACATGAATCCACTTTTTCAACTGCAAATTTTATGAAATCTAAATTCAAATAGATATTTCAGACAAAAATTTAGCATCCAGATGGAGAAAAGTGTTGTGCATATAGAATACTCATTGGGTTTTTAAGACTTGGTATGAAAAATAAGATGTAAAATATCTCATTAGTAAATTTATATTTTAATAATCTGAAATAATATTTTGCACATATTGTGTTAAATAAAATATTTCATTAAGGTAATTTCACTTTTTTTTTAACAAACTTAATGTAGCTACTAGAGAATTTTAAATTATCTATGTGGTTATTTTTGTTCTGGATAGAGCTGCTGTATATTTACAAATGAAATTATGTTGAAATAAATTTAAAATTCAGGCTTTAAGTGCTCACTTCAGCAGCACATATACTAAAATTTAGGCTTTAAGTCCAGAAAAAGATGGCATGGAGGCTGAGGGTGTGTATTAACTAAGGAAAAGTGAATTATAGGTCTTTGTATTTTTTATTAGAGAACCTCACAGATCTGAAATCATTTCATGATATCACAAACACTGATAATACATTTTGGTGGTATAGAATTTCACTGTATTAATCTTAGCTTCACAATTAAATTAAAAAATGAAATAGATTAAAATATCCCCAAACTTCACAAAATAACATTTAGGTGGCATATTTATGATAACGAAAATAGTTTTTAAAACACACGGATTTACATTTTCTCCTCTTCGAAATGAATGCATCCTAAATATCATCTTATATTAAAATGGAATATTTTATGGAATGATATTCCATAAATGGAATGATTTTATGGAATGACATTCCATAAATGGTATGACATTCTCCAATGCAGCTATTTTATTTATTTATTCAACAAATATTTATGTATAGGCACAGCCCTTGGTTCTGGGATATAATATAGTGAACGGGGAGATTTAGTCAACACATCCTAGTGGGACTTATATAGACCAACTATAGAGAAATTTAAATAAATGTACATGACTTAATAAATATAAATAAAACATAATAAATCCTTTTCAGAAAGAAGTAATGGAATTCAGGAACAGTTTTTAGTGACTCTCAGAAGATGGGAACCTCACTGAATTGCACCAAGGAGAGAATAAGTGTGGGAATTAATCAATGTATCTGGATAGCTCTGACAGTTTGACCACAATGTAGTTTCGAAGATAAAATACCAAGGGAAAGATTTGGGGATCAATGTAGGGTATTTAAAAAGGAGACTTTCTAGGAAAGGGAGATGAGCCATGAGAGACTATGGACTCTGGAAAACAAATGGAGAATTTTGGAAGGGGGGTGATGGGTGAGTCTGGTGATGGATATTAAGGAGGGCATGGATTGCATGGAGCACTGGGTGTTATACATAAACAATGAATCATGGAACACTTCATCAAAAACTAATGATGTACTGTATGATGACTAACATAATACAATAAGAAAAAAAAAAAAGGCAATGGAATAACCAGTAGAAAGTAAGAGATCAATGATGTAGGAAAGTGAGTAGGAGAGTTTCTTGGAAAGTGGAAGGCATGACATCTATACCACAAGCAGACAAATGGGTTATGCAATAGGAAGGACACTTGATGCATTATAACAGAAAGGAAAAAGGGGAAGCTGGACTCCAGTGTAAATAGCAAGAAGAGAGAGGAGTTTCAATCTGATGAATATGATTTACAATATAAAGCAAGATTATCTGCCAAGGTCTTAGGGCTTGAAAAGATAAGAAATTGTTACTTGAAGGCAGGATAAAGTGAGCCCACTAGAGAGACATCGTAGGGCTCCTGGGCATCATGTAGCACAGATCTGAGGTTTATGTCCAAGAAATCATATTTAAGAAGTCTGGTTGTGTATTAATTTATTTCATGCCAAATATGGTGGTTCTGGTTCTAGTGTGGAAAAAGTAGATAACAAATTCATTCAGAATTGGGATTTTGCCAATAGAGGAAGCAGTGGCCATGGGACTACTCTAGGATTCTGGGTTAAAAGATTGCTTTTTACACTATCACACAAAGCCACCTCCGCGTAGACTTTATTTTGAAACTGCTTATTCACTTTTTTTTCTCTTTTCTATGTTATTCAAGGTTAATGGCTTAGTTTAAGAAATGTGACTTCAAAAAGATCATATGTGAAACAGCTGTATCTGGCACATTGTCCACAGAATAAATTCAATAGGTTTAAACGTTTAAAGTCTCCAGGCAAGAAAAACAACAAAAAAAAAAGCTAGGATGAATGACAGACTTAAAATGAGGAAGTTGTGCAGTGTGAGCCACCATGATTCTGGTGAGGTCATGAGGAAAAAATGGGTGCCATGTTTAGCCACAGTAAAGTGAATGGATCTTGTGCCAACTTGAGATGCTTATACATTCTCCTCAAAATGTTGTGGTTAACTTCTCCAAGGAATGTGAAAGTTGATTTAAATAAGTTTCCAGAAACTGAACTGTTTATTCCAACTTTCTCCAAAAAGCTTTGATATGTAAATCAATTTGAAAACAAAGATATTTTTGTCTCTTCATGTTTCCATTCTCTATGTGTGTTAGATGGCAACCTTGGAATAATTTCCCTTGATCTAAGAAACAGCCCTAATGTAGATTTTGTGAAGGTCAGTTTGAGATGAAGAGATTTAATTTAATCCAACCAAAATGAAATGCATTTGCACCATACTGGGCATATGAAATAAAAGGATCTGGGAATAGACTTACATTGGTTTAAATCTTTGTCTGACACTGTGGCCCAAGTCAAGACAATGAAACTTTTGAAGCCTCAGTTTTATTATCTATGAAATGGGAATAATCACAAATAGAGGAATTAGAGAATATGTATTTGAAACACCTAACCCAGTTCTGATTAAAGAGTGAGCATCCAGCCAATGGTATTTGCTGATTTGGCTATTTTTGCATTTCTAAACATTATTTAGGTCAGGACATTGCTTCCTGCTGGATATACTAAGAAGAATAAAAAAATTATCCCTGAAAAATCCAAACACACACACACATGCACGTGCGCGTGTCCACGTGCACACATGCACTCACATGCAAACCCCAACTTAGAATGTAGTAAAGAAATGAATGATTTTAATATGCCGTGGTTGTTCTCATGTATTTATTTGAAGCCTGGCACCTGATAGGAAAATAATATGTTTCCCTTTCCCTTCTGCCAGTGAGGATGACATCCATTCATATATACCAGCATTACACAATTTTTTTATGCGGCAGATATCCATTCTGACTGGTCAGTGCCTCTACCATAACCGTTATTAGATATTTCAAAGTTCACCCCTACCTATTATGGGTATATTAAGCTAAAAGACACAAGGATCATCTGACAGAGGCTGAAATTGTGCAAATTGTTTTCTTGTTTTGAGTACATTTTTCTTGCTCTGAATACAAAGTTTCATTCTCATCTCGATAGGCAAATGAACTGTGAGTATTTTCAGAATTTGACCTTCCATAAAATAGACATAGATAAATCATATCAGACATTTGCACACCAAAAAAGAAATAATAAACTTTATTTCTAACCTGGAGGAATAGTCATCTTGAGCAGGTTGAATGTAATCTTAGCACGTTTTCTTCATTCTGCCTCATGGAACACTTACCATATGACCAACAGCTGTGTTATTTTTTAAACAAACAGGTTTTCAATAAAAACGTCAGTGTTGGCATTTTAAAATAAACAATTACATTAAAAGTTTGACAAACCAGGAGAGAAATATTGTGGAGTTTTAGAAACAGCATCTTTCACCGATTCCAGTAAGGCTCTAGTTTTCATAGACATCAGTAACAATTGGTTTCATGTGCTGTTTACTTACCGTTTATCAACAAAATAAAAGTGTTATGATTACTGATGCTTTTTGTTCTTAATCCCACACTGAAGCTGTTCTGTTGACTAAGGATAGTGGTAAAAAAAGAAAATTGCAGGCCAATACGGTGTCACTTATACTGAGTTCCTAAACTGGGCTTAATATCCAATTAATTGCAGTTTTATCCTCTCGGCAAATGCAATCTTCAGTCAGTCAGGATTTTTATTTTTTTCTGTCTGCAACAATGAGTGTGTCACCTGGGTTCTTTCCATCCTGCATGATAAGATGCTTTGTTTTTTTCCCCGTAGAAAACACCTCATTTGGAATAAGCCTTTCCTTTTACCAATAACATTCTTGCCCCATTCTTCTATCTATAAAAAATTTTCATTTTGTGCAACTCCTTGGAGCTCCTCTCTACATTGTTGGATGGCATGTTCCCTGGTTATCACATCCTTTATCAAAGCCAATTAGATCTTCAAATTTACTTGGTTAAGTTTCTTTCTTAAAGACGCATTTATTTATTTTAGAGAGAGAGAGAGAGTGTGTGTGAGTAAGTGCAGGGTTGGGGGACAAAGGAAGAGGGAGAGAACTCCTCTAGCAGATTCCCTACTGAGCGCAGAACCTGAGGTTCCATCTCAGGACCCCAAGATCATGACCTGAGTCAAAGTCAAGAGCCTGATGCCTAACCGACTGAATAACCCCAGTTCCTCCCATTTTTTAAAAAACAGTAGTCAACTCCTTTGGGAAAGAAAGAAAAAAAAAAAAAGACCCAAGGCCATGGAATATAATTTATTCAAGAAGCAGTATATGGCCAGTTCTGCTATAAGGCTATTTGTGTATTCCTAAATCACCATGTTGTGCAAAATCACACATTAAAATCCATGAGGCTTAGGAGAAAAATGGCATCAGGGCACAGCAATCAAATACATCATCAGGGACATATTAAAGAAGCAGGAACTTAACAAAAATGAAAGTTAACATGTGCTAAATGGTTAAGGAGTAGATGGTTAGGATAATAAATATGGCCCCTTACTTTGGAGAAGACCTGAAGTTTGCTTATGGAAGTACGTGTGGAAAGGGTTGCCGTTCATGAGTTACTGCAAAGTGGTAAAAGAAAGATTCTCTGAAATCAGATGGAAAGTCAGATGCGGGTGGTTGTGACTCAAGGTGCTGGCAAGTGAACTGAGGTGACACACAGGTGTGGGAAAGGTGTGCAGTCTATAGGCTCCCTTGTGCTGAGTTTACCTGGGTGCAGTCCCCTGTGTTCACAGAGTGCTTCTCATGGATGAAACTGTACAGAAACAAAAGTGAAATTTTAGTGGTGCTCACATTGTTCTCTAATGTATCAATACTGCTGGAATGAAATCTGGTTCCAGAGCATACATCAGAGAACGCCTGCCCCAGAATCATTTCATGAATGACATTTCTGGTATGTGAACAGTTTAAATATTTCTACATTGAATAACATTTTTGATGTCCTAAGAAAAGCTCTTGCTCTGGCCTATAGGACATTCATTAAGCACCCAGGCTTTGATTCAGGTGGATTTGCATTTGATCCCAGCTTTATCTGTTTGATCAAACATCCTTAACCTCTTTAAGCTCAGTTTCCTGAACTGTGAAGGAAAGATGAAAAATTCTACTTCATGACATGACTATGATGATGAAAAGATACAATGTATGCAAACTCCTTAGGGAAAAGCTCACATGTGAAGCACTTGGTAAATGATAGTTGCTCTGTTTTTAATCATGTAATATACTACTGTGTAATGCTACACATATGCTGAGCTTGTTTCAACTTGTGTTATTTTTCTTTAATATTAATCTTGGTGATTTTTAATAATGAATCTTTCAAAGCTTGTATTTTTGTACATTTCTTATTTTCTTAGAATGAAGCACACCTGATTTCAGGATATATGCTCCTGTCCTACTCAGACCCACCACACATGAATGGGTATGCATTTTGTTGCTGTAGTTGGAAATTTGCAGTTACTGATAGGTGAGTGGAAATTTGTGGTTATTTTATCATTAGATCCCTCATCTTTCTGGCTTTAACATTATAGAAGTGAGCCACTTCTCCCCAGAAATGGCTGTAAAATTAATCCTCAGTGGGCAAATTGGGGAGCATCATAGTTATTTCTGGTGTCCATCTTTATGATCTGCTGATGATCTCAGAAAAAGAGGAATATCACGCCATTGGAATTTGAAATTAATGGACACTAATGGGTGGATTAGAGAGGATATAATATGAGCTTTTGTGCTTTCCCAAGAAACAAATTTCTTCTGCAGACGTCTGTGGTATGACAGAAAATATGACAACTGCTAAATGTAGATAAATGAGTCTCTGCAAGTTTAGATTTTTATTAGATTATTATTACTTTTTCATTTTTTCTTTCTTGTTTTTAAATTTACTTTTAATGATTTTGTATTTTTTCTTAAATAACTGAGGAGATGCAATGTTGATGTAAAAACTGACAGTCCTTGAATGTAGGTGCTTTTGTTTCCCAGAGGAAATAAATATATGTCAAAAATCATTATCATTATTATAATATGGACAAAGGTACAGTAACAGAAGTACAATTATTGTACTGATGTGGTACAGAAAAGAGCATATGTAACTCTCATTGGAACAGTCAAAAAAGTTTCTAAAAAGGACGTGACTTCTAAAACTTTTTCAAGGGTACACAGACAAACAAGGGCAGGGAAAAATAATGGAAGACAGAAGGATCAACAGCTTAAAGCATGGTGTGCTAGAAGACCGATCACGCATTCCCTCCTGTGGGAGAGGAGTGGTGGGAGGCTGGGACGGAGGCAGAACCCACACATGTGAGCCTAGTTGGTTCGAAAGCTTGGCTTTTCACATTGCAGTTTATTATGTGGTGATTAGAATCTCTCACTTTAGCAATTATATTTAATGCTGGGCAGGGTGGTGTGGGAAGAGACCCTCAGGAATGTTTCATGTTTATTTCTTTTGAATGAAAAGAGCGAAAACTTGACAATGAGAGGAATCATGAGCCACTCAGTGACTAGGGTACTAAAGAAAAGCATGTCACTCCTCTAGAAAGGCGTATTGGTAATATGGTGAATTACGGAGGAATTTCCAAAGAATTTTAAGAGGAAGTGAAACTCAGGATTAGGGTCAAGATCCATTGCATTAGCCACCTGGCCCTAAGTGACAAACGATAGTTTCCTAAGCCCACATTTGGAGGCAGTTTATGCATTGGTCTTTTGTTAGATGTAGCAACTTCAACATTGTCTGGTATCCAAGCACTTGATTCTTCCCAGTCATGACCACTATTGGATGGGACTGATCCCGTCATTCCCTTTGAGTTCCGACTTATTTATCTCTTTTCTATCCTTCTAAGTCCTTCCTCTCTAATTACATTTAAATATTCAGGGGCTTCACCAATATTACAAAATAATGAAAGAAAACCTTTCTTGACCCTGCTACCTATTTCATGTCATGTAATTTCTCTCCATTCCAATTCCATGTGTGTGTGTGTGTGTGTGTGTGTGTGTGTGTGTGATAAGCTATTCACATTGCTTCTACTTTTCCACCCATGCCTCTTTTAAACCTCAAGCACATCATTTATGTTCTGAAACACAATTTTGAGATCCCTCAAATGGCTTTCTTCTTGCTAATTCCAATGACCTCTCACTCCATCATATTTTAAATCTCTGGAGTATTGAATATCACTTAACTACACCTTTTCCTTGGCTTCTCTAACACTACTATATATTGGATTTCATTCTTCCTCTATGACCATTACCTTAGTTTTAAACACTATCTCTTCTTGACAAACTCTGTTGTATATATCAAAATTCATCTATTTCATAGGTCCAAGTGTTTCTAATATAATGTTAAATCCCTCAACTGGGATTATATGATGAAATACAGATATTGTGGGAATATCCGATATATTATTATTATTTTTTTTTTGGTAAGATGTGTTACAATGGCTAGGTTTTAGTGCATCACTTATCAATTTAAGAAAACAGAAATAACTTATCTTCTTATAAATATCAGATACTAAATACCATGTGCTTTTACAGTGTTGTTGGAGTTATCTGAGTTAAAGTTTGTAAAATACTTAAATCAGTACTTGACATATAGTTGATGCATATATTGTCAAGTGTTAATAATTGATTTTTGTTAATAAAGTGTATATGAAATCTGGAATGACACAAAATGTAGTCATTCTTCATTTTTTTTTTTTGCATTTTGCCATTTTATTTATTTTTTCAGCGTAACAGTATTCATTCTTTTTGCACAACAACCAGTGCTCCATGCAAAACGTGCCCTCCCTATTACCCACCACCTGTTCCCCCAACCTCCCACCCCTGACCCTTCAAAACCCTCAGGTTGTTTTTCAGAGTCCATAGTCTCTTATGGTTCGCCTCCCCTCCCCAATGTCCATAGCCCGCTCCCCCTCTCCCAATCCCACCTCCCCCCAGCAACCCCCAGTTTGTTTTGTGAGATTAAGAGTCATTTATGGTTTGTCTCCCTCCCAATCCCATCTTGTTTCATTTATTCTTCTCCTATCCCCCTACCCCCCCATGTTGCTTCTCCATGTCCTCATATCAGGGAGATCATATGATAGTTGTCTTTCTCCGATTGACTTATTTCACTAAGCATGATACGCTCTAGTTCCATCCATGTCGTCGCAAATGGCAAGATTTCATTTCTTTTGATGGCTGCATAGTATTCCATTGTGTATATATACCACATTTTCTTTATCCATTCATCTGTTGATGGACATCTAGGTTCTTTCCATAGTCTGGCTATTGTAGACATTGCTGCTATAAACATTCGGGTACACGTGCCCCTTCGGATCACTATGCACATGGAACCTTCTCCAGAATAGATCACATCCTGGGTCATTCTTCATTTTTAAGTAAACATTTTTTTTTCCTAACTCATACTCACTTGGTATTAGAAAATTCCCACAGTTTTTCCTTTGTAATATTATGTACAATTTCTGTCTGGTTGTGTTTTTTGGTGTGCATATTTTCCCATGAAAAATACAAACTGACTCCTTCCTAGTCTAAATAAAAGAAAGGGCTGGAAGAAAGCACCTAATCATGAACTTAAACATCTGTGGTCAACATTTTGGTGACAACCTAGTTTTCAAATATTTTGAATCAAATTGCTTTATCCTGAATGGTTAATAGTTGTTTGCATTTTATTACTCAAAGTTTGCAAATAGTTTACATCTGGAGAATGGATTATTCATAGCAGTTAAGGAAACATTGATATAGTTTTTGTGGAATAGATTTTATTTTTGTATATATTGAGCTTATTAATGTCATTATAAGACTCAAACTTATTAAATAGATAGTTGCATCATTAGTCCTTGAGAATTATAATAAGTGGGTCCAGGAATGTCATATACCAAGTGAAAAATTGTAGACCCAATTTTTCTTTACTTACTTTTCATAAAGATTATCCTCAACCTTTATTTTTTCATCATAGCTTTAAGTTTAGGTCTCATCCTTTTGGGTTATTTATTGCTATGGTCATGTTTTGAACACATCTTCCATTTCCACCCTGATCAGACTGCCCAGTAATATTGTAGTCAACCCAGAGATCACACAATTAGCATAGTGTGGAAGACTGAAAAGCTAGCTGATCCAGTAAAGGAAGGATCTGGATGGTGAGGTTGATAATCAAAACATTCTTCAA
Source organism: Meles meles (assembly GCF_922984935.1). Lineage (NCBI taxonomy): Eukaryota > Metazoa > Chordata > Mammalia > Carnivora > Mustelidae > Meles > Meles meles. Next base: position 127,766,244 of record NC_060071.1, read on the forward strand.
ATAAGAAATGAAGAAAATAGAAACATGTTTTATTCTGCAAAATAAAAGAAGGGAACTAGCTATTTCCTCATGTTTGAACAACTGTTGTTTCTTTGGGTAAGAAAGATTTAGGTTTATATTATGCTGTTCCAGAGAACAGCGATAGAAGTGGTAGGAAGCCAGTTATCTTGAATATTCAGAATTAAATGAAAGGGATACTGGAGGCATGGCAAGTTCAAGTGGAATTAGTACAACTTCTTAGTGAGGTGTGCCAAGGATTTATGAAGAGTTTCAGCAAATACATTGAAGGTAACTTTTGAAAATCTAAGACATGATTACTCTTGGAGCATTACTTTAAATGGATTGCATCCTTCTCATAAGACGATATGTATCCTTCTCATAAGACGAGATAGTAATTGCTAAGAGAGCAGACACCTGAATGACTTCTGTTCTCTGTGATGTGATCCCAGTATCCAAACACAGAGCAAATAGCCCCCAGTATATTTGAATTTTTAACATCACATCTTGTATCTCTTTCTTCTGTTCTAAACAAATCTGTATGTGAGAATTAGTATCTTTCCTTGGTTTTCTTCAAAAGACCATCACACAAACAATTGTTGTGAGTCACAGACTTGACTGAACTATTGGAGAGTTAGAGCCATTTCACACTGTGGAAACTGTAGATTAGCATCCTGTTTTAGAAAAATTCTTTAAGAACATTGTAGATCTCCAGTGGTCCCCTTTCTCTTCAATCACAAACCTCCTGCTGTGATACTTATCCCTTTTTTTCTCTCATAGAGCTTTTATTCAAACTGTCACAGCACTAAATTATGCAGGATAATTTATCTCTCTGTTCACTAAAGTCTCCAGTGATTATGTACTAAAATCTCATTAATATATAGTACATGGCCACATCCACTCTGAGTCTCACTTTTTCCCAATGTAGCCTTTCAAATTTCAATTTTTCTGATCTCTTTCTCTCCCAATACTCTATGTAATTGGAAAGAAAAAAAGTTATAATTATGTCTTACGATATTACATAAATGAAGACAGCCATCTCACTTATTTGTACTCAACAAACCACTTTATACATCTAAAGAGGTAGGTTTTTTGCTATTACTTAATATATTTCATAGATTTACTTTTCTGTAATTGTGTTCCTCCTTGTAGGAATTAATCACTATTGTACCTATTCAAACTCTATTCAGCTTTTAAGCCTGACCAAGTTCCATGTTCTCCACGAAATCATCCATTTCCGTGTAATCACTCTAGTACATACTGACCTGTCATATTTTTTTCTGAAAATGTGTAACCTTATTCCCTTATATTTTAAAAAAGTTATTCCCTACACATTGATATTATACTGTATGCTGTTTGACACTAAATATTGCGTTCATCTATGTGTACATGAATGTTCCCAAATAATGATGGTGCTGCTGTTGCAGATTTCTGTTTGGGACTGCCTGGCTTTACTAGAGCTCAGTGTCTCCTCGCCATTTCCTTTAATTAGGCTTAATTTTTAAAAAACATCTGCAAGAGACATTTGAAAACTTCTAATAAAAATTGAAGTCTAGATTTAACTGTCAAAATAGAGGCCAAAGATCCTAAGAGACAGAATACTTTGATTTCAGTCCTAAAACTCATGATCTTTGGCAATCAGAAGATCAGACTTTCTAATATTACATTTTCCATTCCCACATAATAGGCATGATATATTAACAAATTTTAACAACACACTTTCATCTCTGTCTTATACACAGAAGCATCAGCATGATTCATAAGAATGAATTATGGGACTAAATGCCACCATAAATGCTTTTTGTCTTATGCCCATGCAGTTCAGAACATTTTGATTCAATTAACTCTGCATGCCCAAGATTCGAATAATTTTTTTTCTCTGCCAGAATCACATCTTAATAATTCCATTATCATTATTCCTATAAAATGTCGGCTCTATGCATCCTGCTATAGTTAGTACTAGAAAAGTAGCAGAAATTTGGGTGGCATTCAGGCTTTCTCTTAGATTAGATTTCAAAATATATTAAGAAAGAAGTTAAGCTATAGATGAGATAAAAACATAAATGGAGCACGGTAAACACAGCTATTGTGAAAAACTGAATATGGAAAATATTCCACCTTTGAAAATGGTTAGACACATGGTTTCAGATAGGTCCCTTTATTTCCTGGAGCAGAACTGTCTCCTTTTAACAAAATAGGGGGGAAAAAAAAAAAAAGCTATGTCTTCCAGGGTGCGAGTTTGAAAATACCTGTAATGTTCCTATTATACCTGACACAAGAAAAATTTTCCCATATTTTAATGACTTCCCCATGTTTTTAATTATTATAACTTTTATTACGGTTGATATTTAAATTACTGAGATTTTAGAATATAGCTAGAATTGTGGTAAGACTTTTTTAAAAATGATTTATTTGTTTTATTTAAGAGAGAGAAAGAGAGAGAACACTAGTTGGAGGGACAGAGAGAATCTTTTTTTTTTTTAATTAATTAATTTATTTTCAGCATAACAGTACTCATTGTTTTTGCACCACACCCAGTGCTCCATGCAATACGTGTCCTCTCTATTACCCTCCACCTGGTCCCCCAACCACCCACTCCCACCCCTTCAAACTGAAAAACAACCTGAGGGTTTTGAAGGGACAGAGAGAATCTTAAGCAGAATCCACACTGAGCATGGAGCCTGATGAAAAGCTTGATCTCAAGACCCCAAGAGCCAAAACCAAGAGTCCCCAGATACTTAACCTACTACACCCTCCAGGGGCCTGGTAAGCTGGTTTTGAAAACATGCTCCATTAGATTGGTAAAGCACTGACTTTGTGTTTTCTATGATTCTGTTTCTACACACTAATATGAAAATATGCACAAAACTGAGTCTGGGTGATAGGATTAGAATAGTAATCTAAGAGGACTTCCCAGGAAAGTTGAGCTTTAAACAATATTCTTGAAAACTGTTAAATTCAGTGTTATTTAATTCCTAATGATCTTTGTTTCTTGTTGTATTGTAAGTCTCAGATGAATGTAAACTCCTTTTTTTTTTTTCAAATATTATGCAGACCCATGGCTATTTTTTTTTTTTTTAAGATGTTATGTATTCATTTGACAGACAGAGATCACAAGTAGTCAGAGAAGCAGGCTGAGAGAGGAGGAAGCAGGCTCCCTGCTCAGGACTCTGGGATCATGACCTGAGCTGAAGGCAGAGGATTTAACCCACTGAGCCACCCAGGTGCCCCAATGAATGTAAACTCTTAAGTATATGACCCCATAAATGGAAGTTTTCTCCTGGGAAATCATGGCAAGTTAACTTGTTCATGCTAAGTTTTTCCTGCATATATCCATCTAGACAGGGTTCAAATTTTGGCAGCATGCTATGGTTTTGGTGTTAACCTCAACATATTTCAAAGCAGCATTTTTAAATCATTATATTTTGCTCTCTTGACCAAGAGAATCAGGTTCAATATTTATGATAACCCAATTAAGACTCTAATATTGATGTGAGTTCTACTCTAACTTTTCAGGCTGCTTTTCAGACTGGAGTGAGGAGGAAGAAAAGGACAAGAGAATAACTCCTCAGAACAATTAGTTATTCTCTGGATAACCTCTGCTGTGCTGCCTTTAGATAAAACATTTGAATTAGGGAACATTTCAGAATGATTAGCATTGATAAAGTATGGAGCACTCCTAATTAGATGACCTCAAAAGCTGATGTTCCTCTAGATATTAAAGAAAATTCACTATGTATTTTGAAGAAATGTTATTCTATAATTTCTTCTAATGGTTATCCCTCAACCCAACCAAGTCTAAACATTCCTTACTTATAGGCAAATGTACTCAAAAGTTGCACAAGTTTGTTTTTTGTTTTTTGGGGTTTTTTTTTGCAAATTTGTTGGAGATTGGCAAGCCATTTTACTTGATACTGTAATCAACTGTCTACTATTCTAAGGAAGAGCATATGAAAAACGCAGTTTTGTTGGAATTATTATATGGAATCAGTATACAAAGTCTTTAAAAGTCTCTTTTAATTCAAATGTTGCTGACTTGCTAGTTCATTCAATCCTTTTTTTTTTTTTTTGGCATTATTTTTGTTTTTGTTGAGTATGCCGAGGTCAAAGGTCTTTCTTAGGAAATGCATAGGAAAAAAAGATGATGGTGACACAGTGTCTGCCCTTGAGAAACTTACATTTCCCTGGGAATGAAAGCATGTCACACACCAACCCGCAATATAATATGATGACTTATCAATAAAGATCGAGCACATTAATATGAAGACATGATATTGCCTGAAAAGGAAGCATTTGCTGGTGGACACATGATTGAGGATGGCCCGAAAGTTCCCTGGGGATAAACGTGTGGTAATTTCCATTTCAGAGACTAGGGTCCTGAAACCAGGTTTTTTCCATTATAGGTTGGAATAATCATTGCAGTCATTCATGATCTCAGTGTGGTGTGATTGAACCCCATGTTGGCCTCTGCACTCTGTGGGAAGTCTGCTTGAAATTCTCTCTCTCTTTCTCCCTCTGTCCCTCTCCTCACTCTCTCTTAAATAAATAAATAATTTTTTTTAAGACTTTATTTATTCATTTGACAGACAGAGATCACAAGTAGGCAGAGAGGCAGGCAGAGAGAGAGAGGAGGAAGCAGGCTCCCTGCTGAGCAGAGAGCCCGATGCGGGACTCGATCCCAGGACTCCGGGATCATGACCTGAGCTGAAGGCAGAGGCTTTAACCCACTGAGCCACCCAGGTGCCCTTTAAAAGTTTATTGTTTTAAATAGCTTTATTTATCTACCCTGGTGCATTTTTTGTGGAGATGTCTAATCAAAATAATCCCATAGCGTAAGGAAATGGTGTGGAAATAAAGTGGTGGTTAATATATTAACTTGTTAATATACTTGTCAAAATTCTCTAAAAATATCTGGGTAAATGGAATCGATTCTCTAATTTCCCTTTTTGTATTTTCATTGTTAATGTATAAGAAACCCCTGATTTCTGTACATTGACTTTGTATCCTGCCGCATTACTGAATTGCTGTATGAGTTCTAGTAGTTTTGGGGTGGAGTCTTTGGGGTTTTCCATATAAAGAATCATGTCATCTGTAAAGAGAGAGAGTTTGACTTCTTCATTGCCAATTTGGATACCTTTTATTTCTCTTTGTTGTCTGATTGCCGTTGCTAGGACTTCTAATACTATGTTGAACAAGAGTGGTTAGAGCAGGCATCCTTGTCGTGTTCCTGATCTCAACAGGAAGGTTGTAAGCTTTTTCCCATTGAGGATGATATTTGCTGTGGGTCTTTCATAGATAGATTTTATGACATTCAGGAATGTTCCCTCTATCCCTATACTTTGAAGCGTTTTAATCAGGAACGGATGCTGGATTTTGTCAAATGCTTTTTCTGCATCAATGGAGAGGACCATGTGGTTCTTCTCTCTTCTCTTATTGATTTGTTCTATCACATTGATTGATTTGCAAATGTTGAACCATCCTTGTAACCCAGGGATGAATCCCACCTGGTCATGGTGGATAATCTTTTTAATGTGCTGCTGGATCCTATTTGCTAGGATCTTGTTGAGAATCTTAGCATCCATATTCATCAGTGATATTGGTCTGAAATTCTCCTTTTTGGTAGGGTCTTTGCCTGGTTTGGGTATCAGGGTAATGCTGGCTTCATAAAAAAAAGTCTGGAGGTTTTCCTTCGGCTTCAATTTTTTGAAACAGCTTCAGGAGAATTGGTGTTATTTCTTCTTTGAAAGTTTGGTAGAATTCCCCCAGGGAATCCGTCAGGTCGTGGGTTCATGTTTTTTGGGAGGTTTTTGATCACTGCTTCAATCTCGTTACTATATATTGGTCTATTCAGGTTGTCAGTTTCTTCCTGGTTCAATTTTGGGAGTGTATAGTTTTCCAGAAATGCATCCATTTCATCTAGGTTGCTTAGCTAATTGGTATATAACTGTTGGTAATAATTTCTGATGATTGTTTCTATTTCCTTGGTGTTAGTTGTGATCTCTCCCTTTTCATTCATAATTTTATTAATTTGGGCTTTCTCTCTTTTCTTTTGGATTAGTGTGGCCAATGGTTTATCGATCTTATTGATTCTTTCAAAAAACCAGTTTCTAGTTTCATTGATACGTTCTACTATATCTCTGGTTTCTACCTCATTGATCTCTGCTCTAATCTTGATTATTTCCCTTCTTGCGTGTGGAGTTGGTTTGATTTGTTGTTGATTCTCCAGTTCGTTAAGGTGTAGAGACAGCTGGTGTATTCTGGATTTTTCAATTTTTTTGAGGCAGGCTTGGATGGCTATGAATTTCCCCCTTACAACCGCCTTTGCTGTATCCCATAGGTTTTGGACCAAATGTCTTCATTCTCTTTGGTTTCCATGAATTGTTTAAGTTCTTCTTTGATCTCCTGGTTGATTCAAGCATTCTCAGGCAAGGTGGTCTTTAGCTTCCGAGTATTTGAGTTCCTTCTGAACTTTTCCTTGTGATTGAGCTCCGGTTTCAAAGCATTGTGATCTGAGAATATGCAGAGAATAATGTCAGTCTTTTGGTATTGATTGAGTCCTGCTTTGTGACCCAGTATGTGGTCTATTCTGGAGAAGGTTCCATGTGCACTTGAGAAGAATGAGTATTTTGTTGTTTTAGGGTAGAATGTTCTGTATATGTCTATGAGGTCCATCTGGTCCAATGTTTCATTCAATGCTTTTATTTCTTTTTTGATTTTCTGCTTCGATGATCTGTCTATTACTGAGAAAGGATCAATTCCATTTACTGTAGCACCAAGAACCATAAGATACCTGGGAATAAACCTAACCAAAGAGGTAAAGGATCTGTACTCAAGGAACTACAGAACACTCATGAAAGAAATTGAAGAAGACACAAAAAGATGGAAGACCATTCCATGCTCTTGGATCAGAAGAATAAACATTGTTAAAATGTCTATACTGCCCAGAGCAATCTATACTTTTAATGCCATTCCGATCAAAATTCCACTGGTATCTTTCAAAGAGCTGGAGCAAATAATCCCAAAATTTGTATGGAATCAGAAGAGACCCAGAATTGCTAAGGAAATGTTGAAAAACAAAAACAAAACTGGCGGCTTCACGTTACCTGATTTCAAGCTTTACTACAAAGCTGTGATCACCAAGACAGCGTGGTACTTGCATAAAAACAGACACATAGTCCAGTGGAACAGAGTAGAGAGTCCAGATATGGACCCTCAATTCTATGGTCAAATAATCTTTGACAAAACAAGAAAAAAATATACAGTGGAAAAAAGACAGTCTTTTCAATAAATGGCACTGGGAAAACTGGACAGCTATATGTAGAAGAATGAAACTCGACCATTCTCTTACACTGTACACAAAGATAAACTCGAAATGGATAAAAGACCTCAACATGAGACAGGAATCCATCAGAATCCTAGAGGAGAACATAGGCAGTAACCTCTTCAATATCAGCCACAGCAACTTCTTTCAAGATATGTCTCTAAAGGCAAAGGAAACAAAAGCAAAAATGAACTTTTGGGACTTCATCAAGATCAAAAGCTTCTGCACAGCAAAGGAAACAGTCAACAAAACAAAAAGGCAACCCACGGAATGGGAGAAGATATTTGCAAATGACAGTACAGATAAAAGGTTGATATCCAGGATCGATAAAGAACTCCTCAAACTCAACATACACAAAACAGATAATCATATCAAAAAATAGGCAGAAAATATGAACAGACACTTCTCCAATGGAGACATACAAATGGCTATCAGACACATGAAAAAATGCTCATCATCACTAGCCATCAGGGAGATTCAAATTAAAACCACATTGAGATACTACCTTACACCAGTTAGAGTGGCCAAAATTAGCAAGACAGGAAACAACGTGAATTGGAGAGGATGTGGAGAAAGGGGAACCCTCTTACAGTGTTGGTGGGAATGCAAGTTGGTGCAGCCACTTTGGAGAACAGTGTGGAGATTCCTCAAGAAATTAAAAATAGAGCTTCCCTATGACCCTGCAATTGCACTGCTGGGTATTTACCCCAAAGATACAGATGTAGTGAAAAGAAGAGGCTTCTGTACCCCAATGTTCATAGCAGCAATGGCCACAGTCGCCAAACTGTGGAAAGAACCAAGATGCCCTTCAACGGACAAATGGAAAAGGAAGATGTGGTCCATATACATGATGGAGTATTATGCCTCCATCAGAAAGGATGAATACCCAACTTTTGTAGCAACATGGACGGGACTGGAAGAGATTATGCTGAGCGAAATAAGTCAAGCAGAGAGAATCAAGTATCATATGGTTTCAGTTATTTGTGGAGCATAACAAAGAACATGGAGGACATGGGGAGATGGAGAGAAGAGGGGAGTTGAGGGAAACTGGAAGGTGAGATGAACCATGAGAGACTATGGACTCTGAAAAACAACCTGTGGGCGCCTGGGTGGCTCAGTGGGTTAAGCCGCTGCCTTCGGCTCAGGTCATGATCCCAGGGTCCTGGGATCGAGTCGCATCGGGCTCTCTGCTCAGCGGGGAGCCTGCTTCCCCCTCTCTCTCTGCCTGCCTCTCTGCCTACTTGTGATCTCTGTCTGTCAAATAAATAAATAAAATCTTTAAAAAAAAAAACAACACATGCATTGAAAAACAACCTGAGGGTTTTGAAGGGGCGGAGGGGTGGGAGGTTGGGGAACCTGGTCGTAGATAATAGGGAGGGCACATATTGCATGGAGCACTGGGTGTGGTGCAAAAACAATGAATACTGTTATGCTGAAAATAAAAAAAAAGTAATAATAAATAAATAAAAATCTGGGTTAAATTAATGCCAATATTGTAATATTTAGGAGACTCTCTTAAGTACCTTTGAACGGCTTATTTTAAAGCTAAACAAACGTGATTCTTAATATATTTGTATTTGTAAAGCTCCATGGATATTTATTTTTTTTAAAGATTTTATTTACTTATTTATTTGACAGACAGAGATCACAAGGAGACAGAGAGGCAGGCAGAGAGAGAGAGGGAAGCAGGCTTCCTGCCGAGCAGAGAGCCCGATGTGGGACTTGATCCCAGGACCCTGAGATCATGACCTCAGCCGAAGGCAGCGGCTTAACCCACTGAGCCACCCAGGGGCCCTGGATATTTAATAATATATACTAACTTGACATCAACTCCACCTCCTTCTATTTTACAGGTAAAAGAGTCAAGAGCATTTTCAGCTAGATGTAATACCTACAGGGCTGACAGCTCCTTGAAATGTGGTGAAGGGCCATAGAGTTTTTGGTACTAATGTATTTTTTAAGTTAAATAGAAGTAAGTATGAAAATAATTGAAACTGTACCTTTCTGGGATGTGATGTTTGATCACAGTTAATATTTTTAGTGAAGAAAGGCTTGCTGGAGATGTTGAGTTTAGATACCATTGTGAGGAAACATGGAAAAACTATAAAGTTAATCATTAAGGACCAATGTATATATTCACTAAAAATGACTGGCTGGTTTTTCACCAAACTCTTTCTCTTTTCCCAAGTTCAGAGTTTTACTCACTGTCTTTCCAGTTAGTTGAGATCATGTGAGTTCTTACCAACTGAATGTGAGTGAATGTGGTCCACACACGCCCATGTGATTCTCCATTTTCTTCTGTCTGTAGGGTAGCTGTAAAGATCCCTAATGACCCAAGGTCTTCAGAATCCCAAGAAAGAGCCAGTGTCTTGGAGTTATCATATTTAAGGTGCTCAATGAAGAGCCACAGTGAACTGTTCTTTAAATGGGAATGACATAACTTATTGTGTCAAGTCATAGCAAATTTGGAGTTATTTGTTACAGGGATTAACCTATGCTGACTAATACAGAAATGAGTACTTCTGGTTGAGATAACCTATAACAACAACCTAAAATATGTGGTAGTGGTTTAGCTGGTGTGTGTGAAGAATAATGGAAAATGAAGAACATTCCAGAGGGAAGAGCCAGGGACTACTGAAGACAAGAGACAATGGAGTGTCTCTCAGAGAGCAGAATCTGGTCTAACTGATGAGTTTTCCAGACTTCCTGGTTAGAGGTCTTTCCTAATGTTAATTCAGCAGGATTTCAGGAAGACATGGACCAGCATCTGCTGTTTTCTCCAATCTTCCTTTTTCTAAATGAAGAAGCTCACTGAATTATCCCCTCCCTATTTTAATTTTATACACTGCATGTTGGCAAGTGGTGGATAATGTATCATTTTAGTTCATATATCATTACACCATGAAGAGCGCCTGAGGAATATACAGTTCCCATAGATCTCACACTTTTAGCTGGGTATAACTAGAAAGATCTTTAAGTTGACTCCCTGGGGAGAAGTATGTATGTATTTTCTGATGTGGGGACAATAAAATGGATATTTTATTTCCTAAGGTACAGACCATGGCAGAAAGAAGTTGGCTAATTGTTCATCAAGAATATTTTACTTTCCCAGAGGGCTCAAGGTAGTCTGCATGTCCCTTCCTGCCTTCTGTTATGTATGGCAGGTTGACCGAGTCTTGGCTAATGGAGTGGGAATGGGAGTGATATTCTCCACCTCCAGGCCTGGCCCATAACTGCTCTTGCATGATTCTCCACATTCTCTTTTCCTCCCATTTCCAGCTGGATGCAAAGATCTAGGACAGAATAATAAGGCCCGAGGGAATGATGAAGTCACAGATGGAAGGAGCCAGGGTCCTCAAATCACCATCAAACACCTGCACTGATGTGTTACATGAGTGAGAAATGAACCTCTATTGTGTTAAGCCTCTGAAATTATGGGAGTTGTTTCTAAGACCATTTAGCTGAACCAACCAAATACATTGTCTTTGTGACCCTAACAATTTACACTGGCACTCAATTTCAAATTAGTCACTTATAAGACAAAGACAAATAATTACCTGTAATTGACTTAATTCATATGAAAAACATATGACAAACTTCTAAAGTAAAAATAAACACACATACAGACAGAACAAGCAATAAGGTAACAAAATGAGAAGGTGGGAGGATTATTCCCAATGTACATAGAGATAAATGCAAAAGTCACAGAAAATAGGGTCTCAGAATCTACTATCGGAGATTGGTCCAGATCTTATCTGGAAAGCAGGTAAATTGATTGACAACTAAGCCTAATAATTGATTTCCTTGGATCCCGTAGTGAATTAATTATTCTAACAAAATTGGGTGATTTGATTTATATTTCCATGATGTGGTGGACTGTTTGTGGTATCCTACAACTTTCCTGCTGAATTAGGGAAGATCGGTCAATAATTTTTTCTATCTTTAATCATGGAAAAAAAAGTTGCATTCATGGGAAAGGAGAGAGAGAACAGTGAGAAATGACTGTATCTATCTGAATGACAAAGGAACAAAGCTTACACAAATCAGCACAGGAAACTTATGCAAAGATATGGATATGTGTACAGTTCCTTTGTTGAATGGGGACCATTTCTAATTTCCTATTTCAGTAACTGTAAGTTGATCATTATAATCATAGTTCCTGATGCATAGTAGGAACACAGTAGGTATGATATTCCAATATCTTTTCTTACACTAAAAAAAAAAAAAAAAAAAAAAGACAACACCAATATGTGTATCCTCATTTGGATTATAGTTTCATTTTTTAAAAAAGATTTTATTTATTTATTTGACAGACAGATCACAAGTAGGCAGAGAGGCAGGCAGAGAGAGAGGGGGGAGGAAGCAGGCTCCCGGCTGAGCAGAGACCCCGATGCGGGGCTCAATCTCAGGACCCTGAGATCATGACTAGAGCCAAAGGCAGAGACTTTAACCCACTGGGCCACACAGGTGCCCCTATAGCTTCATTTTTGTGGGTAGGATTTTCATCCTCAGAGTTTATTTCCACCCCACATAACAGATGGTATATTCTATTTAAATGTTAATTGATCATTCTGTTTAAAAAGACACCTCTAGGGGCACCTGAGTGGAGCAGTCAGTAGAGAATCTGACCCTTGATTTTGGCACAGGTCATGATCTCAGGGTCCTGAGGTCAAGTCCCCTGTTGGGCTCCATGCTCAGCACAGAGTCTGCTTGAGTATCTCTCCCCCTCCGCCCATCACGATTGTTCTCTCTAAAATAAGGACATCAATCATTTAAAAAACTAAAAAAAAAATAAAGACACTTCTAATAGATTGGAAGGTGTTTAGCAGTCTACACAAATTTTAAAAATCAACACTTTAGAAGACTCTTCAGTATGAAAGCCTAATTTTGAGGCAAAGTGTGAAAGGTGGTGAAGACAACGATGAGAGGTAAGTAGATGCACACAGAAATGAAGATGTTAGTTCTCAAGATCCTACAAGGAAGACTGGTTGCACTTTAATTCTGTCTAATCCTTTCCATTCTCACCCCCTTCTCTTCCTGGGGTGTACCTCCTTCTACTGCGTCTGGCAATTGCTTATTAGCAGTGGCTCTTAATGCTTCCCATGTGCTTAAATCATTTTTTCTCTATAGCTCACTTGCACAATTAGTGTGTCTAATTTTTTCTCATTCATTCATTCTTTCATTTCTTTGTTCATGAATATGCTCTGGATCCTGCTCTGCCTGTTCAGCTAATCTGACAAATTCTGGATCTCATTAAACTAAGTATGTATTTGGCTACTTTTTCCCCTCACCCTTATTTTCAGAAACTAAGTAGTGGTTTATCTAGTCCCTCCCACTTAGTTCTGATCTGTTAATGCACAGGCACTGATGTAACGCATGCCACCAGCAAGGAAAATAATTCCTTGCATTGTGATCACTGATTTTGTTTAAGAGTCAGTTTAGAAACAAGAGAGAGACGCTTTCCTAACGTTCGAAGTCATGAATGATTAAATGGAGAGAAGCTTCCGCTTATTCACAGAGTGTCCATCAGAGATATGAGGACTTTGTCTTCAAAGAATAATACAGTATAATTATCATTAACTGAATGCTAGTTTAATTATGGCATGGCATAATGCTTTATGTGAATTTTTTTATGCCTCACAGTAACCCAATGGAAGTTGCTCTATCATCCCCATTTTACAGATGAAAACCACCAAGGCAAAGACAAGTCAGCAGCTAATAAATGGTGGAAATGAGCTTCAGACCCGGGTCTGTCTGAGTCCAATGCCTCATGTTTTCCTGGTTTCCTCACCATAAAACAGCTGATAGGTTATATTGCTTTCCAATTTTCTAGGTACTTTTCTACTTATTCTTTAATTGCATCCATGTAGTAATTCTGTGATGAAAGCACTACTGTTCTTCTCATTTAGAGCTGAAGGGACTGAGGCTCTACCATGTGATTTTCCCGAGGTAGAATCATCTTGGACCCATGAGATTGGGATTTACTATCATGTCTTCATTTTTCCGCCTCCCCATCATAACTACGCAGAGAATTTCTAATCAAATCATGTACACATGCACACGTATATATTCCCAGAGGCCTTATTCAAATCAAAAATCCTTCATCATTACATGAGTAGAGAATGCAAACACCAAGCTAATGAGATTTGAACTGAGAACAAACATCGGGGCAGCTATATATTCTGGCTAAATAAAAGCAACACCGGGAATTACAAGAGGTCCTGCTCGGGAACTTCAAAGGAAATAAGCTATCGTTATTAAGAGCTTTTAATGCAAACTTATCCGAAACAGAATGCCTGCTATGGGTATTTTTCTATGCCCCTCTTATGCACATCATTGCCTGCTGGTCAATCCGAGACGTTAAAAAAAAAATAATAATAATGGAAATTTCAGGTGTTAAATGAGCCACCCTGGGGCACTTCTACATAGTCCCTTGAATGCCGTAAAGGAAATATATGGTATGTGACAAAGAAAATTAATTAAAACGAGCCATAAAGGCTGCTGAGTTCAAACAAACTGTGGCCCCTAGCACATACCAACTCTAGACCTGCAGGCCAGACTTCATGAAATCCAGACAAACTAAAGCATGTTTTTATGCTTTAATGAGGAATGGAGGTTGTCATGTTTCTTAAGTATTCGAAATCTATGGTGACCACCTTGCATTTGAGACTTCTAGGAAGGAAAGTTTATTGAATCTTACCACTCTTTATTCAGCAAAAGCCTCAATGCTCATTCAGTTCTATTGGGGAGTTTTCAATAGGAGATTAGGTTATTAAAAAACAGCATTCTGCTTATTGTCCAAAGAAAACTAACATAAGCTTTAGGTTTAGGTATAGGAGAGTTTATTTATCGGCAAATTTCAATATGAGTTTGGGTTTCTATTTTTCCATCTTCTTCTGTTAATGCTATCTTTTTTTTTTTTTTTTAGTTTTATTTATTTATTTGACAGACAGAGATCACAAGTAGGCAGAGAGGCAGGCAGAGAGAGAGAGAGAGAGGAAGCAGGCTCCCAGCTGAGCAGAGAGCCTGATGCGGGGCTCGATCCCAGGATCCTGAGATCATGACCTGAGTCAAAGGCAGAGGCTTAACCCACTGAGCCACCCAGGGGCCCCTGTTAATGCTATCTTAATCATCTCTCCATAATATTTCTTTGTCCGTCTCTCAGAAATGGCCAGAGGATCCTTCTTTGATTTTTCTTTGGTGAATATTCAAACCCACTTTCTGTGGAATTTCTCCCTTTAGGTAAAAGCCTACTATCTTTTTTATCCCTCCCGTATTATTATTATTATTATATTTTTTTTTTCTTTGCAACATGCAGTAGCAATGTGATGGCACAACTCCATGGCTACCCTACGTTTCTCATATCTTTTACCCTATTTTACATTCTTTACAAGTTTACCTTACCTGCTTTGGGGACTACCTGCTCTCCTCTTCAAAACTTCCTATTGAGACAACCTTCCATCTATTTTTTTTTTAATTCTTTTGTGGGAGAAAATACCATTGAGCTGTCACTTTCAAAACTGTGAGTGAAGTCAAATTTATATCGATCAAAGTGACATATTTGCAAAGCCAAATAAACTGAGACATCCATATAATTTATAGCTTGTTATGTTTGGTGATAAACAGACATTTTAATTAAGTTTGAGGTGGAAGATTTGAAAAAACTTCTACTTGCATTTTATCACTCACAACAAATATAGCCTTGGATCAAGAGAAAGATAAATAGCAGAATGGATCCTATACATACATACGGACTAAGGGTGTGGGTATTTGCACGGCTTATGTGAGATGGGCCATGAAATAAAATATCAAGAACGTCCCATCAACTCATAAAAGATCAGTAGAAACCCTCTCTGTAAAAAAAGCCTTTTTTTCCCCCTCCCCTGAGCCAAAACTCACAGACTCTTAAAGTCACAGGTATAATAATGATGGGAAATGAGGAGTGATTCCCATAAGTAGAGAGCTTTACCAAAGCACTTACCCATGGAGTAATTTGTCTCTGAAACCTTTGGAATGACCTCATTTGATGTATTTGTTACAGAGGAGAATCATGGGCCCAGGTAGAAGAGAGGAATTGACTCCCAACCTGTGGTTGTCAAGGACTCCTTTGCCTCCTGGCTGTGCCGACTGGCTTGTATCAGAGGCTGAAGCAGCAGAGGGCCCTTAGGATTTTTTCATTAGTAACTTTTGTCTTTTTGATGGAATAAGCAGAAAGCCTGAAGCTAAAACCCAATTTTAAATGTGACTTTTAAATTTTAAATATAGCAAAATCGACTGAAATGTGAATATTCTGCTGTTTGGAGAGACAAGTGTGAGTATTAAAAAAATATGGTTTATAGATCCGTTATAGATATTTGATGTGGATATACTACAATAGATACAATCTTTCCCTCAAATCCTGGTGTGTTAGTTTGCTAGACCAGCCATAACAAATTACCAGGGACTGAATAGCTGAAAAACAAAAATTTATCTTTTCATAATTATGGAAGTTAGAAGCCTGAGATCGAGATGTCATTAGGATCGGTGTCTTCTGGGGTTCTGCCCTTGGTTTGTAGATGACTTTTTTCTCCCTGTCTCCGTAGCATTGTAGAATGTCCATATTGAATATCTATAACAAATCTATAAACTGAAGGAGAGGGAGAATCTTAAGCAGGCTCCATGCCTAGAATGGAGATCACAGAGCTCAATCTCACAACACTGAGATCTTGGCCAGAGCCGAAATAAAAAATCCGGTGCTTAGCTGACTGAGCCACCCAGATGGCTTTGTGTGAGTGCCCCTCTGCATCTCTATGGGTGTCCAAATTTCCTGTTCTTACCAGGATACCAGTCAGACTAGATTAGGACTTCATTTCAATTTAATCAACCCTTTAAAAGTCCTCTCTCTGAATATAATCATTCTCTGAACCACTGGGGTATAGGACTTCAACCTACAAATTTTGGAGCTATACAGTTCAGCCTGTAACACCTGCTACACTGGAAATTAAAGATCACACAAAAATGAATTATAGACAAAAGAAACATCATTTTCCTATATAAAAGTTTCATATCTTGAAAATTGCTACCAAAAAGAATGTTTAGAACATGTTCAAAACATGGGTGATGAGATATTTGAACAAAAGGATATGCAAATGCCAAGATGTATCATTTTAGTTGTCTGTCAAGTTTAGAAGTACATCTAAATGTGATGTCTGAGAAAACAGTCATATCAATCCTCACTATTGTTCAATGTCACTGTAATGATGTTTCATGCTTACATACTACGTTTTTTAGTTTCAAAGCATATTCTCATTCATTGTTTAATTTTAGCCTTGAAATAACCAAGGTAGTACTGGCATTGGTAGGTCGGATTTTTGTTTGTTTATTTGTGTTGGGAGAACTGGAGGGTTAGTGGGGTTGAGTTGAAGGAGAGCTCTCTTTAGAAGATGTTCTTTATCTTCTATTCTGGCTAGTGTTCTGTTGGTTATATTCTATTCATTGGCATCAAGGAATCTTACTTCATATGATGATTCTTTTTGAAATGGGCATAAACTTTCTCCATAAGTTAAAAGAATGTTTTGATATTTACTATTTTAAGACTCTTTACTATGTGTCACAAAATTAATTATCTGTGTTACTAGGTATAAGATTATAGTTCTAGTTTTTTAAATTATCCATTATGGCCACAATGGAAACTAGCAACAATTAGAAATAACTAAATCAAAATCTTGTTATTTGAGACAACATGGAAGGACCTAGAGGCCATTATGCTAAGTGAAATAAGTCAGACAAAAAAAAGACAAATATCATATGATTTAATTTAGAGTTGTTCTCTAAAAAACAAAAACAAGGGACAACTGGGTGGCTCAGATGGTTAAGCATCTGCCTTTGGTTCAAGTCATGATCTCCAGGTCCTGGGATCTAGCCCCACGTTGCAGAATCTGTCTCTCCCTCTCCCTCTCTGCCTCTCCCCCAATGTGCTCTGTCTCTGTATCTCTCTCAAATGAATAAGTTTTAAAAATCTTAAAAACAAAACAAAACAAAACAAAAGGAACGGACAACAGAAATAACGACAAAAAGCTTTAGCAAAAATAGAAACATATTCATAAATATAGGTAACTGAGTGGTGGTTGCCAGAGGGTGGGTGAGTAGGGAAGGGGGTAGGCAAAATAGGGAAAGAGTGTTAAAAGGAACAAACTTCTAGTTATAAAATAAATCATTCATGGGATGAAACGCACAACAAGCGAATATAGTCAATAATATTGTTATAGTATTTTATGGTGACAGATGGTAACTACACTTACCATGGTGAGAATTTCATAATTTATATAATCCAATCACTATACTAATAGCACTGTAGCAAGTGCTATTTATTAAAAATAATACAACATTAGATGACAACTATGTGTCAATTAAGAATTAAAAAGTAAAATAAGACTATTTTTACAAAATGCCTTTTTTCTGGGGGTGCGTGGGAGGGTACTGAGATAGATGTTCATGTGGATCTGAGTTAATGCAAGAATTCCCAGAATTTTTGACAATGGAATGCTGGCAACGTAATTGGTTAAAGTGCATTTTTTTGCTACTGCTATTTTTGTCTTCTATGTGATTATCCCCAAAGCGATAATTGTCTCTTTATGGAATGATAATTACCAGTTAGATTAACAAAATGTCAGTGTTGTGAAGGCAATAAAATAAAGAAAATTTATTTACTTTCAAACTAAAAAAAAAAGTAATGTATGCTTTCCTAAAATATTCATTATATGGCTACATAGAGATTAAATATATAGATCTGCCTTTATCTCTCCTCAGTCTTTCCTAGGAAGTAACCACTATTAGAAGTTTGTAAATGTACATGTCAGTATATGCAGCCTGCATTATATCTTATTGCTTATTGCCCTGTTTTGACATGAGAAGATTGTAGTAAAACATTTATCAAATTACCATGCAATAAAAATGAAAAATAACTCCATTTTTAAGTCTTTCATGAAAATAGCAAGTGCTATTTATAAAGTGAATCAAAATATCTTAAATATATTTTTTTTATTCTTTTCTTCAGGCTTACCCTCCATACAGCTGATGACTCCACTTCTCTCTGGCCCACATTGATGTTCCTTATAACTGTTTTCCAAGTGCAGACCAAGACCCAGACTGTTTTTCTCATTTTCCCTCTTTAGCTTGGAAATTTGTTAATGGAGCAGAAGCTTCTCTATCTTCTTTCAATTTTTCTGTTGTCTCATTACTGGTATCCTGGGCTTCAAATGAGAGTCAAGAAACTAACCAAGCTTGTGTGACTCTTTCTTCTTCAAAGAGGGGGAATGGAAGTATAAATACACCAAATTAAATACATTATTTCAAGTTTGCCACATCTTCTTGTGTATACACATATAGCTGTGCATGATGTATCATGTATGCCTTTAAATTATAGTTCTACCTTTGGGCATTCCCTTTTACACCAAAGAGCATCATGTGGAAATGAGGTTCTTGGATTTAGAAGTGAGTAACAAGGAGTAATTCAGTTTTGTTTTTTTTTTTTAAAGATTTTATTTATTTATTTGACAGAGAGAGATCACAAGTAGGCAGAGAGGCAGGCAGAGAGGAAGGGAAACAGGCTCCCTGCTGAGCAGAGAGCCCGATGCAGGGCTCAATCCCAGGACCCTGAGATCATGACTTGAGCCGAAGGCAGAGGTTTAACCCACTGAGCCACCCAGGTGCCCCAGTAATTCAGTTTAATGAAGAACAATTGCCTCCTTTTATATATGACAAGAGTTTTTCTAAAAGGAAAAAAAAAAAAAAGAACACCTTAAATTTTCAGTAACCCCGGGATCAAAAATGAAACGTTTACATAAAGAGACAAAAATCTTTAAATGAGAGTATCTTTAAATAAGAGTAAGTATATTGCTCAGCTGAGAAAACCAGTTTCTTATGAATCAACAGAAAACAGAAGCTGGACTTGAGTCATAAGTGGGATTTGTGGGAAACAAAAATCAAAGCATTTTTGCTAGCAAATGAAGGTTGAGGGGGCAGTTGTTTGTAGTGCAAGTGCTACATTGTCTGGTTTGTTTAATTTTTGAAGTTGACACATCACACATTGTTGAACTGACATGCTGGACGAACTTGAGTGTAGGGTAGAAACTATAATAAGCCAAGGGCTCTGCCCTCCCTTACGAGTCATCAGTGGTAAAATATAAATGTGGATCAGTTTGGAAGAATTTGCAAACTTGTCTGGATGTTGTGGACATGCTGTGAACAGTGCCATGTCATCTGCAAAACTTGAAACAATGTTATTTTAAAGCAATATGCCAAGAATTGAGATAATGCAGACATATATTCATATTTGAACAAAGTGACATCTTAATAAGACTGAAGCAATGTTTCAGACTTTGAAAACCCTGAGGTCTCATCACACATAACATTTATTAAGAGCAGTTTAGCTTCTACCCCAGAATGTGATCACAAGGAGTATAAAGCCATATAACAGGTCTGGTTGGGAATCATGGAAGGACACAGGGTTGTACCCCTCTGGGTAACATTTCAGATCACCAGAATATAATTTAGATACACTGTATTTAATTAAGCCTATGCTGGTAGATGGAAGGAAGGAAGGAAGGAAGGAAGGATAGAAGTGAGGGAGGACAGAGGGAGGGGAAGGGAAAGGAAGCAAAAGGAAAGGAAGGGAAGGGAGAGGAATTTTCAAATAGAAATAAACTGAGCCTAATGAAATAAATTGCCTTGTGTTGTAGCCAGAAACAGTAAATACCCCTTCACCATAAGGTGAATGGGACCCAGCCTAATGAAAGCTAAGTGAATGAATTAACATGCAATTTTCATTGTATATTTGCAATAACTTAAGGAAGAAACTTACTTTTTTGTCTTTTTGCAATTGTCTTTGATTTAGAGATCCTTCTGCTGATAGCGATATTGTTCATTTTTGGTATTCAACTAAACACATAGATTGCAAGTCTTATAAGGGCTCTTTAAGATCATGAAGCCTCTGTTGAAGACAGTGTAACCTTTGACTTGAATCTTGATACAAACTACTGCAGAGAATGTATAAACGGAAGTAGTCAAGAAGTCAACTCCAAGGGATTTGTGGAACTATTTTTATAGAGAATAAGAGAAAGTGAAAGAAGTCATTTACTGAAGAATAGAATTGACCATTTTAACCTTATTAATGAGTAGTGGAGCCCAGAATTTAAGGATGATGCAATTAAAATTTCTCTTAACAGGCACCTGGATGGCTCAGTGGGTTAGACTTCTGCCTTCCGCTGGGGTCATGATCTCAGGGTCCTGGAATAGAGCCCCGCATTGGGCTCTCTGATCAGCCGGGGCCCTGCTTCCCCTTCCCCTCCCCCACCTGCTTATGATCTCTCTGTCAAATAAATAAATAAAATCTTTAAAAAAATTTCTCCTAACAATTTTTTTTATACACTGGTTTTGTGTTTGGGAACTATGAAGTATAAACATAGATTAGGATAAATTATGATTAGAACTTGTAGAACTATTAATAACATATAAATTATGGCAATTACTAGCACAATTTTATTTTTTAAACAATTTTCTAACGGTGTATAAAGCTCGTACCAACTCTACTTCAAGCTGGATTTGTTAGGAGAATTCCTATGTATTTTTCCATAAAATGCAGTTTATTTAACCCTAAGTATTTCTGCTAATAAACAATATGGGATACATATAGTTTATTAATTCATCAGTGATGTTAATTTTAAATGCCAAATCCCTGGCCATAAAAACTAAAGGAACTCAATTGCAGATCACATGTACTTTAGACCTTCTTCCTAAGGAATTTAATTTGGGGATAATATTTTTTCCATTTAAAAAAATATTTCTGTTGGGATGCCTGGGTGGCTGAGTCAGTTAAACGCCTGCCTTCAGCTCACGTGATTATCTCAGGGTCCTGGGATAGGTCCCCACATTGAGCTCCCTGCCCAATGGGTAGCCTACTTTTCCCTCTTCTGCTTCCTCTACTTGTGTTCCCTCTCTCTTTCTCTCTGTCAAATAAATAAATAAATCTTTAAAAATAAGTTTCTGTCTATGACATCAGTGATAGAACGTTGTCCACTGCTCTCCACTAACCATCCACTTCCTAACAGTCTATGATTGGAGGGAAGTTGGCACCAACCCTGCCTTATGAGTTGGTGTGAATGATGTTAACTAAGTCAGTCAGTCTTTCTATTGAGCTGTTCACATGCTAAGGTTAGGAACTAGCATCGGATCTAAGCCAGACCAGTTGCTTTGAATCTCCTCCACTGGATATGAATGAGGAAACAGTAGCTCTAGGAGACCCTGTACTTGTTAAAAATTTGGGCTAAGATCCAGCCTTAGGATAATGTGACACTGCAGAATATAAAAGAGACTGAAAGAACTGGGTTATTTGATGATATCATTGCTCTGAGTCTTTCACTTTCCATTGCCCAAGAATGGTATGAATCAGGATATCTCATTTACACTGACAGTTAAGTTGCATCCATGATAAGCATAATACTGTTATTTGTGTTGGCAGTCTATTTCTGAACTCATGAAAAAGGATTTCTAGCATACATCGAAAAGGTTTTCATGCAAAAGACTATCTCTGGAAATGTAAGCAGTAAAGAAGTTGGTTTGATTGAAGCTAGGAGTTTGCCTTGAGAGATATTAAGATCCAGTGTTGGACATAAAGAAAATGCTTTTTTTATGCATGTTCATTTCTTATTCATTCATCTCAACTCCATTTCTTCTTTTTCCTCCTTTCTTCATTCCTCCCTTTCTTCCTTCCTTCCTTCCTCTCCTTCCCTAGTCTCTTCCTTCCTTCATTCATTCCTTTCTTCCTTCTTTCCTTTCTTCCTTTCTTTCTTTCATTCTCTCTTTTTTCTCTCTTTCTTCCTCCCTCATTTCCTCCCTCCCTCCCTTCCTCTCTCCTTCCCTCTTTCTTTCCTTCCTTCCTTCCTTTCTTTCTTTCTTTCTCTCTCCTTCCTTCCTTCCTTCCTTCCTTCCTTCCTTCCTTCCTTCTAGAAGATCAAACTGTACCAAAGGCAACAAAAGATACATTATACTACTGTCTTGTCTGTTCTTTCAACTAAAGTGTTTAAGGTTCAAAAGAACATTAATGTAGAGGCATTAGGCTATTGTATTTCTAGAAGCTCATTTAGTACCTGACATTTACTAACTATCTAGTCTGACTGAATAACTAAATAAGTTTTAATTTAGTGCCACACTACACAGGAAAAGAAAGAAAGTATTTAGTTTTGTTGACATTTATTTCATGATTATTTTTTTTTAAAGATTTTATTTATTTATTTATTTGACAGGGAGAGATCACAAGTAGGCAGAGGCAGGCAGAGAGAGAGAGAGGGAGGCAGGCTCCCTGCTGAGCAGAGAGCCCAATGCAGGGCTCGATCCCAGGACCCTGAGATCATGACCTGAGCCAAAGGCAGCGGCTTAACCCACTGAGCCACCCAGGCACCCCTATTTCATGATTATTTTTAAATAATGGCTAAGGACCATTTTCTCCCTCCCTATTCTAAGTGATATTTATACATAATTATCATGTGCTCATTTGTATGGGGACTGTGTACAACAATAACTAAATAATATACAAACACAACTAGATACATTAGATAGGTAGATCTACAGTTAGTTAGTGATATTATGAAGGTTAATTTATGTGTCAGCCTGACTAAGCCATTGAGTGCCCAGATTTTTTTCTCATTTTCAAATATATATTTTGGATAAATTAATTAATTAAACATTATTCTGAGTATATCTGTGAAGGAGTTTCTGGATTAAATTAATATTTGAGTTGGTAGACTGAGTAAAGCAGATGGCCCTTCCTAATGTGAAAGTGTCCCATCTAATCCACTGAAGACATGGATAGAACAAAAAAGCCTGAGTAATATAGGTTCTCTATGTCAAGTACTTCTCGACTGTCTTCAGGTTAGAATATTGGTCTTCTGTCTTTGGACTCTGATTCATACTTGAACTTATACTGTTGGCTCTCCTGATTCTCAAGCCTTTGGACCAGGACCAGAACTATAACATATGTCCTGGCCTGCTGAATGCACATCTTGGGACTTCTCAGCTTCCATAACCATATGAGTCAGTCAGTTTCTTATAATAAATTTATTTATTAAGAACAGAACCAGTAGGAGATCCCAGAATAATATAGATTGATATGTAATTAATGGGAATATATATTAAAAATACAATAAAAGAAAATATTAATACTGAAGGAGTGATGGGATGAGTTAATTTAATGAAGGAAACAGGTTGTGAACATAAATATTTATATACATGTACAAATATTTCATTTTAGTCTACTTTTTCTACTATATCAGTATACATTTTATTAATTATTAATGTATTTACCCATTAATTGTTCAACCTTCAATCAACTTTGAATCTCCAATGCCTACCATGTTAAAAGCACTCACACAGTGAGACACTCTAAAGATCATTACCTACTATCAAAGAAAACCCACATCCCAACAATGAAAGACTCTATGTTAGGGTTGGTTCAGTGTGCTCTGGAGGAAAAAGAAGAAGGGGGTGGTGTATGGCTAAATTAGACTGGTAGATCTGTCTGAACTTCTAAGAAGAGATAAACACTTTAATAGGAATTCTGAGTTTTCTGTATTTCCATACAATAGTTTCTTCAGTTGCCCGACAGTCTGGAGGAAGGGAGAGTACATAGCACCCCTTTTGAAACTACAGTGATTTTTTTTTTTCAATTATCATATGGTTTCACTTATTTGTGGAGCATAAGAAATAACACGGAGGACATAGGGAGATGGAGAGGAGAAGGGAGTTGAGGGAAATTGGAGGGGGAGATGAACCA
Source organism: Meles meles (assembly GCF_922984935.1). Taxonomy (NCBI): domain Eukaryota; kingdom Metazoa; phylum Chordata; class Mammalia; order Carnivora; family Mustelidae; genus Meles; species Meles meles. Next base: position 127,790,369 of record NC_060071.1, read on the forward strand.
TGAGAGACTATGGACTCAGAAAAACAATCTGAGGGTTTTGAAGGGGCAGGGGCTGGGAGGTTGGGCCAGTCTGGTGGTGGGTATTGTGGAGGGCACGCATTGCATGGAGCACTGGGTGTGGTGCACAAACAATGAATTCTGGTACACTGAAAAGAAATTTAAAAAATGAAAAATTAAAAAAAAATATTGCTTTCCTGGAGCTTACATCTAGTGGGAATTAGACAATAAGTAATTATGCATATGTATTTTAAAATGCAGAAGAATGATGTCAGTAACTGTTAATGCCCCTTGTGATCTTTGTGCAAAGGAAACTACAGTGATTTTGCTTTTACTTCTAACTCTCAAGCTACTGTCAAAATTGAGCTTGCTGCACCTATTTTGCAATAACTAGGCAAATGGGAAGAGTGCATCACCCTATTAAAAAGTATTTTATTCCTGCAATTCAGAAGACACTAACCTCTGGCTTGAAATCTGCACTGCCTAATGCTCTTTGCACCCAGGCTATTGGGTCCTACCTTTTTGAGGTGGAAATGTCTGCACAATTTACTGAGGCTTTAGGCAGGGTTATGTTGGTCTAGCAGTTAAATAGTTATGTTAGGAATAAAAAAGTATTTAATGGTTTATTGGAAAGTCAATGGCATAATGTGTGAGGTGCCTCTTTAACCGTATACTAAAAGTGTCAAAATTCCATGCAATTTTCCACACATAAAAATGGCATAATATCCTACAGGTGTCAGCCGTTTATTTCCACTTGCTCTGCTCATTAGTAAAATATTTCAATACATAGTCTCCTGTATATTAATCTGGCATGTCCTAGTGAATAGCCAGGCTAAGCAAGAAACCAAGTAGGTTCTGAAAAGTATATTAAACACTAAGAACTTATTGCAATTTATCTAAAGTGTTTATATTTATTGTGGTCACTTCCTACAACACTAATTCACTATGCTGATTGTTGCACTGTCCACTGTTGAATGTAAATCCTTTGTGGGAAATCCAAATGTCCTTGGTAGATACTCAATCTTTGCCTTAAGCTCTCTACCAAAAATAATAAAGATTGCCTCAGGACAATCTACAACCCCTTAAGAAGTAGATTTTTTTTTTTTTTTTAGATTTTATTTTATTTATTTGACAGACAGAGATCACAAGTAGCAGAGAGGCAGGCAGAGAGAGAGAGGAGGAAGCAGGCTCCCCACTGAGCAGAGAGCCCAACGCGGGGCTCGATCCCAGGACCCTGAGATCATGACCTGAGCCGAAGGCAGCGGCCCAACCCATTGAGCCACCCAGGCGCCCCAGTAGATTTTTTTTTTAATGGTAATTGATTTTCAGTGGACATGGACTTTTGAAAAATACATGCAGCTATACTGGTGGACATATTCCATGCCCTTCCCCAGATACACTCTGCACATAAAACCTCATAGCAGGATGCTCTGAAAAAAATTATAAAATTTTCCCACAATTAAAAAGAAGTCTCCCTCCAAAGAAGTCCCTATTTTATAAAGAAATGACCTTGTCATTTTAAAGTAAGTATGTATCATTTCTATTTTCTGTGTTTAAAATACATATACTTTGCTTTAAGTAGACTTATTGCTCCATATGGTTTAAGAGTTACTATTGATAAATATACATATTATATAAATGGTGTGTGTGAGTGAATGTATAGCTAAGTATTGGTGGAGCCCTATGATATATATTTACTTTGTACATAGAGCTATATTTTATCTTATATATCAGTGTAAGGCTACACACGCAATGTGAATTATATGACATCATATCATCTATTCAATTCCTTTGTGTAGCAGAAATATGTGGGGTGTGTGTGTGTGTGTGTGTGTATGTGTGTAATTATAAGAATAATTTCTACAGAGCTCACAAGAATATAGAAAAAAGAGAAAGAAAACTATTTATGTATATGTAGTATACATCCGACCCATTCTTTAAGCTTAGTATCTCATAGCTTCCCCCTAATGTTTTATGATAAGAATAGCAAAGAAATATTACATCTACCAATCAGTAGATTATTAGCTATACTTTGAGTAACCTGCCATTTATCTCAACTCCACAATAAATTTATTTAGAAAAAGTCAATAGTAATATTAATAAAAGATTACCCCATTCAAATGTTTCAAGGGTATTATTCTGTTTAAGAACAAAGTCATTCAGTAGTAATAACTATTTTAACAAAGCCAAATTTTAACTAAATATTTTATCTGGGTTCATCTTATAGATTTATCTTTTTTTTTTTTTTTAATTAGTAAATCAGATGGCATAGCTGGAATTTAAGTGTATTCTTTCTTGTTTGTTTTCAACTGTAGTCAAAGAAGTTTCAAGAAACAAAGATGCATGAATAATTCTGCCTATGTTTTCTGACTGCCTCTTGAAAATTAGAAACCCACAAATATTATTAATTTATTAATAACTAATAGGGTGGAAATTAGCAATAATTATTAAAAAATAATTGGGTGGAAAAGAACAGCGTCTTCATTTAACTTTACTGATCTGTTAATATTTGAAATATGAATCTATTTACATTGTCATTTATAAAAGAACTTTGTAAATTACCTATATAATTTCATTAATCCTTCTTTCTTTTTTTTTACCCTCATTATCCATTTCAAGAATTTTTTTAGAGTGATGAAAATTTCCATCTACTTCAATCACACATAACCCAACTCATATTATGCTGTGATGTCTATCTGTAAATTTCTTTTTTTTTTTTGAGGGTCTTTTTTTTTAAAGATTTTTTTTTTATTTGACACAGACAGAGAGATCACAAGTAGGCAGCAAGGCACTCAGAGGGAGAGAGAGAAGCAGGCTCTCTGCTTAGCAGAGAGCCCGATGCAGGGCTCGATCCCAGAACCCTGAGTTTATGACCTGAGACAAAGGCAGAGGTTTAATCCACTGAGCCACCCAGGTGCCCCTATCTGTAAATTTCTATGACTAATATGTTTCCTGCCTTTATTCAGTATTTGGAAATCTTGCTTTCAATTATATTTCTAGCCTTTCCAAAGTAAGGTTGCTAGGCTGCTTCCCATTTTCCTGAGAAATCTGAGGAGAGATCCAGAGGCTGGTATCATCTCACCTCCCCACTTCCCTGCACGTGTTGTCAGTGCCCAGAATGACCTCCTGATGCTTCCACCTTAGACGACCCCTTCCTATGAGCACCAGATCCAATTCATTCTTGACTGTTCAATGAAATCATTCCAGCAATTCTTTCTTTTCGCATTTTTAATAATTCTCCTTTTGATACAATATATTTTCCATCAGCATATAAAGTATTCATATTTCTGCAAAGGTTTAATTTTTTTAAAAGAGTAAAGCTTAACTAAATTAAATAAGGCAAAACAAAACTCTTATGACCTCACTGACTTGGGTTCAGAGATTTCTTGTCTCCCTTTGCCTCGCATTGTCTATTCTCACTTCCCTCTAATTTTTTCCTTCCCCTCTTGTTGAACTAAACAGATTCAGATGTTTTTGTCTTCACCATGCTATGCCACTCTTCTCCACTTTTCCTTTTAGCTCACCAATAGCTGCCATATAGCTAAATCCAATAGTTCGCCTTTAGTCCTCATACTGCTTTGATTATCACCCTCCCAAAAGCCATGTCCACCTTGAAGTTTAGAATATGACCCAAGCTGAGGAACTCCAAGGATTGTTAGCAATTACCAGAAGCTGGTAGAGGCAAGGAAGTGTTCTCCTCCAGAGTTTTCAGGGGAAGTATGAACATTTAACTTACTTGGCAACCAGGAAACTGCTGTCATCTCATTTGCCCGCTATTTCTCTGGATACTCCTTATCAGTCTCCTGGTTCTTCTTTATCTCCCTGACTTCCAAACACCAGAGCACCTAGGGCTTGATCCTTATTCTAACATCCTCCCTGGTGATCTTATCCAGGTCTCATGGTCTTAATTATGCTGATGATTCCTCATTTTATATTTCCAGTCCATACCTTGCACATGGACATCTGTGTAGTTTTTTCTTTAATATTTCCACTCCTATTCCAATGGGCATCTCAAATAGAACATGTCCCAAACTGAGAAAGTAATGAATAGGACTATGCTATTCTGTGTACCAATAAATAAAGAACATTTTCCTTCTTTCTCCAACCAATAAATAATAAAACCCAATAACCTGACTATAGTTTGGATTAAATACTTTGGTATTGTGTCTTCTTCATTGTGGTTTGGTTTTTGAAATCTCACAATGTATATTAGGTTTCAGCATACATGTTTGGAAGCGATATAAGCATTAAGGCTATAGCAGCCCCAATCCAACCATAGGAAGTCATGTTAGCTTGTATTTTATTCAAAGTCAAATTTTTACTCCCTGCTTCTGCATTGGCATTTGTCTGCAGACCGCCATGATGGCTCTGCTGGAATATTGCACTAGACCCTCAACTGGGCTTTCCATTTCAAACATTATTTCTCTACAATCCAAAGGAGCCAGAATGATCCTTTATAAATATGAGTCATATAATGATATCTCTGCCTCATAACTTCCAATGCCCTTGTGTTGCATTTATTGCAAAATGCCAACTTTATGCTGGACTTGTAAGATCCTATGGGATGTAGCCTCCATGACCCCCTCCCATGTGCCATTCTTCTCTTTGCTTCTTCCTCTCCTGCTCTTTTACTCTTCTTCCTTTTTCTCAAACAAGGCAAACTTCTTCTTACATAGATTTTGCCATGTCATTCACGTCCACCTTACTGTAAATTTTTAAAGACTGCTTTTTGTAATTTAAGTCTTAGATTTAATGTGGACTCAGAGAGGTCTTCCATGACCATCTGATTTCAGTTATTCTAAAATTCACTCATATTAAAAGACACTGTATTATGATATTCATAATTTATTTCAGAAGTATCAGGTTACGCAGTTTTATAACACATGAGTGCCAGTTGTCTTGAGCTTTGATTAGGAGGGTGTCTACTGCCCTAATAAAGAATTCACATTCCTGGGATTATTTAATTCTGCCTTTATGGCAGGAAGCATATATTCCGGGGGGACCTACTATAAGTCTTTCAGCCATTACACTGAGAAATCAGATTTAATTGGTAAAATTAGTGTCTTTTTAATTAGAATAATGAATGTGTAGGACGGGGTCTCATTAAATCTGAAGGTAGAAACAAAGCACGGTTGGCTTAAATGCCGTATATACATTCAACACTCCTGTATGGATAGGATATCAATAACCAGAAGGGTATAGAAAATGTACTTTTGGGGATTGGACATGTGAACTAATCACTAACAGTCATCCATACTGAATTTGGCAGCTTTCCGTTTGATTTTGGTTCTAAGGGGGAACACCTTTGTAATGGAATTTCATCAAATTTATAAAATTTATAAAGCAAGGCTCATGGACTGTTTAGTGTCTGCTTTGCTAATTAATAGTTATCTAATAAATGTCACTATAGTGGCAATAATGGGTCTAAAATATGTTGTTAATTTGTGAGTAGAACAGCCAATTGGTACTCTCCTTAAGCAGATGACTATTCTTAGCTACTACAAAGAATCTGAGAGCTCTGCTTTCCCGTGCTAGTCTTCTCTCCAAGCCTTGCACCCAGTGGTGATCAGTAGAACAAATTATTTAAAAGTTCAAACTGGCTTAGACTTAATCCATTCTGATCATTCAGTTGTTCCTTGAGGAATGTTCAGCTGGCTTTGCAGGAAAAAATAGTCCTTCGTGTAGCCACTCTTTTTTCTCTTTCTGTTCCTGATATGACATGAATATACTGTGAAGAAAAAGCGTTATGCATCCCTGCATCAAACATGAAACTTGTTCTGTTAGAATATCCTCTGCTCCCTGGGTGGCTCAGCTGGCTGAGCATCCAACTCTTGATCTAGGCTCAGATCATGATCTTGGAGTTGTAAGATTAAGCCCTGCGTCAGATTCCACACTCAGTGCAGAGTCTTATCATGAGTCTCCTTCCTGCTCATGCTCTCTCTCTCTCTGTCTCTCTCAAATAAATAAATCTAAGAAAAGAAGAAGAGAAGAGAGAGAAGAGAAGAGAAGAGAAGGGAAAAGGAGGGGAGGGGAGTAGAGGGAAGGGGAAGGGAGAGAAGAGAGAAGGAGAGGAGAAAAGAGAAAAGAGGAGAAGAGAAGAGGATATTTTTTGGAATTTATGTCTTGCCCCTTTTTGACCAGGGACTTCCTGCCTTGCAGCCATTTGTAGGTGAGTTTGTCAACAAACTGAGTGACCCTGGAGACAGATTTAGTGTCAATGTCAGAGTGGAGAGTTCAGCTCTGTCACTACTCTGATTAAGGCTTTGTGAACTCTGACTCAACCAAGTCTGCCTAAATGAAACTATGGGATGATAAATTCATGTCATATTAAGTCGTAGATGTTGCAGTAATTTGTTACATCAGAAATATGAAATTAATAAAACTAGCTAAGCTTTAATGGTGAATAGACTTATGTTCTCTGCACTATAACAGAAGTGTAATAGCTGAATTCTAAATTTCATTATTGACACCTTAAAGATTAAGTTGAAAGAATTTGTAATACTCTTGCTAGTGATCATAGCTGAGCATGTCAGGATATTTTCTTACTATGAGTTCTAGTACCTTCTGTCCTCTATTCATATGTAACTAGGTTTTTTGACTACCTTAAAGAGATTCTGCATCGAGAAATGATTCAGAAGGAGATATTAAAGACATTGGCTTAGATGTTAGGAAAAAAAATCACACAATTGCCAGTAAATTTTCTTTCAACTAAAATTAATTTTATCCTTTGCTAGGAGACCCAGGCTTTATAAAACTGATAGATTGGAAAGATTCTTGAAGGTAACTTCCCTTTCCCTCTTTTTCCTTATGCTGCATATCCTCAATGTGTAATTTCTTTCTGTAAAATTGTAGATTGGTTTCAAGAAAACTCACCTTCCTCATTTTAATATACAGATTTAATAAGTATGGATTATAGATAGTGCCTTATAAATCTCAACTAGCCCGCCCCATCTTCTATTCCGCCATCTTACACTTTCTTTCTTTCTTTATTTTTATTTATTACTTATTATTTTTAGATGATATTTTATTTGAGACAGAGAGAGAACATGTGCAGGAGTGGGGGAGGGGCAGAGAGAGAGGGAGAAACAGACTCCTCGCTGAGAACAGAGCTTGATCTTGGGCTCCATCCCAGAACCCTGAAATCATGACCTGAATGAAGCCAGATGAATCATGAAACCAGATGCTTAACAGACAGACACCTAGGCATCTCATGGATGTTTAACTTTTAAAAAATGTAAAGCATATGTGTTTTTTATGAAAACATTTGCATATAGCGTTATCTGAAAATCTCTCTCCATTTCTGTGTGTGTGTGTATACACACACATACATGTATGTATGCATGTATATATGTATGCATGCATTTATCATCTTTATAGCTCTCCCTGATTTACCTTGTATCTTGGCTTACTTACAGTGAAATTATTTTAATTTGATTGTTTACACAACTTTTTGTACAAATTAAGATTTTGCAAACTCTAAAAGAGAGAAACGTAAGGAATGTGACTGATTCCTTTGTACAGTAACACAAAAGTTCAGAATGAGTGATATGGGAGTGAGAAAATAGAGTCGAGGCAAGTAGAAGAATAAAGGAAACCTACCTTGAATAGCATAAGGTATTTTATCAATGTTTTTTAAACGTCAAGTACCACAGAATTATTTTATCAATATCTATACCTATAACTGCCATTTAGGATTCCACATTAACAACAATGTGATATCCTTCTTTTGTGTCAAATGCTATCTATAAGAATATATATTAATTTTCCATGTATTATAACATTTGATCCTCAAAATTGTGAAGTAGGTATACCGTGGCCATTTTGGATAGTTGTAATAATGCTTCATTAAAGGGAAATGACCAAAATTAATTCAATTAGTGTTGAAGGACCTGAAATTGAGCTCAGGTCTTTGGAAATGTGATAATATACAAAGTTTTGTTGTTGTTGTTGTTTGTTTGTTTTTTGTTTTTGTTTTTTTTCCCCCACTATACTGCAGCAAGGTATTTCTCAAACACTTCTACTACTTTAGATTCCCATTACATTCACTTGGATCAAGTTCTTGTTACTCAGATATCTACCCTGATTCTATATTGGACACTTGATATTGTAATTTGTTATTTAATTATGTTAATGTTCCAGAAATAGTAAGTTCATTCACTCATTCTCTTATGCCAAACAAAACAAAACAAAACATCTGGCTCAAAGTAAAGTGCAGATATGAAAGATCAAATTTGTATGAATATTTAGAGACCCATTATCTGTATAACATGAGAATAAATGTTACCAAAAAAAGAGCACTAAGAGACCACTTTCTTTTTTTTTTTTAATTTTTTAAAAGACTTTATTTATTTATTTGACAGAGAGAGACATGGCGAGAGAGGGAACACAAACAGGGGAGTTAAAGAGGGAGAAGCAGGTTCCCCGTTGAGCAGGGAGCCCATTGCGGGGCTTGACCCCAGGACCCTGAGATCATGATCTGAACCGAAGGCAGATGCTTAATGACTAAGCTACCCAGGTGCCCCAAGAGACCACTTTCTTTAAATAGTGGACAATCTATTTGGACAGGTAATATACAAACCAAAGTTAAAACACTATTAAATAGTCCACTTATACCAACATATGGGTATGAGTACTTGCAATGTAGGTAATTAATTTTGGGAGCTTTTTTTTTTTTTTTTTAGATTTTATACTTTTATTTATTTTTTAAGTAATTTCTACAACCATCATGGGGCTTGAACTCGGGACTTCAAAATCAAGAGTTGCATGCTCTACCAAATGAGGTAGATAGGTACCCCATGGTTGGAAGGATTACCATCTGAAATGGCTCAAAAGACTATAATGAAAATAATTTTGCTTAAACCAGTTTCTAAAATATATGAATAGTTGAATAGGAAGAATGAATGATATTTGAGGGGTAACAAAAAGCATTCATGAAAATGAACATGGGATTTTGACACTACACTGTGTCCTTCTCAGGTCCCCCTACAATTCCATGGATAATTTTGAACTAAATTAAGGAGAGTTTGGGTGTTTGAAATCAGAAATTAGCAGTTTGTTCAAGTCATAGAGAACCATTTGAACATTTGTGGGCAAGAAATCATGAAAACTCAGTATTTGGGAAAAATAACGTATAGAATGAATATGGAGGGAGAAATTGAAAGTGAGTAGTTAAGTTAAAAGCTAAGGGGACACAATATATGTGAGCATTAAGAAGATTATTCTGGGGTGTCTGGGTGGCTCAGTGGTTAAGCTTCTGCCTTCTGCTCAGGTCATGATCTCAGTGTCCTGGGATTGAGACCCGCATCAGGCTCTATGCTCAGCAGGGAGCCTGCTTCCCCCTCTCTCTCTGCTTGCCTCTCTGCCTACTTGTGATCACTCTCTGTCAAATAAATAAATAAAATCTTTAAAAAAAAAAGAGGAAGATTCTTCTATATGTGAATGATAATTATACTTCACAGTGCTTGGGAGTATAAGAATATCACTTCAGCTTTCCCTGGCTCAATATTTAATTCACATAGATATTGGCATTCTGGGATAGAACTGGGGTGGGAGGGAAGGGAAGAGGCAAGAGGATAGAGTGATCCCAGCATTTAATTTCAAACTATTACCCGAGATATCTAGGTAGAAGGGAATAAAGTGAGCAATTTGCTCGGCATCACTGCACTTAGTACATGAAACGATATAAAACCGACATTTTGTGAAATGCATTGTCTATTACCAATTTACATGTCATTCTTTCTGTACTTCTGACCCTTCTTTCTGATTAGATGGTAAATATCATTGAACCTTTTCTCTTACACATGCTGATAAAGGGAATTAAATAATGGTTATAGATGAGTTGTCAAATATTTAAAATACTGGGGGAAACCTTAATTTAAAATGATTTTCTGGATGCAAATTTAAACTTACCTAAATGGTCCGTTATTCTTATGTTATATTATTAACCGAGGTAATAATCATTAATTCAGTCAATCAGCATGGTTTTAGATACTAGGGGCTTATTGATAAATAAAACAAGATTCCCGTGTTCCTGAAAATTAATGTCAGTGTGCTGCACATGGTATTAAGATAGTGTATTGATCTGCATGAGAAAGTTAGGCAAGCAGCAGATACAGATTTGTCAGAAGCATCTTCCTTATACAGTGAGGAAGATTTGGACTCTCATCAGAGTGGAATAGATCAAAAGCACCGTGTTTCCATTTTAGTTTGAAAACCTTTTCCTTTCATTCATTTAAGAGTCATCCAGGATACCCATCATGGACCACTTTGCTTGGCTTTCCTACTTCTCCGTATAGAAAGTTGTATGGTGACAGGGGTAAAAGATAAGACAATATTTCTAGTTCTCTGTCTTCTCACTAGTTTTGTGATCTTAACCTAGTAACATAAGTTTAGAAACTTTCATTGTCTAATCTTGGAAACAAAGTAATAATGACACAGAAAATGCTTACTGGAGACCACAGGTTACATAAAACCACTTGTCATTGTTTCCGGAACCTAAATTTTGTTTGAGTTTTTTTACAAAAATCGTGTTTAGTAACTAACTACAATACACATACAACAATATAAAATAGCTCTGTATGGGAAAACCGAACAACAACAACAACAACAACAAAAAACAGGTGCGTGATGGGATAGAAAAGAATGCAGAATTCACCTTTAGAAAAGATGACAGTAAAAAAAATTCAAAGACATTTCAACTTAGATTAAGGTTTTCCAGCGACAGAACCCCTCCCAGAGATGAGATGTGTAAGAAAAAAAAATTACCCTTCTCTTTCTTTGTGCTGAGTCCTCTGGTAGAAAAGACCTCTTCTTCTGTTTTAAGAGTAGCTGTAAAAATAGCTAGAATAGTGCCGCTCCTGTAGCTGTTAGCTTCCAGTTGAGCTGGGATCGGGGGATCGGGGTGGGGGGGGCGTTTAACTTAATTCCTGCTAGTTTTGAGATGTCTGTAAGTGGGGTCGGCACGGATGCAACAGTGTGGAAGATGAGGAGATGGGGTCACTTATCTGTGTTCCTATGGAAACTATTTGAATATTTGTTTTATATGGATTTTTATTCAATTTTCAAACATGCTACTAAGGGGCGCCCCTCCGCTGCTGAGCAAGCATTTGTAGCTTGTACTTCGGCAGAACGGGCCAAAAGCTTAGTGTTGTGATCTGTTTTAAAAATAAAGTATCTTGAAATAAAAAAAAAAAAAATAGCTAGAATAGTTCTGTGGGCACAGTGGGTTCTCAATCACAGCAATTATAAGTGCTATCATTGTTCATACTACCATGGGAGTGTAGTATATTTTTTTGAATTGAAGGGAGCATATTTACCATATGTTTCCAATAGCATAAAGCACACTGGCTGGCACATTTGGGCATTCAGCGTATGTTTTTGTGATTGAATTCTACTTCATACACTCAAGAAATGCTTATGATTCTTCTTGGAGGTCTTGCCGGCTAAGATGTATTCTAAATGCTTAAAAGACATTGTTTCGTCCTTGTTTTCCAAGCCCCAAACCAAAATGGTCTAGATTTTCCTTGCTTTGAATTAACAGCCAGTTAAATCTGGGAGAAAACTCAGCCAGAAATTCAGATCTATTCACATCCATACTCATACACATAAGAAAGAGCTCCAAAAATCTTCACTTTGCCTAAAGGTATCACTGTTACATAACAGTAAGTGTTGCTTCAGGAAGTCAAAAAAACTTATCTAATAGGTCTGTTAATTCATCAACTTGAATGACTTTTGGATGAAAACAAACAAAACAAACAACTTATGTGTATCTGTCACTGTGTAGAATAGGCTTAGTAATATTTATCTCAGATGTAATTTTATTTTGAATTGTATCAAAGGGGGACAAATGAAAATTAGTTTTGCAAATAAGAGAGAAGACTTTTTTCCTAGATCTTTGTTTATGCGCTTTACTTAAAAATTGCATAGTAGTCAAAACTGATTCATGTTCTCCTTCAGCAAGGGTAATGGGCTCCTGAAGGTAGTGAATGAAGAGCTGGAGTTTCACTGCACAGGTCCTCAGGGTGGAATGTGTAGAATCATACAAAGTAACCTGCACTGAGATTTTTGTCACTGTTCTATTTACCAGAAGCTCAGTGACACTTCTTCTTCCCAGATCAGGTTCCATCATAGGTCTAGACCCTCTGGTTGTGTGTCCACCAAACTTTAGCGCCATTGCATACAATTTTGTTTTGTTTTGTTTTGTTCCTAGAGAACTCATAGAAAGGAGTGGAGATGAGCATAGAATTAGGATTGTTACAAAAATATCCTAACCTGGAGCCTCCTCGGTGGCTCAGTTAAGTATCTGACTCTTGATCTCAGCTCAGGTCTTGATCTTGAAGCCCCATATTAGGGTCCAATGGGCATGGATCCTACTTAAACAAAACAAAACAAAATAAAACAAAACAAAACCCAAACCTAACCTGGATTGGTTAGGAATTGGAATCATATTTCAGCTGAAAATGTCCTTGTATACTAAGTCTTTATCAGTTGGAATTCACTTCTTGAGAAGGGCTCATATTTAAACACCAGTCTCTAGCAGAATCAAAACCGGGACTATAATAAATAATTTACTTAAGATAGTTGTCCAACCTAAAAGGTTTCTAAAATACTAAACATACGGGACTGTGCCATTGCTTTGCAATTTGCAACATGGTGTCTTTTGTCCTGTTCTCAGGAAGGCAGTCTTATGTTCCTATCTTTTCATATATTCTTCTCTATCTGCTCTGACCATGAGCATAATGTTTATCTTTCTCCTGTTATTCTTAGACTCTATTTCAACTTCTTTCTGGAAAGAATATATGTAAAATTGTAGTGGCCATCATTAAAAATAGTTTAAAATCAATGAGCTTTAAATGAAAACAAGTTATTCTATCTTGTAAAGTTTTAATTCCCCAGCCATCTATCATCATCTCAGTCTTTTTTTCTCTTTATTGTGATTATAGTTGTATCTTTTAAATAAATAGTCTTTGTTTTCTAAGCCTCTTGCATTAACAGAGAGAATTTAAGGCCAATGGCAAGAGCATGCTTCTGATGGAATTGCAAAGCAGGGGTTTGATCCCACAAATATTTGCACAACTACTTTTGTATACTGACTCTCAAATACCATTTGAGTATCTCCATTTGGGTATCCCATAAACACTTATATTTTTTTATAAAAAATTGTTCTTCCTCTTTTCCCCTTTATACACCCAAGCCTGTTATACTATCCTTACCCCAAATCTCAGGAACTAGAACCACCACTCAGTGTCCATAGGAAATTTGGGGGCCCTCCTAGTTTCCTCCATCATTTCTTATACTCCCTTTACAGTTGTCACTGTGCATTTTGAGCATATTTTTGCTCACCAGCCAAATATTGCCAGGAATACAGAAGTGGACAAAGTCGGTCTATTACTGTATCAAAAGAGGCCACACACCGTGGGTCCCCTAGGGTGTCTCTTTGGAAGAATGGGCTTGCTGTAAGATTTGAGCATGGGTAGGTGACCTGGGAAGGATTCAGGGAAGTAGGGCTTTGTTATGGGTTGAGGAACATCTGAAAGCAAAGATAAACTGGCGACATGATAGTTTCACATCAGAACTGAAGAGAATAAAAAAAAATAGCTAAAGATGGAATTGGTTTAAAATATGTATCGGTCAGTTTAGCTAGACAAATGGTGGGTGATCAGTTTTGTGGTCTGTAGAGTCTATTTGTTGTTGTCTATGCTCAGATATACGTGCAAAGGTGTCTTGTTTTGCCCACAGTTCATCACAGCCATATATAGGGTGCTCTGTCATGACAATGGCCTGGATGTTGGTATCAGGTCATACTCTTTAGTCCCTACCGGCTCTGGCTAGTAATTTATCCTGATCTCTCTCTCTCTCTCACACAGACATTTTATACCACTCTAAAGCTGTCCAAGTGCCTGGTGCTTTATGTCTGCCTGTCTTTTACAAGAAGTTCCCTTCTCACAAGGTACATGTCTGCTGTATTTTCAGATCTCTTAAGCCTTATCTTTAGAATTTGAGATTAGCACATCCCTCTAAAAATCATCCTTTAAAGAGTCTCTTTCTAAATAATGTCCCCTTCTCTTTGTTATTTCCAAACATCAGTATGAGCTTGAACTCTTAGGGTATAGGCTGTCTTTAACATACTCACCACTGTTTCCCCAGCACCTCCAACAGATAGTGAGCTATTAGAACGTAGAGATCGAAATACTGACTTATTGTGCACTGTGTGAAGAAAAGGATAGAATAAGGTAAGGATAAGGATAAGAAATGAGTCAGAAATGTGTAATTATAACCTTGTCTTGAAGTAGTTTTGTATCAGTGGGGAACTATTGAATATTATGAATTCAAAATTAGTTAGGTAAATTTAATTAAATAAATAGACCTCAGTATTGTAGAGACTTTTGTTTTGTTTTGTTTAGGAGGGGAGGGTTGAAAAAATACGTTAGGAGAGAGATCATATGAAGCCATGTTGCTCTAATGAAATTCCTGGTTGCAGACACAGAGACTTTGTATTGATTTTTCAAATTCTAATGCTATAAACAAAACCACTACATGCACAGGAGGACACGTTTTGATCTACTTCTGCAAAAATGAAATTTTTACTCAAGCATTATTTGATTGACCATCACTGTCAGTTTGCTCCTTAGGAGCCAAGCGAATTGCCATTGTGGGGACTTATACATGTGAACTTCAGGGCTACATGAAGAGAATAATTTATAATTTAAGGTGTAGGGAATCTCTCTTCAGTACCTTGGACATTTAGATATGAAATAAATGGCAATAAATATGTAACCAGATTAGACAGAGGTCTCTTGACAGCAGAGCAATGTAAGAAACTTGACAGTTCCACTTACATGTGCTGGTAGAGGCAAGCATTGTTTGTCTTTCCCTTATGCGAGCAGTTATAAAACCCGACAAATACAAGGGCAACTTCCAGTTTCAAATAATCAGACTCGTTGCCAGAACTTGGTTGTTCTTTTCATCCAGATATTCGAGGTAAATTCAGTGTTCTTGGCTAAGACATTTAAAAGAAAAAAAGAGCTTTGCAAATAGTACTGCATCATGTAAATAATTAAATGTAGTTTGCTGTTATTAAAACATTTTACTTCATTTTCTTTTTAGAACATTAGTGTGAAGTAGGCAGAGCAAATATTGTCATCTCCAGTTGTCAGATGAGAAAAGACACAGCTAATCTGTCTAGTGCCCATGGAAGGCATCATTAATAGATCACAGAACTCCTTTCTTTGGAGTTGATACATGATATATCATCTTTTTCAAGAAAGTGCTCTCATAAGCTACTCAGGTGTCATCAAAATTAAGTTTATAAACTCAATACAATATACCCAGAAAAGAACTTATGCCTTCTAAAGCTTCCAAGGTCATATTGTTCTAAAATATTAGAACAAGTTTAAAAGTAACAAAGTATAAACTATTTCTGGGTCCCATTTCATGTATGACAGTATTCTCTGATATGCATTATATTCTGCTTGTTAAATATTCTTTGTTCTCTTTGTATAAAATTAATAAAAAGAAGAGATGCCTGGGCGGCTCAGTCAGTTATGCTGCTGACTTTGGCTCAGTCATGATCCCAGGGTCCTAGGATTGAGCCCCACATCAGACTCTGTGCTCAGCAAGGAGTCTGATTCTCCCTCTCTTGTGCTCCTACCCTGCTTACGGTCTCTCTCTTTCTCAAATAAACTAGTAAAGTCTTCCAAAAAATGAAGAAAAATAAGAAGCTGAAAGAGAGAGACAGAGACAGAGTGAGAAACCTGACATCTTGAACATTACATTATGTGATATATTTTACATTTCATCAAACATTAACAGTGAAAAATATCTTTAATGTATGTGGCTGATCAGATAGCTTTATCTTAAAACAGCTATACTTATTGAGATTTTTAAGAACATTTCCTAAGCAAGTACTTTGGATTACTATCAAAGCTTTTAAACTTTTTGGCCATTGACTAGCTATTAAATACTAACCATGGAGAAAAAAAAAATAGATATTTTTACTATCCAATAGTCTATTTGTAGATTACATACATATGCATTAATTAGTTAAAACGTGTCAATTGAATATATAAATAGATCAATATATGTGTAAAATATTTAAGCTTCTAGGTTAAAAATGCAATTATTTGGATTATTTACTTTTATTTATATAACAAATACATAGATATTGTGTTCTAAGCACAGTTTTTCTGCCTATGCTGCAGAAATGTAGATGTTAGTAATCTCTACACTCAACATGGGGATTGAGATCAAGAGTCTCATGCTCTTCTGACTGAGCCTTCTCAGAAATATAAGTGTTAATAATAATTACTCCACTCCCATGGGCTGATCAGGTATAGAAATTAGTTGGCCATATGTCTTGTCAAATGCAGTGTTCAGGTGCAGTAATGAACACATTTCAGGAGGGTAAGTTATTTATGTTTCCCATAGACAGGTGTTCTCTATGTGTATGTTTATCCTATTTAGTACTTAGCTTTTAGTCAACTTAATTCTTTCCCCTATTATGCAAATTAATATAATATTCTAAATACAACACACATACAATTGTTTATGGATTATAATTGTAGCTGTGCTCTATCTCTATCTCTCCAGAAAAGCAGACAAGTTAGTAATTCAAAGTGAAACTAAGTAAAGATGCTCCAGGGACGCTTGGGTGGCTCAGTCAGGTGGATGTCTGACTATTGATGTCAGCTCAGGCCTTGATCTCAGGGTCATGAGTTCAAGCCTTACACTGGACTCCACACGGGTATGAAACTCACTTGAAGAGGAAGGAGAAGGAGGAGGAGGAGGGGGGGGGGCCCCAATGGCTCTTTGGGATTTCATTATCCAGAATTGTCCTAGACATCACATAAACAGAATTTTGTCTTTTAAAGAAGGAATATTACAAATTAGTTATGCCTGTAGGATGGAACAAAAGCAATAAGGTCCACAGCAATGCTTGTAAAATTAAGGCCAATAGGTCCAGGGGCCACAAAGACCCCTTTATAAGTATTGTTCCTAAATTAGCTTTCCCATTTCAATGATAATTGTATTTTATTTATTGTTTAAAGATTTTTTTTTTTTAATTTGACAGAGAGAGACACACAGTGAGAGAGGGAATACAAGCAGGGGAGTGGGAGAGGGAGAAGCTGGCTTCCTGCATAGCAGGAATTCCAATGTGGGGCTCGAACCAAGGACCCCAGGATCATGACCTGAGCCGAAGGTAGATGTTTAACAACTGAGCCACCCAGGCACCCTCAATGATAATTTTAAAATGACATAATAATTACATCTTGCATTACCTTGATGACTACATTATAACCTAATACTGTTCTTACTTTCAGTATCATTTTGAGATTTTGTAGTTTTAATTTGTGATTTTTAATTATATTGGCATTTATCTATATTGATAGCAATTTGTTTAGCTTAACTTCATGTCTGGCTGCTGTAATTTGCATATTCTAACGTTAACATGATAAAAAAAACAAATCTATTTCCTCCAGTGCAAGCATTTTGAATTATTTTACCAGTCATAAAATCAAAACACATATTTTTCAGCGGAATTTTGAAATCAATTTTTTTCATTGAATACGATTTTAAGTCATTTAATAAATCAAAACTTTGATTCAACATGCAAAAATATCCATATATGGTAGAGTCAGAGCATATTTACCTGAGATCTAAACTTATACTAAATTTTCAAGGCCCCTGGATTTAATGGATCACTTCCAAGACCTTAAAACAGTCCAGGAACTGGGCGTACAGTATCCTATACAGTATTATAAAATGTACAAATGTAAGTTGTGTTAGCACATTTCTTAATAACACCATCTTCTTTTAGTGTCATATCCTTCCTGTGACACCTCATTTGTTGGGGAGAAAATGGAGTGGCACCAGGACTGTTGAGGTCCAGGAAGAATGTATGAGTTTGCTGGAGCTGCAGTGACAAAAACCACAAACTGATAACTTAAACAATGGGCATTTATTTTGTCACAGTTCTGGAGATTGATCCAAGATCAAGACACTGGCAGATTTGATTTTTTTGGGAATCTTCATTCCTTGGCCATCTTCTTGCTGTGTCCTCTAATGATCTGCTGTGTGTGCACATGTCTCTCTATGTGTCCTAATTTTTCTTCTTCTAAGAACACCACTCAGATTGGATTTAGGACCCATTTTAAGATGTCCGGGTATAATTGAGAAATTGTAAAATTAAACCTATTGCATCATTTCTTTCTATGTCCAGAGA
Organism: Meles meles; assembly: GCF_922984935.1. Taxonomy (NCBI): domain Eukaryota; kingdom Metazoa; phylum Chordata; class Mammalia; order Carnivora; family Mustelidae; genus Meles; species Meles meles. Next base: position 127,808,586 of record NC_060071.1, read on the forward strand.
ACCTTATCTTTATCTAATCTGTAAATATTGCCTTTAGTGCTTTGGTCAGAAGGACAGTAAAACCAGGAAGAAAAAAGATATAAAATATCCAAACCAAAAAGCTAATCTATGGTAAATCCTTTCAATTTTCAACTTACAAACTTGAAAATTAAAAATTCAAATCTTATTAGCATCTTCAAAAAGTGAATCAGTAATGCAACATATATGATTATCAATGTAACTAACATAAAATTTTCCCTTTTTTATAGAAATCATGTAAAATTCATTAGAATTTTTGTTTAATCGGGCACAGTCCTAACATACTACTAAGAATTGGGACTCTGTCTGTGTGTGAAGTTTCACACCATATGCATTTGGACATCAGATCCTATTTTCGTGTATCAACTAATCTTATACTATTAAAATCCAGTAGGCCCAGATGAAACAGCACGCAAACTTCCCAGAATGCTGGACAATGACCTGAAGAAGCAGGAGTTCTAGTGACAAAAACTCTTACACATGGTCATTACTTTGTTAATAAAAGTAGTGTGAGAGTAATTCTATTATAAAAATTATGTCAGCCAGAACAGTACAGTGGCAATTTAATCATATCTGAATTGCTATTCTAGATTTTTTAAAAAGATTTTATTTATTTATTTGACAGGGATCACGAGCAGGCAGAAAGGCAGGCAGAGAGAGAAAGGGGGAAGCAGACTCCCCAATGAGCAGAGAGCTCCCTATGTGGGCCTCGATCCCAGGACCCGAGGCTTAAACCACTGAGCCACCCAGGAGCCCCTATTCTAGATGTTTTGATTTTAAATTAATTTTATATTTTCTTTAATCATCAAAAACCAAATGATAGTATTATCTTCTCCATTTTTATATGTGAGATATTTGTCAACATTTCTCAAATACCTATGTGGTTGGAACTTTTTTCTCATTCTCATAGCAATTACTTTTGTGTCTAATGATACAATAAGATATTTATGTATCTTGATAACTAATAAAATACTTTTGTATCTATCTATCTATATAACTTTATTTTGAAAGTTCCCATTTTTTTTTAAAGGGCTGCCTAAATTGTTTAAAATTTGCTCTGCAACATTTGGACCTCCCTCAAATTTTGTGGAGTAATGTGATACTTAATGATTGTAAGGAAATGGAAATGAGCTTAGAGAGACTCAACACATGTGATCCCACTGCACTGATGTGTGCTTTATGAATAAAACTTTTAAAGCAATTTGTACAGCTAGATGGTGGCTTGGAACTGAGTTAATCTGGTACGTGGCATTAATGATAAGCAAAACTGGCTTTTCCATTCAACTGACGAGAGCTGATTTAGTGTCAGAAAAGAAGAAAAAAAATATTTTAAAATCTAAGATTAGTTCAAGTTTTAGTATTGTTTATACTTAACTCATAAATTTGGCTTTTATAATCTCATTAGAGCCACAAAATAAGGATTAAAGCTAATTTTATCAAGTACATGTTTAAGTTCTATGATTATGAACCTTATTATAAATGCAATTTTGGGCCTAATTTGGGGTATTTACTAGGATTTTGTTCTTTATTCAAGTATGAGTAGGGAAATACAAACTAACTACTCAAACTGCCCAGTGTTAAACTGAAGGAGTGAGACTATTAGTCTGCAACTGGATAAAATTCGAGGGTTAATTTTGTTGTAATGTAATTGTCTCCTCATTCATGGCACTTCAATTAGATGTTCTCTAATGATCTTTTCTAGTTATAAATTTCTATGTGCCTGAAATCAATGAACTGCTGACCTGGTGATCTTAACCACTCTGCTGGAATTGGGTCTATGGCTTGGCTTCTTCCCCTATCTCCATGTTGACAAATACCTAAGGGTATAGGTTCCATGATGTGCTTTAAACCCAGAGAGGAAATACAGAAAATGCTAGAACACCTATTTTCAAAGTATATTGTGTTCTGATTTTTTTCTTTATGGCTCACAGAAAATTATTTAAATTTAAGTCTCTTTAAAGATTTTGTTTTTTAAAGTTTAGCATATACTTTGCTTCAGTGTGACCACTTCGAAGTTAGCTTGTAAAGTATTATAGATGTATAATTTTGCCTCAATCAATCAAATCATGTTGAATTACCCCAGTATTTTATTTTATTTTTATTTTATTTTGTTTAGTTTTTTCCCCAGCATTTTAGACAGAAGTTTATTAGCTTTGGGGTGCCTGGGTGACTCAATGGTTAAACTTCTGCCTTCAGTTCAGGTCATGATCCAAGGGTCCTGGGATTGAGCCCTGCATCAGGCTCCCTGCTCAATGGGGAGCCTACTTCTCCCTCTTCTTCTGCTTGCTACTCCCCTTGCTTGTGTTCTCCCTCTCACTCTCCCTCTCTCTGTGTCAAATAAATAAATAAAATCTTTAAAAAAAAAAAAAAAAAAAAAAAAGGTCTTTGGGACACCTGGGTGGCTCAGTGTGTTAAGCCTCTGCCTCTGGCTCCGGTCATGATCTTAGGGTCCTGGGATCTAATTTTCAAGTCCTGGGACTTGAGACTGGTCCTGGGACTAAATTTCAAGTGGATTTAAGAGAGTCACATTAGAGAGTCACAGTAAGAGAGTCACAAAGTGCAGGGGAAAACAAGGTTAGCCAAAATAATGGAATGTACCAAAATGGGCAAGAAATTTAACTTTGCTTTGCTTTGTAATGATGGAGATATCACCAAAGAAAACTTGGAGACATTTAACGTATCCAAATTCAAAAGTCGTGTATGGTTAAGACTTCAAAAGTGTCAGTTTATATCTATTCTGCTTAACGAGTTTAGCCAAACTATAACATCAATCTAGTAATAAATACACAGGCACAGCACATGAAGGGTAAATCAAACCATATTTAAACTCATAAAATATGAACTACCAAATCAGCCTTCAGGTTTATCAAATAACTTATGGAAAAATGAAAAGGCATCGTTGTATTGTGAGTTGGTGAGGCTCATATGCTCAATTCATTGTTCTTGTCAGGGTAACTTTGAAGAAGGCTTTTAGTAAGCAATACACAGTGCAAAAGAAGAGTTCTAGCTGTGATCGTATTTTGTGATTCAGGAATTTTAGCCCTAAATTTTGTCCTAAGCAAACGAAATGCATAATATGAAGCTGTTCATTGACAGATTATCTAATACAGCCTCCATTTGGATACAGCAATTTCCACAGGATATGTAAATCAAGTCACATGGACGCAATCACAATTTATTCCTCAACCAAAATAAAACAAGATATAAAAAAGAAAATAAAGCAATCTATTTTATATTAAATCCATACCTAAATGTACTGTGTAAATGTGCTTAGATGTTTTTGATAATACACAATAATAAAAATTGTTTTTTTATTTGGGTGATTACATTATGGATAATTTATAGCTATATTTTTAAATTAACACAACGGATTCAAAAAGTTTCTCAATTTAAAAAAAAAAATTTCATTCACCATTTTTTTGCACCTTAGATTGAAATGGATCCAGATATTGTTACCTTGTTTAGGTAGGAAGTTTATACTCTGTCTTGCGGCAGAGGACTTTCAATCTCTTTGTCTCTGTCTTTGCTTTGCTCCCTTTGGTGTGTATGTGATCTTTCCCATTCAGCCGGCTAATCTTCAGAGAAATATGTTCATTGTTTCTGAGGACAGCAGAGCCTCGAGGAAGCAATGTGAGCAGTGCACTTTCAACCCGTCTGCTTCCTGAGGCTCCCTTCCCACTGTGCATGATGCAAAGTGGCATTATCTTTTTCCTATCTTGACAGATACCAGGTTGAAAGAGCACCATTTGGCCACCAGGCAATAGATCATCCCTTTTGTTCTGTTGAACTTGAATCACCAGGACAACCTCAAGAGGCCCGAATGGGCTCTGCGCTGAGCCTCCACTGCGGAACGGCCTCTGCCAGAATTCCACATGCCAGGTATTTAGTCATGGTTGTTGGCGATGTGTTTCTGTTTTGTTTTGCTTTGTTTGTATGTCTAACGGCAAACACTACGCTTAAGCTTTTTCAAAAATTAATTATTGGAATGTGTTTGAATGTAATGTTTAGACACAACACCTCCCACTCCACTCCCAACATACACATTGTGGAGAAACAGAAATTCCATCATAGAAAGCTGACAAGGAGACTCCAGGGACCCATTTGCCAAGGAGGTCTATTTCATTTTATTTCATTTCACTTCATTTTTCCCCTTTTTTCTGATATGTGTTCTGCCAAACTTAGAGACAGGCTTTTGTGAAATGCCAATGATCAGAGAGAAAGACCTGCTCTCAAGTTGCACACTGTCTAGTGGGGAAGACAAACCGATAAACCGAGTGCTACAAAGCAATGTGCTAACTGCTCTGTCATTGCTGCAAGCAGGACCTATGGAGCAGAGAGGAAAGAAGTCCTGGCATGTTCTGAGGCCTTCAGAGGTTGGAGTCTGTGGTTAGAAGCTTTCAAAAGCAGGACTTGTCTTGAAGACCTTTAGACATCTTTGAGACATACAAAGGGAGAAAAAGAAACATCAGGCATGTTGGAAACTTAGCATGGGTGGTCACTGCAAATTGTTTTAAAAGTGTGGCCAGAGTACTTGGTAGACTATAGGTGGGGGTTGTTGTCAGAACTAGGCTATGAGATCCTTGGGTCAAGTTACTGGCCTTTGCCAGCATCAAAAATAATGCCTGGCATGCAGATCACAGTTTTCATGAATTGGAGAATTGATTAATTGAGCAAATGAATGAAAGCTCCTTCCTAAATATGTGCATTTTGTATATTTATAATATCCACAAATTATAATTATGCTAAATAAAATTTAATTTCTTGAAGGTGTGATATTATTCCTAAAAGAGTCAAGTTTCAGGGCTCCTGGGTGGCTCAGTTGGTTAAGCATCTGCCTTCGACACAGGTCAAGATCCTAGGGTCCTGGAGTCGAGCCCCATGACAGTCTCCCTGCTCAGTAAGGAGTCCACTTCTCTCTCCTCTGCGGTCCCCCCTTGCTTGTACTCACTGTCTCTTGCTTTCTCTCTCTCTCTCAAATAAATAAATAAAATCTTTTTAAAAAGAATAAAAGTTAAGTTTCATAGCATAGTTTTTTATTTTTAATATTTTATTTATTTATTTATTTATTTATTTGACACAGAGAGGGAGAGATCACAAGGAGGCAGAGAGGCAGACAGAGAGAGAGAGAGGGAGAAGCAGGCTCCCTGCAGAGCAGAGAGCCCGATGTGGGGCTCGATCCCAGGACCCTAAGACCATGACCTGAGCTCAAGGCTCAACCCACCAAGCCACCCAGGTGCCCCAACAGCGTAGTTTTTTTTAAGCTACAGTTTAAATTAGAAAATGATAAAAATAAATTCGACTAATTTGATTTCTGAGATCTGGAGTATGTATATCTGGAGATAATTGTATATCCATTAGTGTAATCTATAATATATGTTATAGTGTAGATTAAGTATGTATTGACATAGCCTTTACTATTATATAGGAAGAGTGGCTTGTCTTGATATAGGTGGTTAAAATTAATCCTATGAAATGTAATTTAAACATGTCTCTTAAATATCATGTCAAACAATATACTTTATATAATCTTTATAAAATCAATACACTAGAATCATAATGTACATAGTCATTATGACTAATAGCATTCCTACATTTTAATCTTGCTGATCAGAGTCTATAAATTAATAGAATTTAACAGAGTTACATGCACTTCATAAATTATTATTTGGGCAATTAATTTTGCATTAAGGAACTCAAATAAGACTTAAATAACCCATTTTATGAAGAGAAATTTTGTGAACTTGGTCTCAAGGAATAAAAATTGACCTCAGGTGACTTTTCTCCATTTCTATTATTAGCTTCCATTGTGCAAATTCAGCTGTCAGGGTCACAATCAAGCTTCCAGAAGTAATCTAATCATTGTACTTTTTATCACTTTAAAACATAGCCCAGAAGAGAGATAAAACTGAGAACGGGAGAATAATTTTTTTTTTTTTGCCAAGTCTGAGGCTCAGAGAATCTTATAGATACTGAAATCCCAAGCTTGTTTAAATTTATAGATAAGAAATAAACTTTTAACTAAGACCAATGTTAATATTTGGCAGTTTTAGGTAAATGTTTATATATTCATTAAATTTCATCATAGGTAACAGAATTTTAGCATTCCAATTTACCTCCAATCCAGGTACAAGTGTTTTGAAATAATACCTTTCTTGGCTTGCATATATTATCTTTTTGACTCTATTAGAAATGTGTCTCTATTCCTTATTCTGATGTGTAAAGAGGAACATATTTAACCTGTATAAATAGCTGTCTCTTTCTTTCTCTCTCTCTCTCTCTTTTTTATTTTAAAGTAGCATGGAGTCTAATGCAGGGCTCACACTGGGGAACCTGAGATCAAGACCTGAGCTGAGATCAAGAATCAGATGCTCAGCTGGCTGAGCTACCTAGGTGCCCCTAATCTGCCTAAATATTTGAGGAAGTGAGGGAAAAAAATCTCCTAAAAATCATGTGTATTTACAATTGCTAAGAACTGTAAAGATTTACTCTATTTAAAGTTTATTTCTGAGTCTGTGTTTAAGGATATCAAGTGCATTAACTATAAACCAGATGTAAAAACAGAATCAGCAATATACATCAGAGTCTAACATGTATTCAGCAATGTGGATAGACAGAAAATGATGCTACTTTTTAGTTGCACAAGCTGTTCCTACAGGGCCCAATGGGCAGGGCAGCTTTGCTAACCCACTGCTTCATTTGTAGGGAAACAGGCTCAGCAGGATGTCTACTTTGAATGACTCACAAATCACCATGATATCACTGATCTTGATTATTTTGCTGAAGCGAGGACTTGCATTTCACATGTCAAATAACTTCCAGTTTGTGGGCTGGGTGGCCTAGCTGGTTAAGAGTCTGCTGTCTGCTGGCCATGATCCTGTAGTCCCGGGATCGAGCCCAAGTCCAGCTCCTGGCTGGAAGAAGAAGAAGAATTCTTCCAGTTAGATTAAAATTTTCTTTTCAGAAAACTGGACATCTTTCCATTTGACAACAAAGAAAATAAACAAGCAAAGGCCATTTTAACTGGAAATTTCACATTAAAACTCATGTTGAAATTATTTTAGTCTTTTCTTTCCTCCCCAGATGTCAGTGGATTTCTCAGAAGGACATTGTCAGGGTAACCGCATTCTTTACATAGTCCCACTGAAAGCTGACAAGCAAAAATTCACACCATAAATGATCATATGTCATGTTCATAGCTGTGGTGACCCATCCTGAGAAAGAACACATTTTCTGAGCATCAAAGGGAGCTAAAGGATAAATCAAGCTAAAGGATTTGGTCCTTTTTACATTAAGCATATTATATGCCATTTTTTTTTCTTATTATTTGAGACAACCCAATTAAGGCTGGTTTAGAGGACTCAAGGTTCTGAAAGATGCAAAGATTTTACTAAAAAGGTTAAGAGAAATTGGATATGATGGGATTTACACATTTTTGGAATCACTGTTAGAAAAACTATAAATTAGTGTTAGATCATCTGTCCAGGTGGAGCAAGGACTTTCCTTTAATCATCCCAGTGAGACGTCTGTTCACCTGCTGAAAGGGTCATTTCTGGGTCTTACATTTTAAGCTTTGGCAAGATGCCAATAGGAAAACAAGTCAAAGAAAATCAAAAAAGGTGACTTCTACTCACTTTTTGCTATCTGTAAGAAGCTGCCGTGTGCTCTGATACTGTATTTATCAGTTATTTATTATCACTCAACTAGAGATTTAAACATTTTCTTTCTTCAGAAGATAATAATCAAACTTCTGCCCAGAATGCTTTCCAGTACACAAGCATGTATATAATTAAACACACAGAGTAGGGGACCTGGTGGCTCAGTCAGGTAAATATCCAATGCCCGATTTCAGCTCACGGTCATGAGATCGAGTCCCGTGTGGCACTGCCTACTTAGCGTGGAGTCTGCTTGAGATTTTCTCCCCCTCCCACTGTCCCTCTCCCTGCTCATGCTCTAAATACATACACATACATACAACATACATAAAATCTTTTAAAAAATAAGGAGTAGAACAAAATGGAATTCTTAAAGCCTTCTTAATCTTTGACTGAAAACTAAATGATTTCTAATTTCTTAGTTTCATTCAGAGTAAGTAATTGAGATAGTTCTGTCCCAACCTTTCTTCCCAAAGGAGAAAGCCCTACACGGGCATTATGTTCTATTACGTTATAATTTCTGATCTATAGTCTAAATGTTCTTTTCCAGATTTCTTTGTAGTGTAGTGTTAAACTTTCTTTTTTTTTTTTTTTAATTTTTTTTTTAAAGATTTTATTTATTTATTTGACAGAGAGAGATCACAAGTAGACAGAGAGGCAGGCAGAGAGAGAGGGAAGCAGGCTCGCTGCTGAGCAGAGAGCCCGATGTGGGACTCGATCCCAGGACCCTGAGATCATGACCTGAGCCGAAGGCAGCGGCTTAACCCACTGAGCCACCCAGGCGCCCAGTGTTAAACTTTCTTAACAAATATATCCATTATTTCTCTCCATGTGATGTAATTCACAGTCTTGTGCAATTGTAGTAGTCATGCTTATTTTTTCATGATAGTTTCCCTTTAAGATTATTTTTTTATCCCTAAGATATGTATTCTGTAATTATGTTAATCCAAACTCATAAATCAAGTCTGTCATGCCTTTTCATGTTTTCATTGTTCTTTTCCAAATTCCACTCAAATCTGTATCTGTCTGCCCCAAATAGGGATTAAGCCAAAAATTCAAGGTATTTTGATTTCATAAACACTGCAACACTCAGTAACAGATTGGAAGTCAAAGGAAATGAATTTAGTTATTATTTGCTTTCAGAACAGAATTGAGAATGATAATACGTCAGTTAAATTGATTAAATGAAAATTATTAATAAGAAGAACTAATAATAATAATAATACTAAAATGGTATAATCAAGCAAATGATGGTTTTAAACTTTATAAGGACAGATTTTCTCATGTGCATTAGATAACATTTTGTCATTTCATAAATTCAATTCAACAAATATCTGTAAAGACCCTGCTATGAATAAGTTCTTTATTCAGTAAAGCACGGTAAGTTGAAGGGATGGAGGGAGGATTGATAATTATGAATTCCATGTTCTAAGCCCCATAATGTTGTCCGTTAGGAGTTATATTAACTATCTGTACCCTGTCCTGGAAGGCAGGTAGCATACATGTTTACAAGCGTATACTATTCCTCAACTCAGGAATAGTACACACTTTGCTCATCTAACTTAGTTACTGTCAGAGCTAAGATTTTGTTAAGAAATGAAAAAAAAAAAAAGAAAAAGAAATGAAATGAGACACATGTAGAATTTTAGGTTCATTTGAACAAAAATTGATTTGAATTGGGTAGCATCCAATCTAGCAGATGGAAAGTTGCTTCAAGGAAAAACTTTTATAGGCAGAAAGGAGCAGGAATGAGAAAGTTTTACTAGGAAAAAAAAGGGGGTTAGTTATTTCAAGGTTACCTTCCCTCAGGGGATGGCAGGGGTGTATTAGGCAGATTACCTACCTACTGCTGGTTAGGCAATTCCTGATTGATTGGTTTAAGATTCCATGTCTGGGAGAGTAAAAACTGTTATTAAGTCTCTGTTTGATGACATGGGATTTACCGTAAGTGAACTCCATTTTGGTAGTTAAAACAAATTAAACAATTAAAACAAAAAGAAATTTCAATAAGAGAGATATAAATAATATTTGGCAATTATTTGTCAAATAACTTTTTTTAGAGAGCAATCTTATTTTCTACAAGGATAATTTCTCTAATGCCTCAAGTCATAGCCAAGAAACATGTATCATTTTCACATGATATTTATTAATTTAACTTTGTTTAGAACCAAAATAATTTGGCATAAGTAGCATAAAATTGTGACTACTACTTAACATTGCCCAAAATCATTTATTTTAAATTCCCAGTTGATAATCATTTTATTATTTGAAAGCCATTGAAGCAACTTTGACCATGATGTATTAATTGTCCATAAGCAGACAAAAATTCTACTACATGCTTGTCCACTGGGTCATGAATTGAACATTAGTTACTTGTCAAACTTACTACAGCAGTATAGTATCTCCAAACCAGAGCCCTTCTATAGGATAAATTACAAGCAAAATATTTTCAAGAAAATGCAGAATTGTCCAGGTGATGCTTCTGACTTAGAAATGGCCTGGAACCTCATTACTATTTTCAAAAAAGAAAAGCAAAGCTGTTATTTTGGTTTGGAAAATAAATTTCAGAACAATCTGGTCCTTTCCTGAAATCAATATATGTGCATTAATCCAATGAGTCCTTATGCAGTGATCACTATTTGTAGGACAGTATATTATTGGTGATTTGCCACATTTATTTAGCTATACCTGCAAGTTCTTTTTTTTCTTTTAACCTGTTCCATATTTTTGTATTATTTTTGAAATATTTAAAATGCTTGGTTTGGGTGCTTAGGGGGCTCAGATGGTTAAGCATCTGCCTTCAGCTCAGGTCATGATCCTGGGGTCCTGGGATTGAGTCCTGCATTAGGCTCCCTGCTCAGCAGAGAGCCTGCTTCTCCCTCTCCCTTTGCCTCTCTCATGAATAAATATATAAAATCTTAAAAAAAAATGAATAAAATGCTTTGTTCCTCATTTGAGCCTACTTTATATATTATGCATTTATTGTTTATTGTTATATATTATGTTATATATTATGCATTGTTGTTTTCATCACATCATTATGCAAAATGTGAATGAATTAGAATAAATGGAGTCCCAAAGTGTTTTTTATTGTTTTTTTTGTTTTTGTTTTTGTTTTTTTTTTAGAAAAGCACCCTCTTTAAATATAGGCAATGAAATTACACATGGTACTTGTCATCTTTTTTATTATTATTATTTTTAAAAGATTTTGTTTATTTGTTTGTTTATTTAGAGAGAGAGCTTGAGTCGGAGAGAGGGAGAGAGAGAGAGAGAGAATCTCAAGTAGACCCCACACTGACTGTGAAGCCAGAGGTGGGGCTTGAACTCAGGACCCTGAGATCATGACCCGAACCAAAATAAAACATCAGACGTTTAACCAACTGAGCCACGCAGGCACCACATTGTCATCTTATTTTAGTCTCAGTAAAACACATTACACAACTTATTCATCCTCTCTCTTTACTGACTAGCCTTGCTCTGATGACTTCTAGCTTATTCCATAGACCACTGATTTGCCCCTGTTGATGCTATTTGAAATAATATGCCATAAAGTCAGAAATACCACAGTCTCTAAAAGAGGTTACAAAACGTTTTGAATTGTGGAAACATCATTTGAATACCCATATGGCCCCTCATTATAACTACTTTACAGAGTTTCTGGTAAATTAAAAACAACATTAAGTATCTTTCCTCTGTGGTCATAAATGAAACAGTCAAATCTTATTTAAAGCAAAATAAAGTTTTAGTATTTGGATTACATGAACTGTGCATTCTAAGCCTATGGGTATACAGTTTTATTCTATTTGTGTGGTTTTGGAAGATACAGCAGTTATGGTTGTCCCTGGGTGGTTCACAGCAAGTATTTTCATTCACTGATTAATTTATTTACTCAAGTATATATTCATTCCACACGAAAATATTGGGCACTACTCTGGGCACTACCCCACACTCAAGGCACTGGGGATATATTACTGAGTAAAATAGACAACAATTTCTGTTGTTATGTAATTTGTTTTGGAGAGAGGATAAAAAAGTCCAACAATAAAGGTAATAAATAAACATATGAAGGAAGATTATAAGTATTAAAATAATAGAATATAATAATGAGAATGATCAGTATTTGAGATGTCTGTTTCAATTGAAATGAAATTATCAAGATAGGATTCATCCAGTAGGTGACATTTCAAAAATAATCTGAAGGAAGTGAAGAATTCTACCATGCTGATATCAGAAAGGCAAGAATTCCAAAAAAAAAGGAAATAGTGAATGTTGGAGTGATGAGGGAGCAGCAGGCTAGCTGAAGACAAAGGATAAACTGACACCCTGCAACCTCGCCCCACTCCCACTCCTTAGTGGGACATGTGTGACATTCTTCCAGGGATCTCCCAACTATCTTAATGCTAATGCCTTGCTAGAGGGGTACCTGGGTGGCTTAGATGATTAAGTGTCTGCCTGCAGCTCTGGTCATGACCTCCATATCCTGGTATGGAACCCCATGTCAGATTCTCGGGTCATCAAGGAGTCTGCTTCTCCCTCTCCCACTCCCTCTGCCTCTCCCCCTGCTCATTCTCTCTCACTCTGTATCTCTCTGTCTCAAATGAATAAATAAAATCATTTAAAAAAATGCCAGGCTAGAGGGGAAAACAACCTGAACTTCATAATGGCAAGACCTCTAGTGTCTCGTAGGTATCTAGTTACCTACTGTCTAGTAGGTATCTAGCATACGAAAGTTCTTTCAAAACCTCCTTTTTCTGTAATCCTCAAGACCCCAGTGTAGCAGCTTTTTCTGCCCATGGCTCCTCTCCCTGTGCTTTAATAAAACCATGATTTTTCACCAAAGACATCTCAAGAATTCTTTCTTTGTCATCAGTTCTTGGTTTTACCCCCACTGAACCTCACCCATATTCCAAAACCATTTTAGGAGAATGACTAGTCTATTCCAAAAAAGGAGGAAACTGTTGGAGCTAGAGCAGGGTAGAATGATATGAAGGGCATTCAGACCATTGTTACTATCTTGACTTGTATTCCAAGCACAAAGATTCTCAGCTTTGACACCATTAACATTTTGGTCCTGATAACTCCTTGTTTGGGGATGCTGTTCTGTGCACTGTAGGATGTTTCACCTCATTTGAGGCCTTTACTCTCTAGGTGGCCATAGCAACTTCAGTTGTTAACACCAAAAATGTCTCCAGATATTGCCAAATATCCTCTAGGAAACAAAATGACCTCAAGGAAGTACCACTACCCTAAATGGAATGGAGAAACATACAGATTGAATAGTGTCCCCCTGAAATTCATGTCCACCTGGAAATTGTCAACAGGGCATTATTTGGAAATAGGGTCTTTGCAGTGTAATTAAGTCAAGGTGAGGTCATATTGAATTGGGAGAGCTTGGTTCTTGTCTCACAGAATCGAAGAACGAATTTCATGGACAATGAGGGTGAGTAGAGCCACAGAAGTTTATTAGGTGAAGATGCAAGCAAAAGCTCTCAAAAGTGAGAGGGATCCCATCAGGGTTGCCACTGAGGGCCTTTAGGGGCTACTTGTGTGGCTCAGTAGGTTTGGCGGCTGCCTAAGGCTCAGGTCATGATCCGGGTCCTGGGATCAAGTCTGGCATCAGGCTCCCTGCTCAGTGGAGAACTTGCTTCTCCTTCTCCCTCTGTCTGCCTCTCTGTCTACTTGTGCTCTCTCTCTATCTCTCTGTCAGATGAATAAACAAAATCTTTAAAAAAAAAGGAAAAAGAAAAAAAAGTGTTGGTCTTTTATAGAAAGCTAACCCAGGAACTTAACTCCTTTTAGCATTTCTATTGATATCACCATTGGGCAAGGACCAGTGTAACACCTTCAGTAGCTTGCTTCTTTTTTAGGTTCTGGTGATTCTTTGTTGGCCACAGATGATTATCATAAAAAGACACCTACCCCACACACCTAGGGCTGGGTGGTCCAGTTTGTCCCCTTATCTTTGGTTTCCCTATGTCTCCATATTTTTTGAGATTTCTGTGACCCTGATCACATAGCCCCCTATCTATCTCTCCCTATCTAGTCTCCTGTCCCTTACTCAATGTTGGATTAGAGTGGGCTCTGAATTCAATAACTGGGATCTTTGTAAGAGAAATGAGAAAAATGGCTAGGTACAAAAACATTCAGGATACAAGGGGAAGAAGACCACATGAAAATGGAAGCAAAGATTGGGATGATACAGATTGAAACCATGGAGTTCCAAGGGTTACCATCAACCACCAGAAGCAAGGAGAGGCAATCAAAGATACTTTCCTGGAGAATTCAGAGAGAATAGAACCCCTGCTGGCAACTCATTTTCTACTTTAGTTTCCACAACTGTGAAAGAACAAATTTATACTGTTTGGAGATAACTAGTTTGTGGTACTTTCTCTGGGCATCCCTAGAAGCTGAGTAAGAATGGACTGTCACTGTATAAATACAGAAATATCACCTGACCTCAGTTTTAACTATTATTCTGGATGCATTAGAGATACTAGGTATCTAGGTAGGAACTAGGTAGTTTGGGGGCAAAGAAATTGAGGGTATGGAATCAGGAAACCAATTAGAAACACAGGACAGCATTTAAAAGCAGAGAGGATGGCAGATTGAACCAGACAGACAGAATAATAGAGATGGTGAGAAGGAGTTGGATCATTTATACATGTCATTAATTCAAATTAACAGGGTTTGCTGATGGGTTGGATGTGGGGCATGGAATAGAAAGAGCGGTGAGAATAACTCCCAACTAGACTGACTAGCCAGAAGGAGGGAGAAAGCTATGAGTGAGGAATTTGGAGTTAAAATCGGCAGTTGTGTTTGGGAAGCATTGAGTGTGAGATGTTTACGAGATATCTGAGCACAGCTCATGAGTAGGTACTTTGATATATGAGTCAGAAATTTAGGCAGGGATTCATGCTGAAGATAAATTTAGGAGTCACTTTCATATAAAAGGTATTTAAAGTAATAAGCCCAGGTCAGAAAACTGAGAGTGTATGAAAAATAGATAAAGGGAAGTTCACCTCATAGTTAAGAAGACAGTAATGAGAGAAGAGATCAGCAGATAGTGAAGAAAAAGAGTAACCTGTGAGTACTGGCAAAATTAAGAGGGAATTAACTACTGACTTCTAGAAAATAGTCCTTTTTTTGTTTATTACTATTACATGAAACTTCCATTACAGGTGCATTTTATTGAAAGAAGTCAGGGAATATAAATTGTACACTAGGAAGATATCAATAGTTACTTTTAAACTTTATATGAAGCAGGTCAAATGTATCTGATGATTGCCTGGTAAAAATAAGTGAAAATGCAGGGAACTTAAATATTTATTTTGTTGGACTATAAATAGAAGGTTTCCTCTCCATGCAATTAGTTTAGAATTGTGTCTGATACCCTTCTCAGCCTAGAAAGGTATCTCCTCATGAGAAGAATACTACAGATCATGTCACTAGAAAATTCCTGTAGCTAAATATTTTTATCTTTATACAAGCAAAAGGACATGAACAACAACAGAAGAAGAAGAAGAAGAAGAAGAAGAAGAAGAAGAAGAAGAAGAAGAAGAAGAAGAAGAAGAAGAAGAAGGAGGAGGAGGAGGAGGAGGAGGAGGAGGAGGAGGAGGAGGAGGAGGAGGAGAAGAAGAAGGAGAAGGAGAAGGAGAAGGAGAAGGAGAAGGAGAAGAGGAAGAAAGAGTAACACAATTCAGTGGATATTCTGGATCCTTGTATTCTGTGGAGACTAGATCTAGATATCCATGATATCTGAAAATTTTCCATTCTGTGTAGAGATTACAGAGAAAAAAAAGGTCTCCATTTGGACCCAAATTATTCTATGGGATCAGTTATGTTCCAACAGGTAATGGATGAACTATGAAAAATAGTGGCTAATTTATAAAGGGAGTTATAAGGAACCGGAAAGAATAGTGCACTTATCCAAAGCTTATCGTAACCAATGTGTTACCACTCATAGGTCTAAAGGGATGAGGGAGAGGGATTGGCTAGCAGAACCCAAGAGGACATCATTGTGTAATCAACTCTTTTGACAGAAATAGTCAACATTGGTCAAGGCACAGAGCCAGCTTGAGGTAATCTCACAAGCAGGGAGGCAGGGACCTACAAATGTGTTGCTCTCACTTGTCTTCTTTCCCCTGTTCTCTTGCTTTTTAGCAGGAGCTCTACCAGATGTCAGAGAAGATAGGAATTTTTAATATAAACCCCGCAAGTCAGCCTTCCAGGGAAAAGAACATTCTTCCAAAGAAGGAGGAACAATGATCAGAAAGAGGACAAATGAAGCTCTCTTGCACACATAAACTTTCTCTGATTTGGTGCCCTTTCAGTTAGTTTGTTTCATACCTCTGCTGAAGAAATAATTCATGATTAGGTGAATAGGTTCTCTCCTGCCATCGAAAGTCAGTCTTCTATTGAGCAGATAAACTCTCCTTTGGCCACTCGGAAATAGTCCTGATTGAGAACAATTTTAAAAATTAGCATCGCACAAGAGTTAGTGTTCTCTATCAATCTATGGCTTATACAGCATTACTAGTTGCTTGCATGTGAATAAGATAAACCCATCAATGTTAAATAATGAAGTGATTTTATTAATACTTAGCCTAATTCTATTTTAAAAAGAAGTGCCTGTAATATTTTCTTTTCTTTTCAAAAGGCAAGTGTATCTTCTTTACAAAAATAGCAAATACAAAGATGATAGCACAATTCTGAGAAGACAAAAAAAATTAAGAAAATGGCAACTACCCATGTGATAGATAAATGTGACATTTATGAGAGACATTACTTATACTGAAATTTTACTGTTAGGATCTCCAGTTCAAGGTCCAATCTCCTAAAAGCAACCAGTGCTGGAGTTGCCATTATTATATAGTCCTCGCACTACTATAATCAGTATCCATTTTACTTTCACTGTTAGAAAAATAGAAAAGTCAATGTTCACATTTAAGGACCATCAAGTTTATTAATACATTCCTGTAATATGTTTGTCATCCTTGGTGTGTTCACAATCTATGGTATTTTTAAAAGCACTGTCATAGCTTTTCAGGCTGGTCCCATTTGGCAGTTTGGATATCCAGGACATTCCATTCAAAATGCCCCGAGTAAACGATGACGACCATATTGGTAACCCTTTTTTCTGAGGTTCATCTCCACAACTGTGGGATCCATTATTCATGTTGATGACATTCCAATAACACGCTGCACGATTTCACACTGAGTGAGCAATCCAACAGCCTAGACTAAGAAAGAGAAAGGAACTAAAATTAAAGGTTAATGTCACTTTTTATAGTAGGTTGGCTCTTTTAAAAGAGATGTACAAAAAGGTGGCCACTAAAGTCTGGTGTATTTATTAAGCATGGAGACATCTGAAATGCACAATGTCCAGGTGGAGCCTTTCCTCCCAGATAGAGGCGTTACATAGAGTCTCCATGGCAGCTGGCCTTCCCCACTGAAGCTGTCAGCCTGCCTGAGTTCTAATGACTTGGACTTTAGCTGCAATTTCTTCTTGGATATGAAGTCAAATTTAAAAACTGTGGTAAAAAATATGATAGTAGAATAAAAATACAGTCTCATTAGTGAATGATGCCCATTTGTAACAGAATATAAGGTTCGTCACCTCTGTGAAAAGTCTCCAAACTCCAATACTTTTAAGTGAAAATGAGAGCTTCTATTATTCTTGTAAGAACCAAAGAAATGAATCACCTCTCAATAATGAGCTAGTGGCATAAAGCAGCAGTTACTTTCCTTTCCCAGGCTGCTCTTAACATGAACCAGGAAATCATGTCCATCCTTGTGCATTCAAATTGCTGGCTTTCTTCTGATATCCAAAATATACATACTCTAACATTAAAAATTAGCAAAGGTGGGTGTGGTGCATAAACAATGAATTCTGTTACACTGAAAAGAAATAAATTTTAAAAAATATTAGTAAAGGTGGGCTACCTGAGTGGCTCAGTTGGTTAAGTGACTGAGTCCTGGTTTAGGTTTAACTTGTGTCTCCATGTGGTGAGATCACGTCCCAGGTAGGGCTCCACGCTCAACGCAGAATCTGTCTGAGATTCCTACCCGCTCCTTTTCCCTCCACTCCACTCTTCTCCTGCTCCCTTATGTGCATGCATTCTCTCTCTCTCTCAAACAAATAAATAAGTAAATAAGTAAATAAATTTTAAAAAGTAATAAAGGTGGTATTTTGCACATCTACCCAACTATTGATAAAGTAATTCTATCTTGTAACTTCCAATACATATTTGGTACAATAAATGGCAAAAACCTAAGTTGTAATTTGGATTCCCCAAATTTAATTCAATTTAGGAAAAAGTCAATATTAATTTATTTAAAAGTCTGATAAAATTAGTCAGCCCTATGTGTGAAATAAGCAGTCGCATGCAACAATTTTGTAGAACCATAATTTTAATATATTGGTTGGTGTGCACAGTCCATTGATTTGTTTGTGCTTTGGATATTTGCTGGCATAATTAATGGTTTCCATATGAATTGAAAAATTCTAGGCAAAAGATATGGGTTTGCCAGTGAATCAATATTTAGAAAAATATACAGACCATGGCTACACTTACACATTGGTTTAATATATTAGCTTGGAACACACTTTGTATGTGCATGCAATATGCTGATTTCTTTATTAACTCCATGTTTAAATAAGTGCGATCACTATAACCTTCCTCCTCAAAGAAATGAGACTTAAAATTGAGTTGACTTAGGAGGTTAAATTGCTGTCATTATCAGAATATGAACTTGTGATAAATATAAACTTGGGATAAATCTTGTTCTATCTAGCCACATCTGTATTATTTCAACACAACATTTGCATAGATTGGAGAAGGCAAAAGAGAGACTTCATCTCTCTTTCAATTTATTGTAACAAATTACAGGAAATACAAATTATTAACATATGAACAAAAAGAACTACAGAAAATGTATGCAGGACTTTTAGCAGCAGCATGGGGTCATGAGATGGAGGAGACCATCTTGGATTTAGAGAGCAAAAACTTAGTTTGCAGTCCTTTCCCCAACATACTCCTGGGTTCTGTCTTCCTTATTGTCACTCCAAGAAATTTCACCTCATCCTCAGAAATAAAATCGTCATTTTTACATGGCTCCTCATGGAGTCACTGAAACGATCAACATTGCACAGGAGGTCTGTAAAACGTGCTCCCTATGAAGAGTAAATGTTGGTTGGTGTATGCAGTTCTGAAACCAGATGGCATGGGTTCACGGTACACATTCTTAACTTTCTAGGTGTTTTTTTATTTATAATTTTCATGTAGTTTTATTGAGATACAGTCATATATCATAAAAGCCACTCTTTTGAAATGTGCAATTCAGGTTTTTCTTTTAGTGTATTCACAGGTTTCTGTGACCATCACCATCATCTTATTTCAAAATATTTCAGAACCTAAAAAGAAACCCTGTCCCCATTAGCAGACACTCTCCATTCTTCCCTGTTCCAGTACCCTACAGTAATCATCCTGTTTTCTGGCTCTCTGGATTTGCTTATTTTGATTATTTCATACAAATGGAATCATACAACATGTGGTCTTTTGTGACTGACATTTGCTGTTGGTATAATGCTTTCAAAGCAAATTTCAAAGCATTTTCATTATCAAATGCTTTCAACCATGATGTAGCATGTGTCAGTATTTTATTTTTTTTAAATCTCCAAATGATATTCCATTATACGGATATACCATGTTCTGCTTATCCATTTATAGCTGAATAATACCTGAATTGTTTCCACTTCTTGGTTAATTTGCATAATGCTGCTATAACAACCAGGTACATGTTTTTTGCATGGAAATACGTTTCATTTCTATTGACTATATGCATAGGAGTGGAATTGCTTGGTTGTAAGGAAACTCTATCTATAAGATTTTAAGGAACTGCCAAACTATTTCTTCTAAAGTTGCTTGGACATTTTAAAATATCACCAGTGTATGGGGATTCACATTTCTACACATTTCTTTAACATTCTTTACTGCCATTCTGTTTTATTTTAGCTATTCTAGTGGATGCGAAAGGATTTTTACTTGTATTTCCTTAGTGACTGATGATGTAGAGCATATTTTTGTGTTTTTGTAGGCTATTTATATATCTCCTTGGAAAAGTTACTATTCAAATCCTTTATCCAGTTTTTAAGGGGATCAGTTGTCTTTTATGATTTAGTTGAAGGTGTCCTTTCCACAGCCTAGATGAAAATCCCTTATCAAATGTATGATTTACAAACATTTTCTCCTATTCTCTGTATTGTATTTTTGCTTTCTTGACGGTGTACTTTGAACCACAAAAGAGTTTAATTTTGATGAAGTACAATCTTTTTTTTTTATTTTGTCATCTATGCTTTTCATGTAATATTCAATAAACTGTTGCCTAATCCAAGGTCATGAAAAATTATCCCATTTTTTGCAATTTCTAATTTAGCTCTTACATTTAGGCTTATAATTCATTTTAAATTAATTTTTGTATATGGTGTGAGGTAAGGGTCTAAACTTATTTTTACATAGATATCCAGGAGTCTCAACCCCATTTGTTGAAAAGACTATTCTTACCCCATTGTAATGTCCTGGAACCTATGCCTAAAATCAATTAACCAAAAATGTGTGCCTGCCTGCCTTCCTCCCACTCTCCCTCTTTCCCTCTCTCTTTTTTGTTTTCCTTCATTTCTGCGACTATCAGTTTCATTATTTATAAACCTGGCATAGTGTTAATATCAAGTGCTAGTTGTTAAAGACTATGTGAGACTATGTAAATTACATCTGTGTAAGTTTATTACAAATAGTACTGTACCATAAGGGTATAATTAAAATAATTACAATGGTTTTAGGTTCAGGGCTTCTTTGCCCTCTCAGTACAGGTGGATGTTTAGATAAGCAGTGATGAATGGAACTGGTCTGATGTTTGGAGCCTCAGGATCTATGTTGCAGTTGGTACAATAAATAACCCTGTGGTTTGGCAGGTCATACCATCTTCCCTCAAGCTGACCTAATTGCTTGATTTCAATTCCTTGAAACTGCCTCTGGTTTTGAGTGCATCTTATTGACATAAACATGGGAGTTCTTGATGATGGAAATGATAACAGCAAAACATAGTTGGTCTGGCCATAACACCACCAAATATAAACTTCTCTTCTTTAAAGCAGGGAGATGATATGGAAAATTTATGAGGGAAAATCAATCTTTTTAACAGAACACATACTTTAAGTAAATGAATTCTTTCCTACAGCACAAAGGCAGCCCTCCAGCAACTGCAAACAAGGGAATCAAGCACTGAGTTTTCAAATGACATCATATGTACTCAGTTCTGCTTTCACTTTAAGTGATTTTCAGGGTATTCAAGCACAGTGTGCAGCTTATTTATCATAAAGCTAAAATCCATAAAGGTCCTTCAAATGTTTCAATAAACTTATGAAAAGGTATTTTTTCAAAAGAAAAGCCAACTGGCAATTTATATTTCTCATGTTTTGAAATATGTTTAAATCACAAATTTGATGCCATGATCCTCTTCGACTCTACAAATACTACAGTTCTCCCTGACACGTTGATTACCTGGGAGAAATATATTCATTTGACCAGATAAATAGTTAGTGCTGGGAAGAAGTCTAATTTTAAAAAAGAATATAAATTTAGAGGTATCACCCCTTGTTCCCTAAATTCAAATGAACTTAATTTAAGGCACATGTATTCTGTCATGTTCAGAGGATATATTATAATTAGTATAATGTGCATTATATTCAGAAGCCAATTACTTTACTCTAAGGACATGCCATTGGATTTATCTAAAGTAACAGAAATGCTCAGAGTTAATTAAGTTTGTCTTATGCTAACAAGAAACTGTGTCATATTATAGAAAGATTTTAGAATACTAAAAGGTCAATCTTTACTGTAAAAAAATCTGCACATAAATGTTTTATGAGAGATTGGCATAGAATAACATATGAACAAAACTGTAATCTGTGCTTAGTCCTTTAATTGGATTTTTTTTTAAGTTCTGTATTTTAATTAGGATGGTTTCTGCTTTAGGTAGCAGAACACCAGATATAAGCTTTACATGTAGAAGATAAGTTAGTGATATATATGCTGAAAGTTCAGAAGTGGCTCAAGCTTGGCATTTGGCTTAATCTAGTCTCCTTTGATCTTCTATGTGATTATCAAATGAAGGCAGCTGATTCAGGCTTATCAACCACATATTTGATCATTCAGGGGAAGAGAGATTTGCTGCTCTTGCTGCTGCTGCTTCTGCTGTTGCTGCTGCTCCTTCTCCTTCTCCTTCTCCTTCTCCTTCTCCTTCTCCTTCTTCTTCTTCTTCTCCTTCTTCTTCTTCTTCTTCTTCTTCTTCTTTCCATATAGGCAGGATGCTCTCTTTCCCAATATTCCATAACAAAAATGTTCTCTTTACCCTTGCTTGACTTATGTTACATTACTGTTTTATTTTTTTAATCAATCCTTGCAATCAAGCAAAAGAATCAGAAGGTAGCTACCTTAGACTTTACTTCCTGGAAAAAAAAAAATCATTGTGGCATAGGGTTGGGGGATGAATTACCTTCAAAGCATTCTGGACTCAGCAGACATTGGGGCTAATATCCCCCAAAGCACAGGGAGTGTGTGTGTGTGTGTGTGAGTGTGTGTGTCTGTGTGTGTGTGTGTGTGTGTGTGTGTGTGTGTGTGTCTGTGTGTATGTGTATGCAGTACAGGGAGGAGAGCAGGTTGTATGCTTGAATAAAATGAGGAAAAGTTTAGAAGGGGAAAAGTAGGAATTTACTGAGTAGGAGACCAACAATGTCTACCATACTCTGCCAACAAGTGTTATGGAAATACTTGAGACGGTGAAGGCACATTCATCTCTAAGAGTTTGCTTTGTTCTGCATAACAAGAATAATAAAAATCCATTTTAAAAGAATGTCCCCAAAGTCAAATTCTGCATCTTCTGTATGCCACTTAACCACTATATGTAAAGAAGGGTTCATTTGATTACACCAGAGCAATTAATTTTTTTCAGAAAGTCAAACCATATCTTCTTCCTATCTCATAGAAACGTATGCTGCCCTACAGCTAAATTTACTCTTCTTGCCTCACTTCCTCTCACACATACCACACTTACTATACTCCTACATCTTTGCTCATGTCATGCAACATATTCCATGTGTCTTTCTTCCTCTTCAGGTTCTATTCATGTGTCAAACTCCTCTTTGCTCTGAAGACTTTCCTATCTACATTAGGGCATATGACGGGTCTTTCCTGATCTCCAAAGTAAATTCTAGTCTTATGTATTATGTTCGTTATTTATGCATTCAAAAATATATGTTGACAAAGTATTAACTGGGAAGACCCTCTTCTAGGTATTCAGGATAGAAATAGAAATATTTTCAAATGGAGATTCTGGTATATGTGTGCGTAGGTGTGTGTTTGTATGCTTATATCCCCCTCATATCTCAAATAAGTTTCAATTTTCTTAAGTGTTAAAGGTATTTTATCGATTTGTTTCCATTCCCACAATCTATTGTCAATTTTTCCCTAATAGAGAAGAGATAAAGCAGGAAGGTATGAAACACCAAAAATTGTGTGGTTTGATTTTCATGCTTCCATGGCCCTGGCAGGCAAAAATAGGATGTTATTGAATTACCATGGCCAAGGTAGGACAGTTTCAAGAAACTCTGAAAATTTAGTATGTGTTTTAGGAAACTAAAAACCCTTGTTTTGGGGAAATGTTGACTTTTTAGCCAAGTTGTAGCTGAATTGATAGAATTTTATTTGTTTGGAACTCTTGACAATAACATGGGTCTGGGTCTAATTTCATGGTTTCTAGTAGTTAATTTTTTCCCTTGATGTAGCAGTGTCTAATTAACTTCTTTCTTACCCTGATACACTGATGTTACCTGTACCAGAAAGTTCTAAATGTTACATGTTAAAAATGACAACATGCCTGCCACCCAAATGTACAAACACACACACACACACACACACACACACACACACACACACACAGAATCTCTGGCCAAACAGCAGATTATCTATCAACCTGAATGGGAAGTCTTAATTCTTTAGAGTCTCAAGAGGTGAAAATTATGACCTGGTTCCTTGGTGCTGGGCACATATTGACCTTAGTGTGGACCCAAAATTAATTGACATACCAATTCAAAGGTAATCTATGGAGTCACAAATTTTCCATACAGAGGAGACATTTTGCTTCTTTCATCTAGTCTTTCTAATTTCATAAATTGTTTTTCCACTACTTAATTACTATGTGAAGAAATGAACATTTCATCCCGTATACACTCCCTAGGAGACAGATTTCCTAAATACACACAAGATTTACATTCCTGTATAACCTGTTTCAAGCCCATCCTTACCTTTGTCATCTACATTTTATTCCATGCAATTCCAGATGGGAGTAAAGGAGTGAGGTTAGTGATTACCCCCCGACCCCCGCCCCCCACCTTGTCATGCTGAGTGAGATGCATGGTTTCCACCATTTAGGACTGAGTGATGAGTTTGCCATTAATTAATTTGACTGACTGAGTAGTGTGGCACTCTTTCCCTCGATTTTGACAACTATAAAATGGCAATTCTGGATGAGAGAAAAATTAGATTCCTTTTATCACTTATGTCTGGGATGGTACACTTATATATTTAGAGTTGAACCATGAGCAAGCAGGATTTTGTAGGACACAAGGGAAGCAAAAGAAATATGTAGGTTAAGAAGAAGTGGAGAAGGCAATTCAGCTCTTTCATCTCAGTGATGGGCTAGTATGCTAGAGATGGCCCACTCTTATCTGAACATTCTTTTAAAAGATTGTATTTATTTATTTGACAAACAGAGGTCACAAGTAGGCAGAGAGGCAGGCATAGGAGTCGGGGTGGGGGGGAAGCAGGCTCCCCGCTGAGCAGAGAGCCTGATGTGGGGCTCGATCCCAGGACCCTGGGATCATGACCTGAGCTGAATGCAGAAGCTTTAAACCACTGAGCCACCCAGGTGCCCCATGTTTTTAAATTAATAAAATATGTCTCCTTTGTGTTTAGTCCTAGAATATTATATAATCCATCAAGTATGGAAAATTAGTGGTAACACCTTGATTGAGGCAAAGGCTTGTGCTATTTTACATTGTTCCTATTTTTTTTGAGGTTTATCACTTTAGTGCTTGAGTATGTTTTATAGTTGAATCCATGAGCTGTGAGAAACTGAAATGTCATTTAGGGGTACCTCAGTTATATAATACTTATATTCAGACTTAATACATACTCTGTGCCTTTTATTGAACAATAATTTGGAGCATTACAACTAAAACTTCAGCTGCAGCTTAAAGCCGAGATATTTAGACAAAGTATGATTACTCTAAGGGAAATTCAAAAAATTTTAATCACTTCCGAAACATGTGGTAAGCTGGTGTTATATTGGAAATGAATTTAATCTAAACATGCTATGGTTTATGAACACTGTCAAAGCCAAACACAACATAATGAAACTTCATTGTAGTGTGCTCCCATTTAATATTTTCTAACATTTACCATTTGTTTATTAGATTTATATAGCACCTATTATCCAAATAACTCAAAACATTGTTCAAAGAATATTAAACCCAGGCCCTTTGTATCAAACTGTCCTGAAAAGATTGGGACAATAGGAGAAAAATTTCGATAAGCCACACGCACAGAAAAGAAATGTCAGCCAGAGCCTATGAGGCAATTTGTCCCCATAAAATTATTTCGGGTACTACATCCCTGGACAAGGATACTTCACTCTAACTGGATTATGAACTCAAAGTTTAAGTACTTCTGATCAGCCCTAGGTTGTTAGATAAATTCCATTGATTTCATGTGCATTTACCAAAAAAAAAAAAAAATCAAATTTGTGACATTAAAAATTAAATGTAACATTTGAGATTTGCAGTTTCCTACCATTAAAAAAAATTATATTTAAAATCACTTTGTGTTTTGCAATTATAGATAAGTTTTAGTAATATTCAGAATCAATACTTAAGCTGCTATATTGCATAGTGGTTGTCTTAAACTCACATGGGAAATGCTTTCATTCTTTGAGGATAGGCACAAAACTTCCAAACAGCCGCTAGGTATTCTTTCTAATGGCATTGAGCACATAGTTTCTCTATCATAGTCTCCCCTCATATCAGCATTCTTCTGTAGATATAAGACCAGATAATTTTAGAATTGGACTAGTCTCTAGAGTTCATCTAGTGTCACTGCCTCATTTTGAAAATGAAGATACTTGAGACCCAGAGATTTTAGATAACTTGCCTAAGCTCACTGTCTCAGTTTCTCACAGAGCTGGAGCCAGGTTGATTTCCAGCTTAATCATCTTTCCTCTTTAAAACAGCAATTTTCATAAATTGCTCTGATATTTAAAAACTATATTTCCAAGCAACCGAGGGCATGAGTATTTGTTGGACTCACAATGAACCTTGAGTGTTTCACATTTCTGGGTCTCTCTCACTGTGATTAAACTTTGCTATCCAATGCGGGATATAATGTGACCAACCTTATTTGTCATACTTTGCTGATGCTGCTGTTCAGGGGTCCCGATTAGGGAGTTAACATTTCATGCAGTTTGAGTTCTTGTCTTTGAACAGTAAATTCATCCAAGACATCTTTGAGCCAAAACAGCTTGCCTATCTCAATGCCTATCTCTCATGGATAGAGATGTTTTTCACACCTCTGTGCTCTGCCATAGACCCTGCCAATTAACTATCCAGTCCAATCATTTTATTTTACAGCAGAGGACCAGAGATGTTAAGTGTCCTGCACAAGGTGACAGTCCTTGTCAGCAAGCACTTTTGACTCTCTTGTGTTTGCTTTATTTTATACCTGGGCACTGATCTTGAGGTTAGTTAAGAAAATGGTCTTGAAATCTGGTCTTTCTGCACCACAGCTTAACTCCGTGACTTGATAACTGATTGATCTTGTTCTGGTTAATTAAGCACACAAGTTTCCGTGAACACATTTATAAAATTGAAATAATTGTGCTAATCTCATAGAGTGTGGTGAACATTTATTGATTGTATTTTATTACACTAAATTTTGTGATTCTCAGCAGTCCCATCAATTAAAACACAGACAGACAGACAGACACACACACACACACACACACACACACACACACACACACACAGAAGGTTTTAACCAATACTATTATATCATTCTACATGATTCTAGCCACAGGAATATTTCCAGAAAATTACTGCAAAAATTATGAGTAAAATTATTTGAGAGTGAAAATCCTAATGTTATACTAATTGACAGGTCCTGTCCCAAATTCTTCAAATCCATACCTTTTAATTCTTGCTTGAATTTGTATTTTCAAGTCCTCTTCATTTAAGCACGTTATAGCCTTAAGGGCAAAATTGATCCAGGTAGGAAATACAGTAAGATATCTAGTGGAATGACTAGTTTGTAAAGTGACATGTTCAAATTTTCTACTCTTCAAGCAATTGCACCATAATTTTACCAATTAACGAATGACAGAACAGAAAATGAGCAAGGCTTCTCCCTGATTGTGGGGACATTGAGCTGTTGCTTTTTCTTTCTTCTTCATCCTTTCCTTGCTCAAACTAGCACCTATTCAGTGTTTTTGTTTAGCACATTTAAATAGTGTGACGCCATTTTGAAATATCCACTTAAAGTTTGAGGTGGTTAACCATAGGCATTTAAGCAAATACAAAAGTAGGGTAATTGATCCACAAATTACCAGTTTATGCCAATCAAAATAAACAACAAAAGATAGTATACTCATGATTTTACTAACAAGATATAGTCATTTATGAGCATAGCTTGGATTTATACATACATGTTTGAACAGAAGCAGACTGGTCATATCAAGTTATGGAACTGAAACAATGGTCCATTTCTTACTTTTCTTTGTATTCACTCTTTGAAAGGACCCCCCCTTTTTTTTAAATTGTATTTTATTTCTTGTCAGTGTTCCAAAATTCATTGCTTATGCCCCACCCCCAGTGCTCCATGCAACACATGCCCTCCATAATACCCACCACCAGGGTCACAAACGCCCCCCTCCCCTCCTCTCCAAAACAGTTTGTTTCTCAGAGTCCACAGTCTCTCGTGGTTTTTCTCCCCCCTCCGATTTCCCCCAACTCACTTTTTCTCTCTATCTCTCAATGTCATCGGTGCTATTCCTTATGCTCCACAAGTAAGTAAAACCATATGATAATGGACTCTCTCTGCTTGACTTATTTTGCTCAACATAATCTCCTCTAGTTCCACCCATGTTGATACAAAAGTTGGTATTCATCCTTTCTGATGGAGGCATAATTGTCCAGTGTGTATATGGACCATATCTTCTTTATCCATTTGTCTGTTGAAGGGCATCTTGGTTCTTTCCACGGTTTGGTGACTGTGACTATTGCTGCTATGAACGTGGGGGTACAGATGGCCCTTCTTTTTACCACATCTGTATCTTTGAGGTAAATACCCAATAGTGCAATTGCAGGGCCATAGGGAAGCTCTATTTTTAATTTCTAAGGAATCTTCCCACTGTTTTCCAAAGTGGCTGCACCAACTTACATTCACACCGACTGTATAAGAGGCTTCCCCTTTCTCTACATCCTCTCCAACAGTTGTTATTTACTGTCTTGTTGATTTGGCCATTCTAACTGGTATAAAGTGGTATCTCAGTGTGGTTTTAATTTTAATCTCCCTGATGGCTAATGATGATGAACATTTTTCATGTATCTGTTATCCATTTGTATGTCTTCTTTGAAGAAGTATCTGTTTGTGGTCTCTGCCCATTTTTTATGTGATTATCTGTTTTGTGTGTGCTGAATTGAGGAGTTCTTTATAGATCTTGAATATCAGCCCATTGTCTGTAGTAGTGTCATTTGTGAATATCTTCTCCCATTCCATGGACTGCCTCTTTGTTTTGTTGACTGTTTCCTTTGCTGTGCAGAAGCTTTTGATCTGGATGAAATCCCAAATATTCATTTTCACTTTTGTTTTCTTTGCCTTTGGAGACATATCTTGAAAGAAGTTGCTGTGATCAATGTGGAAGAGGTTACTGCCTATGTCTTCCTCTAGGATTTTTATATATTCCTGCCTCACATTGAGGTCTTTTATCCATTTCGAGTTTATTTTTGTGTATGGTGTAAGAGAACAATCAAGTGAAAGGACCCCTTTCTTCTCTTCTACCCCACTTTACTTTCCTGTTTCCCTCATACTTTACCTAACTCCAGTATTAGTCACCTGTAATAGTAGTTGCAGATAGTAATCATTATTGATTGGTTAAGTGATTATAATTTTAGTTTTAATTATATTCAGTTTTGTATCCCCTATTTCAGATGGAATGATGGCTAGTATCAAAGTTGCATGGGAGATTTTGGTGTTTGGTTCTTTTCCTTTAAAAATTGCTGGGGAGAAGAGCAAGTGTCAGTTTGCCACCAAGTTCTGGAAGAAGTTTTTGGAAGTGCTCTAGCTTCTTCTCTTCCAGTACCTTTATTGGAACAATGAAACTGAAAATCTAGTAATCACTCTATTTAGAGACAGGAACAAGGAACATTATAATTGTGCAGGTGAAGTATGGGCATTGAAAAATTACTAACATTCTTTGTAAAGTAAATATAAAGTTAATTGCCATAAATGCCAGCTACATACATCTAATATGTAGTTATTATGTAAATGGATAATTTTGAAATTGAAAACATTACTTTTAAATATGTATATGTATATGTGTGCTCATGGGGACAGAAAGAGAGAGAGAGAGAAAAGAGAGGGAGAGTTGCCTTATATACCATAAAACTCTGATAACATAGGCTGGGCTATTGTGTTTTTGTTAATTTTGAGTTTTATAGAATTATTTGGAACTTACCCTTAAAACACAAAGAATAGAAGAAACAGTTGGATTACTCTTTAATAATAAGGGCAATGTGCGATGGCTGAAAGTTCCCTAAAGAGTGCTTGATAAAAGCTCTGATACAATAATAACAAAAGTTCAAAAATATATGTATCTCTCTTAATGTACAGTGTATCATTTTAAATAGAAAAAATCTGTTTGGATGGTGGTTTCATGTGTTTAAAATGATATGAAAAGAAATTTAAAATAACTTCATCCTGATGGACAATCCATAAAAATGTGCTTTGTTATATGTACCTGGAAAATAATTCACTCAGTAAATTCAGAGAGAAAATAGCTGTCTGAATGTTAGTATCTATAAATGAATTTCTCAACATGTCTCTTTCCCTAGAAACTTAGCATTATATTCATCTATATTAAATAAGCCTTTTAACATAAATGTTTAAAAATTTTGTAAAAGAATGATTCACAGTATTTGCTGTAAACACAATGCTTTTTTATACTATTAAATACTAAACATGTTATGACAGATTACAATGCGCAATTAATTCTGAGGTTAAGAAGATTTTAGGGATTCAAACTCTACAACTTCAATTGTTATTTATTTTTGTGTCCTCTGATCTTTTGTAAATTTCCAGATCCTCTAAGGTTATGTCAAATAATGACTGTATTTATGAACTGCCTTCTTTACTGTGAAATTTCTAGGGGAGTGTCACCTAATACCAGCTCACATCCTGCCCATGATTCCCTCCAATGTCAGTCCCATTACCAAAGAAGCAATTAAATTCATTATTTTCAAGCTAGCATAAATTCTCCGTATTGCTGACTCAAATGCAGTCCCATGGTGTCCCTCAACGTTAGTTTCTACCTGCACACTTCAGATGGTTAAAAGCTTGTCTTGGTGATGGTGCTGTGTAAAACTGAAAGAAGAACCTGTACTTCCAGATTGGCTGCTATTCTCCAAATTCATTGCCCATATCGCTGGGGGCCTGCAGCATCTTCATCAATTTCTGAATTAATAGCATTTTTATGATTACACTCTGAATCATGTTAAAGGAGCGTATGCTTTTGATTGCTTCTTCATCAAAATAGTCTGGGTAGAAAAATTTTAGGTGTATAATTCCTTCTATTCAACCACAAGCCAGGAACCCAAGCTGATGGCCTTCTCTGGGTAGGCAATTCAAGGAGCTTTATGTACCATGTGCAGTGCTTAATGTCACATTTACTTCAAAATCCTATTGTGCTCTGATGGGGTCTGTGCAAAACACAGAAACCCAAAAGAGTTAGATTTTTTGTAAATGCCATCTTGTGCTGCAGCATCTCAAGACGGTTCCGAAGTCCTCTGTCTGTAGGACTTGAAATTAGCCCATCAGTATAATTTCAGTTTCAGCTGTCCTGGGGGTGACCATCCTGCTATTCCCTTTTGGGGCTAACATTCCAAAGAAAGCTTCCCTGTTCTCACTTTCTTGGTATCTGCCACTCATCAATGTTTACAAGGCTATCTTCTATAGAAAATGGCCAGCTACGATGAAAACAAATCAGCTCTGTTTATGCCTTAGAAAGGAAGAAAATTCATGACTAATTATGTCAGTGTTGGATTAAAAAAAAAAGAAAGAAAGAAAGAAAGAAAAGTGCAGCTATAAAATTAAGGATGCTAGGACACAAGATGAAGCCAAAGGATGAGATTCAAGAGAAGACAGAGCCACAGATGCTGCAGGCAGGATTATGGTATCTGGTCCACAGTAAAATGGCATAGAGTGCCTGTAAATCAGAAACTGGGAAGGGTAGTTTCCCCTGGAAGACACTTATACTGCAGGGATTAAGAGATCAGAAATCAGGACAAATCTCAAAGAACCATGAGCTAAAGGGGAGTGCTGGGTGAGCAGGAAACAGCTGTATTATAGCAAACCCGGGAAACCTTGAAACTTCCCAGAGGAGGAAATTATCTCTCTCCATCAAGATGCTTCATGATGCTTAGTGCAGAATTACTTTTCAGCTGGGACTAGCCTTGAACTTGGAAGAGGAAACAAGTAAATTGTAACTTCTTACTGAAGTTAAAACTAAAAGAAAATAAGCACTGGGACATAAATTAATGCCTGAAGTATTTGTGGTTAAAACTTTAATGAAGTTATATTGATGCTTTTTAACTACATTTTTACTTTTCACTCTATTTATGGACTCTAGTTATTCAGTCATCCCTCCATTTAAACTTTTACTGATTACAGAACCGACTTAAAGTTTTACTGTTTATGTGGAAGATCTGTGTCATTTTAGTAATGTACTTTTCCTAACAAAAGTCATTCAGGGAACCTGAATGTTGATCCCGTTTTTCTCAGTTGTATCTTTCTCAACTTTCTTTTCCAGATGTGTAAAATGGGAATATAGTATCAACGTCAGGGCTTTGTGGGAATTATTTAAGATAATATATATAAAGAGCTCAAGTACCTTTCACTTTCCAGGCACTGTGCTGTGTCGTGAAGACACATGACAATCCCCATTTAGTGGTTTAAATGCCACATCTGTAAAATGTTTTCCTGTTTGATTTCCAAATCAGTGATGTTTCCCAGGGCATTGTCTTTGTTTAATATTTCTCCTCCCCAGAAACTAGCTCAATATATGGTAAATAACAAGTATTCAACAGAATGAATTTGAGTTGTTTTATATCCAAAACTGTTATTTATAAGGCCCGAGAGTCACACAGCTAGGTCATGGTGAAGGCTAGTCAATGCTTCAGTCTTTTGATTCTTTCCAGAATGGATTCTCCCCCACCTATGCCCAATCCACAACTTGTTGATTTTATAGGAAGATAATTAAGCAGAAAGACAAGACTGAGAAAACTGGGCTTTGAAAATGATAAGCATATAATTTTTATTTCAGTGCTGAATTGTAAAGAAATCCCGAAGATAAGCATCTCCCATGAGGAAGTATATGACTGATGAACAAAAGCGCAGAAAGTGTATGAACTCCAGACTCTTCTTTTTCTCTGTATAATGTGCTCTAGACTTCCAGTTAGACAGTTTATACTTTCTTTTCCTGCTAATGGGTTAAATAAGTAATCCTTTATCTAAAACTCAAAAGCACAATTAATGATTCACCATTGGGTCCTACTTGCTAAACATAACCAATATTTAGGCTATACATCTTGTCCTGATATATTATTTTATAAAATTATTTATCCCTTGAAAACTAAATGCAGGCTGATTTGTCCATATTCCATGTGTCAAATACTATATGAAAAATAGTTTGGGGATTAAAAGGGCTGTAAGTTATTTTAAATGGAATTATACTTTTATTTTGTTAGTGCAGAATAATTAATTAATTATTAACTAAAATTATTAATTATTATTAATCTTGTAGGGCCCTTTTCCCATTTGAAAGCTCACTGCTTTGACATTCAGATATTAGTGATTATCTTTTCCTTTCCCTTTTTTTTCCCATTAAAATGCAAACGTAAGATTTATCTGAGAAATTGGGAGACACTTTAGAGTTCACTCGTTGAACCTCTCACTCTGTGCAGAAATGACCAGTGTAATAGTCTGGATAGGTATTCACCCAGCTTCAGCTTCAACTCTTAAAATGAGTATCTCCTCAGCGGCTGATGCCATTTGAAGTGGTCTGAATGGACTCCTCTTCAGCACAATGAAAGCAAATTCAATTTGCTACAATTTCTAGATGGTGAGTGCAGTTCTGCAAGGGATGACATGGAATGCCTAATTCCTCTTTTTCCATGTGACTTTCTAGTATTTGGAGAAAATTGTTGTGTCTCATCAAAAGTCTTTTACAATGAAGTTGTCCAAATTCTTTCAACTATCTCTCTTGTGATATGCTTTTCAGACATGTTTATATCCTAATTTCTCTAGCCAAGTATTAAATTCTTAAAATACATCATCTCAAACTCACCACAGTATTTCAGATGTTCTTTAATCATGTCCAGAATACCATGCCAAGTTGTCTTTTTATTTCAGGAAACATTATTTTTTTCAAATTAATTCAGCCAAATATGTTCACCACTTTTGACAGCTGTACCATATTGCTTCCTCTTTCTGAACACACAACAAATACAAGTTTTGGGTAGAGAATTAGTTACCCTCATTCTCTAATGGGGGATTTATTCTCTTAAATTGATTTGTGGAACATATCTATATATATCTATATCTATATCTATATATATACACATAGATAAATAGATATAGGTATAGGTATAGATATAAATACAGATATAAATAACTTTGCATTTATTTTTCTTTCGTTTGGATGGATTATTCCAGTAATTGGAGGTCCAGTGCACATATGTGTATCATATAAGAACATGTGCTCTATTACTGTCTGCTGCTTGGGGTCTAATCCTGGTCTGACACCAATTAGCTGTATATTTGTGGGCAAGACAATCAGCATCACTAAATTTATTAATCTGCAAAACAGGAATAATAACACCAGCTACAGATAAATTAGATGAAGTTTGTAAACCAATTATATCAGTGCTTGA
The DNA here is from genome assembly GCF_922984935.1 of Meles meles. Classification (NCBI taxonomy): domain Eukaryota; kingdom Metazoa; phylum Chordata; class Mammalia; order Carnivora; family Mustelidae; genus Meles; species Meles meles. The sequence continues at coordinate 127,842,567 of NC_060071.1, forward strand.
CACATGAAAATTGTGAAAAAAAAAAAAAACAAAAACCTTCGCTATTATTGTCAGTATTAAAGTTATTAGCTGTCCCATGGGCACCTGCGTGACTCAGTCACTTAAGTAGCCAGTTCGCTTTTGGCTCAGGTCATGATCTCAGGGTCCTGTGATTGAGCGCTACTTCAACCCCTATGTTGGCCCCACATGGAGCCCAGCACCACCCAGCTTCTTGCTCTGTGGGGAATGTACTTGAGATTCTCTCTCTCTCCCTCTGCCCGTCTCCCTTCTCATGCACAGGTGCCCATCCACACATGCTCTGTGTCTCAAATAACTAAATAAATATTTTAAAAAATAAAGTCACTAGCTGTCGCAATGAGTGTGGTACTGCATGCAAATATATAGCTGTTATGTATTTATAAAGCTGTAGTCAGAGTCATGCACAAAGAACAACTAAGCAGATTAAAGCCTGCCTCTAGGATTATTATTCAACCTGTAGGGCTCTTTCCCCATTTAAAAACTCACTGCTTTGACATCCCCTTATACAACTGCTGCTGGCTGCTGCTGACCATAATATTCTTTTGGAATTGTTTACATAAAATATATTTTTTGAATGTATATCAAGTCCCTAAGTTTTAGCTTTAGAAATCAGTTTTTCTCAAGTTAGAAAACATCAGAAATATATTTACTTGTTCCCGGTTTTGTTATATTGCTCTCTTATTTCTTATTTTATGAAGGTCACAGTCACATTTTTTAAATTTCATGCATTCATTCAACACACATTTTTGAATTCCTACTGTCATAATGTAAATTTCTTTAGTCTCAAGTTAATGGTCCATGGGACAAACTATACATGATCTTGCATTTTGATGTTCAATTTATGTACAAATTTTAATAAAAGCATGAACAAGAAGATAATGGCTTATCTCATTAAGATTTTTCAGTTCCATGATATCTAATTTTCATTAGAAATACTGAGGTATTTCCTACAAATCCCTGGACCTATTATGTATTCAGCTCTGTCATAGCACCATGTTTTCTCTTAGCCTCTTAGGAAACTCTTTTTTTATATTAATGAAGAAATTAGAAGCAAAATAGTTTTCAAAAGCTTTAAGCTTTCCTTGTCATCTTTTAACTATAGCTGCCCAAAGACTGGATCCATGGATGCTTTCTTTGAGTTATAACATAGTGTATAAAGATCTACTTTACTCTTGGCATGGTTAAAATCCTTTCATGATTTTGCTTATAATTTTATTGGGAAATATATATATAATTTTATATGTGCTATTTTAAGTAAGAATATAAAAGAATCATGTGTATACCACATAACTTAAGACAGAACATTTCAGAAGCTTTCAAATCCTCAGTGCATCTCTCTTCAATTACAGTGTTCTTTCCACTTAATGGTAACCATTCTGGCTTGTGCATTAGTAATTCTCTTGTTTTCCTTTATAATTTCACTTCATATGTGAAACTCTAAATAATACACATATATGTACAAATTATTAGGTATATTCTGCAATTTCTTGTAATTTTAAATCGCTATAGTTTATATTTTTTGAAATGGATTTTGTTCAGTATTTTACTTTTGAAAATGAATTAATGTTCAATTTCAATACTGAAAATTCACTTTAAATTTTGAAATTTCATCTTTTTTTTTTAAGATTTTGTTTTAGGGGTGCCTCGGTGGCTCAGTCTGTTAAGCATCTTCTGCTGCTCCGGTCATGATCCCAGGGTCCTGAGATCAAGCCCAGAATCAGGGTCCCTGCTCAGTGGGGAGCGTGCTTCTCCCTCTCCTTCTGCTTCTCCCCCTGATTGTGCTTGCTCTCTCTCTCTGTCAATTAAATAAAATAAAATCTTTGAAAAAAATTTTTCTTCTTGAAGTGAAGTGAGATAACAAAATGCGTAAGTGAAGAGATAAAACAAGGAGAATGACCTAGGCACTGTAATGTAATATTAAGCTATTACTGACCTTCTGATAATATGTCAGAAAGAGGATCATCTGCTCCTGGACCATGAAAGACTGCAGGTAGCTGAAACCCCAGAAAGCGAAACGTGGATTAGGAGGGACTACTGTATACATAAGCCCCAGATGTATTACACACGATGATATATTTTTTTAAGATTTTATTTATTTATTTGACAGACAGAGATCACAAGTAGGCAGAGAGGCAGGCAGAGAGAGAGAGAGAGAAGTAGGCTCCCCACTGAGCAGAGAGCCTGATGCGGGGCTTGATCCCAGGACCCTGAGATCATGACCTGAGCCGAAGGCAGAGGCTTAACCCACTGAGCCATCCAGGCGCCCCACACGATGATATTTTTATGTCTCCCTGGAGCATATAGATAAGACTATCTTTTGTGATATATACCTTGGAGACAAATTGCTGAAGCTTAGTATTTGCATCCTTATATTACTAGCTAATGCCGCATTATTTTCCCTAGTGGTGGAATCAGTGTATATTCCCATTAGCAGTATGTGATACCTTGCCTAACTTCACAACCTCACCCATATTCCTGGATTCTATAATATTTGCAAATTTCAAGAACATGGATTTACATTTATTTGTGACTTTATCTTAATGGATGCCTCTTACGGTAAGATGGTAGAAAATTCTAGGAAAGCCAATCATCATTATCTGGGAAAGAATTGCCTCTCTTGTATATAGATAGGCAAGAGACACTCTGGGGCTAGACAGCAGACTTGAAATTTGGCAAAAGAATAACAGTAAAAATAGCTAGGAGGCAAGAGGGAGCATGGGGCATCTCAGGAGCTCAAAGAATTTCAGAAGGCTGAGGAGGAAGGGCATCAGGGACCAAGATTACAGAGCACTGGGTGATATTTAAAAGAACTTGATAACCATTTAGGGAGTTTGAGCTTTATTCAGTAATTAAGTCTCAGGAACAAAGAAGACTTACAATGTTTTCCATGGGAGAGCTCATTACAACACTTGAGTGTAGAAAAATTACTCGGGTCACAGCACCGGAAGCGGACCAGCTGGAGGTGGAAGGGACGCTAGTGACAAAGACAAAAGTGGCCCCAAATGAAGGTTCCTTGTGGGAACCAGGAGAAATAGGCAGGTTGTAGAGCTGATCTGAAGATGAGTTGATGAGTAAGAAGGAAGAAAAACAAAACAAAACAAACAAACAAACAAAAAAAACAAGGATGAGTCAGGTTTTTACAACAAAATCAAGGATGAAGCTAAGATTTTGACAGGGGGATATGCAATCTCAGGCCTGTTGAATTTACCAGGTGGACATCCACACGCATATATGCAGTAGAAGAGATGAGTCTCCTACTATGGGAAGAGTTACAGATTTAGAGTTTACTGGTACAGACTACCCAAAATCACTGGTTTTACAAAATTTTAGATATTAATGCATAGTTTCCTTTTTTTTTCTTTAAAGAATTTATTTATTTGTCAGAGAGAGAGAGAGAGAGAAAGCACAGGCAGACAGAGTGGCAGGCAGAGGCAGAGGGAGAAGCAGGCTCCCTGCTGAGCAAGGAGCCGGATGTGGGACTCCATCCCAGGACTTTGGGATCATGACTTGAGCCGAAGGCAGACGCTTAACCAACTGAGCCACCCAGGCATCCCTAATGCATAGTTTCCAATGGGGAAAACATCTTATTTACTTTGGGATCTTCAGAAATTTAAGGTATCAAAAATAATAACAGTGACAATATATTTTAAAACATATGCATACACATACCTGCCTGCAAACTTTGCAAACTTACTAGCTTCTTATGTTGAGGAACAATTCTTCTTCTCTTTTTAAGATTTTCTTTATTTGAGAGAGAGAGAGAGAGAGCATGAGCAGGGGGAGTGGGAGAAGGAGAAGCAGACTCTCACTGAGCAGAGATCTTAATGTGGGACTCAGTCCTCAGGACTCTGGGATCATAACCTGAGCCCAAGGCAGATGCTTAACTGACTGTGCCACCCAGATGCCCCTGAAGAACCATTCTTCTGTTCACTGGTATCCTTGGGCTTCTACAAAACTAAATCTGTGAAGGAAGATTTGAAGAAGTATCTGTCTGAGCCCAGGCCTTTCAGGGAACAAAGTTTCTTTTATATTTTAGAATTCTGCCATCTCTGCTCTGGCCATTCTATACAACGGTCTTTCAGAAAAAGAATAGTGACATTAACTTGTGAAGGTGGGATTTATCAAAAACTAATTTCATTTGTGTGACTTTTTTCTTGTTTCTAATGTTTTCTAGTTGTTGGTATGTTGGTGTGTGGGTAGATGTCTCCTTAGGGAGACACTTCCAGGGGTATGAGGAAACTTATAGATCAGAATTTTTTAACAGCCATACAGTGGACATCTTGGACCAGTGAGTTACTTCTTGTGGTGCTGTCATATGCAATTCCAAGGATGTTCATAGATGGCCTCTACCTACTACACACTGTGACACACCTGCTTTGAGTCATGACAATGAAAAGTGTCTCCAAACATTGCCAAAGACCCCGGATGAAGTAGATTAAAATCATCCACGTTGCTTTTACAACTACATCTGTGGATATAAGAGAAAGAAAAAGTTAAGGTATGTTTCAAGAACTACCAGTTGCCCATGGTAATGAAGAGTATCCTTTTTATAATCTTATTCCACTTTACAATTTCTCATTCCCTTAGCCAAAAAGCAGGTTAACAAGAGATTTGTGAGTGTTTTAGCTGCAAGTTGTTCTTTCAACAAGTGGGAGTTTCTCCATTAAGAAATGCCCACCACGACAGCCGTTCACAGAATTAGGTACCCTGTGGGAATGTGCTACAATGGAAATGAATTGGTCTCATCCACTGTGATGAACCGCATGAAGGATGAAGCTACTTTAGTAACGTGACTGGCAGCCCAGACACCTTATTCTCGAGTTTTAACAAGGACGTGCCCAGTTAGGATGGGGAAGAAATTGATTGTCAACTGTCGCTTTTAACAGTAGGCATTGTTATTGGGGGCAACATGTTTCTGCTAAACTAGAGTTATTGTTGATGTATTTGTTTTTCATTTACTTGGTTTAGTGCTGTCTAACATTTTGCAAATTCCTGCTTCCCAGTTATATAGAAAGCCTTCTAATGGTACTTATATAGCTGATCAGCTAGAAAAGGTGTGCCATTCTCTTGTTTTTCACCTGTTTTAACGAAAAGGGTGTGTGTGATTGTGTTGGTGGGGGGTTGAGTATGTGTGTTTTCCAGATAAAATTTAAAAACATGATTTTGAAAATTGCAGAAAACTAAACCAGTATTATAAATTAAATTTGCTGACACACAGTCAGGCATGAGATAGGCCTTCCAAATGCTGATTTCTCCTTGTACTCCTTTTAAACAGGGATAGATACTTGTTTAAACCTGAGAAATGTAGAATCTAGTGCCAGAAGAAGAAAGTTTTATTTGAATGATTATGTGCAATGGAATTGTGACAGATGCTGAATAAATAAAAATGAGTAACAGGAATATGATTTTCCAGACAACTGTGCACAAAGGGCTATAACAGATTATTTTAAACTTTTAGTTTTTGAATAAACCTCTTCAATATCTTGTAATTTCTTGCCCATAGATTCGAAAATTCAACCTGTCATTAAAGATATCGCTTTTCTTTGCTTTTTTCTCATTCCCAACTCCTGCAAGAAAAACACATGAGCAAATGCACCTAAAGTGCACACCAGCAACACTTCCACATTTAGGAAAAATGTTCACCACACCGTTACCTATTATTTTTGTAGACATTGTACAAATAAAAGAGCTACAATATTTTCTAAGTTTTTTTTTTTAAGATTTTATTTATTTATTTGACACAGAGAGAGAGAGATCACATGTAGGCAGAGAGGCAGGAGCGTGTGGGAGGGAAGGGATGCAGGCTCCCTGCTGAGCAGAGAGCAGATGTGGGGCTCAATCCCAGGACCCTGAGATCATGACCTGAGCTGAAGGCAGATACATAACCCACTGAGCCACCCAGGCACCCCATATTTTCTAAGTCTCAAACTTATATTTTTAACACGTAAAAGTTTAATTATCAAACATTTGATACATTTGGAATGTGTATTACATATATGTAAGTGATGAATCATAATAATAAAATGAACAACTATGAACCCACTATCACCATTGTATCTAAATAGGTGCTTTTTTGTCCCAGTCCCTTTCCTTGCCCAACAGGTAACCATTACCCTGAATACAGATTTTATTATCTAATTTGGTTTTCAAATTTCATTCAATGAAGAGGCAAGAGAGGGTTTCAGATAATCTCCAAAGTTAGCCTGAATTATTCTTGAAATTTTCTGATATCCTTCTCATTTAGACTCATTTTGTCCTTTTAGATTTGAATTCTAGCCCCATCTTTCATGTGAGGCCCTAACCCACTCTCCAGATTTGAGGTTTTGAAATGGATTAAATAGCCTGGCTGGTGCAGTCAAGCATCAGACTCTTAGTTTCACTTAGGTCATGGTCTCAGGGTCTTGAGATTGAGCCCTGTGTTGGGCTCTGTGCTGGACGTGGAGCCTGCCTTAGCTTCTCTCTCTCCTTCTCCCTCGTGCTTCCCCTACCTCTCAAAAATATTTAAAAAATTAAAATGGCAAGTCTAATTTTTTTGCATGTATGGCTTCCAGAATCCATCTTATTACCTATTTCTTATTTGTTGATTTAATATTACATAATTCCCGATCAGCATTCACCCTCAATTTTCATTTCATTTGGTAAAATGTATATGTGTATGTGTATATACATACATATATACACACATATATGTGCATTTATACAGAACATATATAATATGTAAGATGTATGAAATGCATTACTAAACGACCTGTAGTGTCCGCCCACCTCAAATTAACCTACAATCCATCCAAAGACTATGATCTTGCTATCCAAAAGCAATTTCTGGAAAATTACTTTAGCCCTATTCCACTACATTTAATTATCTAAAAATGAAAAGGCTTACAGTACAGAAATTCTGGATCAGCACTTGCAGAGATGTTTCTGCAGAGCATGTGTGAAATTCTACTAATCAAAAGGGTAAATGCATGAAGATGGTGGCAATTTTATTAAGAATAACTGTAATTAAATAGAGTGTATTTTCTCAATTTTGATAAAAATAAACTCATTCTAAGTTACATGATTAGAATTAACACCCACTAGGTCCCCAGTCTTGGTTTATTCAGATCTCCCCTTTAATACTTAGAGTGCCTTTCCAGGCCTGACCACCCATAATAAGTGATAGAGTTTTAACCTGTTCACACTGTGATTGTGCTGTGATGATTCTCATGTCAGGAACTTTCCCAGCCCACTCTTTCTCTTCCTCAGTTTTATGCTATTACTCCTTATCAAACTTCACACTTTTATAATTTCAGACTCCTAAGATTTTTGTACTTGTAGATCAAAATTTTTGTACTTATAGATCAGAATGAATGTGAATGAATTTGTGCATGTTTTAGCTGTAAGTTGTACGTTCCCTTATGTACATATGTTGGCCCATCATCTATTTTCTCCATTCTCTTAGTCTTTTTCTGTTTGAAACTCTAAGCCATTCAATTCCTTTTATCCCCTAGGAATGAACAACTTACAACAGATATGGGCTGCATAGGAGTAACTGAAAAAAATACAGGGGGATGGTCCAATATGTGATGCCTTTCCTTACCAATGAATGATCTTACCTATGGAGCACACTGGTCAATTGTTATCACATTATCCTCTCCCACTAAAAAAAAATTTGCCTTGCTATCTTTCACTATTTATATCCTGTAGCATCTTATTTTCCCTCTATTTTGTTTTTGTTTTGTTTTGTTTTGTTTACTGGCTAAATTTTTATTTTTTTTAAACACTGACATTCCCTGTAACAAATGACACCTAGTTGGTTTAGTTCCATTTGTATACCTGCTTTACCTCTGCTTATTTCTGAAATTTTAATTTAAGAGCTTCAGAACATTTTCAGTTCATTTAATTGCATATTTCAATAATTAATTCATTATCTATAGAGGCTTTCCAAAATTTGTAAGTTGATATCCTCTGATAATGGTTATAACCCCACCCTGCCATTAATCCATTCCCTAATGACAATGCTAAGGCCTATCATTCATGAAGAAATGTAGAAGCTTCAAGAAAATATTTGCATAGAAGAACACTTAGCCACAGTTTGCAAATATACTCACTCACAGATCTTAATTAAATAAATGATGTTATGCCAATAAATGGCTTGTTTCTAAAATGGGAACTTTGATATCTTATTATTGGAAATTGAAAAAAAAAAAAAAGATGTCTCATTGGTCTTCAAACTTGGAGGAAGTGCTTGCCCATGCACTATGTTTTATTACAGTAGTTTGCAACCCTCACTTCCGTCACTGAAATGCTTTAAAAAAATGCTGACGTTTGGACCCAATGTCTTAATACTCTGCTTTCATTTAGGTGAGTTGGGGCACAGGCTTCAGTGTTTTAAAAGCTTCTCCAATGATTCGAAAGTGCAGCTAGGGTTAAGAAAACTGCTCTGTTATAATACCTGTTTAAGTACATATGCATGCTAATCTAGCAAATAGTTTAAGACTATACTGCCAATGGATAATCTAGCCCACAGAGACAGTATTGCCTTGTGGTTCACATTATAGACTTTGAAAGTCAGACAGCATGCTTTTAGAATTCTGAATGTGTTGGATCTGCAATTTAAAATTTCACCTTCACTATCAAGGTCCTTAAGGATACCTCAGTTTCCTCATATTTAAATCTGACCTCACAGGATTATCAAAAGGATTAAATGAAATAATGTACACAAAACATATAAATTATTTGATAAAATTCTTGACATATAATAGACATTCAGTGATTGATAATTATCTTTTAAATTACCAAAAAGAGGAAAAACTCACTTCTCACTTAGATAAATGTTTGACTATAATAATATGACTTTCAAACTTCCAAAATCTATTCTAATATGTATGTATGTGTGGGTATATATTCACACACACACATATACATATATATGTATATACATACATATATATGTATATTCATACATATATATATTATATCCAAATAAGAGAAATATAAAGACAATATAAGTTATACTCAAAATAGTCTAGAAAATTATTCCAAAATTAAATGGACATGTATTAAACTCTTATGCCATGCATTATGCTATTTTTATAATAAATACTATAAGGTGTAAAGAATAAATTAGGTGATTTCATTTAAAATAAGATGGCAAGCAGTGAAACAAAAAGTGGTTTCTAACTGCAATATTCTCTTTTGAGTGCACTGAACTAACATTCAGCACAGGGGGTTTCCTTATTCTCTATGTACTATATAATTCCAGGGGCAGTTGGCTACTAAAACAACAGAGAACAACAGATAGTAGAGAAAAATAACCCCATGAAGAGATATAAATATGCTCACAAAATTTCTCAGAATTGATTCCCCCTCCCCACACCCACACACAGGGGCAATGCCTAAAACTTAGAAGAAAAAAGAATTATTAGGAAACTCACTTAATCCAAAGATAAAAGAGATAATTAAGAGTAAAGGTCTACATTGGGAGAGAAAGAATGAGCAAATTACTACCTGGCATGGAAACAGTAGACCATAGTGGTTAAGAGTACGACTTTTCCATTTTCTGACTGTGTAGACTTGGGCGTATTACCTAACATCTTTTCCTCATTTTCCATATCTATAAAATGGGCACCTGCATGTATTTTTTAAAAGATTTTATTTATTTATTTGAAAGAGAGAGAGACAGGAATGGGGGGGAGGGGCTGAGGGAGAAGCAGAGAGTCCAACTTAGTAGAGAGTCCAACTTAGGGTTCCTGAGATCATGACCTGAGCCGAAGTCAGATGCTTAACCAACTGAGCCACCCAGGTGTCCCAACATGTATTTTTTGAGACTCAAATGCAATGACTCAGTTCTGTGCTTGAAAATTGTATATTTCATCCTATTAATAAGTGCTGTGTGAGTGACACATATTTTGACCATTACATTTAATAGCATTGAATATTATGAGAGTATTTAATTTTTATGATCACAAAAAAGATTATTATATTATTGAGTGATATAAAAACAGTATATAGGGCTTATGATCTTTGCCATGTGAGTATTATGCATAAAGGGAAATTCTAAAAATTAAAAATAAAAATAACAATTAAATTGATAGACCTGCAGTAGAAAATAGGATGAGGTTTCCTCAAAAAAATAAAAACTACTGTATGATCCAGTCATTCCACTTCTGGGTATTTACCTAAAGAAAATGAAAACACTAATTCAAAAGGATACGTACACCACTATGTTTATTGTGATATGATTTACAATAGCCAAGATTTGGGAGCAGCTGAAGTGTGTGCATGGATAGATGGGTGGATAAAGGAGAGGTGGGGTGTGTGTATGTGTGCGTGTGCATGTGTGTGTGTGTGTGTGTGTGTGTGTGTACACAGTCATAAAAAATGAGTTTTGCCATTTGTAACAACATAGATGGATTTAGATGATACTATGTTAAGTGAAATAAGTCATAGAGACAAAGACAAATATCTCATGATTTCACTTACACGTGGAATCTAAAAAACAAAACAAACAAATAAAAATGCAGAAACACTCAATACAGAGAACAAACTGGTGATTGCCAAAGGAGAGGGACATGGAGTGATGGGCAAAATAGGTTAAAGAGATTAAGGAGTACAAACTTCCAGTTTTTTAAAATACATAGCTCACAGAAATGAAAGTGCAACATAGGAAATACCAGTCGGTAATATAATAACATTGGATGGTGACAGATGGTGACTATACTTATCTTGGTCAGCACTGAGTGAGTAATATATAGAATTATCGACTGACTATGTTGTACACCTAAACCTAATTACATATTACATATCAATTATACTTCAATCACTAAAAAAGTAATATTTTTTTGCAAATTTGTGATTTTATCCCAGATAATACTGTCAACTACTAATAGCATGATGCCTCATTTTGTGTATTAAAGCATGCCATGCTTTTTCGTTTGTTATATAATTAAAGAACGTAAGTGAGATTTTAAAAATAATAATAAAAATAAAATTAAAAATCAACTATGTTAACATAGACAATGTGTAGGAAATGAAAAGGTAAGTCATTTTATTTTCATCTTACACTTATTCTTATATTTTCAAAAGATTTATTTATTTGGCAGAGAAAGAGAGAGCAAAAACAGGGGGAGCAGCAGGCAGAGGGAGAGGAAGATGCAGACTCCCCACTGAGCAGGGATTCCCAATGCTTGTTTGGATCCCAGGACCCTGGGACCAGAACCTGAGCCAAAAGGCAGTTGCCAAACAGACTGAGCCACCCAGGTGCCCCTACACTTACCTTTATATTCTAATTTTCTACAATAATTTTAGACTCATTTTATAACTAAAATAGTATATGTGAGAGAGAAAGTGTGTGTGTGTGTGTGTGTGTGTGTGTGTGTGTGCCTCTTATTCTCTACTGAAAGAGTTAGTATAACAACAATAGTATTTCTTCCTCAGATGTTTGGCAGAATTCAGGAGTGAAGCCAATTAAGTAAAATTTTCTCATGAGATGGTTTCTAATTACAAATTCAATTTCTTCAACAGCTATGCCACTGTTCAGATTTCTGATTTCTTTTTGTGTCAGTTTTATAACACGTATTTTTCAAGGAATCTGTTCATTTTGCCTAAGGTTTATATAATGTGTTCATAATATCTTCTTATTATCTTATTAATGTCTATAAGATTTGTAGTAACGTTTACTACAGATATATATTTTCCCTTTTTCTTCGGTGCTGTAAGGGCTTTTCAATTTTATTGACCTTTTCAATGGACCCACTTAGGAATTCGTGGATTGTTCTCTGTTTAATCCCTAGTTTCAATTGTATTGATTTATGGTTTTATCTTTATTACTTGCTTCTTTATGTTTACGTAATTTGCTCTTTTTCTAGCTTCTTGAGATAGAAGCTTATCTCATTGATTTTTTAATTAAAATTATTATGAATACTTTCAAATTTGCACAAAAGCAAAAGGAATACTATAATGAATTCCCATTAATTATTTTTCATCTTCAGTAATTATCAATATATTACCCTAGCTGGCTCCATCTATACTGCCTAACCACCATCCTTGCTAGTGGATTATTTATAACTCTGCTGAGGTATAATTTACATATTGATTCACATGTTAGAAATGCAAAAAAAAAAAAAAAAAGATTTCAGTAAATGTACAGATCTGTGACACCATCACCACAATCTACTTTTAGAACATTCCCATCACCCCAACCTACAATCCACTTGACAGTCAATCCCTACACTCACACCCAACCCTAGACAACCACTGATTGTCCCTACCATTTAGTTCTTCTGGAAATTTCATGTAAATCAAATCACACAATACACAGTATTTGGAATCTAACTATCTAACTCCCTTCACTTACCTTAATGTTATTAAGAGGTATCCAGGTTATATTATAGCAAGTTCCATTGTATTGCTTAATAATACTCTGTTAGGTGTGGGGTGCCTGGTTGGCTCAGGCCATTAAGCTTCTATATTTGGCTCAGGGCATGATCCCAGGGTCCTGGGATCGAGACTCACATAGAGCCCCCTGCTCAGTGGGAAGGCTGCTTCTCCCTCTTGCATTCCCTTTGCTTGCGTTACCTCTGTCTCTTTCTCTGTGTCAAATAAATAAATAAAATCTTTTAAAAAATTCTGTTGTGTGTATAAACCACATGCTGTTTATCCATTCACCAATTGATGGACATTTGAATTGCTTAAGGTTCTTGGCCATTTTGTATAATGTTGCTATAAATATTCACATATAAGTCTCTGTGTGGATATATTTTGATTTTTCTTTTGTCAATATCTAGGAGAGGATTTATTAAATTGCATAGCAAAATTATGTTTAATTTTTCATTAAAGTGCCAAAATTCTACATTTTTATATTCCCTAGAGTAATGAATCTAGTTAGAGCCTACCGATTTTATTATAGCCAATTAAAATGTATGAAGTGATATCTTACTGTAGTTTTAAATTGCACTACCCCAATGACTATTGATATTGAACATCTTTTCATGTGTTTATTGACAATTTGTATATCTTTTTGATGAAATGTCTGTATCCATCCATTATGAGTTTGGTTGTGTTTTCCCAGAAGTTGTTTTGAAGTCCTAACTCCTGGTATCTGTGAATGTGACCTTGTTTGGAAATAGGAATTTCCTGATGCAGTCAAGTTAGCATGAAGTCATAGTTGAGTAGTGTACAACATGATCAGTACCTTTATAAGGAAAGGAGAGAGAGGGAGGAGCACCAGAAGAAGAAGACACAGACACAGGAGGGAAAAAACACTGTGTGACAACAGAGGCAGAGATTACACTGATGTAGCTACAAGCCCAGGAATGCCAAGAGCGGCCAACAGCCTCAGAAGCTAGGAAGAGACAAGAAAGGATTCTACTCAGAGCTTCAGAAAGATCATGACTCCACTTGATTTTAGGCTTATAAACTCTAAAATAGTGAGACAATAAATTTATGTTGTTTTTTTTTTTTTTTGAAGATTTTATTTATTTATTTGACAGACAG